>NC_141697.1:451403769-452747594 GCF_964263255.1 Lissotriton vulgaris
GCAATTGCAGCCTGCATATGCAGATTTAAACTCCCATTTGTGACCCGGCAAAATAAAATGTTGCCAGGTTCAAACCTTCCTGTTAGAAATGGGAGTCTCTAGTTGGCAGTGGTTTGCACCCTGTCCAAATAGGACCCTTCCTACTCGTCAGGATGAGGGAGTTAGACACCCAGATAACCACTGCTCACCTCTTGTTAGCTTGGCATGAGCCGTCAGGCTTATCTCAGACAAAATGTATAAAGTATTTGTACATAACACTCGCACTAACACAGTAAAAACACTTCAAATGGACACCACACCAGATTAGGAAAGTAAAATATCTTTATCTAAAGCAAACAAGACCAAAACGACAAACATCTAACATACACAACTCAAAAAATATGACTTTTAAAAGGTTTCAATCAATTCTGTCCATAGAAGTCTATATATACGGTGAATTTATGCAAAGTACCTCAAATGCGTCAAAATCCATAAGATAAAACAGCCGCAGAGGAGGGAAGTGTCAGAAAACACAGATGGTGCATTATTCCTGAGTCCTTGGGGAGGCAATGAGTAAGTTCTGCTGCACACAAGCAAAGTGTTGTGCTGAATTCGGAATGTAGGTGGCAGCAATGCGTTGAAATCCGCACAGTTCTGGTCTGTGTGTGATGCATCAGCAATTTGATGCACAAGTGCAATGCGTAGAGATCCGGACGTGCTAGAGATCGATGCAGTGGCAGTAAACGAGCGCTGCGTCTGTTTCTTCAGCTGCAGTCCCACAATACGTTGATTCTTGCAGTTGCACATCAGAGCCTGCGCCAGAATCAGTGCGTCTGTCTCAGACTTCTGGGACTCAGTCTGCTGAACTTGGGCTGGTAGTTGCTGTGTCAATTTCTTTGGGTGCACAGCGGTGGTGCTTGGAAATTTCTCCTGCATGGGATTGCTGCATCATAAAAATAGGCACTGGAAGGGCGATGTGCCAATTTTGATGGCTTCAAGCAGATCTTGGCAGCAGGAACAAACCTCCAAGGGTCCAGAACTGTAATTTGCACCACTTGGCAGTTCAAATCTCCCAGCAGTTGAGTTCAGTGATGCTGCAAGTGAAGTCTTTGCTGCCCCTGAAACTTCTTAACAGGAAGCAAGCACACACAAGCCCTTGGAGAAACTTCACAAGCAGGATAAAAAGGAAAGTCCAGTCCTTTTCCTCTCCAAAGCAGAAGCAGCAACTGCAGGCCAACTCAGCAAAGCAACACACAGCATAGGGGCAGTACTCTTCCTAACAGCTCTTCAGCTCTTCTCCGTGGCAGAAGTTCCCCTTAATCCAGAAGTGTCCTAAAAATCTGGGGTTTTAGGTCCAATGTTTATACCCCTTTTGGCCTTTGAAGAGGGCATTTTTCAATGGATTGCGGTGCTCCCAACACACTCCATGGGGGTGGAGACAGCATTGTGAGAGGCCAAGCACAGCCTTTTCAAGTGCAGGTGACAGCTCCTCCCACCACTCTAGCTCAGGATCGCCCATCAGCCTGGTAATGGGCAATCAGGATATCCAGGGCAGACCTCAACACCCTTAGAGTGGCTGTCTAGAGTAAATGCACAAACAGGCCCCTGTCATTCTAAACCAGACATTGATTCAACAGGCAGGCAGAGCCACAGAATGGTTAAACAAGTGGCATTTTCAAAGACACAATTTAAAATCCACCTTCACTAAAATACTTGCTTTAAAATTCTGAGCTCAGAGAGCCCAAACTCCAAATTTCTAGCCATTCCCAATTAAAAGTTACACTTGTAAAATGTTACAAGGCAGCTCAAAATATACCCTATGGGAGAGCTAGTCCTTACAATAGTGGAAAACAAAATTGTCAGAATTCAGTACAAGTAAAACACAACGGCACATGTCCTACATTTCACATACACTGCACCCTGCGCCTGGGGGCACCTTGGGCCTACCTTAGAGATGTCTTACATGTAGTAAACAGGAAGGTTTGGGCCTGGCAAGTGGGTTAACACTGCACTCACAAACACTGCAATGGCAGGCCTGAGACAAGTTTACAGGGCTCCTCATGCGGGTGGCACAACCAGTGCTGCAGGCCCACTAGTAGCATTTGGTATACAGGTCCTAGGCACACATACTGCACTTTACTTGGGACTTAGCAGTAAATCAAATATGCCAATCATGGGTAACCAATTACGATCACAATTTACATTGAGGGCATATGCCCTTTAGCACTGATTAGCAGTGGTATAGTGCCTGAGTCCTAAAGCCAACAAAAACAGGTTAAAAAAAAAATAGGCAAAAGGCAAAAAGTCAGGGGATAAACTTGAAAAAGGTGCCAGGTCCAACACAACACCCCAACAGCCTAAAGCCAGAAGAGACCAATCAATACCTTGATGGACTTCCCTGATTGGGGTGATAGAACATGGACCCTAACCCTGAACAGCAGGGGCTCATCCCATTTCTATACCTTTCTGAACCCAGTTGGATCCTTCAGTCTATACTCCCAGAGCCCACTATGCTAACCCAGGGGGAATCCTTCACACCTGTGTATCAAATTGGTGCAGCACCTAACCTTACTTTGCTCATAGATGTATCCCAGGAGGCAGACAGTACCACCATGTCCAACACAGTGGTGTGGTGCAGTCCACCTCTGGGGTGTGACTGATGTCCCCCCTTAGGGCAACTCTGTCTACCAGGACATCAAGCCACAGGGCCACTAACAGCTGTCAGTGATGAGAGCAAGGCCTCAGGCTTCTCAGTACTCTCTTGCCTCTGTAGCATCTGATAGTGTGGTGTGGTAGCCCCAGGTGCTTGGCACCCTTTCTCCACTCTCCCTCCTGCCAGGCCAGGAATGGCATTCTTACACTGGTCCACCCACTCAGGGTCTATACCCTGAGGCTGGACAGGAAACTGGAGTCGGCTCTCCCACACTCTGTCTTCCCCTCTAGGGTCCGGTACCATCCACTGGGGAGAGGAACCCCCAGACTCCAGAACTGTCAGGGCACCTGTGGCAAGTGTCCTGCACAGTTCTCCCACCAGTTCAGATGTGCTAATCTACAACTGGTCTCCCAGCCTAGAGTTTGTACCCTTAGGGTGGACAGGAGTCAGGGATGAAGCTTCCTTCCCTCTGCCCCCATCTGGGGCTCTGCACCATTCCACACAGAGTGGTACCCCTAGAAAGCAAAACGGTAGGGACTTGCTAGCAGTTGCTCCTCCTTTCAGGTCTGGGGGACACTCTGAACCTGCATATCCAACCCATGGTCTAATACCTTAGGATGGACCTGTGCTAGGCAACCCAGGTCTTCTGGGGAGTAACCCTAACCCCCAAGCTAAACACCTTCCACAGGTGTTGTTTCCAAGAGTCTGCCTAACACAGGCCTCCAGCCCTTTGTCTGTCTGACAGTGCACAAAGACCCCCCAGGCCAGAAGTGGCCTCAGCAGGGTCTGTCCTGAGGTGCTCTGACCTCCGAGCTGGCAACCGCTGACCCAATAGCCCTCCCTCTAGGGACTGTCTCCACCTCACCCCTTTCTCTGTACTTCTGTACCCTCTACCCTGCAGTGGTACTGCCGGATGCCAGAACTGGTGGGATGCTTCTGACAGCCTCCCCTCAGCTTTCCTGACACTAGGGGGTCCTCCCCAGGAGATGGCCTCCTGGTAAAGACTAGGTCCCCCTCCTGGTGCTCCCTCTGGGTACCATCCAGGCCCTGGGGCCGTGTGTTGGACAATCTGGGCCTTGGCCCACTCCTTCTCCTCTGAGACAAGACATGGGACCCCTCATCCATCCTACTCCACTGGGACCTATCTGGGTCACTGCAAACCTCCCCCCACCTCCCACTGTTGGGGAAAACCTGAGCCACCCCCTTTGGCATCACTCCCCAAAGCCTCATCAGACCCTCTGGAATCCACCAAAAGGTCTGTGCCCAGTGCAAGTACACACTCCACCGGGTGTTGGCAAAGCTGTGAAAAACTGAACATATGCTCTCCGGCAATAAAACTGTCCGGTCTCACACATACATGTAACCATACTACCATCCCCCACACCATCCAGTGCCTTGCAAAAGTAACCAACATCACCCTCCTAAGACTGGTGAGACAGTATCTGACTGTCCCTGCAACTCAACCCACACTCTTTTGGTGTGTCTTGATACTTCCTTACCAGGGCTTCTACTATGGGGGGACACCTCTCCCTGTCACTCACACCTTGAACCAGTAGAGGGCTCCTCCCATTACTAGTATATGACTCCCAAGCAGCTTACCGGATTACCCTGCCGACGGGCATTGCCGTGAGGGAAACGGCGGGTCGACAACACGCCGGGAGGCGTCCAGCGCTAACGGACTACACTCCCCAGCACTCCCTGTGTCTGCAGCGCGCCCGTGATGCGCAAAGAGCGCCCGGAGGCGCCAGTTAAAGCCTGACCCCCTGGGAGCCCAGTGGGGGAACACCAAGCAGTTTACCGGATTACCCTGCCGACGGGCATTGCCGTGAGGGAAACGGCGGGTCAACAACACGCCGGGAGGCGGAGGGAGGCGTCCAGCGCTAACGGACTACACTCCCCAGCACTCCCTGTGTCTGCAGCGCGCCCGTGACGCGCAAAGAGCGCCCGGAGGCGCCAGTTAAAGCCTGACCCCCCGGGAGCCCAGTGGGGGAACACCAAGCAGCTTACCGGATTACCCTGCCGACGGGCATTGCCGTGAGGGAAACGGCGGGTCGACAACACGCCGGGAGGCGGAGGGAGGCGTCCAGCGCTAACGGACTGCACTCCCCAGCACTCCCTGTGTCTGCAGCGCACCCGTGTCGCGTAAAGAGCGCCCGGAGGCGCCAGTTAAAGCCTGACCCCCCGGGAGCCCAGTGGGGGAACACCAAGCAGTTTACCGGATTACCCTGCCGACGGGCATTGCCGTGAGGGAAACGGCGGGTCGACAACACGCCGGGAGGCGGAGGGAGGAGTCCAGCGCTAACGGACTACACTCCCCAGCACTCCCTGTGTCTGCAGCGCACCCGTGTCGCGTAAAGAGCGCCCGGAGGCGCCAGTTAAAGCCTGACCCCCCGGGAGCCCAGTGGGGGAACACCAAGCAGCTTACCGGATTACCCTGCCGACTGGCATTGCCGTGAGGGAAACGGCAGGTCAACAACACGCCGGGAGGCAGAGGGAGGCGTCCAGCGCTAACGGACTACACTCCCCAGCACTCCCTGTGTCTGCAGCGCGCCCGTGACGCGCAAAGAGCGCCCGGAGGCGCCAGTTAAAGCCTGACACCCCCTCTCGCCCCGCGAGTCGCGCGCGGGAGCGTCCGGGAGAAGCCCAGGACAAGGGCGGGGCCGTCTGTGGCCGTCAGGGGCCGGAGGAGGCCGGGCAGGGCCTCCCCCCCTGGCTCGAACTGTGAGTACCTGCAGGAGTGGTCTTGTGGAAAGTTCGTTTTCCCCCATCTGTTTTAAAAACTAATATTCATGAGACTTTGTTGAGTAACCCCAAAAATGTCAGTCCAAAGTACCCTACCAGATAACTATTTATTGAAAGTAGTCTCCAGGATCAACAGTGACAGAAGGAAATCACTGGGGAAAAGTACTGTTTCTGACCTACCACTGATCCAGTCTGCTGATTATAACAACTGTAATAACTCAGATAATATTGTTAATGAGACGGACGCTGTAGCGGAGCTTGACAATAATAGTATCAATGTTGATCTAACCATGGTCCCAGATAATTCGATAAGGGGGGACGATGAACCATGTGATAAATCTGGGGGGACTCCTCAGCAATCTGGTAGGGCTACCAAGTTTATGCGAGCCTGTAGGAAAACGGCTCCTAAGCGAGGTAGCCATATCACTAGAAAGAGTAAAAAAGATACTACTCATATGGAGAATACCGAGGAAATAGGATCTTTGGGTCAAGATACATTTGTTTCCATCAAGCCTGATCAAATTGACCTATTACTGAGTACTATCTACAGTAAATTTAATATGGTGGTAGAGCCTTTGTTAAATAAAATAGGAGATCTACAGGCAGAAGTAGCTAGATTAAGGGGCGCGGTGGACCAGCACGCTGATAAATTGGAAAAGTCTATATTAGATATTAAAAAGCCAGCGTGCACAGCTACTGTCTCCACAAAAGATAGGGTGCAGCCATTACCTACAACTAGTGCCCCCCCCCCACCAACACCAGGAAACACCCTCCTAAAGAGTCACCTGTATCGTTACCTACTTTGACCCAGGAGGTGGGTAGATCTTCAAAGCAACCAAATGTTGGGGCGACAAGTTCTACGTCATCCATCTCAGGTAAATAGACCTGCGATACCTAACTTCTGCCCTGGTTTACAAAATGGCTTATTTACCCCACCTATGCATATGGTGAATCCTATGTCAGGGGGGAATAACTCGTTAATACATACGCCCAACCCATTTGTATCTTTTGGTAGTACGCCATTGTTTGATAGTGGAATGGTCTACCAGGTCCCAACACAGAACAGATTTCAGTCCCTGAGCTACTTAGACCAAAACGATTGACATGAGATTGACCCGTTATGGGATGCTGTAAATAGTACATTTGATGAAGAAGTAATTTTGTCCACAGATGTATTGGGCAATGATGTGAGCTTAGACTGTACGCCGATAGGGGGGTGATGTCTCAAATTTAATACCTAACATAGAGCTTTTTAATATAGAGAATAACATGCCCATAACTAGTGTTGAACAGCCTATTGTAAGTCAAGAGAGTGAGAAGGTAATTTGTCACATTGTCAGCTGGAATATTGCCGGATTAGCGGCTAAGGAGGACACGTTGGGATGGAAGGACTTTATGCATCTATTCAGTATTCTTTGTCTTCAGGAAACCTGGTGCAAAAACTTTAAAGGCATCGATGGTTTTGTATCATATGAGCTTCCAGAGGTGCCTTCAACCCATGGTAGAGCCAAAGGAGGGTTGCTGGTGCTGATTTCAGTTAAATTACCAATCACAGTGAAAAAGTTTGTTAATGTGGGGGCTCATTCACAAATTCTATGGCTTACACATGAAGCTGGCAGAAATATACTTCTGATTAATTTCTATAATAATACATTTGATGGCACTAGACACGTTGCAATTAATGAATTAGATATGACATTGAATAACCTTGTGAAGAATTTTAATGGTGTATTTGAATTTATTTTTGTGGGGGATTTTAATGTTTCTGTGTGCCCACTATCTTCTCAGAAGGTTTGCGGTGTGTATAACCGTCTAGGGGAGGACGATGCCCATTTCCCTCATCATACCTATGGGGAAACCCTGAACAATGTTCTGATACAGTATGATATGGAAATTATGGACAATGTTAAAAATGATGTGGGTGAAAATATCCCAACTTTTAAAGGAAGAGGCGCTAATACCATTATCGATTTTATTTGCATGTCTTCAACACTTGCTCCGTTATGCCCCATGCCTAAGGTGATTGATATTATGTTAAGTGATCACAACTGTTTCATTACCGAATTAACTTTCTGGATCAATGTCTATGTTTGTGAACAGGGTAATATTGTTAATATAGAACCTCATAGACCGAATGGGTATAGATTGAGAAGGAAGGGAGAAAAGGCGGATATAATATCTGATTCCATTATTTCTAGTTGTCTGATGGAGATCACGGCAATACTAGAACAGGATGACACCTCAACTGACAGTATTGACCACTTTAACAGAATCAATTCAACCATCAACAAGAAGTTTACTAAAGAGGCTGGGTCCAAGAAAAGGTGTCAAAGGGGTTGGTTTGACCATGCTTGCTCTACTGCCCGGATTGATCTTAAAGAGGCTTTAGCAGCTAAACCAAGGGATAAGAACCTGGTGGTTCAACTTAGACAGGGATATAATTTGACCCTTAAACGTAGAAAAGCTGAGTTACAGAAGAAAGCGTGGGATAACCTTAGCCAAGCAGCGGATACAAATAATTGTACCCTGTTCTGGTCCACGGTGAATAGCCCATTCCTAAAAGATGATAAGGCGCCAGAACTCACATCTAATGTGAGCATGGAATCTTGGATCCAACATTTTTCTAATATTTTTGATTCAAGTAATACAACAGTTTCCCATGAAGAAGGCTGGCCCATCTTTGCCCTAAATATTACCACAGATGAAGTCATGGCTAGTATAAGTACCAGTAAAGGAGGAAAGGCCCAGGGACCGGATGGCGTCCCCATAGACGTGTATAAGACTGCACCGGAGATTTGGGGCCCATTGTTGACCAAAATCTTTAACGCAGCCATTTGTTGTAAAATACCGTCTACCTGGGAAGAGTCAATAATCATCCCCATTTATAAGAAAGGTGACCGGAGGGATGCTAAAAATTACCGACCAATATCCTTACTGGACTCATCTGTTAAAATTATGAGTAGGGTCCTCCTAGTAAGATTAGAGGAGTGGGCAGAAACCAATGAGATCTTAAGTAACAGCCAGTTTGGTTTTAGAAAAGGCCGTGGTACCATTGAACAGTGCCTGAATTTAGAGCTTCTGGTAGGGAAATACACCCAGGCCAAAAAAGGGTCGCTTTAGTTATGTTTCGCTGACCTAAGCAGCGCTTTTGATTTGGTAGACCACGCTATTTTATGGGTCAAATTATTAGAAATGGGGGCACCTGAAGGCATTATATATTTCCTTGCCCGCTTGTACGAAAAGCTCCGCACCAGTGTCCGTTATGGACCTAATGGGGAATGTACGACCAAGTTTGGGATTGGAAGAGGTATTAGACAGGGGTGCGTTTTAGCGCCCCTGCTTTTTACTCTCTTCATAAATGAGGTTGATTCTGTCCTACAGACAGTCGCAGCGGATGCCCCTAGAGTTAATAATCTTAATATACCTGTACTACTCTATGCGGATGACGCAGTGTTACTGTCTAGGACTCCCCTGGGTCTTCAACGTTTGATTGACCGTTTTGTACAATTCATCCAAAGCAGGAAACTGGTGATCAATAAGTCTAAAACATATGTAATGGAGTGTGGGCCGGGAAAAAGTAAAATTAAAGGTAAAACCCACTATTTAATTGATGGTGAATCGGTTAAAAAAGTTGAACATTTTTGCTATTTGGGAATTATTTTTTCCAATAATGGGAGCTGGGCCACTGAACACAAAGCTGTCAGAACTAAGATGATCAGGAGTGCCAACGGGGTCTTTTTGTTTGCCAAGAAGCTGGGGAATAGACGTATTAAAGACATGTTAAAAATTTACCAATCGAGATGTCTTTCTGCGGCCCTTTACGGGGCTGGCATCTGGGGTGTGTCATCTGCGAGGAGCCTTCAGGTAGAAGAGAATATCTTCCTGAAAAGGCTCCTGTGTTTGCCCAAGTCTACCTCCAACTCTTTGGTTCATAAGGAGACAGGGATTTACACCCTAACTGATATGATCATGTTAAGGCCCCTATTATTATGGCGCTCAATTTGGCTTTAGCGACGGTACCTCACTGAATAGAGCAATTATCGAGGACTGTCTTTTATTAGACCAGCATTTAAGGATCCCTTGGATCAAATACATTATTGAATGTTCCCAAAAGATTTTCGGGACCAATGTGCTTAATGATCCGTACAGTGTCTCGGATATCTCCAAATCAAATAAGAAAACAATTTTTATGAATTACTGTGATGAAAGGCATTCTTTGGAGGATTCTAAGTTATCCACATGTGTACTGTACAATAGCATGAATGAATCTATTGGATTTAGTCCGTATTTGGCACAAATTACTAGGGTTTCGCATCAGTTTGTACTAACCAGAATGAGGATGGGTATAGTACATTATCTTGTTGCGCGCCCTAACATTAAAACGCGCCCTATTGGCCCATGTAAATGTGACAACAAAACGGAACAGAGCACTAAGCACTTTCTTTTAACATGCAAATTGTATAGGGAATTACGGAAATTCTACTTGAAGCCTATGCTAAACAGATTTGGAGTAAGAACTACTACGGATGCTATGAGACTGCTTTTTAATTTGAATCATCCGGACATTTGCTTTTTTACTGCTACTTTCATGCTCAAAGCTATTAGCGCCAGGAAAAGTATGTGTTTTTAAAATATGTAAATATTTTTAAATATTTATTCCATCCTCCTCTGGATATTTTGCATTATGTGTTTTCTTTAATGAAATATGTATTTTTAATACATTGTTTGTATTTGTAACTGTATGTGCTTTTATGGACATGTCTTTTAAATGTTCCGAATAAAGCTTTATGAAATTAAATGACTCCCCATTCTAGTTTCCGAGTCCACCTCAGGGACCTTTAGCACCTCTGGAGCTACTTCATAAACTTGAAGCACCTCATGTATGTCACCCCCTTCCTTCAAGTTGGGCTCCAAGTCTCTGGGTATGTGGACTTCTTCCTTAGTTCTGGACAAACCACGTTTGTTGTCACCATACTTGCTGGACCCAGCGTTCCTGAGATCCTGATCCAGCTCTCTCAGTCTCCTCTCACAAGCTCAGAGCCAACTCTCTGTTTTCCTCTTAGGGCCACTGCCCTCTTAGTACTCCAACTGGGGATCCTCCCACTCAGATTCTTCCTCAGAGTCATCTGATAGTGCTGCTAGACAGTGTGTTTCCACATAACAAAACAGGGCTGCCTCAAGATCTCGCCTTGTTCTGACTTGTGCCTTCACAATCAGCCCCCTCTACTGGCAAAATACTTTTAGCTCCTTCATAGTGAGGTGCCAGAAGTTGATTTCCATTTTTGTCAGGGCCTCCCAGGTACAGCAACCAACATGAGTTCCAAGTATCAACAACAAGATCCAGAAGCCAAACAAAGAAAAACAGTATGTGGTTGCGTAATGGTCTGCACTCAGTAGTAGTGTACACCAATCACTGTGTGTCAAAGTACAACACAAGTCCTGTTCCCATCGCTGACCACCAATCTTAGAAGTGGGGATCTCTAGTTGCCAGTGGTTTACACCCTGTCCACACCCAGATAACCCCTGCTCACCCCCTTGGTAGCTTGGCACGAGCAGTCAGGCTTATCTCAGAGGCAATGTGTAAAGTATTTGTACATCTCACATACAGTAAAACAGTGAAAATACTACAAATGGCACCATTCCGTTTTAGAAAATAAAGTATCTTTATCTAAACCAAACAAAACCAAAACAACAACTATCCAACTTACACAGCTCAAAATATGACGTTTAAAATGTTTCAAGTAATGCTGTCCATTGACCTCTATGGATGCGGTGATTTAACACACAGTCTCTCAAATGTGTCAACATCCACAAGGCAAAACAGCTGCAGAGGAGGGAAGTGTTAGAAAAAACAGCAGTGTGTTGATTCCTGAGTCCTTGGAAATGATGGCCATTGCCCAAAACTAACCAGGGTTACCTGCTCTGACCGAACAGCACAATATCTTGTGCAGCCTCACAGTCTCGTGACCTTCCAGTAAATATATGGTTTCATTATCTATTCTGGGGCAGTGATCAATTTGGGCAAAAAGACACACAGGGTGCAGTTAGGCTTTGAAGCAAAGTTACAGAAAACTTCAAGAGGGCACAAAATGTGTCTCATGGCACTTTTGAAGATCCAGGGCACTATTACCTTTCAGACCCTGAACAGCTATTTAGGCCTTCTGGAAATACGTAGATTACACACTATGCTTGCTTGCTCAGTGACACCAATTCCTATAATATTTCTTTGATGTCGCTGAAAGCTAGGTTCCCCCACTCAGAAAATTGTACTCCATTGCATGGCAAGGTCAGCATCAAAGAAGGCAATGCAACCTTTACTACAGTCACAGGATTGATTATGCTTAGCTGAGAGAGCGTTGGCAACAGAATGTATTCAAATTATTAAATAAATCATCAACACAAGATTCTGCACTGGTCCAAAAGATGTACAGGAAGCTGCTGAGTATCTCCAGATGTATTAAAATGAACATCAAATCACAGTAATGTGCATTCTTATAATGTGAAAGGTCCAGCCAAGAGAAATGTAAGACATGAGGAGTCTAGATGCATGTGTTTCCCCTCCAGAAAATCTAATACAAAGGAAGAGTATGAAGAAGTGCTGGTAGATAGAGTTGTCCTTTGTGGGCCTCACTCATTCTCCATCTTGCAACCATCATTTCAAAAGTAAAGTAAATTGGTCTTGCCTAAGGTGAGTACATGTCATTTTCCATATCAGTACATTCATTCAAAAAGATACAACAGCTATCAAACTTAGCCTCTGGAATCAACTCACATGAGGAACTCATTTAGGAGGAGCTCTTCCGTGTACACATGGGCACCATAAAAACTATTAATTATATGCCACTAGTACGGCTCCTTCTAAGGTGGTAATACCAATGGATTTTTCTCCCTAAAGAGTAAACTAAGCAGAAACCCTGACGAGAAATAATATATTGTTTGGAAGGAACATGTTTTGGGGCCCTCAAACAGTTGCCAAAATTGGAAGGCAAAGTAGGAAATGATTGTTAAAGAAATGGTTAGGATTCATGCAGGACAGATTTTGGGAGAATTTCTTCCTTACATGGCTGATAATGTGTTTGACTAGAGAATGTTTTCATAGAAGAGTCAGTACATGTCAAAAGCATGATGTCCACAGCTATAGTGAAGTTGAGAGTGTAGAACACCTGCACCATCAGCAAGGTAGCTCAGATGGTGTGGGATGGAACTAGTTACTGAATGTTATGGGGATCCAAAAGCAATGACATGGAAGACAGCCAAAGCAGACTGGGGAGTCCACTCTTGGCTTTATCTCCTTTGCCATGATCATCATCATATGGCTTCTGTGAAGGACACGATTTGCCTACTACTTTATTCGTCCACCATGCATATGGCATAAAGAAACACATGCGCTTGCTTCACGGGATAAGGATTTCTGATGGACACAGCTGCTGCCCTAGTTCAGCTTGTGCATCACTATGCCATCATACACATGGACATATATATATGTATATATATATCTTGATAGATAGATGTAGTTCAATACATATGTACAGACAGAGAGAGAGAGAGAACGTGCAAGAGATAGAGATTGCGAGTTACAATGAGTAACCATGTCATATGGTCATTTATAGCAATTGAAGGGTACTGATGACATCATGAGCATGAAGATAAACTACTTTGTAAGATCTCACTAGAAGCTCGACATAGCGCCATGATGCACATTTTACCGTTTTTATTTGGAATGTCTACTTTGGGATAGTGAACTTAAAAAAGGAGTTATTTTGACCAGGAAAATGTTTATTGAAAATACTAAATGAAATTCTGACCTATACAGTTTGGTTTTCTGCAGTGAAAAGAGGAGATTGATACTTAGGGGCCAATTACAATGTTGGTCAGAAAGCCTATGACCGAGATCGTCTCCTTCAATTCCAACCAGCTGATTACACTAAAGGCAGTCAGAATTGAAACCAGCCAGTCATTCTGGCTGGATTCTGATGGGCTCAAGGAGCCCATCAACCAGTCAGAAGCTGTCCCAATATCCATATGGATGGCGTTTTATGCCGTACAGATTACAATGCACTGTTTCTGACAGTCTTTCCATGCAGGCCTTTCCAACATGGAAAGCCTGTCGGAAAGCATATTTGGGGGCCCCTAGCAGGGCCCCTTTCTGTTTGCGGTCTCTGGTTGGGGGCCAAGGGGGCAATGATGCTGCCCCCTTGTTGAACCCTGAACCTAGTGGCAGGCACCTTGAGGTGCCTGCCACAGATTGCAGAGAATACCACACCTCCCATTTCCCTACGGGAATTTGTGCTACAGCCAGTTTACAGCTGTAACACATACTCCCATGGAGAAATTTGAGTATGCGACCGCACCATGTGTGGTCGCATTGTGGTAAATAAAATTACCGGGACTATTTTTCTATACATTAAATGACAATAAGGATAGCTCAATAAAATGAGAGGCAGAGTCCGTGGTATCTGAGTCATACGGGCTTTAATTAAGCATCTCGAGACACTGGACATCGGGTTCCATCACCACTAAGGTTCAGGAAGGGATATTCAACATTTTATTAACATCACACATTATATATAGTAAAACAGTATAATTGCATTGAATACAGAAGGCGTGACAAGTGAAAAGAAGAAGATAAGAACATATGGACGTAGAAGAAGGCGTGTAATAGGCGTACACGGAGGTGTGTGCTAGAAACGTCACAAAAAGTGTCATGGGTGGGTGGATGCATAGAAAGATTCTGCAGGGTCAGCAGAAACCTTTACCCTGAGTGCGTGCGCAACTGGCATGACGTGGTAATGACGTGTAACTGGGGAGAGCTGGGGGGCTTGACTTTAGCTCTAGTAGAAGAGTCTTGGTGTCTGGGATGTCCGAACGACCTGCACCTATAGAATATCTGGTATCTCATGTTTGGAGGATGTATTATCTGAAGCAAAAGGTCTCTCGGGCAGGGGCCATACATCACTGAATGCTAATGGGTGCATATGTGTCTTGGTGCAATGCGCGGGGGCCATGGGCCTACCATGGTAACGGGTGCTGTAAATCACTTGCAAGGAGACAGGAAGGCAAGGCCCTTTGCTTTGCAGCCGGGAATATGTTTACCTATTTCACTAGACTGGAATGTGTTTTCGAGGAGGCTGAGCAGATAACTGTAGGCAAAATACTGTCTTGGCAGGCAGGCCAGGCCGGGCCGGGCACCGCTTTGCTGGGCAGGAAGTAAGGCAGAGGTCAGGGATGCATACCTAAACTGCAGCTTTCAGAGACAGAAGAGACTCGGAGTCTCAATTCAGGGCCTGGCTCGGCTGAGCCAGAGAAACATGTGCATCTTTAAACGTGTATCATGTAAAGACGTTGGCAACATGGATCTAAGAACCGAATTAATGTTGCTTTCATGGAGGATTTGGTAGATGACAGGTTAACGTTGGACGCAAATGCATATGCGTCTTCATTTTCGGCCATGGAGGAAAAATGCATGGAGGTCATGCACATACATGGAACGTTGGGGTACACGATAGGGGACATACTTGGCCATATAACATTCTATTTTCCACATTCCCTCCTTGTCCCCTACGTTCCCTTCAGGATATATCTATTTTCATGAGACCATCTATCTGTTCATATAACATCATTTGCTCGTCTTTTCTCATTCGAGCACGAGAACGTGGACGGGGAATACAAGCTGTGGCGCACAAGCCGCAAATCGCTGGCCCACATTGTAGACAGAGACAACAACTGAATACTATAAGGAATATTATTCCTAGGAAGGACAGTACTTTCCATCCCCATGCTGATATTACACTCCAGAGCCAGCCGGACCAAGTCCAGGTGCCTGGATTCTGATTATCTGGTGAGCTATCTCATGAAGCCTTGTAATGGCTTTGTATACTGACGGTGCGTTATTAGGAATGAAAATACAACAACTGGATCCGATCACTCTACAAGCCCCGCCCCTATCGGCCAGGATGACGTCAAGGACAAGGCGGTTTTGAAGAACAACAAGTCTCATAGCAGATTGCTCTTCGGTTAAGTTACCAAGGGCAAAAGTAGTTTCATTCACTACTGCTTCAAGGGTTCGTGTTAACCTACGTATTAATTTACTATTTTGTATGGGGCCTATGAAAAAAAAGAATCCTTTATTGAAATCGGTATATTGCTCCAATGTTGTTTCAGTCTGATCGACAATCGGGGTCTTGATCTCCCTTTTATGTCGTACATGCACAAGACGTTAATTTCGATGATAATCGGATGGGGCTAGGAAAACTGGGGGTAGTAGGAAGGAAATATAACATGTTCCATCCCAATCTAAGGGCAGACGTACATAAGCTGTTGACCCACAAATGAAATAGGAGTGGCGGGAAGCTTTGAAAGTAGACTTTCCTTTATCACTGAATTCGACCACAGTATTACAATCACTGTGTCCTATATGTACTGAACCATTCTTTCTGAAACATAATTTACCTTTCACTGGTAAAACTGTAATAGATGGCAAGTCCGAATTAGTCTCGGACTGAACGTTCAGAATCATGAGATTAAGTGTAAAATTTCCTAATCCATACACTTCATTTTCTAGATCGGTTCCTGTCCTTTGGGGAAGACCTTCCTTGTCGGGGAAACATGCTCTATTCATAACTGTATTCAAGTTTCTCCATATCCAGTTGCCTTGGGAAACTTTGGACTCACTGTCTAATGAAGACATTAAAGTAAACCATGCTCCGCACGAACCATTGTGTGAAAACGGATAAGGAAAGAGAGGCAGAGCTCCCTTGTATTTCTGATAGGGAGGGAGTCGGCCACATACCCAGCAATTTGTGACATTGCTGGTCTGGTGAGAATGGTGTAACATACGGATAAAAGTGTTATTGCGTAGTGCAAGTCGATAGGAAAGTTCGTGTGGGGGCAGGTCACTGAAAGTGTGCTCTACGGTGTCATTGGAAGAAGGAGGTACATGTGAACCAAGGGGAGGAAAGAAAAAATGTAATGTCCAGCTTATACATATAATCGTAAGACTCAGAAAAAACATGAAAAGCAACGTAATAATGCATCTGCTACGCAGATTTTTACAGTATTTCATTTTCTTGACTTTCTGTCTATCTCTCTCACTATTTGGGTCTATCTCATACATGTCAGAAACCTGTCTAACCGCTTCACCCAGGGGGGGACTTAAACAATTAAACGCTGTCTGACTTACTAGACCTCAACTTTGTTTTATACTCCTGCTGCAGAGTTTGCTCTAACAGGGGGAGTTTAGTATCAGTGTCTGAAACGGGGCAGTCCTTGGGAAAAGTCTTTGGACACAGTCCATGAAATAGTTTAATGTGGCTGGAGTGGAGCCACCCTTTTCTTCCTTCAATCTTCACAGCGGTCCGTGTGGTCATCAACACCAGTTTTGGTTCCTTCCACCTGGGCTCCAGAGGGCTTGAGCGGTCAAAGTTGCGGACCAATACCAGGTCTTCTGGAACGATTTCATGCGGTTTCACCTGGGTATTGTCCGGGAAGGCAGCCCCGACTTGTGAACGACAAGAGAGTAGTGCAGACATCAAGGAAGCCAGGTAATCTGTCAGCATGTTACTGTCGACATCTGTGATCTTACGAGGCATAGGCGTACCCCACATATTGGGGGAACGACCGAAAACAATTTCGTAGGGGGACAAACCAGTTCTAGAATGGGCTACCATACGCATGTAAAAGAGGGCAACCGGCAGGGCTACCATCCAATCTACACCTTTTTCTGCACAGACCTTTGCTAAACGTGTTTTCAGAGACTGATTGTGTCGCTCGACGAGACCAGCTGCCTCGGGATGTCTTACGCAGTGGAATTTCCACTGGTATCCTAACAGGAGTGATACCTGTTTCATGAGCTCGGACGAGAATGGCTGTCCATTATCTGAGTACACGACACGGGGCAAACCATATCGCGGGAAAAATTCACGAACCAACTGTTTGGCAGTGGTTACGGCAGTGTAATCTGGGACTGGGTAAGCTTCTGTCAATCTGGAAAGGGCACATACAACTACGAGAACGTACTTGAATCCACAACATCTGTCCATCTGGATATAATCCATCTGGAGGACTTCGAAGGGATGGTCAGGAGGATGAAATCCACCTTGTTCCACGGGAATGCCTTTGCCTGGATTGAACTGACAACAGATCATACAGGTACGTACTTTCTGTTTTGCTGCTGCACGTAAATGCTTGTTAAACCATATATTCTGAAGGCTGTCTAACATGGCTTTTTCTCCTAAATGTGCTGGACTATGTGCTGTATTGATGATAACTTGAACCATGGAGTCGGGGAGAATCCATGTGGCTTTTCCCTTCGTCATCCATCCCTGATCTGTCTGGACCCCTCCTTGTTCCGTCCATTTCTTGATTTCGTCTGGAGTAGCATGTGACTGTATGTCGAGTACATCTTGTGTGGGATCCCTAACTGTCATGCAATGCGTTAGTGATGGTACTTCTGTCTTTGTCGTGTCAACTGGAATGTCTGTATGAGTCTGAGCTGTAAGCTTGGCTGTTCGATCTGCCAGGTCGTTACCCTGGGAAATGGTGTCAGTGACTTTCGTATGTGCTTTGCACTTCATGATGGCTATGGCTGTAGGCAAGTGTATCGCTTCTAACAGAGCTTGAATGAGGGGACCATGTTGTATCTTGGCACCGTGGGAGGTCAGAAAACCTCTTTCTTGCCAGAGGACTCCGAAGTCGTGAATGACTCCGAATGCATATTGTGAATCCGTGTATATGTTCACTTTCAGGTTCTTGGCTCGTATGCAGGCTTGGGTCAGAGCGATGAGCTCTGCTGCTTGAGCAGACAGTGTGTCAATACGATGTGTTTCTATGACCTCAGTGTCAGTAGTCACTGCATATGTGGCCACTAACTCTCCTGTACTTGTCTCATACATGAACCATCCACATAAAGTGTCAGGTCTGGGTCAGGCAATGCAATGTCGGTCAAGTCTTGTCTTGGCTTTGTTACGGTATTAATGACTTCCACACAGTCATGTGGTACGGGATCTGCTGTAATTGAGGGTAACAGTGTAGCGGGGTTCAGTATGTTGCAACGTCTGATCTCTATGTGTGGTTGAAACAATGTCAGTTCATATCCTGTCAGTCGTGCTATGGTCAAGTGTTGAGTCTGTGTTCTGTTTAAAAGAACTTCCACGGAGTGTGGAACCTGTACTGTCAGGGGATGTCCTAATACTATGGAATCGCTTTGTCTGATAGCTAGAGCTGTTGCTGCAACTGATTTTAGGCACGCAGGCAGAGCCTGGGCTACTGGATCCAATGTACTAGAAAAATTAGCACAAGGCTTGTGTTTTCCTGCTTGATCTTGTGTGAGGACAGATAATGCTGTACCATCGCGTTCAGTGACAAAAAGTGTAAAAGGTTTGCTGTAACATGGTGTCGCTAAAACAGGTGCTTGACATAGAGCTTTCTTCAATTCGTCAAAAGCAAGTGTATGTTCCTGAGTCCAAGGAAGGACAGTCGAAGTCGCTGCCTCCTGTGTTGTCAACTGTATGAGTGGCTTGGCTAGATATGCATACTGAGGAATCCATTGTCTGCAGTAAGAAGTGAGGCCAATGAAGGCCCGTACTTCCTTTTGTGTCTTGGCCTGTGGCAGATGTGCAATAAACTGGATACGATCAGGTGTCAGCTGTCTACCCCACGTGGACAGCAAGTGTCCTAAGTAAACCACTTGCTGGGCACAGAATTGTAGCTTTGAAGGGGACACTTTATGCCCCTTTTCGGCGAGAAAATACAAGACTGTCAGTGATGCACGTTCGCAATCTCGTTCTGTACGGGCTGTGATCAATAGATCATCAACATACTGGAGCAGGGCAGTGTCAGTTGGCATGTGAATACAGTCTAGTTGTCGTTTTAGTGCTTGACTGTAAATACTAGGGCTTTCTGTGAATCCTTGAGGTGCACGTGCAAATTTGAAACTTCGGCCATTTAAACAGAATCCGAAAAGGTACTGGCTTTCCGGATGAATGGGGACACTAAAGAAGGCGTTCTTAAGGTCGATGACAGTGAAGAACGCTGCTTCGGAATCAATGGCAGTCAATAGGGAAGAGATGTCTGGGACTACCGGGTACTGGGGTATGATGCATTTGTTTAGTTCTCGAAGGTCGATGACCAGTCTGTAGACTGGAGGTGCATTTGGGTCAGTTCGTTTAGGAATCGGGATAATTGGAGAATTACATACATTGGAGTCAGTTTCTACAACCACTCCTTGAGCAATGAGCTTGTCAATAATTTTCAGTAAGGCCGCTACAGCCTCAGGCGGTAACTTATATTGTCGAATTCGGGGTAGTACAACTCCTTGTTTGAGAGTGACACGATATGGTGTAATATGCATGCAACCTACATCAGTCGGACCTTGTGCCCATAAATGCTGTGGTACATTCTGTAATCTTGGATCAAAATCTCTTAACACATAATGTCCTTTAAAATCACGTAAAAACAATCTCACTCCTTCTGGAGAACAACAAATCACTGCTCCCAGCGCTTTCAATCTTTTTATGCCAAGCAAGTTTTCTGGACATGATTTCATAAGTAACAAGTCTGTAGTACGGGATAACGGACCAACTTCTAGGGAAACTGGCTTTGACACTTCGTTAACAATAGGCTTTCCTGAAAATCCCAGGGAAACATTCTGTGAGCCTGAGAGGGGTGCCCCTGGAACCTCGTCATGACTGATGGTAGTTCTGCTCGCCCCTGTGTCAATCAAAAATTTTCTGTCTTTCCCTAATACTTGACTATGTACATAGGGACCCTCTTGATCTATAGGAACCTCGATAAGGGGCAAGCCAACCTCCCTCTCTAGGCTGTTTCATGAGTAAGGCTGATAATCGGGATAATTTGACTGAGCATACTGGTACATTTGCTGTGTAACATGTTGCGTGGCAGCTATGGGCTGGGGTTGGGGTACTGCTACTGTCTGTTGTGTGTTCTGAGGAGATCGCGTGTTCTGCTGAATATTTTGCGGTACTTGTTCTTGTCTAGGTGGACGCGGTCTTTCTTTCGTCCTGCCTGTAGCAATATTGTATTTTAGAACGGCACATTCATTTATATAGTGACCTGGCTGCTTACAATAGTTGCAATTCCCTTTTACGGGAGCTGCAGAATGACTGGTCTGTGTAGTACCCCTCTTCTGGCTGTCAGCTGGAACAGACTGGGCAACTAGTACTTTCATTTTCGTATCTTTAATACGTCTCTGTTCATGTTCGTGTTCTTCTCTGATTCGATTCTGGTGATACTGTAACATTTGTAACATTTTGGAAGGGGTGTTAGCTTGCCATGTACTCTCGACTTTCAGTACTCTATTTTTAACCTGTGGTAAGGAATTCTCTACTAATTTGGTCACAAAAAGATGTGGATAGGATTCACTACTTGTTTTCAGGCCGCTATTAATAATGAAACATTTCTCGAATCTGGAGTAAAAATCACTAGTGTCTTCGTCTTGTTTCTGTTTGCAGGCTGAGATTGCATCCCAGTCTTCCTTTTTAGTGGCTAGTAATCTTGGTAAAACCTGTACTAATAATTCTGGTAATCCTTTAGCTTTTTCTCCAAGACCAGTACCAGGGATTCGTGTATTCTCTTCGTTTTCTAATTCTGTCCAATCAATCTTTTTCTCTCCCACCTCCCATTCTTTCTCTTTCAGTTTTTCGTAAATGCCGGCAGGCAACAGTACTTTTAACATTTTAAGTATATCGGGATACGTATACTCTCCCATGCGGAGCATGTCTTTTAATTCGCGGTGAAACCCTGCTGGATCTTTATCATGGCACGGTACTAATTTTTTCATTTCCAATAATTCCATTTTCGTTAAGGGGGTGTAAACAAACACTCGTTCGAGTGTACCGTCTGTCTTCCGGACGGGATGAACTTCTCGTAATGGATTCTGTCTGTCTATGTAAAATGTTTTCCTTACTGGGGGTGGAACGGGGACAAAATGTGGAGTCAGGAAAGTTCGGTACTTGTGTCGCTGTTCTAGAATGACATTAAATAAATCGGTACCTAGGCCTCTCCATCTCTTTAGGAGTAACTCTTCCAATACATTATATAAGGGACCTGGATCAGAATGCTGACTTTCATACAATGTAATGAGGTGTTGAATCATGTAAATACCAGCTAGTCGCTGTTCGTCTGGGGAGAGATTCAAAAATGTTTGCGCTACTGCGTCATCTTTATATACACTAGAATTGCCAGCCCATTGGACTGCTGACCGGGCTAGTTCCTGTTCCTGCATGGTACTAAGTTCACTGTAACCTATTCGTTGTTTCAATACTTTATCGGTAGCTTGGAATAGATGCTCCAGAGAGCATTGTTCTGGTATGGGAGAAAGAAAACGTTTCTTGCATTCTGGGCGTATGGGTCTGTCAAAAGGTCTCGCCCTACCTACATACGCTATTCTATCTGAGTTCTCAATCTCGTCTTCTGAGACTTCATCATCCGCTTTCTCGGCTTCTCTTGCTGCTTTTTCCCTTGCATGTATGTCTAGAATTTCTTTACGAATCTTTCTGTACATAGATTCTATACAACCTTGTTTACTATGTTTACCATCAGCTATGTTGTCACTCCATTTTATCAGAATTTTCATCTCGTCTTTATCTTTACCTGGCTGGTCTTGTTCCCTTATCAAACAATTTATCAGAAACTGTAAGATCATATTTTGAATCTCCACTTTCCTGTGTGCCATGGCCTCGTGAATACTTTCTGGTCTTTCTCCTGTTCTAATAAAATGATATATGTTGTCTAGATGTTCCTTCATTTCTGGTAAGCAAAACTGAAGGCCTCGGAATCTTGATACTGGACTGGACTGGACTGCTACGACGTCTGGCTGCTACTACGCACTACGCATGCGCTTCGGAACAGGTGGGCCTCCGGATACCTCGGACCTTGCTCTCTCGGCTTGGGCTCTGGTCGGGACTCTCTGCATTCCTCACCGCCTCGTCTGGATGCTGGACCGCAGTCTCCGTCTCCTCCGTGGGCCTGAGGGAGTTAGCAGGAAAACCCGCAGGTGTGCACAGAAAGGAGTCCGTCACGGCTGTAGAAGGGGTCAGGGGCCTGCGTTACATCGCCGGCGCGTGGGCAAGGGGAGGGGTCCCTATTCGGGCGCCAGATTATGTGGTAAATAAAATTACCGGGACTATTTTTCTATACATTAAATGACAATAAGGATAGCTCAATAAAATGAGAGGCAGAGTCCGTGGTATCTGAGTCATACGGGCTTCAATTAAGCATCTCGAGACACTGGACATCGGGTTCCATCACCACTAAGGTTCAGGAAGGGATATTCAACATTTTATTAACATCACACATTATATATAGTAAAACAGTATAATTGCATTGAATACAGGAGGCGTGACAAGTGAAAAGAAGAAGATAAGAACATATGGACGTAGAAGAAGGCGTGTAATAGGCGTACACGGAGGTGTGTGCTAGAAACTTCACAAAAAGTGTCATGGGTGGGTGGATGCATAGAAAGATTCTGCAGGGTCAGCAGAAACCTTTACCCTGAGTGCGTGCGCAACTGGCATGACGTGGTAATGACGTGTAACTGGGGAGAGCTGGGGGGCTTGACTTTAGCTCTAGTAGAAGAGTCTTGGTGTCTGGGATGTCAGAACGACCTGCACCTATAGCATATCTGGTATCTCATGTTTGGAGGATGTATTATCTGAAGCAAAAGGTCTCTCGGGCAGGGGCCATACATCACTGAATGCTAATGGGTGCATACGTGTCTTGGTGCAATGCGCGGGGGCCATGGGCCTACCATGGTAACGGGTGCTGTAAATCACTTGCAAGGAGACAGGAAGGCAAGGCCCTTTGCTTTGCAGCCGGGAATATGTTTACCTATTTCACTAGACTGGAATGTGTTTTCGAGGAGGCTGAGCAGATAACTGTAGGCAAAATACTGTCTTGGCAGGCAGGCCAGGCCGGGCCGGGCACCGCTTTGCTGGGCAGGAAGTAAGGCAGAGGTCAGGGATGCATACCTAAACTGCAGCTTTCAGAGACAGAAGAGACTTGGAGTCTCAATTCAGGGCCTGGCTCGGCTGAGCCAGAGAAACATGTGCATCTTTAAACGTGTATCATGTAAAGACGTTGGCAACATGGGTCTAAGAACCGAATTAATGTTGCTTTCATGGAGGATTTGGTAGATGACAGGTTAACGTTGGACGCAAATGCATATGCGTCTTCATTTTCGGCCATGGAGGAAAAATGCATGGAGGTCATGCACATACATGGAACGTTGGGGTACACGATAGGGGACATACTTGGCCATATAACATTCTATTTTCCACAGCATTCTAATTAGGCAGTTGGGACCGCCAAACAGAGGTCAGTCATCCTCCTGACATTGTAATAAGCCACATTGTTAGCAGTTAGTGGTACAGAATTTCAGTAAAAAACACTCATTTTGCACTGTGAAAAAAGAAAGGTTGTTGTAGCTGACCTTTTGAAGTGTAGGTAGTTTTTATTTACCTTTAATTAAGACATTTTTGATAAAACAATGGACAATCATCAGGGCCAATGGAATTACGTAATTTTGTGGCTCAGGTTTAGCTGCACTCACCACTTAACCGCATCGCTGCGGCGGCTTTTCCCGCTGTGTGCGGCATTTTTTAAATTACCGCGTTACGTGACGAGCTCAGCTCGTCATCCGCACACGGCAGGTAAGCCTGATGACGAGCTGAGCTCGTCATCAGCATCGAAGTGGTTAATTTTCTGCCTGATTTGGAAAGTTCGATAAAATCTCTTCCTACCTTAAATGTTTAAAAAATAGTACTGCCAGAGAATTTGCCAGCACAAATTATGTTTTCCTTCACCATAATTTAGTCCTCCTTCACCTCATAATAGGCATCACAATGTTTCTGTTAAAAGAGGTTTAAGCTATAATTATGAGGATAAAACACGTATTTTGTAGGGATTGTGAAATATTTTTCACATTTCACTGTCCCTGTGAAATATGGGGTTATGCGTGGGTGTTTTTATTTGTTCTTTCTGTGTTGTCCTTCAAAGCTAAATTGGTACCATTCTCCTTTTTTAATTTTTCAAGGATTATATTCATGAACGATCCAGTTGGTAAATGTGATCAGAAGGCAATAGGAAATACTCTTTTAGCATAAGGAAAGCTTGGATGATTAAAGAAAAAAACTCAAAAATAGCATTGTCTTCTGAGTCATGAAATCTGAAAATATCCAGATGCAGTAAAGACCGGATATAGTTTAAATTCCCAGCATGCATCAGAAGTCAATACCCCTGTGGCAGGTGCTTGTTTTTCCAGGCCTCTAGTTATGCAGCTTAAACTTGTGCATTATTATGTCGACAGAAATAGAAGTGTCTAGAACTGAACAGGCAGGCTGAACTGCACAGCTATTTTAAAACTTGGGATGCTTCTCTGCGGAAATAAAATGTGAGACAGCACGAATCAAATCTTCATGCCTTATGGCTTGCTCATTAGATGAAAACAAGTGCACGCAGTAGGGGTCGTGCCTATCCATAATAAATACCGATTTTGCTGTTCAGTAAAGCTTGAATTCAGTGGAGACAGCTGACAGCTGCAGCTACTGTACATTCCTGCATAGAGCAGAATGAAAAGAAGCCGCCGGGTCAGTACAAGTTGTCCCTGGCTCTCCAGTCTGCCAGTGTCTCTAGCCAGCTCCTGTCTCCTACCTGGCGTATACACAGCTGGGATGAGGAGTCAAATAGAAATCAGATTTTTTTTCTCCGAATTCCTAACACTGAACTGTGTGACAATGTCACTATAAAGTGTACCAAAACTGGATATATGGCAATACCTATTAAGCATTCAATTAAAAAAGAAATCCATTCTGATCTGTCATTAAAGAATAATGAACAGATAGGTTGTCAGAGGTGTTAGGGAATAGCATTCATAGCACAATGGTTATTGAAAGAGACATGAAGAGTTCTACCAGAAGCAAAAACAAAATGTAACAGGCTTTGACAAAGCCAATGAGGCTTGTCTATGTGCTAATGAGTGGACAAACACTGATATGAACTTAAACTGGGACACTGCCCGTCATGTTTTTTAAAAACACAATCTCCTTAGGTGAGCTACTGAGTGACTTTGCTCTGCTTTTAGATTGTTTTTAAAAATTTAGCACTTGAATATTATTTCTGCAATTGTATTTTTATTAACTTCCCTTGTTTTAATTTGTAAGGCTTAAGTGTTCATCTTCAGGCTTTGTTGCACTGTTTCAAACATTACTCTGGGCTTTTTGCCTGTCTGCAGCCAGTACAGTTTTGTTTCCTGAGCCCGCTGTTCAGTCAGCAGACGTCGTCTTAGGTCCCCACATGAATCATTAGGCTAGGTGCTTGCAGTGCTCTAGCGTTATGTGCACTGCCTCCTATTTAAACTGGCTTTTGCACATCCGTTTTCTCAAAAAGCCCCCTTTGGTGAACGCTGCTTGACTTTTTTTCTGCTTTTACATTCTTTTCAAAATGTTGATATTTAAATTATATTTCTGCATCCGTACTTTGACTTGCCTATTTCTTTGTTTTCATTTCTAATGCTTAATATGTAGTTTTCAAGCTCGTTGTTGTAACATTTGGATCATTGGCACTTTCTTTTGGTAGTTTCTTCGTGCTATTTGCTTGCAAGCAAGCCAGTCGGATTTTCCCAAACCTGCTGTTCAGCATTTGGTTGCTATTGTAGATGCCACCTGGATCATTAGGCTAGTTGAGCTAGACACACTATAGCCTAATGTGCACTTCCTCCTAATTCACCTGGGGGCTGCACATCCATGCAGTAGGCAGAGTAGCAGTGGACCAAAGGCAAGTCTTTCTGCGTCCATGGGCTCTAGGACACTGCCAGCCACTAGCCCGCTGCTCGATCACTAGAAACCTGAAACTTTGGCCAGGTAACTTAATTTATTCCAGCCAACAGTTACTTGATGTTGTCAATCTGGCAATTCTCATAGCAGTCCTCAAGGTGGCTACATTAAAGGCTGAATCCCTCTACTCTCTCCATTACTTAAGTGCTGTTGGTAATAAATCTATTGAATGTTAATCATTTCACTCCAAGAGCTCCCACTCCAGGCGGGCGTGTACTTTTAAAGCCCTCCTATGTAATTTTAGATCTACCTGTGAAGACAACATAACGATGCTAACCTTTGAGAATCGCATAATCATCACTTGCTGTTTTTAACTTGACTCCACAAAGAAGTAACCTTGTTAAATATAAATTATTTACCCTAACTATGCAATGTTCTAGGTGGATCATCTGTAATCACAAAGATGTGGCATATCTATGTTTTATAAGAAGTTGCTGCAAGTAATGCAATTTAACCAACAGATTTCCTTCCTAGGTTTCCTAGGTGTGACTTTGTGTAGTGAAATTAGGCGAGACATTCTTACTATCAACATATTCTTAACTTACCACCGTCCACAATCAGCTACGGAGCTCACCGAACCAGTATTACATGATATTAGCCATTTTTGTCTGAATTAAGACTATACACTGGTACTAGGATATTTTAAGTTATGGTTGGAAAATAACTGTGAAGGCTTTGAAAAGACTGTTATGGATAATCTGGCCACCTGCATTCTGTTTCTTCATAATTCTGGACTAGTTATTGCCTTCTTTTTTCAAAGTCAGAGGGATGGTCCATCCAAAAAAAAGTCTTATTTAGATTTTCTTAGTAATCTATGAAGGAAAGTCTTAATTTTATAAAAGACACAGAGGCAAGTACTATGCTTCTCTAATCTTGCATTTATTGGATAACAGCAGTCAAGAAGCTTAAAACACTACAAGTTCCATGAGGCTTAGAGAACATTAGCTAATGGGAAACTAAACATTGTACGCATCACAACCAATAGGATCACCTTAACCTGTGTAACCCTCAACTTGAATGCAAACAGCCCTCTTTTCTTGTGTGTGAAATCAATTGTAGTCAGAGAACACATTAAAAATAGATACAACAATGGAAAAAACTAGAAAAAATGTAAAACACTCTTGACAAAATTCCATGAGTTTGATTCCCAACAATGCCACTGGAGAGGAGAGAGGAGAAATGCCAAGAACATCCATATGAGAGGAACTTGACAGTGTTGAAGCTGAAGATGCCGGAACATCATGAAGAGGCAGGAGGCAACACCTGATCAGTTGTTAAGGTGGGAGAAAACATCAAGTTAAGTGTTGAGGTGAGATAATACTCAACTCTGTGTCTTTAATAAAATTAAGATCTTCCTTCATAAATGACTAGAAAAGTCTACATTTTATTGCAAGACGGGAGGCTCCTATTATGCTTGCTCAAAACATATTAATTACAATAGAAGATGCAGTGTTAACAAGTTTCCAGTAAAGCATGCAAAAAACATTATTGTTAGACCAATCAGCTGATCTCGGAATATCTTTGAGATCGGAAGCTGCCAAGAAAGCTTTAGAAGCCATGGCTCCCCTGGAAGAGTGTGCACCAAAGATGGAAACATCGACGCCCGCGAGAGACATCACCCACCTAACCCAGAGCGGTAGGAGAATAAACCGGTCTATGGGGATTTCTAAAAGAAATGATCAGTTGGCAATGTTAAGACGTTCTGAGATCAGCTGTTTTGTGTTCATACACTTTCAGGCATTGTCCAACACAAAGTTTAGGTTAAGTAGGAAAATAAGGGTAAAACAAGTTGGTCAAAATTGTCTTTGTGGGGCCCTGAACTGAGAAAAGAACCCCTGTGGGATTAAATTGGCGAGCGGTAACATCCAACGCTTTAACATCAGATAGTCATTTTATTGAAATGAGGCTTAATAATACAATCAATTTTGCAGATAACATTTTCAATGAAAGATCATTATAATTGTGCCAAGGAATAAACAATTTTAGTATTATATTCACATTCCTTAAATTACTATATTTTGGGATAGGAGGATTACAAACCTTTACTCCATTTAAGTCAACAAAGGAGTGGGTCTTCTCCCACCGGATATCCGTTGATGTATTGATGATTCATTGAAATAGCCGATCTGTACAGATTCATAGTATGATAAGTCTTTCCACTACTAGCCTCGACTGCAAGGAAATTAGCAATGGAGACTATATCCATTGAAAGGGGATTGACAGATTGTCCTAAACACCATCTTGCCCATAAAGACCAAGTTGATTTGTAGGCCTTGGTGGTACCTGGGGCTCAGAATTTGTTGATATAGTCTGAAGCTTCTAGTGAACTGAAATCACAAGGCTGGGAGATCCCACTGTTTTCCTGGCGGAGAGGCAATTGTGAAGTACTAGGTTGTGAGAAAGGTCCTACGGATCCAAGCAAAGGTTGGGTAAGGATGGTAGGAGAACTGGTAAGTCGATCGCTATTCCAGAAGAGGAGAACACTATACTTGTGACTGCCATAAAGGAACTACTACCACTAACATTGCATGTTGGCATCTGGCCTGTCCTAAACCCTATTGATCATCACAAAAGGGAGAAAGCCATAATTGATGAACTGGTACCAGTCTTGTAAGAAAGTGTCTTTAGCTAAAGCTAGAGGATCTGGATGCCAACTGAAGAATAGAGGAAGTTGAGTAGAAGCGACCTGAATATTGAAGTATGAAGTTTCCAGTCACTTAAACTGTGGTAGTAACGGGAGTGCCAGTCTGCAATGGTATTGAGTTCTCCTGGTAAATATTCTGCCATACTGAAATCTTGTTGCGAAGACAACATTCCCAGAACTCTTAGCTAGTTCCTCTAGGGCTCTGGATCTTTTACCGCCAAGGTGATTGATGTAATGAAGTTTGATGATATTGTCCATCCATAGGAGAATGAAGCACTGTACTCTGATTTTTGTGAGTCTTTTGATTGCAAAGGAGCCTGTCAGCATATCTAAACAGTTGATATGCAATCTGGACTCCTCCTAGAACCATGTAACCTAGTCAAGATTGGTCCACATCAGGAGCCCCAACCTGTTTGACCTGCATTGGATTCTAACACGATCTGGGACAGAGGCGAAGATAGTCCTGCTGTTCCAGGCATCTACATTGTCTATACACCATTGAGGCTCCTGCTGTGATTCTGGGTCTATGTGGATGGAGTCAGAGTAGGTGAGACACTTGCATAAATGATGGATCTTAAGTCTTTGAAGAGCTCCATAGTGGAGAGGACCGGGAAAGATGGCCTGTTTTGAGAAAGACAGGAGATTCCTAATTCGTGCTAGAGATCTAAGGGAAATGAAGGAGCTGCAAGGGGTTTGGAGATTCTCTGATTTTATCACTTAGACTTTTTTCAAAGGAAGTTGAAGGATGGGGCTGGAAGAATTTATGAGAAAATCTAGGAACTCTATTTGGGTTGACGCAGTGAGCACCAATTTCTCTATGTTGACTAAAAAACTCAACTCTGAAAGAATAGAGCCCATAAGATGCAGATGAGAAAGTAGAGTGTGAAGGTTTTGGCTTATTAATAGACATAAACATTGGAGAGGTGCAGCCTAATCAGTTGAACACAGGCAGCAGCCACTTAAGGCACCCTTGCATATCTATATAAAGAGATATGATTGGAAAGAATTAACACCTTACATTTTTATAAACAATATCATTGGTGCCTGACCAAAAATTGCCGTGGCCTTGAAGTCAGGCTAAATGGCAGAATGAACAGGGGAGCGCAGACCTGAGGTTCCGTGATTCTGAACCCGTTCTATAAAGGTCTTCGTATCGTGACGATTTCGGTAACAGCGGACCGCAAATGACGAGTGCGGTATGTACGAGTGTTTTCGTCATGTTCGATTGATGGGTTCACTGTGTATTCAGGGATTTCGTTCCGAACCTTCGGGTTCCATTTTGTCTACGGCAGCCATTTTGTGGTTGCCCTCACATAGGCTAATGACTACGGCCGAGCGAGTCCTTGGGACACGGACACCTTTAGCTGACTTCTGTGTGACCTGAACGAACTGACTCCATTGCCCGAAGCTAACCTTGTTGAGCCAGTTCCTTGTTCGGCAGCTGGTCAAGATAGAGATCAAAGAGCAGGACATTGATGAGTTTATGGTACACGCACACACCCTTCTATCTTGCTTCTCATCTGTTTCTGTTTCTTCTTTTATGGCCTATTTATGGTTTGGGTTTGGGTCTTTTTAATATGGGTTTGTCCGGCCTGTCCGAGCAAGAATGTTGGGTTTTTCCTTGTAATTGATGGTGGGCTGGACAACTGAAAAGTGGGCTTGTCGTTATGCGATACCTTTTGCAATGTCACTTTGTGATTGGACAGTTCGTAAATAATTGATGCTAGTCAAGAATGTGATTTTTGGCATAAAAGACAATGTCTCGCAATACTAAAATTGTGCAGTCTCTAGCAAACCACCCGTGTCGTGCTTCGTAGATTTCTTTTCCTGGTTACAGCCAATAAATTTGATCTGTGACATCACCAAGAAGTATCCTGTGTCTCTGTATGCCAAGACAGGAGAACTCGAAGACATCGGGCGTTTCCCTTGGCGCCGCTGGTTCTAAATCCTGGTTCTTCAGACCTCAATCACTCAATTGCCACACAACAGAGTCAAAATGACAATGGTCAGTATAACTTCCCTCCGAACCCACACAGCGAACGGCTTGAAACCCCATGGCCCAAACTCCTTCTCCATCATCTTCCCTCCTAACCTCTCACTTAAAGCGAGAAGACCTTTTAAACATAGGCTGATAAGGCAACATTAGCAAACACTATTCACAGACATATACCACTGCTCCTCTAAAGGCACGCAGAAAATGAATCTCATTTTCCACACCCAAAGCCCTGCGGAATGGAACCCCATTCTTAGATCCCACCTCCACATCTCTAAAACAACCAGCACCCCTCTGAGCTGCAAACTAATGTTCCTAATCACAAACCATGATACACACAATGGCAACACCTTTGTGACCATCTACAGCAATGGCGAAGTCCTGATCCAAGCTAAGAATGACAATCTGGAAGCATTTGACTCACTCTTCCCCACACTCATAACACCTTCACACTTCTACATCACTCCCACTCGATCATAAACATATCCATCGAGCCAACAGACCGTTCTGGAAAACTCTCAAAATAAGCCCACGACCCAAACCCAACCCACCAACTTATCCCCCCCACAGCCGCTCCCTACCCTCCGCTTTCAACTCCTCCCCAAACTCGCACCACACACCCCTCTCAGCCCCTTCAAACACGAGGCATGCCCAGGATGAGACACTACAGTTCTCACCCAGCCTCCTCCCCCCCCCACTCAACACTACTCCCAGCAAGCACAATAGCCCAGAACTGCCTACATGCACCAAAACCAGTTAAGCCAGCACCCAATGCCCAAAGCAATCTGTCACAACACAGCCCCACGACCTTCCCCATGTACCACATAGGCATCAGAAACACTGTGAGCCACACCTACACTGATAGGTTCACTCCACCAACAGACACAGGCATTAGAAACACGTTGAGCCACTCCTCCTCAGAAAAGCTACCCCCATCCATTGACTGCCTTGCTCAGGACTTCCTGTTAACAAACTCCCCCTCACCCTCTCTATGAATACAACCCAAAGACTGACACGGCTGGAATACCAGCTTGAAATCGTAATACAGGTTATTTAATAAAATCTTATCAAACCACACCAAGCCCACGGAGCCTACCAGATGCCAACCCCCCACACACATAGGCCCTTTCAATGAACACACAAATCCCCACAAGGCCCAATGACTCAGGTGGAACACAACCCCTTTCAGGGACCAGCCGCATAGACTCAAAAGAACAAGCTCTGCTATGTCCATGAAGGAGGCGAGGGATCTTGCAGAATCCTACAAAGCAACCTCAGCTGTCTTCCCCAGCTCTGTGATCCAGGTTATCACTGGTTTTGGAAGAGAACAGACTATGCCAAGATCGTTGAGACCTCCAGCCTACCTCATCAATATCCCCATGGCTCCCTCAAATGAGAAACTCAACAATAAGAGGGTGACTAACTACATGCTTATAAAATGCAGATCTGCAACCAAACACACAACTGAACTGGCAGAAACCATCCTAACGCATGACATAGACATGCCATTCATCACAGAAACCTGGCTGAATGAATCCCCCCCCCCCCCCATCATCGACAGGTTTGTACCCCCAGGGTTCTCAATCATCAATAAAGACAGAAAGAACCAGAGAGGTGGGGGGACTGCAATCATCCATAAAAGCAACATCTCTATAACGGAAACAGACTCCTTCAAATCTAACATCTTTGAATACCTAACCGCCAAAATTAAGATGAAAGACAACAGAATGCTTTATTCCCACCTCCTCTACCATCCACCAGGCAACACCCCCGCATTAGGAGAACACCTTAGCGGCCTGATAACACACTGCTAATTCTCGGACGCAAATAACCTATTAGTAGTGAAGTAAACCTACACTGGAATGGTGAAACCAACCCTCTGATCCAATCCTTGAATGAGCTGCTCTGCAATAATAATTTGACCCAACACTGCACTGAGCAAACCCACAACAAAGTCACAATCCTGGATTCCATCATAGCCCACGAAGACTCAATCGCCATCAACCTTACCCTCCCTGTCGACTGGTTAGACCACTATATCATTCTATTTGACATCAATCAAAGGAACCAATGACTTCCTCACACAAATTAACCCTTTCACTGGAAGAGAAACTTATGCCAGTTCTCCCTCGCAGATCTAGAAGAAAAGATAAGGGCACTCCTCCCCTCCACCGCATTCAATAGTTCCACAACATAACTTACCTCACATTACAATGCAGCAATAACCACAATATTTGACCAAATAGCTCCCCTGAAACAAAAAAAGTCAAGAACATTCCATCGAGATCATAGTTTAACACAGACCTAAACTCCGAAAGTAGACAACTAAGAGCTGCAGAAAGCATCCTGCGTAACAACCTGTTAGAAATGGTATTTTTTGTTGGCTAAGGTTTGCACCAAAGCCAGGCAGAAACCACCACTCTAGTCAGGATAAGGGAGTTATACTCCTAAAATAACCCCTGCTCACCCCCTTGGTAGCTTGGCATGAGCAGTCAGGCTTATCTTAGAGGCAGTTTGTAAAGCATTTGCACAAAACCAACAGTAATACAATTTAAGCACTACAAGAGGACACCACACCAGTTTAGAAAAATATCCAATATTTTTACATACTTAAAACAAGACCAAATACAATAAAAATCCACCATACAGTACTTTGAAAATAGTTGCTTCACCAGATGTCTTTAAATGGCAAAAATATGTTGCATACACAGTTTGTACGAGTCGGTAGCTCGGTCCGAGTCTACCGCGATGCTGAAAACAACAGAGTCTCGCAGTTCTAGCCGACTGCGCCGGTACGGGCCAGCAACAGTGGGAACAACTTGTTAACAGTACCTTACTTAGTGCGGCTCACACGGAGGTGCGAGTCGGGCTTGGCATGAGTCGTGGTTGCGATGCAAAGTGGAAGCGGTGCATGTTAGGGTGTCCCTCGAGGTGGTGCGTGCAGCAGCTCGGTGGCGATCATCCAGATGACATCGGTGAGACCAAGGCTTGCGGTGCAAGGCGAATTGGTGCTCAATGTGGTACTGTAAGGTTGCGGTGCAGGTGCCAGAGCCGGTCGTGGCGTCCATCGCGGTTAAGATGCAAATTGGAAGCGGTGCATGGTACAGTGTCCCTCGATGCAGTGAGAGCAGCGGCTCGGTGACAATTGTCCAGACGGCGTCGGTGAGACCAAGGCAGGCCATGCAGGGCGAGACGGTGCTCGATGCAGTGCTGGCAAGTTGCGATGCAGCGACAGAGCCAGTTGGTGGGAATCGGTGCTGGCCGAGCCGGACAGCTGTGCGTGACGAGGCGGTCACGGGTGTTGAGCTAGCTGTGACCGTGTCAGTGAGACCAGGCCAGCCTAGTGAAGTGAGGCGGTGCTGGTTGCGGTCCCTCTCGATGTGTGCAGACGGCGTCGGTGAGACCAAGGTGTGCGGTGCAGGGCGAGTCAGTGCAGCCTGCAGTGCCTTCAGGACACAAGGCCAGCGACGGAGTCAGATGACGGAGTCGTCAAGGTTCCCTTTTCTCTGTGGCAACTGACACAGCGGTTCCAGGAGCAGTACCCAGAGGTTGATGAAGTCTTTGCAGTCCCTGAGACTTCTTAACAGGAGGCCAACTCTGTTTCAGGCCCTTGGAGATACTCAGCACAAGTAGAGAAAGTTCAGTCCAGTCCTTTCACTGCCCAAGGCAGAAGCAGCAGCTGCAGGCCAACCCAACAAAGCAACAACACAGCAAATGGGCAGTACTCCTCCTAGCAGCTCTTCCAGCTCTTCTTCTTGGCAGGTTCCTTGATTCCAGCGAGTTCTAAAGTCTTGGGGTCAGGGCCCCAATATTTTTACCAGCAATTCCTTTGTCCTCTGAAGGCAGAGGGGCCTGGACCTAGTTCAAACCAGTTTGGGGTGCATTCCGCCAGGGTGAACCTTTTTTCTTTGTCAGTGTGGGCCAGGGTTCTCAGACACGCCGCAGGAGGTGGAGCCAGCATTGTGGAAGGCGAGCCCCGCCCTATTCAGACCCAGGTGCTACTCCTCCCACCCATCTATTTGTAGATGTGCCTATTCAGCCCTGCTGACTCACCCTGTCTCCCCCAGCCCCAGTCACTCACAAACCAGGCAGCTAATACACAAGCTAGCAGAGGCAGGCTGGGTGGTTAGGTCAGAAAATACCCGCCTTCTAAAGGTGGTATTTTCAAGCACAGAATGCTAAAACCAACTTCACTAAAAGATGTATTTTATCATTCTGAGTTCAGGCAGACAAAACTCAAATTCCTACCATGTTCCCTGGGTCAGTTAGGATCATAGGCTGTAATGATCAAAATGCCCATTCTTGCCTATGGAGAACAGGTAGCCTTGCAATAGTGAAAAACAAAGTAGGCTGTCATACATGCCACACACATGTCCTACCTTTCACTTACAATGCACCCTGCCCCATAGGGGTACCTTGGGCCTACCAGAGGGGTGACTCACATGTAGCAAAGGGAAGGTTTAGGGACTTGCAAGTGGGTGCACTTGCCAAGTCGACATGGCAACTCCAGGTTGCGCACAGACTCTGCAGTGGCAGGCCAGAGTTACACTTTACGGGTTGTTTGCATGGGTGGCACAATCCAGTGCTGCAGCCCACCAACAGCATTTGATTTATAGGCCCCGGCACTCGCAGTGCACTTTACTAGGGACTGACAAATAATTCAAATAAGCCAATCATGGAAATATCAATCCATAACATATTTTATACAGGAGCACTTGCACTTTACCACTGGACAGCAGTGAGGAAAGTGCACAGAATCAATACACCAGCAAAACCAGAGTCAAAAACGGGAGGTCAGAAAGCAAGAAGTCAGGGTAAACACGCCAAAAGATGACAGGTCTAACACATCCCCTCTACAATCCACCTTGATCAACTCAAAACGGAACTTATGAAATATAAAAAGCACATCAAAAAAGAAAAATTCTCCTTCTTCTGCGGTGCACTAAACAATGCTAAAAATCGCCCCAAAGAACACTTTAATGTCATTAGACAGCAAACATCCTAAAACCCCCTTCCGCAATTGGGCCCTCCAAAGACCTATGTGACAAATTTCCTAATTTCTTTAATGAAAAAATCTCAAAGATTGAGCTCACACTGGAGGACCACCTCTGACCACCCAACAAAAGCCTGCCTGCCTACACAGAAATCAACAACCCACCCAGGCAACCCCCAAACAACTGGAAATCATTCAAACCCATCTCTGAAACAGAAATTGTGGACGTGGCTACTGTACCCAAGCCCTCGTCACACATTGAAGATCCCCTCCTTGCCCAACTGGCCAAAAAAGCTAAAACTCTTCCTAGCCCCACTCTGAACAAAGATTATAAATTGCTCCCTGAAGACAGGAATCATACCTGAATGCCTCAAAATCGGCTAAGTAACACCTTTACTGAAAAAAAGCGTGCGTTGACCCAAACGATCTCAATAACTTCAGGCCCATCTCCAATCTCCCATTCTTAGCCAAATTGCTAGAAAAATGTGTTCTTCGTCAACGTACCCATCACATGGACAACAGCAAACTTCTAGACCGTCACCAATCGGGCTTCAGAAAAGGTTGCAGCACAGAGACAGCTATCCTGAATGTCATTGATGATGTCTACAAATCACTCAACAATGACCACAGCTATCGACTCATACTCCTGGACCTTTTGGCAGCCTTCGACACGGTTGACGACAAACTGCTCATCAGCGTACTCCGTGAAAGGGTAGGAGCAGATGAGATGGTCCTACAGTGGTTCACCTCCTCCCTGCCGAACCGCTTACAAAGAATAAAAAATTCAGAAACTTCACGTCTGGCTTACGCCCCATAAAAAGGGGAGTTCCCCAAGGATCAGTTCTCTCACCCGCACTGTTCAACATCTACATGGAGCCTCTCACGACCATACTCAAAAAAGCCAACATATCCTTCCACCTCTATACCAACAACACCCAAATTTACATGGAAACCTCAACCATGGCGACCATGCAAAGACTCAATGACACCCTAATAGAAGACCAACAATGGCTTTCCCAAAACGATCTGAAACTCAACCAGGATAAAACTGAAATCCTCCTCATAGCCAACAAAGAGCAGACCCCCGAATCACAGAATGGCTAAAATTTATTGATGCTCTCAACTGCACCCTTGTCCCGGCCGACTCCGTGAAATCACTGGGAATCACCCTGGACCCTAACCTAGACATGGTCAAACACATCAAGAACACCGCATGGAGTACTTTCTTCAACTTAAAACTACTCAACAAAATCAAACCCTTCATCTCTCCAAATAACCTTAAGCAAGCCACAAAATCCCTCGTGCTATCCAGACTGGACTACGGCAATGCCACACTCACAGGCACGGCAAAATCACAACTTGCTCCTCTCAGATTAACGCTAAATGCAGCTGCCAAAATGGTGACTGGAGTAAAGAAATTCAAACACATCTCCCCCTCTCTCAGAGAGCTTAATTGGCTCCCAATAGGAAGGCATGCCAACTTCAGAACTGCCTGCCTTACCCACAAATCTTCCCCAACCTATCTGGCCTCCAAACTCAACAAAGCGGGCAGACAAGAAATGTCAGAAGCACCAACACTCTACTTCTCATCCCTCCAAAAATCCTATCACGCTCCTTCTCTGATAATGCGCTCAAAATTTGGAACGCCTTCCCTGTCCATATCAGGACTAACCCTTCCTTCCAAAAATTCAAAAGCCAACACAAAGTCCTTTTCCTCAATCGAACTCTTATGAAGTGACAGCGGACGCACAAGACGGAATCGCGCCCACAAGAGCATCCAGTCACTGTGATAGGAACAACTTCTTACAGCATCTAACTCTTGACTCACTCCTATGTCCCCTCTTTTGAAGAAGTCCCATCCCATTTTTTTATGACTACTATTACTACTCTTTGTACACAATGGATGCTTGACAAAGGCAGAACAACGACCCGTCACGAATCATTGTGGTTACCATTACTACTCTTTGCACTTGAATATTACTTGACAAATGTTGTAAATCGCTCCGATACCTTCCGGTCTGGCCAGCGCTATATAAAACTCCTAAATAAAAATAATAGAGTAAATGTTGATCCTGAGACCCTGAGATCAACCACTGGCTTCATTATTTTCGTAAAGCCCCATGGTGCTGATGGAAGGCCAAATGGAAGAGAGGAGAAACAATATGTTTGACCCTGCCATTGCAACTGAGAACATGATCTGTGACTTTGCTGAATAGGGATTGTAAAATATGCATCTTGCAGGTCTAACAGTAATGTTGGAGTAGCGAGTCCCTGAGGTGTAGAATAGTTTCCATCTTGAAATAATGGTAAACAACGAACTAATAGAAGAGCTTGAGACTGATTTTTTGTTTTTCTTTTGGAAAGATAGAGCTGAAGAAACCTGAGGATATGGGAAAGAAGGTTAGCTTGTTTGCTTTTGTAGAAGAGATTGAATTTCTTGTGAATTTAGACTGGACATTTTGGAGGAAAACTTTGGAGGAGGTTGAAACCAGTTTGGAAAGGCTTTGCGTAAAGCTCTATAACATAACCTTGTATTGAATTTAGAACCCAAGGATTTTAGAAGCGCCTTGAGACTCTCACGGGTGAGTATCCACACTTTATAAACCCTGACTGATTGATTTAAGTTATTGTTTGCCACTTAGTGAGAAAATACTGAAGACGGTCGCCTACAGGAGGTTGGCAGGAACGTAGACTCTCCTGGCTGGAAACTGTGTCTGTAGTTCTTCTGTCCACATCCTCAATACCCTCTGGATCCCTGGAGGTATACCTGTGGCTTGTATTCTTGGTATCTGGAACAGTTTACATTGAAGGAACCTCTGCATCCTAGGTTACGATAATTGCAGCCAGTAAAGCTGATCCTGCCTCTACCGGGCCTTGCAAAAACCTGCTGGGAAACACTCTTTATAAGTGAAAAAGGAGCCTCCGACTAAAAGTCCCTCAGCCTCGAAACTGGGAACCAAGGTAGCTTAATCTAAAAGCTTAGGGTCTAAATTCAGGGGTAATCCTTTCCTCTGCTCATGGTTGATGGCAGAGTGTGCGTTACCAAGTAAGCAGAAGGCCCTTCAGATCCATAACAACAGATCTTCTGGATCAATGGTGTTGTTGCCCAATCTCGCTGCTTCTGCCATAGCAAAAATACAGTCAGGGGTCCAATAATGTCAAGCAACTTGTCCTGGTAAGTGGTCTCGGGCATTTACTTCGCCTTTGCGCAGACCCTTGCCAAACTTAGAAAAGAAATGGACCTATGGTTGGGGTGAAAGTGATTTTAGAGGACAATGATTGTAATTGTAATTGTGATTCACATTTATAGAGCGCGTTCTCACCTGCTGGTCTGTAAGCGCTGTGAGAGAGCCCAGCTAGCACGAGTGGAGATGTAGTTGATTAGATTGTGCCCCAGGATTCCGAAAAAAGAACAGTTTTTAACTTCTTCCTGAACGGGAGGAAAGCGTGTTCCTTGAGTACATTCTCCGGTAGGATGTTCCAAATATATGGAATGGAGGTGGAGAATGCTCTTCCTCCTTTAGAGGACCAGCTGAAGTGGGGACAGGCCAGAAGGCTGGCCTCAGAGGACCGTAGCAGCCTGCTAGGGGTGTGTTTGACTAGCCGATCTTTGATATAACTAGGTTCTGACCATAGATGGCTGACCAGGAGCCAGTGCAGCTGACGTAGAAGGGGGGTGGCGTGGGTTAGTATGGGACCCTCTTGAAATATCGCGGACACCTGTGCGGGACTCTTGATAAATCCATTATCTCTTGCCGCACCTGCTTCGTGGGTGCCGCTTCGAGGAGCTAGGTGAACGGGAGCAGCTGGGAGCCGTCGTAGCTCGCCGCTCTGGACGCCTGAGGTTTGCTGGGGCAGTTTGTGGACGGCAGGGAGGCCCTTTGGAGTGAAGCTGTAGGGTCTCGCTCTACCAGGAGTCCCTGCCCGACAGCCCACCTGGTCCGCGCTGCCTGCCTGCCCCGCCCACAGCCCATCGCCTGGTTAAAAGCCCTGCATTCCAAGAGTTCTCTGGGACCCTCTTGAAATATCGCGGACACCTGTGCGGGACTCTTGATAAATCCATGACCTCTTGCCACACCCGCTTCGCGGGTGCCGCTTCGAGGAGCTAGGTGAACGGGAGCAGCTGGGAGCTGTCGTAGCTCGCCACTCTGGACGCCTGAGGTGTGCTGGGGCAGTTTGTGGACGGCGGGGAGGACCTTTGGAGTGAAGCTGCAGGGACTCGCTCTACCAGGAGTCCCTGCCCGACAGCCCACCTGGTCCGCGCTGCCTGCCTGCCCCGCCCACAGAACGGTCACTTGATAGAGGGGTAATCCCGCTGCACAAAAGCGCGCCGGGCTAAGCCCGGGCAAAGGGCGGGACCTCTGCGGCCCTCAGAGGCATAGTATAGGAGCTCTGAAAATTAGTCTAGCGGCATCATTCATAATGGCCTGTAGTCTCGCCAATAGTTTCCCCGGAAGGCCGAGGTACAGGGAATTGCCATAGTCCAGTCGCAACAGTATCATGGCTGATACAGCCGTTCTGAGTGTAGCGAAGGTGAGAAGGGGGGCGAGTTTTCCACAACTGTCTCAGCATGCCCACACATGTTCCCACTACTGTTGATAGCTGCTGGGTCATGAAAAGCTTGGCATCCATTTTGATGCCCAGGCTTTTTACGGCCGAAGCCGGTTCCGGATAAGTGCCTAGCTCTTATGGCCAAAAGAGATCACTCCAGGGGTTGGAGTCTGTAGTGATGGCCAGTACCTCAGTCTTATCGGGATTGATTTTGAGGGAGTTAGCTGTCATCCAGCTGACAGAGAATTTTAGAATGTTTTGGATTCTTACGTGGGCGGTCGGGGAGCTGTCAATCTGGATGATGATTTGAGTGTTGTCGGCATAGTTATAGATCCAGCAATCCATACGGTTCTATGCAGCTATCAGGGGCTGAAGGTAGGCATTGATGGTCTAGGGCATTCGGAATTCAACTTAGCAATAGTCTGTTTATCCAAAGACAAACAAGGCGTGGATGCAATGTGATTTCCCACATGTTCAGCGGGAAACCATTTGGTTGAGTTCGGATGATGAGTGAGACTGGGGTCAAACGTAGGCATCCCACATACATCAAGAACTGTTTTAGCCACATACTGGTCACAAGTGGGTGATAATACTCCTGGACCACGGTGACCACCGAAGACACAGCCCGCACGATGAACACCATCCACTCCGGACCTCCTACCGACCCCTGCCCCCACCATGTCTTCCACAAGGCTGACTCCATCATCGCACCCCAACTACGGGACATCATCAACGCCTCCTTCAACACCGCCACCTTCCCGGAGAGCTGGAAGCACGCCGAGCTCAGCGTCAGCGCCCTACTGAAGAAACCAACAGCAGACCCCACCGACCTCAAGAACTTTCGCCCCATCTCGCTCCTCCCCTTCCCTGCCAAAGTCATCGAGAAGACTGTCAACAGACAGCTTGCAGCCTTCCTCGAGACAAACAGATCCCTCGACCCCTCGCAGTCTGGTTTTTGAGCCAACCACAGCACCGAGACCGCCCTCATCGCAGCCACCGACGACATCAGAACCCTGCTCGACAACGGAGAAACAGCGGCCCTCATCCTCTTGGACCTCTCTGCAGCGTTCAACACCGTCTACCACCGCGCCCTAGTTCAAAGCCTCAGCAACATCGGTATCCAAGATAAGGCACTGGAGTGGATCATCTCATTCCTCACCGGAAGAACACAGAGAGTCCGCCTCCCCCCGTTTCGATCCGAGGCCACCGAAGTCATCTGCGGCGTCCCGCAAGGATCATCACTCAGCCCCACCCTCTTCAACATCTACATGAGACCTCTTGCAGCCATCGCACGCCAGCACAACCTCAACATCTTCTCCTACGCCGACGACACCCAACTGATCCTCTCCCTCACCAGAGACCCCGCCACCGCCAGAACGAACCTACACGAAGGGATGAAAGATGTCGCCGAATGGATGAAGAACAGTCGCCTGAAACTGAACTCAGACAAGACGGAAGTCCTCGTCCTGGGACCATCGCCCTCCGCCTGGGACGACTCCTGGTGGCCCCCGGCCCTGGGCGCCACCCCCAAGCCAACAGACCATGTATGCAACCTGGGCTTCATCCTGGACTCCTCCCTCTCGATGACCAGACAAGTCAACGCCGTCTCCTCATCATGCTTCAACACCCTACGCATGCTCTGCAAGATCTTCCGATGGATCCCGACCGAAACCAGGAAGACGGTCACCCAAGCACTCATCACCAGCCGACTGGATTACGGAAATGCCCTCTACGCTGGAACCACAGCCAAGCTACAGAAAAGACTCCAACGCATCCAGAACACCTCTGCCCGACTCATCCTGAACATCCCCGACGCAGCCACATCTCCGGCCACCTGAAGGACCTGCACCGGCTCCCCATCAGCAAGAGGATCACGTTCAGGCTCCACACCCACACACACAAATCTTTCCACGACCTGGGCCCCAAGTACCTCAACGACCGCCTGACCTTCTACACGCCCACCCGCCAGCTACGATCAACAAGCCTCGCCCTCGCCGCCGTACCACGCATCCGAAGAGCCACCGCTGGTGGCATATCCTTCTCCTACCTGGCGGCCAAGACATGGAACTCTCTTCCCATCCATCTTCGGCTGACTCAGGACCATCTCGCCTTCAGGAGACAACTCAAGATCTGGCTGTTTGAGCACTAGCAGTCCCCTTCCCGCAAGCGCCTTGAGACCCTGCTGGGTGAGTAGCGCGCTATACAAGTGTTATGATTGATTGATTGATTGATAGGAGGAGAAGAAAAAGGATCAGGAAAACCAAAATTATTCATGTCATCATCCGCATCTGGTTCTGCCATTTCGTCCTCAGAATCAAAGATTTGAGATAACTATTTGTAATGACTGTTCCTGGAAATTTTTAGACTTTGTTTTGCACTTAGAGGGTGTCTTAGAAATTCCCTCCTTTTAGTTGGCTTAGGAGGAACCACATCCGCAACCGTGTGTGAAGTGACCTCACTAACCAAAATTGAAGAGTCAGAAATGGAGGGTAGATAATTGCACCTTCTTTGATAATAAATATAAAGTGGTGTTTTTGTATATTCTGCTTTCCCCTGCAGAATGTGCCTGTAAAGTCTTGGACATAATATTCACCACAGAATTTGACATTTTTAGAAATGTTTTCCATAGAGGCTGGAACAGCCTGTTCAACAGATGAGAGAATAATGTCATTCAACTTGTTTTTAAAAACATGTCCGGGGGGAGGAGCCAAGATGGCGACCTGAACGGACGTGCAGCCTTCGGCTCCGCCGGCCCCGGAATCCCGCACCACGATCCTGCTTGCCCGGCTACCCAGTTTTTCTTCCAAAAGGTGCGGGTGACGGAGCTGCTGCTGCCGGTGTTCCGCCGGCCTCTCCACCCGCCCGGATTCCGACGCTATGGCCAGACGCGCCCTGACCTGAGACCCAGCTTGTTCCACAACGCCCTGATACCCTCGCGCCCCCTCCCGCAGTTGCTCTGCGGCGGGGGTGATGCGACTTGACGGCGCTTCCTTCTGGGAACACGACCGGCGCACCGCCTGCCGACGGGGACCGCTGTACACTCCCCGGACCGAATGGTGACAGACGGCTGAGGCGCCTTGCCAGCGGGTCCTTTGTTCTTGGCCGCCATACTTTTGCTCCGCTCCACGAGTCCCTCAGGCTTACTACGGCGGGCCCTAACCGGATCTGTGTGCCTCCTCACACACTTGTTGGCCCTCGGGAGATCCATTGAGAAGGGCGGATCATTGCTAGCCTGTGGATGATCGGTAGCCGCCTGATAGCGTCCCGCTGCTTCCCCCTGTCTCCCCCACACTGCCGCGCGGGGCAGGAATCAAGATGGTGCAGCAGACAGCTGGCCACTGAAGGACACTCTACACAGCCTCCCTTCAAAGCAGCGAGCTCCCCGGCGCGAAAGGGATCGGAGCAACTCCTCCCCACGGGACTGCGAAAATGGGGTCTCTAAAGCCTGCATTCACCCTTGCAGACGTTGTGGCAGCCCTGGGTGAGTTGCAATTGGAGATGAGGAGCAGCTGCAGTGCGCTGGGGGCAGGACTCGATGCCTGTGCCCAAGCTTCCAGCCTGGAGCAGGGGCATTGTCTTTTACAAAACTCCGGACGGGAGTTGTTGCAGCCTGACACCGCAACATTGTCTCAAGGGGACGCAGTGGATGATACTGTAACCATCGCTGGGGCTGGTAGCGGTCCGTTGCCACTTATTAGTACAATCACCGAAACAGTGTTTCCCCCTTGCTCCATGCTTGACTGTGTGCAGCTAATCGAGAGATCGTGGATCTGGCTGACAGTGGTTTGCCCTCCTGTTTCATCGCCAGCATGCTCGCCTTGGAATCGGATTGCTTTGATTTGTGAGTTTAACGGCTGGACCATGCCAGAGAGGACTGGGACCGTGGTAGATTCCTTTCCTGGGACCGGACGCCATTCTTATTTATTTATTTATTATTACATTTATTAAGCGCACAGCTACTCGGAGGTTTCCTTCGGCTGTGCACCTTCCCCCTCCCCCGAGCGGCCATTTTCCTTTGTTCTCCTGCACTACACTGGACTAGCGAGCGGAGGGGGTGAGAGACTGAGTCCCAGGTCTGGCCAGGGATAGGGGACTTTCTTTGTTTAACACCCGGGCGGGTGGGTGGAGGTAGGGTGGACCTCGAATTTGGCTTGTTTCATCGCTGATTGTGCATTGATTCTCTCCCCAATTGATTGCTTACTGCTGCTCTATTTGATGTTGCTATTGGGGTGGGGAATGCTTATTGGGCCGGCGGAGTTTGCGCGTATGTTTGACTGGCCCTCCTCCCGGATCTTCTCTTAGGGGCGTTTAGGGACGGGTTTCTGTTCCTACTCCCTATGTCATTGGATTATATTCTTTATTTTTACTTTCACTTTTGCTTTCTCTTCTTCTTCTCTTCTCTTCTCTTACTATATTTCGGGTTTATGGGGCGACAGACACTCTGCTAGGGGGGGGTAGGCCATAGCCTCTGCATGTGTGTAGGGTGGGGGGTTAATTATTAGTTCGGTTTTTATTTTCTATGGTGCCTTTCTTTGCTCTTTTATGATTTTCCCCTTCTTTCTTAGGCCCGTGTTAGGTATGCTGGGGGATGGGTGGCGGCGCAAATGAAGATGGGTTGTTGAGGCAGCTTTTTGTGGACTGTCTATTATGTGGCCATCCTCTGGTCGGGACTTGCATGTTGTGAATTGCTCTGCCAGAAACTGATGTCTCTTGCCAAGTCCCGCCTACATGGACCTTGCTTTTTCCCTTTTTTCGTTGTTAAAGTACGGAGTAGCATGACCTGACCGTAATATTCGCACAAAAAAGATTTTAAAATTAACCTACATTGCTCCTCTGCCTGGGTATGGCGGCGCTTCTAGTCTGTTCTCGCACCGTAACCATTGCCATGCCGCATTACCTTGGCGCTGTATTGCTTGCATTAGTGCTACATGTGAGATCGTGGCCGGCCGGATGGTTGTAGGCCCGTATTTGTACTGTCGTTGTGCACAATAAAGGTTTTCAAAAATTAAAAAAAAAAAAAAAAACATGTCCATCTTCCTCATTTGCTTGTTTCCCGCCTCGCAGCTGTCCATCTCCCCTGCAGCCTTACTTAATGCCAGCTGCTGCATGGCTGTGCCGCTGGCGCAATGAAGGCACGCCAAAGGTAAGCCCGTCTGCATCCATCTGAACTTGGATCATGCCCAGTGCCAAGGACCATGGTTCTCGGAAAGTCCACGGATACAATGCCAGCGCCCTCCTCGCCCTCAACCGTGGATTCCACTGTGCCTTCCATCTAGCGTCACGGATGAAGACCTATGAACCCTTCGCCTGTCAGAACTACAACCACACCTTCACCCACGCCAACACACCAGCTCCTCTCACTGAGCAGTTGACCAACAGCACACCCCCAACCGAATCAACTGCATACTTCTCAACGTGTGATCCCTCAACAAACACATTACGGAAATCTGGGAACCCCTCCACACCACCTCTCCTGACATTACTTTCTTCATGTAAACCTGGACCAACCCATACTCTGGACCAGACATCGCCATTGCCTTACCCAACGGCTACAAAATCACCCGCAAAGACAGCACTGACCACCCAGGAGGAGACCTCACCATCGCCCAAAAGGACAACCTCCAGATAACCATGCATAATATCGACCTAACACTGACTTTGGAACACTTCCACTTCCAGATCCAGAGCAACCCCAACACCACTCTCTGTGGGACCCTCGTCTATAGGCCCCCAGACCTCGACTGCCCTTCACCGATGCCATCGTAGACCTCATCGCACCTCAAGCTATTGCATCCCCCGAATACATCCTACCTGGAGACCTCAACTTGCACATAGGCAACCCCAGCAACCAGAACACTGCCTAACTACTGGAGAACCTCACCAACATCAGTCTCAAGCACCTGGCCACCGCATCGACACACAAAGCCAGTCATACGCTCAACCTGTTTTCTCAGCTAGCAGGAACATCATCTATAGCCACACCACTGAACTCTTCTGGACCAACCACCACTGCCTAAATCTCGCCTTCGCCATGCCCACAGAACACCATCGCCCTCATTGCTCCCCCGTCACAGCTGGGGCAAGCCCACCGAAGAACTTCTCATTGACTCCCTCAGCAGAGCCGCTCTGCCAATGGTAACTGACACAAACAATGCAGGACGCTAACTCTAGTGATGGATCTCTGACTGGGCCCACACTCTGGTACCCTCAAGAAGAGATGAGGCAAGCAAAATGCCAAGAAAGCCAGCTGATTCACTCCCGCCCTCCATGAGTCCGGATGTACCTGCTGACGACTCAATAAGAGATGGAGGTAAAACAAAAACCCAGAAACCCATGCAATCTTCAAATCTGCTGTCATCGCACACCACCTCCTTCTCAAAACCACAAAGAAAACGGCCTTCCAAGACAGAATCAACACCGACACACACAACAGCAAATAACTTTTCCCCATCCTCAAGTAGTTTGCCAGGCTCAACAGCAAAACTGCAGACATTCCACCCTCCCAAGACCTTTTTTTGCTCTTCATTAAGCTTATCTCGCATAGATATAACATCTTGTGTGGGGTTTGTGTGTACAGGGTGGGTACCCCTATTTAATCCTCGAGGGACGAGGACCTATCCATTTTTAAGCAGATTGATGGGACAGTTTTGTCTTCTTGTTTTGGGCATCTGGAATTTAAATGTGAGATTCCCTATTTGTGGAATTATAAGGTAGGCTCCTTGCCACTCAGATTGGAGCTTGTTATCACTGGTGGTGGGTAACAACACCAGGACCAAATCACTTACTTTTAATTCTCTCTATTTAGTCCCTCTATTATAAAAGTACTGCTGTCCCTGTTGAGTTTTGTCTAATTGGCTCCTCACCTGCTCCTTTAACTTTCCTAAACAAATATTAATTTGAGAAGGATATACAAGGAGTGTTTTGTTTTCTCGAGAGGTTTCCTCTCAGATTTCTTGAGTCATTTCCAATAGAGTCCTTGGCTTGCACCCATAGGATTTCGAAAGAGGAGCATCCTAAATTGATTTGAACCTTGTTCGATTTGACATAGACGGCTAAGGGTAATAACTGGTCGGTGTGAAGACAAAATATCAAGTTGGAAATGTCAACCTACAGAAATATTGTGGTCAAGAATATTCATTTAAGGGAAGAAATGTTGATTTATAAAAAATAAAAGTCATTAATATTGTTTGCAAAAATATAGTTGTTTAATTTCTTTTTGATTAATTATTAATTAGTTACTAATTGATATTAATCAATTTATTGGGAATTATTTACGGGAATTGTGTAATTCATTTTAGGTGCAGGTTGTGGGATTTATAGGGGTAACGGGTGGGGAGTAATTTATGTTTAATTAATTAATAAGTAGATCTTAATTAGTATTAATTAATTAAAAACTAAATATGGAAATTATGTAATTAATTTTAGGTGTTTGTTGTCGGATTTATGGGGTAAAGGGTGGGAAGTAATTTGTGTTTAATTAATTATTAATTAGTTGTTAATTAATATTAATTAATTAATTGATATTTAATTAGGGTAATTATTTATTTTTTGTGTGCGAGTTTTACTTTTTTGGTGTAAAGGCTGGGGATTAAATACATTTTACTTACTTTAGAATTAGTTGTTTAATGGTAATAGTTTTTTCTTGAAAATATGTTTTGACTGTGTGATTCATATTTTTAGAGTTTAATTTTAACTGTGGGTTGTGGGGGTTATAGGGGTAAAGTGTGGGAAGTTAATTCATTTTTAATATTTTTTTTAATTAATAATATTTCTTTAATTAGTAATTAATTATGTTAAATATGGAAGTACATTTTTGTTTAAATTTAGATTTGGGTTGTGATTTGTGTGGTGTTAAAGGGTAGGAAATAGAAATAACAAAACTATGTTATAATCTTTTTGTTTGAATATTTTTTGATTATAAATATTTATTTGTTTGAAGTTTATTTTTTCTTTTATTTATAATAATATTTGTAGGTATTTGTCATATGTCATTAACATTATAATATGTTTTTACTTTTTTATTTTTAATAATAAATACATTTTTTTTTGATTTTTAACATATTTATGTATTTATTGATCTATTTTCTTTTTAAAATATTTTTTTGATTTTTTATAATTTTTTCTGTTTTCAATTTTGAACTGACTGGAGTGGGAATACTAAATGTTATCCCTCCGCTATCCAACACTTTCTCTATTGTTGCACTCACTGGAGAGGGAATAATAATGTTTACCCCTCCGCTATCCAACACTTTCCCTACTGTTACACTCACTGGAGTGGGAATAGTAATTTTGACCTCTCTGCTATCCAACACTGTAATTACTGTTGCACTTATTGAAGTGGGCATAGCAATTTTTACATCTTCGCTATCCAACACTTTCCCTACTGTTGTACTCATTGGAGTGGGAATAGTAATGTTTCCTCCTCCGCTATCCAATACTTTCCCTACTGTTACACTCATTGGAGTGGGAATAGTAATTCTTACCCCTCTGCGATCCAACAGTTTTTTTACTGTTACAATCACTGGAGTTGGAATATTACATTTTACCCCTCAATTATCTAATACTTTCCCTAGTATTGCACTGACTGAAGAGGGAATAGTAAATTTAATCCCTCCGCTATCCAACACTTTCCCTACTGTTACACTCATTGGAGAGGGAATAGTAATGTTTACCACTCCGCTATCCAACACTTTCCCTATAGTTACAGTCACTGGTGTGGGAATAGTATTTTTTACCCATCCACTATCCAACACTTTCATTACTGTTGCACTCATTGGAGAGGGAATAGCAATTTTTACCCCTTCGTTATCAAACAATTTCCCTACTGTTACACTCATTGGAGAGGGTATAGTAATTTGTACCCCTCCGCTATCCAACACTTTCCCTACTGTGGAGTTCTGGACTTTTTGGTTCCGTCCAGAGGTGTCAGGGAACAACACCCAAAGACCCCGGAGTTCCACCTGCCTTGGTGCACAAATGAACAGAAACACGGGCTTCTCGATGGTGGCGTCAAAGACCAAAGGTTTATTACTGCAGGGACACAGAAGTCACAGATACTACACACGGGCAGAATCTAGGAGCCTGTTCAAATTGTACAAAGCGGGTTGCTCCTTATATACTAGTTTTTGGCCTTCAGGCGAATTCTTCACATGTTGGTACATTCCCAAAACCTTTGTGTCATAAACAATAAATATTTGGCGTACACAGGAACCGTTGATAAAATCTGATGCCAAACATTACGAAGAGGGGTTCCCACTAGTTCATCACAATCCCTTGTCAATATTGCATTCAGGACCCGGACCGCCTCATCGTAAATTTCGTTACCTCCCCCTAATAAAGATTCAGAAAGAAAGAAACGGAGCCAGGTGTGGAAGATAGAAAAGCGGGATAAGAGATGCTTGTGGGTTGTAAATGGGCAAGGCTACCGGCTTCGGCCGCCTAATCATGATCAGGACAATGGACACGAAGACCAGTTTGGCAGGACTGGCCTCAGGCAGAGGAGGCAGCTTTTGTCGAGTCATGCAGCTACAGCGTGATCTGGTTTAAGGTGCACGTGTCATGTAAAAGGTGAATCTCCGGCTAAGGCTACGTGTCCTTAATCGAAATGAAGGGATCAGAGGTTATTGCGTATGTGAGGGCAAGAAACACAAAATGGCTGCCATGATCTAAGATGGATGCCGTGGGTAGATTAGAAATGTGTTAATAAAAGGAGTGCTCTTGCTCGTAGCGTAGCGAAAACACCAGCGTATGCTAAATGGATCATTTGCGGTTCACTGATACCAATTTTATGTATTTCTGACAAACTTGAAAACACGGGTTCAAATCGTCACGGAACCGTCACGGAACCTCAGACCCTCCTTTTGCCCTTACATAGGCAATTACTCAGTCTATGTCAGAATCTAGTTCTATGCTCATCAGGTCAGTGACATGCTGTTGTATCATCATCCTTTCTCGTGCCTTTTCTCCAAATGCAGGTGGTTTTCTGAGACAAGTTGCAGCACAAAGACTACACAGAGCAGGACCACACTGGATAATCAGGCAGCATGAGAATAGGAATACTAAGATGACACCAATGATCATTAGAACCTTCCATCCCCACGCTGATATCAGAGTCCAAAACCACTCCATGAAGGACCAGTTTCCCTTGTCTACATGTATGGAGTCGGAAATCTTGTGTAGCTTAGAGATCGCCTCATAGACTGTTGGAGCATTATTAGGAATAAAGACATAGCAGCTCGATTGGATCATTCTGCATACCCCACCTCGATCTGCAAGTATAACGTCTAGAACCATACGGTTCTGCAACGTCATGAGTCTATCCGCCTGAAGCTCAGCTGTCAAGTTGCTAAGGGCACCAGCAGTTTCGGTAATAGTAGATTCAACTACCCGTGTTAGCTGACGTATGTTTCTACTATTGGCCATAGGCCCCCAGAACGGAAGGAAGCCTTTGAAGAAGTCTCCAGCTTCCTGACCAGCGGTATCTTCCTTGCTGAAGACACCTCTCGCTACTCTGGTTCTGTGGTAATCAGATGAAGCAGTGTATGTCGGAGGCAACAATCGAGCAATATAACATGATCCTGAAAAGTCGGCAGGCAACCATGTATAAGCTCTGTCTCGACAAATGAAGTAGGTACCCCTAGCAGTGAGAAAGGCAGGGGAAGAGTTAGCCGGAAACACATAAGTCTCTACGCACTCACTCCTCCCTAGCTGAGCTCTTGGATTTCTCCCATTACCTTGCAAACAGACCTGACCTCGGTGAGGTACGACCCAGATTGGAGTTGAGCTTTTACGCTTGCTTTCTCCTAAACTAAGGCGATACTCTGAAGTGTTCCAACTTAAATATACTCGTAATTCGTCTCTAGGGTATGATGGAGTATTATTGACGTCCTTGACCATGTCAATAATTCCCTGGACTAAGGCTTTGTTGGCAGAGTTATATTTAGTGGAACGTGGTGGACGTGGAGGATAGGTTTCAAGGGCATAAGCAAAGATGGTTTGGAGGGCCTGAAATGATCCATTGTAGCTGAAAGGCAAAACCAGATAGGGAATACCTTTATCCATAGTGTGGGGTATCAAGCCACACACCCAGCAGTCTGTAGTGTTAACTACCAGTTGGTGTTGGTGCAAGAGCTGTACAAAAGTGTTGTTGGTGAATTCTGAGCGTCGGGCTTGCTCATGTTCCGGAAACGAGTGGAAAGAGTGTATAGAAGAAACAGTAGAAATGGCAGGATCAAGGGGAGGTACTGTAGTAACTGGCACAAAAATCAAATTTATACTAAAGACGATTCCACCCACCAATGTTGCTAAAATAATCAAGAATGTAATGGCACATTGCATCAGAAAACATTTGCTATGAAGAATTCTATCAGACTGGAAAAAGGCAGTGGTGAACCCGATAAGGAAAAAGGCATCATCTCCTTGGACAGACCTCTCCAACCTACGTCCTATCTCTCTCCTACCGTACTTAGGCAAGATCACGGAGAAGCATGTGAACACCTATCTCTCTCAACATCTCGAAGCGACGGAAGGCCTGGACTATTCACAATCTGGGTTCAGGCCGAACCACAGCACAGAATCAGCCCTTCAAACAGTGACCAATAACATCAAGATGGCACTGGATGATGGTAGCTCTATGATTCTGGTGCTGCTGGATCTTTCCGCCGCTTTCGATACGGTGTCTCACATGGTGCTTCTCCATCGCCTAAAGGAGGTAGGCATAGAAGGAGAGGCTCTGGCGTGGTTGGAGAGTTTTCTGTCTGGTCGTTTTCAAGAAGTTAGGCTGGGCTCCCATAAATCCATCCATAGGGAGCTCAACAAGGGAGTGCCACAGGGCTCTTGTCTGAGCCCTACACTTTTCAACATATATGTGGCCCCCCTTGCCAACTTAGCAAGATCTTTCGGGTTCACCCCCGTGTCGTACGCTGACGACACCCAACTCCTTTTTCCCTTCAAAAACCTTACACCTGCAATAAAAAGATCCTTTGCAGATGGCATGAGAGCCATTGCAGAATGGATGTCATCTAACTGTCTGCAGTGTAATGTCGGGAAAACCGAGGTCATGCTGTTCGGCCAAGCGGCGGCACACTGGTCATCGGACTGGTGGCCCCAAGAACTAGGACCCGTCCCCATCCCCAAGAGCACGGTTAGAAACCTGGGAGTCTTACTCGACCAGCAACTTACTTTCAAAGATCATGTTAATCAAGTAGCCGGTACCTGCTTCCGAGCTATAGGGATGCTAAGACGAGTCTTCCCCTACCTACCAGACCACTATAGGAAAACGCTGGTACAGGCTCTTGTTATCAGTAGGGTGGATTACTGCAACGGTTTGCTCCTTGGAGCAAACGAGGAACAACTCAAGAAATTGCAGGTTATCCAAAACACAGCAGCGAGGATTGTCCTGAACGCTCCACCAAGGACTCCCTCCTGTCCCCTACTGACCAAACTTCACTGGCTCCCAGTAAAGAAGCGAGTCCAGTTTAAAACTCTTTGTACCATCCACAAGAGCTTGATAGGGGAGGGCCCTAAATATCTGACTGACATTTTTCAGCCCTACACCCCTGGGCGCTCCTTGCGCTCCAGTAACCAACAATTACTGAAGGTACCCAGAGTTAAGAAGACCAGGCAAGGTGGCCGCGCACTGGCTCATACCGGACCAACACTCTGGAACTCATTGCCTCCGGAACTAAGGTCCCTCACCAGCCACCTGATATTTCGTAAAAACTTAAAAACTTACCTGTTCCCCAGTAACTAACTGTCTCTTTTTCACCACTGGACACACTATTTTACCTCACTTTCTTTGCAGTTACAGCGCGGAGATACCCCTTCGGGGGTCTATTCTGGCGCTTTATAAGCATATAAAATAAAAAAATAAAATAAAATAAAATATGAAGTCTGTTTCTGCGAACATAAATCACATTTTCTCGTTGCAGCGCAGGAAGCTCCATCTTCTACAATCCGCTCGCGACCACTGATGATGTGTACGTAGATGAAAATGCCTCTATCAGCCCTGGGAGTTCCCAGAACCAACAGAAAGATCGACCTTGTGTCAGACCCCTGCAGATTCAACTAGGCACACAGCCACGACCCTACGGCTACCCAGACGGCAAGGCAATTTTGAAAACAATAAACAATAGCAAACTTCCTGGCTGAAGGCAAAAGTTCAATATATCAAAATCACAATATGCAGTTGCCTGCTTTATTTGTCCATTTTACGGCTTCTTAAGTTATATCTCTGTTTCGCTGGTACTGTCTGATCGGCAAATAGTGTATCACTAGCAGCTGTTGCAGTGTTTAAGTTCGCAGATGGCAAAGTTTCTTCTGATGCTGGAGACAAATGTTCAGTGTTCAAAGGAGTCTTTTCAGGAGGAGAGTCAGGTTTTAGAGTGTCAGTAATCAATTCGGCGTCGCTGAAAGAGATGAACTTCGGTGTGCTTTCAGATTCGGAGGCACCAATTCCCTTCTTCACCCAGTCGTCGTAAGGGAGCGGCAAAGGGACACGCTTAACGTGGGATGCGTGTACCCAGTGCTTGCGGCCAGCTACACGAACTGCTCTTCCTCGTTGCAAGTAGGATTTGGAAGGGCCCCACAAATCTCGGCTGAAGGTTCTTCGTCCTCGCGAAGTTTTTGATGACAACGAAGTCTCCCGGTTTCAGCTGATGCCCTGGACTCTCCGGAGGTTTTGGCAAAGCATCGAAAACCTGTTGATGAATAAGACTCAATTTAGCAGTCAAGTCGTAAAGGTAGTCTATCAACATAGGATATTCTATGGAGCAAAATTCTTTAGGCCTTGGCACACCCCAGATATTTGCCGGGCGACCAAAGACTATTTCATAAGGACTAAGCCCTATTCTAGAATGTACCGTTGCTCTCGTTGATAACAAGGCCAAAGGAAGTGCGTCTGGCCAGGCTAAACCTGTGGATGCTTGTATTTTAGCTATTTTCAGCTTGAGGGTGCCATTGTAACCCTCCACTAAACCAGCAGACTGGGGATGGTTTGCACTGTGGAATTTCTGTTTCAGTCCTAGGCCGGCACACACACTCTGCATAACTTTCCCTATAAACTCACTTCCGTTATCTGACCATACAATCCGTGGCATTCCATACCTAGGGAAAAATTCTTTGAGAAGAATTTTGGCAGTTGATAGGGCAGTGTTGTCCTTTAGTGGGTATGCTTCTATCCACCTGGAAAAAGCACAGACCACCACTAGGACATATTTTAAATTATTACAGCGGTCCATGTGAATAAAATCTAACTGAATCACTTCAAAAGGGCATGAAGGAGGAGCGAAATGACCAGCTGGAGTTGGAGTTCCCTTGCCAGGATTATGCATCAAGCACACCATGCAATTTTTCACCACTCTCTCTGCACACTTACTGATTCCCTCATTCTTCCAGACCGGAGCCAACATCTTACAGATCCCTTTAGAACTTATATGCGCTACTCCATGCGCCATTGTCACTACTGCAAGCACATACGCATCGGGCAACATCCAACGCTGCTGTTCTGTCAAATCAATCCAACATCCATTCAAGTCCAACTTGCCCGTACTTTCTCTCCATACACGTTTCTCTACCTCAGTTGCTTCTTTCTGAATCTCTTTCACACTTTCCATAGTATCCTCGCACATTCCAGACTCAGCAATCCATCTTGCAGACGTAGCAACATACATTCTGCTCATCGTGTCTCTAGCTGTCTGTTTAGCAATTTCATCAGCAAAAGCATTCCCACGACCAACATCATCCGTGATTGCTTTATGAGCACTGCACTTCACAATCGCAACTTCAGTCGGCAAGGTTAGAGATTCCAACAAGTCATTAACTAGCTGACCATGTTGGATCTTAGTCCCATGGGACGTAATGAAACCTCTTTCTCTCCACAACCGGCCAAAACTATGGGCCACGCCAAATGCGTACTGACTATCTGTAAACACATTCACTCTCTTTCCCTCAGCTAAAACACATGCTCTTGTTAGAGCTATTAATTCTGCAGCTTGGGCAGAATTCTGACTCACTCTTGCAGTCTCCACAATCGTCTTCAAAGTCGTTACTGCGTAAGCAGCAGTCACATCACCATTCTCCAATTTAAAACATGACCCGTCCACATACAGCGTACCATCCGGATCGGATAACGGAGTATCCTTCAAATCAATGCGTCCTTTTGTCTCTTCCACCGTTTTAAAACAGCAATCATGTGGCTCGGAATCACTCGACTCTCGATCAGTCGGCAACAATGTTGCTGGATTCAATACATTACATCTTTTGATCTGAATATGACTCGCTAGTAATGTCAGCTCGTAACCAGATAATCTCGCACTAGTAAGGTGTTGTGTCTTCGTTCGGTTCATGAGTGTATCCACTGCATGAGGAACCATGACCACTAGCATGTTGTTCATCACCAAACCAGCAGATTGTCGAATGGAAGCCGCAGCTGCCGCTGTAGCTCTCAAACAACTAGGTAACGCTCTGGCTACCGGATCTAATGTTGATGAGAAATACGCACAAGGGCGTTGCTTATCACCAAACTTCTGTGTCAGAACACTCAACGCGCAACCTTCTCTCTCGTGAACGTAGAGCGTGAACGGCTTACTGTAATCGGGTGTACCCAATACAGGAGCTGAACACAATGCTTTTCGTAATTCAGTAAAACTCTCTTGACATTCATCAGACCATGGCACTGGACTCGGAACATTTTTCCCAGTCAAGGCTACCAATGGTTTCGCTAAAAGAGAAAAGTTTGGGATCCACTGCCTACAGTAAGAGGTAATACCTAGAAAGGCACGTACTTCTCTCTGTGTGCGTGGAACACTCATCTGTGTAATTGCTTTTATCCTTTCTGGGGTCAACTTCCTTCCCTCCTTTGACAAGAGATGACCTAGGTAGGTCACTTCTTGGCAGCAGTATTGCATTTTGGAAGGAGACACCTTGTGATTCAAATTAGACAAATGATGCAATAAGGAAATTGTAGCTGCTTTGCAAGTTTCCTTGTCATCGGCAGCCACTAGAAGATCGTCTACGTACTGCACTAGAGCAGAACCTGGAGGAAGGACAAAAGAATCTAACTGGCTTTTTAATGCTTGACTATAAATAGATGGACTTTCACAATAGCCTTGTGGAGCTCGCTTAAATCTGAAGCTACGTCCTCCTAAACAGAAGCCAAAAATATCTCTACTTTCTTCGGCTATCGGAATGCTGAAAAAGGCATTCTTTAAGTCAATAACTGAGAACCATGTGGCTGTAGCAGGAATCAATGTTAGCAAGGCAGTAATATCCGGAACCACAGGAAACTGCGGAACCACAATCTTATTAACTTCTCTAAGGTCTATGACAAACCTGTACACTGGAGGTTTTGTAGGATCAGTTCGTTTCAAAATCGGTAGTACAGGGCTATTACAGACATTTCCCCTAGTTTCTTCAATCACATCTTTCTTAATTAAATCTTGCACAATCAATAAAAGTGCACGCTCTCCTTCACTAGATATTTTATATTGGGGAATTCTTGGAAATTTTACATTTGTTTTCAAGGTTACCACATACGGTGGAATTTCTAAGAGACCTACATCATTAGGACCAGTCGCCCAAAGAGAATCAGGGAGTGAGCGAAGCTCTGGCGGAAGTGTGTCCATTGACAAGTACATCGGAGAGGTGATATTTTTACCCAACGTGAGTTGTACTCCTTCCGGAGAACAGTACAATGTCGCATATAGTCGTTTTAACAAATCTAAACCAAGCAGATTTTCATTACAACCTGTCGTCAAAATCAGGGGTGCTTTCAACTGGCACGGTCCAACAGAAATAGACAAAGGACCAGATATCGGGTTGTAAACAGGGGCGCCTGAAAAACCTACGGAAACATTTGTTGAGCCGGACAAAGGTGCGCCAGGGAGTTTCGCATGAATGATAGAACTTTTTGCGGCACCAGTATCCAACAGAAACGGTTCGACTACACCTGATGTTGCTACTGCGACATAAGGCCCACTCTGATCCACTGGAACTGATACTACTCGCTCTCTCTGTCCATGGCTGTCCTAGTACCCATTTTGCTGAAAACCCTCATCTACTTCACAATAGTCCTCAACAAGATATTGTTGAGATCTATTTTGCTGAGTAGATTGTCCATTTCGTTGATCAAAGTGATTGGAAGGACGATCATTTGTTTGTGGAGGCATAGCACCTCGTCCTCGACCTCTAGAATTCTGCACAAAACCACCACGACCTCTCTGAGCTGCTGCTGCATTATTTTGCGCTAAGATCGGACAGTCATTTTTATAGTGACCCTCTTTCTTACAGTACGCACACTGATTCCACTGATATTGAGGTCTTGATGAACTATAATCTGTCCTTTGGTACGAACCTTGCTGTGTATTAGATTGATTCATGCGAGGCGGATACGCCTGCTGCAAAAGAACTTTAGTTTTTAAATCTTTCGTTTTCTTTTCTGATTTCTCCTTTTCCTCTTTATCCCTATTTTCATAGTACTGCGCAGTCGCAAGTATTTGCGCGGTTGTGGATACAGCCCACGCACTTTCTGAGTCTTTTAATTTATTGCATAATTCAGGTAACAAATTATGCACAAATTTATCGACAAACAGTCTTTGTCCTCCTTCTGTACTCATGTCCTGACCACTATGATCTACAAAAGTCTCTTCAAACCTTGTGAAAAAGTCAGAGACACTTTCGTCTTTCTTCTGCCTGCATGCTGACAGCTTGTCCCAATTTACACGCAATGCTGGCATCAGAGTCTTCATTAGATCAATTATTCTACCTGGTAGATTAGCAATTAGGGGTTCGGGTTTCGCACCACCTATTTGCTGACCATCTGCTGCAGTGATAGCTGCCCAATCACCACCTAAGGCAGCTTGATGATCCTCTCTACAAATTTTAGCCCACACTGGTTGCGGAACTACATTGCCAAATAACATATCGATGTCGGCTAAGTTCATTATACAAGCCTCAACTGTCTGTGTTAATTCCTTGTAATATCCAGCAGGATTCTTACGTGGATCTGGCAAGGCCTGCTTCACCGCTAGCACTTCAGCTCGCTTCCACGGAATGTGTATCCACACTCTTTGGAACTGCGCTGGAGCACCTGCAATACCAGCATTATCATCACGTGCCACTGCTTCGCGCCAGATTGGAGGAACTTCCCTCATAGGATATTGGCGACTTAGCTTCATTTTTCCTCTTTCTAAATCTCTCGGCGAACGAAGAGATGGATCATTCCTAAAACTTAAAATAAGTTCCATCGCTTCTTTTATATTCTCACCCACTATCATTCCAGCAGCAAACTCTTTCTGAACTTTAATTAAATCTTCCAAATCTGATTCAACATCATCTTCTTCTATTTCTTCACGTAACAACGAGCACATCTCATCAAAGACATACCGTTGTGTTGGTTCCTTCCACTGCATAAATGTGTCTAGCACATCTCTCGTACTATATCTTCTACTCTTCGAAATCCATCTGAGAGCCGTGGAATCTAAAATTCCCCGTTCCTCAGTACTTGGAAGCTGACTACGTCTCTGAACTGAGTCAGGAGTAGGAGTCTTAATTAAAGTTTTATATAAAGGAGACAGCATATTAGTAACAGAATCAGTGATTCTTCGACGAACAGAAAGTGGAGTTAGCACACTCGCAGACGTAGAGAACGCAGTAGAGGTAGGAATAGATAACGGAACAGTAGGAGTATCGAGAAAAATAGTTTGTGGAATAGTAGGTACAGAAGCTGGCAGTTCAGGAAGAGAAGGAGCTGTAGGAACATTCACATTCATCACGGGAGGTACGGGAACTTGATTCTGGGGGACAGGAGCAGGAACACCAGGTTGTCCAGCAACCGGCAATTGAACATTTGGGACAAGTGGAGCCGTAGCACCTTGTGCATACGGTGGAGGTGACCGTAACAGATAAGATAACAGAGGATCTTTTTCGGAATCCTCCAGTATCTTAGCCATTTTCGATGGCAAGGCAGGATAGCACTTGTCAATCGCTAAGTTATGCTCTCTAATGGCTACATCTATGGCCTTCTCACACTCGTTAGCCTGCAACTGCTTAGCCGCTTGCTCTAGAGTCAACTCTTCTTGTTCTTTCTGTTCTTTCTTCAACCTTTTCATTTCTCTCTGTTTGGATTCTTTTCGCCAATAACGGAAAGAATCAAACATTGCCGGCCGGGCTTTCTTCCTAAACAATTTCGCTTCTAAGTTGTCGAGAATCTCGGGTTCAAAACTACCATGCAATGGCCAACTAAGGACACCATCCTTCGCAGTGTAACGGACCCATACCTCATTATAAGATATAGGACCCACACCATGTTTACAATATAAATCATATAGGGGAGTCCCAATCGGAGGAACCAGACAAGAGTCCTCCAATCGTGAGTCACGGTTGCAACCAAAGCACGACAACATTTTCCGACTTACCATTTTTCAGTCCGGAACACAAAACAAACAAAACACAAAACAGATATGTGCACTTGAACCAAGAATTTTGGCCTACCAAAACGAACTGTTGTATCGATACCCAAACTAAACCAAATAGATTATCTTAACCAGAACAACCTGTGATAATCCTACCAAGAACCAAACCAAACCAAGAACCAATCAAGGATTTTAACAATCCTCACAAAGTAACCAGCTAGCTATCACTAAATACTTAACTGAGGCACTGAAGACATCACCAAGGAGAAACCCGTCACGTTTCGCCGTACTAAGGACTGCACCTCGGGTCCAAGACAGGGCGACGGTCAAGGCAACGGCCCACTGCAGCCGTCCTGAACGGGAAACCCTCGTGGAAGAGAACTTCGGGCCACTTTTGCGATATGCCGGGATCGATGAAGTGGGGCGCCTCCCTCAGGAATCTTCACACGAAGCTTCTCGAACTCTTCAGGCTTTTGGACCGGTACCGAATGACGTCGCCCGACGTTGGGCGCCAATTGGAGTTCTGGACTTTTTGGTTCCGTCCAGAGGTGTCAGGGAACAACACCCAAAGACCCCGGAGTTCCACCTGCCTTGGTGCACAAATGAACAGAAACACGGGCTTCTCGATGGTGGCGTCAAAGACCAAAGGTTTATTACTGCAGGGACACAGAAGTCACAGATACTACACACGGGCAGAATCTAGGAGCCTGTTCAAATTGTACAAAGCGGGTTGCTCCTTATATACTAGTTTTTGGCCTTCAGGCGAATTCTTCACATGTTGGTACATTCCCAAAACCTTTGTGTCATAAACAATAAATATTTGGCGTACACAGGAACTGTTGATAAAATCTGATGCCAAACATTACGAAGAGGGGTTCCCACTAGTTCATCACAATCCCTTGTCAATATTGCATTCAGGACCCGGACCGCCTCATCGTAAATTTCGTTACCTCCCCCTAATAAAGATTCAGAAAGAAAGAAACGGAGCCAGGTGTGGAAGATAGAAAAGCGGGATAAGAGATGCTTGTGGGTTGTAAATGGGCAAGGCTACCGGCTTCGGCCGCCTAATCATGATCAGGACAATGGACACGAAGACCAGTTTGGCAGGACTGGCCTCGGGCAGAGGAGGCAGCTTTTGTCGAGTCATGCAGCTACAGCGTGATCTGGTTTAAGGTGCACGTGTCATGTAAAAGGTGAATCTCCGGCTAAGGCTACGTGTCCTTAATCGAAATGAAGGGATCAGAGGTTATTGCGTATGTGAGGGCAAGAAACACAAAATGGCTGCCATGATCTAAGATGGATGCCGTGGGTAGATTAGAAATGTGTTAATAAAAGGAGTGCTCTTGCTCGTAGCGTAGCGAAAACACCAGCGTATGCTAAATGGATCATTTGCGGTTCACTGATACCAATTTTGTGTATTTCTGACAAACTTGAAAACATGGGTTCAAATCGTCACGGAACCGTCACGGAACCTCAACTGTTGCGCTCATTAGAGTGAGAATAGTCATTTTTACTCCACTTTTCAACACTTTCCCTACTGTTACACTCACTGGAGAAGGAATAATAATTGTTACCCCTCCGCTATCCAACACTTTCCCTACTCTTGCATTACTGGAATGGGAATAGTAATTTTTACCCACCCGCTTTCCAATACTTTCATTACTGTTGTAATCATTGGAGTGTGAATAGTAACTTTTACCCCTCTCTTATCCAACACTTTCCCTACTGTTGCACTCATTGGAGTGGGAATAGTAAGGTTTACTCCTCCGCTATCCAACACTTTCCCTACTGTTACACTGACTGGAGTGGGAATAGTCATTTTTACCCCTCGGTTGTCCAACACTTTCCCTACTGTAATACTCATTGGAGTGGGAACAGTAATTTTTACCCCTCTGCGATCCAACAGTTTCCCTATTCTTACTCTCACTGGAGTTGGAATATTAAATTGTACCCCTGAACTATCTAACACTTTCCCTAGTATTTCACTGACTGAATTGGGAATAGTAAATGTAATCCCTCCACTTTCCCTACTGTTGCATTCATTGGAGTGGGAGTAGTCATTTTTACTCCTTCGCTATCCAACACTTTCCCGACTATTACACCGATTAAAGAGGGAATAGGATTGTTTACCCCTCCCCTATCCAACACTTTCCCTACTGTTACACTCACTGGCATGGAAACAGTATTTTTTACCCATCCGCTATCCAACACTTTTATTACTGTTGCACTCATTGGAGTACGAATAGTAATTTATACATATCCGCTATCCAACACTATCCCTATTGTTGCACTCATTAGAGTGGGAATAGTATTTTTTACCCCTCCACTATCCAACACTTTCCCTACTGTTACACCCACAGGTGAAGGAATAGTAATATTTATTTACCCCTCCACTATCCAACACTTTCCCTACTGTTGCATTACTGGAGTGGGAATAGTCATTTTTACCTCTCCACAATCCAACAGTTTCCCTACTGTTACACTCACTGGAGTATTACATATTACCCCTCTGCTATCTAACACTTTCCCTTCTGTTGCACTGACTGAAGTAGGAATAGTAAATGTAATCCCTCTGCTATCCAGCACTTTCCCTTCTGTTGCACTCACTGGAGTTAAAATCGCAAAATGTACCCCTTCGATATTCAACACTTTCCTTACTGTTGAACTCACTGGAGTTGAAATAGTAGAATTTACCCCTTCAATATCCAACACTTTCCCTACTGTTGCACTCAATGGAGTGGAAATAATAATTTTTACCCCTCTGCTATCCAACACTTTCCGTACTGTTGCACTGACTGTAGTGACAAATTTAAGTCTAAATAGTTTAATGTTTTAATTCATAATAGAATATTTTTTTTAATTAAATTCATTATAAAATAAATTACAATTCATAGTTTATTAATAGTTTTAAAGTAATATATATATTAAATATTATATTATTATGTATGTGTGTTAAATTTTTGAAATTAAGTTTATTTGTTATATTTGTTAAAATGTACATTAAATCTAATTTATTTTGTTAAAATTAATTTAATTTTTTTAATATTTGTATTATTTATTATTATATATATGTGTGTATATATATATATATATTTCAATATTCTGTACAACTATATATTTTACATCATCATTTTTTCTATCAATATATTTGTACTTACCTGTTTACGTATAGGGAGTTGATATTTTTGTATTCTATATTTTAACATCGATCATTTTTACATGGATATTTTTAAGGTCGATGCTGTGTCAGTAATCAGCTGGTCCTCGTTCCTAACTTCTCCTCTCATCATTTTCTTTAAAGGTAATTTTAGGTTTCCATGATACCTTCCAACTAGCCTGTCTGCATTGAATAGTATACTGAAATGCCCAGACTTTGATTGCCCTTTAGAATTTCAGTTAGAATTTCTTTATGTAATCCTATTATAGAAAATATCTCTATCATACTGTTAGTGATAGTTCTGGATATAATCTCTTTAGGAGGAACAGCCTACTACTACCTACTACCAGTGGGTATTGAGTAGCATAGTCAACCAGAATTAACATTTATTTGCATTATTTAGTAGAGGTAGTTAAATGTCTTACCACATCTATCCCTGCACTTTCGAAGGGGGTTCCTATGATGGGCATTTTTAAGTGGGGCCTCTCGGGGACAATACAGGTTTTTCTTCTGGCATGTTTAGAATATGTGACAGAATTCCTTCATCTGGTTTTGTAATCAAAGTTTGAGGTTGGCAAGGGATTGTGGGTAAATAAAAAGTTGGTAACAGCCATGCAAGTCACCCCACCCTGGATTTCTTCAGCTAACTAGGTTTCAAAGTTTTATAGATTACTCTAGCTGCTGGCTGAGTTAGGCCCAATTCCACAGATACCCACTTTGCTAAAACAGGTGCAGTTTTGAGTGTAAAAATGTGATGTATCCATGTTGCGTTTTGGGCCATTTCCTGTCACAGGCACTCTGCCTACCCAAAAAACTGAGATCCCATTTTTATCGGGTGACTTGGGGAAATGCTAGGTAGAGAGAAGGTTGTGGCTTTCTGCAGATTCCAGAACATTCATCACAATAATATGAGGACAAGTGTTTTTGTAGTCAAAGTTTGATGTTTGCAATGGAATCTGGGTACAAAATAAAAGGATGTATGACGCATACATTCACAACGCATACCATTACAACAAAAGTTTTACAATGCAGGTTCCATTACAACACATGCCATTACAACGCATGCCATTACAACGTAAGTATGGGTAAGTATATATTTTTTTAATTAATGGGAATGTAATAGTAGGGTAAGTGTTGGATAGTGTAGGGGTTAAAATGACTATTCTAACTCCAGGTGGGTGTAATAGTAGGGTAAGTGTTGGATAGTGTATGGGTTAAAATTATTATTCTAACTCCAGGGGGGCGTAATATTAGGGTAAGTTTTGGATGGTATAGGGGTTAAAATCGAATTAAATACTTACCCATACTTACGTTGTAATGGCATGCGTTGTAATAGCAGCTGCGTTGTAATGGCATGCGTTGTAATGGCATGCGTTGTAATGGATCCTGCGTTGTAAATGTTTTGTTGTAATGGTAGTGCGTTCTTTTAGTTGCGTTGTAATGGCTGTTTCCCCAACAAAACAGTGACAGCTACGCAAGTCACCCCACCTTGGATTCCCACAGGTGTCTAGTTTAAAAAATGTGCACGTTTGCTAGGTTTACCTTGGTGCCGACTGAGCGAACCACAGAAACCCACATTGGAAAAAAGGGTTGGTGTTCAGTTGAAAAATGTGGATGCGTCCATGTTGTTTTTTGGCCCATTTCCGATTGTGGGCAAAAGGCCTACCCAGACAAGTGAGGTACCATTTTTATTGGAAGACATGTAGGAGCTTTAAATAGCATAACATTTGATTTTACCATTTGGATTTTGCTGCATTAGTGCCTTCGAAATGTAAACTAGTCTGTAAAAAAGAAGACATTTTGAAAAAATACCCTCTAAATCATGTTAGTACGCCTATCCACAAATTAAGAGATGTACAAATAACCATTGATCCTAAACTCCATATCTTGTGCCCACTTCAGAAATACATAGGTTTCTTTGAAACTTATTTTTCTCTCTCCGTATTTCACCATATGAATTGGTGCACAATGAAAACCATTGAACTGTGAAGCTTAATTGTTGGTGCTGATCACCTTGGGTTCTTTAGCGAACCGACAAGTCCTATATATCCACGCAGCCATATGGGTCTAGCAGACGTAATGGCCAATCGGTCATTCTAAATCGGCCATTGAGACGAAACGTTACAAATGCAAACATCCAAAATGGCAATTTTTTCGTTCCATTTTCAATGTTTCTTCATTTGAACAGTTAGGGGTCAATTAGGATGTCGGGCGTACTCCAGTCCACCCGCCACCCTAGCGGTGCTGGGACCGGCCGCCAGTGGTGCAGCGGTCCCGCACAGCCAATTAGGATGCCACCACCACGCATACATTACATTGTGGAGGGCGGTGCTGAAAGCAGCACCCGCCACAATGCAATATATGCATGTTGTGCATTGGCATGCACAATGTGACAGGCACCGCGAGGTGTCTGCCACCATGTGCAGGCAAATGTTGGGGGTGTACCCCCCAAGTGCAGCCCCCCACCCGCCTGGGGGCCTGCAACGGGCCTACAAAGAAAACACTGCATGCCTTTCCATCGGAGTCTCCGCCATGGAAAGGTATGGAACCGCAATCATCTTAATATGGATGGTGGTGCCTGCAAGGCACTGCCACCATATGATGGGCCTTTTCCACCCGGTAGGCAATTGAACGGATTGCAACGAGCAGAAAACTGGCACGCGGTCTTTCCGTCCACCTGGGTCCCCACCGCCATCGTGATATGGCGGGGGGGAATGTTAGGTGGGCAGACTAGAATGGTGGACGGATCGCCACCACCAACGGGCAGTGGTGATCCGCCCGCCATCCTAATAGACCCCTTAGTTTGTTTGTTAAAAATGCAGTTTTTGCATTCAGCTCTGCATGTTTCTGAAAACTATGAAGACTGTGACTTTAGCACAGCAAACTGTTCATTGATGCCATTTTTAGGGAAAAAAAGAAAGAACATTTTATCTTTTGTCTTATTTTTCCCAAAGAATCTTGAAATGTATCTATATTTCCTCTATTTTCTTGGTACCCTCCAGAGGAATCCATAGACCCTGGATACATCTACAATCCCTAGGATGTTAGAAAAACTATGCAAATTTGTTGTGGATACCCATTGTGAACTCCACATTGACCCAGACTCACAAATGCATAGTCAGGCAGGCTCTGAGACCTAGGCCCAAGGTCACTGATTGATCGGTCACAGAAGGGGTGGCACATAGCTGACAGAGTCACACAAAATCTCTGGGGACAGAGATCAAGAACCCAGCCGTAGTCTATGACTCTATTCCCAAAGCACACAATGGTGTTGGAATAGTGTCAATAGTTCCAAGAAAGAAAAAAGGAAAAAAATGAAAAATATTCCTTCCTTTAGGTGTCCCCTCACTCACCAGGGTTGCCCCACGGTGACATGCTTCATCATAGGGGCCATCCCAGCCCTCTACGGACTGGGGTGACCTGCGACTTGCGGAATTACGTAGGAGCACTTACAAAAGACTATGTGTGGTGCAAGGAATGTGATGTGAAGGAGTGGAGTATATGTGATTAGTTAAAATTTCCTGCCTAGTGAGATGCAAATACTTTATTCTGGCTCCGAGGTGGTAAAGCTAAAAATGGGGTAGAAATGGTAGGATACCTAAATTGTAATGGGTTTAGGTGTACCTAACAACTCCTGTCTGCCAACATTTTTCGTGCGACCCCCTAGCACTTCCTCAGGGCTACACAGGGACCAGCCCTGTGTTCGCCACTCCTTATCCAAAGCCTAATAAGCTATTAAATACGAAATAATAATAATAATTAATTCAATGCTGCAAATAAATGAGGAATGCATCTGGTACCTACGCAACCAAACTTAATCATGTGGTCCTGTAAAATAAAAGGAAAACAATAGTGATAGTTATGGGGTATCAAGTTCCCTTTGTAATTTCACATAACACACATCTGTTATGTTATGTTAATGGCATTTATTATGCGCGCAGCTGCTCCAGCGAAGGAGCGTCCCGGCGCCTGACAAGGAGGCCACACAATATAACTGAAAGAAACATGCGTTAAAGAAGGAAAAGACTACGGGAACAAAAGAGTCTTGACCGCTCTACGGAAAGAAAGCAGGTTGGCAAGGGTCCGGATTTCAAATGGAAGGGCATTCTATAACACAGCCGCCCGCACCCGAAAGGAGCGTCCTCCAGCTCGGCTGCGTTTGAAATGTGGAACTGCAGCTAATTCGCGGTCCGAAGAGCGGAGAGAGCGCCCAGGAATGTAGAAACACAAAAGATTGTGAAGTATCTGAGCAGAGGGACCCTTTAAGATTTTAAAAGACATACACAACACTTTAAAATGAATCCGCTGCCTGATGGGTAGCCAATGGAGAGCACGCAGGGTGTGAGAGACAGAACAAGCCCTAGGAAGGCCTACTACTGCTCTGGCGGCTGCATTTTGCACTCGCTGGAGGTGGGTGAGCAATGCCTGATTTAACCCTATGAAAAGGGAGCTGGCATAATCCAGCCGAGACAACACCGTCGCCTGAACCACAAGTTGACGGGTCGCAGCGTCAAAGAATTTGAGTGCAGGTCTCAAGTTGCGCAGAATGCCGAAGCAGCAGGCCGCAGTTCTTTTAGTATGGCCAACAAAACTAAGAGTAGGGTCCAACCATACCCCCAGATTTTTAATCTCCGAGACCGGAGTAGGGGTGGGGCCCAACTCAGGGGGCCACCAGGTGTCGCACCAAAGTTCCGTCTGTTTGCCAAAGACCATAATCTCTGTCTTTTTGGCATTCAGTTGGAGACAGTTGGATGTCATTCAACTGGCCACCGCCCGCAGTCCATCTCGGAATCTTGGGGCTTCCACCCCGGAATCCCCGCTGATCGTGACTGCGTGATTGCATGGACCTTTAAGAATATTGACTGTATTTCATGTGGCCCATTGATGTGAAGACGTTTTTGAAAACGTGGTTAAGCACCTCTTGGTGAGCACACAGTGAACACACACATAACACAACCACACTGTTGTGACTACGCTCATACAAAGACATTTTTACATACATGAAAAGAGGCTTAACTGTGCCCCATGGAATCGGTAGGGGTACAATATCCTGGTTAAGGGTGGGCATAAAAACAGTTTCGAATTTGCGGATTTTACGCGATTTCGCGATCCGCAAATCTGGCGAAATCGCGGTGAAATCCGCGAATCAACGGGGAAGAATTTTCAGCCAAGCAAGGGTTACAGCAGCAGGTGCAAAAGTTGAACCTAATTTCTTTGTAACCTTTTACAAAAGGGTTACAAACAAATTAACTTCAACTTGGACACCTGCTGCTAATTGCTTCCTGGCGACTCGTTGCAGGGTCAGAGAATAGTTACAAGTAGGCAACGAGGCACCTGTCCAAGGAATTAAACCTCATCAGGAAGCACTTACAGATATAAAAATAGGAAGAAGGGAGAGGATGGCAAATACACCCATTTTGAGTTGTCAGGAGGGGTTAAACTAAAAGAGACCTTTACAACACAATTTTCATATGCATTTTGCTAAAAATAAAAAGCTGTATGTTCTGTAGGGGCAACTCAGGAATCTGGCCCTTCAGAGATCCGGCCTCTCTTTCTTTCTCTCGTTCTCTCTCTCCCTCTCTCTTTCCCTCTCTTTCTCTCTCTCTATCTATCTATCTATCTATCTATCTATCTATCTATCTATCTATCTATCTATCTATCTATCTATCTATCTATCTATCTCTCTCTCCTTCTCCCATAAACGACTGCATGGGCTACTTCGCTATGCAAGCAGCTCGCTAAGACGCAAAAATCCCTGCGAACACGCAAAAAAACCTGCGAACACGCAAAAAAACAGCGAACACGCAAAAAACAAAAATCTGCAAATTCGCACAAATTCGCGAATTTTGCGGATCGCGAATTTGCAAATCCGCAAATTCGCGGATCGCGAATTCACAAAATTTGCCCATGCTTAATCCTGGTCGATCTGGGAAAAAATAGAAGAATGTTGTCTGTTAGCCTTAGCTGTCTCCCTAAAATGTTTCCCAAAGGCTGGTAAAAGAACTAGGAGATTATCCCAGTATCTGTGCGTCCAAAAACGCTACAAAAAACACTTACTTGCTGCCGGGATACCACAATCGGTCTCACCTAGGCAAACCTCTCCGGTCCGAATGTTAGTGGACCGAGGGCGGTGCCTGCTCATGTATCCTGCTTCTTGGTGTGAGAATAGAAAGACTAGCGCATGTACATGCGGTGGTCGCGTGCTTAACGGGCACCATATTGGGTGTATTCCGGGATTCTGGTACAGTTTTTTTACAATATTTAACTCATAGGAGCCTCGTTTTTGAAAAAAATAAGTATTTTTGGAATTGCACAATATGGGCTCAAAAAAGTAAAAGTCTCTGGGAAATTGTATAAAATCGGACCTAATTCCTGATATGTGCTAGTTACTATCCATAGAAGCGGGCGCCATCGTGTGTGTACCCTAGGATCTTCCACTATTAAAAACTATTTTTTCATATGAAAGGGGTCTCGTTTTTGAAAACGATAAATTACTCATTCTCATGTTAACAGTTGGTATATTATGAGTATCTCCCCTTTGTTTGGTTAAAAAAACGATTTTTGACCCGTTTTTTAAAATTCTTGTCATATATTACTAGGGTATTAACACAGTGTTATTCTGACCCTATGGTGTTTTCAAATACTTGAGTTAGGTGCCACTAGTGGTAGTAGTTGTTGTTTTTCCCTTCATGCATATCTGAAGGGCGGGGTGAATATATAGTAATGTTACAACACCTCTTATTGGGCCAGTCTCCCAGTACACCTAGACAAAGGTCTGTGCATTCTTTTCTCACTTCATATTTGTGGGAACCTGCTGTCTGAGTGGTTGTCTATGTCAGTTGCCCCCATGGTATGTCATCATTTAGACCCAAGACGTGAGACCTAAGCTTGAAGACCCAGCGTTGCTCTTTTTCCAGTAGTTTCTTTTCTAGGTCATATTGTGGCTGTAGAGTCTCAAGGACCACCCAGTTGAAGCCGTTAGTGGTGTGTCCCTTTTCTAAGAAATGTGAGGTCATTTTGGTGTTAGAATGTTTGCATCTAAAGCTGCTGCGGTGATCTATCATGCGTGTGCAGACCTTTCACGTCGTCATACCAATATAGTGCAGATTGCACGCACACGTGATCATGTAAACCACGCCTTTTGTATTACAATTGGAGTATGACCTTATGTCTCAAGTGACCCCATTGTTGAATGTCACTTTCTTAGTTGCCTTTGTTAAGTGGCAAACGCTGCAGTCAGTGCATGGATAGTGACCAAGTGGCAACGGTTGTAAAAGACGTACTTGTCCTACCTTTTCTTTTGGCCTGGTATGTACCAGACAAGTGTGTTGGAGAAGGGCCTGGGTTTTGTCCCAACAGCTACTTTGGACAAGTTCAAATTGTGCTGCGAATTAAAAGAATTTATTGGCACTATCAAATTGCAAGTATTTTTTAAAGACAGACCGTCACCTGGAGGGGACACAAGCGATACTGGATTGAAGCGAAAATCCAAACTGTTCCTGTTTTGCCTCTTGTCTCTTCTTTTTTCAAGGTATTTCATGTTCAAGCAACTGCACACTTAAGGAAGCATTACATATGTGAAACAAGTATGCATAAATGTTTTAAATAAAAGACATTTCTCAAATCGACATGCAATTGTTTGTACAAATTAAAGTCGTTAGAAAATGGGGATTTTCCACTTACCTATAGGTGTTGACAGCAGTGCAAATGCATCTATGCCACTCATTCCTGACAGTGACTCAGGGGCAAATTGAATCTCTATGAGTTCCTCTGTAGATGTTGGTGGAGACTGACTGGGGGGGTCGTTTGCCAGTACCATGGTCATCATCCAGTCCTTGGATCCAATATTTTGCACTTCCATTTTCTTAATAGCAATTTGGTACCACAATTTTTGCCAAATCACAATTTAGATTGAGTATGTATTCGTGCATATGAAATAGCATTTTACAAATTCTAATTTCATACATTTTCGATATGTAGGAATGACTTTTCCAAAAAATAGTGCATCTGGCCCAAGGGGAGCATATTCAGCCCCCTCCCCAGCAGAAAAATGGAAATAAGTTCTGATGGCCGAAATAAATGTATATTTTCAAACTCTTATTACAAAAAGATAAAAACATGTTACATTTTGACTAATGAGTATTCCTAAAAATATATGCATCTCCAATATTGATGCACTAGACCCAGCAATCAGGCAAGTCCAGAGCAAAATAGTTAAAACACAAGTTGACATTTCTCTCCAAGAGCCATTCAAAATTGGCAAAGAGTTGTGCAGGTTCTTCTGATGTATGCACAGGGAATGTTTTCCTGCATGCAATAACAAAGTACCCCTATGTACATAACAAGAGGACTGTCTTATGAAAGGGCTACCTCAAATTAGCAGTGTGGACTTATCTGTCTGACCCATTTCTGCAGAAGCTGCACCACCTATTCCTCATTGAAGGTGATACACAAGAGAATGGAAAAACAGAATGTTTAGGTGGTCAATCTGGGTGCTTGTGAGTATATGAATGTGTTTGTTTGTGTGTGTGTGAGTTTTTTTGATTGGGCATATATAACCCATGCTATGAGGATCAGATCAGTCCTCAAAGTATGGGTAAACCCTGAGAGATCCTAACACTATCTTTGTGAGGACGGGAGTATCAGGAGAACCGGTCCACATAATGTGTTTAGGTACTTCGGAGTGGGTGTATCAAAAAACTAACAGTGCAGTTATATTTGCCTCAGTCTGATTTATAACCTACCCTACTATCAAAGCACGTATGTATTTTGAATAGAAAATACACACTTCATTGTGGTCAATGGCCAGTACTCATAATAATAGGTATTTTGTGTGTGTGTGTGTCTGTGCATGCATGCAGGTTTCTCTGCTGCACATTTCTTCAAATTATCTTGACAACTATGTTCGCTCACCGACTGGGGACCAAGTGCCAGTCATGATGCTGGAGATTGAGTATATTCAGCAGACAACTGAAATCTTTGATGTAAGTACTGCAACACCTCTAGGTTTAATTACCATTCCATTGAAAAAGATGTATTTCAAAAACAAACATGGTTCAGTAAAATAGTACCTGCTTAGCCAGAGTAAAGCAGGGGTAGATAAATCTATTCAAACTTCTTATCTAATCACATGCTCCCTTGTAAAACACAAAATCGAAATCTTTGACTTTCTGAATTATGCCAAGTTAGATATCTTATTACTAAGTGAAACTTGGCCTTCAGAGGATTCCACACCAGGTATGTTATCGGCCCTCCCAGATTAATTTTCTATCATAAATTGTAACCGAGACACCAATAAAAAAGATGGTGGAGTTGTTGCAATTATAAAATGTCATCTACAGAGCTCAGCATTGTGAACTGAACCATTTCCAGTTACAGACATTGCTTTTGAGGGTAGAGTTCATTAGGCGCTCAGGGACAATTTGACTTACATATCCCCAAATATTTTATGGCTTTTTATGGACTGGTTTTAAAAATGAATATGATCTCTATTGATATCTTTCGCAAGTGTTGATAATTGGCGGTTTAAACTCCAGGTACCCGGCCCTGTGGTTTTTTCACAGGAGCTATGTAATAACATCTCAGATTTCTTCTATAAAAAAATAGATGACATCTATTTGGCTCTTCAATCACAGAGGAACACTCGTAGTGAGGAAGACCTCTCCCGAGTTAAACATCTGGAATCCTGGGATGCGGCTGCTCCCCAAGTCCTGAACCAATTTCCTTTGCTCTCCTTGGAGGGTCTCAAGGTCCTATTAGACAAAACGAAATCTGCTTCTCCTTTGGACCCGGTTCCTTTGAGAATACTAAAGGATTGTAGGGATATTATTCTTCCTCCAATGTTGAAAATAATGAATGGAGCTTTGGAGCAAGGTATTTTCCCGGTGGCATGGAAGAGGGCCATTGTAAAACCTCTCCTTAAAAAGCCCACCCTTGACCCTGGTCTATTGAAGAACTTTAGGCCTATATCCCTTTTGCCGGCCCCTGCTAAGATGTTGGAGGCCCATCTGAATTGTCATCTTTCCAACTTTTTGTACGCCTCAGGGTTCTTGGATGGGTCCCAACATGGCTTTAGAAAGCTGCACAGCACGGAGTCTGCATTGACGAAGGTCGCAGATAACATCCGTCGGAAAGTCGATCTGGGGCAGACTACCGTGCTAGTTCTGCTGTATCTTACAGCAGCATTTGATACCCTGTCTCCCGGTACTTTAACATCTAGGTTAAGGGAGGCAGGGGTAGCAGGACCGGCCCTGAGTCTCCTGAACTCCTTTCTACATCAGCGAGAGCAGCGAGTGATGCTTGGGGATCACCTCTCCCCTGTCAAGTCGTTGCAATGTGGGGTGCCACCGGGGTCGGCATTGAGCCCGACCCTGTTTAATATCTACGTGGCCCCCCTTGCAAGACTTGTAAGATCCCAGGGGATGGAGGTAGTGTCGTATGCCGACGACACGCAGATTATGGTGTCCCTGACCCACTCTGTGAATGTCACAGCGTCCAACTTTAAGTCCTGTATGCAACTTGTTGCAGACTGGATGATTCTCAACTCATTAAAGTTGAACGGTGACAAAACGGAGGTCTTGGTCTTCGGCAAAGACCAGGGAATGTGGTCAGGTGAGTGGTGGCCCTCATCTTTAGGCATCTGCCCCACACCCACACAATCTGCTAGGAACCTAGGCGTCATTTTTGACACCCGGCTCTCCATGGAACTTCAGGTGAATAGGACAGTGGCCACCTGTTGGGGTGTCATCAGGATTCTGAAAAGAATCGCTCATTATCGTTCCCCACAAGCACGTAAACAGGTTGTAATCGCCCTTGTTGGCTCAAGGCTGGATTACTGTAACTCACTCTATGCCGGGGCCAACAAGGGCCTTCTTCAACGCCTGCAGGTTGTGCAAAATGCCGCGGCGCGCTTCGTTCTGGCCCTGCCGTGGATGTCCTCTGCGACCTTGGCAAGGAAGAATCTCCATTGGCTGCCTATCCCTTTCAGAGTCTCGTTTAAACTTCTCTGCCTTACTTATAGCGCCCTGAGGGCAGGCCCGACTGATGCCTTGGGTTCCTTGCTCTCCAGGTATGTTCCAAACAGATGTCTTCGCTCGCTAGAGCTTAATCAACTGGTAGTCCCACGCGCTAGGATGGCAAGATGGGGGAGCAAGGCCTTCTCCATTCTTGCACCTCAACTTTGGAACACTCTTCCCCTGGAGATCAAACTACAGCCTTCACTTGATCTTTTCAGGAAAGCTCTGAAAACTTGGTGTTTAACTAAAGCCTATCAGTGAGCTCGTGTTTCTGGTTGCGTTAGGCGCCTTGACGCCCACTGGGCATAGTTGCGCGTAGACAAATCACATTTCATTCAAACTATGGGGCCAATCACCCATAATAGGACCCAAACACAGTGAATTTATGAAATGTATCACGTCCTTAAATCTCTCACAAATCAATCATAGCCCTACTCACAGCAAAGGACAAATCACATATTTAATTTAGACATTTCATTTTAAACTCTTAACTTGAATATTTCTCCATGTATTTGGTCAGACCATTTTCTAATTAAATCTGACTTTCCTGGAACAGAGAGGCACAACATGATTCAGACTGAGTTCAAAGCTATCCTCGGTAGACAGAGCCTCACTATAGCCTTATAGCTCACCCTAGTGGGCTATACTGGCTATTAAAGGCCCGTCGGCTCGGTCCCTTAACAGGGGAGGGGGACTTTAATAGCCGATATAGCCCTGCTACGAAGGGCTGCATGGCTATTAGAATATTCTGCCACCAGAGAGCAGAATGTTCTAACAAATAAAACAAACACTCTCAGAGCCAGAGGTGTTTAAATCCCCTCGGTCTCCGAGTGACTTTTCTGAAAACAACATTGGAATGTTGCTTTGTGGGCCTTTACCGGCCTGTAGAAGCACAGAGCACTGCATTGTCTTCAATGGAGTGCTCCACATTCCTATGTTCTAATTATCTTTACACCCCTCAAGAACTTTGCTAGAAGTTAAACAGCCATTTTTGTTGACAAAATAGAATGCCTTGCCAAACAACCAAATGAAATGAATAAAACATCACTATCCAAATTTCAACTGACAGGTGTGACAATGCTGGAGAGATTTATGTAATAATTTAAGTCTGGCTTCCCTCTAGACCAATGTCCTCCTGCAGTAATGAAATTGACCGAACCCGCAATCATGGAACCCTTGATGACCATGTCAATACCTTAATCACATAGGTCATAGTACCAAAATCGTTCTTTTAAAACGTTTTAATCCGATTGTTAAAGAAACAGAGTGAGGATGCATGTAATTCCTGAAAAATATTGACCCATCTCTTTTCTGCCTTACACTGCTAAAATATTAAAAGTCCATGCACCACATGATTTGTGTATTTATCTTCAGACTTCCAACTATCTTCATACCTTTCAAACTGGTGTTGAAGCTGAAAAATAAAGGATAAAAAACAACACTGAAACAATTCTCTCTCAGCACACAAGTTTGCAAGATTTATTGGGAACCCAATCAGAATGCAAAATAAACGTGCAACACGGAGACCTCAGCAAAGCTTACTGAGTGCCCAATTGGTATGACAGTGCAGAGACATTTTACAGATACAAGTCCTAGAGGATGGGCATCATAAAATACGTAACACAGATCAGACTTTGCCCTGCTGGACCAATCAGTGAAGGCTAACCCTGGTGTGATAACTTCTAAGACCCGAAATGCGTCTACGTTCTGGTGTTGCTGCCCATGTGTCATCGGCAAAAGCAGATTAGGGGTATTTCCATAAAGGTGAAATATGTGTTTCTGGTATAAGTGGGCATGGCACGGACGTGACCGGTCAGGTCACGCTGACACTATTATGAAATGTGCTGTTTCTGCAATAGCTAGCTGGAAGCTGGCACGCGTATTCTCGGAAAGCCTTGCGTTGCTTTGCACGTTGCAGCTGGCTGACACAAAATAGAACGTGTGACCATTTTGTGCATTCTTGCTGGTGTCAATTTCAAGTAGATCAAAGAAAGCTACATGCCTTAAAACAAAGGAATTTGGTATCATAAAATATCCGCGTCTTCACTGTTTTTCATCCATCACATAGTTCAGAGACTGTCTTACTGTCAGTTACGCATGGTATAAGAAATTACATTGAAATGGGATTAGTGTCAGCACTTGAACTATTGGACTTGTCAGCTGCCTTCAACACAGTCGACCATTATATTCTGATGGACTGTGTTGAGGGGGCAGGATTTAGTGGTTCCCTTTTTTATTGGGTGAATTACATTTTAGAGACCCATGAACAACCTATACAAGTTTCATCTTTGCTGGCAGGAAGCATGCCAATAATATGGGAAGTCCCTTAATGCTCCTCACGTATTTAATATATATGTCAGGACTTTAGTATACAAACTCACATTGCGAGGCTGCAGGCTATATGACTATCAAGATGACTCACAGTTCCTACTATGTTGGAATGGTAAAGCTTAATCACAAGAAGATTTTCAAAATATAGCGCCGTATGTCAGACATCTCCTGACACTGTCATTTGACTCTGGCACGGTTCCAACGACATGGAAACAGGCTGTGGTACTTAAGAAACCACAGATTAACATCGCTCAAATGAGCAATTTACGGCCTATCTCACTTCTCCCTTACATCGCCAAAATAGCAGAAGAATTGGCAAACCAACAACTTACGGCTCACATTGAAACCCAACAACATGCTCCCCTCCCTCGAGCTGAGTGGTCGCTCCCCAGTGTCCCCTGTGATACCTGGTATCGTTATAGCGCTTTGCTTTTCAAAACTGATTCCTATCTGTGCCTGCTGCCTGCCTGATCGCCGCTAAGCTCACCTGCACTTTGAATTGTTTATTTTGCCGAATTGAGACTGTTTGCGCGCTGTGCCGCTTTGAATCACAGAATTGCAGTATTGTTTGTGCCTACTACCTGCCTGATCGGCGCTACGCTTACCTGCATTGTAATTCTGCATTTTAGGACTTTTTTAACTCTGCTTTGCGTGTTTGGCTGTGCTCCCCCCTCCGCCTCCATTTTGTTTGTTGTTTGTCGTCGTCAGAAGCCCGCCCCGCCTCCCAGCTGAGACGCCCTCGCCCCTCCCCCTCCACTATCCATATATGACAGTAGCTCCCGCGCGCAGCGTCCACGCGCAGCGACCGCGCCCAATCCGCGCCGAAGGTGCGCCAAAGGTAAGCCCGTCTACGCCCGTCCGCGCCTGGCCGCGCCCAGCGCCAGATCCCCGCCCCTCGCGCTCCCCAGCCCTCCCGCATTTCCTACGATGCCGCCTCCCTCCTAGCCCTTAACCCCGGTCGCGCCCCCAACTGCGTCCAAGCCGCACCTGGACACACCCATGGACCTTTCTCTTGCTACTCCTGCAAATTCAGCGGCACCGACAGCATCTCCGCTACGACCACACCACAGTCTCCCGACCTCAATCACCTACAATGCATCCTCCTCAACACCCGATCAGTCCACAGGCACGCCATTGACCTATGGAATCTACTAGACACCATTTCTCAGGACATCGCCTTCCTTACGGAAACATGGATGAATGCTTCCTCCGCACCAGACATCACCATTGCCATCCCCGAAGACTATAAGATCACTCGCAAAGACCGCACCAGCCACACAGGAGGAGGAATCGCTATCGTCCATAAGAAATCAATCTGCATCTCAACCAGCTCTGACGCCAACCTCGCTAACTCCGAACACCTTCACTTCCAGATCCACATCGACCCCAAAACCACACTCAGAGGCACCCTCCTCAACAGACCACCAGGACCCCGCGCAAATTCAGTGAAGACATCACAGACTTCATCACTCCTCACGCGCTCCCCTCCAAAGACTACATCCTTCTGGGAGACCTCAACTTTCACCTTGAAAAGACCAACGACCGCAACACCGCCACCCTCGTGGACAACCTCGCCAACCTCGGACTTAAACAACTAGTCACTTCCCCCACCCACATCGCAGGTCACACACTCGACCCCATCTTCACCTCCAGCAACCATGTCTCCTTCAGCCACACTACGGATCTCCTCTGGACTGACCACAGCTGCGTTCACTTCACCTACAACAAGCCGAAACCCATCAACCACCCCCAACCAACTCTGCAAAGAAACTGGAACAAAATCACCTTCGACCAGATCTCCTCATCGCTTCTCCTAAACCCCCCAGCCCCCTCTTCTAACGCTAACGAAGCCGCCGCCAACCTCACCCTATGGTTATCCAACACCGCCGACACCTTAGCACCACTGAAAAAACGTCAAAGCAAACCTGGCAGCAAGAAGACCTCATGGTTCAACGATGATCTCAAGAAGTCCAAAAAACTCTGCCGCTCCCTTGAAAAGGCCTGGAAAAAAGACCCAACCACCAGCACAAAGGACGCCTTCAAAAGCGCCACCCGCACTCACCACCAACTGATCCGAAAAGCCAAGAAAACAGCATTCAAGGATCGATTTGACAACAACGCCCACAATAGCAAGGAACTTTTCAACATCGTCAAGGAATTTTCCAATCCCTCGGCCAACTCCAACGACATCACCCCCTCTCAAACCCTCTGCGACTCCCTAGCCTCATTTTTCCACAACAAGATTGCAGACATCCACAACAGCTTCGACAACCAACCCGGAAACCAACCCACCCTACCATTTGCTGATCATCTTCCTCCCGTGAACACCCTTAACGACTGGAACCCAATCTCCACTGAGGACACCATCCGCCTGATGAATTCCATCCACTCAGGATCCCCCACAGACCCATGTCCTCACCACATCTTCAACAAAGCAGTCTCCGTCATAGCACCGCACCTCCGAGACGTCATCAACTGCTCCTTCAACTCCGCCACTTTCCCGGAAGACTGGAAACACGCTGAACTCACCGCCCTTCTGAAAAAACCAACAGCGGACCCAACCGAACTCAAAAATTACCGCCCCATCTCACTTCTTCCATTCCCGGCCAAAGTCATCGAGAAAGCTGTCAACAACCAGCTCGCCGCCTTCCTCGAAGCCAACAAATCCCTCGACCCCTCACAATCTGGCTTCCGAGCAAAACACAGCACTGAGACCGCCCTCATCGCAGCAACAGACGACATTCGAACTCTACTGGACAAAGGAGACACAGTCGCCCTCATCCTCCTTGACCTCTCTGCAGCTTTCGACACAGTCTGCCACAGCACCCTTTTACAATGCCTCAATAACATCGGAATCCAAGGAAAAGCACTTGCATGGATCACCTTGTTCCTCACCGGAAGAACCCAGAGAGTCCGCCTTCCACCATTCAAGTCCGAGGCCTCTGAAGTCATCTGCGGCGTACCACAAGGATACTCACTCAGTCCCACCCTCTTCAACGTATACATGAGCCCCCTCGCAGCCATCGCACGCCAACACAACCTCAACATCATCTCCTACGCTGATGACACTCAACTGATCCTTTCTCTCACCAATGACCCCAGCACCGCCAAAACTAACCTACACGAAGGAATGAAAGAAGTTGCCGATTGGATGAAACAAAGCCGTTTGAAACTGAACTCAGACAAAACAGAAGTCCTCATCTTAGGTACATCCCCCTCTGCATGGGACGACTCATGGTGGCCGGAAGCCCTCGGAAAAGCACCCACCCCGACAGACCACGCACGGAACCTAGGCGTCATCCTGGATTCTTCACTCTCAATGAACAGACAAGTCAATGCCGTATCCTCTTCCTGCTTCAACATTCTTCGCATGCTCAAAAAGACATTTCGCTGGATCCCCTCCGACACAAGGAAAACAGTCACCCACGCTCTGGTCACGAGCCGACTGGACTACGGAAACACCCTCTACGCAGGCACTACCGCAAAACTCCAGAAGAAACTCCAACGAATCCAAAACGCCTCAGCCAGGCTCATATTAGACATCCCTCGCAACGAACACATCTCTGGTCACCTTAAAGACCTCCACTGGCTACCCGTCAATAAGAGGATCACCTTCCGACTGCTTACCCACGCACACAAATCACTCTACGACATCGGACCAGATTGCCTCAACTCACGACTGTCCTTCTACACCCCCTCCCGCCAACTACGATCCTCCAGCCAAGCCCTCGCCACTGTACCTCGCATCAACAAGACCACCATGGGAGGCAGATCCTTCTCATACCTGGCTGCTAAAACATGGAACTCGCTCCCCGCTTGCCTTCGCCTTACCCAGAACCACCTGGCATTCAGAAAGCAACTTAAAACGTGGATATTTGACAAATAATCCTCCTCCCTTCCCTTAGCGCCTTGAAACCCTCTGGGTATGTAGTGCGCTATATAAATTCTATGACTTGACTTGACTATCACCCCACCCAGGCGGGCTTTCGTGCTCTTCACTCAGGGCCGGACTGGGAACCAAAACCGGCCCTGGCAAAGTGCTCGGCCGGCCCCCCCTCCCCTCCACCCGGGGGGAGGGGGGGCCTGCCGCGCTCTTTGCCAGGGCCGGTTTTCGGCCGATTTTGTTACAGGGCCGTTTTTGCAGCTATGCTGCAAAAACGGCCCTGTAACAAAAACGGCCCCCAGGGGCCCCAAACCGGCCCCCACCCGTGCGGCCCACCGGGGGATTTCCCGGTGCCCGCAACGGCCAGTCAGGGCCTGTCTGCACTCCACGGAGTCGGCTCTCCTCTATTCCACGGAGATGCTTAGGAAGCATGCGGATGAGGGTCAAACTGCGGCACTGATTCTTTTAGATCTCAGTGCCGCGTTTGACACTGTGGCCCAACACACTCTGCTACAGCGCCTGAGAGAGGGAGGAGTTGCTGGCGAAGCGTGGCACTGGCTGAAGTCCTTTCTCCTTGGCCGCAGCTTTTGTGTGGAGCAGGGGACCCATAGGTCCAGAGCTATCGCCCTGAGCCAAGGAGTTCCCCAAGGCTCGAGCCTAAGTCCCACTTTATTCAACCTCTATGTTTCCCCAGTGGCATCTATTGCGGAGAAACATGGGGTTGTTGTGGTGACTTACGCGGATGATACTCAGCTGGTTGTAGCTCTTTCTCAGCCAGCTGAGCAGGCAGCTAGTCAGTTTACATCCTGCCTGCAAGACCTGGCTAATTGGATGTCAAACAATTGTCTCAGATTAAATGGAGACAAGACGGAGGTGCTTATTGTAGGCAAGTCTCCGTCTGTTTGGACATCCGCATGGTGGCCCCAGACCCTGGGCCCCTTACCTCAACCTAAAGAACAGGTCAAGAATCTGGGTTTTTGGATGGACTCAAAACTATCTTTTGAGTATCACACTAGACGTGTAGCTGGTACTTGCTTTGGCATTCTCAGTTGTCTGAGAAAGACACTCAACCTGCTCCCAGTGTCAGCAAGAAGGGCCCTGGTCCATGCCCTGGTGACTTCCAGGCTGGACTACGGGAATGCCTTATATCTGGGAGCTAACGTGAGATGTCTTCAACGTTTGCAAGGTATCCAAAATGCTGCTGCACGCCTAGTGTTATCACTGGCAAAAATATCTTCCACCACAAAGAGATAGGGGACGCTCCACTGGCTCCCAATTAAAGAGCGTGTCCAGTTTAAAATCCTGTGTATAGGCCATCGGATCGCTCACGGTAAGGGCCCGAGTTTCCTGAGGAATCTGCTCACATTGTATAAACCAACTAGGCCCCTCCGGTCGGAGGGCACTGGGCTAATGTGTATCCCGAAGACTTGCAGGGTCAGGATGGGTGGCAGATCCTTCAGCCTTCTGGCAGCACGGAGTTGGAACACTCTTCCTCTCAGACTCCGGATGGAGCCGTCCGAAAAAGTTTTCCGCAAGGAACTCAAGACACATCTGTTCCCCAAATATTGAAGTGCTCTTTTCTGGCTGTGTTAGGGATTTTTTAGGCCACTATTAGCGCGGGGACACACCGACTAGTGTAACCAGGCGCTTTATAAGCTCAGTTAATAATAATAATAATAATAATAATAATAATAATAATAATGTGCTTCATCTGGGAATGGATGGGAAATAAACACTTGAATGTACATTCCGAAACCACTGAGATTGCAACCATTAAATTAAGACATTAATGCAGAAAATGACTTTCTATTTCCCCTTTTTCATGGTCACTACTCTTGCCTCATCTTTCATAGACTCCAGCCAGAGCTCATTCTTTTCTGGTGCTTCTGGCTGCTTCAGAGCCAATGACACTGGAATAGGTTTGCAAGAGGGGGTGCTAACCAGTGAGATACAGGAATTGCAGTTGTATATATTGGGTGATTAATTAGCTCCTCATACTTTGGATCTTATAATGAGCCCCACTGTGTTTCGGTATTGCTGTTAATTTTTGAAGTATTTGAAATGTTTTGTTTGTAAACCAAGCAGATGTCTTTCGTCACATGTATGCTGGACATCCTGCCTTCCTTCTCCTTTCATACTCTGTGGCCCTGCAAGATTGTTACTTCGGTCAAGTTAAAAAACACCTTCATTTTTAAATCAGAGAAAGGAAAGGTCAATTCTTCCTTAAGAGAATTACCAGCAGTTGGTTAGAAAGCACCTGATATTTGACTGCCTATTCAAAGTGAACTTCTTCAAGGTTATCTTGGGCTGCAGTAGCATCATAAGCACTCCTAGTTCCAGCACCACTGTTTTAGAGTAAACTTGATATGTCCCTGTACTCGAAGTGCAAAACTAAAAGTGGAAAATAAATGACCGATTGTTTAAAGAAATATGTTTCAGTTTTGAAAAACCTGAGGAAATAGAATTATCTGCTGAATTGCACTGCCCCAACCTGTAACCCCCCTCCTATCCCACTTCCCGTCATGAAATACCTTTAACTTACCAACAAAGGGCCTAAGTCTGAGTTCAAGGAGCTTTTTATCCACCTAAAAAAATATGAGACGGGGAAAGACAATTATAAGCTGGGATAAAAACACCTATATTTGGTGAATAACACTCAAATATGATGTATACCGCACCAAATTCTGCATGTTTAGTAAATACTTTATTGTTTTCCCCTGGTAAATTTCTACAGGTTTGCCCTTGTAAAATTCAATGAATGGTGACGTATTGAAAGCCCCCTGTAATTACGAGGTGCAAATAAAGTAGTTTACCAGTGCTTAATTTGAGCCGCTGGGGTACATCGGCAGTCTTCTTTATTTATTTATTTCTGCAGTTTTATATAGCGCAAAAAAGACCTGAAGGTATCAGAGTGCTTTACATGAGCAGCAGTTGCTTCATTATTTTTTTTATGGCGGGGAGATTAAATGATTTGCCCAGAATCACAGGATAGTTGAGCCTGCCCCCAGGCTCGAACCTGGTTCCCCAGCTTTAAAGACGGCAGTTCTAGCCTTCAAGCCACATCCTTATTTTCGCTCATTAGACATTTAGGAGAGCAATAAAGGGAGAATACATACAAAACAGAAAGACAGAAGAAAAGTAAGACAAAAAAAGCCACAAACGGAGAAAGCTGGAACCTGCAAGCCCGAGACAGAGACCGAGCAGAGGTCTTCAAACTTTTGTAGGCTGAGCCCCCCCCCCACCTGAATTTTTTGAGATGTTGGGCCCCCCACCACCTGACAGAAATGTATGGAATCGACTCCCACTCGCATATTCTGGACATATCCAGCATATAATGTTCCATACAATAAAAGCGTTTAGTAAACTACAGGTTTATGAGTGGGTGTGGTGAAATGACAGAGGCTAATTACACAGCTCAAAACACAACTTTCCAAAATAAAATGTGCACAAATTGTTATTACTAGGATGCTTTGTTTTACACATGACATAGATTGATAATAACACCACCAACATAAATGTGACAGGTGTGCCTGTTTTTTCAGAGACGATCAATCTGTGGATGGATTTTTGCTACTGCCATCCTCAGGTTGTGCTCCACATCCAGTCTTGAACGGTACTTGGCCTTTAATATTGCAAGTGCTGAGAATCCAATCTCACATAAATAGGATGAGCTGAAAGGCAAGAGAGTTTTGATAACAGTTGCTCCCAAAGCTGAATATTCTTCAGACATTTTCAGCCAAGACAGGGATTGTAAGAGACAGTGTTGTCAGATTTTTCGAGCACTCCCTAGCTCAGAGCTGATACAAGAGAAACAAATCTTCTCTGGAAATCATTAACAAACTTTTTAGGCAGTATTATAATGGGATAATTGCCCACCAACCAGTTATGGATCCGAAGACAGTTGAAAGTCCACAGAGAGGACGCTGACCGAACACCTAATTGAGAATTCCTTAGTGGTACTATAAGTTGCTTGCCTGAAGCAGGGGGGGTTTAGGACACGTCAGGCTTATGTTAAAAAAATAGAACTAACAATAAATTAATGATGTTGTCTATTTTACTTCAGAGAAATGTTGTCTGAGAGACATTGTGATGGCATGGACATGTTAGGGATTTTGGGTGCCCTGGGCCAAAACTATTTTAGGGCCCCTGTTCAGTATAGCTTTGAGTTTAAATGATTTACTTTCAGCTCTGCCATACCCTATTTAGCCAGGCTACTAACGGTGCACTGGCGCTGTAGTCCAAATTCTAAAAGCCTTTACATCTAATATTCAGAGATAGTGAAGTGTTTTCACTGTTGTAACAAAGCAGCAGCCAACTAACATTACAGTGAATAATATCTGTTATATCTTTCAATTTTTCATATGTAAGGACACGCTTGAATCTAACTTTTTTATAGTTAACTTTTTTATGGTTGTGGCATGAAACAAACACATTTCTCTGCAAATAGTAATAGACTCCCTCACATCAATCACATTAAAAAGAAATTAAATAAAACGGTATTTGCAAGAATCGGTTTAGGAATTATTCCAGGCCATCGGGGCAAAAACAGAACTGTCTCTATCAAGGGTCCCTGGAAAGCAGAAATGCAGTGCATTTAGATGTCTTCTTTTGTAATTTAGGATGAGAACCTTGATGGGGCAGGACATGCCCATACTTGTGTATAGGGGTGAGTGAGGTGACCATATGAATTTGGGTGTGCATGTTAGTGCAGAGTTGGACGAATACATGTATAGTTAGTGGTGGGCTTATTTGAGTGAGATTGCAGATTGAGCAGTGAGGGGGACAGGTGAGTGAAGTGTCAGGAGTGCAAGTTGAGTAGAGTGCTTCTGAGACTGCAGGGTGAGTTACAGGGTAAACAGCGCAAGTACATTGCGGGTGCAGAGTAATCATTGTGAGTGGAGGGTAAGTGGGTGAATGATGTGAGTGCATGGTGATCAATGTGAGTGCAAGGTGAGCAGGTGAATGGTGTGAGTGCATTGTGATCAGTGTGAGCGCATTGTGATCACTGTGAGTGCCGAGTGATCACTGTAAGTGGAGGGTAAGTGAGTGAATGGTGTGGGTGTATCAGGATCAGTGTGAGTGCAGGGTGAGGGTGAAAATGAAGGGAGAGAATGAGGAGTGAGTTGTCTGAATGCAAGGTGCAACCCAGACACTTGAAATAACTCAGAATGTTATTGATGACAGTGTAGGGTTTCAAATGTGTTAAACTATTGCTACTATGGCAGTAACCAGGGAACAGGGTGGAGGAACAAAAGAATGTGCTGATCCCGCAACAAACTTCCAGTCTTATGATTAGGGTTGCCAGCTCATTATTTTGATGTCACAGATGGTATAAAAATAAGCAGTCACCTAAAGCTGTATTTTCAGAACTTGTCTGTGCATACTATGAACAGCAAATAGAAATAGAAAGAACTTTTAATTGTTTGCTAGAGCTGCCTGAATGATCCATGACTGATAATAAAAGGGAACAAAGACAGAAAAGTAATATTTAGTGTCAAGACAAGCAATTTGCAGGCTGTTTAAACACATGGCTGGCTAGCATTTTGTGCACCTGCCTGTGTAATTTTAGGAGAAACTTTCAGGAAAGTTTTTGGGATTTTGGGGGCCCTGGGCTAAATGTATTTTGGGGGCCCAAGTTCGGACCAGCTTTGATTTATGATCCAGTTTCAGCTCTTTCATACCTTCTTTGGTCAAATACTAAATGTGTGTACATCTGATATTCAGGGATAGTAATGTGTGTTTTCAGAATGTAACCCAACAGAAGCTCACATATAATACTGCAAGTAATCTCTATCACACCCTCCCATGTCTCATATGTGAGGTCCTGTATTGATCTAAAATAAACTTTTTATATGGATGTTGCATGACGCATAAACACATTTTGTCTGCAAAATGTCTGTAATAGACTCCTACCCATTAAAAATGAATGATAGAAAAACACTATTTACAACATTGTGTTTAAAAAGAATTCAAGGCCATAAGGGTAAGACTCTGTAGAACAGAGCTGGCTCTTTCAGACCCCCACCCACCCCCACCCCCTTTGAAAGGCTGGGGCCCTGGACCAGAGCCCACCTCGCCCATGCCTTAAAACGTCCCTGGAAACTTTTTCTCCTCTCTGGGAAGAGCTAACTCTCCCAGGAGGGGGTTAATTCATATAGCTGAAATGCATCAGCTGCATTGGGAGGCAAGGGATCTCTTCTGCTATTATATCAATGGAAGGAACAGGACTGTCTGTTGGTTTGCTTTCAGTTTTAGCAGAGGAGACATCCTGCCTCCCACTGCAGCTGAAGCATTACAGCTCTATGAATTAACCCCCTCCTGGGAGAGTTAGCAAGACAAAAGCCTGGGCTCCCCCTCCAACCATACCGGAGTACTCCAAGGGAACGAAGGCCAGATTAGAATGGAGTGCACGCCCCCCCCTGAGATGGTGTCATGCCCCCCCAGGGGGGCGCACCCCACAGATTGAAGAACTCTGGTCTAGAGGCATGCAGCCGATGTAGGATTAACCAGCCTTGGTATTCGGCACGCCGAAATTCAATTGCAGCGGCTGCAGGTTCCTGAGCAAAGGACAGGGCACCAGCATTCATTCTTTTAAAGTTAAGCACTGAGTTGTGCGCTGAAGTCAGTAAAATAAAATTCAAAATCAGGGCCAAATAGCCAACACGTTTGTTAAATAAAAGACATGTCTCATTGCTACTTTATGAGAGTGGAGAATAAGGGACTCCCTTTATAAGTGTAGAAGGTTGTTCTTTGAAGTTCTAATATGCAGTTTCACCTTCCTTGGGCACACCTCCTAGCCTAGATTATATTTTTATATATATGGTTGGATCTGATTTTATGATTGAGTATAGTCACTGAGGTCCATGCGTGTTCATTCGTCATTTCTCAAGGTCACAGAATCCACAACTTTTACAGTGGTATTTATTATTTCTTTTGTTTTCTCTTCAGTCCTAGCTTGACAGGATTCTTAGTTTCTGCTCCTTGTGAATATTTAATTAGTGTTCCTTGCCATAAAGAGCTACTCTTGTGCATGCAATGCCCCGGAGTTGGCAATTAAACTGTTAAAATTGTATCAATTCAGCTTAGAGTAGCACATAATTTAATTTTAAAATTCTAGTATTTCTTTTCTGTTTTCTTTAGGTCAATTCAAGCTTTCTCCTTTCCAATTTTGGCCCTGAATACTCGGGCCAGATTTACAAGAAAGTGCTGCAGCGCTGCAACGCAAGTCATTTGGCTGCACCATGCTGCAGCACTTTCACAGCACAGAAATGCAACATATTTACAATAATATTTCACATTCCTGTGCTTTCCCCTGCACTGGCGCACAAACAACTGCCATGTGCCGGCGCAGGCACCCTTACACCATGGTGCAAGAATGCCTGTGTCATGGGGAGATTGTTTTTGTGTGTGTCCAACCCCTAATTTACCAGCTGTTCATAATCTCCCATTGCCACAGCCACTCATTTCAGCTATCCCTTAATTGTGTAGACCCCAGCAGGCTACTGTAAAATATTGATCAGTCCTTTATGACATAACACCAATTCAAGCATTCTTGTTGTTGTCCAAACTTAAACGGACCACTGTTATCGGCCACTGAATAGCATATTGCCATTTAGGTGATGCCAACAAACCCCGTGCTCACCCGTGTTCAGGTAGACTTCTTAACTAATAAAGTGCGCATCCAGCATGGCCGCTTCAGTTGACAGTCTAGTCTACCACTCAGTAACGCAACACGTGACTGCCTCATAAGCCGCAGACCCGGAAGCAAGCATTACGGGGCCCGGAGCCAGGGTAGGACAGATGCTAGTTGCACTGCCTCCCTTTGAGAGTATGAATACCTTTATCTGCCAGTGGAAATCCTACGTCAAGACCCTGGTAAGAACTTAACTCTTCTGATTGTACTTGGGAATTATACTCTCTTCCCCAGCATCAGAGCAACGACGTGCTCTGCATCCCCATCAGCACTACACCCAAACCTAAGGGGTGAGTTCCCAATTGTGCACATGGTGCCCAACGGCCCGTCCGGTCTCATCCCCACGTGTACCACCACTTTTTTAATACCAGCACACCCATAGTGGGACCATCGCTATTGTCTTTGAATAGACGCTATTTCTGGTGTGCAAATTCCTGGCTGGCAACACCCGCTGCATTTTCGTGTTTTAGATATCCACTGCATATGCAGCATGAATGCTTGTTTTGGAGTGCTTGTGATCATAATTTTTCATCTGTGCCAAGCATATTTAAAACATTTCTTGTGACATGATCGCCCAATGTCAATATGCATCATCAAATGGTGGTACATACTGTTTACTCTAGTGTCTTTCATGACCTTAGACATAGCAAATATTTAATCAAGGTTGTTTGCGATACCACCGTTCCAATCACTGGTGGTACACGAATTCCCGGCTGGCAGCACCCGCCACATTTCCGCCATTTTGATATCCATTGCATTTGCCGCATGAATGCTTGAGTTTGAGTGCTTGTGATTACTGTTCTTCATGTGTGTCATGCATATCTAAAACATTATAACAACAAAATGGTGGGGTAGGATCCTAGGGAATCAAGTTTGGAGACCAGTGAGGAGAACTTCCCCTATATGTAATCATAGACTACCTCAGGTCTATATATTTTGCACGTGAGTTGTGTGTGGTATAAATTTGCGTTCCATCAAAAAGATGTGTAGATGTAATCAATAAGGGGGATTATCCCTTAAGGACAAGAACCCTCACTCACCCGTAGGTGACATGCTTCATTATATGGGTTCCTCCTCCCAGCAGGAAATCCTAGTCCTGCTGAGGGCTCCAACTCCCTCACTGTGAGGGAGGAGCTCAGGGATGTTTTTCAAATGATGTTCCCTAGTGTAACTAGGATGCTAAAATCCCATATGTGAATCTATAATGTAGTGAGGGCACAGCGCAAAAGGAAAAGGCAGCTAATAGTGATCTAATACTGCCTAGGAAGATGCCGAAATTCTTTCTTTATTAGGTTGCTCTCACTGGCAGGATTAAAATGCAGTGCGTTGCGTGGAACAGTATAGCTTTAAAACTGCTCACTAAGTACATTCAACATGTTTCAGCCAGATGATCAATGTTATGTATCGGTGGCTTTCTTCAGGACCACAAACATATTACATTTCGCTGCTGCTAATGACAATCTAGTGTTCAAAATAAAATAATAACAGATAAATACAACACCAGTAATCCTGCGAGGATGTGTCAGGATTTACTGAGACGATCTGTGAAGAGAGAGAGAACAAAACAAAATAGCACACACAGTCAATTATTCGTGCTTGACTAAAGACATATTGTGATAGATTATATCATCAATGAGGATGCAATCAATATTGCCTGGAGAATTATCACACACATACACTTACCCTCTAATGTAGGATAAGTCACCTCACCTCTACCTGGCAACAGCTCAGGGGAGGAGGCCCGCTCTGTGGGGAAATAAAAATGCTTAATCACACCTACTCAAATTTCCATGGTGCGATTACTAGGTATTAAAAGCAATTGCTCAAGATGTGTTCAAGGCAACAAGGTGGTGTAGCGTCACCTCTAAGGCTGGTGATTTCTAAGAAGTAGCGTGTATACATTGGTTAAATTTCAGTCTATGGGGTCTAAAGAATCCCACATGACACAGGAGTCAATATGTTATGTTATGTTATAAATGATTTTATAACGCGCTCTGTTACTAAGCTAGTATCCTGGCACGGAGGGGGAAGTGGCAAGCAGAGTAGGGCCTCAGGAGAGAAAGGAAAGGGGGCAGTTAAATGGGCTTATTGAACAGATAGGTTTTCAGATCCTTTTTAAAAACAGAAATGGACTGGGCAGCCCTGAGACACAGAGGAAGCGCATTCCAGGCCCTGGCGGCCCTGACAGAAATGAACTGGCCACCTAGTCTAGAGTACCTGAATCTAGGCACCACCATCAGAGATTGATTGGTCGATCGGAGGCATCGATTCGGAACATAGAAGGTAAACCGTTTCCTCAGATACATTGGACCGAGTTGATGGGTAGCTCGGAAGGAGAGGACCAGTGATTTAAACAGAATCCGGTGAGCCACCGGGAGCCAGTGGAGACTGCGAAGATGGGAGCGGGCGCTAACCCTCCCAGGCAGAGTGAACAAAAGGCGGACAGTCACATTTTGGATCACCTGCAGCCGTTGAATCAGGTAATCAGGTAGACCACTAAACAGGGCATTCGCATAGTCAAGCCTTGAGAGGATTAAGGCGCGTGACACAGTCTCTTTGGCCTTTCGCGGAAGGAGTGGAAAAAACCTACATAGGGTTTTGAGAGTGCCAAAGCATGTGCCGGTGAGTTTCCTAATGTGGTCCTCAAATTTCAGATTGCTTCCAAACCAAACCCCCAAGTTCTTAGATGGGCCCCCCATAGAATTGGGGCGAGGAAGGTCAGGTGGCCATAAGAGAACACCAACATTATCAGGAAAGGATCCGAAGAGAAGAACCTCGGACTTGTCTTCATTGCACTTGAGCTGGGCAAGTGCTAGCCAGCGAAAGACAGATGAGAGGCACAATCTGACTGCCGATGTATCCAAATTGTCCTTAGGCCAAGTGAACAAAAGTTGGGTATCATCGGCGTAGGACATTATTTTTGCCCCCAACTGTTCTGCCAGGTAAATCAAAGGCAGCAGATACACATTAAAAAGCAGGGGGCTAAGAGTAGACCCCTGTGGAACACCGGTAGTGAGGTTCTTGGGCATAGAAGCGTAGGGAGGCATCCAGACTTGTTGAGTCCTATTGTCCAAAAAGGATGTTACCCAATCAAGTGCCAATCCAGAGATGCCAACTGCCGCCAGTCTGGTGAGAAGTAGGCTGTGGGGCACCGTGTCGAAGGCGGCAGAGAGGTCTAGTAGAATCAGAACCGCTCTGCCACCTCCATCCAGGCACTCTCAAATCGCCTCAGATATCTCAACCAGGGCAGTTTCGGTGCTATAGGCGGCCCTGAACCCTGACTGGGCCGGATGCAGCACCTGAGATGACTCAATGCAATGGTCTAACTGACAGAAAGTAATTTTATCACATACTTTAGCCAGAGTAGGCAGTAGTGAGATAGGCCGGAAGTTGGAAGGGACAGCCGGATCGAACCCAGTCTTTTTTAAGAGAGGAAGGAGTTTGGCTTGCTTCCAGCAGGATGGGACAGTGGCTGAAGAAAAAGAGAGGTTAACAATCTGAGTGACCTCGTGGCTCACAACCTCAGCCACCCCGCCGAGGGCCCTAGCAGGACAGGGGTCCGAGGGAGACCCTGATTTTAGAGCCTTCAGTACAGCCAGAATATCCGACTCATTAGGAGAAGAGAAAACATCAAACTTCTCAACTGGCTTGGGCATAAGGAGAGGTGGTAGGGCTGGTGCGGGCTTAAAGCTCTCACAGGTAGCTCGTAATTCCACTTGGATTTTAACAATTTTATTTGCGAAGAAAGAAGAGAGCTCTTCGCACCAATGTGTGGATGAAGGCAGCATAGGCTGCGATGCGCAAGGAGATAAAAAGCTCTGAACAATGGAGAAGATTTCGTTATTATTGTTGTTTGCCTTTTCAATTCTGCCTGCGAAGTAGCTGCTCTTGGCAGCCCTAATCGCTGCGTAGTATTCTTTTTGTGCGGATCGAAGGTCGCTCTTGGCCGCCATATAGTACTTCTAAAACTAGTCTAGTCTCCCGTATAAAAGGAGCCTTTGCATTGTAGAATAAGGTTCTTCTAAAGGCACTCCATCACTTATGTCAAACAATGACTAGATCCTATACTTGCAATATCTAGGCTAAGGAAGGAGAGATTCAAGAGATTGGCCTTAGTTTTTTGTCAACATGACACAACCCTGTCCATGTAAACCCTTACAAATTAGCCTGGTGAGTAGGAGCAGCATAGCTCTGAGCTTCTTAAGCAAACTGGATACAAGATAGCCAGGATCGCCTAACCTCTCCGTCTGTACCTCGTCTCGTACTGAGCTGCCCCCGGAGGTACCGAGGCTCGCTCTTTATAGTGTGGTTAATTAGGGAGTAGTATCAGGTGCGAGCGTTAGATGCCCTTTAACGCTGCCTAAAAGACCTCATGTATAAACCCATTGCGCCTGCCCTGGTCTCAAACAATAGTTTCTCCTCTATTGCGCTTGCGTAATGTTGTAAGCAACTGTGTCCGATACGGTATGACAATAAAAGTTTAATTACTCCCTGGAGAACGTGATTGTAACCATCATGTCACCTTGTTGATGCCCCCCTTCTTTTTGTGTAACTGTTGGCCTTCTAGCATTGAAGTAAGGCATTCGTATGCAGATCGGGAATAGCATCGCTAGACTCATAGCGCGTCTGTAAACAACTGCGCATGTGTCAAACCAGAGACACTGTTGACTGTGAAGCGAAATGTGTGCTTGTCTAAATTATAATAAATCTGTGGCCATCTAATTGCCCCACTCCTACTAGTATGAAATGGGAAACCTCGTCCTCTTATTGCTTAGTCGGGGAAAAAAGGAAACCCTCATTTTTATTTTTTAAAGAAGGTATGATATGCCTATTATTGCCAGATATAATACTGACAAGAAGTTAAGTGATATCTATGGTCAATATTTGTGCTAATTTCCTCTCCCTGATATGTCCTCATTTAGATGTTTTGAAAAGGCGGGAGAACCCAGCTTAGTGTGTTATGATTGACCCCAGTATGGCGACTCACATAGTATAATATACAGAACTCCAAAGGTTCACCTAGTGATCTAAAGCGTATGTGTATGCTTCACGCCTAGTGATGATTCCAAATCTGAGTAAGCGATAATCTGACTCAGACCCAGATGCTTTGTTCTCATATGTGTAATAGCATGCAAAGCATTTCTTCTCTATAGCCTAAAAGGCTAAGGCAGGAAAATGCCAATTTTCTAAAAGTGTCTTTTTCAAAATTGCAATTTAAAATCCGGCTTCAGTGGGGTTTTCAATAGCGTAGTAACGCACAGGTGCCTTTGGTATGGTCCCCGTTCTCCGCTGCTCCTCCTCGTGGAATACTGGATGCCAGATACTTTACAGAGCGTTCAGACTCCCCTTCCCCTCCGGAGTTCCCCCGAGGGGTCCGGAATTCTTACCTTTATTGACTTGCCATAGTGACAGTGACCAGACATTCCGGGGGGACTTGGATCATCATTCCACTTGGAATCAAGTACAAAGTATTTGCAGGTACACATTGTGACCTACCGTGACTGTCCTCTAAACTGTTTTCGAAGAAGTACGACCTCGAGAAATACCGCACGGACCAGATTGTCTAGTACATGCCCTGATGAAATTCCCAAGGCACGAATGGGAATGAAACGCGTTGGCTGTGCCGCTGTACGTGAAAATAAAGAATACTTTTATAAATAAGAACCGAAGATCTACAATTCTTCTTGGACTTTCTTACACTATTGACTTCACTGTGTGCGCCTCTCTGCTTTTACATAACTATTGGTCTGATATACATCCTTGGCAGCGGATGGTGAGAGTAGTCGCACCGCCTAATAATTCTGAAACAGACGAAGTGGATGTGCGAAACCTTGGTCAGCTGCTGTTTGCTTTTGTTCACACTGGCTCCAATAGGCTACTTAAGTGGGTGGCACAATCAGTACCACAAGCCCACCAGTAGCATTAAATTTACAGGCCCTGGGCACAGGTAGAGGCACTTTACTAGGGACTTCCAAGTAACTTTTATATGCAATTTTAGTTTAAGCCAATCTAATACATTTAAGGAGACAGAACAAACACTTTAGCACTGGTCTAGCAATGGATCATGTTCACCAGATGAGCCTACCACAATCACAGAAAGACTATAGTAGCCTGTCTCAAGACTTTCTGAGTCGTAGGGCCGTGCACACCAAAAAATAGTAAATCTACACCAATGGAAGTAGGCCTAAGTATGGATGCAGATATACTCATTTTTGGTATTCACCAGATTTCCCAGTATTATGCCTTGAAAGATGCACTAGGGCAGGTTTCTAGATGCCCTTCCTGGAAAGTTATGTGTCATGCAGTACAGCACCTATTCCTCCAGTGCAGAAATGTACAGAACCTAAGATTCAGCAAACTAGGAATGGAATCTCCTTCAAAAATGAATATTGTTTTTACCATCAGCAAACATATTTTTCCCCATTAGTGAAATCCTTCCCCTACACCCTCATCAAATCAAGGTGTGATGCATTCCCTTCCCCTTGGTCGTTCCTAAAATTCCCAGGAAAACTACACCTTGAAATGCACTCTTCCCACCACTTAAGTGGCATTTATAACTGTCTATTGTTCTGCACTCAAGGAAGAAATATCTGCAGTGGTAAATCCATTTATGATCAGCAGATATCAAATTAAGTTTGCTTTATTCGATAAAACAACTACCATAAAAGCATACTACATATAAAAAGTCAGATTGTAAAATCTTCAAAAGGAAAGCAGACAAATTCTTCCCATATACAATTTTTTTTTTACAATTTTTCAAAAATAAGCATTCATTAAAACGATTAATAGCAACCATAAAAACAGATTAAGCAGCAATGTAGAATCAATAGATTACTAAGGTGATAGAGATCGAAGCTTATGTCTTATTATCCAATCACAGCCCAATTGTTTGGCCACACCACAAACCAGAGGTAAAGAGGAAGTATTGGTTCTTATAATGTGTAATACCACAGGGTAATCCGTGCTACGAAGTAATTTGCATACTGGTTTGAGCCATTTAGCTCTTGCCGTCCTATACGCAGGACACGCAAAGAGAAAGTGAGGAATGGACTCTTTAGGAGCGGCACAGCCTGGGCATAATTCAGATGGTGTATTAAGCCTGTTCCAAGCAGCCGTCGTGCTGTTCAGTGGGAGTATCCCTAGTCTCAACTTCATAAAAAGAGCCCTACCCCTAGGATTTTGTATAAAGTCTACATAGGGTTCTAATATTTGAATGGATTTGTGCACAAAAAACTCCTCAGTGAGTTTCCCAAGTTTAGGGTTGTGCACCTCTCTATTTTGTATCCATTTCCAATAAGCGTTTTTAAGCTCCTGCTTGGATGGTGGGATCTGTCTAGACCAAGCCTCCCCAAAGCCAATATCCACTAAGAGCTGCCTAAGATTAGTCAACCATTGAATCCTATTCCCTGTGTCAGCTTGTATCACTTCGCTGAGTGCTGCTGCGTAGTGAGCGAGCTCTGGAACCCTTCTAATGCGAGCCCAACAAAGTACTGGGCGAAGACGCGCAATGTCCTGAATAGAGTGCCTTCCCATATCACAATATAGGGGTTTTAGCGGAGTGGATATCGGAAGGGAAATGAGATCTCTAAGAAATTTGTTCTCCGATCTGACTAGTTCAACAGCATTTTCAAAGCCCCATAATTCCGCCCCATACAGGGCAGAAGGCAACGCTTTACCCTCAAAGACCGAGAGTGCAGGGGCTACTGGCCTACTCGAGGAGAGATGTTGCTCTCGTACAATGGCCCCTGAAACCCGTTTGTGACTGAGGAGCATTTTGGCTAGATGGGAGCTCCATTTCATGCCATTGGAGATCTGGATTCCCAGATAGTCAAAAGACCCAACAGTGTCCAATATGGTATAATTTAGGGTAATGATGTTCCTAAAGCGTTTTGATGGATTGATTGCCATGAGATTTTTTTCGCTTGTGTTGATTATAAGCCCGCGACATGTGCAGAAGGATTTAAACCTATTTCAAAGTTTTTGGAGGCCGCCGGGTGTTTTAGAAATCAGAAGAGTATCGTTGGCGAAGAGGAGCGTTGGTGTTTTTTCCCCTACCAAAATAGGAGCACCGCCGGGTCCTCTGAGATGGCTTATCACCCCTTTTATATATAAAGAGAACAGGGTGGGAGCCAGCACGCACCCATGGCGCACGCCCCTGTTCACTTCGACCCTCTCTGTCAGCTGGCTCTGTGCACCCCACCTAACACTGGCATAGTTATCCTTGTGCAAACATTTAACAAAATCAAGAATCTGAGGAGAAAAACCCATTTCTTGTAACACCAGCCAAAGCTTGTCCCGTGGCACTAGATCGAAAGCAGTCTTTAGATCTATAAAAGCCAGGTAAACCTGCCCTTCCCAATTGTCACAACTATCCAGTTCATCAGAAAAAGTCTGAAAACCTGGTCCATTGTGCCTACCTTTTGCTTAAAGCCTGCTTGGTAGTGAGAGAGCACCTTTTCATCCTTGATCCAGGACCTTATCCTCGTGAGGAGGATCCTGCCTACCATCTTCTGAATCACATCGATTAGGCTAATCGGCCTGTAGTTGGCAGGGTTTTCCCTATCTCCTTTTTTATATATTAAGACCACCTCGACCCCTCTCCATGAGTCGGGGACTGCAGCCCCCCTGTCGATTGCATTCATTAAAAGTAAAATGAGCTGAGCCCAAGACTTCGGATCGTGCAGAAGGAGGTCTCCAGGGAGGCCGTCAGGGCCCGCAGCTTTTCTGGGAAAAATACTATTTATTGCTGATTCTACCTCTTGAAGATCAAAGCAGTCTGAATGAAAAGAAGGTATGGGAAGGGAAATATCTGCTCCCATATGGACTGTGGGGGGACCTCCGTTACCAGAATATAGTTTAGTAAAGTGCGCTTGCCATATTTGCCCAGTAATGTGGTTCGGAATGGGGTCTGATCCTTTCCTCTCCCCCCTTTTAAGTAAGTCCCAGAATAGGGTTGAAACTCTCAACTTTGATGCATGAATGAGTTCCTGCCAGTGATCCTCGTTCCAACTGCGTTTTGCATCAGCAAGTCTCTTTTGTTGTATTCTTTCCTTGCTGATCGGATCACTGTGGGAACTTTCTTTTTGAGTGCTACAGTCAAGGCCTGCCTCTTCGCCCTACATATTGGTGTATACCATGAATTTGTGGTCCGCACCAGACCTCTGTTTGGCCCTTGTTTCCCTTCAACAATAAAAAATGAACCTATCCTATCTGTTGTTTCTAAATAGACCACAGGAAATTTCGCTAGGGTCTCTGGTTCTCTAAGTAGCCCTTCAAGTTCTGTGATCTTTTGGTCCAAAATTTGCCTGATGTTTGATATTTTAGATTCATGTTGTGACTCTCTAAGCCACTTAAGCCGTCTATTGCAATTTGAGGGAATTTCTTCTCTTGTGGACATTAAGGGAGTTGTAGATACGACTAGAATGAGAGAAGGAGGGACATTGTTCATTTGAAGGTAGAGCGGGTTATGATCGCTTAGAGAAGTGGATTTGACAACCATATCCAGAAAGTCCCTCCATAGACGAACATCAATTAAAATATAATCGATACGGAACGGGGAACTTGTCCTATTGTAGGTATGAGAGCCCATGAGATCAGATCGTGCCCTCCCGTTTACAGCTCTTAGATTGAATTCCTGGGTGAGCGCATTAATTTGAAATGCCATCTGCGACCATTTTTTAATTGGGGCTAAGTTGAGAGTCGGGTTGTCCCATTTACTATTCTCCTCAGCCATTCCCAAAAGGTCATCTGCGCTCAAAGGTTCGAATGTGCAGTTCAGGTCGCCAGCTACTATGATGTTGGAGCGCGGCAGAATGTTAGTCAGTTCTTGCTCCAGTGCTGATATGGTCGAGGATGTTCGACCTCCCACAGTTCCCCCAGCATATACGTTAAAAAGCTCTAAGGTTGCTCCGTTAGGTGGCCCTTTGATCGTCAGATGGAGAATATCTGGAGACAAACAGGTGTGAGATGTAACTATCAAGTTCAATGAGATGCTAATCAGGCAGATATACATTTTATGATGATGCCTCGTGGACATAACATAGAAGTATCTTTCATGGATAATAATAAGTTCGTCAATAAGGCCCAAAGAAGTCACTTACCTCTTTTAGAATGCTCCATGTACATTAACTTATTCACTCTAGTATGAGAGAATCGCCAAACGTGATACTAGAAGCGCTTGACTAGGAAATGTGCACGAGGCAATTGCGTCATAAGTAGAATTATCGAAAATCTGGGACTTTAGTTTTTCTTCCAATTCTCAGAGGCACACTACAGCGCCCTTATTTAAACCGTTTTTAAAGACCTGCACTGAAAACACTCTTATTGACAGTCTCCGCCCCCAACGAGCACAAAATATCATCGAACCGCGCTAGGAGACATTTCCTTTACCTATTGGGAGCATAAGTGCTTTGAAATGACCAACACACTAAAAACCCACAGGCGCACATCTTTCAACACAAACGTCCTAATTCCATTTAAAACGTAATAAGAGGAAATGGCTGAGCAGGCAGAGAGGAGCCTAGTGCAGATTTAATGCCGGCAATCCACATCAGGCGCTGTTCGCCATCCCTAAATATATGGTGTGGTCTAATGCTGTTGACACTAAGCACATCCCTGAGTTAAAATCGCCCTTCGCTGATTTGCCTTTACGATATGAATGATGGCGAATCAGTCTGGGCACCAACAGTCCTTTTCAAGATCTGTTCCCAAAGGTGACACTATTCAACTCTTGATAGGAGTTCTGTTAATTGGTCACACAATTCTTCCCAGAGTGAGTTTTCTTTCAATTTTATTTTTAGCAATTTGCTTCCCTATATTGCGTTAGTGCCATTCCTTCCACCTCGGGGCCTAGCTGGGAGATTCCAAACATTCACAAATACACATTTAGAAAGACAAATATGTGCTTCTTCTTACTGCTGTGCTTGAAGAAGTATACACTTTTTTTATAGACCCGCATTACAGTTTTCTCTTAAAACATTCCTCCGTTTTTCCACACTGCATCAATGATGCATCTGGCAAGCTTAAAATATCTTTTCTCTAGGAGCAGACTAGGGCTTGTCGGTATTTAAAGTGAAAGGCGATTTATCCAAATAACCTGGTTAGAACATCGCCATAAATCTCATGTTATATTTCATTCATTGTTTTATTTCACTCGTTTTAGGATGTCCCGAAAGCAATGGTGGCATGGCGCGTTAAAATTAAAATAAATTCCATTCCACATGAAAAACAAAATGCTTATGTATTACATGCAGCGAAAAATACAGAATCACACGAATCTGCAACCAGGCCATGAATTGTACAGGAAAGGCAGGAACGGATGACTTTTTAAAAGCTTTCCTGACGTATGCCATTAATGGAATAGTTCTCGGCTTACAAAAAACTCTAAATCGTCAGAAAAGATACACGGATTTTTTTTTATTTTTTATTTGAAGGTCTAACTAACTAGACCCAGCTTGAGCTATTTTCAGAGTTTATAAACATACAGAGAAAGGAGCAAACGGCCAGCCCTAGTTAGCCCATGGTTGCTGTAATCACTGTTGACAAAATCAGATTCATCAGCCCTTGCTTGATTGTAGCTGACTTTTATGGGGTATTAACAGCCTGCTCAACAGCTGTGCACCCCTCCTGTTTACTCAAGCAGAGCTTGTTGTGCAAGACACAGAGGGGCAGATTTACAAGCCCCTTGCACCACTTTTGCATCACTTTTCCCATGTTAAAAGTGAGGCAAAAGAGGCGCAAGGTGCTGTAAATCTGCCCCAGAGTACTTAGTAGATCTGCCAGCATCACACTTGGTTTCTTCTGGGGCAGTGGCAGGAGAGCTATATTCTGGAACAATGGAACTCCAGTACAGTACATTGCAATTTCAAACACTACAATGGGAGCACTTCCATACACTGTAATGTAAGCATTCCTTAGGAGGACTAACAAAGGTTTTGGGCAATCACATGCTGAGCTGCCATAAAGAGGCCCATCAATAAAGTGGTTGTCTGAAAACCCTCTTTTGATAAACATGTAGCAATTTTATAGTGTAATGCCTGCAATATGTCATGCCTTTTTTCCATAAGCGACTGACCTTCTGCTTTTAATGAGAAAATCCCTCCCAGAAATTTAAAGTTATGTGCTAATAAAGGTCCCTGTTGGAAAGCACCATCTTTCTTAACTGTTTTTGCTGGTTGTAGAACTATGTGCACTTTACCCCTGCTTACCAGAGGTGGAGTGCCTTTGCCACCATTTTCAGCATGATAAAATTGGTGTACCCTTTATAGGCATATTTCACTTACCTATAAGTCCCCAGTATATGGTACAGAAGTGTACTCTGGGCCTGTAAGTTAAATGTCACCAGTTGAGTGCACAACCCATTGTGCCATCCAGTACAGTGACAGCGTAAACATGATTATCATTGTAGCCAGGCTGTGCACTTTTAAAACTGCAAATTCAGCCTGTCAAAATCCTGCATCCTTGTTTCCTTTTAAACGTTAATAAATCACTCACTAAGTAGGTATTTCCTGCCATAAGTCAGAGTGCATGGTATTTAAAAGTAGGACATGCAAAAGTTTAATGTGAAACATTTCCATTCAATGAAAAGGCCTCACAAGCTGATTTCACTGTAGCACACCTGGCTGTTCCATAGGAAAGTATAGGGATAGAACGCCTTGACACCTTCGGGTTTTAGTTTGCGCGTTACAAGATGCACAATAAATAAATAAATAAATAAACAATGAATTTAATAACGTTATCTCCTGCTTGGAAACACTTGCAAATGTCATTCTTGGACATTTAGACACATTTATTACAAGCCCAAGCCCAATTGGTGAAGTCGGATTTGTAATAAAAATTTTGAAAAAGGTACTTTTCGAAAGTTACCCTTTTCCTGCCTAAAGCCTCTGGAGGTCCACTTGCATGAGCTCCCACTGTCGCTTGGCAGCAGACTAGCCTGTCATTGATGAGGTGTGAAAACTGATCCCGGAGCAGGGCAAAAGCTTAGACATCAGGAGATGTTTTCTGTTCTGCTGGTAAAATGACCATTTGGGTTGTGCCCAGGTACTTGATTACATTCAAAGAGACCTAGGCTTTCACAGGTAAATGTTAGCTAACACATGGGTGAGACCCTCCTTTGTTCCCCCAGTCAGGCAGGCACCAAAGTAGCTGGAACAAGAATTGTATTCAAGTGAGCACAGAGGAAGAGTTGGTCATTTCCCTGGTCACACTTCTGGAATGGGCACTCAAGCTCTGCACAGGGGAGAAAGGATTCTGCATTCTAGCTTTCAGGGAGAAATGGGCACTTTGTGATTGTTTGCAGTAGGGCACACAGGAAGTGGTGTAAAAGTTGATAGGAATACCCTGAGAACCTTTACTATAATGTTAGGGGGGCTGAGTAACCCCCACCCACAGGTTCGACCCAGGCATAAATGTACCACTGACAGTACCATTCCTTGAACATTTTCTCTAGCTGTGGCAGAGTAGAAGAGGACTGGACCTCCTGACAGTGACCTGAGAGGAGCCTAGAAGAGTGGACATGTTTTCCCTCTTGGGCCCAGGACAAAGTTGTGGATTCTAGGTGTCAAAAGGCTGACCTCCTGCTTAATCTACAGGGACACAACACGCTGCAAGAGGCCTATTTCTGCAACTGCAAAGCTGACCAGATCTATCTGCCCTGGACCCTGATGTTGGCTTCTGTTGAAGTGAATTTTGACCTCTAAGTGCTATCCTTAAGGCCTTAAGGGCTTAAGATCTGGTGTCAAAGTGTCCTCCTTCACACTCTTCCTGAAACCTGGGACTTGGAAATATTTTGACTCCAAATACCTTGGGAGGACTACAACCAATCTCCCAAACGATCTGACCTGTGTACATTGCTGCTTGGACAAATTATCAGGTTGTTCCTGCTTAGATATTTTCCACAACATCAAATCCAATTCCGAGTGAGTGAACATGTAGCCATTTCTTTGATGAACCTTACTCCCAGGGCCTTCAGAGAAATTATGCTGCTGTGGAGACAGCATAGACTCTCATGTGGCCAAACTTAAGGTCTGCCTGCAGTTAAATTAGGTGGGCCGGGCACTATGATGGTGGGGAGGGAACCCTTTTGCAAAGGATTTTCCTTTCTGCCAACATATAAACTGGGTCACAGGTAAACATTATGACCAGGTCAAACTTGGCTTCTTTATCCGACACACACTCCTTCATTGCTGGCCTAAATGTGAGCCTCAGAATGTGACCCTGGTTGCGACTTAATGCTTGTGCCATGATAACATTAATAGTTAAAAATATATTTGAAATTCTCCCTGATGCCTTATGTCCAACACAATATACACTGCATGCAACTCACTCAGACCTAGCTGTACTGCACCCACCTGAACCGTCACCCTACCAAAACAGCATTCTTCTAATACACCAAAACACAACAAGCAGCAACTAGTCCTAATGTGCTGCAACAACATGAACGTAGACAGATTCAAACCTAACTTTCACGCATTGCTAAGTCACTCAGATTCCCCTTGGAGACTAATCTCACCTCAAGGAAAACTTCACTCACAAAACTAAGATGACATGGTACCATTCCTCACAGAATGTGACTTCAAAATTGTCATTCAAGCACCTATACACTAGCATCTTGGTGGCATTGCATTGCTTCACAGCCTGCCAACGTCCACATCCTACATGCTCAAGCATACTTTATTAATTCATTGAAGAAATATGACCATATCAATCACACTCTGAAGGAACTCAACTGGGTCACGTTGATGGACCACCTCATATTCAAAACCAGTTGCCTCATCTACACATCTACAAAGCCGTTACAACTGCTATGCCAGCTGGCTTGACTGAGGAGCTCACCATATTCGGTAGCTTCCATCCCATTTGGCACATCCTCAGCCTGGAACTCATCCAACTGGAGATTGAAAAGTGCAAAAAGAAAAGAAAAGCAACAGGCCATCTCCAACTATGAACCTAGGATCTAGAACAACATCCTATTATTAATCAGGACAGCCCTATCCTTTTAGTGCAAAATTCATTCTCACATTAAAAGTGGACATGAGAACACATTTCATGCTAAAACACACCACCAAATGCCAGTTTTTCCTTGCCTACATTCATGTGCTATTTTGACCAATTTTTTAGAAATATCAAACACATTCTATGAATTTTGCATACTCCAACTGACCACTCACCCCTTTAAAGAGCACTACATTATGGTGCACTATCCACAAACTAGTTAGCTATCCTATCACCCTTACATCATTTGTTTGCGTAGCACTTTTCACCCTAAGTGGGATGGGTATGACCAGGCATGGGTCCCTTGTTCACTGTGCCACTGGACTCAAGCTAGCCAAGCTGATGAAGGGTAATACCAAGAAACCAGTGCCGGGATGCGTATTTCCGGTCCAGGGGGGACCTGGCTTGGCCGTTCTGTCTGGACTGTTCCCATGAGGCACAGGTTCAAGACTGATTTGCAAATGGCTGGGTCTAAACTGGAAAATGCAAACAACACAGTTGATGGACAGAATGCAGAACAATGTTATACATTCACCCCAGTACAGAGATATGGGCCTAAATCCATAGTTTTTATGCACTCCACAACACCCCAGTTCACACATGGCCATATGCAAATCAGCCTTGACCCTGTGCCTCATGGGAACAGTCCAGCCCGAAATGCCAAGCCATGTCTTTCCTGGACCGGAATCAAGCATCGTAGGACCGGTGTCTGGCTATCAGGTGTCTTCAGCCAGGATAGCTTGACTCCAGTGGTATGGAGAGCAGGGGACTCACGTCTGAGCATACCCTTCCCACTCGGGGTGACAAATGCAAAAAACACAGTTGATGGACAGAATAAAAAAACAATGTCATACATTCACCCCAGTACAGAGATCTGGGCCTAAATCCATTGTTTTTTTACACTCCACACCACCCCAGTTCAGACATGGCCATATGTTCTAAATTGGGGTGTCATGGTGAGCAAAATAATGTTGGATTTTACGCAGATCTCTTTATTGGGGTGAATGTAGGATGTATTCAGCATTACGCGTATCATTTGCTTGTGTTGCGAGTGTCCTTTGACTCAGCAGTGTGCTCCATTGCCTTTCGTCTAGGGTTTTTCTCTGTAAATACTGCAAACATATATACATACATGATGAAGAAGATATCGTCGTCAAAGTTAATGTGCATTCAACACCAGAAGCAACCCCTGCTTGGCACAAGGAAGTGAGGGCATATCATAATCACATCAAAGCATCCAAGCAGCATTTCTCCAAGGAAGTGGCTTGAGACTGGATCTTATTCAACATTAGCTTTATCACAAAAAAGGAAATCATTATCAAGGCCACATTGCACAAGGATGCACATATCACTGAACTCTTGATCTGATCCATTTATGCAATAGGAAACTAGCGAAAATGTTGTTGATTGACCTATTCTACTTGTCTATGGTAGAAGGAGAAATGTTTCTGGAATTTGTGGAGGCCCTAGCTCCAAAATGGAAGGTTTAAAGCTGGACCAATTTTTCTACTGTTGCAGGGCCACAGCTGCACTATGAAGTGCTTGAATTTGTTGCTGAAGGAGAGTTTGTGCAGAACATTGGTCTTGCTAAAGACATGTGGACCAGTTGTGAAGCTACATACTATATGTGCATCAGTGCATCATGAGTCTCTATCAAGGTGGTGAGATATTTACCTTCCATGCAATGTAATACTGCTTTTGAAGGAGTTCAGGGATGTTCAAGAGTAGTGATGTTCTCCATGGAGAACCCCCACACAGCTTCCAATGGTCTAAAAGAGTTCTGTACAACATTTGATGAATGACTAAAGCCACTGGTCTCCAGAAGGATTTCTCTAACACTGACATTGGCAGTAACATTGTTAAGTTGTTGCATCTGAGTAAATTATCTAGCCACTGCATCAACCAGATTGAGCAGGACGTATTAAAATAGAAAGAAGTAGTCCACAATATATTTGTCGCACGTGTAAGGATTTGTCACATTTTAGCCATTTCTTGGTAGCCCAGAAATGCTTGAGGATCTTTCAGCAAGCAAATGAAAACCCTTTAAAATTCGTCTTGCAGGAGGTTCCGGTTCACTTGAACTCCAACTTTGACAGGCTGACCCAGGTGATGGGTCATGTTTTTTTTTATAAATTTTAGGGGAAGTGTAAAAGTAGAGCATTCTAGAATTGGTCTCATTAAAAAGTCGCACTTTTACTAATCCATTGTTAGCACTCTGCCTCTTCAATCAGGGTGTTAATTTCAGTGTAGGGGTCGGGTCCATGTCTAAGATCATATAACTATGTTAATCTGCTAGTAATCTAGTTCTGTTCTGTTCTGAATGCGGCAGAGGTCTGCAGCACAATGTCCCCACCTTTGTTGGCTGGTTTGATAGTGATGTCTGTTTTGTTTTGTAATTAATCTAATGCTTCTCTTTCTGCATTGCTTAAATTTTTAAGTTTGTGAATTGTGTTGGCATAAGGCTATTCAAATTCAGTATATGCTGCCTTCTCAAAGGTTATGATCTCAAATGGGCTATATGTGTTTGAGGATAATACGTGGATTTTTTGCGCAGGCCTGTGATAGAGGTCTCAGCTGCCAAATCCTTTTCGCCATGTTGGGCTTTAATCTGTAAATTACGGAAAAAGTTGCTAATTCACAGTGTGATTTATCGGAAGCTAGTGTTGGCATAAATTCTAATGCCTACAATAGCCAACCATTCCCAGAAAGTTCCTTCTGCGTTTGAGGTGGATTAATCTGAAAAATTGCTTCTAATCTTCCTAGTTACACCTTTATAGCTCATTTTTCAAATTTGTGTCCCAGATATTGAACCTCGTTCTGACAGCCCTGCAGTTTACCTGGGGACACTATTTGTCAGTTCTCAGCCAGGCGCTATAACAAAGCAATGGTTTCCTGTTTAAAAGCTTCTCGTGTTTCTGATGCCACGAGTAGGTCATCAATATACTGTGCAAGTACTGATCTAGGGGCGTTAGCTGGCACTAGTCTGGAAAGGCTGCTCTAGCGTAGAGCTTTTGCCTTGCCGGGACTTAATATCGACATAACCCTCATCCTGCCTTCAAATAAAGGTCCGCAAACGTTACTGACATAAATAACAAGACCTACCACATTATCGGTGCAATTCATGGACCGGTAGCTGTACCAGCGGGCCCGATATCAGCGGAGGTAACTGCCGCGGCACGAAGTGGATACGAGAGCGGATCCCCTGGGCAGCCTGGTGAATCACGCAGGGCCGGGGAGGTGAAGGCCTGCATGTCGCCGCACTTTGTGGATTCAGCGCGAATCATCCCTAACAGCTGCAGACTCACCAACTCCTGACCAGGTGCACTGACCCCCTCAATTTTGCTGCGGTGCTACCCCGGGGGCGAGTAACGGCCGCCCCCTCCCTCCCCCCCACCGATGACGGCTGCCTTACCCGGTCACAGCGGAGGAGACCAAAGGACAGAGTGACATCCCTAAAGTGCTCCCCGACTTGGGAGAAGGGGGCGGGGCCGGCGGACTTTGCAGGGGATCTGGTTGCAAAGAGACACTTGCTGGGGGCAATAGCAGAAGTTGCTGCGTCCTGCGCCGATGAGCCCGCCATTTTCTTAGCTCCGACTCGCCCAGGTCTTCAGGATAATTCCCGCAAAGCCAACAATAGACATTCCTGGGTCCCTTTGACCTAACCAGACCGCCGACACGGCAACGGACTGGGAGCAGTGAAAACTCAGGCGGTCTACAAGATAGACTAACTGCCGCAGCCCACACATTTACCAGTAGCCATCTTACAATGGGCTGAGACGTGTACACGGCATGTCTAGCCCCACTGCCCGCCACCCGGAAATACCTGTGCCTCTCAGCGTGCCTCGCCCATGGGAGAGCCCATAAACTCCTAGAGGGACTTGGCGCCACTTAGTGGGAAACACATCAAACTATTAGCAGCGATCCTCACTGCGACACGTCCTCTCACCTGGCAGACCGCTTCTCGACATTGACCCTCCCCCTCTCCCCAAAGAGCGCAGGCCTGCATGACATCGAAGCTGCCAACGATTGTGGAGACCGGTAGGTAGCTGGCACCATTTGGGAAGCCTCTAATGGCTGAGCACACAAAATCTGACTGGTAAAACACGTTTCCCCCCTCCCCCTCGGCAACTGGGACGCAACTAGGTCACAGAGACCCAATTAAACTGGCTCGGAGGAACACCTCTTGAACACCTTCCTAACCTGGACCTGCGAAGACAGCCAGGGAGTCGCGTCGGAGCCTCCCACTCACCTACCTCGCCTCGGTCAAGTAACATGAGGCCTGCCACGATGGGAAAAACGAAACCACGACAGTCAAAATTGCTATTTGACTGGCGCAAGACATCCGGCGCTAACTCCAAGACCCAAGGTGAGGATGACCCGGCAGAAACGGGAGATGAAGGATGGAAGGCTATCCTGGTAAGCATGCAACAGAGCCTCACATCTATAGATTCCAAAATAGACTCCATGACTCATAGGTTGGACAATGTTGTGGCGAAACTGGACGGACACGAAGAACGCCTCAAGGAAGCTGAACACAGAGTGTCAAAACTGGAAGATGGAACTACCTCTACTCGGCAACAAATGGCAAATATGGACACACTGTTAAAAGTAATAGCAGATAAAAATGAGGAGTTGGAAGCCCGCTCCCGAAGAAACAATGTCCGTATGATTGGCCTGGCGGAAACAACCATTACAGGCCGGCTAGAAGACTATATGGAACGCATGCTATGCGATCTTCTTGGACGTGACTCTTTTCCAGCGCAATTGGTCATTGAGAGGGCACACCGCTCCCTGGCACCTAAGCCCCCTCCGGGAGCAACGCCACGCCCAATCATCATGAAATTCCTCAATTATCGCGACAGCGATACTTTGCTGCGACTGGCGAGGGAGAAGGGAGAAATGAAGTTCGAAAACACAACCTTGTCCTTCTATCCCGACTTCACCCAAGTGGTACAAGATGCCCGGCGAAAATTCCTCGTGGTGAAGAAACAACTTCAATCACGCAGTATCCAGTATGCGATGCTTTACCCTGCGAGACTGCGGATTCACCATCGTGGCAGACAGCACATTTTCCAGACACCCCAGCAGGCTGATGAGTATTTGAAGCGCGACAGGAGATCATCCTCATGGGAGGCAGCTGCACCTCGTCGCTCACGCTCCCACTCTCCACTGTCGGAGCCTTCCTGAGACAGGCCTCTGCTTGGCATCAAGCTAGAACTGAAGGTCTCCCTGGTGGCACGCTGCAATTCTGCTGATTGGTGATGTATAATAATCATATTGACTAAAAGGCATTTACTGACTCCCGGCCGCTCACCACCGTCCCGTTAGTTCGACCCCTGTGACCCAGGTGATTGTAGATGGGTGAAATAAGGAGGTGCAGTGAAACGGACGTGAGCCCCTAGCCGCCCCAATGGAGGGCATTACCCAATGTTACCTAATGATTGTTAAAGTTTGGGACTTTTTAGACTGAGTTTAACAACTCAGTGAACTGTTTCGGGGGGGGAGGGAGATCTTTTCCTGGCAAGTTGGGGCAGCCAGTGTGGGTGTGGGGGAGGGGGGTTAAATGTGATTTTCGCTCCGAAATGTCATTGATATTTTTATGGTATCTAGAAAGTAAGGCGCTTTCCTCACTGCTCTCCTTAATTGGGTCTCTGACTTCTGCCGGCCCATCGCTTCTTGTCCTGTACACCTATGTTTTCAATGAACAGTCCTAAGAAAGGCCAGACTATCAGATTAACTTCTTGGAATGTTAGAGGCCTCAATGACCCCAGAAATCGTAGACAGATTTTGGGATATCTAGATAGGCATGAGATAACTGTAGCTCTCCTACAGGAGACGCACATCACTCCTGGGCACACTACCCAATTCGTTGCCTGATGGGCCACAAGTCGGACTTTCTCGCCCTACTCTAACTATGCTAGAGGCGTTACTGTTCTGATAAAAAGAGGAGTGCTCTTTACACCTACAGGATTCAACAGCGATAGAGAGGGCAGATTTTGTCTGGTATGGGGACGCTTGTACACACATGATGTTCTATTTGCCAATTTTTATGGCCCCAATGTAGATAATCCTTCTCCCTTGCTCACATTAGGGAGTAAGATCCAAACACTGGGCATCACACACGTAATTTGGGGTGCAGACTTTAATACGGCGCTGCGACCCACTTGTGATAGATCTAGACTGCTCCCTACACACTACACAAACACCCAACGCACACTCTGCGACATAATTGAAGATAACCTCTTGACAGATGCTTGGCGACACGTACACCCCACACTACGTGAAGGCACGCATTATTCTTCCCTGCACTCAACCTGGGCCCGCTTGGAGTATATCTTCATTTCTGCGGGGGTGACTCCCTGGGTACGATGCGCAACCCACCTAGCCCGCACATTCTCCGATCACTCACCAGTCCTCTTAGAATTACAAATTCCTTTGATTAGTTCCCCCTTCCTGTCCTGGCGTCTCAACCCAGCACATCTCCGCGACGCTGCCTTCAGATCCGAAATGGAGCACGACATTTGAGAATTTTTTGAACGCAATATTTCATCCGTGGACAGTATTGTAACCGTTTGGGAAGCCTTTAAAGTAACCGTTAGAGGCTGGTGTATTGCTAAGGGAGGCGGTGTTTTAAAATCCTTACGCACCGATCTGCATAATTTGGAGCTAAAACTGAGAGATTTGGAAAGGTCCATTGACCGTTGCCCTAAGGATTTCCAGCTTCACGCACGCATGCAAAATAAACTCTCAGAGTACACGCAGGCATCTGACAAAGAGAACAAATTCCTTGGACACCCACAGATGGCACGCATATACGGAGAGGGGGACAGACCGGGAAAGCATTAGCGAATGCGGTAAAGCCCCCTAGATTTGCTAATTACGTTGCGGAGATACATGATGATGCTTGCAACATCCATAGGAACCTCCCTGACCAGGTTCGCATATTCCGGGACTACTACCAGGTGTTATACTCCTCGAATAGAACAGACCCTCTGGATCTTCCCACATACTTTAAGGATGTTGCCCTAGCATGGTTGTGTGATGCTCAGCAGAAATTTCTCCACGCAGCCATAGAATTAGATGAAATTACTGAAGCTATTATGGGCATGAGATCAGGCAGAGCTCCAGGGTCGGATGGCCTTCCTAGTGACTTTTATAAACTTTTTGCTCCCATCCTGGCCCCCATTCTAAAACAGGTTTACTATATGGCACTTGAGGAAGGTAGCCTGCCCTGCTCTAATAACTTCTCTGCTAAAGCCTGGCAAACCCCCCTCACACTGTGACTCCTACCGCCCGCTATCCCTTTTAAACTGCCACACCAAGATCCTTGCCAAGGTGCTGGCTACACTACTCAACCCCCTCATGGAGCGATTGGTGCTGCCATACCAGGCCGGGTTTGTGCCCAATCGTGCTACCTCCCATAATCTCCACACCCTCCATGCCGTGCTTCAGGACCTCAACCCCAAATGCGACGCTGTGGCTGTGTTCCTAGACGCCACTAAGGCCTTTGACTCACTCGAGTGGGACTACCTAATTGCCACCTTAAAATATATGGGAATACCTTTCATCTTCCTAGACTGGGTGAAGCTGCTCTATCACCAGCCCACAGCTACAGTGCTGCTCAATGGTTCCAGGTCCACCCCGTTTACTATCCAGAGGGGAACCCGCCAATGTTGCCCTTTATCACCCATCCTCTTTGCTATTGCAATCGAGCCCCTAGCCGCGACACTTTGACAGAAACATAACCACGCTCCCTCATTTATCGAACTCGGCCACTCCTCATCTCGCTTTACGCGGATGATATGACACTGTATATTGAAAAACCCTGCGATAATTTAAATCCAGTCCTAAGTGAAATCACAAAATTTGGAGGCATTGCCGGGGTGCAAATAAACTGGGACAAATCTGCAATTTTCCCGCTCACGAATAATACGCATTCGTTCCCTCTTGACTACCCACTAGTGTGGGAGCAGGATGACTGGAAGTACTTGGGCATCCACATCCACAGGGTTAGGGAGGTACTGATGCGTGCGAACTATGGCACTACACTAGATAAAATCACGGACAATGTTACTAGGTGGCTACATCTCCCTCTCTCAATGGCAGGCCGCATTGCATTAATTAAAATGACACTACTGCCAAAATTGTTATACCTCTTTGTAAACATCCCGTATAATCCCGGCAACTTTTTCTTTCGTTCCCTCAGGTCCCAGATCACACGATTAATTTGGGGTGGGAAACAAGCACGCCTCAGTCTGGACACCCTTATGCTTCCTTTTCATCTTGGTGGGTTCGACGTACCCAACTTTGAAAGATATTATGATTGTGCCCAAGCACGCTTTGCAGTATACTGGTTTCATCCGCCACCCTACATGGCGCATTTGTAATGTAATGTAATGTAAAAATTACTTATAAAGCGCGGCATTCACCGGACGGTTTCTTGGCGCTATTCACTTTATTCAACAAGAGGCAGTGAGCGGGGGGAGAGGAAATTATGAGTAAATGCCATGGAAGAGGTGGGTTTTTAGGAGAGACCTGAAATGAAGGTGAGAGGAGGAAAGTCTCAGTTCCAGTGGCAGTGAGTTCCAGAATGAGGGTGCCAAAAAGGAAAATCGGAGACCGCCGTGTTTTTTGCGCTTGAAGCGGGGAGTTTGAAGGAGCGCAAGATGAGAGGAACGGAGGTTCCTGGAGGGGGTATAAGGATGCAGGAGGGAAGAAATAAAGGAGGGGCCGATGCCGGCCAGAGATTTATGAGTCAGGCAGCCAAGTTTGAACTTGCAGCGCTCCGAAACAGGGAGCCAGTGGAGGGCCTTGAGGAGAGGACGGACGTGTTGGTGTTTTGGTTGGTGGTAGATAAGGCGAGCTGCCTGGTTCTGAATCAGCTGCAATCTGCTGATTAGGTATTGTGGGATGCCAACATACAGGGCATTGGCGTAGTCGATCCGAGAGATGACTAACGCCAGCAGTGCCAAGGTGAGGGCTTCAGTGGTCAGGAAGTGGGCTATTTTCCGGATCTTCCGGAGCTGAAAGAAACAAGAGGACACAGTGGCACTAACCTGGTGCTTCATAGAGAGGTCTTGAGAGATGTAAATCCCGAGGCTTTTCACTTTGTCCGCCGGGTGGGGGGGGGGCCGAGGGAAAGGGGCCAGAAGGTGGAATTCCAGGGGTTGGATGAGCCTCCGACAAGAACGAGCTCCGTCTTGTCGGGATTGAGTTTGAGATGGTGAGTGCTCATCCAGTTACTGATATGGCAGAGGGTGGACTGGAAATCTTGAGCCGCTGCGTCCGAGGAGTCGAGATTGAAAACGAGCTGTATGTCGTCTGCATAATTAAATGCAGTGACATTCATACCGCGGAGGGAGCGGATCAAGGGGGTGAGGTAAAGGTTAAAAAGAAGCGGTGACAAGGATGAGCCCTGCGGCACACCGCAGGTAACTCTCGTCCGGTTTGCTGTGAACTGGGAAAGACGGACGGATTGATGGCGGTCCGCAAGGAAGGAACGAACCCAGTTAAGGGCCGTCCCGCTGATGCCTGCTTCTTTGACACGGTCGACTAAGATGGTGTGATCGACCGTGTCAAAGGCCGCGGACAGATCTAAGAGCACCAGGGCTTGACTGATGTTGGAGTCAGCGCCTCTGCGAAGTTCCTCCATAACAGAGAGGATGACCGCTTCTGTCGAGTGGGCAGGTCTAAACCCAGCTTGCTGGGAGTCTAGGAAATTAGAGTCCTCGATGAAGGAGCTGAGGACGCTAGTCACATGCGTTTCAAGTACCTTGCTCAGGTAAGGCAAAAGGGAAATGGGGCGGAAGTTGCCCAAGACCGAGGGGTCGGCGTTGGGTTTTTTTAATATGGGGACCACTTCGGCGTTCTTGAACTGACTGGGGACCACGCCGAGCAGGAGAGAGTTGTTCAAGAGGGCCAATGGAGGGCCAGGGCAGGTCGAAAACGCGGACCGGAGAATGGCCGGAGGACAGCAGTCTGTGGGGGAACCAGATGAGACTTTGTGGAGTAGGGGGAAGAAGTCTACTTCGGGTATGGGGGGGAGCTGGGTCAGGGAACGAGAGTTGAGAAAGGAGGCGGCCTCTGGGAGGGGCATTGCTGGGGCCCCGGAGGAGATACTGTTTTTGATTTTGCAGATTTTGTCTATGAAGAAATGGTTGAGGGAATCACAGAGTGCCTGAGAGGGGAGGGGTTTGATGGTCACCCTATCCGGGTGTGAAAGTTCCTCTACAATAGCAAAGATATCTTTAGATTTTTGCGCGGAGTTGAGAATTTTTGTGGAGAAGTAGGCAGATTTAGCAGCTGAGATTGCAAGTTTGTATTCTCCGGATAATTTTAGGAAGGGGGCTTTTTCTAGGGGGTCGTAATTTCGGCGCCAGCGACGCTCGGCTTGGCGAAGTCCAAGTTTTAGAGATTTGAGGCTGTCGGAAAACCAGCGATGTGCGTCGTGAGAGCGCTTGGTTCGAATAGACTTAAGGGGGGCGACTTTGTCGCTGGCAGATTCCAGCCAATCGATAAGTGCGGCTTCCTGGGAGTCTAGAGGACCTACGCCGGGCGGGGCCGAGGATGTTAGAGAGGAGAGAAAGAGGTCGAGGTTTGCTTTATTCTAGTTGCGGGCCAGGAGGCTAGGGCCTCGACTACGGGGGGGCGGTGGGGGGACCAGAAGAAGGAAAGAGATTAAGAAATGGTCCGACCAATAGCAAGGGAGGATCGTGAGTGATTTGATTTCAAGGTTGTAAGTCCAGACCTGATTTAGGGTGTGGCCTTTGGAATGAGTAGCAGTGTGGACATGTTGACGGCCATTGAGGCCGCTTAATAGATCGGTGAAAGCCAAAGAGTGGGGGCTTTCATGTGGGTCAGATGGCCAGTAGTTAAAGTCTCCTAAGACCAGGAGTTTGGAGTTGTTGAGTGTGAGCTGGGATAGTAGATCGCAAAAGAGGGAAGGGAAATTGGGCATGGGTTGAGGGGGGCGGTATACCAGGACACAAGTCAGAGGGGACACCGAGAATTCGAGTCTGATGGCCAGGCAGTCAGCCTGGGGGATGGTGAGTAGAGAGAGGGAAGAGAATCTGAAGGAGAGTTTGATAATAGCGGCTACGCCACCTCCGGATTTGCCAGCTGGTCGGTTGGCTTGGAGAATGTAGTACCCCGGAGGAATAGCTGTCAAGATGTCAGGGGAGGAGTCCTCGTTCAACCAGGTCTCAGTTAAAAACAAGATGTCGGGGCGGTCTGAGTCAAGAAGGTGGTATATTTGGCATTTGGCTGTTGAAGATGGCTATATGGCTCCCATTGTCCCAACAGGCTACATCCATACCTCAGTGAGCCAAAGAAGCCGGGATCCCTCCACTGTAGACTGTACGGTGCAGGCCTGGGATCGGTTGGTAAGAGCCCTGGAATGTCCATTTGTCTACTCACCAGACCTTCCCTTACTAAATGATCCGAGACTACAGGTCACCTGCGAAGTCATATGTCACAAACTGCTATGGACACTGGGAATGAGCTGCTTGGGGGACTTATACGTGCAGGGTACTTTCCGAACTGTGGAGCAGTTTTTCGGGTAATTGACTCCGTCTGGCATGGACACTTTCCTATTTGCTAGACTGAGGCAGAATGTCCGAGCCCTTACCTCGTCATTTCCCAAAGAACCGGACACATTTGCTCCACTCCACGCCATAGTGCAATCCGAAACCCCACGACACATAGCATCCATGCTTTACAAACATGCACAGACTACACCCAGTGTCACTCACATTAGGGTCAGAGCTGAGTGGGATGGCGACCTGGAGGCACCACTGACAGACGAACAATGGGAACTCAGTTGCACTCAAACACATGCGATCACAGGCAATAATAGGCAGCAGGTACTACATTATAAATTCCTTCATCGCATATACCACACACCTGCCAGACTGAAAAGGTTTCATCTGCGCGAATCGGATTGCTGCCTCCTCTGTGGGGCAGCGTGGTCCTGCCCCCAGATTGCCAGATTTTGGGAACAAGTTTTTGATGGTCTTGCGAGCATGCTTGGGGTGAAAATGACCCTGTGTCCATTACAGGCGCTGTTGGGTCTGACGCAGTCCGTTGCCACTATCCACAAACGGTTCCTAGCTCTCAGTCTCTTACTTGCCAAGCGCCTAATTGCCTGCCGCTGGGGCAGTGGTCGAGCCCCAAAATTTAAGTGCTGGATTCGTACTCTGTCCACCTGGCAAGAGAGTTTACATGACTATGCAGAACTCCTTCCCCCGAGATCACAGCCTAAGATATATGGGCGCCTTTCAACTCTGTATCTTCTTAAGCGGAGGGCAGAAGAGGAAGATGACCAGTTGGGGGCGGAAACAATTATTGAAAGCATATCGCAAGTGCCGAATATGTAATACTCCACCCTGCATGCACTTCACAACTGCTCACTGTCAGTTACAATATATTGGTGTAGCCCTTGGTGCACCCTATTGCGTGTTCAAGGCCCACTAGCGAACCTCTATCTAGGCCACCACTTGCATGTTATGCCTACTGGAATGTCTTGCGAAACTGCCCTGTTTGAGACGTGGTGGCTTTTCCCTCCAAATGCAGGTTTTTGGGATTTACCTATGCTTTTTTCTTATCATTTTGGATAGTCGACTACTGTTTTATTATGAGATCTTCGGGGTGGGGGGGGGGGGAGTTGAGGGGCATTTATTGAACGACCTTTCATGTAACCAGTTATTACTCAACGCCACTTTGCATGGGAAGATGCTACTATTTCGCTGAACTACATTATGTATACATGTCTGACGTCATTGCATTGATGTACCATGGTTTCAAGATTCAATAAAGGTTTTTGAAACTTTAAAAAAAAAGTACTGATCTATGGGACATCTGCAATGACTCCAGATTCTTTTTCAAAATCTGATTGAAAATCGATGGGCTCTCTCTATACCGTTGAGGGACAAACCACCATGCCAACATGCTCTGCTGAAACACAAATGAAAGAGGAACTGGCTATCCTCATGCAGTGGCACTGAGAAGATAGCCAGGCAGAGATTATTGTCTGTAAACCATTCTGGAGTACAAGGAAGTTGCAACACTATTGTGGCTGATTTCGAAACAACATGGGACAACTATTTCATTTATTTTCCTCAGGTCCTGCACAATACAATATTTCCTGTTGTGTTTCTGCAAACCCATGATCAGAGAGTTACATGGACTTCGAATTATTTCCATCCAAATTCCTCTCTGTATCTTGTCTTCTATGTCAGGCATATTTCCCCTGATTATTTCTGGGGAAGGATGAAATGATGGGGATCTTGGAAACACTGCATTTGCCTTTATGGTAACATTTCTAAACATGTCACTTTAAGGTCAAGCTTCTAATTCATGTTGTGCACATTTCAGCAATATTAGGCTCTGTCTCTAGTTAAAAGAATATTGGTTCATAGCTTTCTGTTGCCTGCACGGGGAGCTATGACTGTCTATTGTTATTCACCACATTTCAAATGCATGTCTATTTCTGCATCACATTTTATGTTTATTGTTGCATGTTAAACTATAAACTACTAGATTAATTATTTTCATGTTAATTAACTCTCCCACTGACTATAATTCCGTTCCGTTGCTCCTATTTCTTCAAGTGGAACAATCCACTCAACTGTACCGGACCCATACCTGAACTGTTGATAGGACATTTCTCTTGGACGAGGAATACATCCATTCAATTGACAGGGAATTGAGGGGTTATCTGGAAGCAAATATTGTCTCTGTCTTTATCCTTTTGCTTTGGGACACACTTAACGCCTTTTGCAGAGGGCATACTTTAAAATATTCTTTATATCAGCGGATGGAGCAGGGCAAAACAGAGGCCTATATTATATACATGCTTCCCTTGGTTCTATTGAAATCACCTGGTACACAGTGTAATTAAACAGGATTTGAGGACGTTCTCCTTATCTTTAGATCAAATTGGAACTGCTCAGGCAGCCCTCATGGAAAGATTATGGACAGGTGTATAAAGAACCGAGCTAAGCAACTAATTACCTTCAATAATAACAAAGTAATGGGGAGAACACTTTTCTTAGGGCTTAGGAAAAGAGCTAACGCTAATATCATTCAGTCAATTCTGAATGAAAGAGGAGGGCAAGTTAGTGATCATGAACATATTGCAGAAGAATTCCTCCTGTTCTATCAGAGACTATAATGTGATGATGAGATTATATTTTCGATACTATCAATGAACTTATTTAGACACATTGTCATCATGAACTGATTCAACCACAGAGGTCTATGTTGGAGGGCTCTATTACTTTGCTCAAAGTCGAAGTTGCAAGTAGCCAACTTACAATGGGGAAAGCCTCTGGTCCAGACCAAATCTCTCCTGAAATCTATGCAATTTTTCTCACATCTTGGCACCTCTTCTCTGCAATCGCTTTAATTCCTTTGAATCTTTTGGACAAGACCCTGGGTCTTGGGTGGAGAATAACATTGTTATTTTCCCCAAGAAAGGAAAATATCCTCTGCTGTGTGGCTCCTACAACCAATCTCTTTCATCAACACCAATTCTGAGTTCCATTCTGAGGTCTTGACCAACAGATTTTCTTCGGTGAACTCTTCTTTGGTTCATGAGAATCAGCATGGGCTTATACCGGAATGAGTTAGTGCTGTACATGTGAAAACAGCCATAACTGCTTTAGTAATCGGAGTGGCAGATGGGGGCCCAGACGGAATGCTAAATCTTGATGCGGAAAAAGCATTTGACCGGGTCTCCTGGTCATTTCTTTGGGCAATTATAGGTAACTCTATGATTTGGCCCCTGTTAATAACCCAGGTTCAGAAAATATAGAAAGGAGTGAAGGCCAGCGTTCTTTACTTAGGGAAGCTTTCAGATCCTATAACACCCGGCAGGGGTGTCCTCTCTAACCACATCTTTTTGTGCTCTGTATTGAGCCATATATCCAAATGATGAAACTCACCAAGGACATTTGGCCACTGGAAATATGTAGGCTTGAGCCGAAGGTTTTAACTTATGTGGATGTTGTGGCCATTTTGACCCGAACCCTGGCTATTCCTCAATAGCAATAGATGCAATATCAAGGGATTTTGATTTTGTATCAGGTTACAAACTTAACATGGGTAAGCCTCGGGTCTTGTCTAATCTTTTTGCACCCGGTAAAGATAGGAGCTGGTTTAGCTCCACAAAATATCTTAGCGTTGTATTGTCATAAAAGATGGAAGAGGTTGTTGCGTATAACTTCAGTCAAATCTTTAAGAGGACAATTGACATAATTAATAAGTGGAATGAACTAAAATTGGGGTTAATTGGGAGATCTGATCTTATTAAAATGAATATCTTACTTTGTTGCTTATATCTTTCTTAGATTCATACTTTTCTAGCTTCACAAAGACGTTTATTTTTACAAGATCGAGTTGTTGTGGCATTAATCATCTGGAGCCACAAGAAGCAAATGTTTAGTATACAGTTCCTTCAGCTACCATGGGAGAAAGGGTATCTCTCTCATCTTTGCTTGTGGTTTTACTATCCGGCTGCATTCATGTCATGATTAATAAAGGTGATTATTAGTGAACTGTGGCACTTAGGGGTGCATGTTTTCAGAGTGCCTACAATGGGGTGAGGCCACTGTACCCCGTAGTGGTATCATTGACCCTGTCTTTTTCAAAAGTGCCAAGTTTAAGACCCTGAGGGTGTTTTATTCTATGTGGTCCTGCTTGAGAAAAAAGTTACCAGATATTACTTTTTATAATGCTTATCATCTACTTGGGTTATAATCCTAATTTGCCTTGGCAGGTCCATGAGAGTTTTATGGAGTGTTGGGAGGGTTCTAAACTGTTCATACTGGGACCATTATATGTGGGCAGTAGTCTGCTCTCATATGAAACTCTGCAGAAAAGGTATTCCCTCCCCTGTGCCGGATTCTTTTGATATTTACACCATTGACATATTCTTGGTAGTCTGTAAATAGTTGATATTAGCTGCTCCTTGAGCAGTTGTTTGGACTACTTGATGAGAGGTCCCCTCAGGTGGAGCATCAGCCTTGCCTAAATTATGATATCTTCATCTGAGGCAGGGAAGAGGGTGGATCCTTTTCTACTTTGGGCAGATAAGTGGAGCAAGCATCTTGGGGTTGAGGTAACTCTCGATGATATCAGGCATACTAATATATTGGCGTGTCTTAATGGCTCAAGGCTTACAGTTCATCATCTTAAGTCTTTTAATGATTTCTATTAAACACCCAATCGTCTTTATCTCATGAAAGTTAGAAAAGATGCTAAATTCTTTAGGTGAGTGGTCTATCAATATCTGCATATCTTTGCTATCAATTGGTTATTTTTCGGTGACAGTTTTGGGGAAACTCAATCAGGTAATGTGGTCTGAGACCCTAAATAAGTAGTACTAGGCCTTTCTTTATCCATTCCATTCCATCTTTCAGAAATGTATTTCTTTGTCATCTCTCTGGTGGGACTAGTACTGGGCCGCCATTATCTATCCAGCGAGGCCCCAAACCCGATGCCCTAGTGGCGCAAATCTTTTAATATAGGCTTCCTCGAAATAATGTTAATAGACCATGACAAGCTTAGAGCCAGATTAAAGAAGATCTGTGATCCTCTGAGGGCATTACTGAGTTATTTTCTGGCTGGCCATGGCTGGAGACCATAGTTGTTACCTTCTGGTCTACCTTTGATAGTTTAATGCTTATGATGCACCCTGCACTTTATGCTCTTTGTTTTTCCTCTTTATTTTTCATGTCTTTTTCTTCAGTGGGATAATGATTGTGTATTATGGTCACCAATTTGATCTGGTTTATTAATATCTGCCATTCCTTTCTTGTTCATAAAGTACTCCAATAAAAGAAAAAGAAAAATATTTAAAGCTCAATGTATAATACTTATTTAAAATCCAATTCAATTGTGAGAAATGGTAACATTTAGAATGTTACCCTATACATGCCTGCACTGTCAGAAGAATAATTAGCATAAGTCTATGCCAACATTCAGCCTTAGCTCAGCCTTGAATATTTGTGAAAAAGGTGTGAAATGTCTCGCAGGAGTAAACAATAAGCTGATCTTAATGGACACCGATAACTCCTCTGAACCTCACCGAATATTCTGGGTGGGGTATTCTTTTTGACAATACTGCTTGACATGTCTGCTGACCCACATGTAACAGCTGTGATGCACTAGAAACAGAGTGAAGAGGATGCGAAGATAATTCTTGTGTATCCCCCTGCTGGCTGCTGGGGGATCCAGCTTTTGTCCTACTGTCCTCTGTCTCTATGTTTGTTGTTGGAACAGTGCCATTTTTAACATGGATTTTAGTGTTAGATGTGGGTGGGATATTATGATTACCATAAAACAATCCTTCCCTACACAAACAGCCCTCTAAGCCCAAGTGTAGTGTGACCAAAGCTTTTTGTCAATGTTGATTTGCCTTGACACATTGCATTTTGGCTCTATTTACAGTTAAGCAAAAAACAACTACTGCAAGACTAGGCAGATTAGGGCCTGGGAACCTTTAATTCAATTTTTATTTATTTTTATTCAAAGAGTTTTATAAAGGGCTGATGTGACCCATCCAGGTATTAGAGCAAACAAATCGTAGACAGGTTATACCACAGAGTAAATGGCAAAGACAGTTATAAGAGAGAATAGCAAGAACCGCAGAGCATAAATCTAGCATGCTGAATCACAATCAGATATTGTCAACATTAACTTCATCCTGAGTCATTCAGCAGGGTTTTTAGTAGAGATATTTGTTCATTAGAAATCTTTTCTTTTTTATTTTGAAGTCAGTAATCGAGGGGTTGGTTCTGATAGTGGGTGGCAATGAGTTCCATATTCTAGGGTCCAGGCCAGAGAACGAACTGTTGTATGTTATCTTCTTATTGAGCTTCTGTGGTTTCAGCAATAGGGAATTGGCACTTCTCAAGGAGCGAATGCCCCCTGACCACTCAAGTATATTGCCAGGTAAATAGGAGTAATATGGTGTAGAGCCTTATGAGTCACCTTCAAGTGGGAGCCAGTTTAAAGGTTTTAGATCTGGAACGATATGATCAAATTTCCTAGATCCCATGACTAGTCTAGCTGCTGAGTTCAGCACAGCTCTGAATGGTGCTAACCTTGTTTTGGGAAGGCCTGCGAGAGTAGCAATCCCATAGTCTAATCTGGAAATGACAAAGGATTATAATAGCATCTGAAGTTCATCAGGGGGGCAAGAAAGATTTGTTTGTCTTTAGGATGATCAGCTCGTCGTTGTCTCCTCTGATTGTTATGCTGATATGATCCTGTATACTCAGATATTTGTCCAGAGTTATACCAAGGGATCGCAATTATAGTCGGGACACAATTGAGAGCTGTAAGTTGTTTGAGCCATTCATGTATAGGGACAGAGCAGTTGTGGGAGTTGATCAGGAGGAATTCTGTTTTGAGGGAGTTCAGCATGAGGTGGTTGTGGGTTATCCAATGCTGGGGCTGAGACTTTCAAGTATAATAGGGAGTTGTCGGCATACATATTATTAAGAATACTTGATTGCTTTGGAATTTCCGTGAGGGGTTCCATAAACAGATTGAATAGTGTAGGAGAGGCCATGGATCCTTGAGTTACTCCGATATAGACCAGAGTGGAGTCGGAGAGGGTATGCTTGATTTTTATTCTTTGAGATCTGTTGTTTCGGAAATATATAAATCAGCTTGTAATGGTTCCTGATAGCCCCATCTTTGTCTCCAGAAGGCCGATCATGCTGTCATGTTTGACTGTGTTAAATGCAGAGGATAGAGCCGGAAGTATGCATTAGCACTGTTTCAGTGCTATGTCCTTTTCTGAAGCCAGATTAGCAATCATTCAGAAGATGGAATTTATTGATATGGTCACAGAGTTACAAGTGCACACATTTTTCTAGGACCTTTGCTAATGTGTGGAGGTTGGTAATGAGAAGGAAGTTGTAGAGGTCAGACAGATCTGCATTAGGATTTTTGAGTATAGTAGTGACCTATCCAATTTTTAGACAGTCAGGAATTAGGCTCTGAGATAGGGATGTAATGTAATGTAAGGGACATTTCTAACGCGCAACTTTCACTCCAAGGAGTATCTTGGCGCTCACACAACTCAGATGGAAGAGTTGGAAGGAAAAGGGGAGTCCTGCATTCTACACCACAATTACACCAAAGTCCTACATGTAGCGTCAGGCAAAGAGAAAATCCAAGTTTTTAATGCCTTCCTAAAAGGGGCTTCTTGAGAAAAAGAGCATAAGAAGAGAGGGAGCTTATTCCAGGCCTTAGTGCCCAGTACAAAAAGGGATTTGCCACCTTTAGTGGCCAGCTTGAAACGGGGAAGGGTGAGTAGGTTCGGGTTGGCAGACCTCAGGCAGCGCGTAGGGTAATATCTTTTGAACCCATTGTGTATATATCTTGGGCCTCGTTGGTGAAATGCCCTGAAGGTAATTAAAAGAAGTTTAAACAAAATTCTTTTACCTATTGGCAGTCAATGAAGCGTGTTAAGTGCTGCTGAGGCTGACGACTTACGGGGCCAACGCAGTACAAGGCGGGCTGCCGCATTTTGGACCATTTGTAATCTGTGGAGAACGGTTTTATTAGCTCCAACATATAATCCATTACAATAGTCCAGCCTAGAACTTATTAAGGCAACTGCGACTGTTTTCCTCGCTGATAACGGAAGTAGATCGAAAAACTTCCTCAGTGCTTTTATGATCTGAAAGCACATGCCTGCTACTGCTACAGCCTGGGGCTTAAAAGATAGCTGGTTGTCAAATTTAATGCCCAAATTGCGGGCTGAAGCGATTGTATTAGGGGGTGCTTCTGCTTCCGCTGGCCAGCACATATTTGGGGAAAAGAGGTTGTGATTCCCTATTGGTAAAATTTCTGTTTTTACGGCGTTGCACTTTAAATGGTTAGTAGTCATCCATTTAAAAGTTGCTGCAAGACATTCCTTGAGATCTTCTTCGGCACCAGGCCGCTCCCTATCCAACACCAGTATGAGTTGAGTGTCGTCAGCGTATGAAATGGTACTGATCTGGTATGACGCGATCAGTTTCATAAGGGGTACCATATAAAGGTTAAAAAGAACAGGGCTCAAACTAGAGCCCTGAGGGACCCCTGAGTTGACGTCTTTAGCCTCAGACTGATATGGACCCAGCACTGTGACTTGGCGTCTATTGGTAAGGAAATTCCTACACCATGCCAAGACCTGTCCTCCTACCCCTGCGGCAGCCAACCGGTCTAGTAAGATGTTATGTGAGACCGTATCGAAGGCTGCCGACAGGTCAAGTAGGATAAGGACAGCCTTCTTTCCTTGATCCATTGCCTCGGTAGAATGTTCTGACCGGAATCCTGACTGATTAGGATGGAGAATGTTGTTCTTTTCCAAAAAGTTAGTCAGTTGGCTATTGACAAACTTTTCAGTCAGTTTAAACAGGATAGGTAACAAGGAAATGGGGCGCAGATTGGAAAGGGTGGTGGGATCGGCAAGGGCCTTTTTTTGGAGAGGCTTGACAGCTGCAAGTTTCCACTCATTAGGAATACTTGCCGTAGTTAGAGAGGAATTAATGATCCTGTTGATCATCAGATTAACCATCTCTACTAAAAGATGCAACACCGGAGGGGGACAGGGATCAAAAGGAGATCCCGATTTGCTTGCCAGGATCGCCTTAGCAGTTTCCTCAAGGGATACTGGAGCAAATTCATCAAAGCAGGGGGAAATTGTCATCTCCACTATCTGTTCAACGTCCGCAGTCGCAGTTGCTCCTGATGAAAAGGTCTTCGTGATAGCCAGGATTTTATTATCAAAGTAATCCGATATCGCGTTACAGAGCTCTTGAGATGGAGGAATCTCTTGCGATAGGGCTGAGGGATTCATAAAATCCTTGACAATCTTGAAGATTGCTTTTTGTTCCTGTCCTGCCATAGATAAGGCCTGTAGATAGTGGGTTTTTTTAGCAGCTTTTATTCCTGCGTGATACTTCCGTCTTGCTGCTATATAGATGTTGCGTGCGTCGGCATCATAATTTCGACGCCACCTCCGTTCCAGTGTTTTAACTTCACCTAGTTCAAGTTTTAAGGTTGTTGAAAACCAGGAGGTACTCTTTTTAGTCTTACTAGATTTAGCATTATTATTTCTGGATGGCTTTAGCAAAATTCCCGCTCTGGCAATCCAGTCACAGAAAGTCTGATTGTCTGTCGAGGTAAGATCGACTAGGACCGGCACGCTATCTTTTAGCTTATCAATTACATCAGGTCTGATGGCTAGTGATTTCCAATCAGGGATAGATTTAATTTTGGGTTTATTTGTACACTTCGTAGGATTAGTGGTAGGTTTCAGATTCCCTACAATATTAAAAGGAATAAAAAAATGGTCCGTCCATGTCTGGGGGCAAGGGGATTTGACTCTCAGGTTGGGATAGTTGGAGCAAATGCAATCCAGTAGATGTCCCGCCTGATGGGTGGGTTCCAGGTTCATAAGTGTAAGTCCTAACACTTCGATTATGTCCATGAAGCAACTTACTCCAGGTTCATTTGGGGACTCAAGGTCCAAATTTAAGCCGCCCAATACAGAAAAATTGAAAAATCTGAGTGGTAAATCACTTAGAGCATCGCCTACTGTTTCCAAGAACTTCGAAGATGACCCCGGGGGCGATAGATAAGGGCCCCAGAGAAAACGAAGGTGTTGTGAATCTCCAAGGAAAATGCTAATGCCTCTGCCACTTTTATATCCATCAGTTCTTGAGAAGAACATTTAAGAGTGTTGCGATAGATGATCGCAAGGCCTCCTCCCCGTTGTTCAAATCTATCCAGGCGTTGTATAAGGAAGTTATGTGGGAGGGCTATGGCTAGGTCAGGATTACACCAAGGCTTTAGCCATGTTTCTGTAACCAAGAGCCAGTCCAGATGCGAATCAGTAATAAGATCATAGATATTCTGGGCATTCTTGGGTAAGGAACGTGCATTAATTAAACCACCCCGTACTATAATCGAGTCTAAGGGGGTTTCCGTTAGAGGTTCAGGATTTAATGTCATATGACATTGGGCACAGCAGACGGGGCCATACCAATTCTGAGGTAGTATAACACAGTTGCAATGGGTTTGAGGCCCTCGGTAAGACAACAGGAAGTCTCTTGACATACCTGGATCGTGCATTAGACGAAAGCGACGGTATTTGCTCAGAGTCTCCCGCCTCTCACGCCTCCTTAGCGCTGACGGGCGCAGACGGGCAGACTCTGGCTTGACTCAGGCGCTCCCGCTGCGCGTCACCGCTGCGCGGGAGGGGTGAGCATTAAGTAGAGGCTCACCTGATCTACTGGCTGAGCACTAGAGCGCTCAGGCCAGTGGCACACTGAAGGTCTCGATCACCCCCAAGATGGCGGCAAGACGCCACGAGTAGCCGATAATCAAACGTTTTACTCCGCTCTACAAAGCGGTGGAGGCACAATTATGGTGCAGGTGTGTGGGCGCAATTGTGATATTTAAAATCAGGGGCTAAGAAAATAAATTTAACAAAGATGAAAAAACAGTAATTTTTAAAATACAAATAGCGCTGCAAGCCCTATTACACGCTGGCAGTAACGCGCGTTAGAAAGCAAGTACACCTTTCCCAAGGGGCGAGTTGCTTAAGGTGTTCGCCTTAAGTAGAGGCTCACCTGATCTACTGGCTGAGCACTAGAGTGCTCAGGCCAGTGGCACACTGAAGGTCTCGATCACCGCCAAGATGGCGGCAAGACGCCACGAGTAGCCGAGTAGGGATGCATTATTAATCCTAGTCCAGAGCGGTACAATGGAGAATTTTAGTTATTTGGAAAGTTTAGCAGCACCAGATCAAAGAAATGGTTGGAGGGTTTTAGCGATGTTATAATGTTGAGTCTGTCGACTTCACCTGGAAATTTGAGAGCCTTCCAGGTAGCATTGTTTTTTGAGGAGAAGCTTGTTTGGGGGGTATTTCCCTGTTGTTGAATGGGAAGGAGATTGAGGAGGGAATGGTGTGGTAGATGTTGGGAGACAATATGTAGTTCTGATTCAATCTTCTTGGTCTTTTCCATGAAATGGGTGGAAAAGTAATTTCCACAGAATGATGAACCTTCATCTCCACAAAAGGAGTTAGAGTTGTGGGTTGATTGTTGCTTGATAAATTCAAATATTTTTTTGGGGCTATTTTTGGCTTCATCTAGTTTTGTCTTCAGTACTCTGTTTTAGATCTTCAAATGTGTTTATTATAGGCACTTCTCGTCGACCTCAAATGCTTGAGGTGAGAGAGGGGGGAGGGATTCTCCAAGTTCCATTAGCAAGTGTAAACTTGCGTCGTTCTTGATTAAGGTTGTAGTTGAACCATGACTTGGATGGTTTGCAGGTGAGTCTTTTTAGCTATTTTGAGCAACTGCATCAAGAATATCTGATATCGATTAGAAATAGTGATCTGTGAGATCGTTAACATTCACCATGTTTGTAGGGGTTTGTAAGATTTTGTTGGTCTAGAAGACAGCTCAGTAAGGTTAATGTTTCTAAGGTCTATGGTCCATTGCTTGGTTTTATGGGGTTTCCCCTGTCAAACTAGTGTGTTTCCCAAGATAACGAAGGAAACTAGATAGTGATCAGACCAGTCACAAGGGGATATGGATTCCATTTGTATGACATTTTCTTTGGAGATGATAAGGTCGAGGGTGGCGCCTCATTATGTTTATTGCCATTACATGATTGGGTCCAAGAGGAAGGCATTCCTCTTTGAAGGTGTTCAATAAATGGTCATTAGTGTCATTCCAGTGAATGTTGAAATCCCAGAGGAAGATTTGGTTGGTGTTAGGGCTGAGTTAGATATGATGGTCTCCATTAGCTGTCCAATGAAAGGAAGATTGTGTAGAGTGCATACTATCTTACTGTTGTTCCATATATCCATACCTAGATATTCACAAGAGGGCATTGGAGCAGTATGAGCTTGTTTCAGGGTGAGTGAGGAGTGGAAAATGCACCGCCTCCTGTTTTCCTTGGTCTATCTAGTCTGATGATGTCAAAGTTGGGTGGAACTAGAATATCCATAATGGGTGAGGAAGTATCATTGAGCCAGGTTTCTGTTAAGATTAGGAGGTCAAGGTCTTGTGCAAGGATGAGATCAGTGATGTCTGCAGCATGTTTAACTGCTAATCTGCAGTTGAGAAGCATGGACTTGATATGAGATTTGGTTGTTAGCATCTCATGATGAGTAGTTGGGACCTATAGAAGATTACATTGTTCAGAGTTCTAAGGTTAAGACTAGGTTCTCTGAGAGGGTTGGAGGAGATGATCTGGATATTGAACTGAGAAGGGGCAGAGTCCACAGGAGTGGGGTTGTAGGGACCTAGTAGGGAGTAAACATCATTGTCAGAAAGATGTTTGGTGATCCTCTTAGCTCTTGTAGAAGCATTAGGATGGTGACTTGATCTCAAAGGTGATAATAGCAGGGTACTCAGTGTTTGAAGTCATATGCATGGGTTAATTGGAACATCTGTTAGTAGGAAGGGTGTGTGGATTTGGGTGTGTGGTTCTGTAAAATTTAGGTACCTGAATGTGGTTCCTGCATTTCTCCTGCTTTGAGGTGGTGAGTATAAGTTTCAGGAGATCTGCTTTGATAAACCGGAGGTCTCTATCCATGGTGTTAAGTTTGTCCTTCAGGGTAGGGTGACTGATGCTATAGGAGCAAGTGTGGCTTGAACTGGGGATTGAAGTCATGTGCGGACTCTCCAAGGTGGTGGGATAACCAGGAGGGACCTGGTAGGAGACAGGAGAGGGAGGGGAGTGTGGACCAGAGTTTTGGGAGCTGGGATTGATTATAGGTAGAAGAGATGGCAGGGGTCTCCATGACTCATCAGTTCCAGGGTTTGGGTGTTGCTGGTCAGTGAAAGTGATCTTGTTAGTGGAAGGGATGAAGTAAATATTGAATTGGTTATTCAAGCGAGTGGGGAGAGCAGCTGTACCTGGAAGGTGCGGATAGAGGTCCTGGGGCCATTCTGTTTAAGGTCTCTGAGTGGATCATAGCACTATATATTAGTTTCACTCCTCTTGTGAGATACAAAATGGGGCATATGAGATGGGAGGATGGTGGGAGAGGTGGAAGAGATGACGTTATGACAAGATGGTCTGTATTAAATAGAGTCGGTTCTATTGTTGTAGGATAGGAAGTGCTCGCGGGTTGAAGTAGGTAATAAGGTGGGAGAGGAAAAGTCAGGCGATTGTGATTCGGTAGGAAGGTGGTAGGTAGAGCTACTGGGAGTAGGAGGGGTATTGTTCGACAACGTGTTTTTTGATCTTGAACAATATTTTGTTAAACCATTCTAGTTTCCTGTTGGATAATTGTATGATTATGTTTCCATTTTTGTATAATGAGATGGTTGCATCGGCCTGGAAGATAGGTGAGGGTACAGTGGAAATACGATAGAGAAGATCTAGAAGTGCCTTAGGGTGCCACCTCCCACAGGCTGGTTAACCCTACTAAATTGGACTCTCACCCATACTTCCTCAGTACACTTCTGTGGAAGATCAGGAGAGGACTGGACCTGCGGTCTACAACCTTAGAGAAGCTCTGAAGGACTGGACCTGCTCCCTTTTGTACATAAGACAAATAAGTGGACTTCAAGGACCAGTTGTCTGACCTGTGTGGGTAAAGGAAGACAAGAAGCTGCAAGAGGCTCTTTCCTAGAAGTACCTAGCTGACCATTGGTACCTTGACTGGACCCCACTCTTTGCCTCTCTCTGACACCCTGGCAACACTGAGTGCCTGTCCTGAGATTCTGGTGGCTTTAGAAGTGTACTCCTGTGGTAGATTGCCACTTAAAAGACTAAGGCAGAAGGCAAAATCTTTGACTGGGATGAACCTGGTTGGTGTATTTGACTTGCACTCCATAGCAGCCATCCTCAAACACCTAGATTCAAGTTTACTGTAAAAATTGACTATCATTCGTGCTTTGCAATTTTCATCATTATTTCTACTAAAAATATTAAAGTTTCAAATCTCTGGTTCCTTTTATAGGATGAGTGTCATTTTGGTGACATTTCGTTTTTTAGGTTTTACTCTATTTTGCTAATTTGGTTTGGGATTTTTTAAATTGTTTGCACTTGTATTTTATCATTTTCATACTGCGTAATACCTTACACAGTGCCCTGTGTCATAGCTACCGGGGGATAAACTCAGGGTAAATTAGAGACATTGTGGATTCACCATGACATGTGATGTGATTATTACTTGAGGTGGGTAGAGACACACCACAAATAATAATCCAATTTCTGTGAATAACATAAAATAAAATCAAGGGAAAACTAGGATGAAGTATCATTGTGTCTAAGTTCCAGTAACATTTATACCATCAGTTTTTGTTTTGCCTGGCACATGAATTTGGAAGTTTTGATGTTGAAGTCTGGTTTCCCATCAGCGACCATCTTGATGTATCTACATTGTACCCAATGTGGCTTTATGCATAAGGTAGTGAGCATTACATGTTATCCAGACCCTTGCTAGTCTTAGGATCTGTGCAGATGCATAATTCAGTCTGTAGATTCTTGCCACTGGTCTGACATAAGCAATTTAGCTACGGATGCAATTACAGTTGTGTGCATTTTAATTAATCTGGTAGCCTCACTCATTTTGAAACAGCCAGTCTGTGGAATGAACTTAGTGATCTGATCCATTCTTGTAGATTTAGAACAAATAAATAAATAAAATAATAATCGTTATGATTGATTGGAAATGGTAGACTGACCGTTACTGAACGCAATGACTGCGATTCAGCCCCCTAGAGTCTCTGGTGTTCCTTCTAGCCCCGGAATACAATTAAGTTTGCCTACACGTCATACCTTCTTACAATTAATTCCGTCCTTCTTAAATGTTAATGAGGTCAGAACTACGCTAGAACCTTCTCATGTCATCCCTAATGTAATGATGGACATACCCCGGAGGCTTCTATTGGAACAAACGTCTCAAATTTCCTCCAGATTAAAGACTCCGATAATATTAAGCTAGGGACTGTGGTTCCATCGGAGTGTCCGCTTATGCGTCCTTCCGACCTTTTGTTACCTGAAACCCTACCATCTCAGCTAAATGACTATCTCCATAGCACAAATCTGAGCTTTTCAATCATGTAGTGGAACGTCGCAGGTTTACGTGCTAAAAAGTCTCTACAACCGTGGCTGGATACGGTAACTGAACAGCAGATAGTCTGTCTTCAAGAAACATGGTCAACTAACCCATATCATTTAGTGGGTTACAAAACATTTTACATCCCAGCCAGTCAGGGAGTTATGGGTAGACCAAAGGGAGGATTGGCAGTTTACGTTGCCAATACCTTGTCTCCCATAACTATACGAAGGTCCAAAGAAGACCCGAGTTATCAAATTCTGCAACAAAATTTTAATAAAAATAGTACTTATTTCCTGGTTAACTAGTATAATAATCTTGGAACAATGGATTGTATAAAAATCCTTCATGAAATTACCACTTTTTTACTAACCTCGTGTAATGAGCTCCAGACAACCCCAGTATATGTGATCTGGGGTGGTGATTTTAATCTTCCACTATGCACTAACTACAAAAATGGAAACTGCGGCCTACTAGATGAACACGGTAGTCCACTGTCCCATTTTGCACACTCTATCTGCGGAAATAAATTAAATGAGTCCCTCTTTTCATTAGCGCTTGATTTTGTAAAAGATCTAGTAGAACCTCCAACCGACTTTTTACCAACCTTCCACGGCAGGGGGTCCTCCTCTACTATTGATTATATCATGTCCTCTCAGAGCTTGAAGGGTCAAGTGGTAAATGTTTATACCGGGACTGACGTTATCAGTGACCATTTTCCCATCAGCGTTACAGTTGTACCAAAAAATGTTTCTTTACACTCTAACACCACCAGCCAGGTAACACAAAGCTCACTAACTATGAACAAGGTGAACGGTTACACAGTTAAATGGGCAAAGGTGAATCCAGCCGTAATCACAGAGAGGGTTCTTGTAAAAGCCAGACCATGGGTTCTTGTCTGCTTAACTACAGATTCCTCTCCCCAAACAATTATGGCCAGTTTCCAGAAAATTCTGAAGGTAATCAGAGAGGAGTTCACAGGCAAGCATAAAAACAAAAAGAGTACCACCGAGAGATGGTTCAATACAAAGTGTCGCAAGGCTCTTTCAAATCTAAAGGCAGCCCTTCGTAGACCTACGAGGGACATTTCGGAAATTTTCAGCCTAAGGAAACTTTATAACATGGCCAGATTGGAACGCAGGAGAGAAATTAAGAAAAATCTCTGGGCACAGCTACATGACAGCTGCCACAATAAAGACAGCGCTCTCTTTTGGCAAGTCATTAGATCCCCCTTCCTGGCTGACTCATCGAAGGGACAGCACTTAGATGTTGTAGTGACAGCAGATGAGTGGGTCACTCATTTCTCTACAATCTTTGGGAACATCCAACTAGATCCTCTAGTGGAAGGTCAGAGCGGAGCCAGTAAGCCGGGGAGTAACAGCTACCCGATTAACATCTATTTTAATCACGCAGAGGTTGTTAAAGCTCTTAAGGCGTCTAAACCCGGCAAAGCACCTGGGCCTGATGGTGTTCCGCTGGACTTTTTTCTTCATTACTTCGAACTCTGGTTCCCACTTCTTACCCAGGTCTTGGCCGCAGCAACAACAATTGGATTGATAGATTCATGGTCGACATCTATCCTGCTCCCTATCTTTAAAAAAGGTCACCGTAACGATCCCGCCTGCTACAGGCCTATATCCCTTCTGGACTTCATGGGTAAAGTTGCGGGTCGGGTGGTACTGGATCGACTTCAAGTCTGGGCCCAAACAAATAACATCATGACCGACCTGCAATACGGCTTCCAGAAGGGCCTTGGGACTGTGGGGCAGGCCCTGAATCTTGCCCTCTTGATTGGGAAGTACGTGGGAGCCAAAGGAGGTAACATCTTCCTCGTGTACGTTGACCTCAGTGCAGCGTTTGACTGCGTCCTGCACACCAAACTCTGGGCTATTCTTAGGGACCTTGGGGTGGACCCAGCCCTCATAGTTTTCCTTCGAGAACTTTATTCCGACGCAACGGCTTGTGTCAGATTTGGAGTCAATGGCGATCTTTCTCCATCTTTTTCCATCGGAAAAGGGGTAAGGCAGGGATGCATACTGGCTCCCTTCTTGTTCAATCTCTACACCAATGGTCTCGAGCTGGCCATGCTAGAAGGGAGCCAGGATTTACCGCAGATTAACCATCGCCCTATACCAACACTGCTATATGCAGATGATTCGGTCATCATCACCAGAACACTGAATCAATTACAAAAACAACTTAATAAATACTGCACTTTTATGGGCTCTCTTGGCCTTTAGGTCAATATAAAAAAGACTTTTACTATGCACATTGGCCCCAAGGTCAAGAATCCTAATCCAATCTTTGTCGAAAAAACAAGGCTGGAAAAAACATCTGCCTATCCCTACTTAGGGATACTGGTGGATGACTCGTTAAGCTGGCGACAGGCCACAGATAGCAGAAAACTTCTTTTTCAGCGAGCAACAACGGCCCTGGTCTCCTTTTCCAGGAAACTTGGCAAACCTGCACCCACTGAACTGCTTAAGATCTACTACGCTAAATGCCATAGCGTGGCCACCTATGGGGCGGGTGTCTGGGGTTATGGCCCAATAGATCCAATCCAGACAATAGAGAATGGGTTCGTCAAATATGTGTTGGCTCTTCCACAAAGTGCCCTGACCTATGCTTCCCATGATGAGCTGGGCATGGACTACATCATTGATACCATACGTTCCCAACCAATTCTTCTATGGCATCGTATATGGACAAAAGCAGAGTGCCATTTAACACGTTCTCTGATTAAGGACTATATGGATCTAATAAATTGGCGAAGGATTCCCTGGCTGGTCTACGTGGGGAATTTCTTTAGAGGCGAAAAATACTATAAAAGGGGGGCAAGGGGAATATTTATCGACCTAGTGTCCCATTCCCCTATTCTATGACGTAAACTACAAAAGAGAGAGACTAGGTCTAGGGTGTGTGTGAATACAGAGGCTGATGACTAACAACTATACAGAATGAATCATATCAGGCTGAGAAATTCCCATCCGACCACCCTTATTGGCGGAGCATCGTCATGTGGGAGTTGGTACATGATCCTGATGCCGCCCCAACCATCCAGAAGATGGTGCGGATATGGATCTGTAAGTACACTCTAGCCAAGATAGTATTCAAAGAGTGGAGAGATGATTAAGTGCAGTGCTCTAGTGAAAAGTGAAGCTAAAATTGACTACTTAGACAAAAAGTATGTTTAATGAAAATTGTCTAAGTGTCAAGGTTAAAACCACGCCCACATAGAAGAATTATAACTATAGAGTGGCGCTGTGCAGATCGGTCAACATGTTTCAGCCAGTTTGGAGTAACTTTCCGGCTTTCGTCAGGACTAAGAGGTGTACTAGCTAGCCGGAAAGTATAGTTGTTAGTTGTTAGTATAGTTGTTAGTCATCAGCCTCTGTATTAACACACACCCTAGACCTAGAATTTCTTTAGAGACCTTGGACGAAGCTCCTACTTCGATGACCCACCTAGTGTGGAGGACATCTCGAGAAAGGAGTTAAAAAAGATCTGCTTGGATCACCTGAGAGAACTTCGCAGCTCAATCGAGATTTTAAAACCTTCTAACTCTCAAATTTGTGCAATTCAGACTGATAAAGGCATGCAACCATACTTCTCGTATTATCTGTCCAATTATGTGAAATATCTCCTGACAAGATTCCGCTTCAATTCTTTTTTCCGTTTAGTTTCCTTTCCCCAAATACAGAACTGGTCGAGTGCCATCACGAACTGTCCATGTGACGGTGTATCTACCCAGTCAACAATCCATATTATTTTCTTTTGTAAATGCTACAAACTACCTCGAAAATCCTGGATTCTACCACTACTTCGCTCAATTGGCCTAAGGTCATGCTATCCAGCATTTTCCTCTTTACAGCTCCTGGACTCAGTACATTTCGCTAAGTGCATAGCTACCTTTTTAAAAACCAGCATTAAGATACGTCATGCTCTTGACTGATTAACTTTTCTCGTTGATTGCGTATCTTATTTTTATATGTAAAAAAATTGTATTTATTATTTTTTTAAGTCCTAATTTTTCTTTTGTACTACATATATTATTTTACTAATATAACCTGTATCTTTTCGTTTCTGATTCTTTTTCTAGTAATATTGTTTCTGCCCCTTTTTATATTGGGTAGATTTATCTTTTATCTTTTGCTTTATATCTGTTGCAATTTACTGTTTTATTTTTGTACTTTTTATGGTTGCAAACAAGTGGTAACCGAATAAAAGATTATGAACTGACAAATAATTTTACCATCGTCCCATTCTAACCACAATGCCACTGCTGGCCTTAGAAGTACACACTAGTTTAACAAAGCGTTGTTGCAGTAAGTTGGTTCTGTCGATAATGGTGTAAGACTAGTCAACCTAAGTTTCATGACTGACTTGACACCATTTTCTGTAGCATCAACAAAACGCACATTGCTTTCCTGTAGCAAAGCTCATGAATGCTCCAAAGTCAGAAAGGTCTCTTCTATAACCTTTTAAAATGGCAAGTAATTTCAGAGTAAGGAAAACATGACTCTGGATATTTTTCACTGAAATGCTCTTACTGGTGACTTCTATGTGACTTGGGACAAATACAGCATTTCAACATCTGGAAATACCAATAGAGCATTTTAGGCAATCATCAGGATGTGTACATGCGTTGCTATTTCATATTACATCCTATATATATATAAATGCCTCAAGAATCAGTAGTTGCATACGTGACTCTCAAGGTAAATGCTACTTTTTTACTGCTTTTCTATCTGGCTATAACGGTAGATTTGTATTAGTTGAAATGTCCGATGGTGCATCAGAAGCGCAGTTAGACTGATGAACATCTAATAATTATTTGGCCAGTAACGTCTTTTAAAGGTTGAATTGACATTAACCCACATCTCAGAATGATAGGCTCAATGTAAATATACCCTTTGCAATTGTGACCAGTTTGTGTTTCATGCTAAAAAGACAATCCAGAAATAGCTTTGCTCAGAGCTCTCACACAAAAAATAATTTGAGCTATATTTTGACATTCATTCAATAAATCAAAGACATTTGTAAAGCATGCGGCTGGCTCGACTGAGCATGGACTGGGGAACAGGATCAGACACACATAGCTACACTTGATGAAAGAGCCAGGTTTTTAGATGTTTCTTGTGAAGGTGATTAGGCAAGGTGTTCCAAAGTCCGGCCATCAGTACTGTGAAAGACTTGCCACCCCGACGAACCACGGCAAACCTCGGGATGCGCAAAAGTTGAATGCGATTAGATCTCAAGGATCTTTCCTGTTGGTTCTGGCCGAGCCTATTTCTGAAGTAACATGGGCCTTTGCCCCCAGTGGCTCTGAATGCCAATGTCAGAGCTTTGAACTCAACAGTTTTGGAAACCAGAAGCCAATGAATCTCTTTCAAATGAGGTGAGATATGATGACGCAAGGATGCCCATCGAATCAGCGTACCCAACGCATTTTGTATGATTTGAAGTCTATGAGTTAGGAAAGCAGGAAGACCCAGATACAGGCTATTAGCATAATCTAAACTCGATGTCACAAGAGTGTGAATTGTGATTTTTGGGCTCTCTTCTGGAAGCAGATGCAATAGCTTCCTGACTGGCCTTAACTTCGGGAAGCAGGATGACCCTTAAGTTTCTAGCTGCAGCACCCAGTACCAGCGGTATATTCAGTTCAGTGGGCCACCAAAGACGAGAGGGGGAGGAGCCATCTGGATGAAGAAGGGCGCCTAAGTTTTGTCTGTGTTCAATTTAAAAAAAAGTTGGCATTCATCCAATTGCCTTTTAAGAACTTTTCAAAATTGGGAAATTGAGAAAGTATGCTTCTGAATGTTTTCTAACTGAGAACACTATAGAGTTTAGGCATTGTCTGGAACACTTTGACAGAACTGGAAGAAGAAGAAGTAGAAGAAAGAAGAAGAAGAAGAAGAAGAAGAAGAAGAAGAAGAAGAAGAAGAAGAAGAAGAAGAAGAAGAAGAAGAAGAAGAAGAAGAAGTGATGGATGAAGGAGAAGTAGAAGATGAGGAAGGAAAATAAGAATAACAATACCAATAACAACAATACTATTAATAACAATGTTAATAATATTACTACTACTAATATTAATAATAATAATAATAATAATAATAATAACAATGTTTTGGGTGAAAAATCTAATTCTTAAAATCACAGTGATTCAGCACGCTCTGATCCATACACAGTGATCCAAACACAAAACTGTCGTTAACAGCGCTTTGGAATGAGTGGCAGATGCCTGGATCCCATATCAGCGCCTTAGACCCCTCTCAAGATTCTATATTTTAAGTATTTATTCTATTGATAACATTCTGAATTGGTGGGAGATAAATGCACCCTAAAAAAATCAATCATCTAATTACATAATTATAATATTCTTTACGTATATCTGTGTCTTCATTGTCCCATTCTCACTTATTCCGCTCCCTCTTGGTTTTTTCCTTCTCTTGTTGGATGGTTGTTTATTTCAGGATGTGAAGTAGTGATAAATAAAAGGGATTGTGGTCTCAGAAAATAGTAAATAGAAGTCAGACTGTCATTCCATGGATTCGTATCTTAAGTATTTTTTATTTTTATTTAAATGTGTTTATTGGTTAACATCTCAGCCATACATACAAATGGATGGCACTTTCCCGACTTGAACAGATACAATATTCGGACAACCTATTGACAGGATCATATATCACATAATAACTTCACTTTCTGTACGTCTACGCATTTCCAATTCCACCACTGGGGACACAACAGGATCTCCTCTAAACTTATTTCAGTGTGACCATTTCCGGTCCCATTTTTTGGGGCACCCCCTAACTAGGAAGACCTCTGTTTCCGCCAACACGCATCAATCAAGCACCTTTGCCCACCTGGTGATGTGTGGTGTGTTTACTCCTCCCTACCCTCTCACTATCTCCCGCTTAACCATTGTGAATCCTAGCGTTGTGAATTGCTTTTCTAGTTCTGTGAGGTCAGTTGCTACCCAAATATTCAACAATCCTAGTTGTGGAGTTAGCACTATCTCCTTACATAAAGCTGTCTGCATGTGCTCCGCCGCCCCCTCCCAAAGGGTCCTTATCCTTGGGGAGCTCCACAGAGTGTGGTAAAATGTGGCCTGTTGACCACAACCCCGCAGGCAGAGGTTGTCAGGTCGGGAACCTATGATCGGTGCAGTATCCTGAGTTGGATCAACCTGGATTTAAGTGTAATATCCGCCTCCGTGGGGACATGAGGGCCTCCTGCCAATCTTCATCTCTAATCAGTCTCAAGTCACTCTGCCACTGCTCCCTGAGTCTCTGAAAGGTATCCAGGAGATTATTGCACAATTTCTTATTTGTGAGAGATATTGCTTTTGAGCTGCGGGGCCGATCTAACAGCCTGTCCTCAAGTGGTGACGGTTCCGGTATGTCTGTAAGAGATGGAAAGGCCGCCATAAGTTCATGCCTAATTTATAAATATCTATATGTTTCTCCCTGAGCCAGGTGGTATTGGTTCTGGAGGTCCTGAAATGTGACAATAGCCCCCGTTCTGATAAGGTCCTTCACTGCCGAGATACCTATGAGGTCCCACTTGTCAAACCAAGGCTGGTAATACAGCATGCCCAATTTCTGTGTATCAAAGTGGGGCTACTCTTGTGAGGATGCCCGCCCAGCCCAAACGAGAATGCACTGTACGCCAGATCTCCAATGTGTGCAAGGTGGGTCCAAAGAACTTCCCCCTATTTTTCCTATCGCTTGTGTACAGGGCTCCCAAGTAGCCGGATCGATCAGTTTGGCGGTAGTCGAGAGCATATGCAGGGTCGTCCGGGGGATGATACAGCCAATGATTAACAGTTACCAGCTGCGCCGCCCAATAATAAAGTTGCAGGTCGAGAAGCGCAATGCCTCCATCGTACCAGCCTTTAGTCAATTTCTTGAGTGCCACCCTTGGCGTTCTCCCATCCCACAGCAACGTGCGTACCTCACCTTCCACCTCTTTAATGAATCTGGAACATTATATGGGCAGTTATGGAGAATATAGAGGAAACGAAAGAGGGCCAACATCTTAAAAAGTGTAGCGTGACCCAGCATTGAAAGTGGAAGGGACCTCCAGTTTCACATCTGCCCATAATTTAGCCAGCAGGGGTGCTAGGTTGGAGCTGTAAAAAAGATTTGAATCAGACTTGACAAACACCCCCAAATACCAAAACCCCTCCTCCACCACCACTATGGCGCAGCCAGCCGGGAGCCTGGGAACCGGACCCGCAACATAAACAACACAGACTTCTGCCAGGTGATTGCATACCCCGAGTATTTGCCTAAGTTCGTAAAGATGTCAAGCACTACACTCCTTCCGCCCATTTCATCCCTCGGACCATCACATCTCAATGTGCCCAAGCCACAAGGGGATCCAGTAAAAGGGAATAGATCAGCAGGGACAGAGGGCACCCCTATCTAGTGCCTCTCTTGAACGTAAATGTCCGGGACGTGTAACTATTTACCCTCACTTGTCCCAGCACGTCTGTGTATAGCAACCTGACCCAGGCTATATACTTGGGACCCAGGCCCACCCTCTCCAAAACTTTGAACATGTAGCGCCATTCTATGGAGTCAAAGGCCATTGAAGCGTCGAGAGACAACAGCGCTGCATCCTCCTCAATATATTCCAGACACGCCATCACGTTATGTATGCGTTGTATATTAAGGGCTGTATTCCTGCCAGGCATAAACCCAGACTGGTCTGGGTGGATTAATGTTGTGATCACCGTCATCAACCTGTTGGTCAGGACTTTTGCCAATATCTTCACCTTCACATTTATCAGTGAGATTGGCCTATGGGAGCCACAGATATCCGCTGGTTTCCCCAGCATGTGGATCACTACAATGGTGGCTAATCTTTGGTCCACTGGCAATTGGCCCGCCCCAGACTCTCCTCATACATGGCATTTAAATGCGGTATTGTGCAAAAAAGCCATGGCCTTCAGAAATTCAACTGGGATGCCATTGGGTCTCTTTGCCTTCCCAGATTTGATCTGACCTATAGCTTTACCAATTTCCTCATTTGAGAGATACTCATCTAGAGTCGTCCTATCTGCCTCTGAGAGGACCGGTATGTTGCTGTCTCGGAGGAGCAAATGCTAGTCCTCAGCTGTGTATTGAGTGAGGCAGAATATACCTTTTCTAGGTGAGCCGCAAATTCTCTGCTATGTCCCGTGGGTGTATTATGGTGACACTTCCTAATATTGTCAACTGATGCACCCAACTCGATCCCTTTTCTCTCCTCTCTAACCAAGCTAGCATCATGCTTGCCCTATCCCCCACTTCATATATTCTATGCTGGGTATGACGATGCTTAGCCATCATGTGTTCCCTAGTTTTTATCCTATATTCATCTTGCTTCAGTAAAAGCATATGGGCGTTGTCAGGTGAAGGATTCTGCGCATGTTCCCGCTCCAAGTCAAGAAGGTCAGCTTCCACCTGTGCCAGAAGCTCGCGCTTCTTAGCAATGTATCCCATCTTCAAAGATAAGGCCTGTCCCTTCAAAACTACCTTATATGCCTCCCAAATCATCGGGGCGGATTCAGCCGAGCCCATATTTCGGTGAAGTAATTCTCAGTTTGCACGCAGAGCTCCTCTCTAATGTCTGGTAGGTGCACCAGCTATGGGTTAAGGACTATAGTAGTGCATGCCTGCCTTTGCCAGTGTGTGTAATACACCCAGATTGGGGAGAGGTCAGATATACAACTTGGTAAAACATGGGACCTTGCAAAATTCCCCACAGATGACAGGTGCCTGAGGAAATAGTCGATGCGCGATAAGCTTTGGTGCATATTAGCGAAAAATGTGAACAGCTTGCCCTTGGGCTGAAGAGCCCGACCCACATCAGTCAAACCCAGAGCCTTTGTGAAGTCAGCCATTAAGACATTGGATTTCGCCTTTGGCCTCGGTGGATGGCGATCGACTGTGTCATCTAGTGTCATATTGTAGTCCCCTCCCATAATTAACGTGCCTTCCCGGAGTCCCGTCAGCCTTGCTCCTAAGTCTTCCAGAGCTGTCTTACCCAGGGCAGGCGGCAGATAAACAGAAATTATGTTGACATCCCTACCATCCCATTGGGCCTCCACTCCCGCGAATGTTCCCCCCGAGTCTGCCCATGTCCTATGAAGTATGAGAGGTGTAGACCGTTTCACAAGGATTGCCGTCCCTCTTGATCCCGTAGTGTAATCTGCATGTATCAGGGGTTTATAACCCCATCTAGTGAGGGACTTAGTTTTCTGTCCCACCAGGTGTGTGTCTTGCAGCAAAACCACATCTGGAGAGTGCCGCTTCAAATACTTTTACACTATCCCTCTCTTGATCTTGTCCCCCATCCCATTAACATTCCAAGTTAGTACAGAAAGTGTCCAATCTCTATCCCCCCATCTCCAGTCACAATACAGTAAGCAAATAAACAGATCTGAACAGTCGGGGAGAAAATTTTAAACATCCTATCCAACATTGATCATCCAAACAGCATCATGGCCACTTTAGGCGTGGGGATTCTTAATCCACCCCTCATACCAATAAAACAATGAACCCTCAAACACCCCCCTATCTAAAACCCCTTAACAACCACCCCTTTCCTGCCCCTTTGCCCGTAGATTTAGAACTACCCACTCCCGAACATGGCAGAGTGCCTCTCTCCCCCCCTGAAAAAGCACGGGGTGTATAACTCCCATCCCCGCATGCATCACAATTTACTTGTATTGTAGACATCCACAGTTCGTATTGGTAAATATCGATCAAATCACATCATTTAATCCCATCAGTCTGCACCAGTACATTAGGTCTCCTCTTTAAATCTCACAGTGATGGGTATATCAACCCCTCCCATTGGCCCTCCCTTGCGCTTACAGTAAGACGTCAGCTCTCCCTCATTACATCCAAGGTCGATCAGTCCTGCTCCTTAAGCTGACCTTCTTCCTCTGATGATCCATTGTTTGCGGCTACCACACAACACCACTGTGCTGGCTAGGTCTACCAGTATGGTCTCCCCTTTGGCGTCCCACCGTGCTCCATCCTTCCATCCAGTCCCAGACTGCCTCAGGTGAATCAAAAAGCTACGATTTGCAATCCGATTCCACCCTCAACCGCACGGGAAAGAGCATCACGTACTTCACCTCCCGGTCTCATAGTTCCCTTTTCACCGCCTGGAAACTGCGACGTTGGGCTTGGACCTTGGCCGTGAAATCGGGAAAGAAAGCCACCTCATAGTTGTCTATCTTCAGTGGGGGGTTAGATCTCGCAGCCTGCAGGATAATATCCCTATCGCGATAGTTGAACACTCAAGCAATAAGGGGCCTCAGGGGTGCTTCTGGTTTTGGTCGACCTCCTGGAACTCTATGGGCTCTTCCAATGGAGAAGTAACTGGACAGAGTCTTCGGCTTTAGATGCTTTGTGATGATATCCTCCACGTACAGGTCCGCTGCCGGCCCCTCCATTCTGTCCGGAACCCATAAGATGCGGATGTTTTTGTGGCGGGCCCCGCCTTCTTAATCATCCAGTTGTTGTGACATCCTTTCCCGCCTCTTCTGCATTTCGAGCATCTGTGCTTGAAGTTCCGATGTATCTGTTTGCAAGGTGCTGGTGACTATCTTAAGTTCTTTGACCTTTTCGTCCATCTTACAGATGTCAGCTCTGATTAGAGACACCTCCACCGTAACGGAGTTCAGCGAGGCACTCACCCCGTTAATAGCCCCCATGACATCGTGTAGTGTTGGCTCTGGCCCTTGTTTTGAGGCGGCTGCCCCTCCATCCTTTTCTGCCTGTGGCGAATCACCTTTTTTTCCCGCTTTGGACCACGCAAATTTTGCTAGCTGCTTTTCGGCATTGGCATTGAGGCCCTTCCCGCCCGTTGTCATGACTGCGCTCTGATAGGTGACCCACCGAGTGAAGAGCCGGGGCAGCCATGCAAGATCAGCTGCAAAGCGTTGATGGGGAGACAAAGTTTGTGCGCAGCACTGTTGGAGCCACCGCCCAGCTATCTATGCCCCCAGCACTAGGGCAGCCAGGCTGAACCCCTCCACTCCTCGCGACCTTCGTCGATGTGGTGCACTTGCCTGCACCACCTCCCCACTGAAGGCTTCTCCGTCCTCTAATAGTGTCACTCTCCGTAGAGCTGTAGCGCTCTGCAGCGCTCTTCAACCATTCAATCTGGACCTTGAATGCCCGTAGGGCACCAGCTTCACCCCCTTTAGCACCAGCCTGCCCCCGGTCAGGTTAGGAACTCTCAGCAATCCCAGATCCATGCTTCAATCTCAGTCCTGCAGTTCATACGCAGCCATCACCACATCCTCGCAAGAGATAGTAGTGTCCCATCTCGCCGGTGCCATCAAAATGCTGGATGCCCCCATGGCCAAACTTCCTCAGCCCCTCGTTACCTCCAGCAGCTGCCTGGACATCCACTCCTCCTATCTCTTGGCTGGGCCTCGAAACGCAGCAGGGTTTCCACACGTTGTCCTCTCCACAGTCTACAGCCATCAGCAGTTTTCTGTGGGCCCCTCCTGCCACCCTTGGGCAAAAACTGCAGCTGAATGCTCCCCCGCTCTGGTGCCCGTGACCTCCGCTTTCTGCCACATAGGCCACACGTCGGGGGCTTCAAGCCAGGCCGCCGTGTCCAATCCGGCTCGATGGGCCTTCGCCGTCCAGTCCTTCCGTGTGCCCCAGACTCAGTTGAGGCCGCCAAAGTCGTCCCAGTCTCCCGGCTGGGTCTAGATTGCACTACGGCTTCCTTCTGGCTCCTTGGAGTCTCCGCTTTATGTTTCCGCCAGGTCGCGGACACCTCCTCAGTGCGGCCCCAATCCTGGATACCGGGGCCTCAATTAGTCTCGGCGCCGACAAGGCCTCTCCACCTCAGGCCCGAAGCCCAGCCCCGCACTGACCTTTCGCACCTTTAAATGCCACAAATTCACTCCCGGCGTAGGGGCTGCCTCTCGATCCCGCCCAGGGCTCACCGGGTTCGGTCGCCTGCACTTCCCGGAGGGCACTCCTTCCTCAGAGCCAAGCTAGGGAGCCAACACTACTGCTGTGGCTGTATCAGCAGGGAAGACAATAGAAGCCAGCAAATGCTTCTCTAATGCCACTAAAGCACTCCAGGGGGGCCGGGAATGAGACACGACAATCCCAGACCAGTTTTCGTGCGTGGATGGCACAGGATGGGGCAGGATAGATGTCATTGAATTAGGAGCCTACTCAGGCAGCGGCCATTCTAGACGGCTGCTAGCCACGCCCCCCTCTTAAGTACATTTTAAAAGAGAATTTCATGTTCTTGTGGTAGAGGGTGCCATTCCTAAAGCAATGCATCTCAAAGAGCAATCACTTGGATGAAGAAAATGGAGGAAAGGAAGATCTTTTGTGGCATGCCCCCTAGTATGAGAAATATGTTTCTCAAATGTATTAAATTGCGTCTGCCGGTTGACCAACATTTTTATTACACTAATTATTGTTGGGCTTTTAATTTCAAAGTTGACTAGTATTTTCAAAATACTGGTCAACTGAAGTGATAGATTTAAGATAACCCAAACATTATCAGAGTTAACAAAGAAAGTAAGCATTGCTTAGTTAAATATACTCACGTATTCATTTATATCATGTTCGATTGTATTAGTGATGTGGACAATTTTCACAATAGCGCACAGATTTCTAATACATAAAATCAATAGAAAATATTATATTTTTTCAGCAAATGTGACTATCCTTATCTATACAGAGTAAAACGATTCTAATAATTGTACATACCGGGAATCTTTATAAAGTGCAATGCAATAATGCAGATAAAATGGACAATAAAAGACGTGAAAGAGAAAACATCATTAAACATTCCAATGGTTTCATTAGCACATTTTAATGTCCAATTTCCACATACAAGTATTAATGTGTTATTTGTGTCTCTTAAGTCCTATAAATGTCATGTGACCTACAATTTTTAAGATAAACCTTGTTGTTATTTGCCCCATGTGTCTGTAAAGCATTGCTGTTTCAAACTTATTTTTCTAACTCTTAGTAATCTAACCATATTGTTGTCTTTATCATATTTACATTAGTAATTATGGGCCCACCCATAGTCTGCCCACCCGATTTAATTATGGGTTGTCCATATATTTCGGTACAGGAGTTACTACTGCCATAGCCAAGCCTCTCCAATGGACTGACTAAAACTGTTTGATACAACCCTGCACCAAACAACAATATGCATCGACAGGAACAGCCGTGACAGTGGTTTAAAAATTGACCGCCAGCTTGGCGCCCATTTGAATTTTGGCAGTTTGTTCCTCCACGGTCGTCCACCATAATATAAATCAGACCCCATGGGGCTTATTTACAAGCCCTATACACCGCCAGAACTTCACATTTTGTAACATTCCGGTGAAGCACATGGCTTAGCCAATTCTACAAGGACATGTAACGCCACATTGCGTGGCTTTACATGGCCTTGTAGGTATGGAATAAGGCAAAGCAGTGCAAGTCACTACCTTGCCGTATTCTGCATCAAAGAGGGGTTCCATGGGATATGCTGTGGGTGTTCTCACGCACCACCCATTGACGTGGAAGCTGCCCCAAATTAATAATATCTCTGTGGCAGCACCAAAGCCCTCCGCCTCCTCAGAGCAGGCATAACAAGGATAAATATTTACACTTCTCCTTATTTTTCCTATTTCCATTCTGCAGCACACGTGGAGTGAGGGAAACGCCTCTCCGGATTGTTTTTGTGGAGGAAGGTGTCCCTCCTGCCATAAAAATAATCCTGACAACAACACAAACACCCTTGCACCATGGTGTAAGGGTGCCTGCACAGGCGCTTGGCTGAATATGCTGCACTGGTGCAGGCAGAAAGGACGGGAATGCACCTTATCTTATCAATATAATGCATTCCTGCCCTTTCTAATTTGCCTAGGGCAGCACAGCAAAATGATGTGGGGTGCTGCCTGTTGTATCCTGTTTATTCTTTTATGTCATCCTACTTCCCCTGTATTTCCCCTGTGTGGTTCTGGTGCCTGGAATGTATGATGCGTGCTTGCATCGTGCATCCTGGGTTCTGGATTCCAGACAAACTGTATCTTTATGAATCTGTATCCTGTACTGATGTGCTGTGCTTCAACTTTTGTTAAAGAATTAAATTACACATTTAATTCATTCATCTGTTTCCTTGGATATTTTTATTGGCGACGAGGTACATCTTACGATTTCTGCCACTATCCTTGAAGCACAGGAGCAGAAATTCGAAGATTTTGATTTCGAACCTGGCGAAAAAAGAAAACTTAAAACAATGGATTTTATTCACTTGTTCTTCAAAGATAATATTGCCTGATTCCACTACGTCGTATTTGGGAAGATTTACGACCAACCGATCTACTGTTACGAATTTCTACAACTTTCTTGTTTTCACCAACGGAAAAAAAAAAAGAAGTATCACGGAAAAGTCTTCGCTCCTACCTTCTCTTGTGGCACATATTCAGGCGGTTCCAGTACACCTACTCCGACGGATAGGTAACGCTGTTTTGCGAACGTATTGAATTTTATGCTCTTTTTGAGTTTTGCCATTTATCGCGCATACAACGCACGAGACTGTGTGTCAGCCCGAGGCGTCTGCTGACGTATGCATCTCCACACGTCAATGCGCTGCTGACGTACACCTCTCCACACGTCAATGCGCAAATAGCCAAGACGCACTCTGTTGTCATCGCGTCGTGTAAGTGGGGCCCAAGATGGTCGCTATCTCCTACTAGCTGTCTCTAACTGGTGTTAGCGACAGCTAGGTAATAGGGAGATAATTTTATCTCCGCTTTCTTGGCTTTTAAAGCCAAAAAAGTGGAGATAAACCCGCTTGATAATATGCCCCTCTGTTTTTATGAAAGCATGCATGTTTTGTAAAAATGATGTGAGTTTTTGCTGACCCTTGGCCAATAAAATGAATCGGATCCCTGCAAAGGATAAAGAGCTGTTTCAAAGTTTTAGGCCTTGTAGGGAAACGTATGCCATGACCAGCATCTGAGGCCATCCTGTGGTAGTATTCATATTAGCTGTGACACCATTAATAAATAAGGCAGTGTTTATTCAAAATCCATTTATAAGTGCTGTAGCATGTGTACGGGGACCCCATAAAGTAAGGAACCTGGGAATTATGACCTGTCTACACACCATCTGATGAGCATGGCTTGAGATAGCAGTTGTTACTCGTGGCTTGCCCTTTGTTAACTCTGGCATTTTGAAAGCAGCCCCAGGAACAGAATGACGTCAGGTCTCAAAGAGGCATGTCGTTTCTAGAACCTTGCCTTGCCCAAGTCAGTTTCAGTTTCAATTTATTTTTGTTTTCCATTTGAGACAAAAGTGGCTACAAACATAAAAAACATAGCAAAGTCACACATCTTAGCACAGTTAATAAAAACTATATAAATAATAATTCAGTATACCCTCCAATTACTCAAGTTCATAAATTGATACTATCTTCTTCAAACAAACTTGATCATGACCTATAAAACAATCAATAATAGAATAGCAAAAACAAATGTTGAAATTCAAACCCTTGAGACATACTTTACATGGAGTTAAAACAGATTAAAGACCCACCCTAACCCACACTAAGATAATATCCTCCGTTAGGTTCTCCAACATAAAACATTACACTTTATCTATTCTGATAAGTAAATATTGAACTAGGATTAAATTTTTTTCCCCTAAATTAGAGTTTTAATTCGTACCCGATGGGTCATTCAAATTTGATCACGCATTTAATTATTTATCAAATTAACTCCCAGGGTACTGATGACACCATTAATATTGAATCTTGCCAAATAGCATCTCAATGATGATAAAGCACACAATCACCTTCATTTTGCTCTGAATTGATGCCAAATCTTGTTCTCATATAAAGTGACCATGTGCATTATGGCAAATAAAACAAATATATAGAGTAAAACATTATAACATCAGAGGATGACAAATTCATAATCAATTCTATTAGTCCCAATATTTATTTCTATTTCATATCAACTTTCAGAATCTAACATAATCATTATTAATGATTCATCTAGTTAAAAGGCTTACAACAGTTATACAGTTGCAAAGTGGCCGAGTGCATTGCATCTTATAAAACAATAAAGGGTCTCATTAGGATGACTATCGGAAAGCATTCCAACTGACTCCTTGTCGGAATCCTTTCTGACCAACCCGGGTTCGGGGAGTCCCACTGACCGATTACAATGGTTCCGGACACCGTGCAGTCGACTCCCATTGACTTCTATGGGAGCCTGTGTTCCGACCGACAGCACAGACACCCATTGAAGGAGGGTGTAGTTGCAGAAAACCATGCACCCTGTGGCAGGCACACCATGGTGTCTGCCACACTGTGCATTGTTAAAAAAAGAAGTCCCATGGGTAACCCCACAGGTCCCAGCCCGAGGCCTCCGGGTGAAGGGCGGCCTGCTACGGGCCCCCAAAGTCAGTTTCCTACAATCATTTTGTGTCGGACAGACCGATTTGGAAAGGCTGTCCGAATCCAACATCATAATATATCGGTTGGAAATGCGGTCCGTAGATTCAGCTTCGACCGACTCAGAGTCTCCGAATGCCGGTCGGAACAGTCAGATCGACCGAACGGATAACTACCATCATAATCAGGGGGTCAGAAATGTTTCCGAGTCGGTCGGAAACATGGGTTCCGACTTGGATCGGAAAAATCGGAATGCCATACGGAGCCTTTCCAACCGACATCGTAATGAGACCCAATGTGTTTTAGTGTAGGTAATATGAAATGTGTATTCAGGTACACATTTGTAAGGTGCAACTTCAGGCATACCTTTTGTTAGCCTCCCCACAATAATTGCCACACTGGCAGAACATTCCCCCATATTAACTCAGACTATTATTATTTCCAAGAATTTACCAACCCTATAACATAGCCTAGCCTTGCTGCATGAGAATATGATTGATAATAAATTCCGAAGATGTTGTATCTGAAGCTGGGGGGGCACTAGGGGGCGCACGCAAGATGTCCGCTCTGTAGAGCAGCTCAGCTGGCCAAGCCCAAAATCCTGCAGTTATCCTGTATCATCCACCTTCCTATTTGATTCCCTCGGCAGCATAAATACAGGAATGATGTGCGGCACAGTCTGACAAGAAATTACGGACGGTGGAGTCGGGGGTGCGGCGGATCGGAGGCAAGAGAGGATCCAGGCTTGAGGCAGCAACGTGGCGGACGGCGGCCAGCCTGTATGGTAAGGACTGGGGTAGACGGCAGGGGCACCGGCTTGGCACTGCAATCATTGTGGGGGGCACGGTAACACAAAGCCTGTGTCCTAAGGGGCTGCGGGATGCGAGTTGGGGGTAGGTAGGCTCCAGGTGTAGTGTAGAACCGCTCTGCTGGAGTATGCTGCCCTTGGCTCTCTGATCTCGTGGCCCGTTGGTGCTGGAGTGTGGGGAGTTGTGTGACCTTCCTCCGCTCGCGGACTGGGATCAGATCCCTGCAAGGCTGCCTGTCTTCCGTGCTGAAGGGCGAATTGGCGGCTGTTCAATAGGTGTGCTGCGGCCTGCCACTCGCAGAGTGCCCATGATTGCTACCTGAGTCGACTCCAGTGTGATTCTTATATACGGACGGTGGTGCCATTTGCTGGGAGGAGACTGCGACGACTGGTGTGCTGAACTCCCAAACTCTACATGCTGACCCTCAAGATATTGTGCGATATGAGGCAGTGGTGCTGTTAAGCTGATCCAGTGCACCTGCAACTTACCTCTGTGGTTGGGGCTTGTGAGGTGCAGCTCCAACGCAGATCTACATTGCTCCCCTCCTTCCCTCTCAACTGGGGTTGCATGAGAAAGTGAAATTCATATCGACCTTGCCTGTTTCTCATCTATCTCCCATTCACTCCCTGCCATTCACTGATCTGGCATAATTGCTTTTTCTTGGCCTGCTTTGTTTGCTGCAGTATTTCCTACACTGCGCAGCTGAGCCCATCTTCTGACCAAGTACAGGACCTATATGATTTTAAGCTGATCTGTTTTTTCTATGGTGATCCCTCCGGGGCTGGTATCTCGCACTGGGAGCGGAAATGGAAAATGATATTGGAGGCGATTTGGAGACCCTTTGACACACACGCTCTATTGTCATTTGATCAGTATCTCAGCCCTCTCACCACTGCATTGGATCTTTGTGGTATACTACCTAACAAAGAGAGCCTCACCTCCTTAATTTTTTCTTCTTTTTTTATTTTCCTTTCCGGGCTTTGGTCCGACCATTTTTTTAGACTGCATCACCATCATGGGCAAATCCGAACGCGGCCAGCTGCAACTCACGTTAAACCAGCCGGGCATCTCAACATGCAGCCTCTGACTCCGCTGATAATCTCACAAATATTGATAAAACTCTTTTAGGGGGGGCGCTAGAGGGCGCACTGCAGAACGGCCGCACTGTCGTGAGGCTCCTGCTGCTCGGAGCTATTATCCGCCTAGGGATCCTGATTACCATCGATGCGCCCTGACCTGACCCTATAGATCTACTGGGATACCGACTGACCACCCATGGTCCAACTCCTGGTCCATTCGGAGGTTGCTGGCCGAAGTTACGAGGGCTCCAAGTTTCCCCGACTTGCGCTCTGGAGGTCAGGTGTTCCTTGGCCCGGCGTCATCATTCACGCTAGCCTGCGGCTCTGCACGTGGGGTGTAGGCCCTGCCCTGCCCCTCTCCACCGGGCCCACTTGCTGGCCAGGCATGCTGTTGGCTTTTCCTTTACCATTGGACTGATTTCTCGGCTCCTACATTTGCCTGCCCTGGTACCATTGCTTACGGAGACATAGCGGATCTTCTTCTGGTCGACTGGGGGACAACCCCTTTGGTCTGGGAGCGGAGACGGCCATTTTTTCGCCGTTGGGAGTGGCGGGGCGTGCTTGCCTGCTCGTGCCCCCACGGTTCGGCGTTTGCCCGTACCCTTTGTCCGGCCTACATCCTAACTCCTATTTACTCTGGTCCCCCGCTGTACTACTAGCACATTATTATGGGGAAGCCGGACACTAAACAATCCAAGTTGTCCTTTGACTCTGGAGGGGCTAGGAGGGGAACGCGACTGCTCCAGGATGCCGGGACTTCGCGGTCTCCCCCCCCGCCTGTCGCTGATAGTGTGCCGCAGCCACCACCAACGGACTTTCACCAGATGATGCAAGAGATGAGGCAGGGGTTTGCCACGATAGTGGACAAGGTGGACAAGATTTCGTCACGCATGGATGCGGTGGTCCAGAAGCTGGACGTGCATGAGGAGCGCCTGACAACGGCGGAACAGCGCATCTCGGACCACGACGACACGGCAGCCACCCATACCACCCAACTGGCGAGAATGGATAATATACTGCGTGTAATTGCCGCTAAGAATGAGGAGTTGGAGGCGAGGAGTAGGCGCAATAACGTTCGCATTGTTGGTGTGCCGGAATCCACAAATGTGGGCAAGATGGAAACTTATGTGGAGAGACTACTGGTGGGCGCCATTGGGGCGGATGCTTTCTCCTCCCAGTTCATCGTCGAGAGAGCGCATCGGTCACTGGGACCTCGGCCGGCTTCTGGGGCCTCACCGCGCCCCATCATTGCGCGTCTTTTAAACTATCGTGACCGGGATGCCGCCCTCCAGGCTGCCCGCACTAATCGGGCCCTCTCCTTCGATGGGGTGTCTTTCACCATGTACCCCGACTTCACGCCGATGGTGCAGGACCAGCGTCGTAAGTTCCTGGGGGTGAAAAAGAAACTTCGAGATCTACAAGTAGACTACGCTTTGCTTTACCCTGCCAAACTTAGAGTGACGCACCAGGCTAAGCAACATTTTTTCACCAACCCACAGCATGCTGAGGATTTTGCAAAGCGCCTCCAGCGCGAACGAGCGGCTGCAGATCGAGGAGGCGATCGAGACCCTGAGGATGAACATTCGGCGGCTGAGGAGGAGGACGCCTGATTGTGGTGACTTTGTTGTTTGATTTTTTGGTATTGGAACATTATAGACGTATGCCTTTGCACTGACTTCTACTGACTTCCTTACCCTCACTGGAGGCCTTACCGCTATCCGCTTTCTTTTTTGTTACGGGGGTCATATCTTGCCTGTTGTGAGAGTGTATGTATGGTTTCTTGGGGTCGGTATGGAACCGCAGGATGGTGCTATCTGGTTTTGTGCTCTGGGCACCCACCCCCCCGCGCTGCGCCTGGGGCCATTTGATACTCGTTGGCTCGGGCACTGGCGTGGTGTGTGGGAGTGGTGTTGTGCACCTCTAGAGGGTTCCCCGGAGGGTGTACCCCACTTGTACCTTTGGTTTGGAATCTAGTCCTTTGTTGGTTGACTGGATGTGTGTTGGGGAACGGGGGGGTGGGGGTGCGCATGGCCTGATAGTTGGGGTGTCATCAGGTGGGTGGGTGGGGTGGGGATGAAGCTGACTACACTTGCTTGCCCAGGCCTCATGGATCAGTGTGTGGATTGCTGCTACTGTCTGTGTGTACAGGCGCGGCTCCGTGCCCGCTACATCGGCTGGTCCATTTATATTTTCGGCGGTATTGATCCTGGGGCCCTTGCCCCTGTCCGCCATGGGCCCGCATGGTACGGCCGCCATCTTTGGCAGCCGCGTGGTGATGAGCGCGTTACACGAGGAACGCGTGTGCGAGTTGTGGGCCGTATGAGCTGGGTTGGCTGCGTGCTGCGCGCTGTGTTTCCTGTGTGCCTGTTGCATGGATGGTACAGCTGGGGGGGAGTTGTTGTGGTTCTGGTTGCTTAGTTTGGAGATGGCTGGTATGTGTGTGGAGTGTATGCGGTGGGTCGACTACTCCCTAGGGTGGGGTCCTGCCGCTGGCTGTTGCTGGGAGTCGGATGTTACGCATTTGCTTATTGGGTCCTGTGGGGCCCGGAAACTGGCTAATGTCGACTGCTGTTATAGATCAGATATCGATTTTGTCCTGGAATGTACGGGGACTCAATGATGCCAGGAAATGTCGTAGTGTGGTCCAGTATTTGGACAGGCATGCTATTCATGTTGCCCTCCTCCAGGAGACGCATCTGCGGCCCGGTCCTTCCCCCAGCTTTGGTGGGAGGTGGGCTGCGGCCAGGATGTTTGCTTCATACTCTTCTTATGCTCGCGGGGTTGTCATCCTTGTTAAAAGATCGCTCGCATTTCAAGAACTGGGATCTATGGGGAACTCTGAGGGGCGCTATGTGCTACTGTGGGGGAGGCTTGGGCAGAACAATGTACTGTTTGTTAATTGCTATGCTCCCAATGTTGATACGCCAACTTTTTTTGTTACACTGTGGGGTCATGTGCTTGCTGTGGATGCCACTTACATTGTGTGGGGGGGGATTTCAATGTTGCATTTCATGCCCAGTTGGACAGATCGGAAGGGAGTCCTCAGTATAATGTGCAAGCTAGAGAAGTTCTGCGTGGTGTTGTGGAGGAGGCTGGTTTGATCGATAGCTGGAGGTACACCCACCCTGCCACTACGGAGGGTACTCATTACACTACACATGCGCGCTCATGGGCGAGGCTGGACTATGTGTTTCTTTCTAGAGGGTTGGTGGCTGGCCTGCGGGAGGCTGCACATCTGGCTCGTACGTATTCTGATCACTGTCCGGTGAAGGTTGTTTTATCTGTCCCCGGGCTGCACAGGCCGCGCCCGCCTTGGCGCCTTTTTCCGACTGCTTTGCTCGATCCGCTGTTCAAGGAGGAGCTTGGCGAGGAGGTGGAGGCGTTCTTCCCTAGAAACAAGGGCTCTGTTGACAGTGTCGAGGTTATATGGGAGGCGTTCAAGGTTACGATCCGGGGAGTCACTATCTCTAAAAGTTGTGGAATGCTTAAACTGATTGTTCGGACGCTTGGGTGCTTGGAAGCTGACTTGCGAGACTTAGAACGCAGGATGCAGGCTGACCCGGATCCCGATCTTCTGGCCCAGTTCCGTACCAAACTCTCCGAGTATGAAGAGGAGGCCGCCAGAGAGGCTAAACATAGGGGGAAGTACTGGACGGCGAGGAGATACTGTGAGGGGGAACGGCCCGGTAAGGTCCTTGCTGCCCTTACCAGACACCCAAGGCATGGGTCGGACGTGCTGGAATTGGTGTTGCCGGATGGCACTCGCTGTCGGGACACTGCGGAGATTCAACGTACTTTTATTGACCATTACGCACACCTTTACACGACACAGCAGACTGGTGAGACACGATATGGCGGATTTCTTGATGAGTTGGCACTTTGTTGGCTATCGGATGATCATCGAGCGTTCTTAGGTAGGCCCCTGGAGGTGGAGGAGGTCAGGAATGCCATCATGTCTTTGAATAATTGGAAGGCCGCTGGTCTGGATGGCCTTCCCGCTGAATTTTATAAGTGTTACGTGGACATCATGGCCCCCGTTTTCCGCGAGGTTTTTGAGGAGTCCCTGGAGGAGGGGCGTCTGCCGTGTTCCATGCGGGAGGTCGCTATTACGTCGCTGCTCAAGCCGGGGAAGGATCCGTTGGATGTGGGTTCCTATAGGCCCCTCTCATTGCTCAACTGCGATGTCAAAATTCTCGCGAAGGTCCTGGCGGTGAGACTTGCTGAGCTCATGCCCGTTATTGTTCTACCCGATCAGTCGGGGTTTGTGCCTGGCCGTGCTACCTCCCACAATCTTCGCACCTTGTTTTCGCTTGTGTCGACCATCGCTCCTGATATTCCGGTCGCCGCCATCTTTCTCGATGCCACTAAGGCGTTCGACTCCGTTGAGTGGGGCTATCTTATTGATGTTCTCTGTCGGATGGGCTTTCCCCGGATCTTCATCTCATGGGTTAAGCTCTTATATACTGATCCGATGGCGAGGGTGGTGGTGAATGGGGTGCTATCCCCCTCGTTCCCCCTCACGAGGGGGACCCGACAGGGATGCCCCCTCTCGCCCCTCCTATTTGCCATTGCCATTGAGCCTCTGGCCTGCAGAATTCGTCAACTTCACCAGCAGAGCGCCTTTAATTGTCTTCAGCGGCAGGTCGGAATTTCTTTGTACGCTGACGATGTCACGCTTTATGTGAAAGATCCTGAGAACAACCTTAATTCGCTCTTGCGGGAGCTGGTCGCTTTTGGGGGTGTCTCCGGTGTCCATATTAACTGGCGGAAGTCCCAACTATTCCCTCTTACTGCGGCTGTAGCTAGGTTTCCTCTCGATTACCCTTTGGAATGGTGTGATTCGGAGCTGCGGTATCTCGGCATTGTCGTGTCATTGGACAGAGAAGAAACGGTTAGGCTTAATTATGGTGTGGCTATTACTAAACTTGCAGATGATGTCACTAGATGGATGTCCTTGCCTCTTTCCATGGCCGGCAGGGCGTCACTTATCAAGATGGTAGTTTTGCCCCGCTTTCTGTACCTCTTTCAAAACCTTCCATACCATCCTGGTGCTTATTTCTTTCGCAGACTTCGCTCTGAGCTCATACGATTGTTTTGGGGGGGCAAGCAGCCATGGGTGGCCTGGGCTACCCTTACATTACCCTATTCTGATGGTGGATTCGACGTCCCTGACTTTGAGCTTTATTATCTTAGCGCTCAGACGCATTACGCTTATCACTGGATGCGCCCCACGCCGTTCATGCCCCAAATTGCTGCTGAACATTGGGTTGCCCACCCGCTCCCATTGGAGGGGTTAGTATTGGGCAAGGTATCAGATGTGGAAACGCCTCGGACGACGGTGACGTGCACGGTGGATGCTTGGAAACGGGTGGCTCAATTGCTGGGCGTTTCCTTTCTTTATTCGCCGGCCCTGCCTCTGGCCTATCATCCTGATTTGTCTCTGTTGTTGGAAACGGGGTTTCAACGAATGTGTAGGCGGCTCGGTATTCTCACGTGGGGTGACTTGTTTCATGAAGGTGCCTTCCGTACGCAGGCTCATTTCTTCGGAGTAGCTGCCTGCTCCCCTTTGGAGCTGTTTTACTTTGTCCGCTTGCGGCAGGGCATGCGCGCTTTGTTACCAGATTTCCCTTCGGAGCCGGAGGTTACCCTTCCCCTCCACGTGCTGTTGGTTTCAGATGGGCGACACCTGGTGTCGAATTTATATGGTGCTATTCGCCGACAGCGTTCTGTCCCGGCCAATCGGGTGCGCGAGCAGTGGGTTGCTGAGATGGGCGCCCCTATTACTGACGAGCAATGGAAGTACTGCTGTGGCCTCACGGCCAATGTTTCCTCCAGTTGTCGCCTGAAAATTCTCTCTCTCTCTCTCCCCTGTGGTGTTCCTCAGGGCTCCTCGCTAAGTCCGACGCTTTTTAATATCTACGTATCGGACTTAGCGAGAGTAATAAAAACCTACGGAATAGCCCTTACCACGTACGCCGATGACACGCAACTAGTGCTATCGGTGCACAACAACGGAGCCAGTGTCGCATCCAACTTTCAGGAAGGAATGAAGGCGATAAGCTCCTGGATGTCATCAAACTGCCTCAAACTTAACTCCGATAAAACGGAGGTGATGACATTCGGGAGCTTGCAGCCAGCATGGTCCCCACAGTGGTGGCCACCTGAGTTGGGCTCCCCCCCCCAACCAGTGGAAAAAGTCCGGAACCTAGGAGTCATCTTCGACAATAAGCTGACTTTTCACCATCATGCTAACGCTGTCGTATCTTCCGCCTTTTTTACCCTAAAAAAAATCAAAAAGCTTCTGCCATATCTACCTCAATCAGCCGGCAAAACCCTCATCAGCACACTAGTCTTTTCAAGAACAGACTACTGCAACTCACTCCTTCTGAATGCGCAGGAAGGGGTTCTCAACAAGTTGCAGACCGTGCAAAATGCGGCGGCTAGAACCTTACTTTCCATTCCTAAATTCACTCCCACTTCCCACCACATCAAAAGGCTCCACTGGCTTCCAATTAGGAGCAGAATTAAATTCAAGGCCCTATGTATAGCCTATAAATCCCTAAACCACCCAGGGCCCCAGTATCTAAAAGAAGCTCTTCGTCCAGTGGAACAACTCAGGACGTTACGATCTTCCACAGCCCTCTTGCTGAATGTACCTCGTACAAGAAAGGCCACTTGGGGAGATAGATGTTTCACCACTGCCACAGCTAAATTATGGAACACTCTCCCATTCCATATCAAATCTGCCCCTACGCTTCTTAAATTTCGAAAAAGCCTTAAAACATGGCTTTTCTCTACCTCCTAACCCTTCGTCTTCAGTAGCGAGTTCTTAGTTCTGCAGCGCCGAGACACCCGTATGGGTATTTGTTGCGCTTTAAAAATTGCAAAATAAATAAATAAATAAATAAATAAATTTAGCGGAGGATGACAGATGTGCTAGGTGTCGAGCGGAAGGCGCTGACTTTCTGCACTTGGCTTGGAATTGTGCGGGGGTGCTGGAATATTGGACTCAGGTCCATGAGGCCCTGCAGATTATGGCGGAGGATGGGGTGACATTTGATCCCTTGGTGATGTTGCTGGGTTATTCTAAGGACGTGCCTGCCTCTCATCGTAGATTTATTGACGTGGCCCTGCTGCTGGCCAAGCGTAGGGTTGCTTGTTGCTGGGGTCGTGGCAGAGTACTGCGCTTCCAGGATTGGTTGAATGACCTCATATACTGTCAGTACCAGTACAATATCTACTCTGAATTGATGCCTGTGAGATGCAGGCCGAAGGACTTTTGGAGCCCGCTCCAGGTGTACCTCCTAACTAGAGCTGTGCAGGATTCTGATTCTGAACATGGGGACCGAGTAGGGGTTGGTTGACAGCAGCATGGTGGGCTGGGATTTCATTTTACATTTGCTGGTCCTCAAGTATCGGGGGGGGACTGCGCTGCTTCCTCTTTCCGCGAGCTTCAGGGGGCTGTAGTTCCTTTTATGACAATGGGAAGGTAGAAATTGGGATCGGACTCCTGTCGGGTTTTTTGGCCCTTCTATCTGTGTCTCCCTTGTTTTATTTTTTTATGCGCTAATAGAGTATGTCCATAATGTATCGTCTTATCAGCTTGCCTGTACATCCTGGATCATTTCTTTCCTATATGCTTTGTACATTTCACCATGGCTATATGTGTTGATTGATATGCTACTCTGTACTTGGGACTTTTATTTCTTTGAGTCTGACGCACCATTGTAATGGCCATCTATGACTGTATGTATCGTGTATGCACTTCCTTTGTCTTTGCTTATCTCCAAATAAAGGTTTAAAAAAAAACAAAAAAAACTCTTTTAGAGGTCCAGACGTGTCTCCAGTCCGTTGATGGTACGATAGATCATCTTAATTTACGCATGGACCACATTTCCGCGAAACTGGATAAGCATACGCAACATTTGGGAGAAGCGGAGACCCGCATATCGGATGCAGAGGATGGGCTGCAACAGGTTAATGCCAAAGCGACGTCTATTGAGAAGGTATTGGCAGTCATACAGGCTTGGGAGCTAGATCACGCCGCAACAATGTGCGCATTACGGGCCTGCCGGAGTCCACGAACACCGGACGTTTAGCAACCTACGTGGAGAATCTTCTTTGTGAGATCTTTGGAGCAGAGCAGTTGACGCAGGTGCTGATAGTGGAGCGTGCTCACCGCCCTTTGGCTGCCCGCCCACCTCCAGGTGTGCCCTCGCGCCCAATCATCGCCTGCCTTTTGAACTATAGAGACTGCGATACTGTCTCAGGCTGGCGCGTGACAAGGGTTCCATCACTCAACAAGGGAACAATCTGGCCTTTTACCCTGACTTGACGGTAGTAGTTCAAGAGCCTCAGAGAGAATATCCACCTGTAAAGAAACTTCTCATCGCAGCAAAAATACTGTACACCATGCTTTATCCTGCAAGGTTGCAAACAGAGGAAAATGGGAAACACAGGAGCTTCACTTTCCTGAAATTGGCGATGACTTATGCTAAGAACCTTACACAAAACAGTCATTCCACATCATCTGATGCGGGGCCTGATGCTGGAGAAAGTAGCAAATTGACGAATGAGGGCTAAAGTCCGATATCCACACTGGCCTTTAGTATTAGTGTGTTACTAATTGAAATGTATTGTTATAATTGCAATATTGATGCTGGGTGGAACTCTTTGCTAGTTTTCAATGGTCAGTTATTGTTAGGTGATGCACTAATTGATGAGCAGATGTTCTCCTGATGGCTTGGCCACCTCCCGTTTTCCACTGGGAGGGTTATTTTGCTCAGGTGCCCCCCTTATGGGTGATCCCCGCAACTGGATTCTCCATTGGTATGACACTTGGGAACTGTTTCTGGAGTTTTGGGAAGTCTTTGGCATGTTGGGGTTGCTAAAGCGGTTGGGGGTATTGGCGGGTGGGGGCATGTGGTGGGGACTGTTCACATGACTGACTTTGATTTTCATCTATCTAACAATAGCATGTTTCTACGTTTCAACAATTGCAACAGTACTTACTCTCATGTGAGGATGTGGTTTTTGATGTATTTGAAAATGTGCGCTTCAAAGATAATTTGCCTTATTTGTTCATAGTAATGTAATTTCCATATCCTGTATAAAGTGGAATGTTCAAGGGCTTAATTAGCCAAAAAAGATATGTCAAGTGCTAGCGCACTTGGATCGCCACGGCATTGTTCTTATACAGGAAACACATTTGACGCATAGCACGGATAGTCTGGTAGGGTGTCGCTGGGCTGGATATCAAATTGCATCTTCATATTCATCCTATAGCCGTGGCGTCCTTACCTTTGTTAAAAAGTTATGACATTCACTGCCCTCCAAACTCATACTGACGCTGAAGGGCGCTATGCTATTTCACAGGGGAAGCTGATGGGCGTGCTTGTCACTATTGTAAATACATATGGTCCGAATATTGATGACACTATATTATATGAGAACATTTTTGCTGTTCTCCGTACACTTCCGGATGCTATAATACTGTGGGATATGGATCTGAATAAACACTTAGATCCATCTAGGGATAAATCTAGTGGCAAAGAGGAGCACTCTCAGGTTTGCTAGATATATGGCGCCATAGACACCCTGACAAGTTTGAAGGCACTCATATTTGCACCATATATGGCAGCTGGTACCGATTTGATTATTAGTTACTGAGTGAGAAAGCCACGGGCTGGGTGGTGGATGTGGTTAGCTTACCGCGTACGTTATCAGATCACAGTCCCGTCCGCCTAGTTCTCTCTATACAACAAGCTGTCCCTAGGGCCTTCACATGGCATTTTAGACTTGAGGCGCTACTGGACATGGTTTACACAGAGACAATCCGGGAGGCCATAACTCAATATTTCACTCACAACAAGGGGTCTTTGAGAGTGGTTTAAGGCCACTAATCGGGATACCTGTATCAGCACGGGATCTGGTATATTAAAAGATTTGAGAGCACAACTGTCTAATCTCGAGACTACTCTAAAAAAACTAGAACAGGATTATGAAACCGTACCTTGCGAGTCGACCCTCGCTTCCATAAAGGAGGCTGTCTTTGCCCATGCGACCTTAGCGGAGGAAGAAATGAGATACGTATCTGAACAACATTAGAGCATGCCCCTATGGAGAGGGGGGCAGGCTGCGACATCATTTAGCCAATAAGATTAAACACCGCCTGGAGAGGAAGATCATTACTAAATTCACAGATGAGGAGGGCCAAGATTATTACTGTGTTCCAGACATAACAAATCAATGTAGGCGATTCTCGGAGAAAATGTACACCTCACAAGGTGAGACTGATGTTGCTGAACTTGATGAATATCTCTCACAGATCTCCATTTCAGGGCTATCCGTTGGGCAGAGGGAATACCTCAATCAACCAATCACAGAGGAAGGCATTCGCATGACATTCAAAGCATTACCTAATAGAAAAGTGCCGAGCCATGAAGGCTTCCCATGTAAATTTTAAAAGGCTTAAGCTGAAGAAATTGCCCCTTATTTATTAGAAGTATATGCTGAAGTGCATGGCGAAGGCAAACTACCATCATCACTCCGTGAGGAACTCAATTTCAATTTCATAAGCTTTTATTCGATTTGAAGGTACAAATCATACAAGCGACATTAAAAATACAACACCATATATATACAATTAATACTCAATATTCGCATTAATGGTGCGGAAAGACAAGCAATATAGGGATATATACAAATGTGTACAGACAGGAAATCAATATATTTAACACACAAGTGGAGTTTCCTGGCAGCTGTACATTAAAACAAACGAAATCCAAACCGCTCAGAGGGCATAAAAAGGTAAATATTTGGGGTGTAAAGAGGAACCTTACAATACATACTATGGACATAAAACACGAGTGACCATTCCATATTTGTAACTAATAAAAACTTTTATGTACAGACAGGAATGTATTAAATGATAGCAGCACTATACATTTCCTGGCAGCTGTACATCTCAAGAATTTACAGACAGGTAAGTATAAAGACGTTACAGTACTATACTTTTCCTGGCAGCTGTACATTTCAAGATATAGGTAGCCACAAAAAAACAGATATCCACATTCTCCATTGAGGATAATAGTATTAATGCGGTCTTTGTGGTTCGAGTATTGTATTTTATAAAAATGGGCTTAAGGTATTTTAACCTAAGAAAATGATAAAATTTACAAAAAAGTAAAAAGTGGCAACAGCTCTGGCGTGAAGTATTGTCACACGGGCAGGGAGTCTCTGATCTAACTTTCTGAGTTGGGAACGCAACAAGGTGGTGAACGATACCCAATCTGACACGGGTTAGTACAAATTGGTGAGATGGGCGAGTCACGTTCACAAGGTAAGATTGTAGCCCCGGAGTTAAATTCAGGTCTTTATAAAACTTCACGGTGGCTAATTTACCATACACTTTGTCACGCTCCATCTTTTTAAAGTTTAAAAATGTTAACTTGATCTCTTTTTTGGGGATGGCAGCAGCCTGCTCTGGATCAAGAAAAACATCGATGTCAAATAGAAGATTATACCAGAAATGAATATATCGCATCCACTGTATACGTAATGAGTGGTCAAGACCTATACAATCAAGAATAATCTCTTGAGTGAATCGAGTCTCTGAGGTACTCATTACCACAATACTTAGGAAAGATAAATACCCCACTAGCTGTGACACTTATAGGCCCCTGTCTCTCCTTAATATAGATGTAAAAATATTGGCGAAGATTCTGGCTAATCACCTTTAGCCTCTCATGCAAAATTTGGTCTTATCTAACCAATTTGTCCTTATTCCGGTGCGCTCTACCTCCCATCATTTACGGGCACTGTTTGATAAACTCCACACTCTTAATCCAGAATTGCCGGCGGCGGCGGTCATGCTTGACGCTACAAAGGCATTTGATTCTATAGAATGGAGATATCTATTTTATGTGTTACAGCGATGGGATTTTCACCTCTCTTTATTAACTTGGTATGCCTATTATATGCTGGGTCAACGGCACGTGTGCGGGTGGAAGGCTGCACATCGGATCCAATACAAATCACCAGGTTTACACAGCAGGGGTGCCTGCTGTCACCACTGTTATTTGCTCTGACACTGGAGCCCCTGGCCTGTCTAAACAGACAATCTCATAAGTGTACAGCTCTTAGTGTTTTCCATCGGCCTGATATCATATCTCTCTAAGCAGACGATATGCTGCTGTTTATACGTGAGCCCCGCACTTATTTAGTGCCAGTCCTGCAGGAATATATCAGTTTCGCCCGTTTTTCTGACCTCCATAATAAATGGTCCAAGTACATAGTGATGCCGCTGACGGAGAGCACTATCCCGCATGAACTTGAATTTCCCCTCATTTGGGCCATGGACTCTGTAAAATATTTAGAGATATGCATCCACCATAATCCAAAGGTTGTTGTCTGTGAGAATTACGGCACTGCCATAGTCATGTTGGAACAACAGGTAGATAGTTGGGTAAAACTTCCGCTCTCACTTGCAGAGCGCATTGCACTAGTCAAAATGGTGGTGTTGGCAAAATGTTTATATTACTTCAGTAACATACCGGTTCAACTTAAGCAATCATTTTTTAAAACTCTGCGTACTCTGTTGCTTTGCCTTGCTTGGGGAGGCCGACAGGTGCGTGTGAGCTGGAAAACCCTCACATTGGACTACAAGCATGGAGGTTTCAATATACCTGACTTTTACTTGTATTATCTTTGTGCACACACACAATATGCACATTTCTGGTTTGCCCCACATGCCTTTTTCCCTCATGTGGCTGTGGAACACTGGGATGCCCACCCAGTCATGTTGAGCTCCTTATTAACACATGTCCATAGGCCTACACACCACAATACTTCCAACACTATTCATTCTATGATCACTGCTTGGCAGGCATTGGGTCAAGAGGCGGAAAAACTACCATTATATTCCCCGCTTTTACCAGTAGCATACCATTCAAGCATATCTGTAAAGCACGAGCAGGGAACGCTGAATACACTTGCGCAAGCGGGTATTACTAAGTAGCAATATCTGTTTCCGAATGGCACTTTTCTGATTGCCACAGACATGGATTAATATTCAGAATAAGAGACCACTTTTTGTATTCTATATGCAGAGGCAAAAAAAGCACTGCAGATTCACTACTGTACATTTCCTATGGAACCACAGGAGGCATTGGTGCTGCACACAATTACTTTGGCCCCCACTCGCCACAAGCTAGTTACTAAGCTACATCGTGCTGCTAAGGAAGACAGACCTCCCCATGTGACAAGAGCCTTTGCGCCTGGAATGAATGTCTAGACATACCACTCACACAGAGAGAATGGGAGATCTGCTGCCAACTTACTAGTACCCTCACATCTAATGGAAATGTGCGTATCATCCATTTTAAATACCTGCACCAAGTGTACTATACTTCACATAAGCTTTTTAAATATGGGCTCCGGGACACAGATGCTTGTAAGAGATGCAGGGTTGTAGGTGCAGATTTCTGGCACCTAGCTTGGACGTGTAGACAAGTGTCGGAATACTGGACTGCTGTAATCACTGCTCTATCAAAGATTATTGGGATTGCAGTGCAGTGCACTCCACAGATATGCTTATTGGGTCTCGTTCCATTCCTAAAAGGTGCAGTGGGGAGGGTGGTAGGAGTGGCACTGCTTGTCGCCAAGCGTCGGGTGGCGATGGTGTGGGATAGCAAACTGAGCCCCAAAGTGGAGCAGTGGCTGAAGGATCTGTCAATCTGTAGAGAGAATTAACAGCCAGATTCATCAAACTAAAATTGGCTCGCAAAGGGCCAGATTCTGAGAATCTGGCCCTTTGCGAGCGCTATTTTTGCATTTGGGATTAATCACCCCAAATGCAAAAATCGCAATTCTCGAAATCGCTAAATTGCAATGAATTGCATTTAAGGAAGCTCAATTTGAGATTCCTTAAATGCAATTCATGAACCATTTTAAAATTGCAAATTCACAATCTGGGGCCGCTATATACCGCGAAGTCTAACTATGTGGTAAATAGCAAAAACTTTGAAAAATGCACTAAAGTGCATTTTTCAAAGTTTCATGTGGCGCACACTCATGCCCTAAGGGCATGTGTGTGCGCACCATATGTGCACACATCAATTTCACTGGTGCAACAGGGTGTCCTTTGGACACCCCTGCACCCTTGAAATCGCAATCTCTATTTGCGAATCGCTAATTGCGATTAGCAAATTGAGATGGTCTTCCCATTCATTCCTATGGGCCTCTATGCCCATAGGAATTATTAGAAATCGCTATTTTTTAAGTGATTTCTTGATGAATAGCATTTCACTATTCCTTAATAGGGAATCAGTATTTTTTGCTATTAAGGGATCGCAAAATGTGTTCTTGATGAATCTGGGGGTAAGTCCTATATGCGGAGGAGCTACCTTCGACATCCAGGCTTAATGATATTTGGGAGCCCCTGTTAATATACCTGCGTACTGCTGATCAACCCAACTCACCTGAAGCTGATTCTATGTAAACATATATGTCACATGCTGTATGTAATAATGTCAGTCTGCTCAAGTTTGTTTTTTCCCCTGTATATTTCAGAAGTAGTCATGTGCCATTTGTTTATATTGTTTTATCAGATTACAGTTTATCTGGATGAGGATGTAATGTATGAACATGTTCTTTTGTTATTCTGTTAATTTTTCTTCTCTTATTTTTTGTCTCTGTATGTTGTAGAAAATATTCTGAAAATCAATTAAAATTTTTTTTTTTTAATGTATCTGAAACTCTCTAAAATCAGGCATGAAACTCTACTTCTTTCTTGGTTAAAAGTAGTACAGAATGTCAAAACACTCCATAAAGACAGACAGCATTGTTTACAGCATAGTCAAACAACCTCAGTTCAGGACTCTTTTTTTATGGATCATGTCATTACATTTCCATTTTATAATAGCCTGCACCTGGTCTAGTCTCAACTTCAGCATCCATTGTCTGAGTTTTCCTGTTATCAAAGTCAAAGTCAAAAAGTAGCCTTATTCGATAACAAGTCTCTCATAAGCAATAACATACATACAATCATCATAAAAACATGAGTTATCAGATGAATCATGGTATAAAAAATATACAGTCCATAAAAACAGTAAGTTCACATTTCCAGATGAAAATAACGGCAGACTGTTACATGTAGAAACTTTGTGCAGCCATAAGTTAATTAAAATCTAGCTTGTTTGTTTAAAAGAGTATAAAGTGACAGTGCAATAAAAATGCGCAGAGAAGTTAAACATATAAAAAAAACACAATAATTCATTTAGAGTGTAGCACGTAGAGATTTAAACCTTGCTATTCAGGCACGGCCAAGGTACTTAGCCGTGCCACAGGACAGGAGGGTCAGTGCGTCCGTTTTCAGAATGCGCAAAGCAACACTATGTTCATAGGTGCCCAGTAGGCTACAGATAGTTTTAGCCATCTTGTTCTTGCCTTCTTGCAGACAGGGCAGGCAAACACAAAACGAGCCACGCTTTCAGTTGGAGCCGTAAAGCAGGGGCAGTCCGCTGTTGACTGATGCGAGGCACTCCACTTTGCAGTTAATTCTTGTATCGAGAGTGTGCCTACCCTAAACTCAATATAAAGTGTCTAGGTAAAGTTCTAAAAATATGCGCTGCTTGTGTAAATAAAATTCTTCTGTGAGCCTTCCTAATCTCAAAATACTATGCTCTTGTGCATCTACTCAAGCCCAATAGTGCTTTTTGAGGTCGGCCTTACTAGATGAGGTTTGGGTTTCCCACAAATCCTTCAAGCCAAGTGCTAAAACTAACTTTTTTAGATTAAGGAGCCAGCTGATTCAGTGGTTGCCATCCAGGGCCATCAATTCCTTGAGCTCAGGGGTCTGACGCTGGCGAGCCCAGAATAACAGATGCCGTAGCCTGGCTATATCTTTAAAAGATTGCCTACCCATATCACTCATCAAAGGTTTTAATGGTGCCTTGCTGGGAAGCATCACTAGATCTCTAAAGAATTTGTGTTCAGATCTACTAATTCCATCCACATTGTCGAAGCCCCATAATTCGGCACCATAGAGGGCTGAGCTAACTGCTTTGGCTGCATAAATTGTGAGAGCAGGAGCCACAGGTCTGCCCTGCGAGGAGCGATGTTCTCTGAGTAGTGTTCCTACCACACGCTTGTGGCTTAAAAGCATTTTATCGATGTGATGGTGCCAATGAATTTTCTCAGCAAGCCGAATACCTAGATAGTCGAGCATTGAGACTCGCTCTAAGTATGTTCCATCTAGTGTAAAATTACCTTTATGTGGCCTATGGGGATTAAACACCATGAGCTTAATTTGGAGGTGTTAACAACCAGCCCCCTCGACTCATAGAAGAGATGAAATCTATTTAAGACCTTCTGGAGCCCAGCCGGAGTTTTGGACCAGAGAAGAGTGTCATCCACGAATAGCAGGGTAGGAACCCTGTCTCCTGCCAGGGAAGGGGCATCTGATGGAAGTTCTTGTAAAAAAACGAACTACCCCATTGATGAATAGGGTAAATAGGATGGGGGCCATTACGCAACCCTGGTGCACTCCTCTGTTTACAGGGATCCTGTCTGTCTTTTTTTCCTGAGCTTCCCACCTCACTTGGGCATAATTGCCCTCGTGAAGGCATATGAGCAGATTCAGAACCATCGAACGGATCCCCATATCACCTAACAGCTTCCACATCTGGTCACGGGGTACCAGGTCAAAAGCAGGTCACTAAAGGCCAAATAAAGACCCTCACTGGCGGCAGCTGCGGGCTTTGCAATGGCCTCTTGTGGTGAAAGCTGGCTTGCTGAAATGATGTCCTGTTATTTTTTTCTTACTACTGCTGGAAGGTACCCTAATAGCCCGTGTGTACCAAATTTGCCAACTGAGGTCTCTTCCTGCAATCATCATTGTCACATTGTAGGGCATAGCTTTATACTAGGTTTTTTTATCATTCTTTTCCTAATGTAAGTTTGAGTGGCATTAAGAATCTCGACTATTCTCTGGCATTGCCGCCCGCGACAAGGGTAGTATTTGGGTTCTGGAAACAATCACTGTGCCAAAGGGGTGATGGGGTCATCTAACACAAGAAACCCCACTATGGCTCAACGGTCTACCAGGTCCTAAGTTTGCGACAATATAGGCATTACCTCACTGGGGCGGTCATGCATGGGTGGACACTCAAATCCTCCAAGAGCTCCAAAGTGAATTAAACATGCCAAGCTAACTAGATTCTGGTGAGGGGTTCTCTCATGCCTATCCAATGTCTTGGGACCATCCTATGTCCTATGTCGACCTCCAAAATTGACTTTCCAACACACTACAGATGAAAATGGGTGCAACAAATACAAGCGACATCTCCTATTCCTGGGCCTTACCCTGGCAAAATGGGGATATAGCTCTACTTTGGAAGGCTCCTTCTCCTCCCCTACTAGGTGTTTGGAAGCAAGAGATGGACTTCTGCATGTGCCTGGAACAACCAATATTCATAGCCAAGGGGTATCCTTTGAAACGCATTAAAATATGGCAGAGCTGCGCCGACTACCAAGGCATTCCACTGATACATTGGACGCCAAACTGAAGCTATGCTCCCAGACCGAGATACAGACTTATCACACTAGTATATAATATACACGCCCTGATGAAGTCTGTATGCGGGTGGGTGATTCCGGGGAGATGCGGTATAGACATTGCACATATTGTTATTCTGTTTGTTAATGCCTTGTTTATGATATATATACCCACTTAAAGAAAATTGCACAATATTCGTATATTTCAATCAGTGCATACATGGTGTAGGCCCTGCGGCCACATATGGTTGGAAATGCAAATATAATATTTTTTTAAAAAAAAGAATTTTGACAATAGATAGTTTCAGGGCCTTTACATTATTTCCTAGGTTCTTTATCCATGGGATTATCTCTTAGAACTGTACCTGACGTTTAAGCAGAAAACTAAATGACCCTTGATGCACTTACCAAATACATGACCCATAGTTTAAATTTTTTATGCAGTACTTTACTTTGATTTTCATAAGTCCCAGCTCCAGTCCGAGAACACTATTAACTGTGCCTTTCGGAAGACTCAGCCAGTCTTTCCAGTTGGTCATCTTTACAGACTGCAATTGAAATACATCGGATTTCACAGCCATAGAGCAGTAAGGGCCTCATTTGTAAGAGGTCTGCGCCTTTTGTCACTTTTTCTATGCTCTGGTGAAGCAGGCCTCTTAGTCATATCTATGAGGTGGCACAAAGCCACCCTGCATAGCTTTGCATGGCTTCATAGATATGGAATTAAACAAGGCAGCATGAGTCACTGCAGTACCTTACTCTCCAATAAGGAGCGTTCCACGGGCTTTGCAGTGGGTATTCCCATGCAACACCCATGGATTTTGATGTTGCCCCAGATTTACAAAAGCAGGTAAACCTGGGGCAGTGCCAACATTTTACGCTTCCTCAGAGCCGGCATAACGAGGAGAAATGTTTTCATTTCTCCTTTTTTCTTCCTCTTTCCATGTGTGTTGCATTCAGTGGCACACATAGAAAGAGGGAAACTCCTCCATGGAATGTTTTTGTGTAGTAAGGTGTCCCGTCCGGCACAAAAACAATCAATACTACAATAGACACTCTTGCACCATGGTACAAGTGAGCCTGCATTGACGAAAGGCAGCCAAAACCGCACCAGCGCAGTGGGAAAGGACAGGAATGTGTTCTATATCATGAATACCATGCATTCTTCCCCTTTCTATTTGATGCACGGCAGCACAATGAAGTGATTTACCTCACTTCCCTGCATCAAAAACTTGTAAATGAGGTCCTAAATGTAAAATTATTATATTTTAGGTCTCCTGGAGCACCTTAACTTACGTATGCCTCAGGACTGGGTCCATCTTCTTTAAGGAGTAAGTGACTGCCTCAGCTCTCTGCTCCTGACTGATTATTAAGATTATCTTTAAAAATGATGCTCATATATTTGTATTTGGGTGCAATCTCCAATTGCTCTGGATTAATCCACAAGTTTACATTTATATTTTTTTCTAGCCTTTGAAACTATCATTAATTTTATTTGAGAGACATTTATTTTCAAATCATTGGTTGTACAATAGAAAGAAACGGTATCTAGCTGTTTTTTAAGACGTAGTGGCATGCGATCCAGTTGGAAGTTGTGGTCAACCTATAATGTAGCTGGAATTAACTCCTGTTCTAGTTTCAGTGGAAAAAAAACTCAGGACTAAGTTTTGAAAATACATCTGTTATATGTAAGGAAAAGAAGAGTGGTGTGAACATATAGCATACAGCTTTGCCTTAATCCAGTAGGTGTATTAAATGTAATGGTTAAGGCACCCTTGTTCCCCAGTTCTTCATGGGTCCAAGCACCTTCATGAAGTTGTATGACCATTTTCAATAGGCCTGGGGATATCTCCCAATTCGAAAGACTTTCTACAGGTTTCCCCTGTTACTAATGTTGAAAGCAGTTGATAGGTCTATATAGGCTGCATAACATCATTGATTTCTTTTCAAAACATATACTCCAACCATCAGCTTCAAAGCAAAACACCCAACTACTATTGAATGACACCTCCTGAATCCTAGCTGTGCTTTAGGCAAGATTTTTTTCCTTTCCTTTCATTCTTCAAGGGCGGTTAGCAGATGCTTTGCATACATTTTACTTGGAACATCTAACAATGTTATCATCGTATTGTTGTTGGGTAGAGTTCGGAACCCTCTCTTAAAAATTGGGACTCACATACTTCCCTTCCAGGGGCTCAATTATAAAAGGTGCCCCAGGGGTGTAACAGGATGTGCACACATTTTGTGTACCCCCAGGGCACTTTAGTAATACAGAAAGGGATGCAGACGCATGTGAGACACTTTCTGTAATACAGACAGTGCTGATGCACATATAGCGCCAGCCTTATCACCAGAAGGTGTTCCCTCATTTGCATGGGAGCATGCCCCCATGAAAATGAGGGAAACTGTTTACCACTGTGCTATAATTTAAATGTGGCAGCAGAGGCAAAGAAGGTATCAGAAAGAGCACTGACAGTGCTCCTCCTAAAAAGTGGAGCACTGTTAGTGCACCCCCAAATTGCAACCCTCCTAGAAGGGAGAAAGGGGTTCTATGCCCCCCAGACTTCCCTCTTTAGGTGGGGGAAGTCATTCACTGCACCTGACTGCAAGGGGATCTCCATTTCCCCTTAAAACTGCAGGCAGGTTGCCGCCCGAACAGTGAAACATGGAGCAGCTTTGAAGCCACCACTCCATATTTCACTTGCTTCAACTGCCCTCAGGGAAGTACGAGTTTGTGGCTGGCCTGGGGGCAGTACATTTAATGTAATATGATCCTCCTTGTTCCAATTGATGTGTCTTGTGTCTCTCCTAAACTCCCTCCTGTAATCTTTTATCAATAAGTTTCTGGTACTGTTGTTCTTATTCAACACAGCGTTACCTTTTTAGGTCTCGCTAGACGAACGCAAAAGCGAAGCTTTTGCATCTAGCGAGACAACTAATGCTATCACTTTCAGGGGAATGTGGACAGAAGACTGTCACGAGCGTCTCCTGCCGGAGATTCTACCTCGTGACCGCGCACGCCCAGCCCGGCGCCATGCACGTCCCCTGCCACAGACACACACATGCACACGCAGGCAGGAAGGGCCACTCACACAGACACACGCGCGCACCCCCCCCGCCCTGCCGCACACACGCAGGAGCGCACCTACACACACGCATGCACACATACAGAGACACTTCTCCCCCCCCCCGCGCCGCATACACAGAAGCGCCCCCGGCCGCCGCATACATACAGAGACACCTCCACCCCCCTCCCTCGCCCCCGCCGCAGCTCTCCCCCCCACCTGACAACACTCACCGGGCTCTGCTGGCGGGGGCTACACGAGAGCTCCCGCTCCTCGGGGCTCTTTCCGCAGCACTTCTCTTTGCTCCCGGTGTGACTCCTCGGCTCTGCAGCTCTCCTCCGGGGCCGCGGGACAAAAGCTACTCCTCTGCTTAGGCGGCTCCGGGGCACTCCGCAGCTCATGGGAGCCCCGGGCCGCGGCCCCCGGGAAGACTTTTCCTCTCCTTTCTCGGGTGCTCGAGGAGGCGGGACTTCCGGCCGGGCCGCGATGCAATTGGCTGGCCGGTCGGGCCGTGATGCAATTGGCTGGCCTGAAGTGCTTCCGTCTGTGACTCCGGCAAGCCGACATTACTGAATGTGCTTTTCGGTAAGCTTTCACACTCAAGCAACGTGTTTTCGACAGAGTGCAGTGAGTAAATCTGACTTGTTTGTGAAAGGCAACACTGTTTGGCAAAATTCTGCTAAATCTTTTAAAATGCGAACCGTATTTACTTTTCCTTTGCGTGTTTAGGGTATTTTGTAATTTTAAGTAGTGGCACTCTTGTTGGGCTACGTACGGGTGAAATGGGAATACCTCAGCACTCCAGAGGTCTTCTAACACACACATAAATAAAGACGTGGTTGATTTACAAAGTAAAGGACACATCTCTCAATACATATGTTTCAGCCGTAAGGAAAAGACAATTAAGGCACTCACTTTTAAGTCAAGTGATGGTGATTGCCCGACTCTTACTCTAAAAATTGTTCTAAGCCCGCGCTCCCACTTTACAAATTGTTCTTGCGCCACTGTTGTTGGTTGCTGTCCTGTCTTATGTGCAACGTTGCAGAATCTTATTTTGGCAGCCTAGGATAAGCCTGCACCCCCTCTTTTCACTTGTTCTGTCTCTGATTTCACGGAAAACACGAGCCCTGTCAGCAGCACTACTTTTGAGAAGAAAGAGCTTTTTGTACGCCACGCGCGCTCAGACGCGAAGCTGAAGGACTCTCCCAACTGCGCCATACTCTGTGTTATGGTCCTTGCCCTGAAGTGGGGGGAAAGTGTTTCGGGTTACGCGGCGCAGCTCGGCAGGTGCCGGCTAAAGAATACAGTCATTGATTTGGCACAAATAGAAAGTCAGACAGGTTTTTTCGACAGCTGAGCTATTTAGGCCGGTAAACAAATTGCCTCAATAGAAAAGCAGCAGCAGCGAGGAGTTCTTTCCATGAAGGCCCTCTAGAAGTAATGAGCGTCAAGTCGGGTAAATAGGGTGTAGTCAGATCTTTCTTCTCTTCCTTCAGGGCCTTAGCCCCACTGAAGGGAGTTTCCAGGTTTGTTGCCAAATGTGTTCCATTCCTCCCAAGTTGTGAGAGCCAGGTGGCTGGATCACTGTGCTCTGCGTCCTGAAACGGTGCTGGCGAAGTGACATAAAGAACATGCAGTGTCATGTCGTAGTGCCTTCCCACACTTCCCATAACAAAGGCAGTGTTGGGAAAAAAGCATCACTAAATAATCCAACAAGTCTATCTTAAGCAGATATCTGCTTCAGGCTCAAGACACTTTAGTATACTCCCAGAGTTCAAGATAAATGAAAAGACCTCCCTTCCACCAGTATCAACACAGCTTTAAACTGCCGAATCTCTAATTGAAGTATATTCATTTAATGTATTATTTATTTATGGATTGCTAGGCCTCAAACACTACCAACAAGTGTCTTCAGTTTGCCTAGAACAAGTGTGGGAATTACAGAACAAGCATTTGCAAAGCCAAGTGGTCGCACCTTTCAGAACCTATTGGCTTTGGTAATGCTCTACAGACATTTGTTGGCTTGCTTGGCACTCTTCTTTACAGCCTCATAATTCGTCATGGCATGTCTAACATAATTTCCGTCCCTCTCTATGAAGCAGGGAGGAAGGACTGATTGATTGAACGTAGTCAGTGCTCGTCCGCTGCTCCCGTAGTCATTGAGGTACTATTTTGAACTGTTTAACTTTTAGGGCCAGATGTTGGAGCCCTAATACCGGAACATTATCAAACAATCCTTTATTTAAAAAAAAAATGCTCTCTCCGTCGTACGCTCTCTCTGTCTCTCTCTTGCTGTCTCTCTCTCGCTCTCCCTCTCTTGCTCTCCCTCTCTCCTCTCTCTCTGTGTCCCTCTCTCCATCTCTATCCCACTTTCTCCCTTCTCCCACTCTTTCTCTCTCTCTCTCTCTCCCTCTCTCTCTATCATATACTGTAAAGAATTGATTAGGAACAATTTATTGTTGTTAGTGCAGCTTCATAATACGACTTCCCAAACCTGGAGCCACAATAAAGTTATAATTTATCAGACAGAGCAATAAAAAAAATCCATAGAGCATTTAATTAAAATAATTCATTGCTTGTTCAGAAACCGTTATAGATGGCTTCTAAGCACTTGGCGGGCACAAGAAGATGTGTTGGAAGCGGAGAAACGTCCACCCATGAGGCACACTGTGGAGTTAGGAGGGTACATTCTTGAACAGACGCATGTCAGTGGGTAGAAGCTGGGGCATGTATGATGTATAAGATTCCAAGAGGGCAAAAACGGTTGGCATGATTGTGGGACCATACGCCAGTATAGGGGGACCCTCCCTCACACCGTGTCGTGTGCTGGTGACTTCTTCATTAGTTAAGTTATCTCACCTTTGTATAGCGTTCACCAGCAACCAATGTGAAATTTTGGCACTCAAACGTTTCATGGCAATGAGAGGCCGGCCTGTATGTGTGGTTGGGTTATTTGTGGTTGTTGTGTGTCCGATATGAGAAGAGTGGGTGTGTGCTTGAGGTCCTGACACATGCTCTGGTTCAATGAGTATCACTGTTTGCAGAGCATACAGTGGCCTTTTACAACAGGAAGCACTTCATTAGGGACCAGTGGTTCCTTACCTGTTGCAGCAGCCCTCATAAGCGGAGCAGGCAGTGGCCATAATAATAGCTGTTTGCTGTCCTGAGGCCTGTGGTATTAACATTTTTAATACAATAGATTAATGTGATGAAAGAAAACATTAATAAAAGCCAGTACCATTTACAATACAAAACTCACACTAGTACAAATGCAATGCATTAGATTTCGCAATTACAACAAAGTGAGCTATTGCCATTTTGCATTACACCATTTGATTAACCCCTTCCGTGCTCCCGTCGGCCAATAGCTGTTGCGAGCACTACCTGGCTAGTGCTGCGCATGTCCGTTGGCCGACGGGGCCCGCCCACTCGTTAAAACCGCCGCACCGCAGCGGAATTCGCACCGCGGTAAATGCTTCATGAAGGGAAAAAAAAACAATATCATTTACAATGCCAATAGCTCAAAACAATGTCATTGCGAGACCTATTGCATTGTAAATGCTTGTTCTTTCTCTTGTATAGATTTGCAGCCTGATTCATCATTGGGCCGTTTGGCGAGTCTGAAATAGCGATTCATAATAAGGAATCGCTATTCCAGACTCGCAAAACGGTATTCATGTAGGAATCGCAAAAAAATATGCGATTCCTACACATTCCTTATTTGCGATTAGCAAATTGCTAATCGCAAATAAGGAAAAACTCCCCATTCATTCCTATGGGCCAAGGCCCATAGGAATGAATGGGGAGTATTCCTTATTTGCGATTAGCAATTTGCTAATCACAAATAAGATAGCGATTTGAAGGGTGCCAGGGGTGTCCAAAGGACACCCTGTAGCACCCCTCAAATGCACATTTGAACAGGTGTTGCGCACACACATGTCCAAAGGACATGTGTGTGTGTAACATGCAAAAGAAAAAAATGCACAAAAGTGCTTTTTACTCTTTTTTCGCAATTTACCACCAAGTCAGACTTGGTGGTAAATTGCGAACAAATATTGCGATTTCGCTATTTCTAAATCGTTGATGAATTGCATTTAAGGAATCTCTATCAGAGATTCCTTAAATCCAATTCCTCGCAAATATGCGATTTCGGTAATAGCGATTTTTGCATTTGGGATGATGAATCCCAAATGCAAAAATCGCACTCGCAAAGGGCCAGATTCTCAGAATCTGGCCCTTTGCGAGCGCAATTACCTTTTATGAATCAGGCTGAGAGTCCTTTGCTTTTTAGACACTTTTCTAAGCTTAGAAGTGAGCTGTCCCACTTTACTTATTAGTTTTTTATATTTCACCAATATATTGCATTCTGAATCTACACAGTTCGAGTTCAGGAGATTCTGAATAATTAGTTTTGTCTGCTTTTTCAGTTTTGCCTTTCAAATTATCCTAATATTTTTCTTACATTGATTACAGGCTGAGTTCACCACATTTCTCTTTGTTTAGTGGCCCAGGTTAAGGTTAAAAACAGAGGTTTATGATAACTCCTTGCCAGATTGCCTATCACCAGATCACTGACCAAATATTAATACTCCATTGAGATTATGGCGTTCAATCAAGGAAGACCTTTTACCATTGTCAAGTTTGGCTTACAAGCTCGATCCTGGTTTCATCTTTCACTGATTATGGTCATATTTAATGTGTTTGATATATTCGCCAATTGTTTCCCTCTGAATTCGCCAATTTCATTTGTCAGAGACTGAGAGGGGTTATTTAAGCTAATTTCTGTTTCTACTTGAATTTCAACACAAAGAGCAGGATTAAATAATTTTGCATTTAAATCACCAACCAAAAGGACAGCGGTCGTATGAAACAGTATTCTTATCTTTCCTTGTTTATCTTGAAATTTATTTTGGAGGAAGTATGTGTTTACCCTAGTCCTTTCACAGCAAATACAAGTTACTTGACAGGGTAGTGAGAAGGAAGGCATCGATGTAATGTCATTGGCAAAAAAGTTGTTCATCATGTTGCTTTCTCTCTCTTTGGAACAGGTCTAAGGTTAAATAATAGAGCATTGAGAAAGGCATAAATGTGAAGGAAAAAACAAGTGAAATAAATTAAAAGAGAATGTTAGACCTGCCTTCCTTGGTGTGGTCTCCTCTGTCTTTTTGCCTCTGCCTCCTGTATTTGTGACTGTATGCTGGACGTTGACTTTGCTGGTTTTAGAACTCAGGGAACTTTACCACTGCTGATCAGTGCTTAAGTGCAAATGTCCCCTGTGTAAATTCTGATTGTGATTGGTTATCCATGATTGGCATATTTGATTTACTGGTATGTCCCTAGTAAAGTGCACTGTGGGTGCTCAGGGCCTGTAAATAAAATGCTACTAGTGGGCCTGCAGCACTGATTGTGTCACCAGCACGACTAGCTTGTCAAACTTGTCTCTGGCCTGCGTGGGCAGTTTTAAACTACCATGCCAACCTGCCCAGTGTATCCATTTGCATGGCCCAAACCTTCCTTTTTTCTATATGTAAAGCAACCATAAGAAAGGCCCAAGGTAGCGCCATGGGCAGGGTGCAGTGTATATTAAAGGTAAGAGATGTGCTGGTATGTTTTACATGCCCTGATAGTGAAATACTGCCAATTTCATCTTTCACTGTTGGAAGGACTATCTTTCCTGTAGGTTATCATTAGAGCTCTCTTGTAACATCTTAGAAGTGTTACTTTCAACTGGGAAGAGATAGATATTTGGAGTTTGGGTTCCATGAACCCAGAATATAAAAATGCATCTTTTAGTGAAGTTGATTTTTAAATAGAATTTTTGAAAATGCCACTTTCAGAAAGTGGGAATTTTCTTGCTTTACCATTTTTTGTCTCTGCCACCCTGTGGAATCAAAGTCAGGTGTAGACTGACAAATTGGTTGTTTGTGCATTCACTCTAGACAGTCACACAAAGGTAGCTGAGGTGTGCCCTGCAAATCCTGATGGCCCATCAACAGGCTAATGGGTATTCCTGACCTAGAGTGGTGGGAGGAGGTGTCATTGATACTGAATAGAGCTGTGCCTTTCCTCACAAAATGCTGTCTCCACTCCTTATAGTGCGTTTAGAGCCACATCAGGGCCAGGCAGGATTGTGTGGACTATGTAGAATTTCCTTTGAAGTATGCCTACTTCAAAGGTGAAAAGGGGTATAAGTATTGGACCTCTGACACTCCATTTTTGGAACACTTCTGGACTGAGTAGATTCCACCCAGGAGAAGAGCTGGAGAAGCTGTAGGAAGGGAATTTGCACTCTGTTTGTTGCTGTGTTGGGCTGGTCTGATGCTTGCTGCTTCTGTCTTGGAGAAGTGACTGGACTTTGCTTTCTTTAATCCTGCTTGCCAAGGTTCTCCAAGGGCTTGTGTGTGCCTGCCTCCTGTTAAGAAGTCTCAGGGCCATAAAAGACATCACCTGCACCCCTGAACTCCTGTGCTGGGAGTTCTGACCTGCCAAGTGATGCCAATTCCAGTTCTGGCTTTTGCTGCAAAAGAAGAAGAAAATCCATGCAAGGGAGATTTGACACATCACCTTCACTGTGGCCGGAAAATGTACACAGCACCTGTTTTGCTGCCGCATCAACCCAGCGTGTCCAGATTTTTCCATGCATCGCACCTGTGCACCATGTTTGCATCGACAATGGGCTTCAGTAATTAACCAAGGCCACGTATTCTAGCAACGAAGCATCACCTCCCCTCGCAGTAAAAAACTGATGCATCACCTTCCCTAGCAGCATCAAACTGATTTTTCACCTCCTCTCACAGTAAGGAACCAAAGCATCACTTGCCTAGCAGTAAGGAACCAACACATTACCTCCTCTGGGAGCGAGGACTGAAGCATCACCTTCTCTGCGAGTAAGGAACTGACGCTTTGCTTTTCTAGTGCCTCACCTCCCTGTGTCCGTTTTCATCTTTTGATTTTGACACATGCCATGTACTTTGTGTTCAAAAGTTACCCATCCATAGTTTCCTATGGACTGAAGTGTTTTACCCTTTTTGAAGTGATATCTTGATTTCTGTATTTTAGATTTTTGTCGTTTTGGTCTTGTTTTGATTAGATAATATTGGCTATTTTTCTAAACTGGTGTGGAGTCCTTTTGCGGTGCTTTCTCTGTGTTACTGTATATGTGTACAAGTGCTTTACACATTGCCTCTGTAGTTTAGCCTGACTGCTTTGTGCCTACCTACCAGAGGGTGACCACAGGTAAACTTACATGTGAACTTTACTCATCCTGACTTGAGTGAGGGTTCCAGCTTGTACAGGTAGCATACTGACTGACAACTAGAAACACCATTTCTAACAGGGACGAAATGTTATCAACCAATAGTTTACAGAGCTGGGTAGACCCAATGATTTTTGTAGGATTGTATGAACAAAATACTTTTATCATACAAAAGGATCCAAGGGCATAACGTGAATATGGCAATGTACAGGTGTGTACATATAGAATAATAATTTAATATTATTATAGCGATTTATGAAGCACTGAGCCCTGACCTGTCTAAACTACAGTCAAGGAATCTAAATTCAGAAAAGTAGCAACAGACACTGAGAAGAGTTGAACAACCAGGTTCTGAGTTTGTTTCAAAATTATGTTTCAGAGGACTCAGCTCTTATCTGTGCTGGGAGGGAGTTTCAAGCCTTGGCAGCTAGGAAGGAGAAAGAGCACGCCCCCAATCCTTGGGAACTTGCCTTACATTGGCCTTCGAAGTTCTCAGATTATCCTGCAGGAAGTAAGGCTGTATCATAGTGCTTAGGTATTTAGGACCTTTCTGGGAGAGATTCTATAGCAGAAGCAAAGGGCTTTAAAACAAATTCTCTTCTCCAGAGGTAGCCAATGGAGGGAAGCCAGAGCCTTCGATGCTGATGCCTTTCTGGGGATATTAAGAACTATGCGAGCCACTGTGTTTTGGACTCTTTGGACTTTTTTCAGACTACATTTGGTTGCTCCCAGGTAAAAAACGTTGCAATAGTCTAACTGTAACGTTACCATAGCATGTACCATGGTTTTGTGTGATTCCATCAGGAGCAGGTCCAGGGTCTTTCTGAGACAGCACTGGTTGGGATGATAAGAGCAACATGTAAGGATAGGCCATCCGATGTAATGGGGCTGCCTGCCATCCCTTACTGAAAATGTGTTGCCTGCTAGGTTATTTTAGGTTTTTCACTTGTGACTATGGTTAGTGTATCAAACACACAAAAGGTGATGGGAGGAATGGTTTCAAATAGTTTACCCACTGACAATTACTTGAAGCAGCATTCAAACCCATCGTTTTTTGCCTGCTATGAGACCTGAGATTAGACCATATGCAAATCAGCCTTTGTCCTACTCCAATAAAACAGCCCAAACCGAAATGTAAAGCCAGGTCCTGTCTAAACCGGAACATGAGCAAACCAAGGCACCATGAGGCTAGTTGAGCCTCTTCAGCCACGTGCAGCTTGGATCCATTGGCACATTAGGCACTGGGCCCATGACTGGGCGTGCCCTGGCCATTTAGGGTGTTACATCAAATACACAAAACGGGATTTGGTGGAATTCTTGCAAATAGTCTAGCCACTGGCAATCCCTCAGTAGTTTTTTTAATCCATCATTTATAAGGGCCGAAACCATGTTTAGATTGTTTGAGCTCTGGTTCTGTGGTTGGCATTTCAGGCTAGACTGGTACTATTGGAGAAGGCTCTGGAAATTAGCAGAACCCGAGTTACTGGTCTGTCTCCCTGGGCACAGTATGTGCTGTGTCTCCAGCTCTCGTTTCATGTAAAAGATAACGCTTAGTTTATTGTTTGTGATAGTTCTTTTATTGAAAATCTTTTCATTAATGTAGAAGTTTGCTTCACATCTTTATGTTTAACATTTATTTCCCATCTCCGTTTTTGTCTTGATAAACATCAATGTTTAACTCATGTAGATATTCTCCCAATGCATTTTGGCGTCTAGCGCCTTTCTCAAGGGATTGATCTATATGGCGTTCAGGGACCGTTACTCTGCCGTGTCGCGTGGTGCACGCTGGGCCTTGGGTGGGTCATTGGAGAAGGACCATGGCAGATTTGCACATATCTGGATGGAAGTTAGACCGATGGCCTCTGAATTCTTTGTTGCTTTCAAAATCTGTACAGCTTTTATAGGTGAGTGCAGCCCAGGAGCTCCTTGTACCCCATACCACTTGCATGTCATACTTCCTGTTAAATGTATGACACAGCCACACACCTCAGGGTATATTTACAATAAACTGGTGTCGCACGGTGTTTCTGCAAAATTGGTAATGCTGCGCTCCGACAGTTTAAAATGCAGGGATGCGCTGTAATACAAACCTACACATCCCTACATTTCATCTAGCGCTGGCACAAAGAAAGCTGCCTAGCGCCAGCGCAGGCACCATAGCATCATTTTGCTAGGGTGCCTGTGCTGCAAGGGTGATTGTTTATGTGCAGGGAGGAGCACCTTCCTGCATATAAACAATGTTAACAGGCAATTTGTTCTATCTATATGTGCTGCAGATTGCAGCACACTTGGAAAGAGCAATATACAAGGTGAAATGAAGCATTTCTCATTGAATTGCCGGTTTAAGACAAGTTATTGTTTTTGGCACTGCCCCATACCTTCTAAATATGGTGTAGCGTCAACCTCTTTCATGCGTTTATAGGGGCATTATTTATAAGACGTCGTTAAGCTACCTTAAGTGGCTTAACGCTACCTCGTACATAAGGCGCAGGAGTTTACACCACAAAAACTTCAAAATAAATGGCGTTCTGATGGCGTTAACTCCTTGTAAATATGCCCTCTAGTCCAGACCCCATTTCTGAGTTAAATTCAGTCAAATGCTTTTTACTAAAAAAATCTTAATTCCTATGCTGTTGCTTGTCTATTGCACTCGAAATCTGAAATGTTCGCATTTCCACTTAATAGCATTCCAGAAATCAGTGTCGTAATGCAAAATAATGCGACCACCCCCACACATCCAGCAGATTTTAACGAGGGGTCCCTAAACCTCCCAAATATCACAGGTATTCATTGGTCGTGGGCTCAGTAGGGGGCCCCTGAGGGGTTAGGTCCCCAAGGACCCTACGTTATTATTCCCCTACCACAAATGCCTTCATTTGACCTCTGTTTTTACTTGGTATGTGTGCAAATTCTATCCACAACAGGCCCCGTATTATTAGATTGACACTTCCACCGGTAACCCTTGGATCCTTATTTTAGAAAAGACACCTGGGAATGATGATCCTGTGGGTTTTACAGCCCAGCCAATCATCATCGAGAAAATAGACGTTCCAGAATCCTTACTGTCGGTGAATGTTGGTTATGTACTTGACTGGGTAGGCCATTGTTTAGGACACTATGTTAACCTTTCTACGTCTAGAGCAATTGAGCTTTCTTCAGGAAAAAGGCAATAGCAAGTCTTTAAAACCCGAAACATTAGATCTGATTTTTACACTAACTCTGAGGCCCAACGCGAAGTGTAGGTAAGGTAAGTAGGAGTGAATTGAGTTTTGACTCCACTAATACAATGTGCCTCTGTTTGGTTTATTTTAGTGTGCTGGAGCGTTGTTAACATCGTTAGCAACAGACTCTTAATAAATAAAGCAAGTAGGAAATCTTTCTAAAAAGTCCCAAACTGAACTGTTTGCTGGAACTGCTCAAATTTATTTCAAATTAACTACACCTAATTATCTGTTCTTGATATTTTATTAGCAAAGACAGTTTTGATTTCCAGAGAATCTAAAATGTTACTGAAACTTGTAATTGAAATGCAAATGCAGGGCCCCTAGCACAACAACAACATATCTATCTATTTGCAGTAATTATTGGGGAATAGAAAGTGAACGTGAAAGACTTGTCCCTTGTCAGAAGCTGTCTAGCGACTCACTCACCTCAAAATGCAAATGCTTTTAGAATATACTCACTTTGGTTGGATTAAAACAAACACCTGCCAAATATATATTAATTACAAAGCATGTTTGTGACACAATTTGACAGGTGCAATTAATTCATGCCTAAATCCACAATTAAGAAACATGTTTCACGCCTGATCTACAACTGTCTCAAAACTGTTGTAAATGTATTTTTTAATGAAATGAGCCACACAAGAAAATAAGTGTCACCCTCCAGAACTGGAAATGATACCAACAATTGTTCTAATGACTTTGTAATTACTAGCCTTCTATTTCATAAAATATAACTAGCCATAAAGATTAAGTTTTTTTCTTTTGAAATACATTTTAGAATGTAGCTTTGATATTATTCCTGATACTTTTTATCCATTCATTTATGTGTATACAGTCAATAAAAACCATTACATAAAATGACATTCAAACGATATAAAATCACAAATCTGGACCTTGCACTTCCTCCAAGCTTTGCATCGTGAGAGTTAAAGCGACTTTTATATTATTGTAAGGAATAATAAATGCAACATTTAAGCTGACAGCTGTAAAGTGCCTATGCAAGAGAATGATAGCATCATATAAATATTTTATAAAACGGGCGTTGCATACACAGATTTTCAAATGGTCAGTATGGTGCAAATTGTAGAGAGGTCAGTTAATTCAGATAGATACATCACAAAGGACGAGGATAACCTTGAGATATGGCAAGTATTGGAGTGAGAACCAATATATCTGCACTATCAACTTGGTACTTTTTTTTATCTCCAAGAGATGCACTGATTGAGATTATCCTCCCTTTTTTGACTGACAGTGAGATCACGGATTCATTTTTAAACAGGGATCGCAGGATCTGAGGACTCGCTTTGTATCAAACCTCAAGAAGAATGCACAATTTGCGAGTGTGGCTTGTCTAAAAAAAAAATGTAAATGTTAAAATGCTTATATGAACAGTCATGCTTAAATTGTGGCAAATACAAGAAACCCTTTTGTGTGGTATCTGGAAAGTGCTGCTGCAATCGGTAAGTGCTGCATAGATCGCTGGATGGAACTATCAGAGCCAGATCCTGGTACTGAGGTTACCTGCGCACAATAAAAAAAACATTAAAACCTCAGGCCCCACAGTATTTAAAATGTCAGAGTGAGTGCAAGACGCATTGCATGAGCAAAGCTAACAGTTTGATATAAAAGTGTTTGTTCAAAGGGTTCTGGTGTGGCAGCTGGTGATAACTGTCGTGCCCCTAGGTCGCAGGCGCATTGTGGATCTGGCGCTGCGGCATGAATAAATACTCGGGACACGCTAGTTGGTTTACCGCGTGGTCCGGACTGCCTTCGCCGGCCACGCCCTCTTTATTTTATATCCGAGCGCGTTACGTCACGCGCTCGCGTGTGCGCACCTTCTGGTTCGCGGTTGACTGGACCGCTGACTTGCGGTCTCGAACATTACAATAATGTGGTCATCAGTGCCATCTTTTCTCTAAGTAAGGAAGAGTTGATTATCATGCGTTCAATTTGCTGCAGGGTGTTCCTTCCTTAGGTCGACGCCACGAATCTTGTCTTCAGTTGATTGGAATAAGTGCGGGGAAGGCAAGCGTCGGGAAATGTTGGTCGGTAGGTGTTAATGACAGCCCAAGAGTGCTTGCGTTCGGCTAGGGCATCCCAATCATAGCGGTACGACCTGGTGCAGATGCTTTTCTTGATGACCAGCTTAAAGGCCAGATGGCTCAGGTTGCGGTCCCAGATATCTTCTACATCTAGAAGCTGACATTAGTTGAAAAATTGATGGGGTGCTTGACTTGGGCCACTTAGCAGTATTTCTAGGCGGGCTCTCATGGCTGTACACAGCTTGTGAGACAGATTGAGGTAGGCACCGACACGTACATCCCGCCGATCCAGATGGCCTAGCTCCAACTTGATCTGGATGACGGACAAGAGCCTTGGCAGGTGGAGTACTCTTTTGTACATTCTTGTGATATGTTTATTAAGTGCACTGCTGTATTTTCCTAATTGTATTTCACTCCCATAAGCCAACGTGGGTAACAATTTAGCTCTCATTACTTCCATTAACAGGGATAGGGTTGGACCCAGAAGGATCGTTGATAGTTTTAAAAGAACCATCTGAAGTGTCAGAGCCTTTGCTTTAACTCTCTTCTGATGCTGAACAAATGAGTCTATTGCATCTATAAGTACCCCTTGGGACTTATATGATTGGTCCACTATAACACTGTTGTTTAAAAAATAAAATGGCCTCTAGTGTTTTTTTCCTTCCTAGTGTTTCTACCTTGGTTTTCTTTAAGTTTACCTCCAGGGTGTTGGCTGTTGCGTCGGCGTGTAGTTGATTCAGCAGACATTGTAACCCAATACAGGTAAAACTAACATGGCAAGATCATCAGCATAAAGTAGGTTGCTGATCTTATCACCACTTAACTTTCAGATGCGGATATGTTACAACGTTTTTATCAGACTCAAGGTATATATATTGTGCATTTTTTCCAAAAACTAGTTTACATTGCTTCTTTTTGTATAGCTTTCCTGCTTTGCAAATAACCATTGTTTTCTACTTTACGTCAGAGTATGATTAATATGTTCTTCTCTATATTCTTATACACTTTTTTAGTTCTTCATTTTTCTATTGTTGTTGGGCCTAATGTAGTATTAGCCATGTCATATCACAACATAGTGTTTTCACAGCGTGTCCAATGTGACCTGGACATATCAAACCTTAGTTGAAAGGATTCACAGAAACCTTCAAATTCATGAGGTTAGAGCAAAACCTATGAGGAGTTTTTGCAGATGCAAAGGGTGTGATTCTTAAAATCAGAGAATTTGCGACTGCAAAATTACCTAATGGTATGTAAAAACCTAAATTGCCATTCAGTAACATGTTACTAAATCACAATTTGAGTTTGTGAGTACATACCAAATCTGTATTTCGAAGGGGTGTGTTTAGGGTGTCCCTTTCAAATAGCGGGTTGCAATGGAATGTATTCATGTTTTGCACGGTTCACTGACATAATATCAAAACTATAAATATTGTGCAACAGAAATATACAGGTAAGTACATTTTTTTTCTCTCGATATTAGTGATTAATATTGAAAAAAATCAACAAAAATATTGTTTTTAACATATATATAGTTAAAGTAGTATACCATAAGTATTTTAACATGTAACATTAATATAATGTAAATTAAATATGTCTAAGTAATATTTAAAAATATATATAAAAATATACTGATTTAAACAAACACACATATATGTATCTTTATAAACACATATATCATGTACAACTATTTTAAAAATATTTTAATTTTATATTCTAATATTTAATGTAATATTTTTTACTATGACCAAAAATATATACTATATATGTATATATGTGTATGTTTTACATACATATATATGTGTATGTTTTATATACATATATATATATATTGACAATGGGAATCTGGAAACCAAGTTCCATCGAAAACCCACGGCAGGTAACGCTACCCTGCACGCAAGCAGTGCTCATCCCAACCATCTACTGCAGAGCATCCCGTATGGGGAGCTTCTGTGCATAAAGCGTATCTGTAGCAATGAGACTACACTCCAGATAGCGCAGGATGAATGTATTGCCAGGTTCAAGGAACGTGGATATAGCAACTATTGCTTAAAGAAGGCTTTGCAAAAATGCAATTCTGTGAACAGGGAAGAACTATTAGGCAAGCGTACTGCCAGAGACAAACAGGATGATGCCAATAACACGTTCAGATTCATCCTAGATTACAACAAGGAACATGTAAAAGTCAGGAAAATAATCAAACAAAACTGGCATCTAATAAAAGAGGATCCCATTATTGGTGCTTCGGTCCCTAAAAACCCTATGATAACGTACAGAAGGGGGACTTCAATGAAGGACACCCTAGTGGAAAATGATCCAGCTGGCCCTCCGCCTAAGGGTACTTGGCTCAAACAAAGAAAGGGATTCTACGAGTGTAGGACATGTAAAGCCTGCCAGCAATGGGGTTAATACCACAGAAATTTCCATGCCATTTGGGGGGCCCAATAAGACCATCACGAAAGCACTGGATTGTAAAACCGACCATGTGGTGTACGTGCTGGAGTGCCCTTGTGGTCTACGCTATGTTGGCAGTACGACCTTACCAGGACATCAGAGGGTACTCCAGCACCTACGCGCAATTAAGAACTATGATAAAACCTATCCGGTGGCTAGGCATTTTCAAAAACATCCCGAAGGTGACCCTAAGGATCTAAAATATTTTCTGGTTGACTCTGTACCAAGAAACAAACGAGGTGGGGACAGAGTTAAGAACCTTAGATTGTTGGAAATGCATTACATTCTGAGCCTCGACAGTAAACAACCTAATGGTTTAAATAGTTCTGAGGAACTCCATGCTAGTTTGTAGATAAACAGACACTTTTTTCAATCTGTCTACAACCCTTTCATGCTGAAACTAAAACATACTAAACACTGTAAGTAAAATATGCAGTATATAAATCAGTTACCCTTAGCAGGCCACCATAAAAAGAATTATAAATAGTCCCCAAACCAAATCATAGGTGGTTACAACTTTCAGACATCATCACTTTATTTAAATAGCTATACATTGGGAACATGTTTTGCTGCCGCCAGCATTCCCTATAAATTGAATACTCTTCTTTTTAAACCACTTAACACATTGTTATTTGCACATAGGCACTGGTATTTTGGGATGTATATAAATGTTTTTTGTATTAGATGTGAACATTAAAATGCATTGGGGGTTTCCTATCAAAACTTTTTAAAAAAACATAATGCTCATGGGAGACAAAAAACGGGTTAAAGGCCACCTTTCAACAAATTGAGTGTATATGCATATAAAAAATTCCTTTTATTTGGATTTTTTAATGTTTTTTACCATATTTATGATATATATTTATAACGTATTTATACCTATTTTTTAATGCAATAGTGTAAAATAGATTTTTATATCTCCACTTTTGTACAGGTTATCTAATTGTGGATTCAGTACAGGCTGTTGAATCACATATGGAAAAATCTCCCATAACTAACAGGACTAATGCATTTATGCCTGGACGTGCACGGTCAATTGATCAATTATGTAATTTATTGAATTTTGTTAACCGACTTTGGATTCACCCTTGTTTGAAAAAAAGAATTTGAGTGTAAACATGGTTGATGAAATTTAATTTTGGAAACCCATTTTGCATGGTGTTGTCGCTTTAAAAGGTGTGGGTTTTCAAACCTTAAAAAGAAAGAAAAAATTTCCAAAAAAAAGTGTTGTAAGTATATAAAAGTAACTTTGATAGGTGGATGGCGTCATGTGATCAAGTCCCATGTTTGGGATGAAACGCGTAATGGCTGCCCCATCTTGCTGTACCTTGGACTAAAATGGGAAAATAAACTGAAGGATTTGCACTTGGTGGTCCGTGCTCTTTCTTTTGTGCCCTACGGGAAAAGGATTACAAAGCTGAAGAGTTTCACCGCATTGAAATAGACAGGTTTCTACTCCTCCTGTCTCCACACGGACCCCTCGGCAAAAAACGGTCTCACCTGCTGTAAAGGAGTGTTTTCGGCTTGGCACAAGCATGCTCAACAGGGCGAACGCAATATTGGACGGCAAAAACCCACGGGAGCACTGAGGTAAGCGCAGGACGTGTGTTTAAATGCGTCTAGCGCCGAACGAGTGTTTGTTTTGTGGGGGAAAGTCTTTCGATAGAATCGCCACGAAAGTGAAGGCTCGGTGTTGGGTGCTGGGTTATTAGTGCACTGCTAAGGACTGAAGCGAGCGGCCAAGTCGGGCCGGTACGAACATTCCCTTGAAGCTTCAGCCCACGCAGCAAACCTTCTAACTAGTGAGACTACAATTGTCTCATCCGGGGAGCAGCGAGATGGCGGCAGCCGACGCCAGAAGAGAAAGGGAAGAGGCGGCAGCAAGCATGTTCAATGACGATGTGGTGTTGGAAAAGGACCACAACACCCAAAATGCACCAGTATCCAACAGCAATATGGGCATAAAGGAAAAAGGCAAACGGCTTGAAAAACTCATGAGAACGGAACAGAAACGCTGGTGGGAGGCAAAGTCCTTACAAAGATACATAAAAGTAGGGCGAGTACCGAGAGGACTGAGGATATTAATTGCCCCATCATATGAAGCACCGGATCGCGACATGATGCGCGAATGGGCGGAAGCAAACTTGGAACATTCGTGCAAACTCCTCCTGATCTTAGTAAAATATGCGGAAAAGGATTGCATCAAACTGGCTGAAGAAATAGACGATTTGACCAAGGAATTAGATGCAATGGAACCGCTGGAAGAAGTAACTAAAATCAAAAATGAAATGAAAAAGCGACTAAAAGAGGAGGAGGATACAATCAGAGAAAGGAAAACATACAAGTTTCATCGCGATAGGTGCGACTATGAACAAGGGAGGATATTTACATTTGCTTGGAAATTCGATGCACTCAAGGCGGACAGCAGAGCATCCAAATTGGCATCAAATAATGACAGACAACAGGAGGAATTAACATCTGCCTCTGGGGATAGTTCAGCGATAGAAAGCGGCTCTGAGGCTGAGATCCGCAATAAAGAGAAACCAACCAAGGGAAGACGACGCTCCCTAACTGAGGAGGTTGATTTTTTATGCTGGGAGCGCCTCCAGTCACTACGACCCCGGAAACCGCAAGCAAAAGAAAACAGAGGAGGAATAAACGAAGGGGGGAGAGAAGAAAGGCAAGTCGGAGAAGAAGCAACAAACAAAAAATGACAGACGAAGAAAAAACAAAAGAAGCATTGGAGAAAATAGTATCCCTCAACAAAAGGACAAGCAGTGAAAAAACAGTGCTCAATTTGACAGATATGACTCTAAATGCTGCGCAAACACAGTTACTTGCCTTAGGACTCTCCTTTTGCCCAGAGAGTTCATTTAACTACACAAAATCTCGGGTTGACATCTACAAAAGTGTCCGAAAACTCAAATTGCGGAAATTTCATGCGCAGTCAGGGAAAATGACTGACAACGAGGATATGGGAGGCGCATCGCAGACACCAGTACAAGAATTGGCCAACAGCAACAATTCACAAAATCCGAGCACTCAAGATATGGTGGACATTATGTTCGACATGATGAATGAACCAAGTCAACCTGCCGCCAACAGTACCGTGGCGAGTAATGCATCGAAAGTATACACTATGACCCCTTTCAAACCACCATCAAAGTTCTATCCGTTGATGCTAAAGGACAATATCGACATGTTTCAGGAGCAAGTAATTGCAGATCTAAAGAACTTGAATAAAGCAACCATCAGGACGACCGTGCAAAATAAAAATAAAAAGGACAAAAAGTCACTCCAATATTACCAACTGATGACAAAAATTAAAAACAACAAGGACATCGTGGTGCGTAACGCCGACAAGGGAGGCAACGTTGTCTTTTGGCTTAAGGAGGACTACGTGCAGGAAGGATTAAAACAGCTCAACGACGAACATTGCTATGGCAAAAGCAGCAAAGCAATATGGAGCAATGTCCATGCAGCCTTCCGAACAAAACTTATGGCCTGGCGTGAGCAAGGTATATTGACAACTGATGAATTCAAATATCTATGGAATCCAAATCCATCAATACCTATACTGTACTTTATACCCAAAGTTCATAAGGACTCTGCAAAACCACCAGGTAGGCCGATTATATCTGCCAAAAATGGTATATTCGAAAATACTTCAATCTTTGTTGATTTTTTCTTGCAAGAATTTGTTGTCAATTTGGTTTCATATATCAAAGACACTGGTGACTTTTTGTCTAAGATGAAAGACTTTGTATGGAGTGACCAATATCTATTAATCACTTTGGATGTAACTTCCCTCTATACATCTATTAGGCACGATGATGGGTTACGGGCCTTAAAATACTATCTAGCAAGGAAAGGGTCCCAATATGATAATCACAACAAAATGTTGCTCAACATGGTCAAGATATGCCTAGAAAATAATCATTTTTTGTTCCAGGATAAGATGTACCAACAACGGAGGGGTGTGGCGATGGGGGCAAGCTTCTCCCCCAGCTATGCGTGTCTACACATGGGCTGGTGGGAGGAGCAGGTCCTGATGGCAAAACACTCAAGTACATTGGAAAAACATATCAAAAGTTGGTGGAGGTACATCGATGATTTGTTTTTGGCGTGGGATGGCAGTGAGGCAGATGCAATGATGTTTATCGAGTCACTCAACCAGAATGATTTAAATTTGAATTTGACAGCTACTTATAGTCGTTCTATGGTAACGTTCTTAGACGTAGAAGTGTACATTGACAATGGGAATCTGGAAACCAAGTTACATCGAAAACCCACGGCAGGTAACGCTACCTTGCACGCAAGCAGTGCTCATCCCAACCATCTAGTGCATAGCATCCCGTATGGGGAGCTTCTGTGCATAAAGCGTATCTGTAGCAATGAGACTACACTCCAGATAGCGCAGGATGAATGTATTGCCAGGTTCAAGGAATGTGGATATAGCAACCATTGCTTAAAGAAGGCTTTGCAAAAATGCAATTCTGTGAACAGGGAAGAACTATTAGGCAAGCGTACTGCCAGAGACAAACAGGATGATGCCAATAACACGTTCAGATTCATCCTAGATTACAACAAGGAACATGTAAAAGTCAGGAAAATAATCAAACAAAACTGGCATCTAATAAAAGAGGATCCCATTATTGGTGCTTCGGTCCCTAAAAACCCTATGATAACGTACAGAAGGGGGACTTCAATGAAGGACACCCTAGTGGAAAATGATCCAGCTGGCCCTCCGCCTAAGGGTACTTGGCTCAAACAAAGAAAGGGATTCTACGAGTGTAGGACATGTAAAGCCTGCCAGCATGGGGTTAATACCACAGAAATTTCCATGCCATTTGGGGGCCCAATAAGACCATCACGAAAGCACTGGATTGTAAAACCGACCATGTGGTGTACGTGCTGGAGTGCCCTTGTGGTCTACGCTATGTTGGCAGTACGACCTTACCAGGACATCAGAGGGTACTCCAGCACCTACGCGCAATTAAGAACCATGATAAAACCTATCCGGTGGCTAGGCATTTTCAAAAACATCCCGAAGGTGACCCTAAGGATCTAAAATATTTTCTGGTTGACTCTGTACCAAGAAACAAATGAGGTGGGGACAGAGTTAAGAACCTTAGATTGTTGGAAATGCATTACATTCTGAGCCTCGACAGTAAACAACCTAATGGTTTAAATAGTTCTGAGGAACTCCATGCTAGGTTGTAGATAAACAGACACTTTTTTCAATCTGTCTACAACCCTTTCATGCTGAAACTAAAACATACTATACACTGTAAGTAAAATATGCAGTATATAAATCAGTTACCCTTAGCAGGCCACCATAAAAAACAATAATAAATAGTCCCCAAACCAAATCATAGGTGGTTACAACTTTCAGACATCATCACTTTATTTAAATAGCTACACATTGAGAACATGTTTTGCTGCCGCCAGCATTCCCTATAAATTGAATACTCTTCTTTTTAAACCACTTAACACATTGTTATTTGCACATAGGCACTGGTATTTTGGGATGCATATAAATGTTTTTTCTATTAGATGTGAACATTAAAATGCATTGGGGGTTTCTTATCAAAACTTTTTAAAAAAGCATAATGCTCAAGGGAGACAAAAAATGGGTTAAAGGCCACCTTTCCACAAATTGAGTGTATATGCATATAAAAATTCCTTTTATTTGGATTTTTTAATGTTTTTTACCATATTTATGATATATATTTATAACATATTTATACCTATTTATTAATGCAATAGTGTAAAATAGATTTTTATATCTCCACTTTTGTACAGGTTATCTAATTGTGGATTCAGTACAGGCCGTTGAATCACATATGGAAAAATCTCCCATAACTAACAGGACTAATGCATTTATGCCTGGACGACCACGGTCAATTGATCAATTATGTAATTTATTGAATTTTGTTAACCGACTTTGGATTCACCCTTGTTTGAAAAAAAGAATTTGAGTGTAAACATGGTTGATGAAATTTAATTTTGGAAACCCATTTTGCATGGTGTTGTCACTTTAAAAGGTGTGGGTTTTCAAACCTTAAAAAAAAGCGAAAACATTTCCAAAAAAAAGTGTTGTAAGTATATAAAAGTAACTTTGATAGGTGGATGGCGTCATGTGATCAAGTCCCATGTTTGGGATGAAACGCGTAATGGCTGCCCCATCTTGCTGTACCTTGGACTAAAATGGGAAAATAAACTGAAGGATTTGCACTTGGTGGTCCGTGCTCTTTCTTTTGTGCCCTACGGGAAAGGGATTACAAAGCTGAAGAGTTTCACCGTATATATATATATATATATATATATATATATATATATATATATATATATATATATATATATATATATATATATATATATATACATATATATATATATTCACTGAAAAAACGACCATGTCATGAGTGATGTAATATGTGATGCCATCAGCAGTGCATTACACGCGCAAGTTATAGTGAGTCCGACTAACTATAACGTGGGAATTTCAATGGTTTTATGTCAAACCTATGGTTTTTTCAGTGAATTTAGTTGGTTTTTTAAATGTCATTTCCTAACTATAACTGGTGTGAAACCTATGGTTTTTTCAGTGAATTTCAAAGGTTTTTTAAATGCTAATTCCTAACTATAACTGGAATGAAACCTATGGTTTTTTCAGTGAATTTCAAAGGTTTTTTAAATGCTAATTCCTAACTATAACTGGTATGAAACCTATGGTTTTTTCAGTGAATTTCATAGGTTTTTTAAATGCTAATTCCTAACTTTAACTGGTGTGCAACCTATGGTTTTTCCTGTGAATTTCATAGGTTTTTTTTAACTGCTAATTCGTATCTTTTTATAGGGCTTCTTGTGTTTTTTAGTGAATTTCTAAGGTTATTTTTTCGCAAATATCTTTAGCTTAGAAAGGTATGTTTTTTTTATATTTCACTCTGGTGCGCTCCCGGTGCGCGTACCGGTGAGCGCCCCGGTGCGCTTCCCGATGCGTGTACCGGGCGCTCCCCCCGCGAAAATTGAAAACATTTTTTTAAAAATTTGCCCCGCGGGGCCCTTTTTTAGCCCCCACAACAAACCTAGGGGGTCAGGGGGGTCTATCCCTGCCCCCTTATGATCATTTCCCCCTTGGTTTTTGCCACCTCTTGTGTCTCGATTTTACCGAGACACAAGATGGCGGCCGCTCCGGACTGTTTCGAATGTTTACAGACACCCGAGAGCCAATCAGCTTTCCACACGCAAGTCCCGTAGCGCGCCCGGTACGCGCCCCGGTGCACGTACCGGGGCGCGGCCATAGATATATATATTTTTTTGAACCTAAATTACTCAAAATCCTCTGGAGCACATATCTTAAGACATAGCAAAGGCACATCGGACTACCAGTCCCTACAATTTTGCCAAGTTTGGTGGAAATCCATTCAGCCGTTCGGGCTAAAAGTGAAATCGACTGCCCTATGGAAATTAACATGGGGAAAACGCGTTTTGGGACCCCCCTTTTATCTTGGCCCCCGCTTGACGAATCCCCCCAAACTTTCAGGGAAGGAGCCGAGCGCCGCGAGGCCATTTTGAGGAAATTTTCAGGCAGATTTGTCAACCGGCGCCAAAGTTATTCCAAATAGAATTTTGAGATTTAACATTGAAAAAAATCCTAACGATAACTACCTACTGGCGACCGCCAGTAGGTAATATATATATATATACACGCATATATATATATTTACATACATACTAAAAAAATCAAAAATGTAACAAATGAAATGCAAAAATATTTTAAATATTGCCAATTTAATTAGACATAGGAACTAAACAATAAATAAAAATATGTTTTACTAAAACTGTCTTAAAAATGACACATTTATATATATAAAAAGTATCAAATGAAATATACAAGCACATAATATTATATATCTAAACAATTTTAATAAAACTGTTAAACTCTAATAAAAATTAAAACATTATTACCACTCCTATACATATAACAGTAGAGAGAGCGTTGGACTCAGGAGGGGTACAATTTACTATTTCCACTCCAGTCTCTGCAACTGTAGTGAAATCGCAGGACTCAGGAGGGGTAAAATATACTATCCCTACTCCAGTCTGTGAAACAGTAAGAAAAACATTGGACTCAGGAGGGGCACAATTTACTATTCCCACTCCAGTCTGTAAATCTGTAGGGAAAGCATTGGACACCAAAGGGTAAAATTAACTATTCTCGCTCCAGTCTTTGCAACTGTAGAGGGAGAGTAGTTCACTTCCAACAAATAACATATTTTAGCAACTCTATTAAATACCTAAAAACATAAAATTAAAAATATCAAAATTATATGTCTACATTTGAACAAAATATTAACAATTAACATCATTATTGCAATTTGAAATCATTATTATTCATTAAAGCAAATATTATTTGTTTAATTAAAAGACCTCACTATATTCCCACAAACATAACAGCCATAAATTGAAATGTAATTGAAATTAAAAAAATAACACAATTACCATACTATGTAGTAATTAAAACATTTACTAACAAATGAATAAATAATTGTAATTTGTAATTGATTATTGCATAAATATTTTTCTACCCTATTCCTAAACAAACTAAACAACACACACCTCAAACATAACTTGACAAATATGATAATTTCACATATTTATCAATTAAATAATTAATACATTAATAATTAGTTATCAATAAATTATGTCTTAATTAGCTTCCCATCCTGTGACCCTACAAACCCAAAACCCGCACCGGAAATATGACTTTAAAAATATCTTTATTGCATACTTTACATAATTATCAATTAAATATTTAGTATTAATACAAAATTATTAATTATTTCAATTTGATAACATTTCCAACCTTTACCCCCTACAAACCCCACAACTCGCACCTATTCAGAACTTATAAAAAAATATTTACACAATATGCATAAAGTATTATCAAATAAATGATATTAGTTAAAAATATTGACTTAATTAACATTTAGTAACCTCACACTCTTTACTGTTACCCTTCTTTCTTATGTGAATGTTGACAAAACATTTTTTTTTTGATCAAATATATTTTATTGAGTTCCACAAAGCAACAACATTTAGCAGGAGAAGACAAAATGAAAGAGGCAGTGCTGGTAAGGTTACAATTCAAGTGCTACAAATATAGGCAAGTCCCCGCAAAGTCCAGCTGGTGAATAAACTGTTCGTCCATGCGAAATCATACGGTAAGAAACAAGCCCATCGCCCAGTGCAAGAACTCTTTTTCTACCCACCCCCCCAAAACTGAACCCCCCCCCCGCCCGGATCCCCAACCAATTCCCGACCCCCAACAGAACCCTCCCCCCCCCCACCCGGTGTGTCCCTAGGCAAGTCTGGTGGAGGCCGAGCTGGGGGCCAGATTAAACCTTACGTTCCGCTCTGGTCGTCTCCCCACGGAAGTCTCCCGCCAGTTTCAGGACCCTAAGGTATTTCGGGCAGGTGAGCTCCGTGAATTCCTGAGACAGTAAAGAGAGGAGTGGTTGCCATGTCTCGCGGAAAGCGTCTGAGGCCTGTGTGAGCGAGGCCTGGATCCTTTCCATCCCCATGATATACCATAACCTGTGTTGCCACCCCATATGTGTTGGCTTCCTCGGTGTGCCCCATAGTGATAAGATGTGGTGAGTCGCCGCCCCCATTGCCAGCCCCATCTGTCGATCCCGCAGTGACTTGAGAGGGAACACAAGTTTGTTGGGGAGCCCCAGGATCGCATACGCTGGGAAGCGTGGGATGTCAGTGTCAAAAAAGGCGTCAATGTCCCTTAGCACCCCCTCCCAGTACTCTTTGACTGCATCGCATTCCCACAGTATGTGGAGCATGGTCCCAGTGTGTCCGCACCCCCTCCAGCAAGTGGGATCTTTGCTTGGGTTTCCCTGGTGTAGGCGCTCGGGGGTCAGGTGCCAGTAGTAGGCGATTTTCACTGCCGCCTCCCGGCTGGCTGTGTTCCTCGCTGTGTGGTAACCCTGTAAAATATATCCCACCATTCCTTATTCGACAGTGTGCGCCCCAACTCCCTCTCCCAACGTTTCTGGCCTGCAGATCTCTCCCCAGTAGGGGGTGGGGACAGCAAGAGGTACAGTTCGGTAATGGTCCCAGAGTCAGATTTTTTGGTCATGAGCCACCTCTCGTACGGGGTCAGCGGGCGGCCGACCAGCGGAGCCACCTCAGGATGTGTCAACCAGTGGCAGAGTTGGAAATACTGGAAGCGGTGAGGCTTGTCTAGAGCATAGTCGGCCACCACCACGTCCCAAGGGAGGAAGCCTTCAGTGTCGAATAAGTGGCCTGCCGAGCGACACTCGGATGGCCGCCATTGGGGAAACGAGCCTGGCGGTAACCCAGGGGGGAAGGCCGGGTTGTCCAGCAAAGGTGTCATGGGTGATGGGAAAGTCGTGAGGCCCCTCTGGACAGCGGTGGCATTCCAGACCTGCAGAAGGGTCCTGGTGATAGGGGATTTCTTCAGATATGCCGGCCTGTCTGGGCGCGCCAGGAAAGGGACCTTCCACAGTGACATACCTGCCATGGCCCTGTCCTGGAACAACTAGTGCTTTTCAGAGGTGGGCCTGGACCACTCCAGCAGATACCAAAGCTGTGCCGCCTGAAAGTAGCGCCGCACGTCCGGAACTCCCAGGCCCCCCTCAGCTGTCACCCGCATAGCGAGGTCGCGACGAAGTCGGGGTCTCTTGCCCGCCCAAACATAGTGGTTCAGGGCGTCCTGAAGCTTCTTGATCATCCCCAGTGGGGGGGGTGACTGGGAGAGTCTGGAAGAGGTAGAGGATCTTGGGGAGAAGTGTCATTTTAACGGCCGCCACGCGCCCCAGCCAGGATAGCGGCTTTTGCCTCCACCTAGCGATGTCCCCCTGCACCCGCGAGAGGAGTGTAGGGTAATTAAGGTCGATCGTCTGAGCAGTTGCGGGCGTCAAATCTATCCCCAGGTACGGTAAAACAGTGCTGACCTCTAGCCCACCTACGCGAAGTGAGTGTCTGTTAGCCGGCTTGGTGTTGCGCCCCAGCGGAAGAACCACTGATTTCTGTACATTCATTTTAAAACCCGACACCGCGGCAAAGGCCTCCATTTCGGACAAGAAGGCAGGCAAGGAAATCGTAGGGTTGTCCACCGTGACCAGGATGTCGTCCGCGTATAGGCTTATCGTCTGTTCCACCCCGCCGAATTTGACACCGGTGATCGTCCTATTGTCACGGACACGTTGAGCGAAGGGCTCGATATAGAGGGCGAATAGGAGCGGCGAGAGCGGGCAGCCCTGCCGCGTGCCACGCCGGATATCAAACGGCTTCGAGCTAAGCCCATTCACCTTGATGGACGCCCTGGGTGTTGCATAGCATCCCGCTATCCAAGAGCGAAAACGAGGGCCAACCCCGAATTTCGCCAGTGTGTGGTCGGGAAATCGCCAATCTACCCTGTCGAACGCCTTCTCGGCGTCCACAGAGAGCAGTGCGGCGTCCGAGGCGTTGAAGTGGGCCTTGTCGATGACATGTAGTATGCGTTTGGTATTATCTGCACATTGGCGGGAAGGAACAAAGCCTGCCTGGTCGGGTTCAATAATGCCCGGGAGGCATGGGCCGAGGCGCGAAGCCAAGATGCCCGTGAAGAGCTTCAGGTCGATATTAAGCAGCGATATCGGCCTGTATGCTGCGCACTTCTTGGGGTCCTTACCCGGCTTCGATAGGACCACGACGTCCGCCTCCAGTAGCTCCGCTGGGATCGAACCCGGGCCCCCAAAGGAGTTAAAGAGCCTCGTGAGAACCGGCGCCAGGAGGTGGCAGAAGGTCTTGTAGAAACCTGCGGAAAAACCGTCGGGGCCTGGGGCCTTCAAGGGTTTAAGTTTGGCAATGGCCGACACAACCTCTTCCAGACGGATGGGGCTGTCCAGGGCGTTGGCGTTGGTCTAATTTAGAGCGGTGACATCCACGGTCTCGAGGTAGGCCTGTCCGGCCACACCCTCGATGGCTGGGTCTGCGGCGTATAGGTGGGCATAGAAGGCTCGGAAAGCTTCCGCTATGCTAGTATCATCCCAGAATTCCTCGCCGCCATCCCCGTGTATAACGGGAACCCTAGAGCGGACTGTTTTAGCTTTAAGTGTGCTGGCCAGAAGGCGACCTGTTTTGTCACCACCCACATAATACGTGTGGCGGAGGCGAAGCGCCGCGTATTCCGCCCTGTCGAGATCCAGGCTCGCCAGTTGGGCCCTGGCCGCCTTGAGTTTGCGCCAAATGCGAGGGACGCCCGTGCGGCAGTGGGCCCTCTCCAGCTCCATTACCTGCTCCTCCAAATCCCTCCGCCGGTCCTTGCACTCTTTGTTTTTTGCAGCCGCAATTGCTATTATATCGCCCCTGACCACCGCCTTGAGTGCCCCCATAGCGTCGCGTGGGTCACCTCCCCCGTGTCGTTTGCCCCCAGATAATCAGTGATGGTCTGGGATAGCCGCTGGACCGCCCCCTGTCGAGACAGTAAGCTTTCCATAAGCCGCCATCTACCCTTGTGTGGGGGTGTGTGTGGGACGGTCAATTGAAGGGTCACCGCCTCGTGGTCCGACAATGCCGCCGGTGTAGTGTCAATGTCTCTTAGTGTGGGGACAAGATCAGCGGAGCTCAGCAAGTGGTCTATTCTGGCGTAAGTGCGGTGTACTGCGGAATAAAAAGTGTACCCCGGGGCCGTGTGGTGAAGTTCCCGCCAGGCATCTACCAATCCCCTGTCCGCCAGCCATTGTTCCCCGTTGCCGAAAGCGCCCCCGAGTCCCCAAATCTCTTTCCAGATCTGTCCATTTCATTGTCCATGACAAGATTCAGGTCCCCCCCAATCAAGATATGCCTCAGGTCGCCCGATAGCGCCTCCGACAGGGCCCCCCGAAGGAAGGCTTCCTGGCGGGCGTTAGGCGCGTAGATCGAGCCCAGCGTGAAGGAGAATGTGCCTATGTGGACAGAGTGTGCCAGGAGTCTACCCTTGATTTCGGCCACCTTGCTACCCACCTGCCCCTTAAAATGCCTAGCTACTAGCAGAGCCACCCCCGCTTTTTTCTCAGAGGTCGCCGAGAAAAATTGATGTGGGAAGGCCCTAGCTTTCATGCGGTGCCAATCCTTTGCCAGCAAATGTGTCTCCTGCAGCAAGCAGAGCTCAGCCCCAGAATGTTCTAGAAAAGAAAGGACTGCCCTCCACTTGATCGGGTTGTTAAGCCCCTTCACGTTAAGGGATAAAACACGGATACTATCAGCGGCCATGGGAAAGTGTGGAAGTGAACTGCGGTGGGCCTGGCCCCGTCTCGCCTCCCCCGCATCCGGCAAACATCAACCCGTACTGAACACACCGAGCACCCCGCCCCAACCCCGAACACCCCCCCTCCCAACCCTGTGCTCCAACCAACAAACCCCAACAAGAAAACATTGTCCGGGGCCTATCCGGCAATTGTCTAGGCCCCTGGTGAAGTCTCTGGAAGCGGGAAAACGTGGCAATGGTGGGCCCGGAGCCCCCCGTCCCGCCCCCCACACAACGTGCTAATCATTAGTCTACCTCTGTGCGCTGTGCTCCTCAAGGCCCAGCCGCAGTGTCCGTGGAGACCTTCTGAATCGCTGCCGCATGTTCTGTCGCGACCTCCGTAGGGTCCGGCCTGAACCCTTTCTTAGGCGTGCGACGACTCCTCACAGTCTGCCAGCCGTCCGCCTGGGAGCGGGGAGACCGCGTCTGGGAGGGCTCGAAGTCCACGGCGTCACCCTGGCCCTCCTCCTCCGTGGTGAGGCCCAGCACTGCACAAGTGTCTCGTAGGGACCGCAGCTGATGAAGTGTGCCATTCCACATAAAGATTAGTCTGAAGGGGTGACCCCAGGAGTACGGGACACCTTTATCTCGAAGGAAAGCGGTCGCCACCTTGAATGTCCACCGCTTTTGCAGAGTGATCGCGGACAAGTCCTGGAAAAGCTCAATGGCGTGATCCCTGAAGTGGAGAGGTTGTTTTTGGCGTGCCGCTTTCAGAATGCGTTCTTTGAGAGGGTAGTCCGGCAGGAAGGCCAAGATGTCGGGGGGGGGGGAGCCGGCGCCCTGCGTGCTAGGCCCACCCGGTGGGCCCTGTCGATGCGGATGTCGAAGTCATCCCCCTCTCCTAGGACCTCTCGGAACAAGTCCCGCAAATAGGCGGCAATGTCGCCTCCTTCTGCTTTAAGCGGCACATTCCTCACCCTGATGTTATTCCTCCTGGACCGGTTTTCCAGGTCCTCAGCATGGGCCTGGAGCTGCGTCTGTTGGTCATGTAGCCGGAGGATTTCTTGCTGCAAATGTTCCACCTCTGCGCTCCTGGCCTGGTCAGAGGACTCCACAGCCGCCACTCGTTCCCCAAGATCGTCGACATCGCGGCGGAGATCTCTGTATTCCCCCGCCATGTCTTGCCGGAGGGTCAGGATGTCCGCCTTAAGGGAGGAGAACAGCTCCTCCATGAAAGCTTTAGTGGCCGGGGTGTCTCCCTCGTCTCGCTCCTTAACTTTAGGTGGAGGGACCGTCACCGGCTTGTCTGGGCTCTTGTCCCCTTTGGAGGCCCCCTTCGCCAGCATATCGGGGATAGTGTGGCCCCATCTGCGATTGTTAGAGGACATGTCCCGGCTGACCCGGGGGCGCACAGATCGCGTCTCCCACCGGGCCTCGTGGAAAATGGCCGCCTAACGGCCGGCGAGTAGCGTCTTCAGTCTCCGGGCTCAGGCTGTGATGAGCGCGGGGCAGGGGGGGGGCTCTCCCGTCAGCCCCCCGAGGATCGTCCCGCGCCGGCGGTGTTCTGCTCCTCACCTCCTTGCCAAGCGTTGGGGGGAAGGCCCAAGCCGGGGCCTCGCGTAGATTGTCAGGCTGCCGCTGCACTCTCCCCCACCGGGCGCTCCCCGGGGCCAACTCGGGGCCACCGACACAGATCACCACTCCCAGCGCTGCTCCTCCGGTCAGACCGCTACGCCCTCCGGCGCCCGGCACTGCTCTGGTGGGCCCGGCCCCGCAGCTCGGCTCCTGGCGTCTCCGTCCACCCCGGTGCCGTCGGGCCCAGGTCTGCTGCGCGCCACCGTCAGAGGGGTCTGTCTGGGGCTTCCGGGGCTGAATCAGCAGGCAGGAGGACGCCCCCCAGACTCACTGAGCGTGGGGTGTCGTGGTCACCAAAATCAGGGTAGATGCTGTAGCGTGGCTATGTAATGGGGGGACCGGGACGAGGAGCTCCGCGAAAACGCGTCCTCTCAGGCCACCATCTTAGCCACGCCCCGACAAAACATTTTTGAGAAGTTAGAAGTGGGCAGCTGTCCCCAGGACCACTTCCTAGCCGTAAAAATGTTAGTAAAACTTTTCATTTAGTTTTTTTTACTCATCCTTTTCTGACTCATTCCGCTTTGTGAATGTTGGCAAACATTTTTCAGGCACAGGCAGTGGTCCCAGGTAGCACTGCCTACTCTTAAAAAAGTTTGTAAAACATTTCTTTTTTTTTAAATGCATCCTGTTTTCCGGTAAGGAAAACAGAATGCAAAAAAAAATAGATTGCTTTATTGAAAACCAGTCACAAACATGCAAGCCACCATCCCTGTGATGGTAGAGAATCATAGTGGGTTGCAGTTTGCAAGCAATATCATTAATTTACACAAGGTAGGTTGAATTGCGACCTGCTACTATTAGTACATAGGTCAATTTGCTCAATTATAATGTATTCGCTAAAAGTTGATGAACAAATTCTGACTTTAATGTTTGTACACCTAACACAATTTTCATAATTTTCTTGAACAGCATCGAACTAGGAGATAGAGACCAGCAATTGTGAGCTCACAATGTGCAAGGGGGAGAGGAAGTGGACTAACAGCTAGAGCAGTTGAACTTGAAACTGGGAAACCGGGTTTGAATCTCGACAGGGACTGTCAACAGCCTGTGATTCTGGGCAAATCACTTAATCTTCCCGTGCCTACCAAAATGAATGTGTCCATCTGAAATGCAACTGGTGCTCATGTAAAGCTATATAAAGATAAAAAAACAGTAAAAAAAAAGTCACTGCTCCCTCTCCAACTGAGAGGACTCACTAGGAGAGAGACACCTTTGATTATGGTTTAGCCAAGGTGCAGCCCTTTATATTTATTCATACAGCGTCATTTAAGAAAGAATTGAGAGCCATGGTTAAGCAAACATAATAGTTATGAGAATATAAAACATAAGATCAGCAAAACAGCTCAAACATTGTACAGGTAATACAACAATTGTCTCAATTTTAATTAACGTGCAACACTCCAGAGGGCATAGTGCCAGAAGGCCCCTATTCCTTATTCATCTCCCCAGCTCTCAACCAAGGGCATCCCAGGGATTATTGGCAAGCATACCTTATTGGTAACTTCTCCTCCATCTCACCGAGGGATGGGCAGTACCCACATTTCCATGCCAACACATACACCAGGGCACCACACAGCACTCCGTCCCTGCCAGGGGTACCGGTCAACAGGCAAATCCTCCCAAAATATTCAACTTCAGGTATCCTGGAGTTGGGCAGCAGTTCAGCCCTTCCTCCTGCCTGCCCAGTGCCCATTCAAATCATCACCCCTCCATTGGGTCAGCTCAGAAATTCAGCCCAAATGTTTTGGGCAGCCCCATTTTTCTGCTGCTAGCAACTTCGCCTTCCAGGAGTGGGTGAGTGTCTGCTGCGGTATGCTGGGGCACGGTGGGGAGAAAAAGAGGCCAAACAATCTCTTCTTGATGTTTTAAAGCTCCCATCCCGAGCACCTGTCAGTGACGTCTAATCCTGTGCGCCTGTCATTGACGTCAAATGCCCTCTTATTGGTGAAACAGAGAAAAGACTCCCACATCTTGATTCCTGCCCATTGAATGACTAAGGGCGCTCCTCTGCTAATTGCAGGGGGCACCTGACCGGGAACAGTATACTTCTTTTTCTGGAATTACATTTGCAAAGTTCAGGAATTTCACTTTTGAACCTTAAAGGGGGAATACTTGTAATGCCTAAAAAAGTGACTCAGTCCGAAAAGGACATTTGGGGAGCATGCAGTGGCTGGTGAGACTGCTATCTAAGGCCCAATATGCCTAGAGTGTCATTGGAAATGGTAAAATCGACCATGTGCATTCCGTCTATTGGATTGGGCTGCCATGGTCATGTTCAGGGCTGGTGTTGTACCCTCATAATATTTTCGGCGTAGTCACAGCTGTAATTTTACTACTCTCCCAGAATCCCCTACCTCAATCACCATGATTGGTTCCATCTGTCTATCTAATTAAGGACTGGGCTACTTAAATAGATTGTTCACTGATACTGTTTGGGCTTATGGAAGTTGTATGTCAATGTTGCTTCTTGGCCTTTCCTAAGTGATGAGCATGTACGCATGAGAAATGTTTGTGCTAGTCTCATGTGCCGGCCATTTGAATTACAGCCATGGCTTTGTTTTACACATCTTGTTTCTAGGATTGACGTGGTTGGACTTCCTTGTGGGTCATCAATCTGTGGCACTTAGTCAAATTGCCTGTGGTATTTGATGCACCATGTATGAACTCTTAAAATAAGTTGTTGGCTTCACCTAGGAGGTTGTTGCTGTTCTGTACATCAAGAGTGATTTAAAACGTTTTATGTATAATGCCTGAGGTATTTGAAATCTTTTTTTACTATGGCCAAAATAAAAAAATATTCAGTCATGGTTTTCTTTGCTTTTGTTTGTAGGTGGTATGAGATTGGGGTTCTTTTGTGAGTGAGTTGATGAAATGTCTTGTCATAACTGTGGTATCTGTTTCCCCTGCAATCAAACAATCAATCAGGTTTCTTGTAAAGTGTGACTAATCACCCGTAAGGGTCTCAATGTGATGGGGGGGAGAGGGGTCTGCAGTTCAGTTGAAGAGCAAGGTCTTGAAGTCCTTCCTGAACTGAGGCAGTGATGGTGATTGCCTAGGATGCAGAGGTATCAATCAGTCAGGGAGTTGTGAAGCACGCTACTCACCCGTGAAGGTTTCAAGGCTCTGCAAAGAGTTCTAGTTCTTTTCAGCAAGGAAGGCAAAGGATTTTCCTGCAGCTGAGGTCTTGCAGATCCATAGGATAGTGGCTAGGGCCATATGGGTGGAGCGGAGATGTCTGGTCGATGAGTAGAAGAAGAGGCAGTGGTTGCGGTATTCGGTCCGGTGTTGTGGAGGGCTTTGTAGGCATGTATGAGATGCTTGAAGGTGTGTCTTTTGTTGATTGGTAGCCAGTGGTGGAATTTCGGATGACCAGAGATGTGGCTTGATTGGGGCATGTCCAGGATATGTCTGGTGGAGGTGTTCTGAATGCTTTGCAATTTCTTTTGGAGTTTTTTGGGTCATGCCCGCTTAGAGTTCATTATTGTAGTCGAGCGTTCTGCTGATGAGCGCCTGGGTGAACGTACTCCTGGACTCAGTGGGGATCCATTTGAAGATCTTTCGGAGCAGGCAGAGCATGTGGAAGCATGAGGACAATACAGCGTTGATTTGGTGGGTCATAGACAGCAAGGAGTCGGGGATGATGCTGAGGTTGCTTGCATGGTGGGTGGGTGTAGAGGGGGTACCGAGTGCTGCTGGCCCCCAGCAGTCATCCCACACAGAGTGAGTGGAACCCAGGAAGACTTCGGTTTTATTGGAGTTGAGTTTGAGGCAGCTCTCCTTCATCCAGGTGGCCACTGCCTTCATCCTGTTGTGGAAATTGCTCTTAGCGGCTGTAGGTTCTTGGGTGAGGGAGAGAATCAACAGTGTGTCATTGGCATAGGAGACAATGTTGAGTCTGTGGGGACGCCGTAAAAACTTTCCTTATTTTGCCTACCTGTGCCACTACTGAGGAGGTACACGCCGGGAGGAGACCTTGCTTCTTTATCATCGGACCCGCTGAAGTCCCAGCTCGCCATCAGGTCTGCCGCCAAAAACTTTTGACGCCTTTAGCCCTCCTCTCAAGTCACGGAACGCGCACTGCCTACTACAACATCCACAAGGCAGCGCGGTCCCGCGAGAGGAGCGAAGGGGGTGGAGCCAACTACCCCACATAATCGGAGCGGGGTTCCCATGGCGTGGGCAAAGCCTGGACCAAGGGCGGGCCAGTCCTCGCCCGTCTTTGACCGGATGAGGCCGGGCTGGGCGCATTCCCTTGTTTATGTTCGCTGAATAGTTACTATTGTGTTGGTAAAACGTGTATTGACCAAATCAACGGTTTTTGGTATTACTAGGAGGTCAGAAAATCGGCCACCGATATGGGAAAAAGGAATGTAGTGAGTCCCAAACTGCCCAGGGGTAATAAGTCGACTCCCGACTCTTAGCAAACACTCCTGAATTATTTAACTGGGGCAGTAGGAGTATTAGATAAGCAGATTTTATCAGTTGAGGAATCAATTGAAGGGACTTCCTCAAGGCTAAGTCAGGAGTCTCCCCATCGCGACGAAATTGTTCAATTGGACTCAGGGAAGACAGCTAAAAATCCTCCCATCGGTTGTATCCAACCTAGCACTAACAATATTTTATCTATTGTCAGTGACTCTCCCACACAACCGCCCCTAAAAAAGTATAAAAATCCGAGAGCCATTGATAGTCAAAACATCCCGAAAGATATAGTTCAAGCTGTCATCCATTCCTCTACCAAACCGAAAAAATCAGCGAAATGTATCCCACAGGGGAAAAAATTAGCAGGGCAGTATAAAGCTCAATCAAAGCGAAAGACTGAACTAACTAGCAGTCCTACAACTCAATCGGAAATCAAGAATTTGGTATCTTTGGTAGAGAGATTAGATCTCTATGTAAGGGTCAGGCTGGATCAGATATCATCCAGAATGACCAACATAGAGGATCTTCTTAGCAGTAAGTTTAATCCTGCGGCCATCCAAAGTTCGAATAGTTCTGAAACTGCCAGTATGAATACTATTATCTCCGCTGGGAAATCACACTTATCATTAAATGCGGCCAGCGCAAACAAGGGGGCAGACCAGGTTGTCATTAGCAAGACCTTGAATGATAATGGACCTATATTAAATAACGATAATCTGGCACAGCTTTTGCCTAAAACATCAACCAATGTTCACAATAGAAGCTTAATAACCTCTCTGGTCTCTAAACCCCAGGTACAACCAACTCTTTTTCACCAACAGCAAAAACAAGCACATTCAACCACATTTCTTCCTGGTGATTCATCTGTTACAGTCACCCATTTAGATTTTCCCCCGGAAGCTACCCTTTAAGTTATTGTTCTGGGTAATGTACCTAAAAAGCAAGCTGCCGAAGAGGAGTCATGGGTATCCCTTAAAAATAAATCATTACATTGACTGAGCACTAGGGTAGGCTTGAACAGCCAGTTATTTCATGAGCTCAAGATGGTAAGACGAGTTCAGTGGGTGGGACTACGTGAAAAAATGTTAGCTGGTTACTGTACAGTCATGACATTTGGTTCACCGTTGTTAGTAAATGAAATTTTGAGGATTGGTGTAAATCACATAGTAGATGCTGTGGGGATTAACATCTTACCGCTAGGGTTTTATTTTCCTCCAAGAAGAAACCATCAGACTCCTTCTAACTGGAGCAACCCATTCATCCATCAAGCTCAAATCCAGTTCGTCCCTACTTATAATAGAAATAATGCTCTTTCAGGGCTGGACGATAACAAATGACTGAAAGCCAAGGACATTTCCATAAGGGGTTTCTCGTCTGTTGTTCCCAGCTTGGTTCTCAGTCACTTTGAATGCAACCGCTAGGAATTGTCCTCGTAGTCCGAAAGGAGTTAATCATCTAAACCCAAACCCACAGCGTCTAAGTCCAAATGCAGTGCTCTTGGCTCCAGGGTCCGATACGAGTGTGGTGGAGAATGAAATCGAGCCGACGGCCGCTATATCAAATACAGAGGCACGTGTCCAGATTCCAACAGGTCAGCTCGAACCAAGAGACTTAAAACTTAATATCGTCTTCTGGAATGTAGCGGGGCTTCACTCCAAAAAGACAAAGATACCTGGTTAGAACTGGTGGGGAAACATAACATTGTGTGTTTACAAGAGACCTGGTCAAGTTCCCCAATTTATCTCGAAGGGTATAAGACCTATTTTTCGAAGGCCTTGCCCTCTACCTCGGGAAGACTGAGGGGGGGACTAATAACGTATATATCAAACATTTTAGCCTTCAAAGACATTATTTCGTTGAGGTTGGAGAGTAACTACCAGATCCCCATGCTAACTGTAAATAAGTCGTCCATTTATTTCTTGGTCAATTTTTATAATAATCTTAATCAAGTTGACTTAATTGTTGTTTTAAACAATGTTTTTTCCTTTTTACAAGAATTGCGAAATAAGTATATTAACAAATCATTCATGTTGATCTGGGGCAGAGATTTTAATGTATCATTTTGTAAAAAGAATAATAGCAATAACTAAGGATCTGCCTACCATTGGTCGTCGTCCAATACCGGCACTATTATATGCCTATGATGCGGTGATTATGGCAAGAACCCCCCTGCAACTCCAGCGTGTTTTAGACAAATATTGTAGCTTCATGGGGAGTTTGGATCTTATGGTTAATATAAAAAGGACTTATGTAATGCACGCAGGCCCCTGACCAAAAAAAGATAAAAGACATTTTTATTAACAACATTAAGTTAGAGTGTACAACTTCTTATCCCTACTTAGGGATTTTAATTGATAATAACTCCTTATGGACCCAGGCTTTAAATGCAAGGAAACTATTATTGCTTAGGGCTACTACCGCTCACGTTGCATTTGCTCAGAAGATAGGGAAGATGTCCCAACCAGAAATGATAAAGATCTACAAAGCCAAATGCATTAGCGTAGCAAGCTATGGCGCTGGGGTGTGGGGCCACGCTAAGGTGGATGTTTTACAGAAGATTGAAAACAGTTTCCTGAGATATTTACTGGCAGTCCCTCAGAGTTCCTCAACATATAGTTGCCATTTAGAGTTAGGGTTGGAATATATATCTGATATTGTCAGAATCCAGCCAATCCTTTTATGGCATCAGGTCTGGACATCGGAACAATGTGAATTGTCATGGCACTTTATTCAAGATTGTCTCTCGCTAGAAAAAATGTATAGGATCAGTTGGCTAGCTTTCGTGAAAAGATTCTTTGATGATTTAGGCCTTGTGAGATATTTTAACCATCCACTAACCATCTCTGAGATATCGAGGAAAGAATTAAAAAAAATATGTTTGTTGCATTTAGGGGAGCTGCGACTCTCTAGCGAGATTGGAAAAAGTTCAGTGCAGCACATTTTAGCTATTCAGACCAACTTCACAGTGCAGCCATATTTAATGTATAATATGAACTCATATGAAATATTCTTATTAACTCGCTTTCGATTGAATATTTTCCATCGCCTAATAACCTTTCCGCAACAGAATAACTGGTCTAGGAATCTATCTGTATGTTTGTATGATGATGTTTCCTTACAATCTCTAATTCACACAGTGCTAGTTTGCAGATTTTATGTAAATCCACGAAGACGATGGATAGTTCCTATATTGAGATCAATGGGCTTACGATGTCGCCCAGCTTTCCTCGTGCTTCAATTCCTGGAAAATGAACTGTATGCTAAGTCCATAGCCCGTTTCCTGAAGTTTTGTGTAAAACATCGTCCTAATCTTGGTTAATTTCTGACGTACTGGCACTTTAACTTGAAGTATTCTGTTTTAATTGCTCTTTTTAATATTTAATGATTTCACAATGTAATGACTCTATTGATTGTATTTATTGCTTGAATATGTCTTTTTATCTGTACTTTTATGGTTTTTCTACTAATTACGGAAACCGAATAAAGGAATTTGAATGAATGAATGAGTCTATGGTTTCTGACAATGGCTGCAAGTGGGGCCATGTAGATGGCAAAAATGTCTGAGGAGAAGTCTGGGAGCCTGACTCTCTGTGTTCAACCGGTGTGGAAGGAGCAGATATACTCTAGCCCTTTGCCGCAGATGCCAGTGTCATGGAGTCTTGTGCAGAGGATATGGTGGGAGACAGTGTCGAAGGTGACAGAGAGGTCCAGGAGGATGAGGGGTGAGGTTTTATTTCAGTCATGGAGAGTGCAGATTTTGTCAGTTGCTTTGGAGCTCTTGAAGTCAGATTCTGAGGGGTTCTGGATGTGGTTTGTTTAGATGAATTCTGTGGGTTCGGTGTTGATGGCCTTCTTGATGACCTTGGCAGGAAAGGGGAGCAGGAAGATGGGTCTGTAGTTCTTGAGGTCCATTGGGTCAGCAGATGGTTTTTTCAGCAGTGGGTTGATGTCTTTGTGTTTCCAGTCATCGGGTATGGTGGTGAATTTGAAGGAGCAGTTTATAGTGCTGCAGAGTTCGGGGGCAATGGCTGTGCCTAATCGGTTAAAAATGTGGTGGGGCAGGGGTTTAAGGGGGCCCCAGAGTGGATGTTTTTCATGACCGTTACGGTGTCATCAGCAGTAAGGATGGTCCAGTTGAGCAGTGCCAACTGAGATCTGGAACATTTGGGTGCTGTGCACTCATGTGAATTTTTTAGTTACTCCGTCCGACATCAGCACAGAAGCACGACTGACCGACCTCCGATCGGAGGTCCTGACATCGCAATTAGGATGCGACTGCAAATGGTGCGGTCACAAATTCCATTTTACAATGGGAGCTTGGGTGGTGGTCCAAAACCACCCACAGCACAAGCTCCCATTGTAAAATGGAAGTTTTTGCACATTCCTGTACCATGTGGCACATCATGGTCCAGGGATGTGAAGGGGGGCACAATCAGAGGGCCAGGGGAGAAAGGGGCCATGCCTCCAAAGTCTCTTTCCGACAGCCTTTGCATGTAGGAAAGGCTAACATTGAAAGGCTGTCGGAAAGCGACATCCTAATCCGGACATCCTTAAGGGTTTATGAGTGGTTTCTGACTGGCCAACAGGCTCCTTGAGCCTGTCGGAAGTCAGTCGGTTTGCCCTGCCAGTTTACTCTCTGATCGCAGACATTGTAATTCAGCAGTTGGAATGTAAACCTTCCTTGTCGGTTGGAAAGCCTTCGATCAGCGGTATGAGACTTTCCAACTAACATCGAAATAAGGCCCTTAATGTTTTGTCTGAAACAATTCTAAAGGTATTTGAAATGTGCTCTAATATTGTAGCTAATACAACCTCATTGTCTCACCCTTGTGATATTTGCTGGCTTTTGGTAATTGTTTTTTCTCCCATTTACAGCTTTTCGTAAATTGTTAATGTGAATGGAATAATGACCATATTTTCACCCCTGGAGAACAGCCACTAAGGGGTGTAACAAGGGGTCCAACAAGAACGCAAGAATCAAAAACAGTAACTATCCAGGACTTGGATACTCTAGAGATCCTTGAAGAATTGAGTAATGAAAACAGTACTCAGCAGGTGCCACAAAGAGATAATGCTACAAGAGCAGTAGAGATGGGAATAACAAAAATAGGGGGAAAAAGCCCATTTAAACCATCTTCCCGATTCTGCCCCCAACTGCCCACCGACGCCATTGACATTTTCTCGGATACAGTGATCCAAGAACTCCAAACCTTGAGAAGAAGGGAGGAGGACACAAAAAGAAAATTGAAATGGAACCTGTCCTTCAGCCAGAGGAAAGCCATACTGAATCTGGAACAAGTTAAATCAATCGTAATAAAACCATCAGACAAGGGCGGTAACATTGTCTTACAAACCAGAGACAACTACTGCAAAGAAGCTTTACAACAACTCCAAGATAAAGAAAACTATGCCCTTACCACAGAAGAAGAATACAGAAAGAGTTCTCAGGACTATGCTGATATCATCAACAAATGGTATGAGAGAGGAACACTAGAACTGTTATTCTTACAGAACAAACATCCGAAGATCCTAACTTTCTACCACCTACCCAAAGTCCACAAAGATGCTGCTAGACCATCAAGAAGACCGATTGTGTCATCTATAGGAGGATTGACGGCGAACATGTTCAAATTTATAGACTATTTTCTCGCACTTTTCGTCACACAATTGAGTTTCGTATACTAAGGACACTAAAGAATTTTTGAAGCAGATCCAAGATATAGGATGGGAAACAGACTTTGTGATGATTACGCTTGATATTTGCAATCTGTACACAAGCATAAGGCACCAGGACGGTCTAATAGCAGTTAAGAACTTAGTCAGGTACCTGGAACATAGTGAGATGCTGTTAGACTTCATCTCATTTTGTTTGAATAATATCATTTTCATTTTCCAGGGCCAGGTTTATCAGCAGATACAGGGTACGGTGATGGGCAGCTGATTCGCCCCCAGTTATGCGAACTTGTTCGTGGGCTGGTGGGAGAAGCAGGTGGCCTGGACCGATGACAAGAGTGAGTGGGTAGAAAGAGTGATCTGCTGGCAGAGATATATCTATAATCTCTCTATTATCTGGAGGGGCTCAGCAACATCTGCCAAACGATATATCTCTGCCCTTAACAACAATGAATTGAACCTGAAATTCACTAGTGAGATGAGCACCAGCTAAGTGAATTTCTGAGATCTAAAGTTTTTTGTCAGCTCTGAGGTTATACAAACAGCCCTGTACCGTAAAACCACGGCTAGGAACTCTGTTCTACACGGATGCAGTAGCCATCCAGCGACCCTCATAGAGTATCCCCTATGGGGAACGACTCTGAATCAAAAGGAACAGCTCACAGACTGTAGATTATGAGAAGTTTGAACGGGGTATACCGTGAAAACTGCCTGACCTGGGTCTGAGAGTAAGTACGTTGGGTATGGGTCAGTGTTTAAGCATTATCAAATGTAACAAAACTAGCAAAAAACACAAATTTCAAAAGTTCACCACAATGCTATATTACATTTCATATTTAATAGACAAAAGGATTTTTTTCTCAAGAATCAACAAAGCAATTATATTGTTTCAAAAGAATGAATCAAGTCAGTTTTTCAAACAATTCAGTTTAGGAAATGCCAAGAGGCATAAGTATCTCTTGTAAATCAAAGTTATCTATCTCATATTAAAATTCGAACGTGCTCTCATTGAAGAAGAAAGAAGTGTTAGGGTAAGATGGGGGTGATAAGGTAAGTGTGGGACTGGGTAAAGGTGGTGTGGCAATAACACAATCCCAAAATCATTAGGAAAAGACCTTTACAGTCTAATATGATCCATAGTTCCCTATGTCTCTTCACATATAGGATGGTTATCTCGATATATTTGGATCCTATAATGTGAGACAGTATTTTAGTCAGTCTACGTTTCGACTCCACTTGATTAAAGGGCTATTTGCGCCTCATTCTGAAGTCTTCATCAGGACGAAGTTATATAGGAGCACATTGAAGAAGGGCCTCTCAATGACCGTCTGTATTGTACTTTACACTAGTTCCTCCATTGCTCGGTTGGTTGAAGTGGGGTCTGGATGGAACCGGGTATCAATCTCCTGGTTCTTCTGAATGTTGTCTGAAATAATATTATTCTCATGGGGGGTGTTATCAATCCACCTGTACGGGTCGCTCGGATAGTCAGGCCCTGATGGTGGATCTGTATCCCGCCACCATCACCATCAAGCAGTGTTAACCAAAGTGCCCAAAGCATTGAGAAGGTACTCCCAGCGCTCACACCATCTGCCATTGAAATGCAACTCGCCTCGATCTTTCAAAATTAGCATATTTTGCCGACGCTTTTCAGGGCTCAAGTCCCCTTCTTCATGGGCTGCTAAAATGACGCACCAACAGCTTACCATTCATTTTCAGCATTATTTATTCAATTTCCAGCCCACAGTGGCCGTTTGCATAGTGCATGATTTCATTGATGCGTTGTGGGACATCTAGTTCCTAAGGTGAGCAAAGCATTAATTTATCCTAGTAGGTTTGATGCAAGTTTTTTGTTCAAGCTTATGTAAAATCCTTAGTAGGTTTTTGAAATGTCACTTGTAAATTCAGTAAGCATACTGAGCACTGCGCTGTCAGGGTTTTGAAAAGTTCAAATCCACAGCCTCTGCATTCACGAGGGTGCTCTTCCCCACGGCTGGGCTGCAATGTAAATTTCTGTTAACTAAAGCGCCCGAAGCATTGAGAAGGCACTCCCAGCGCTCACACCATCTGGCATTGAAATGCAACTCGCCTCGATCTTTCAAAATTAGCATATTTTGCCGACGCGTTTCAGGGCTCAAGTCCATTTCTTCATGGGCTGCTAAAATGACGCACCAACAGCTCACCATTAATTTTTGGCATTATCTATTCAATTTCTGGCCCACAGTGGGCGTTTGCATAGTGCATGATTTCATTGATGCATTGTGGGACATCTAGTTCCCATGGTGAGCAAAGCATTCATTTACCGTAGTAGGTTTAATGCGAGTTTTTTGTTCAAGCTTGTGTAAAATCATCAATGAAATCATGTACTATGCAAACGCCCACTGTGGGCCGGCTGCGGTGGGGAACGCTGTCTAGGATGGGGGTGGTGTGCAGTGGTCTGACAAGGGTGCAGTGTACAATGGCATGGTCTGTCCAGATGAGTTCTGAGTTCTGATGTGTGGGGTCGGTGACAATCTGTTTCAGGCTGATGTTATCTAGTCTTTTCCTGAGGTTGGTGGTATTTGTGTTGATGGGGTCATCTAGGTGAAAGTAGAGGTCTCTCAGGAGAATGTAGTGTTTGAATTAAATGGCGAGGGGGTGATGAGTTCTGTGATCACATGGCTGATGCCAAATTATGGTTCTGGTGGTCTTTATGCAAGGGTGCCTTTGATGGTGGTTCATGCATCTGCACGGAGCAGAAAGTTCATGTGTTCCATGACGGGTGTGTGTTCATTGTTGATGATGGCGCAGGTAATGGATTGTTTGTGTACGATGGCGATGCCACCACTGTGTTTGTTGGTGCAGTCTCAATGTTTCATTTTGTAACAGCAGGGATTGCAATGGCGATGTTGGGAGCTGGCATGAGCCTTGTTTCAGTGATGAAGGTGACGTCTGAGGCAAGAGTGGAGATGGTGTCCCATATTTCAGTGGCGGGTGTGCTGAGTGATGTGGTGTTGATCAGTAGGCAGTTGAGTTGAACCCGGTTGGTCATGGTTTTTGTTGGATGTGGTGTGGTTCGGTGGAGTGTGCAGAAGTGCAATGGATGCAGGTGAATGGTCACGCTGTGTTACATGGTAAGAGGATGCAGCAGTTGTTGTGTGAAGGGTCCAGGACGAGGAGGTCTGCTGTGAAATTCCCATAAGATAGTGGTGGACCAGAGTTCACAGTCCAGGCGCTGATGGGTGCAGATGGGCTTGCCTTTGGTGCACCTTTGGTGCGCCATTAGCCTGGCCGCACTGCGGCCTCCATTAAGTTGCCCTGGGAGGTGGGAGGGGCTTGGGGGTTTGGCAATAAAAGAGAGTGCAGGTTGGTCTGGTGTGTACTGGCTAGGCTATATACAGGTGAAAAACAATATCAACAGAAAGAAAATGGTGACAATAACTAATTTGTTACTTAGGTACTTACGGCTCATAAAGATAAGGCGGCAAACTAATTTCAGGCACAGAAAGCAAATAGGTGACAACACTAACTGTTAGGGGCATTGGGGCACAGGCAGATAAAGAACATGCAGACTGGCAAAAATATCAACAGCAATATTAACAACAATTCATGAGGTCAGAAGCACTCAACTCACTCAGGGCGATATGGGGACTTGAACCGGGGCAGAGTAGGTGGAAGGTTGCGACAGCACCTCCAGGATAAATTGGCAGGCAGCGCAAGTGGCAACCAGGACCAGGGCTGCTCCTATAGATTGACACCATGGGTCAATGCTATGCCCAGTGAACTGCAGTCAGTTGTGCTAATATAAGTACACTGGTTCTTTGGGTTACTGGGTAGAATCCGTAAGTTGTTATCATATTTACTGACTACCACTGGGTAGTAAGGGTTTAGAGTTTGAGTTTTTTATATATTTTATATTTTTCAATGATTCTCTTCTGTGTGTCTATTTGTGGGTGTGACTATTTCCACCAAAGGCACTGCATCATAAAGTGAGCAGGTCATAGTGGAGCTTTTGGCTGCATCTACCTTTTTTCCAATTGCAGCACAACCTCAAAATTCAACCTTGCAAGATAAGATATAAAAACTAGAAGGGCTAAAAATGATATTGATTAGTACCAAATTGCATGGCCATCTCATGACTACTTACCTTAAAGGCAAGGCGATCTTGGTTGGCTTCCAAATAAGGACTATCCCAGAGATTTTTGTAGATGATCCAAGGTATGGAGGTGACATATATCTAAACATTGCTCCAAGCACTGGATGGGCTTGGGTATTGGCATATCGAACAACTATCCAAATAATTTGCAGATCTAGAGAAAGGAATTTGGATGATCAAAGTCTCTAGAGGGCCAAAGAGGTTTTGGCTAATCTGCAAAAATTTCTCTAAATTTGAGATTTTTCATCTCAATCAGGAGTGCACGAAGCACCAAAAGGACATTACAAACTACAATAAGAATCTTACTTATTCCTATCTGTCAGACAGATTTTATGAATCCAATAATTGCCATTTTTAAAAAGGGGTTTCCCCACACGGCAACGGGTTACTTTCTCAGAGTCTTCAGCTTCTGGTGTCTTCGAACTTGAAACTGACCCACACCCAAATACTAGCTCTGATACAGCACCGTCCATAACCCCACCTCAAATTCAGTCGGCCATATTTTTTAGCCAGAGGCCGAGGTTGGGGGAGATCCATAGAGAGAGTGTGAGGACAAGGTCAATTTTACCAACAGAGACCTTACCTATCCGGTGGGAGGTAAACCAGGAGCATGTTTTATCAATGGCATCTTCCTCCTTGACGATTTTTAATCTTTCCACTTAAAAATTGTCTTTCAGAATTGTCAGGTCTTAGCTGGGGCCTAAATTTTGTCCCAATTTTTCGAGACTAAGCTTGAACTGTTTCGTTTTTTTTCTCAAAATAAGACTCTTCTTCTATTTCAAGAACAAACCCCCTGTGGATCGACATCACTTCACTGTTGTTCTTCAACTATCTATAATCTGCCCTTCTATTTCTCAAATACCAGCAGAATTGTTGATTTTCCAAAACAAAATCTTAAGAGACTTTGAACAAATAAGGACTCTGAATACTTATATCAAAAATCTTAGGGTTACTGGGTAGACTCCGTAAATTGTTATCATAGAATGTCATTAGGACAGTGACAGCTGCCCCTTTCAGCTTTTGAGTCGGCCTCTGAGCAGACCTTTGGGCACCAGCACTCTTCCTTTTACAAAGTAGGCACTGAATAGAGCTGGTTTAAGTGGTCCCCCATGTGACAAAATGAGGCTGTTTTAAAAGTGTCCTTTTGGGACACTACAATAGACTTGAACCAAGAAATTTACCAGAGAGATTGTTTCAAGTAGATAATGTCTTGCTGGGAGCCACTTTCTCCTCAAACAAGACATCAGGGGCGGTTCCTCCACTAAGAAGGAGTAGTGTCACCCCAGTGTTCTCAGAGCAAAACAGCAAAAATAAAATGATAATAACGTCATTATTATCATTTTATTTTTTGTAGCCGCGGGGCAGGGTTAGGGCAGGGCATGGCTGACTGCCCAGGTGAAGGATGTGGTTTGAATATTCCATAAGTGCACATGACTATGTAGCCGGCCCTCTTGTTCCCCACCACAGCGCTCAGACCAATCACAACACTGCCCTGCAGCGTTGTGATTGGCTCAGGGAAGCCCAGGAGCCAGGTGCTCCCTGCTGCCAGGATTGTAGAAAGAAGGAAGCTGAACAAGACTAGGCGAAGCGGCCGATGAAAAGGTAAGTGCATCCCCCTCCCCGCCCCGCCACCCCTGTCGCTCCAGAGCCGTCCCCTGCCAGCTGCTACTGCAAGACATTTTCTCCTCTGAGAAGTCTCCAGCCGGTATATTGCTTGAGTTCCTTGTGCAAGGTATTCCTTTGCATGAAAAATGTTGCTCGAGGTAAAATATATTCAGTAAAATGGTCAAATGTAAAATGTATTCAGCATAATATGTTTAATTTTGCAAAAGTGATGTGTATTTTGCTGAACAATTTTTAACTTTCGCACACCCCTATTTCAAACCTTTGAGTCATTTAGAGAACAGCATGGAAGGACTGAGCACCCTTATGCCATCCCCTCTTACTTGTGATTTGTAAGGAATCATAATGCTGACATTTGTGCTCGAAATGTCATTTTGATAAATTGCTATTTTTCTCCTTTACAAAGTTTGCCAGTGAGCGACAGAAGTTTTGCTTTGCATTGGTTTGTCATTTCATTTATATGATAGCACAAACATTCTCAAACTTGTTTAGAGAAATAGTGGTGTTCTGGACAGACATTTGGGGATTCAAGTAATATTACATTTTTATATTGTCCTTACATGGCTATACCACAGTTACCTATTGGCTTCAGTCAATCTCTTCTGTTTGTGTTGGAAGTATGTATTACAGCTTCATTTTTGACTTTCTTGAATCGATTCACCTGATATATTGGGGTGTTCAATTAGGCGATGTTCATGTATTTTATTTATTTATTTATTTATTATTGGCATTTGTAAAGCGCAGCATATACCCTGGGGTGTCTTGGCGCTTTAGCTTTGCAGTAATCAGTTTGTCTACTGTAAAGGTGGCGAGGCGACCAATTAATTTTGAAACTGATTCGGTGTAGATTTCCACATGCGAGTTTAGCATGTGAGCTCGACATCCACCACCAGGAATTTGTTTTATAAGAATTCTATTTTTCAAAAGGGCCAAGTACTTTATTTTACAAGGTGATTGTCACTATAAAGCAGTAGATTATTCTAGGCATTTGATATATCCTGATTTAGTAAGTAAATTTTTTTTTCTCGATATTTTAATAAAATATATGTGAAAAAATATAATGAGTGTTCTCACACTCCTTGAAAATATTTAAGGTAAACTGCCACCCTTGAGGAAGACATACCTACACCATATACATACAACAATGGCAGCAGGGGTGTAGCAAAAGCCACTCCAGAGCAGAGGGGTCCTCAACACTTCTGGGGGCACCAAACCTTCAGGGGGCCCCCAATTAGCCCCAGACCAATGAATACCTGTGAGATACGGGACAGTGAGGGTACCTCATCACATCTACAGGTGGGCCCCATAATTTTGATTTTGCGACTGAATGGCACAAGAAGAAAGAAAGAACACACACACCCTATTACATCTTAGTACGCTTGTGTATATGTATTTTCTTCCCTGGGTGGTAAGGTCTATATAGCGTGGTTGGCTTGGTAAGATGAGCATGGGCATTCTGGGAAGTTGCTTTCACAGGATTCTGGCTGGTAGCATGGCACAAAAAATGGCAACATTCTCGGCAGCTGCACAGCATGGTAAAGCTCTGGTCTATAACCAGCAGTCGTATCTCTGTATGTAGTCAACAAGTCATTCAAATCATTTATTGATGAATACTAACAATCACCAGAAAATAACAATATATTACACTCATAAATATGACATCAAATGAATGTAGTTTTAGCTGCATGGATCAGGTGGCCCTTTCAGATGCAGACTGTAGTTGCTCACCACCCTTGTCTGCCCACCAATACTGAATTTCGCAATAAAACTTGAAGCATCACAAAAATGAAAGACACTTTTTTTAATATTATAGCATTACAGTTTCTAGATCTAAGATCATGCAGTTAAACTAAAAGACATCTGAATTACAGCATGATGATATAAATACAGTCTCCCTATCATCATGCTAGAAATAACCCAGCTTACACCTCTTTAACTACAGAGGTCATAAACTTAACAAACCTTTCCTCAAGCTGGACACCTCGCACTTAAGCATAGCACCACAGTCCACTTTCGTCTCCTGTTAGAATGGATGTGGAATATTGGGATTACCAGATAGATAATGCTGCTGCAGCTCTGCTGAAGGCACTGAGGTTTTGTTGAATGGACCCCCATTTTGATGCATCCACTAACTATTTTTTTTCTTAAAAGAAAAATCAACTCCCAAACGGATTTTGTTGCTTGAAAACAAAACCATAACGGCCCTGTATTGAAGAGATCTGAAGAGCTTTTTCCCTAGTTGGGAGTGCCATGCCTCACATGACAGTCTGGGTTAAGCAAAACAAGTCACAGTCTCCATGCACTCTATAGGTTTATTTTATGAAGCAAAAGGCACTTAAAAGAAGCCCACCCAGCACTAAAATGGACACAATGATTTTGTAAGCAAAAGACCTGATTGACAGAGGTGACTTTGCATGGGTAGATCAACATCGTGGTGTAAATCACAACCTTTTTTTGTTATTCACCATTTATGAGTGGAGACTTGCATCTAGGTGTTGACATGAAACTCCACCCACTCAATTGAGGGGGTGGAGACTTGTAGAACTAAATTTGCAAGCATAAAGTTACTACTAGTAAGCTTGAGCTTGTTTGGGGATATCTTTGCCACTGGAGTGGAGATCTCCTGAAAGGAAAATGTAGGGACTTTTAAAGTTTGTTATTGTTTATATTATAAATAATATTGATGCAATGTAAAACAACATTGTAAAATGAGTTCAAACAAATAACGTTAACCAGGAACTACCTAAACAAGATAATATAACATACTGCATCATAAAATTAACTGTATCAAATTTTCAATTAATCAAAACATATAAATTACATTTAAAACATTATTATTGAACCATACACTAAAATAAAATTCACCCACCCACACTTATAATAGACTTGTTTATACGTTATATTTTAAAACATTGTTATATTTTGGGGATTTTTTAAACTAAGTTAAATATCTCGTTTATTTTTTTAAATTAATGTTTCATTAAAAATATAAAAAGTATCATTATTTATGTGTAATTTTTAAATTTCCAAAATGTAAACATGCATACACTCTACATTTAGAATTTATTTTTTGTACATTTCTTCCTACGGGATGTTTGCTTCTATTGTTTTCTTTGAAAGATTGTTGGAATATCCATTGGTTGACTCTGTGTGGTGCTTAACTTACTCTCAGACTAGGCTCAAGTCCATTTAAGGCTGGTTTGTCACTATTAGAGCTGTTCTAGAATCAGAAGTGTAGTTGGTGAATAGTAATTGCTTTACTTTCATGCTGGTGTGCACTTTGTATTACCTGGTCCCTCCCTAAAGCCCTCCATAAATCTTCATTGACTCCACCCAATCTTATAGCTGGAGATCTCTGCCATGGAGTTGGAGCTCAAGCCATAGGATTATGAACTGCATTTATTAGTATGTGAAGTAGTGCTAGTGGAGTACCACTTAACATACTCTAAAATGTTTTTGCTGAATCGGACCCTAAGTTCTTCTAATAGTGTCAGGTGAAAGTATGCTTGAAAATATCAAAAAAGGTAATGCAGTCTTTGATGAAGTGCTATCACTTTTATCTGCATTGTCAATATACTTTCAATTATATGTTTGCTTTGCTGGTCAGTTCTTCAATTCAACTGGATATTTGGTAAACGCAAACAACAATAGTCTTTAGCACATGTTATTTGTGCTTTCTATGGAAATATCATGGGTCAGAGCTCCCGACTTTGGAACTGGGGAACCAGGATTGAGTATTGGCATCGGATCAGCAGCCTGTGAATATGGACAAACCACTAAGGGGCTGATTACGACTTTGGCGATGCTGGAGCGGGGCGGCATGCCACTGCCTGCACCCCCAAAATTGACTGCCAGCTGCCTGCCAGATCATGAGTATCCTTGTTGTCTAATGGGTGGTCCTTTGGCATCCCCACGGCATTGCCTTTGAAAAAGGCACCGCAATTGTAACGCTAAAGAAACTTCCTGCATGGCATGGACTATTCAGTCCCTGCCTTCCAGGAACTGGGTATGCATGCAGACAGGGGGGAACACCATGTGCTCTCCTTGCATGAATCCCCATGGCATGAGGTACCAGGGGGCCCTGTAGGGCCCCCTTAGTTTTATCACCACCAGCAGTTTTATTGCATGAACACCACCATGATACCACTGGCACTGAGGAAACTTGCAATATACTCGGTGGGCCGCAGCGGCCCCTGGCGGTTGTGGCAGTCCAATGGAGGTCCAGTCGCTGTACTTGTAATATGGTAGTTGAATCGCCGGTGCAATGGCCCCCGACTGCCACCGCACCTCCACCATGGGTTTGGCGGACCAATGGACCACTGAACTCATAAGACCCATAATCTCCCTGTGTTTGAAAAGAAAAGTGGGATTTTCTATTTAATGATTAAAAAAATGACCCTCCTTTCCATGGGATTTTTTTCCCATGGTGTTGGGGCAATTTTATAGTTTTCACTTTCCCTACCACCAGGCTTTACCTGGCAGTGACAGACAGTGAAAAATGTCCCATTTTAAACAGGGCAAGCAAGCACATGGCCAAACCTCCTTACTCCAGGCTGTCAGAGGTGTATGTAGGGGATGGATATGGAGTAGTCTTTGCAATCTACATACTCTACATACATTCTGCACACCTCTAAATAAACTGGGTGGAACTTTACTTCGACAGGTACTCTATCATCAGTGGGACGGCATACCTTATCTACTAAAGTTTAAATAGGGACCCTTTCCCTTAAACTAAAGGCTTAGCAATTTAGAGTTTGGCAGATGGATTACTCTGTCACAAAGCGATGGATCTCTGATCCACCTTATTACAAGTCCACTAAGAAATAATGCGCTTGTAATAATAGTGAACAGGATATTTGTCACAATGCCATGGAGTAACCTGTCCGCCAAACTCTATCAACTGATAGGACAAGAAAAATTCCATTGAGCTGGTTGAAATCCTCGTTTTGTCTGCAGACCTGGTAAGGTAATTCAATGTGCCTGAATACATGACTGAACCCTACCATTTCTCCAGTTAACATAAATATGGTTATATTTTTGTAATATGAAAATTGTCTTTTCACTTATTATAGTGATTCTTGAAACGCATCATTATTGAAAGGACCTTTAGTAAGCCGAAAGACCAGTCTTTCTGTATCGTGTGAAGCCTTAAGCACCAGAGAAATCAGATGAGACCTTAATTACCATGTTGTAAATTGAGCTCTAGTGACCTGGATGAAAACATAGTTATTATGAATGAGCTTGAATTTGAATTTCAAAGAGGCTGCAACATTGACTGTAAGTTAACTATAGCAAAAATATAGTTGTATTGGAAATTTGAAAATGATTAATTTAACAATGTGAAAAATGGATTATTAGTTGTAATGCATGGCAGTCCTGTTCAAGTAATAATGACCCTACTACTCATTACTAGGTCCAGTTAGATCTCAATATTTTAAACCTGAGCTCAACCCTGGGTTTGTCTTAGCTCAGAGCAGACCTTCTTAACATAGCAAAGCATTTATCAGTATTAAAATGCAAACATGTAGAAACTGTAAGGCAAAAATAATCCCCCTCCAATTTATAAAACTACAGAAAAGTAAAGAAAATTATAAATATGATTTTTCAAAGTGCTAGGTGTTTCTAGCATCAAAAAGCATAAAAGCACCGACCGCGGGTATCTGGCTGCGTTACACCGGGTCAAAGTAAAAAATTAAGGCTGACCATGATCTAGGGTGGGTTGGAAACATGAACCATGTTCATCCCTGTGGAAGATTTGCCTTCTGACTCAGTCGTTTTACTGGAGAAAATTCCTCATAGGCGAGGATGTCAGCGGGTTGGAGTCCCCGCTGTATCTGAAGAGGAGCTCATCTATGGTTGTCGGCTGAACTGCAGAATCTAAATGGAAACCTCTACACCGGCGGAAGGTTTGAGGCTCTAATTGTCAAAGTGTCAAGTCTTGCAATTTTGAAGGGAGATAGAGTATACTCTAACACCAGCCAAGGGTCCATTCTCTTTTGGTTACTACTTGTGGTTAGGTCTCAATGTCCCAGAAGCCAATCAGCAGGGTCCAGGGCAAATCTAGGTGAAACTGTTCAGCAAAAATGTGGGCTTCTTGCAGCTTTTGTATTGCTGGAGATGAACAGAAGGCTAACCAACTAGCCCTTGAAATGTACTCTTCTGGCCTGGGTGCAAGAAAGGGGCAGGTCCATCCCTTGGGGCTTTTCTCCAGAGGGTACTGAGTGTGCCACTTGTATGCCCAGGGCCAGCCAGTGGTTGAAGGAAACTCCCAACCACTCCCAAACCAATTGAGTAAAAGTTCACAGGAGTGCCCGCCCCACTTATGCAGCACTTCCTGTGTTTTTTATTGCAAACTATGCCATAGTGACCCTCTCTAACTAAAACATTATGTCACAACCTTTTGTCCCTTTGCACAGAGCTCTGGGTACACCCCTGAGGTGTGTCTGGTAAAATGTGAGGTCAACCCCTGCAAATCAGTTCTGAAAGAGTCCCCCCTACGAGATTGGGTTCACAACTACTACTTGGGCAATCACAGAAGTAGGGCTAGGTGTGAGTTGCTTGTCCAGGTGACAGGGGATGCCCCTTGTAGTTTGTGCTGTTGGTGGGCACATCACACATGGCATCCTGTCAGCAGGTGATCACTCCTCCTTCCTGCCAAGACCCTTACAGTTCCCTTTTCTGAGAGCTAATCACACCTCTTGCAGGTGTATCCCTACGCATACTAAAAAGTACGTGCAGACGCGCAGAAAGAGAATGGCGGAAAACATATGACTCCAGTAAAAAAATCGCGTATCTGGCCACCATTAAAATTTATCACCGCGCTGTCTGTAGAGCTCGTGTGGCGTTCTATTCCCTTGAATTCCGCAATAGCCCGAACCCCTCGAAATCCATTTTTAAGGCTCTTAAAGATTTGCTGTCAAAAAAGTCCCCTATTAATGAAACTAGTTCCATTGCACATTGTGAGGCCTTGGCGGTCTTTTTCCTTGAGAAGGTCCAAGCCATTTATCGAGCCTTCCCCACTGCCATGCCGTATGCTGGAGTTTCGCGCAGCTCACAAGAGCACGATGTTTTGCATACTTTTCCCAGTCTGCTGCTGGAGAGTTTCAATAAACTGGCTCTGCAAATTAAGTCTGGTTCTCCGGCTGATCCGTTAAGACCAGCGGTGTTTAGGGACCCGTCATCCTTCGGTCTCCTACCGGTGTGTTCTCTGATCAATCTTTCGCTTGCTTCAGGTATGGTCCCCACCAAGTGGAAACAGGCGGTGGTTACGCCCATCCTGAAGAAGCCTTCTTTAGATCCTCTCAAACCTGAGAACTACCGCCCGATATCGCTTCTTCCGTGGCCCGCGAAAGTAGCAGAGGCCCATGTGAATATGACCCTCTCTGACCATCTCTCGCGGGCTAACATCTTGGACCCGACGCAGAACGGTTTCGGGGCTGGTCACAGCACGGAGACAGCCTTACTCTCCATGGTGGAACACCTGCGCACGGTGCTAGATTTGGGTCAAACTGCGGCGCTTGTTTTATTAGATCTTAGCGCCGCCTTTGACACCGTCTTGCACACGATTCTTCTTCAGCGCTTAGAGGAAGCTGGCATTGTGGGGCCGGCTCTCCAGTGGTTCTGTTCCTTCCTTGCCGATCGATCCTTTTGCATGGCCATTCCACCCCATCAGTACAAATTCCACCCTCTGGACCTTGGGGTTCCCCAGGGATCCTCGCTGAGCCCCACATTGTTCAACCTTTACGTGAGGCCGCTGGCTGATGTCGTCAAGCAGTGGGGCATGACCACGGTCTCATATGCTGACAACACTCAGTTAGCGGTCACGCTCAGCGCTGACTCATGTCTGGATACCCCAAGGTTCCAGAATGGACTTAGGGCGGTCGCCAGCTGGATGAATTCCAACTGTCTTCAGCTGAACGCAAAAAAAACGGAGATTATGATTATCGGCAAGCAGGCGGAACTCTGGGGTGACATGTGGTGGCCACCTGAACTTGGGACCACCCCGACTCCGGTAACGGAGATAAAAAATCTCGGGGTGTGGTTAGATCCGGCCCTTAGCTTTGTCTGCCACACGAAAAAAACTGCTGCATGCTGTTTTGGCATTTTGCGTGTGCTAAAACCAGTCTTTTTTTTTGATGCCTCGACTAGGCAGCTGGTGCAGGCGACTGTGATCTCGCGGCTTGACTACACCAGTTCCCTCTTGGTAGGGGTTAATCAGGCTGAAATCACCCGTCTGCAATGGTTTCAGAATGCGGCAGCCAGAGCAGTGGTTGGGCTGCCCAGGTTCTGTTCCGTTACCAATACTTTGCACTCTCTTCATTGGCTGCCGGTTAAGCAGAGGATTCAGTTCAAGGTGCTTTGCTTGTCCTATAAAATCCTCAAGGGCTCTTCTGCCCAGATCCTTATGAACCTTCTGTCTCTGTATGTTCCTACCCGCTCTCTACGATCTTTGGGGCAGGAACTTGCAGTGGTTCCTCGATTCAAGCTTAGCCGTGCGGGTGGCCGCTCTTTCCGTGTGCGAGCTGCGGCCCTGTGGAACTCCCTTCCTTTAAAGATTTGTGCACTGGATGATCTTCTTTCATTTCGTAGGGCCATTAAGACCTTCCTATTTCCTTAGCTTGTCGGTCCTTTTTTAGTTTCCTGCTTTTCAGTTGTGTTGTGTTGTCTACCTTGTCAAGCGTCAGGACGCGCTTTTGCTGGAGCAGCTGTGCGCGATATAAGCGCCCATAACATAACAATACATAACAGGTGGCCAGCAGGCTGCCAGTTGACAGTTGGGGATGAACTCTGGGAAGGCTGCTAGAGGCTTTACACAGAAAAATTATAACATGCTAAAAGTGGCATTTTCAAATTAGTCTTTTAAAACCTGACTTGACCTTTAGATTGGATTTTTAATTACTATTACTTTGAATCCTTGAATTATGGTTCTAGCAATTCTCAAACTAGTAATATGCAGTATGAGGTATTAAAATGTTACCCAGTGCTTTTCAATGGAAAAACCAGCCTCGCCACAGTGAAAAATGACTTGGGAGATTTTTCACTGCCAAGAGGTGTAAAACTTAAGTTCATACACCCTACTTTTTACATACCATGCATCCTACCCTCAGGCATCTATGTCCTTCTTAGGGGTGACTTATAAGGTTTAGCCTGACAAAAGGTTTATTTTTCCAGATACAATCTGAAGCTTTAAAACTGCATGCTCATGGGCACATTACGAGTTTGACAGTGCAGCATCAACACTGGCCCGCTGTCGCACCGCCAAACCTGTATGAGAACATGCTGCCATATAATGACTTTTTTAGTCATTGGTGGGTGATTCCTTTTGTGTATAAAATAGGCACCGCAATGGGAACGTCAAAAACAGTTCCTGCACGGCATGGACTGGAAAGTCCATGCAGCCTTGGAACATCTGTGCATGCACACAGGGGGGGGGCACATGTTGTGCCCCCATGTGCATTCACAGGGCATGAGGCAAAAGGGAGCCTGTAGGGCTCCCTTTTGTCCTCTCCACAGGATGTTCATGGAGGAGGAACTGTCATGAAAATCCTGGCAGAGACAAAACTTCTAATATGCTTGGCAGGATTACGACGGTCCCGCCAAGCATATATATGCCTCTGGACCTCCACTCCACTGCTAGGGAACAGCATTTCCCTGGTGGTGTCTGTGGTCCCAGGGCAGCACCACCACTAGGGTTGTAATGTGACAGTTGCCACTCTGCCACCACTGCCACCACTGCTCCACCACGCGTCTAGCGGTCCAAGGCATGCCAGACTCGTATTCGGCCCCTCAGACTGCAGTGGTAGACCTAAAGATATGCTTTGCCTTTTCATTTTAGTGGTGGCATGTTAGGTGCTGCAGTCCACTAGTGACATTTTACTTATAGGCCCTGGGTATACAGAGTATCACATACTGGCTGCTTAAAGATAAGAATATGTCAATCAGGGATTAACCAATTCCACATATTTTTATGGGTCAGAGCACATACACAGGACATTTTCTTACAATCACTTATGTCAGAGCTTATAAAACACTTTAGGGCACATTTAGTATTATTTCAATAAACCCAGTGCAGCAAGTGAACTTACTGTGCTGCGTGAAAGGGCAGAAATGCTTCATATTTGCATTTTTGCTCTCTTCTTACACTGGTGCACTGTGTGCTGCTTAGTGCAAACACAGGTCCCCTTGCCCTATGGTGCAAGGGTGCCTGCCTTAATGGCAAGATTATTTTGCACAGGAAGGAACACCTTCCTATACAATAGCAATCCTTAGAAGTACATTCCTCTTTATATGGTATTCAATAAAACTGCAAGGTGGCTACAACTAAGCACTTCTTCAATTAAGAAGATATATTGCTGTACTTCTTAAAAGCTTTGTCGTTTCAATCATTAGAAAGATCCCAAAACACCTTGTGGTTGGGCAGACCTTTGAATAGAAATATTACAAAGGAGAAAATGTGCCTTGAACACTTAACTTTCAAGCTCAAAAGAAGAGACCATAACCAGTAAAACACAACTGGTAAGTCAGTAAGCACTGTGAAAACATAGTCATGACCAGAGCCACTAGAAATATGAGATTCTGCTGATGTGGCATGCCCTGCACATATATTTGCCACATTTGCCACATTATCCATCATGAACTGCATATGTAGCAGAAATATCTGAAAAGAAAACGCTTCTTATAGCTCAAATGGATCAAAAGTTATTTAAAATGCAGTGCTATATGTCGACACGCAGAGGAAGGCCCTTCCCAAAGGTTGAATGGTAACCTTTCAATAGCTTTTTGATGTATTTGAGTTATGAAGTAGTACGTATGAGGGAAAAGCTTTGCTAAGATAGTGTTAACATGGGTGGAAATGACAAATTAATTAACTAATCCTATCATAATCGACCTTTTCTTGCAAACTAATTTAGTCAACTCTGCCACATAATTTGTTACTTCCCCTGACGAATAATTCCAGTGGCCCTGGCTCTGAAATATGTCCAAGTATTATAATATAAGGCAGCATAAGTGGCTGCTACCAAACTCGACTCCCAATAACAAAAAGTATTACGCATACATAACATGACAATTTGCTTCTTCACGTACTCAAGCGATCTTCGAAATCCTTTGTTGTTGGCTAAATATTTAAGCAAGATACTTACCATTCAAAAAGTGGGGTTTGATCATGTAACTTTCAGAGTGAGAGCACGAGACCGTAACCATAAGTCCACTAGTAATGTTCTACTGAGGTGACGGAAAACATTTTCATTACATAAAATATGAAATTAAAATTTTATTTCCATTTATATAGCTCTTACTATCCATGACGAGGTGTCATTCAATAGTTCTGCTAGCAAACTCTTACCCCATTTACAAAATACGGTTATATCTTTGCAACATGAAAGCTATTGCCTTTTCTCTTATAGCAAAGATCCTTGAAATGCCTTGGTACTAACGAGACAATTAGCTGGCACGGGGTAATGCAGACACTGGGGTTTGAAACCTTAGACTGAGAGTCAGAGTGCTTATGAACTAGGCAATGAGAACACTCTAGTTAACTGCAAGAAAACAGTTATGTCATAGGCAGTAGTGGCTGCTACGGGGCAGTAATGTGGGTCGAGGGAGTGGGGAGTTAAGAAAAGAAAAGAAAAAAAATTCAAACTTACCTATCGGCCGCCGTTTGTCTTCCATCCTCTTCTTCTTCCATCAATGCGAGAAGCAGGAACAGGAAACAACCAGGCTTCCAGACTCCACTAGCCAATCACGACACTGCTGATTGCAGCATCATGATTGATCTTAGTGGGGGTGGGAAGCCTGGACATGTTCTCCACCCAGGTTGTGCAACAGAGCCCAGTGGAGAAACTGCCAAATGCGCATGACGGTTTGGCGGCCCAAGTAGCTGGCCAAACCGTCATGTGCACTTAGAGAGTGCCCACCACTCCTACGCTGCTCTGTGGGCAGTCCAGCCCACCCCTATAGAGGAGTACTGAAAAATAAAATGATAATAACATGCAGTTATTATAATTTTACTTTTCCTGTGGGGCGACACTCCTCTGCCTTATCATTGGAGACGCCCCTAGGCATAGGACCTGACAACTGAACTCAACAAGGCTCTATATGCAACTGTAAACTAACTTTTTCCTCATTAACAAAAATATGGTTAAAAATTTCCAATTTGAAAAGTATTGATTTTTCGATTTTTATAGAGATCCTTTAAACACCTTATGTTTGAAAGGACCTTTAATTACACAAAAGACATGGGAAACAGTAGAGTTTGAAACCATAATGTTCAACCAAAGACCTTAATGACCGAGCCATGACCAGCACTATTTGTTAATAGGTGCATAGTGACTGCAAACTAACACTTAACAAAAACATGATCACATTTTGTTTGTTTGAAAATCTGCATTTTTTCTTTTTAAGGAGATCTTCAAATATTTTGGATTGGCCACACTTTTGAAGTGGACACAGGACTTCACAGGGAGTGAACTTGTACCCAAAGGGCATCATTTATAAAGAAACTAAGCAGTACAGCGCAGCAAGTCACCTGTGTGACAGGGAAAGGGCAGGAATGTGCCGCTTTTAAGTCAGTATGCTGCTTTCCTGTCCACCATTTTGGCAGCCTAGCTCTAACATAGGTATGCAGGATAGTTGTTGTGCAGGATGAGGCACCTTCCTGCACAAAACCAATCCTGGGAGGCATATTCCTCTTTCTATGTGTGCTACGGAATGGCCCAAATAATTTTAAAGGTTAACTTTTAGAGGGTTGATCAGGTACCTTAACCGCTTGGACACTAGTAATGCTCTCTTGATCTGGCAGAGAAATTATATCATACAAATCAAAAGTCTGCAAGCAAAGCTGAATTGCCCTAAGTGAATGAATAATGTGTCCTGAATTCAATGAGGCTACATAGCTGACTGCATGCAATTTCTTCTCCCTATATCAACAATATGGTAGTGTTCAGCAATATGAAAGCTATTGACAATTTACTTATCAAAGAGACTCCACAATTGGCCAGACCTTCAAACCTTTACGTAAAGAAAGGGGGATGCAGACAAAAGAATTCAACCCTTACACTTTATAAAAAGAGGGAGAGACTCTAGGCTCTAGGCTACATGTTAGACTCTAATGACCTACCTGAAAACATAGTCATAATACGCATCTGAAAAGAAAATTCAATGACGCTGCATAGTTAGGGGTCTATTTACTATGTTTTGGCACCATGTTTGCATCACCAAAGTGTCGCAAATCGACGCTAAATCTTTTTGACCAATTTACTTTCCAGAACTAAACTTGTTTAGTGCTTGAAAATACTCGAAAGTAGTGCACGATGCTTTGCATTACTCAGTGCCCAGTGGGCGTACCATGGGTGGTGCATGGGCATTCCCATGCAACCACTCAAGATTTCTGATGCTTTGCCCTATTTACTTAAAAAAGTAGACAAGGTTTGGCATCAGAAAACAGCCCCGACTTCAACCAGGCGCAATCATAGTGAAATACTTTCATTTCTCCTTTCTTTTCCGGCTTTGCATGAGCGCTGCACTGTACAGCTATACATACATGCATCTATATATATAGCTGTATGCTAGACTCATGGAGACACCCATGCACTACGGTGCATAGTTGTGTCTGTGGTGCATGCCAGCACATTTCTGTGCCGGGGCTATGCGGAGCAGAGTGCAGATTACTGTAAATATAGCGCTCTCCTACTCTCTCCTCACACAGCACATTATTTGCTGCAGCTCTACTGCATGTTAATCTAATAAATCAGGACCCCAGCCTTCTACCATTCTCACATTTACTATTATCATTTTCGAGTATAAAGCTATTGACTTTTCAGTCATTAGAGTGATCTTTAAAACACCTTGCGATTGACCAGGACTTTAAGTGGACACGGACTATGATGACAATTGAACTTGAACTCATCTTCAGACTAAATATCAGAGTACTACAGATGTTAACCAGGAGCCCATCAGTGGCACTCTCTTGTGTTAGGTGAAAACAATTAGTGCTCAAAACCATGTCATTTTTTCTCATTAATCTTGCAAATTTTTATAAAATTAAACTCACTTTTGCTACAAGTGTGAAATGCAATTTGCCAGTACCCTGCATATATATGTTTTCACATAAAGACATACATCAAGTACAAAGCCAAATGAGATACTGAAGGAAACCGGTTTGACTAGAAAATGTTTCTCAGAGAGATATCTTGTTCAAGAAGCACTATGCTACCTAATGCCAACACTTGAGAAATCTTCAAAAATGTTGCACAACATGGAAACTTTGTGAATTTTGCCCAATAATTTAACTTTTTGTAAGGCTTAATTTCAGACAGCCATCTCAGTTGCCACTAGCAAAGAGGTACCAGAAATTCCCTTGAATCTTTAAATGTGGCCTTCTGGGACGGCTGATGCTATGACCCCCTACTGTGAAATGTTTACTTTAGGTTTCTTATATGAGTGCATCAGCAAGGATTTAAGAACAATACTGGTCTCATTGACCCATCAAATATTACATTATAGTCAGATATTTCTACAATTAATTGTGTGAATACAATTTGAATATATTGATTTTCATCACAGATTATTTTGACTGGTTGGTCCATGAAAACACGATTGAATGTTATGATCTGGTGGGTGATCAAGAATATCTTCATAATATCTAAATCAAAACAGGATTACTAATTAATAAACTTTAATAGACATCTATTTTTCACTTCCTCCTCAATATACCAATAAATGTTGCACGTGTCAAAAAAATATTTCCGAGTGTCTGTCATTAGTAACAAAAATATTGGGAAACTGCTAGTAAAAGTAGAATTTTATTGTCATTACTATAGATACTTTCTGAACAAAGAATTTGAAATGGTGTGCAAATGGCAGCAGAAGAAAAGAAATGCAAAGATTGCGGAGAGGCAGAAGTTCGTGGAATAGAAACGCCAATGTGCAAACACAGCAAAACCCACAGTGTAACATGAACCATATTATGGTTCCTTTCCAAGGTGTTCATCTCTATTTCATCACCAACTTTTGAAAATAGAGGGCATTGTGTATGCTCTCTGTGTGCTAGAAATAATTTACAGTGTATGGCAACAATACATCACATATGTTCTGGAGAAGGGTATTCATTTCTAAAGGGAGGAGAGACTGTAACTCATGAGAGGGCAGAGAGCTGCTCTTTCGAGGCATAAATGTCATAACCTACAATAATACATCACCTCTTTTTGTACAGGAGTCAGAATTTGATGAAATACCACAGAGCCTATAATCATAGGCTGAGAGCCGTAGAGATGATTAGAAAAGAAACAACACAGTGTATCATTATAAAGCGAATGGCGTAATACCTTCAGGCATAAAGCGGCCAGACCCATATCATCTTGATAAAAAATAAAGTTATATAAATATATATATTCACTAAAGGGATGTTATAGTTAGAGAACAGAATTTAAAAATCATTAAAAAAAAATGAAAAATACAAAGGTTAAAGGGATTTATCGTTAGGCTCAGATTTCACATGTACAAAACCATAGAAATTCAGCTAACTATAACTTTTGCCCCTGCAATGCTCTGATAATGAGCTCACATATTGCATCACTCATGACATCACTGATGGCATCTCAAATGATGTCACTGTCAAGAGTCCACCGTTTATCAGAAAGTGCCTACCCGGCTGAAATACTTTCTACTGCTTAATTAGTAAGTACTACCTCATTGGGTAAATGCCTAGTGTTTATTCTACACTACAGCTTCATAATGGACCACAAGGGAGTGTCTCTGTTGACCTTGTGTGCGTTTAATTTCAACATTGAGATTGTTCCACGTGCATCTTAATCCAGAAATCTGATATAACATGAATCCTCCTATAGAGAAGGCAATGAGACTACAAAGACATAAACCTCCACCAAACAAGGGTTCTTTCTCTTAACTATATGAAGCAAGTGCTTATTTGTTTTGTGGAGATGTCCTCATATTCGTCTGCATCAATAATTTGCCACCAAAAGAGGTGGAAATGCACTGGGGGGCCTCTTGCTAAGCTGTCCATCATTCTGGCAAAAGGTAGGAATACCTTTGCATACTAGTAAGGTGAACATAGCGGGGCCAAACAGGCGGGCCTACAAGTGATTTGCACATTTGCATACACGTAGTAATTTAAAGAGAGAATCATGGCCACTGCTCCCACCAGGAGAGGCCAAGAAAGAACCAGATTGTCACAGTCACTACAGATTGCACACCGATAGATCAACAATGCATTCACCTCCACCAAGGATGTCAGATCGTTTTTCAATATAGATTTGTTGAGAAAACACGCTTGCATTGCCTTTGCAAAGCCCAGGAAGTTAGCATAATTTGTCCTTTACAGAAGCGGATCTTCAACTGGTGCATCAGCAATGTTTATATTTGTAAGTGTGTCCCGTTGAGGTTTAATTTCTGTGAAATGAGCATCAGGACCAGAACGGAACCTCTTCTTCCCATTAATCCATCAAGAGTCCACCACTGTTTTGCAGAAAATGGGGCAGCGGGAGAGCTCCACTGCCCCAAGGTCCCGACCAGCTCCCCACCTCCAGTGGGGGCCAGTATTGCTCCTGCATTCAAGAACCAGCAACAATGCTGCTCTCTGCTTACAGGACCAGTTCTTTCATCTATTTACCTGCCATCTTGACAGTGGGCAGGAAACTAGATGAAATATCCACTCCCAGTGAGCAGAAGCAGTTCCTGCTTCTACCCTCTGAGAGCTCATTTATTGTTTGCTCCCACTTGGCAGCAGCACACAGCTATGTCCCGGGGGTGACCCAGGTGATTGTGGTCCCCAGGGGTGAAAATGGCATGAGAGGGGAACTTGTGGCCCCTTCGGCTTGGGGTTGGGCCATGCCTCAGGGAGGGGGTGGTCCCCAGGGCTGAATAAGGTGCAGCCCCCCTCCTATGATAAATGTGCGTCCCCCAGGGAGGTGGTGCTCCCTGGATCAAATTAAACGTAAGGAGTGGGGTCCGTGGGGCCCCCTCGTCTTTTACAATGGGGCCTAGGGGAGGTGGTGATCCTGGGGGCCAAAACTGGCAATGGGAAGCGGTGCCACATGCACCACCCTTCCCATAATACATATAACAATAATCCCCTGGGCCCTAGCCCACACAGGGGCTCAAATTTAAACAAGCACCGGAGACCGTGCTTGATTTAAAAAAAAATGTTTTACAATGATTAACAAATCTTCACAAATTCTGCCACTAGTTTTGTTATTAAAAAGTATTTTTGGCCCTGCTGGGATCCCTGTGGGACCCCAAAACTATGCCTATGGGGTAAGGGTATTCCTACTCTGCCCCCTTCTTTTTTTTTTACCTTTTTGTTTGGAACCCAGTCTGAGTCTTTAAATGGCTTCCAACACTACCTGTTTAAAGTTTTGTCAGCCAATGAGATCTCATTATGAGATCTGTTGGATTTGCAAAGGGTCCGCGCTTCTAGAGATACAAATTTGTTCTTCCTTTAGTATCTCAAAAACTACTGAACGGATTTTCACCAAATCACAAAAAGGGCTACCACTTTGCCAAATTTGGTGTAATTCCATTCAGTAGTTCAGCCTGCAGTTGTGTCTAAAGTCTCTATCGAAATTAACATGGGAAAGACACTTTTTTTACTGCCTCTTTTTCTCAGCCCCAGTTTGACAGATCACCTCGAAACTCTCCATGCACAACTAGAAACAGGAAGTCACTTTTATGGGGGTACAATTTTGGGAAGATTCAGCAAACTGCACCAAAGTTATAAGCAAGTAAAAAAATGCCTTTTCTATGGAAACTAGGTTCTGACTATACCTTCAATTCATGATTGCCAGTAGCTAAAATATATATAAATATATATTTTCACAAGTTATCTCAGCCTAAAATACTGCTCATATTTGTAAGTGGACATTTATCTAAATGTTCACCTGTGACGCTAATGCCCCTCGTACATAACTCCTGCTAGCAGCCTGCTTGGAATGCTGAGGCTGAATCAGCCAATCTGACCATTTAAAATCCTGGTACTGTTTTTGTTTGCGTGCATTCTCAGTTTGAACAGAGCATGAAGGAGAGATACACAGCAGAAAGGAGCAGCTCGTCTGTCTGTCTTTGTTGGGTGAGAATAGGGAGAAGGGCGTCAACAGTCTTATGGACCACCTACTATTGGACATGCATGTTGTTGGGCAATATCAGCCGTTAGTTTTCCTTCTCTTATTATCCACCTTTTCCTTCAGCTTTGGCAGCGAATGGCAGCGAAGTCAGTTAACAGAGATGCACCCTCAGCAGAGGATGTCAGCCATTGTTATTACCATGAGCAGTTAGTGATTATGGTGCATTGAGATTTGTGCTAAGCACCTGCTGGCCATTTAGAAAAGTATGCACAACTGCAAATGAATAGATGTAATAAATATGAAACAGGCATGGAAATTGTGCAAAAGAAACCCTTAAACATTTTTTTAAACTCATATTAATTAGTATAAGGTCTTACCCCTCTTATATCAAAACTCAAGTAACTAACTTCATCCTATTATGCAAATCAATATAGCAGTTAGTTCTGTTACTGGTTTAGATTTCTGAATAAATGTATTTTAAGAATAGTAGTCATCACAACAACAATGATTATTTAAAGATACATTATTGAGGTAGGTTGAGGGACATAAAATGTCTTGCTATTTTGTAAGCCTGTGAATCTTTTGCCTCTGGTTACAATCTGTTTATGTTGGTATTGAAGAACTGAATTGATGGATGAATGTTTGTGTTCATTGTTCAGTGAGTGGGTGGATCAATGAAATATTGACTGAGTAAATAATAGAAAGAGAAATATGTCAAAAACAGGAAGAACAAGGGAAATGAAGTGGACTGAGACTTTTAATTGTTCAGGGGCAAACCAAACAAGCACAGAGTTGTATGACCATAGTCTCTCCTGATATCGTTCTCCAGTGTACAACCCATTTTTTTGTTGTTCTAGGGAGTAGCAGTGCTGCACCAATGTAAAAACAATGGCCCACTGTGATTGTAGCATGCCTGCTTGTAAGACAAAAGAAAGGCCTGGCCTGTTGTCAGCTAAGATTTGCCTGTGACAGGGGAGGCCTCTCTGAAGTGAGGCCCCAAGTGTCATATGAAAAACCCCAGCAGCCTTGTCAAGCAGAATTTGACATTCTAATTTCAAAAGTGATGCTCACAGCATATTCTGTCTGGATCAGAGGGGTCGTCTCTGCCTATTCAGGCCAATCTCTGTTTTGCTCATGGGAAACACTTCACATCTATTCAAATACTAATTAATGGCTGGCAGAAGTGGGAGAGCAAAAATGAAGACTGGCATCTTCCAACTTTAATAAGGGAAAAGGTAACTTTATAAAAATTACTTTTCAATAATATTTAGAAAAAATCTAACTTTGTCATTCATTTGGATTTTCAATAAATATAAAAATAGTTGTTTATTTTTCTGACTAGCCCCATGCCAGAGAAACTGTATTAATGTTCAACATTGCATTCGTTGTAGTTTCCTATGGAACAGCTGTCTGGCCTTGCTACAAAGAAAATAGCTCTGATGTGGCAGTCACTGTAAGGACATGTTTAACATTAACATTTGCATGTCCTAGCTTTAAATATGTTGCACCCTGCTTTGTAGGCAAGAAGGCCTGATAAGGGGGTGACATAAATATTTTAAAAAGAGGGTGTAGACCTGTCAAAAGTGAGTATTTTGAAAGTTTGAATTAGCAGTTTATAATTACACAGCCAGACTACAGAGGGAAGGCCGTCAGTCATGTTTACACCATCCCTGTAGTTGATGGAACAATGGGTCCTGCAGTCCACTTGTAACATTTAACTTAGAGACCCAGGGTGCACTTTGGTCCCGTATACTGGGGACTTAAAGGTAAGTTAAATATGCCAATTAGGACTTTCCAAATGGTGCCATGTTGAAAACAGGAAGATAAGCCATTTATCATTGAACAGCACAGTTAAAGTGCCCAGAGTTCTGTAGCCAGCAAACATATAGGTTCCAACAAAAGGTGAATAATCTGGGGTGACCAATTGTTCCACTGACTACAGAGACAGTTAAACATAACTGCAGGTTTTTCCTCTCTAGCCTGACTGTGCAGTTTTAAACTGCTAATACGACCTGTCAAAATAACCACTTTTGACAGGTCTAAAAAGGCGACTATCCTAAGCCTGGCAATTTTAATGCCACGTTGTCACCCATGTTCCCGCTATTTTGACCATGACACACTATACCAACATGCACAGGGCAGTGCCAGGGTTAAATCGGAGATTAATAGAGGTAGCAAGAATTTGATCAGGAGCATTTGATACCCATGGTGACCCCTAATTACCAAATGTGTTTTCATGCATGGGCAAAGGGGGCAAAGTCCTCTGGGCCCTCACTTTATAAGTGCCCCTGGGGAAAGTAAACTTTTTATCTCTCCAGCTCACGTCTAACTATTTCTATAGCCAATCCTCTCTTCTCTCTGCCTATCTCTACCTCCATCTCTCTCTGCCCAGCATCAGCTTGAGGATTTTTGGAAACCTTTGAAAGATATATTTCAACTCTCTTTGTGCTACAATTAGCACAAAATGGGGTAATCCATTTTAAAGTTGTAATGAATGGGGGCCCTAAAATACCTTTCCTAGGGCCCAAAAATCCTTAAGACAGCACTGCTAAATAACACCCATTCTAGGAAATTCCAGATAAACTGAATGAACAGCAATACTGAACAGCATTTGTCACTGTACAATTTTATGCTTTTTAAAGATTCTACTAAGATTGCATCAACCACTGGAACATCATTTCTGTCTATGGAATCAAAAAACTTTTCTGGAGTCATCATTGAAGCAAAAGAGTTAGAGGAAATAGGGATACTTACTTCTATCTAGTGCTTCTATTCCCTTTTAATCGACTGTAAAGTATACCTATCAATAGTTCTTACAGACCCTCAGAGACATGAATCTCTTCCAGCTGCCTTCCCTCTCTCAACCCTACACGCAAGTCACGTACTTTTGTCATATTTCTTTCCTTTCAACAAATGCAGCAACTTGTGGTTATTTATACGTTGGATAAAACTATAGGAAGAAAACTACTTTAATGAGACGAGAGATCAAGGACAAATACTACAGGGGCGAGAATTTTTTTTTCCACTTCTATTCTGATGTTTCGTTTAGCATGCGTTTTACACCATTAATGACATTATATGGCTTTACCATTTATGAGTAGCTTACAATCAGGGCTTTGTTTACCGCAGAATGTGTTTCTGTGTCATTTTTTCCATTCAGTCAAGGAATCAAATGACCTGGCTACCTGTTTGATTTTGCTTGTTAAATAGTTGTAATTCTAACATTCAAAAACTAAAAAGGGGAGTTTGGGGTCTCGTAGAAAGGAGCTGTACGCCAGTCATAATCATAACGTGTGCTTCTGTAAAATGGGTATGATTCATAAAAGAAAACTGAAACGTAATTTACACACACCTGTGTGTGTGTGTGTGTGTATGTAATTTATGCTACACATTTGTACATGTTACACACCTACATTTTAAACGGGTCAAACGTTTTATATACTGGAGTGATCATCACAGAAGCAAGCAATGACGTCATCAGAGCACTGTGGGTCAAATGTATCAATCTTTCACACAGTGCAAGGTAGCAAGCCACCTTTGTTAGAGTTGGCGCACTTTTGGCTGCCTAGCGCCAATACACGCACTCTTGCATCATGCTGCATGGATGCCTGAGTTGCAGGCAGGATTGTTTTGTGCAGGAAGGGACACCTTCCTACACAAAAACAATCCTGAGAGTATTTTTTGTCTTTTTATGTGTGCTGTAGAATGCAGCAGATCTACAAAGAAAAAACACAAGGAGAAATAAAGATATTTCTCCTTGTTATATCTCATCTGGGAGCCGAAGCATTCCCAGGTCTATCAGAAATGGTAAATCTGGCAATGCTCCCAAATCCATGGGTGAATGCTTGGGAACACCGACGGCCCACCTATGGAATGCCTCCCTGGGGCAGAGTAATGCAAGGCAGCGATTTGCCAAGTCCATTCATTTGCATATTTAGGCCAATAAGTATTATTATTACTTATTGGCCTAATATACAGATGAATGAACTGGGCATATAGTGCCGAAAGTGAGATTAATTTCACTAATGACTCTATCTGCTAAATGCTGACAGTGATAAGTGCCAGATATGTGTACTGCATTTTGAGCATTAAGGGATTTGATACTAAACCGCCTCAACATTGACTATGAGTATAAAACATATGAAAGGATAATTTATGCAATGGGTGAAATGAAATGAAATGAAATGAAATGAAAAGGGGATTTATATAGCGCAGCTGCTGCCCGAGGGCGTCCAAGCGCTGGGTAGAGGGTGTAGTACTCTGAGGGGAAAGGGTGACTAGTTTTTAAAAAGGAAAGTTTTTAGTTCTTTGCGAAAAGTAGAAAGGGTCTGGTTAGAGACGGGGAGAGGGAGTTCCAAAGTTTGGCGGCGTTGAGCTCAAAGGACCTGCCTCCTGCCCTGGATCTTTTGATTCGGAGAATTGCGGTCAAGCAGGCATTTGATGAACGAAGTTGCTTGCCGGGGCAGTATGGGGTGAGAAGGGAGTGGTTGATCTGTGGGCCAACTCTGTAAAAATCTTGGTGGGAGATACAGAGGGCTTTGAATTGTACTCTCTCCCTGACCGGGAACCAGTGGAGAGATCGAATCCCTGCCTTAACTGATTCTCTGCGGGGGATCTGGAGTAAGGTCCGGGCTGCACAGTTCTGAGTGCGTTGAAGCTTTTCTAGTACGTATTCTGGTGCTCCCAGATTTTTTTTAGCATCCGGATTAACCCGAAGCAGATTGCTGAAGTTTTAGTTGCCTGAGTATTAAGAGTCAGGGATTTATCGAGCCAGACTCCTAAACTCTTGATATCCTCCTTCGGGGATGGTGGCAAGCCCAGGCAGGAGGGCCATAGCTGGGGGATGGTGGTGGGGGAAGGTGGACCGAGAAGCAAGATCTCGGTTTTATCCCCATTCAGCTTCAAAGAGGATGCCGTCATCCAGCTTTTTATCTCTTGCATGCAGGAGGCCATGTTGACCTGCGGGAGCCCGCTGTTCTTTTGTGCCAGAGAGACCACGAGCTGGGTATTGTCCGCATATGATATGATCTTAATACCATATTGACGAACGATCCCAGCCAGCGGTCTCATGTACACATTGAACAGCGTGGGGCTTAGGGAAGAGCCCTGGGGCACCCCGCAGTTCAAAGGTTTGCTGGTAGAGCGGGTGTCGCCATCAAATACCTGAAAGGTCCTTCCGCTCAAGAAGGATCTTAGCCAGGCCAAGGCGTCTCCAGAGACTCCAAGATCAAGCAGTCGTTGCAACAGGGTTTCGTGGCACACCGTGTCAAACGCAGCGCTGAGATTGAGGAGGACCACTGCCACTGATCCCCCTCGATCTAAGATCTTTCTAGATTCTTCCACCACGGCTAGAAGGGCTGTTTCCGTGCCATGTTTTGGGCGAAAACCTGTTTGGGTGACATCCAGTAGGAGATTTTCTTCAAGATGTTTTGTTAGGTGGAGATTAACATGTTTCTCCAATATCTTACTTGCCCACGGTAACAAAGAGATGGGACGATAGTTGTTGGAGTCATTCACGTTAAGATTGGTTTTTTTTAAAAGCGCTCTCACCATCGCCTGTTTCCATATGGGAGGTACTACTCCCTTTTCTAAGGAACAGTTCAGTAGCTTTAGGAGGGTGGGAAAAATGATTTGACTGGCTATGGTCATCGTAAGGGGTGGTGCTGGGTCAAAGGGAGAGACAGATTTTATCTGTTGTGCAAAAGTTTGAAGTGATTCCAGGTCTAATGGTGGGAGTTTGTTCATGGTTACTTGGCATGGAAGTATTGTCTCTATTGAGAGCTGAGGTCCGTTGATATTTGGCTCGGGGGTGGAGGGGGTGAAGGAAGAATATATATTGTTGATTTTTTGGTGAAAAAAATCAGCCAAATCATTGCAGCGGCTGATAGGGTTATTCGTTGACACTGCAGTGGGGTAGATTTTGGAGAGGGTTTTAACGATTTGATACATTTCTCTGGGTTTAGATCTGGCAGAGAGGATTTTTCCTCTATAGTAAGTAGATTGGGCCATAGTGATCCCAAGTTTATATGCCTTTATGGCTTCCTTGTATTTAGATTTGTCAGTGGTAGTGTATTCAAGGCGCCATTTCCTTTCCAACCTCCTACACTGACGTTTTAATTCCATGAGTTCTTCTGAGTACCAAGGGGCCGTTACTTGCGCTCTTTTTAATACTGTTTTCCTAGTGGGAAGGAAGGTGTCGAGGGAATCTTCGATCCATTTATTAAAGATTCCACTATCAAGTAGGGGGTCCTGGGTGAGCAAGGGTTTCGTGGCAGTTAGTTGGTTATTCCATTGTTCTAAAGGGAGTTTTGACCAGTTCCTCCTTATACGTGGGGAAGGAGTGTTAGGAGTAACTTTGTGAGTGAACCAAGTGAGGGGGATAAGAAAATGGTCTGTCCACGGGAGGTGCGTAATGGAGCCAACCGAAAGGTTGGGACAATTACTAAAGACAGGGTCAAGTAGATGGCCTTTATTGTGGGTAGGGGTTTTAATTAGTTGCTCCAGTTGGATAGCGGCTAGGCTGGAGACTAGTTCATTGGCAGTGTTATCGGAGCGGTCGTCAAAATGCATGTTTAGGTCGCCAAGTATGGTAAAATTGGAGGCGGACATGGCATGAGCCGCCGCTTACGAGGGTAATGACCTGTGAAAGTTGTTCAGAGGTCCTGGAGGGCGATATAGGAGTATCCCTGTAAGGCTGTCATTAGGGGTGAATTTAAGACAGAAAGACAAACTTTCACAGTCTGGAATCGAATCTGGTGAGCAGTGGCACTGATATCCAAATTTGTATATAACTGCAATGCCTCCTCCTTGCCGTTGGGTGCGGTCTTTGCGAGTAATCTGATAGCCAGGGAGAAGTGCTTGGACTACATCTGGATCGCAGTCAGGTGTTAACCATGTCTCGGTTAGTAGAACAGCGTCAGGATTTTGTTCGTCAATTAGCAGAAAAATTTCTGCACTATGTTTCGGCAGAGATCTGCAGTTTAGGAGCAGTATGGTAAAGCTTTGCTGTTCCGGGATATGCCGGTGCTGTTTAAGGGTAGTGTTACAATGAGGGCAGGAGATGGGGAGGGCCAGAGGATGGTGGCGAAATTGGCAGCAGGCTTCCTTGGGGGGTTTAAGTTTAAGAAGTGCATCAGTGCAATATTGAATCCTAGTGGGGGATCCTGGGGGGGTGGCCCCTCGCCCCTGTCGGCCGCAGACGGGTACAGACGGGCTTACCTTTGGCGCTCTGGCGGCGCGTCCACTGCGCGTCCAGGGAAAACACATTTTTATGTAAAGTAGGGGGCGTGGCCTCACGTTTGTGGGCCTGGCCTGCGGGCTCTCGTCGCAAATGGCGGCAGTAACTTCTCCACCCTGTGACAGCGTTCAAATCGGCTGCACGGGACTGCTGAGATCGGTGAGGAGGGGGGGGTGCTCAAGAGAAGTGGTGCAGTTAAAATAACACACAGGTATTTTGTTTAAAATTTGCTCAGAATTAGCGATTTTTGTGTGCTCCCGGCTTCCGCCTCAGGAGTAATGCCTCTGAATGATTTCCGGCGTCAGCGCGCCTTTATAGCTGTGCAGGGGGGCGTGGCCTCACGTTTGTGGGCGTAGCCTGCGGGCTCTCATCGCAAATGGCGGCAGTAACTTCTCCACCCTGTGGCAGCGTTCAAATCGGCTGCACAGGACTGCTGAGATCGGTGAGGAGGAGGGGGTGCTCAGGATAAGTGGTGCAGTTAAAATAACACACAGGTATTTTATTTAAAATTTGCTCAGAATTAGCGATTTTTGTGTGCTCCCGGCTTCCGCCTCAGGAGTAATGCCTCTGGGTACACTACAGTTTGGAAAACGTCCCTTTTCTCCCTCTTCCTTCATAAGCTCAACTGATGTTGATAGATTTTCGGATGTCGGTGGAACCTTTGGCCAGTTTTCACTTGCTGATGACATTTCTGTATCTTTTTTGGTCTAGTCATCTCTTCCTGAAAGATCCTGATTTATTCTAAATTCACAGTTAGTTTAATTCTGGTTGGAGAGACATGTCATTAACAATTTACCCAGATTAGTAAATTATTTACCAGTGTAATGTTTCACCCAAAATTCTCCTGACCGCTTTAACCTCATTTTCATATTAGTAAGACTTTATCTTTTTTTATTTTACTGACTTTTGCCTCAGCAGCGTCAAGGAGAGAGATTGTCTGCAAAGGTGAATGAGCCACATCTGAATTTCATATGCTATGTTTGCCAACATAAAGTTGATTGCAGTTAAGGCATTAATGTTTAAATGTGATTGTTAACTTTATTGCTAGTGTGAAATAAACATGAGTTAATTAATTTATAATTAAATTAGAATTTTATTAATCTGACTTTGGGCATGATGCAATTAATTAAATGTGCAGTCGCAAAGCAAAATCTCTCAATCACTATGCACAGGCACTACTTGTAAAGCAATCAATTCGAATTTAGGCTCTAACTATTTTCAGTGAGGCAGCTAAATGCGTTGTAAAAGTTGGAAGAGTAAGTCTACAAATCCTCGCCCTCTAATACCATTTTCAAAATCATTCAAAATCTGGTGTTTGCTATTAAAAGGTTCCTAAGTCTCCCTGGAATAGAATCCAGGATATCTTGTGGGGAACACTGTTAATTGTTCTTAAGAAGGGGATATCATTACATGTCTTTGGACACAGAGACACAAAACTGTGCTCAGTGAACAAGATTCACCGTAAGAGTTGTGATATAAGAACTTGGGGGCATATTAACAAGATGTGCGTTAAAAAACGCACATCGCACATTTCACTATCGGCGCTATCGCCGGATTTTTTTGCCGTGTTAGCACGTTATTATCAACGCGCAACACGTAGGCGATAGTAAATCCTGCGATATCCGGCGATAGTGAACATTAGCGCGTGAAAACAAGCGTTGTTTTCACGCGCTAATGTGTGCCTTGATAATATGGGGGGTGGATTCAGCTTTATGATCCACACCCCCATGTTATCAATGCCTAACGCCTGGTCAGAGCAGGTGTTGGAAGACCTGCGATAAACAAGTTTATCGCAGGTCTTTTCCTCCCAACGCCTGCCTTGGTGATAGGGTGTTCCCACCTCCAACCACATTTTACATGTGGTTGGACGTGGGAACGCCCACTTTGCATGTCATTAGCGATGTTTCTCGCTGATATGCAAAGTGGGCTTGAGACAGGTGTTGCAATGCCCTTGTTAATAGGGCACTGGAAGTATCGCCGCTTTCTCTGCGAATTGTGCCGAGAAAGCGGCGATACTTCAGCTTGTTAATATGCCCCCTCGGTTATTCGGACAGTATCTTAAAACTGAGCTTTCCAAAATGGGAGCAAATGAAAAAGAGAATCTCGTCCCACTAAAAAGGCAATATTGTGAGTGTACATGACAGGTGGTTAATCATCAGGAGACCATTGTACAGTAAGAAACAATTTGTTCATTGGCAATTATTTGAGGCCAGTGAAGATGTAGTAGAAGGCAATCTGAGGCTGCTATTAAAATATCATATCATCACGCGCCAGGACACTCTGGTAGTATCTGAGCGCGCTATAAAACAGCTAAATAAATAAATAGGTGTTATTTTGGACTATCGTCCCTTAACATAACTGCAGACAGGTGGGTTATTTTATGTTGCCAGTGGTTTTATAAGTCACCCGTTATGCCTCATTATCACATTGTTTACCCCTTAGTCTATCACAATGGCAGACAGTGGCAAACCTAAGTCATTAAAAGGAGAAGTCAAGTATGAGGACTCATTTCCATCATCCACATGCATAGAAAGTGACATCACTGGCTTCTCCCCCCTCAAAGATCTACTTAATGGTAGCTGCAGTTCGGAAGTGTCAGTGCATGCCAAACATGCTCCATAGACAAGCCCATCTGTGCCAGTCTGCACCTAGACCGTACCCAGCACTAGGAACCCTTTACTTCCCCCATCCCGTGGCTACAACAATGTGACCCTCCGTGCACTCGAACCTGGCCACCAGTCCATATGCTGTACCTCACTGCACCGCATAACAGTGAAGTAGTATTCTCTTGAGCTTCCTGCAAGTTTTCATGCACCTACCTACAACTAACACTCAACACACCTGCACCAAGACCACCCAACACTCCACTCTAACCCACTTACACAGTCCTGCAACCACTAACATAACACTCTGCACACATATGCATTCTCCTCAACACTTGCCCACTCACCAAAAACGATAGAGAGACCCAGACCTGCTGCATGACAATACCCCAGACCTACTTTTCCTCATGGAAACCTGGCTGAACCTTACATCGGCACCTGACATTGGCACAGGCATCACCTCCAGCTACAAAGTCGCTAGGCAAGACAGACTGCACATGCCTGAAGGCGAAATTGCCATCATCCTCAAGAATATCTTCAGCTGCACTACCTCCATGGACTCGTCATCTGCAAACATGGAACATCTGTTGTTCAAGATCCACATCACAGTCAACCTTCCCCTAAGTAGCATTCTCATCTAGAGACAACCGGAACCGCGAACTAACTTCACCGCACCACTCGTCCTCTACTCTAGACTACTATTTGGAGGACTGAACTTTCACCTGAAAGATCACGCTAACCCCAGCTCATAAGCACTCATCATAGATCTTGAAAGCCTGGCCTCACCCAACGACTAAAGGCACCTAACCACTCCACAGGACAAACACCTGGACACTATTTTTACCATGTTGGACAACATCATGTCAACAAGCCCACACCAGTCTCCCAGACAGACAATGCCCTTGTCAAGTTCAGTATCACAAACACCACTGACATACCCGTTCACTGAAAATGGAACAGTGTGGCTGACCAGGACTTGAACACCACTCTCAACATCCATTGACCTGAACACAGCAACAACTTTACAAAAGACATCAAAAATGTAAACAATTTGATTACCTCCAGTGCCAACTTCCTGCCCCCCTCAAACACAGCATGATGACAAGATTTAGACCGCCGGCCAGTTGGTACGTGGAAAAACCTAGACTGCTGAAACACCACTGCAAAAAACTGGAGTGCAAATGGAGAACAAGCTGGGAAAATGCAGACAGAAGCACATTCTAAACAACACTGAGACACAACCACCAAATAATCTGGACCCAGACGCGGGCCATCAAATGTGCCACTCTGGCAGACCACAGCAATGCCAGCAGCAACAGAAGCAAAGACATCTACTACATTTTGAAGGAGTTCATCTCGGGCAGGGGTGCATCCAACTTGATCACCCACTACCAGGACTTCTGCAACAAACTCTATAAATTCTGCAGAGGCAAAATCACTGCCATAAACAGCAACTTCAACCAGCAACTGGACCTAATAGATCTTACCTAATGCCTCCCAAAACTATCAAAAGAACCAATGCTAACCAAATACTTGCCATCATTATCATCACACAAGATAAAATTGCCACCACCATCAAGCCCAGTCAGTCCAGGGCCCCATTGTACCCCAGCCCCCACAATGCCTACTCCAGAGGGATGTAACCCATCAGCGCAATTCTCACAGCAATTCAGAAATCCTTCTTCTGTTCTGCGACTTTCTGAGATGCTTGGAAACATGCACATGTCCTCTGATTGCTGAAGAACCCTTCCATCGGAACTTCAGTGGTCACAAATTACAGACGGATCTCCCAGCATGAAAACTACCCTGATCGCTGCCACAGATGACATCTGCATGACTCTGGTTGGAGGGCACACAGTGGCCCTCATTCTTCTGGAACTCTCTGCAGCATTTGATAGTCTCCCACACCATCCTTAACCAATGCCTACACAACATTGTGATCCATGGACATGAACTCCAATGAATCATTCCATCTGGTAAAATACATCCTGGAGGTCTGCCACCTCATTTGTTGCATACTAGAACCCTTTAGTCAGCATCATCTGCTTTCACAACATCAACAACCTCTCCTACACCAACAACATACAATTAGGGGTGGGTGATGAATTCCGCTCCGCTGGTTGAGTTTGTGGAGTTTTTCGCATTCTATGTAAAGCATGGAGTTACAAAAAAACTCCATCAGCCACTGGCATAGCAGAGTTTACAAGAGCTAGACTGGCAACATACCATTTAGAAAAGAATACAGGAAAAAATAATGATGTCATTTGGTGTCTGCCCTTCAGTGTCTTGTTACACAGTATTACTTTCTACTGCTCAGAGACCCTTATGCACAAGTTGGAGCTGGAATCTGCCCTTGGCATGGATTATTTCCCAGGAACGCTTCTCAAACTCGGGGTCTGCTAAACACATCATCAAAGGTATTGGTTACGGAGAAAGCCTCAGGAGGGTAGGGAAAGTGTGTGGGGGAGGGATTATGTAGTCAAGCCCTCCCCAACGGAGGCCCTGCTGTTACACAATAAGCAACCACGAATACCTCATCAAGTGCTGCAGTGTCACTTTTTAAAAATCAAAATCTGCGAAAATAGAATTTTTACCAAGGAGGAGGAGGTAGGTGATTTGATTTAAAGGTGTGTTTGCTTATTTGAAATAAATAACATTGAGTTCAGAAGTTGAAAATGCCAGCTGACAGGGAAGGAGAGGTTGAAGGTGCTCTTCAGTTTAACAACTCTAATCCAAGAGGTTCTGAATCAGCATTTCATGCATCTCATGTTGATAAAAGTACCACCACCACATTATGTTTAAAAAACACACACCAATATCTGTTTTTAGATTTAGAGGCCAATGGACAATTTAACCTGTTTGCCGTTTCTACCTACTCATGCCCCACAACATGTCCAACATTACCTCACAATTGTTGCCTTACAATTTGAACCTTAAAAAGGTGAAGATTATTTTCCCTACCAAGCAAATAGTTCAGTGCAGCCCGCCCAACACCAAAATGACAACATTCTAATCAATAGAACCGGAGATAAGCAATTTTAAAGATTTAAGGGAAGGTTTTTGTTAGAAATGGGATCCCCGGCTGGCCAAGGCTCATGCCAAAGTCAGTCAGAGATCACCAAGTCTAAGTCAGGGCAAGGGAGTTACACACCAAGATAACCCCTGCTCACCCTCTAGGTAACGTGGCGTGAGCAACAAGGCTAATCTCGGAGGCGATGTGTAAAGCGTTTGCGCGCGCACCCAGCAACAACCCGGTTGAGGATAGGTCGATTCGGTCTATCGACGGAACCCCACCTATGGACGCTTTTGGAAAGAATATCAAGCAGCTCCGTTTAATGACCTGCAAACGAATGCGCCTGTAACAGAACCTGATTTATGGACGTCGCGGTAGGAACGCCCAGCAGCCTCGTGTAAGGACCCTTTGATTAAAGCGCACCATTGAACTTTGTCCCCTGTGGGGAAGGGTCGACGGAATTCTAGTTACGGACTGTGCCCTCCCAGTCAAGCTGATACATGCCGGCCACGTTGGGGGACACAGAGTTTTCAGACTAGCCGCCCCGGAGTCAACACTCATGGGACGCCTGCGTGACACAACTGAAAATACTTCTAAGTGCAGCTACCTCCAGCATCTTGCTCACCTATAAATCCCAACTCAGTGGAATTCTTCCTCTGATAAACAAATTTATTATTCAGTTTCCTGCTTTGCCGAAAAAAACTTCTTGTGCACCTTTTTGCTCTAAGGAACCCTCCACAGACTACCTCAGATTACTATCCCGCTTCCTCCCAGTCAACATCTCCCAGCCCTGACGAAGGTGTGGCCCATTTGGCCATTCACCGAAACGCGCGTCGGCTCGTGGCTCCAGGAACACGGCACACTATGTAGTACCAATTAGGTGCCGAAATAAGATTAATTGTCTGGAACGTTATTCTGCTCTATGCCACATATTTACCATCTTTATGTGGCATACAACAGAACAATTTGTATGGATTGAAGTATGAGAGTGGAATGTCTGAACTTTAGGTAAGATTAGGCCGTGAAAAACTGAAAGAATGATAGTATGATTGAAGCATGAAATGTTACTGGGTAGGTCAAAAAAAGAATGCAATTTTGTCACTTTTATCTTTTTTCAAATGGATTATGTGTTTTGTGCAATATTTATAAAATAATCATGTGTTATAGGTGTATATAAATGTTTTCTACACTAAAATAAAAATACTTATATTTTGCTAAGAAACTTTGTCGTGCAAATGTTTGAATCATGTTAAATCTTGTAATGTGCAGTGCCAACTTCTAGGTTTATCACCCCACATATATTGGGATCCCAGATTTGGGACCACGTTATCAACTGGCGGGGTACGTTCTTTGTTCTTTGTTTAACACCCAAGGCCCACCACAAAGGAAACTCCACACAAGGTTATATAAAAAATAGTCTTTGTATTATAGTAAAAACACATTAGATAACACACACACTTTACAATGTGCCAACAGGCACGGGCAGAATTTACAAGGGATTATGTACAGGACAGGGCCACATGGACCTCTGTCAGGGGTAGGCACTTGTTAGAAATAATATTTGTGGGCGTGGCTTGAACGCCGGCCAAGATGGCGGCGTAGCTCCGGAGCTCCGGACACAGCCTCGGCGCATCTTCTCCCCTCGCAGCACTGAAGGGGTCTTGCAGTCATCCACAGATGGATATGTCGACCGGAACGTGAGGTGCGCTGCTCGCTATCTCCGTTTCCCGGTTTGTGCATTTATTTTGCGCGCTGTCACAGAGGTGCTGATTCCGGCGATTGAGGCCGCCATTTGTGCGCCGGCCGCATTGTCCTCATGGCGGCCGGTGAAGCAGTTGCTGATATGCCGCATATGATGCCAACATCCTGAATACATCCTGAATACAGCCCTAATTGAGAGGTGAGCCCTCTTTCCAGCCTGGTATGGCTTATGGACATTTCCTTTTCTTTGCGCATGGAAGACCTTGCATTTGTGCTCCCGCCTGCCATTTTGTGGACTTCCTCATATCTATACAAGGTCTTGTTGATAGATGCAGCTTGCTATTTTCACCATCCTTGCTGAACTTTCATAATTGCTCATTGCCCAAGCTGTGTTCCTTCCATATTGCGAGGGGGAATTCATGTGTCCTCTTCTCTCATGCTATGGCTCACTCAGCTTGTTTTTCCGGCTCTGCAATTGCCCTCTTATGATTACCTCATGACTTTGCGATTCTCCCATTTTACCCCAGGCTTTCATGGAGTGACCCTACTCATTATCTTTTCTACTATTTAATGCCTGCAATTTGCTCACTCTATAAGGTACCTACATTACTGCCTCGCTCCATTTGACTCATTGCTCCCTCTCAACTGCTTCTCTGGAGTTCATGGGGAAACTTCGCAATTTGAAACTCAACTCCGCATCTAAAGTGCCGGTTGGATCAGACTCTGACTCGCCTTTCCCAGACATGGAAGAGGGTCGGCCATCAAAATCCGACTCCGCTCATGGAGCCATTCCTAAGGCTTCCACTGGAAACAAAACAACATCCTCTTTGGTTTCTTCTAAGCGTTTGAAAAAGGACCCTCCTTCACCTGGGAGTGCTTCTTCTCCCTCCTCTATGGATCTCATCTTTGAGGAGTTGCGAGCATTCAAGCCATTCATGGAGGCCACCACTAAAAACATGCCGGCTATGCAGGAGAAATGGTCGTCTCTGGACACGCATGTTCAGACCTTGGAACAGTCCACAGAATCCTTGCAGTCTTCTTATTCACGTATCCCGTCCATCGAAGCGGAAATACTACTACTTAAACGACAGGCGGAAGAGTTGGAAAACAGAAATCGTAGGAATAATTTACGCTTGTACGGCCTTCCGGAACTTTCAGTAGGGTCAAATCCTACCACTTTCTTTCAGTCCTTCCTTGCCAAGATCCTAGACGCTTCAGCCTTGTCTTCCATTAACATTCAACGAGCTCATCGCCTTGGTCCTAAGGTTGCTATCAAGCCTAGGGGTGTCATCATGCTGTTTCTCCAATACACTGACCTTCTACAGGTCCTTTCATCCGCCAAGCTCAAGAAGCAGATTATTTGGGAGGGCCACCGTCTCTACATATCACAGGATGTCTCCAAGGCCACCGCGGAGCGCAGGAAGAAGTTTTTAGACATGAGACCGCAGCTCAGAGCCCTTAATGCCAGATATGGTCTTCTGCATCCGTGCCTCTTCAAGGTTACGTATAAAGACAAAACAACCACCTACGAGGATCCTGAGGCCCTGCAAGCTTTTCTTCACCGACATGGCCCTGATGTCATGGATATGTCCAAGCCCGGATGACTGGATTTGTTCGCTATTGTTTGATTTCATTATAATATGCTTCTGGTTTCCTCCTCGTTCGTTCTGATGTGGTTTTGATGTATTTACTGTTGTCATTATGTTTGCCTACCCTTTTCGTGCTCCTACTGTTTCAACCCATCTCTCGTCTTGTTTATTTCACTTCCATGCATCTATCCTAATGTTTCTTTTTCTTCAGCAGGTATTCCCCTTCTCCTCGCCATCCTGTTTTACCTCATTTTTCCTCGTGCTGCCCTTTTGATGTCATAGCAATTGAGGTTTGGTGTTTGCTCTGGATGTTGTCGCCGTCGTCTCCTGCCACCACCATCCCCTATCTTATTTTGGTTTTTTCATTTTCGTAAGTATATTTCTCAGTCGTTCTTTTTGGACTTGTACTGTCTTCTTGTTTGCTATTCTTGCTGTCCTCTGTTCTTCTTCTCTTATCATGGACTCTTCTCAACTTTTCTTTTCTTCGTCTTCTCTCATTCTTTACTTTCTTCTTCTCTGCTCTTCTCTCTGCTTTTCTGGATTCAACATTGTCCTCATCCTTGAATCTTCTATCTTTTCACCGCCCTCTTCTATTTTTTCTCATTTTCTCTTTATTATACTTCTTATGCATTACTGAGCATGTTGCTCTTAACTGTTTTTCTAAATTGTTTCGTTCCGTGTAATGACATGGAATGTTAAGGGATTAAATAATCCCATTAAAAGACAGAGGGTTCTCTCACATTTAGCAAGACTTAAAACTGATGTTGCCCTCCTTCAAGAGACCCATCTTGCTGAGCCGGAGGCTTTGAAACTTAAACGCTGTTGGGTGGGTCATGTTCTTTGTTCTCCTACGACGTCTAGGAAGAATGGTGTTGTACTGTTAATTCATAAAAAGTTAAATGTTTCCTCGATTACTCATGAATGTGATGTTGATGGCCGTTGGCTCATTGTTAATTTACTCATTGATAATATTCCACTCACCGTCTTTAATGTGTATGCTCCTACTGGAATTGATAGATCATTTTGGCCTGCTATTTCTTCCAAGTTATCTTCCCTTTCTGGAGATTACATACTCCTCGCTGGAGACTGTAATCAGATTGTTGATCCCTTCCTTGACCGACACTCAAAAGTTACTTTTGTTCCCTCTAGAATGCACACGCAGTTTGTGAACTCCTTTCAAAATAATGCATTGGTAGATATTAGGAGACTATGCAATCCTGATGTTACAGAATATAGTTTTTTCTCCCCTCCCCATCAATCTCAATCCCGTATTGACCATATCTTTCTCAGCAAACCCTTATCCCAACATGCTATTCGTTCTGAAATCGGCTCCATTTTACTCTCTGACCATGCCCCAGTTTATGTAGATCTTGATCTACTCCCATTCTCTCCCCACTCGGTCAGATGGCGATTTAATAATGCTTTACTTTTGGAACCCACCTTCTGTACCGAATTTACTGCTTTTGCCAAGGAATTTTTTCTTTTAAACCAAACCCCTGACTCCCCCTTTGTTATGGTTTGGGATTCATTCAAAGCAGCCTCTAGGGGTTTTATTATTAACTTTGTATCTCGACGGAAGAAACTACGAGAGGCCAAGTCGGAGAAAATTTTGGCTAACATTAAAGTTTTAGAACATGCTTATTACGCTTCTAAATCTGATTCCTCCCTTAAGGCTCTTATTGAAGCAAAAATCTCTTTTAATAAATTCACAACAGACGCAGCTTCTAATATTCTGCTAAAGTGTAATTCCAGATACTATGGGGGTAAGAATAAAATGGGGAAGCTTCTGGCCAACTACTTAAAGATCCGTAAAAAACGCACAAAAATCCAGTCTATTAAAACTTCTTCCGGTGATTCCACATTCAAGGATAAAGATATTCTCGCTGAATTTGCCAAATTTTATGATACGCTTTATACTCCAGAACAGGGTCCAACATCTGACGATCTCCTTTCCTACTTTCAATCTATTCCATCTCCCTCGGTTTCAAATGTTGACTTTCGCACCTTAGAACAGGACATCTCGCTTTCTGAAATATCCCATGCTGTATCTAAACTTCATCATGGTAAATCTCCGGGTCCTGATGGTTTCACAATTTAATTTTACAGACACTTTGCCTCTCTTCTTCTTCCTAAACTCCTACTTTTTTTTCAGTCTTTCTCTGATGCCGGTTCTTCTAGTGGCTCTTTTCAACAAGCTTTAATTTGCTTAATTCCAAAGGAGGATAAAGACCACTCCTTATGCAAAAATTATAGAACAATATCTTTGGTTAACACTGATTACAAGATTCTAGCGAAGATATTAGCATTACGCATGGATCCCTTTTTACCAGATATAATTGGCCCGTAACAATCTGGTTTTGTCAAGGGTCTTCTCTCTTCTGATAATTCCCGGGTTTTTCTTAACATCCTTAGCAAATCTTCTTCCCTCACTCTTCCTTTCGCAGCTATCTCCCTAGACGTGGAGAAGGCCTTGGATTGGGTGGGACTTCATGTTTCAGGCTTTACCTTGGATTGGTATTCCTTCCAAATTTATTTCTATTATTTCTTTACTTTATTCTAATCCTCAAGCTTCTATTTTTGTTAATGGGATGTCCTCTGATTATTTTTCTTTACATAGAGGGGTTCGACAAGGTTGCCCCTTATCTCCCTTACTTTTCGTTTTAGCCTTAGAACCCTTCCTTACTAAAATTCGTCTCGATGACACTATCTCTGGCTTTCCTTTTGGTTCCCAACAAGTCAAACTGTCGGTTTAAGCCGATGATATTCTTTTTTATTGCTCCAATCCTGTTACTTCTATTCCCTCTTTTCTCCAGCAGGTCTCTTCCTTTTCTGCAGTTTCCGGTTATCGTCTGAATGCTGACAAGTGTGAAATTTTACCTTTGAATCCTCTTTGTCAGAAACATCTCTTTTCTCGTACAGGTTTTTCATGACAACCATCCAAAATCAAATACCTGGGAGTATGGTTTGCTCCTTTACTATCTGACACTCCTAAACTGAACTTTGATTATATTCATAAGAAAATGGATACGGCTATCACTTGCTGGCATCCGCTCTTTTTGTCCTGGTGGGGTCGACTCAACTCTATAAAGATGATGCTATCCCCTTTGCTTCTTTATACTATTTATATGCTTCCCTTCCATATTCCTCTCTCTTTCTTTAAGAGGGTCGATTCTTTATTACTAAAATTCCTATGGAACGGTAAACGTCCTCGAATAGCTCTTGCCTCTTTGCGTAAGGACAAAGCTCATTCTGGAGTCCGCTTTCCTGATTTTAAACACTATCACCGCGCTTTTTCCCTGAAGCAAACGACTCGCTGGTTTTCATCTAATCTGCCTCATTATCCCCCTGTCTGGCTAAGTATGGAATCCTCTTTCATTTCTCCTTTTACCTTCCGTGAATTCATGTCCTTTACGTCTTCTTTAACTCGTCTTCGCTCGCCTATTCTTTCACATTCTCGTAATCTCCTTTCTCCCTACTTAACTTCATCCTACCCATCCCTTCTCTCCATTCATGAACAACCGATTTGGAATAACTCTCTTTTCAAAATTCGTAATCGTACCATTTTTTGGAAATCCTGGTACTCTCGAGGAATTTGCTGGATTTCTCAATTATTTTCTCAGAATACGCCTCTCTCCTTCCAAGATCTTCAATCTCTTTTCTCTTTGCCTGCTTCAGCCCGAGCGCAATATCCTTTTTCCAGTCTTACTTTCTTACTTTCAATCTCTTCCACCTTCCAATGATGTTCCTTTAGACCACAGATCCACTTCCCTTTTACTGGAGAGCTCTCCTTCTGCTTCTGCTCTCTATAATTCTTTCTGTTTTTCTACTGACCGATTGAAGTCTCGTGTTGAACTTGCGTGGGACTTGGATTTTTCTCAGAGTTGGCCTATACTTTTTTGGGATAAACTTTGGACTAAACTGCATAAGACCTCTAGAGCTGCTAACACTACCCAAACTTTATTTTTCATTTACCACAGAACTCTATTTACTCCACTTGCTTTGTCCCGCTTTTCACCAGACACTCCCTCTACTTGTTGGTCTTGTCCTTGCCCTTCTGCTGACCTTAAACACATGTTATTTGAATGCCTGCCTACTTCCCAGTTCTGGAAGTTGGTTTGGGGGCAAATACAAAAGATTTTCCATTTTCAGGTTCCCTTTTCATCCTCACTAGTTTTTCTTGGCTCCCTCTCATCAGAGCTTCCTCACTCCCCCAATCACTACCCTTTACTTGACCTTTTCATTGCTATAGCCTTTCATACTATCACTTCTAATTGGAAACAGGCTGCAAATATTTCCTATCAGTCTTGGTGGAATGCAGTCTGTTTTAATCATCGATTAGACACCAATTATGTATCTCCCATCTCCCTAGCTATCAAACGTGACCTGCTTTGGCTCCCTTTGGTAACATACCTCTCTTCCTCTGCTCCTGTTCATCCCTCTCCTACTCCTGATACAGTTGAAGTTCGCAAACCTCCGTGATTTTCTTATTACCTATTATCTCTATTTAATTGATAACTATAATTATGGTATTTCTTTATACTGTGTTTTTTCTTATTGTATTTATATTCTCATGATATGTTCATAATTCCTCATGCTAGTAATGCTTACTTTTTTATGAAATTGTTATTATATTGTTTATTTCTTCCACCCACTTATTGTAACTCTTCTCCTTCATCCCCCTTCCTTCCTCCCCCCCCATATTTTTTTTTCTTCCTCAATAAATCAAACTTAAAAAAAAGAAATAATATTTGTAGGTATAACACTTAGCACATAAACATATAATGACTGTAGCACTAAAATAGTAAATGCAGCACACAACCAGTAATCACTGGTAAAGAGTAAATACCTCCTACGCAACCCTAAACACTGTAGAAAAATCACGCAGGGAACTAGGACCTTATCATCAGGACCTATGGAAGGAAAACCATCACCTAAGCAGGTCACTTTTAGCAAAGGGAAGGAAACCTAAACAATCACCTAAGCAGGTCACATTTAGCAAAGGTAATAACATAAACAATCCTCTAAGCAGGTCACTCTTAGCAAAGGGGATAAAACATAGAACACCTAAGCAGGTCACTTTTAGCAAAGGTCATGGAACATAAACAATCCTCTAAGCAGGTCACTCTTAGCAAAGGGGATAAAACATAAAATATATTGCACATGAGGAATTAAAACATATTCAGAGGTGCAGGTAAAACATTTGCGCAGGAATCACATACACAAGTAAATTACAATGGGGGCGTGGCTTGGGCGCCGATGGCGATGGTCGCCTGAGAGCTCGGCTCCGGGACTAAGCCCAAAATTATCCTGAACATCGGAGGCTGAGGGGCGCCCCAGACCCCGCATTCGGTTGAGCGAGGCGACGACACCCTGCCGGGGGCCTTGGTGGAGTTTGGACGGGGGTGGCTTCGAAGAAATGCCGAAGTTTGCGGAGTTGCGGAGTGCGACCCAACATGGCGCCCGGACCCCTTTGTCCCCTTGATCGAAACTACGGAGTTGAAGAGGTCTCGCGGGTGTCGCCTGGCACCCGGCTTCACCATCCTCAGTTGTTTTAGACATTGGACATTGGCAGGTTTGGACCTTCTACAACGGGTTCATACTCGATTAGACGACCGGGCGGGTGCCCACGCACTAGAGGGCACCGGGCGCGGGTGCCCTCTGTTCCAGGCGGTGGTCTGCACCGCGACTCCGCAACTAGCTACGATTTCCTGGCCAGCCCAACTACATGGATGGCGCGACACTCTGGCGCCACAGGTCAACCGAGGGAGTTGGTGGCCCTCGCCCCGGAGCTATAGTGGGTGAACGGGCCTGCCCGACTCGGCGACGGTTGTCTCCGCCCCCTTATCGGTGCCCTCGGACGCCGTGGCGGTGGCGTGAGCCGAAGCGGCGGAGTCTCCACAGGCTCTGGAGAAGGAGATCGCCCATACCCGACTTGAGAACGAAATCCCGGGAAGGTCGTGCTGGACACTTGTACACGGAGACGCCTACTCCGGGACCCTCGCGGAGAGCCCCTGGCAGCATGGGGAAACCTAAAGGAGCCAAGGGATCCAGCCAGACCACCTCAGACTCTGAAGCCCAGGACAAGGAAGAGCATGGAGACCCTAAACGACCTGGTGGCGCACCACTCCAGCAACAATTCGACCGTGTACTGGAAGCGATAGAGGCAACTCGGTCGGCCCTCCAACAGGACATTGCCCAGGTGGCGACCGGCTTGGGCCTCCTTAGGGCAGACCATGGTAAACTCTCAGACCGGGTCAAGGAGGTGGAGGGCACGGTGAAGACTTTAGAACCGGCGCAGAGAACCCTGGCTGCGACGATAAAGGATGCCATGTCCCGAATCGAGACCCTCGAACGGAGGGCGGAGGATGCGGAAGGCCGCAACAGGAGGAATAACATTCGGGTGGTAGGCCTGCCGGAAAAAATCGAGGATGGCGATATGGTGCGATACTTGGAGACCTGGCTCCGAGACACGGTGGTCCCGGAGGGCCTGTCCTCCTTTTACACTCTAGAACGGGCCCACAGAGTCCCAGCACGGCCCCCACAGCAGGGACGAACCCCAAGGCCAGTGGTGGCGCGGTTGCTACATTTCCGGGACAGAGACCTGATCCTAAATGCCGCCAGGCACAATGGCCCGTTCCAGGTTGCAAACAGTCAGGTGAATATCTTCCCTGACTACACCTACGAGACGCAGCGCAAGCGGTTCTCCTTCCTGGCGGTTAAGCGTGAACTCAGGAGTGAGGGCATCCAATATTCACTCCTATTTCCCGCAAGGCTCCGAGTCATTGTCGACGACAAAACCCAGTTCTTCGACACCCCAGAGGAGGTCTGTGACTGGCTCGAACTGTACCGGACAGGGAAAGATGGTTATAGCGCCTCGACCCATCAGGCGGAGGAGCCGGAACAAAGGAGGCGATCTAAGAGGGTCAGGAACCGCCGCGGCCGCTCGGGAGGGCCCTCGACTGCGGAGACATCATCGGAGCGGAGGGGAGTGTTGGAAGTTCTGTCGGAACTGTCGGGAGCAAGAGGCGAAGTCATCGAGGAGGAGGAAGAAAACCCGGGTGCTCAGGGGGCACCATCGGACTCGGAAGACTCAGTGGCAGACAGTACCCATACACCGGTGATCACACCGAAATCGGTGGAGGACCTTTTGGACGGACAAGGGTAACGGGATATGCTGCCTTGTTTTGGGTGGGGGCCCGGCAGGGGGGAGGCGGTTGCCGTTCTTTATTGCTGACAACGAAGGAGGGAGGGTTGGGGGGCTTCTGCTCTTGCCCCGGAAGGTTTTGACACAGGGGGGGGCTTACAATAGTCCTGGTAGCCTGGGCGACGAGGGCCCACTGCCTCCGCTCAGCCCGCACCTGGCCCATAAGGCCTTCCTACGGTGGCGACCGTAGGACTAGTGGGGATTTTGGGGTTGATCTCCGTAGAGGTTTGGATGGGATCTAGATGGTGCAGTTTGGGTCCTGTTCTGGGGTGGTTGGGGGGGGGCTTTGTTGGTTTTTGGGTGGTTTGGTTCTGGTTGGGGAAAATGGCCGCCGTCAGCGCTGGGAGGATTGATGCTTTTTCTTTGTGGGGACCCGAACGGGGAGACTGTGCAAGAACACTCTGGGACAATGGCTGATGTTGCTAACTTGAAATGTATTACTTGGAACGTGAGGGGGCTTCACACTATGTCCAGGCGTCACAAGGTCCATGCTTATTTAGTGCGTAGGGGAGTGCAAATGGCGCTGCTGCAGGAAACGCATCTGAACAAGGCGGAAGGGGCGGCGCTTCAGCGTAGGTGGCGAGGGCAGGTCTTTTCCACGGCGTACTCTGCTTATGCCAGGGGGGCGCTAATATGGATTAGGGCAGGAGTCCCCTTCCAGGTCACGAGGACAGTGTTGGACCCAGAGGGGCGTTTCGTGGCCATATCAGGCACGCTAGGAGGGAGGGACCTGAACGTTTGCTGTGTGTATGCTCCTAATGTGGACCAGACTGCCTTCCTTTCCAGGTTATCGGGCTCGCTGGCCCACTTTTTCGCCGGGCCCCTCCTGCTGGGGGGAGACTTTAACTCCGTAGTGGATGTAGACATAGACCGCTCGCATCCCCCGCTCCCCGATTCCCCGGTCCGGCGGACGGCTAAGGGCCGTCAAGATTGGCAGACCCGCTGGGGTTTGACGGACATTTGGAGGGCGCATCACCCCGCGTCTAGAGATTGTTCATACTTTTCGAGCCTTCATGAGCTGCATGTCAGACTAGATGGCTTTCTTGGTTCGTCCGAATTAGTTTCGGCAGCGGTCCGATCGGAGTACTTATCGCGGACCTTCTCGGACCATAACCCCCTCCTACTGGACATTCGCTGGTTCCCTGGGACGCCGGCAGTACCCACCTGGAAGATGCGCCCCGAGATCCTCGAGGACAGTGTCTTCAAGGCGGACCTAGGGGAGAGAATCACGGATTATTTTGCGTCCAAAGGCGGCTCCGCGAGTACTAGGGCGTTCGAATGGGACGCTTTCAAGGTGGTGGTGAGGGGCTACTGTATCTCTAAGAAGGTGGGCATGCGGCGTGTTATCCTGGCTGACTTAGACACAGCGGACCGAGCGCTCCGCGAGCTCGAAATTAGCCGCCCCGGACACCCGGAATTGCAAACACAAACGGTAGAGGCGAGGGAGAAGGTAGCGGTGGAGGTCGAACGGCTCCGCTGTTTCGATTATAAGGCCTATACGGTCCGGTCTATTGCGGAGGGCGACAGGTCGAGCGCGTTACTGGCGTGGTTGGCCAACCCTACGCGCCAGTCCCAAACGACGACAAATATGCGTAGGGCGGATGGGACCGAGGTGTGCACCCAACCGGAGATTCTTGGTTGCTTCCGGCATTACTACGAAAGTTTATACCGCAGTCGCTCCGCACGTGACCCAGACCGGCTTGATAACTATCTTAGCCCACTGGAACTCCGCACAGTAGGACAGGAAGTGGCGGAAACCCTGGGTTCTGACATCGACTTGGGGGAGATCCGCGGGGCCATCAAACGGATGGCGAGGAACAAGACCCCGGGCCTAGATGGCCTTCCGGTGGAGTTCTATGCAGCTTACGCTGACCTCTTGGCCCCTCGATTACTGGTGGTCTACAGGGAGGCGAAGAGGTTGGGTCGTCTCCCTGGCTGGATGTGTGAGGCGTTGGTGGTTCCTCTCCTCAAACCAGGCCGAGACTCGTCTGACCCGGGGTCCTACCATCCCCTTTCAATGCTGACGGTGGACTACAAAATATTGAGCAGCATCTTGGCCTCGAGGCTGCTGGGACATATGAGTTCCCTAGTGCATGAAGACCAAGCCGGTTTCATCCCACGGCGGAATACGACTATGAACATCCGAAGGTTGTTCCGCTTGCTTGGGGAACCATTCGTGGATGCCCCGTCCCCGGTAGTCTTGTCGGTGGACCTGGAGAAGGCTTTTGATAGCCTGGAGTGGGACTACCTATGCACGGTATTACGGAAATTCGGCCTCGGGGAGGGATTTGTCAAATGGACAGCAGTCCTCTACGCTTCCGCTTCGGCCAGGGTTAGATCGGGCCCTTTGATTTCATCGCGATATCCGGTGGAGCGTGGCACGCGGCAAGGGTGCTCCTTATCCCCGCTTCTTTTTGCACTAGCGGTGGAGCCACTAGCGATGCATCTTCGCTCGGGAGCCCACTATACGGGCTTATGGACAGCGGCGGGCCCACATTACGTCTCGCTCTATGCGGACGACCTGTTGCTCTTCCTGGAGGATCCGGTCGACGCATTACGGGGAGCGGAATTAGCGCTAACGGAGTTCGGAGCGGTCTCGGGCCTCCAAGTGAATTGGTCTAAGACCTGCCTCTTCCCGATGCGTAGGGGTACCCCCACTCCTGCGCTAAGTAAGGAGATCAGATGGGAGCCCGACTGCTTTAAATACCTTGGGGTATTTGTGTACCACGACCAACCCGACCTCCTAGATGGAAACATTGCCCGTTGCATACGAGCACTCCGAGGTAGCATGGACTTTTGGGCCACGCTGCCGCTCTCCGTGGCGGGACGCATCGCCCTGCTCAAAATGGTGGCGCTCCCCCGACTATTGTATTACTTTCGGACTTTGCCGATCTGGGTCCCACCGGCTACGTTTCGTCGCTTGCGTTCTATGGTGGTCGGGTTCCTTTGGGGAACGGGCCGGCGGCGGGTGGCCCTCAATACCCTGATGAGGCCGAAGGACGAGGGGGGGCTCGCTGTGCCGGACTTCGAGAAGTATTACCTAGCGGCGCAGCTCCAGACCTACACCCAGGAGATAGCCAGGGAATTCAGAGGCCCGGAGGACGGTAGAGGGACGGGTATGGCCAGGCACGTCCTCTCCTTTATCGCGCTGCGACAGCGCTTAGTCCTACGGGACCTGTCGATGGAGGAGCGGACTATCCGACTCTGTTGGAATCGGGCTCATAACAGAGGTCGCCTACGGACGCCATATGCGCCTGAAATACCATTGGGGATGCTGACGGCCCTCCCCCACGGAGGAGATTGGTCACGACTGGCGGACTGGGAGGATTCCGGTTTACAGCTCGTCGGGGACCTGTACGAGGACGGAGCGCTCCTGTCCTTTCAGGATCTCATTGACCGCTTTGGGATCCCCCGGGGCGACTTTCTCGCAAAAAACCCAGCGAACATAAAAAAAAACAAAAATCCACAAATTCGCACAAATTCACGAATTTTGCGGATCGCGAATTCGCAAATCCGCAAATTTGCGGATCGCGAATTCGCAAAATTCGCCCATGCTTACTCAAGAACAAGGTGAGGGCAAGTACTGTGTGGAAGCCTCGGGGCTCTGACCACACTCGTGTCCCCTAAGAGCCTCTCTGGGCTCACAAAACAAATATGCTGGCGCTTTTAGAGCTCCTGCGCTCTAAAACAATGATGGGCGCTCAGGAGCCTCTCTCAGGGCTCAATGAACAAGGGTGCCGGCACTCGAGCCTCTCGGGACTCGTAAATCAATTTGGCTGCCTGAGCCTCTCGGGCTCGAAATATACAAATGGCCCCCAGGAGCCTCGCGGCTCCCAAACACAGAGATGCGGAACGTTGGAGTCCCTCACGGGGGACTCGAAAGGAAGTAATGCCCCCGGAGCACTTGTGGGCTTCAATCACCGTGGTGCCTCTCGCAGGCACCGGAGCACACAGAGAGCTTCCCTCCCTCGCGGCACTCACCGGCTACTAGGACAAGCTGCTCCTCGGGCGGGACTGCAGTGCAGCCCCAGCGGGGCTCTCAGGCAGACCGGGGCTCTCCTTCTCGTCTCGCTGCGGCGCCGAGGGCGGGACTTCTGGTTGGCCTCGAGGGGGCCGCACCGCAATTGGCCGGTCGGCCCAATACTTCCGGGTCCCCGCGGGCAGCGCGGCGGCTCGTTTCAGGCATGCAGGCGGGCTCTCAGTATCCGAGGAGTGGGCTCCCTCGTGATAAATTAAATATCCAAGGACGGGGCAATGCCGGGTGGGCACCGGCTTCCAATTCAAATATAAAGCGAGGTGGGCACTCGCTCGGCCGGGCAAAGCGCTAGTAAGCGCTCGGGGGTAGAACCATCAGCGCGCCCAGCGCTATAATCAAAATAAGGCGCTCTCAGCGCTTAGGGGGCAAGGAGAAGCGCTCTCAGCGCTAGGCAGGCAGGGAAAAGCGCTCCCAGCGCAAAAGGGCAGAAACAAAGCGCTCCCATCGCTGGGGACAAGGGAAAGCGCTCCCCAAACACAAGGTCCAGCACAAAGTCTCTTAGGCAGGCAGGGGGGCAAGGCTGGGCCCAGAGCCAGCACACTGGGTCTCCAGGCAGGGAGACAGCCAAGTGGCGGTCCTCCTGGCCCCAGCAACAGCAGCAGCCCCCTCCGGCAAGGATCCAAAGCAGAACCAAATTGTATGGGGACACAGCCCCTTCTTATACTGTAAAACCCTTTGTCTGTAGGTGCAGGGTGGGGGGAAACCAGTCGCAGCTGGTTTTGAAGTACCCTTGATAGCTCAACCACCCATTTCATTCACTGGCAGGGCTAGGGTCATCAGTCGCACTACAGGGGGTGGAGCCAGCATTGTGTGGGGAAAGTCCAGGCCCATCAGGGACCAGGTGCACTCCTCCCAAGACATCAACATGCTAATCTCACACTCACCACCGGGCAGACCCATCCAGCCTTCCTGGAGCCAGGCTCACCAGCCAGCTCCAGCCAATCACACGCCAGGCATATTTTACATTAATATGCCAAGTCCTAGAAGTGGCATTTCTACACAAGACACACTCATGCCACATACGTCATTGTGAAGCATTCATTCTCACGAGCTCGCACATACCAAATTCGAGCTTGCACTCCCCACGCATCAGGAACTACCAGGGACACAGACATTCCCCATGCATTCCTATGGGAGAGCAGGCCAGCCTAACTACATGCACGCACTTTACTCTGGGACACAGGGAAAAAGTGCGCACAGACCAGAAAATCATTAACACAGATCACAGATTAAAAGCAAAAAGATTAGGGGTGAACCTGCCAGAAGGGCCAAGTCCAACAGTTTTTATCTAAAAGCACAAAGCACCAACAGTGGTTATCTGGACGAACCAGACCTGGGCAAAGTCACAAGTTACGGATGGCAGCGATGGAGCGACAAATGGCTACAGAAACTACATTAGGCCAGCTGAAAAAAGTACCTTAAATCCTGGTTGCGGAGGGATGTGAAGTCCTGTGGCGAGGATGTGTTGCACAGCACAGACGATGCAAGGTCCTCACATGGAGATGCGTTGAGCAGCGGCGGTCCCGAGGAAGCTGTGGTGGTGGTGCAAGCTCCATGTGTGGAGATGAGTCACGCAGCATCAGTTTCGAGGAGCTTTGGCAGCGCTGCAATATCCTGTGTGGAGAAGTGTCACACAGCAGCAGTTCACAGGGCTGCGAGCAGTCAGAAAAAAGTTCTGCCTCTGGGATGTGTCAAACAGCAGTTTTGATGCAGACTCTTGCAAGGTAGTGCATCACACTGTGTCTGTTCTGCTATGCTGGCAGAACACATTCAGGCCTGCTTCCAATGGTCCCGGACTGGGTTGGCACCGCTTGGGGGGCATGACTCACAGCTGGTAGAGTACAGGTGCTGGGTTGAAGGCTGTTGGAGCATGTTCTGGCCCTGTGAATCTGATCAGGAGGCCAGCCAATTGGCCCACGGAGTCACTCTGGTGGTTCTGGAAACAAGACGCATGTCCAATCCTTCATTTAGGCAGCACAATAGCAGGCTACAGGGCAAAAGAGTAGCAGTCCTTCTAGCAGAGTTGCAAAGCAGTCCTTCTGAATCTTCCACAGGTCCAGAGATATACTGAACAGTTGTGTCTGAGGGTACAATATTTATACCTAGTGCCAGCTTTGAAGTAGGAGAAGGTTCTGGAGGTTTCCACGGCAGAGGTGTTTGGAATGTACAGCCTTCCTGCTCTGGCCCCAGCTTGTCTGGGGTCACAAAAGATCAGTGTCAAACCTTTTGTGAGTATGTTCAGGCAGAGTCGTTGTGATGTGCAAGTGTGGAGGGTGACAGCTCCTCGCCCTCATCGCGTCAGAGATGGCCCTTCCTTCCAACACCTAGGGCCATTTGTTTTACTGCCTGGTACCAATAAACAAGGATGAAGTGCCAGCTACAGTTAGTCATGTGAGCCAGGAAACAGTCTGCAGAAAACAAATGATTGAGACAAGAAAAGGCCAACTTTCTAAAAGTCATGATAAATATCCAAAAAGGCACGTGATTTACGCCGCCATCAGTCGCACTGCATAGTGTATGAATCTTTCCTCACAATAAACTGCAGCTTGTGTATTACTCCATGTTAGACCTGGCATCCTTGGCGTGGTTTCCCCCTATCTTTTTGCCTCTACCTCCTGTATTTTTTATGCTGTGCTGGATTTTGGATTTGCTGGTTTAGATGTTTGGGCACTTTGCCACTGCTGTTCAGTGTCAAAGTGCAAGTGCTCCCTGAGTAAATTGTTACTGTGATTGGTTATCCATGATTGGCATATTTGTGTCACCAAGAAGTCCCTAGTAAAGTGCACTGAGTGTGTCAGGGCTGGTGATAACAAATGCTACTAGTGAGCCTGCAGCAATGATTGTGCCACCCACATGAGTAGCCCTAAAATGGTGCCTCAGGACTGCCACCGCCGTGCCTGGGTGCAGTCTGTGAACTGCCATGTCCTCCTGGTCAGTGTCCCCACTGGCCAGGCCTAACCCTTCCCTTTCTGTACACATTGGTCACTCCTATGGAAGGCCAAGTTACCCCCTTGGGCAGGGTGCAGTGTAGGTGAAAGGTAGAGCATGTACTAGTGCAGGTGACATGCTCGAGGTAGTGAATTACAGCCATTTTCGTTTTTCACTATTGTAAGGCTATCCTACCCCATAGGTTATCATGGGGAATGCTGGCTACAGTGGCTACCAGCATATCTTCCCATATGAGCAAGATAGGACATACATGTCTGGTATCCCTGAACTCAGAATTTAATAACACATCTTTTAGGAAAGGTTGTTTTTAAATCCTGTGTTTGAGAACAGCACTTTTAGAAAGTTGCTGTTCTCTTGTATGACCTTTCTGTGTGCTTTGGCCTGTTTGTGAATTGACTGTCTGGTTTGGGAGTGACAGAGGCTGGGAGCCCCCAGGAGGCTGGCTGAGTCAGCCCTAGGCTGAATGACTGCATCTGCATCTTGAGTGGTGGGAGTGGATAGCACCTGGGCCGGAATAGTTCCGTGCCTGCCTCCCACAGTGCTAGCTCCACCTCCTGCTGGGCGGCTGAGAACCCTGCCCCTCTCTCTGAAAGGAAAGGAGAAGCCAGGAAAATAAAGTGCTCAAGCGATACCCAGAACTGGTTCAGACAGGGCTCAGAGCCCTCCTGCACAAAGGGATCAAAGACTTTTAGGGGTATAAGTACCGGACCCCTGCCTACAGAAAATTAGATCATCCTGGAATCAAGAAGGAACCTCTGCCAAGGAGAAAGCTGACACTGAAGAAGGAAGACTGTCCTGCTGTTGCTCTGCTGGAGTGACCTTATGTTGCTTTGCTGCCAAGGAGAGGGGAAGGACTTTGCTTTTGGAGCTGTATCCCCTTGCTTGAAGGAATCTCCAAGGGCCTGAGAAGAGCTGGCTCCCTGTTAAGAAGTCTCAGGTACAAAAGGACTTCACCCCCCAGCTTCCCTGAACTCTGCAGCGAGAGTTATTTCCTTCCTACAGTGCTTGGGCCAGCTGTGGTGCCTCTGGAAGTTGTACCTGTATTGGGAAGCTAGAAACCAAGCTTTTAAAGACTTTCTGCAAGTTTTGTCGCTAGGCTCACTCGCGGAGCGCACCCCCGTCAAAGCGAGGAAATTCCCGCCGTTACGAAGGCCAAGATCGTCCCAGCGCCTGTTGCCGCTGTCTGAGTTATCGCATCCTTAGTTTGCGGGATGCACCAGACCGGTGCAGGAAGATTACCATTGCCGCGAGTGTCGTCGCTGAGCCTGTCGTCGCTGGGTGAGATTGTCGCATCGCTTGCTTGCGGACCGCATCATGTCGCTCTGAGTGTCGTCGCAGAGCCATCGCATCGAGGAGCTGCGAGAGGAAGATCACTGCTGGTCCGCGCACCGTCGCCCCAAAGATCGTCGCAACTCCAAATATCATCGCATCGTGCCTTTGCAAGCTTCTTTCACTACGGAACCTCCGCACCGGGCTCCATACAAGGTATCGCATCCCTCCCCATACATACCGGAGTCACCACATCACGCCTGCTACATCCAGCTGGCCTGTTGCATCGCCTCCCCAAGGTCTCAGGAGTGGCGCATCGCTTGTTTTCCACCGCACCAGCTTCTGTTTTGGAACTTTGTCACATTTAAAGGTACTGTTGACTAAACTTGACGCAACTGTGAACTTTTCACGCAACTGTGGATTATTTTATCGCAACTTTAAGAACTCTTTTGAAACCATAATCTTGAACTGTGTATGTTGGAGTTTTGTCGTTTTGGTCTTGTGTAGTTTAGATTAACTACCTTTATTTTTCTAAACTCTTGTAGAGTCAGTTTGTGGTGTTTCACTGTGTTACTGTGAGTGTTGGTACAAATACTTTACACATTGCCTTTGATAAGCCTTGACTGCTCGTGCCAAGCTACCAAGGGGGTGAGCAGGGGTTATCTAAGAGGGTTTCCTCCTTAGCCTGACTAGATGCAAGGGTCCCTATTTGGACAGTGGTACCTACCCCTGCCAACTAGAGACCCCCAGTTCTAACACTTCAATTTTGATCCTAATAATAAACTGATATTCTTGTCAACATTTTTCTTCACAGTTAGTCCATAGGTTTTCTATCACAGCGAGGATAGCGTGATTCCACAATGGTTCTTTATTTTACATTATCAAATGTCTTCTGAATGCCCATCCAGGCTTTCAACAGCGACACATGGTGAACCATTCATATGGAGTAGACTCATGTCATTTCCACCTAATACATTTCGGGCCTGAAGGCCTTCGTCAGGGGTAACTGAACAATTAAAAAAAAACATCTAAACCAACTGCTCAATAGGAACTGTCTGTGTCAAATATGTTTAAATAAAGTTGCAGCCCCCTGCCCCTTGTGATTCACCCTTCCACAATCCCACCTCACACCCTCATAAGACCATGCTTATATAAACATAATAATGACCCTCCCATGCTTGCTGAACAAATTCCCAAACATAAAGTATCCCAAAGATACGATGCCTTCATACAAAAAGCATCCCAAACTGATAAAACACTGATGTGAAATGCCAATTCCAATCCATAATGCACACAATGCTCTAAAATGCACCAGCATCCCCTAGCTTCCCTGTTCTCAACCCAATTCCTATTAGTAACCAACCTGTTGTTTATAACATAAATAGAGGACCTGAGAAACTACCTTAAAAGCCACGGGGGCAGCCTGATCTCCACTTCCACACTCTTTCAAAACTGTAGTAAATGTCTGATTACTTCTTTTTTCTTTGCTGCTCTGAAACTCTCCCACGTGAGTACCATCTGTTTTATCAATCAAGGAGGTGTAACCCTGACCCCATGACCCATTTCACTTGGAGCTGCGAATCTTAAAGGAAAATGTAGTGCAGTCTCTTAGTATCCCAATGTGACCCCAAATGTAAGAAAACGATGCAACAAACCAAATGCTTAAGTCTACACGCCTATTCGTGCCCCAGCCTCATACTAATCCCACCCTCACCAGAATAAAAATAATACCTATGTGTTTGAACATATATATTACCACAAACTAAAACCAATCTGTGACCTTAAAATGAATAAGAGCTATGTTGGATTAGTATGAGGCTTAGTATCAGATCAGTATGGGGCTTAGTATCAGATTAGTATGAGGCTTAGGGTGGTCTTCTCCCAAACTGTTTGCCTTACTCCTCCATTTCTGCTGATCTCGTTATGAATTTGAAGCAAATTAAAAACGTCCATGCCCATAATGATATGACTGCAAACACCTAGTAGTATCAGTAGCCTTGTAGAAGTGTTTTGCCTGCAATAATGCTTGCACAGGAGGGACCTGGATGCCATTAAACACAGACTATTGGCACACTCAGTTCAGTTTAATGCAACTGTAATGGTTATATATACTATTCATTCATCTAGTCCAATGGAAAGCCCTTCTAATGAGTCACAGCAGGTGCAGGGAGACTTTTAAATTAGAGTCAATCTGCAGATCCTATGAAATGTTGGTGACAGAGTTACTCTGATATTTCTGATTCTGCTTGCAAGGATGAGGGTGAAAGTGTGAGGGCCCTATCATAGGATTTCTCTATGGCGCATTAAGTTTGATATTAAGCTAGGTTATCCTTTTTTTGTCAGCAGGCATTGCAGAGCATTTTGGTGAAGGACTGTGGTACACACTGACCAGCTAAGCTGCGAATATGAACAATTGAAAACATTTATAATTTCACATGTGCATTTTTACAGGTAGACCATCTGAACTTAATCCGAAAGAAAATAGTTTGTTAGGTAAATATGGTATTGAGCTTGCAATGTTAATTTTAGACATAATCAAATCCTTATCAAAATTACATTATTAGATAAAAACCATGCAAAAAAAATAGCTTACACAGAACTGTTCGATCAAATATTCTAGCACTTGACCATTCCAAAAAGATAAAGTTGTGTTTACTACAGTATTAGTTATGTTTAGTGAGAATTTGCTTTTATTATATTTGATTTGGATCTGGAATGCGTTAGAGACCTTAATTTTCAGAGCCTTTCACTAGTTGTCCACTCGGTCAAGGTTGCAGATAAGGATGGGGGATGGTCAGCCTTTATTGTTGAAGAGACATCTAATATTTTGAAAGAGTTTGCCCCATCTCCATTAGCAATTGTGTTTTGGTTGTTGCAGATGTCAAACAAAGCCCAGTCACTTTTCCAACTGTAGCTGAAAGCCATCTTTACTGTCTGGCAAGAAAAAATGTTAATGAAATATGACAATGGCATGTTGATTGTCCTTTTGCAATGGGCCACTCATTTCCTGGGTTAATTGCCTCTAGTTTTCACTTTTTCAGGGTTTCATATAAATTACTTTGCTTAGGACTTCATGAGCTGAAAGGTTCAATGGGGAGCCAGATTTCCTGCAAACATCACAAGGCCAGTGAATTTATGCATGGAGAATACTGAGAAGAAGATGTTGCAACTGTAGATCATTTATGTTAGTATTTTGGGAGCATAAAACGAAGGTAGGAGCTGTGAAGTGGACCCTATGTACGAGTTCAGTTCCCTGACAATGACCAGGAAGATACATTCCTAATGATCACAAAGCTGCTATACATGAGTAATGTCTGCCATGACAGTTAGGAGTCAGGATTTCTGAGATCATTTTGAAGAGTAACTTGGAAGTTCAATCAAGCTCAGTGATATAGCGATACATGGAATAGTGGTTCTGCAAGAATGTGCCTCCTTTTGAGTGGGCACCCTAATTTTTTTGTGTACAGGTGCTGTTGGTTTTTAAACTCTGCACACCCCAGCACTGTTGTTTGCGCCCCAGTGTATATGCTCTCTGATCCCTAATACATGACATATTTGGCTAACTCCAAATTGGAGCATTTACATTTCAAGTACGTCCAAGGTATATGGTGCAAGAAAATACTCCAATGGAAAGGAAAAATATAATGTCATCTGTGGACTCTAGCACATGCTGTGACATGTACTAGTCTGACAAAGAAAACATGGCTCCTCGCCTACCTCTGTAACTGCTGCAGTTTAACATTTGCAGGCTCACTTATCAAAATAATCTTTTAGATGGAAAATAACCCAACTTTTAAATATTAAATAAGTCACCCAATAGTAGGCCTTACAGCTATCAAGGTAGGATGCCTATTATTTAAAAGTAGTACATGCAAGTATAATGTTTCCATGTACCCACAGAGACTAGCCCCCAATAGGTAAATACGTGTACAAGGTTGTAGCTGCTCCTATGATAAAAACTACAAAAAAGGTATGCATTACATTCCTGAACCTCCAGTAGGCTAATTAACATCAGCTTACCGGCATCAACGCCCAGTCAGTGCTTCCCTTTAATGAGGAGACAATAGCACTCCCAGAGCAGCAACAATGGTGCAGGTCTTTTTATCAGAAATCCTTGGGTGTGAGGTATGTGATGCCTATCAGCTCAGAAAGGGCAACTGGAGAGGGTCAAGCAACTTGATTAGCTTGAAAGGAACCAGAACCAGGGTGAGACCTTCCCATTTATAGTTAAGTGTAAAAAGAGACTTGGAGAAGAGAATGTTTGCTCTCTGGTTTATCTGTACATATACTGGCACCAGCCCAGTGGGGGGGGGGCCATAGCCAGTTTATTGTAAGTGAGGCGGAGGGAACTGCTCATTTCACTATCCAGACCACTGGCTGGCACACCTGCATCCCCTAAAGGCAGAAAGATGCTACCATAACGGATTTGCCTCAGAATAGTGCTCTGTGGTATAGTTTGAAGTAAGGCAGACAGGATGTGCTGCAAAAGAGAGAAGGGTAGCCCCTGAGATTAATTTTATCATTGGTTAAGGAGTGTAGGGGAGTCACCTCCACCCACTGTCTAGTAGAACTTACCAAAGTGGGACCTCAACCACAGGTCATTAGAACTCATCTAGACTTGAGAAAGAAAAGAAGAGAACAGGAACCAATGTCTGTGACCTGTATAAAGTCCAGAGGGGCTGGACCTGCTCTCACTTGTACCCAGGACTGAAAAGTGGACTCCATTGTTCAGTTGCTGACCTCCTCTATGGCTACATGGAAACAAAACGCTGTAAAAGGTTTTTTTTCTGGAGTTTCCAGCTAACGACCAGCTACTGGACCTGTACTGGGCACTACTGTTGCCTTCCCTGATGTGAGTCCTGGCACCTAAGTGCTGTCCCTGAGCTCATTGGAACGTTTGAAGAGTCACTGGGGGATATTCACAAAGTTAACTTACACTAGTGAGTAATGTACACTTGTAAGTTTACTCCTACACTTTTGAGTAACTTTACTACTTTTGGCAATTCACAAAATCCAAGTGTAAAGTTATTCAGATGTAGATTTACACGTCTCTCCCATCTGAAAAAAGTGGTGGAGCCAAATTTACAAGTATAAGTTGATACTGTAAAAAACAATCATCAATAAGTACAGCAGCATACAAGGTCAACCACTGGTACTGCAACACTCTCCTATAGAAATTAATGGGGGTTTGGACTTATACAGAACCTCATGGTAAATAATGTAAAATTATTTAAAATAGATACAAATAGAAATAAATATAATTTAATATAAAACATAATCTAAAATAAAACATATTTTTCACTTTATTTTAACATACTTTAAAACACGTTCTTGAATTTAGCAATTTATTTTATCATATATTTCCTTTAAAATGTAATTTAATTAGTTACAATGTATTTTGTACTTCACTGTTAATAATTATTATCATATGATAGCAAAGATTTTCTTTTTTACTTTAAGTCGGAATTGTTTTGGGTTCTTTCAAGTTAAACTTCAGAAAATAATGTAATGTATTTACATTAATTAAATAAGTAATATCAAATGAAGGTATTAGTGTTGTAGCATTTTTTATGTTGTTCTTCATTCAAAATAAATATATGAACATAATGTATATTAATATTTAACCTACAAATATGTTTACTACGTTTTCAAGTTAAATAAACATTTTAAATGTTTCCTATCCTTTACAATAGGAAGATCTCCACACGCATGGCTTTTACAGTTAATGCTGGCTGCTAGAAGCATGTAAGTGAGTTTACCCAACATAGTGGTAAGTGGGTAGGTGCATTTGTGTCCAGTATCACCAAACAGCAGTTCGAGGGGGGGTTGTTTGAGTTTACTGGCTGGTATTAATTTGATCTAGAGCAGCATATCTCTCCAAAACATTGGTATGTTCTCAAAAGACCATTGAATATATGTAATAATTTTTCTTTTATCACAACCTCGCCAGGATACAGTACAAGGCTCAAACATTGTATGTTGACGAATTGGGGTTAAGTGCCATCTCATCAGAATATTATAGTCCTTTTCTTCATGTTTATTATATATGGATTAGGAGAAAGCACTGGACCGGGTGTTCATCCATGAATCATATCAAAATTAATATTTGAAGTGTGTTTGTATGGAAGGTGGTGGTGCCAACAAATATTATTTGGAACATTTACTTTTTTGAATGATGATGTGACAGTACCCAGAGATGAAATCCTGCACTGGTCACTGAAGCAACATTTTACGGGGACACCCACACCCTCATCTGTCATCATGGCTTTAATTTGTAGAATGTTCCTAGTTATGAGTTTAGTTCAGTACAGATTAACAAAGTGTCTCAAGCACAGTACATTGTATAAAGCCTTACGAGCCACCACCCTATCATATATTGTTTTTTATTTTATTTATATTCACACTGCGACACTTTCACAGTTTGCTGTTCTGTAAACTTACTATGTTGAAGCTGTCAACAAAGGGCCATTAAATTAAGCAAAATAAAAGCCCAGCTGCCTAAGTCCTATGCCCCGAGTGTTGTGTACCGTCTTGCTCACCTCTCCTATTTATCACATGTAGCTTTACATCATGCTAGTCAATTAGAAGCCCTGTTCAGGTGCCATTCCTGTATTCCTTTCCTTTTATGAATTATTACAGATTGAAGAACGCTTTTAGTGGTTTTTGATCGAGTGCTGTGGAGTCAGTCAGTCAGTCAGTCAAAATACTCTTTATTCGATTTTTGTTAAAATCATAAAAGGCATAAAGCAAACACAAATACAGTATTTAAAAACATCACTTGATCTCATTACAAAAAGGGTTTTCTGCATAATGATTACATTTCATCAGATTGTTGCATGCAAAAGTACAAATCTATTTACAAATATTAAAAATTTTCCTTTAAAAACAAATTTGAGTTAAAACAGGTCAATCTGGGGTAGTCTTTTCTTCCTAGTTCTAAATGCCGCGGTTAGATAGCAAGCAACACTAAACATGGTGTAAGTATCTGCTAACGTTTGGAGGAAGATTAAGGCTGGCCTTATTTGAGTAAAGCCCGCCGCTTTCAAGACAGGGAATAGATATTTTTTCCTTTCACTTCTATAAAAGTCACAAAAAAATATAAAATGAAGGGTGTCTTGAACTGAAAAATTATCACATCCGCATGGCGGACCATCATCAGGTTTTGACCACACCGGAAAATTTCCTAAAGAATAATGGATTAAATTCATCCTGAATTTAGTCAGTAGGAGTCTATGAAGAGGATTAGTCACAGTTTTTAGGTAGGGTTCCATGGTGGGCGAAGTAGTTAAAACGATATGTGCCCTCACCATGGGTTTCCTCAGTTCCACATCTTCTCTATCCATACGAACCCTCTCCAAAAACATCTGCTTAATCCATCTGACATCCTCCCTCCTAATGTTAGATGGGTCATTAAAAAGTTCCGGTCTCCCCAGCATTAGTAAAGTAGATTTAATAAATTTTAGCCAGGGGATTCTCATGGCGTTATCCCTTGCAATGACGTCCTTGAGGATGGCATGGTTTAGCGTCAGCTCGGGATTCAACCACGTTTTGACCCAGAAAAGGAGGGGGGCTAATTTTAGTTTATCAGAGATGTATGGTAAGCCTATTTCCTCATGGATAGAGAAGGTGGGTGTGGAATCTGGGACAGATAGAATATTCCTGATGATACCGTTTTCTACCCTCTGTATTTTTGCCGTCTCTGCGTAGCCCCAAATCGCAGATCCATACATAGCGATTGGAACGCACTTACTGTTGTATATTTTAATCACAGCCTCTATTGGTTTTGCTCCCAGTCTTTTTGTAAAGGCCAGCAGGGCTGATGAAGATCGTGCTAAGCTAAGACTTTTAGCTTTAACCTGGGGGACCCAGGACCCTCTTTGGTCAAAAAGGACTCCCAGGTAAGGAAAGACTGGGACCCTAGAAAGGATCTCCCCTTTGCAAATAAAGGATTTTTTCTGCAACATATTTACTTTACGACCAATGATCATGGTGTGGGACTTGGAGACATTGATTTTCAGGTCTAGATTCTCCATAAAGGAACCAAAACGGTCCAGAAGAATCTGTAGGCTAATCCCTGTTCGTGCTATCAGGACGGCATCGTCCGCGTATAGGAGGGCTGGGATCTGAGATCCTCCTACACGGGGAACATCAGCCAATCCTGTTTCTAGGTGTTTCCCCAGACCATTTATATAAATAGTAAAAAGAAGGGGGGCCAGGATACAACCCTGGCGCACCCCTTTTTCAGATTTAAAACTTTCCGTGCACCTTCCGTCCCTGGTGACTCTTATTTTTGCCTTGAGATCTTGATGTAACCTTGCCATAAATGCCACCAAGGGCTCCTCTATGCCTAGCTCTAGTAGGATAGTCCATAGCTTACTTCTATTCACCAGGTCGAAGGCCGAGGAGAGGTCCATAAAGGCCAGGTAAACTGTCCCCTCCCCGGCCACCGTATACCTGGAGACTAGAAGGTGGAGGTTAGAACATTGTTCCAATGTCCCCCTATTCTCACGAAAGCCGTATTGGATATTCGAGAGTCCCCCATTCAGTTCTATATTTTCCCTTAGTTGGTTCAAAAGGACTCTACCTAAGATTTTAAAAGTAGAGTCGATGAGGGAAATTGGGAACTATTATGGATGTTGCCCAAGTTTGAGGTAGGCATCCTTCGGCTGCTGCTCTGAACACTCTGGTCAAAACTTTACTCCAGAGTACTGGGCAATATTTAAAAAAGTCTGCCGGGACACCGTCCGGGCCTGGAGCCTTATTTTTTGTGGTATCCGTAATGGCTTTAAGGACCTGCTCTTCCGTAAATACCACTGTGGCTGCACAGTGAGCCACCTCAGTGGTACTTGGGCAGACTAATGGTTCACCCCCGTAAATCTTGCTAAAATGCTGTACCCATCTCTCATCGGGAATTACACAATCTGTGTTCAGGTTGTTCTCCCCTGTAAAAAAGGAGTGGTTGATGATTTCCCAGAACTGTTTACTGTTTTTTAAAACATCTACATTGAGAAGATCAGTCCAAGCATTGTTCTTAATTTCATTTTTCCTTGCCTTCACATTGGCTTTATAGGCCCGTCTTAGATGAGAGATTAGTTCTTTATCCCTTTCCTTGGCCTTAAGAGCCAGTTTCAGTTCTCTATGTGCCCTTGAGCATTTGCTATCAAACCATTTGTGGGGCTTTGTGGGGTACTTAGATTTAGGTTTTGTAAGATCCCTGATGGTTTGTGCACAGATACAATTAAAAGCTGCGACAACCTGAAGGTTCGAGGCAGTTTGATCTAGACAAGTTTCTATCGGTCCCTCAATTTTGGGAAGTAGGGCTTCCATAAACCGTTCCTCCATGGCCATACCCCATCTGAGTCGTCTCCCCTGATCACTGGGCACCGTCAAGGCGCAAACCCGGGGCTGATCCTCCTGCCTGCGCCATAAGTCACTCCAGTGTATTGCAGTTGACAGAGGGTTATGATCACTATGGTGTGAGACAGTAACTTTATAGTCACTTGTCTTTGAAATTAAGCCTACGGACTTAAATATGTAATCAATTATCGTCCCCTTAGTTGTACCTTTATACGTGGGGACCTTCTCATTAATAGCAGTTTTGAATGATTCGTATAAATTAAAATTGGCACACAATAAGTCAAGTGACTCCCCCATTTTGGTGTGTTCAAAGTGAGGAATGCAGGCTCCGTCAGGAGAATCTGCATCAAGTGATTGACAAGGCAATTGACATTTGTGGCTATTAAAATCGCCCATTAAAAAAATTTCGAAGGGAGTATGTGAATTTTGACTGTATTTATTTATCAAGTTCGCCAAACAATGCACATGTTCGAATTCATTTGGTCCACCCCAGGCATTGTAAAAATTAATTACTAGTATGATACAGCTTGGGGAGACTGTCCATTCTATTGCTAGAATGTTTGGGGAACCTGAATTCAGTAGGTTAAAAGTTCCTGCTAGATCTAATGAAAAAAATGTAATAAGCCCCCCTTTTGCTCTCCCCGCGTTACTGGTACTAGCGGGTATTGTAAAACTTAGGAAGCCATCTAAGTAAAAGGAAAGTGAAATGTCCCACGTTTCTTGCAGAGCTATGACCTTATGTTTAAAAATGTATTGGGTCCAAGTAGGGTCTGATCTTTTAGCTCTTATTCCTGCAACGTTCCAGGTCATAAATGTACATGGTAGGGAAGTTACCCTCTGGTAGGGAAGTGCTGTGGAGTCATTTTATGGTATCCTGCTTATACAAAAAAATTAAAAGGAAATATATTTCCACACTCTTCATTTGTATCCATCATAAAGCAGTGCCAATTATTGCCAAATGATTCATTTTCTCTAGCTATATTGCACAATATTGCCCCTAATCTCTGGGCAGATCATTTTCAAACTCAAAACGTCTGCATTTCCAGACCTGATATCCAGGGCCGGACTGGCCGTAGCGGGCACCGGGCAATCCCCCGGTGCGCCGCACGGTGGGGGGCCGGTTTTAGGCCCCTGGGGGCCGTTTTTGCTAAAGGTCTGTTTTTTCAGCATAGCTGCAAAATCGGCCCTGTAACAAAATCGGCCGAAAACCGGCCCTGGCAAAGAGCTCGGCGGCACCCACAACCCCCCCGGGGGGAGGGAGGGGGGCGGCCGAGCACTTTGCCAGGGCTGGTTTTGGTTTCCAGTCCGGCCCTGTTGATATCGGTTACCAAGTTTTCCATCATTGGTAAACATCAGAAAAAGGTGTTCCTTAACGAGTGCATTAGATTTACTCCAACAATCTTCCCCCTCCTTAGCAATATCACTTCAAATAATGCCCCGGTTATTTATCGGTAATCTTCATTATTCCTAGTATAGTCTTCCTCGCCACATGAGATCCCACCCCTCCCTCCCTGTTTGGCTATCGACTTCATGTGGTCGCTTACTGGGTTTGGTAGTTGTATAGGAAGTGGATTAGTTCGAGCTGGGTCAAGGGTGAAGGAGGTTGGCCATGTTGGGGAGGGGTGGGAGGACTAGAGCGTAAATTGCTTTGAGCGTTCTGTTGGTGAGCTGAAGCTCACGGCGTAACTCAGGTGGCGACGAAGGCTTACAAGGAGACTTTCGAGGAGGTAATGGTGGCTTACAAAGTCATTCATCTTCAAGGCGATGTGCCACGTTTTTTGACTAATGGAAGCCTTTACTAATTTTCCTAGATCTCTTGGCAGGTTTCAAAATGGCTGATAGTGCTATCTATCTACTTCACATTTTAGGCAGGAACATTGCATGATAGTGACAGCTCAGGTGTGATTCTCTTTCCCGTTACTTGTTGATTCAATTTTTGAGGTTGTAAGGTCATATTCACTACCATTTCACAAAGCGTGCGTACACAGTGCTTAATTTGAGATGGTTGTGGCAGGTGGAGCCAACCTGCATTCATTTTTGAGGAGCTGTACTTTTTTTACTCATCATACCAGAAACAGAAAAACACAACAGAGGGAATTACGGAGGAAGAGAAAGATGGAAAAATTCAAAATGAAAGACAGTGGTGATGAAAATGTTTTGAAAGAGTGAGATAACTGGACAGGAAGTGGTTGATGAAAGAGGCTTTATGTGGAATTCAGACTGCACAGCCTTGGTATTCAGCACACCGATGTTCAGATTTCGTCTGCCTCCTCTGAACTAAACTTTGGGCACCGGCATTTATTATATTACAAATAAAGCACTGGCGGCATGGGTCCATTCTGATTTCGAACCAGGTGCACCTCTTCACAGAACCATTTGGTTAAATCCAAACTGGACACGCGACTGATGGGTACCTGTGTCCCAGCTCTAGTTAGTTGCCTCGTGTACAGCTCTAGCTCTCATCGTTAGCTATTTCGCTGCTTTATCTTTTCAGTCAATAATGTGCTCATCTTAGACGTCAAGCTCACATTTAAATATCATGTAGCAATTTATAGGCTTGGGTGACATTTGACCTTTACCAAATTCCAGAATTTCGCATTAAATGAAGTTTGCGCAATGCAAACTTGAGTGATCTGCTCAGGGAGTCATCAATAGTAGTCCTGTGGTATGATTAAGTCTCACTTTCCAATAAAAAAGCACGTTGTATTTTGCTAATAACTTCCCTCGCACAGCACTCACATCTCAAAATAGACTTCTGACAATACCACAGTGGACTGTGAATTACATTAGCATCACTACCATCTACAATTAATATTATTTCGTTTGTGTTTTCTCCCTTTCTTTTGGTGTTTTTATTTCTTTCTTAACATTTGTCATTTTTTTTTTTTGATCCCAGCTAAATTCTTTCTTAAGCTTTAACCTGGGCCAGAATTATCCTGAATAACATTCTTAGAATGAAGAAATGATAGGGATGAAAGAGACACACTGATGGAAAAAGCATGTGCATTGAGTTTACTGGACAATGTTCAATCAGTGTAGCCTTGAGCAGCAGGTTCAGGCAAAGCAGAGCAATAAATCTAGTCATGGTTCTTTAAACATTGGTGTGAAAAACATGGATCTATTGCCAAGCGTGATTTAAGGGTCAGAAGATGAATTTCTAGAATGTATTCACACAGCAGCCTGTATGTATGTACAGTAATACACACATCATGCATTCTTGTAAGAGCACTTAGCAGAGCGCTGAAAGCATTACATAAACATCTATATTTTCTGAACCATTTATATTTCAAGGCATTGTCAGCTGTAGATTGATTAGATTCACCGCAGTGTTTGTGAAGGTCACAGTGAGAAGCACTGAGCGATCTCAAGTGTTTGCATTGCAACGTTGCCACAGTGAACATGGCTGCAATGCAATGCAACGCAATTTCCTGTTACTTCTCAAACAGTTTTGCTATGTTAGGAAAACATATTTGCACAAGTAATTAAAAACTATGGGCCAGATGTAGGTGGCCAAATACCGATCGCTAACGCTGAAAATCGCAGAATTTCAGCGTTAGCGATCGCTAATAAAGCATGTGAAATGAAAAGGCAGAAACACCGAATCGCTAAAGAAGGAATCACTAAAAACAACGGAAAACAACTAGCGATTCCTTATGTAGGCAAAATGCCACACCGACTCACTATTTAGCGATTAGCAAAACAAGGAATCGCTAAAAAAATTCGCTAAGCAATGTACATAAACTTGCGATTACTGAATCCTTAAAAAATCGCAAATTTAGAGTGGCAAATTACCACGAACTCAAAGCAGGTGTAACCAGGTGCACAGCATATAAACAGCCCCAGAATGCATCAGCCTGAACACAATGGTGGCCCTCTACGTCATTGCAAGGCGGTTACGGATACGAGATGCAGCACAAAGGATCTAGAGACGACAGGAACGTGTATACATATTGCGGATCACCTTATTCCAACTCACAGAGGCTGAAATCCATGAGAGGTACAGGATTCAACCAACCACCATCTCGGACCTGATACGGGGCCTGCAACCAATCCTGGAGCACCAGACACTTAGGGCACACGCAATACCTCCACATGTACAGGTACTCTGTTGCCTGAACCTGTACAGGTACTCTGTTGCCTGCACCTACTGGCATTCGGCAGTTACCAGGGGGTAATAGCTGTGGAAGGTGGAGTCTCACAGAGTTGCCTTTCACATTTCTTCAATACATTCCTGGATGCCCTGTTGAAAAGGATGCTACACTACATCCAATTCCCCAGCACACAGACAGAACTGCATAAGACATAGATGTACTTTTATCAGAAGGCCCAGTTCCCACACGTCATAGGGTGCATTGATGGGACACACATACCAATCTGCCCCCCTCTGCGACTGAGTACATCTACTGCAACCGCAAATCCACACATTCAATAAATGTACAGGTTATATGTGATGCTTCTCACATCATAACCAAAATGGTTGCAAAATTCCAAGGGAGCACACATTATTCCTACATATTCAGGAACAGTGGGATCTATACCCATCTTGTTGCGGGTGAATTTGGGGAAGGCTACCTGCTAGCTAAATCCATGTGACACCACCTGAAGTATACATTTGATGCCACAATTGCTGACTGAATAATGTTCCTTTTTTTTACACTTAGGTGATAGCGCATATGCGGTGCGTGCTTTCATACTGACTCCATATCTCAACCCATCTACCCCAAGTGAAAGAAGATATAATGTGGCACATAAATCTACGCGCAATGTGCTGGAGCGTACATTTGGATTCCTCAAAAGCAGGGCCTGCTGCCTCCACAAAAGTGGAGCTGCACAGCAGTACTGGCCCCTGACCTGCTGCAAAATAATAGCTACATGTGCCATGCTGCATAACCTTGCCACAAAGAGAGGGACACCCGTTGAAATCAATGAATCAGAGGATGAGGATGCGGAATGTCCCCAGCCACAGCACAGCGCTGCAGGCGTTGCAGTTGCACCAGATGGGAGACAGAGATCACAAACACCTATTTCTGAGTAAGTAATGAAACAAAACTAGTAACTGCAATTGTGTGATGGTGTTTAATTGACCTTTAGTTAGGCAATTGTACAGCACACCGCAACACTATGATGGCCTCACAGTTTCTGGTCAAGCCAAACATGGCATAGTCAATCCACCATACCACATCCCCAGTCCCATCAATGTGTCCAATGGTTTACGTCACCCACCACACAATGGAATGTGATGGCAGTGCTTATCTTCTGTGCCCACGCGGAGGACTGCTACATTCAGCTGGCACACTGTGCTCGCCAGTGATGTGTCCTGCGGCTGAACCGTGCCTACCACTGCACCTCCTGGTCTCCTGTAATGGGGGTTGATGCTGCAGTGGCTTGTTGCCTCTTCACTCTCAGCCTCATCCCCTGATCCTGTGGCAGCAATTTGGTTGGTCTGAAGCACCTCCAAAGCACTGGTGACTGTTACCAACCCCTGAGTGACTTCACTGCTGTACTTGGCCATCTCCAATTGCATGGCCACTGAGTGCCTGCTGAGGACATGGGTGGCATTGCCCAGCCTGTTATCTGCCTTAGTGTGCCCTTCCAGTCTCTGCCTGTTCCTGCGCCTTGCACCACGGTCGCTATCAATCTTGCTGCATAACAGCCTCACTGCATCAGACTTCTCCTTCATGCCCTCTGCCACTATGTTGTTGAGGCAGTATATGGCCTCCTTCATGTCCTTGATGTTTATATTGTTTGCCACCATCTGGCGTTGCACTGCCCTCATTGTTTTTCCTTGCAGGCGTTGCACTTTAAGCATCTTCCCCTCCAAACCAAAGAAGATACTGGACTCCTCTGCCTCAGGACTGTGTGCCCTTTGTCGGCGTCTATGTGCACCTGTGTTGCCAACCTCCATGGGAGACTGTGTTACACATGCCTGTATATCATCATTCGGCAGGGTCTGTTGTGCTCCCTGGCTCTCATCCTCTGTGCCCTCCATCTCCTGGAGGCTACCCATTGTATACCTTCTCGCTCGTGGTGGTGGTGGTGGTGGTGATGGTGGTAATGGAGGTGATGGAGGTGTGGCATCAGCAGGTGATAGGACATCCTCCTCCTGTGTGTTTTGGTCCCTGGAAGCCTCCCCTGTCTCCCCTTCTGCAGCGTGGCACGATATTTTGCTTGTGGATACAGAATATATTATTACTCACTTGTCTGGCAGCATTTGCCTACAAATAAATTTCATGACTGCCAATCTAGCTGTCTGTCCCCTGCTTGCTTATCTATAGATGTGACATGCATATGCTTTTTTGAGGACTGACTGATAGGCTATTAGTTGATAGGGACTACATCGCCCATGATGCATTGCTGATTTTAGGCAAAACATGGTCTGGAGTGGGATTCTTGCAGGGGGATTGGGGCTAGGGAGGGGGCACAGCATGCTGTGCTTGCATCTTACCTTGTCTGTTGGACCCTGTGGCTAAACTGTCCACGTCTCCAATGCCACTGACGCTCTCCAGCTGGAGGGTGGACTCCACCATTTGTTCTAATGCAGTTGGTGCAGGCGCTGATGATGTCCCCCCCACCTGTCTTTCTGGCTTGTTTCAGCCATTCGGCCACCCTCTCCTTGGCACATTTCCGGAGCTCCTAACATCGCTTCTTGAGGTCCTCTGTTGAGCGATCGGTGACGCCGATGGCATTGATTTTCTGCTGGATCACCAGCCAAATCCTCCGTTTTTGTGCCTCAGGGACGTGCAGTGATTTGTTTCCAATGAGCTGGTTGTGATCCTTCACCATCTCCTCTATGAGGACCTCCAACTCCCTCTCACTGAACTTGTGTTTGCGCTCTCTTTCTCCAGCATCCTTCCCCTTCTCCTGTGAGTCCATGGTTCTGTTTTTGTGTATCAACTAGGTGGTAGCTGAGAAGCTCCTGTGCTTTTGCTCCTGCTCCCTGCCTCTCCAACAGCTTCAGGATCAGTGCAGCTGCATGAGTGTTGCCACTTCCTGGTTATGAGGTCATCAGGAAGCACAGGATTGGCTGAATCACAGCTTTGCGAATATTTGAAATACCGGATTTGCTAATTACCGAATCGGTATTATGGAGTCGGTAATACCGATTCGATAATGAGGAATCTGTATTTTTATTCGCGATTTTTATCGATTTGCTAACTTCTAGCGATTTTTTATCTTCATCGGAAATACTGGGGGGCATATTATCAAGAACGGTGATATAATTATCGCCGTTCTAGCGGCAGGAAATTATGTGAATTCCCATAGAAGCCCAGGTTCTGGTGTTAACCTGGGCTGCTATGGGAATTCACAAGGGCATAATATCAAGCCCATTATCGCAGTTTTAGCTGCAGTTTTCTGGCACTAAAACAGTGATAATTATATCGCCGTTCTTGATAATATGCCCCCGAGTTCTTAATAGCGAATCAGTAAAATTCGCTATTAAGAACTCAGTATTTCGGTTTTACCTACATTGGGCCCTGGATTATACTAGTTCATATCCGAGATTTCTCAATTAAACATTGGTAACTATTTCATACTGGTTAAGACTTGAACCTGTTGTAAAATTTGCATTTTTTTAAAAAATCACACGTTATAGAAAATTCGCAAGAAGCACGGACTTTCTCATTTTGCTATTTTGTATGTATTTTTTGTTCATAGGTGACTGGTTCAAGCAGACATTTATTTCTAATAAACTACGTTACATGCTATTTGTGTAATTTTGCATAATGATGTATTTTCATGACTCTTAACTAACACTTTGGCATTTAACTATTTAAGATTACATGGAAGTCAGTGTTCTGGATCTTGCAGGATGAAAATATATGTAACTCTCGAAACACCCCACAAATCTTGAAATCCAAAATGTACCTGGTAGTCATCAGAATATGCAAAAACAACCATACATAAAGCTGTGCCATGAAGAGAGTTTCTAGTGAGTTTCTGAATCATCACTATATACTGTGACAGAAAATACCAGTGGATGACAATTCAGGTAGAAAATAGATGGTCTGATCATGTCGGCTATTTTCAATCAAATAGGATAGATAATAAATGTCATTCTGAATTTATATAGTGCTGCTGATCACCCAATAGAGTATCCAGGCACTTGCAGGTCTCAGAGGCTTATTCAAACAGCCAGGTTTTGAGGGCCATTCGGAATTCTGAAAGTGAGGTGATGGTCCAGAGTTGTGTGATAAGGCTGTTCCCGGTCTTTGTATCAATTTGGGAGAAGGGGCATCCTCTACTTCTACTTCAGTAGATGCGGGGAGTAAAGGCAAGTGAGAGGTAGGTAAAGCGTAGTCTTCTTGATGGCTGGTGAAAGTTCAGGCAGTGGTTATGTAGAATGAATAAGTGTGGGTACTGCACTCTGCTTATGCAATAGTTGAATGTTTGTGAGATAGGTGTGCTACGCTAGATTAGTGCCTGCTAAACTGTGTGAAACAAAATATGTAGCCTGGTCCCAAGAGGTCACTAGGACTCTAGCGCGCACTACGAGAAAATTCAAATTCTCCAATTACATGTTTCAAAATCAATTTTATCAATAGATCATCAATGTATACCTTTGTTTATACATGTATTACACATTGAACATTAATACCAAAGTAAACAATAGCATTATTTGTCATAAATGCATATTAACAAAACAATACATTAAAAAACCCAATGCATTTCGGGGCTGAGGTCCCTTCGTCGGGGGACTGTTAAAGAAAGAAAGGAAACTTTGTTACTAAAGATGCCATGGAGGCTTTTGTGCTTTTGATTTTCTAGTCTTATAATCTTAGAGATTCTTACCACAGGCGCTGGGTAACTCGATAGAGATTATATCGTGAAGATTATTTCGTTGATTACAGTTGATCTAAAAGGAAGGGATTGTATAGGCTTCTTATTTAGGAGTAGTTTATTAAACAAAAAATCATAGGTATGTTTCTATTTTTAACGGATTTACCTGAGCTGTTAGTCGTAAATTATCTGTAAAAGACATTATATTTGTGGTCATTTCCAATGAGTTTACCGTATATCACATTGTAATCGTGATACGTAAACATAAAGATAATATTTGTTTCTTGTTAGCTCACCTGTGGGTATTATGTAGGGCCGCCTATACAAAGATCCTGAGAGGATGGAAAATATAAAGATATCACTAAGCGAGATGATATTTACTTAAAATGTCAAAGTCTGTGTAGTTAAAAAGGAGAATCTTTTACCTGCAAGCCTCTGTTGTAGTTCTACCGGTCTCGCTGAAAGAATTAAAGTGGTTTGACTGCAAATAAGAAATAACCGCATTCAGTTACTTGTTCGCGGTTCAGTAGTCGTGCAACTCACGGACAAGTTTAGTTTATAATCTTACCGATAGCGGGAGAGTTCATGCTGGGTACGACGTTTTCAACCGATCTGTTGAATGAAGTTCAACCAATGTTTCGGTGGTCCTTTTTTTGTTTTCGACTGATAGGTTTAACGCATCGCGATAGACAAAGGACTAGTTCGAAGTTGCTAAATCGGCCGCCATTATTAAGGTATAAACTGGATATTTTCAAGCTAGAATTACGTATTATTCGGGCCACAAACGGTAAATATCTCTAAGCTATGTTATTGTGAAAATGTACAGCTAACTCATAGCCTTTACATATGCCATTTGGAAGAAAAACAGATAATCATGACAATATGACACACATAACATGAAAAGCTCAAGTAGTCATAAAAGAATACTTAAAGGTACTACTTAACTAATGCACCATTCTGCCTATTTACAATCTTCTGCCTATCTACAATCTTGTGTATTCACTATTACGCTGATGCGTTTGTGTGTACTAAATACGTGTCCTGTGTGTGTACAAATCACTGCATGCTTGAAGCCCTCAAGGATCTAAGGCACATGATTATCATAGATCAAAAAATTTAGAGGAAGCAAATCATTTCCATTTTGTCTTTTAACCCATTAGGGGCCAATGTCTGAAGTTTACGAATCCAAAAGGTTTCTCTTTGGAGCAGGATTCTAGCATTATCAAATCCCAAGCATTGGGGAACTAGTTCAATAATCTGGAATCTTAATTGGGCTATTGTGTGACCCATCTCCATCCAATGTTTTGCGAGTGGGGATGTATAGTTCTTGTTTCGGATCCGACTTTTATGCTCCGAAAGTCGTATTTTCAGTTTTCGATCTGTCTTACCAATATACAATAATCCACAGGGACATTTGATTGAGTATACTACATGCTCTGAATTACAGTTGGTGGTGTGTTTAAGGTAAATCCTTTCTCCTTTACGAGGGTGTAGTAAAATGTCTCCTGGTATAACATTATTGCAGTTCTGCAATTGTAACATCGCATAGTTCCTTTGTAGGTTTCCTGCCGTTGATTGGTCTCATCATGCCTTGTTGCTTTACAGAGAAGTTCCTTGAGATTCTGTGTCCTTTTGTAGGCGAATAGGGGCTTATCAATGAACAGTGATCCAAAATCTTTCTCTACTTGCAAGATCTCCCATCTTTTCAGTATGATCCTTTTTATATCCCTCGACGCTGTCGAGTATTTTGATACGAATACCATCCTCTTATTCGCTGTCTTTGCTTTCTTCTGCATAAGTTCTGTTCTTGGTATAGCCTTAATTTTCTCAATTTGTGCTTCCAGTAACTTTTTAGGGTAGCCCCTGTCTAGATATCGTTGTTTCTGATCTTCAAGATTTTTCTTGCAATTTTCTTCGTTGGATGATATCCTTTTTATCCTCATAAATTGAGATACGGGAAGGTTGTTAATCAAATTTGTCGGATGGAAACTTCCATATAGTAGCGCTGTATTTTTATCAGTTGGCTTTTTATACAATCTTGTTTGAATTGCGTTATTAGTTATTTCTACCAAGACGTCCAGAAATGGTATGGATGTTGTGCTTATGTTGCTTGCGAACTGTATTCTTGGGTTAGCTAGATTCAAACTCTCGATGTTTTGCTTGAGTTCTGTCACAGGCCGTTTCCAAATTATAAAGATATCATCAATGTATCGTTTATAATACACGATGCCTTCTTGCCAGGTGCAATCTTCTAGAATGTAGTCAAGTTCGAACTTAGCCATGAAGATATTGGCGTATATGCAGGCTCCGGGAAAACCCATAGCAGTGCCACTGAGTTGGGTATAGTATTCTTGTTGCCATGAAAAGTAACTGTTAATCAAACAAAATTCCAGGAGCTGCATTATCAAGTATTTAAGTGCCTCTGGTTTGTCAGTTCTGAGTAGGGCCCATTCCATGGCCTCCAATCCTTGTTTATGGGGAATTAACGTGTATAAGGATACTACGTCTATTGTACATAATGTCCAATCCATGCACCCTTCGAATTTAGCGTTGAGAGGCTTCTTAGAAAATCCGACGTGTCTTCCAGATATGTTGGCCATTCTTGGATAAATGGTTGCATATGGGCATCAATGAAAATTCCTATGTTTTCAAAAATTGATGAACATCCAGACACGATAGGTCTAATTGGGGGATTGTGTAAATGCTTATGTACTTTTGGTAAAAAGTAAATCTTTGGTCTTCTTGGATAGATTTGTCTCAGGTAGCGTTTCGTGGTGTTGTTGATCCAGCTCAATTCCTCTGCTTTTTCTAGGATCTTGTCTAAAGTTTGCAAAATTTCAGCTGTTGGATCTTTCTCCAATTTTACGTAAGTATTCTCATCTTGAACGTGTTCATTTCCCTTTTGTATGTAGAACTCCGAATCCATAATGACTAGTCCTCCCCCCTTGTCCGCCTTTTGGATAACGATTGTTTTGTTGTTGGCCAAAGCTTGTATTGTACTGCGTTCCGCTCGTGTCAAATTGTTCAACTTGCTCTTATATTGAATTTTGTTCATGTCAGCTTTAACTAATGTCTCAAATGTATCGAGGCTTTTGTGGGACACTGGAGCTATGAAATTGCTCTTTGGTTTGAACTGCTCTGTGGTGTTATCCAATGTTTCAATGGGATTGAGTATAGTGAAGAAATGTTTCAAGCCTAAGATTCTCATGAATTTAAAGAATGCCACTTCTGTTTCTAATTCGTTTGTACAATATGTACTCACAAAAGATGTACCTTTTATTTAGCAATCTTTCTTCAAATTTCGACAAAGGGTATTTGGAAATGTTAATCACTAGGTTCTGCTCTGGCTCCGTAAGCCTGTCTTCTTGGCCTGATCCTTTTCCTTTTTCTTTTCCTCGTTGCGTTTTTTGTCGCCCGGTTGTGTTACGAGTTGATCCGGAGGTTTGCTTGGGGCTTGGCCCTTCTCTAAAAAAACATCAGATGATGATGTAGATGCTGAATCCATTGTGGTTGTTGCTTGTTGTCCCGGTTTAAGAGGTTGTTGTTGAATTAAAGGTTGTCTAGAAGTACTGGCATCACTGTCTGGCACCACGCTTTCTTGTGATGAAGTTGTTTGCTGTTTTTTACCAGTGTATCTTCTTGTGGCGTATACCTCGGCCCAAGAATAGGCTTCATTCAACTTATAATCAATTGTATCGCGTTTGAATTTACGCAGTTTTGTTTCCTGAAGCTCCTTGCCATATTTATCTAGTTTTATTTCTATTTCCTCTAGATATTTATTCCATGGCTCCACTTCCATTTTAGCAGACAATTCCTTCTTAACGTTGAATATTTCCTCTTCCAAATCTCTTATTGTTTTCGCTAGCTCTTCAATCAATAGTAATATCAAGTCCAAAGAACATTTGTTAAGTATTTCAAACCATTTTTCCATGAATTGTGGATTGTTGTTCAATCTATAGAGCATTGGTCGAATAGCCAGTCTAAGGCCTCTTGGGATTCGCTTCACACGGTGATATTGTATCAATGTTGACGCGTTGAGGCGCTGATTTAGTTAATGTTTTGATAAATATTCAAGTTGTTTGAGTTTTTGCACTACTGAACCTCCTTGAGCATCAAAAGTCTTGGTTTCCTTGATCAATTTGTATATTTGAGTAGCTTCATCTGTTGTGTACACCTTAGTATTCGCTCTGTTGTCCGTAATAGCAGCAAAGGAGTCGAAAGACATTTTAGTTGTGGTGCAGGTACCTCGTTTTGCAGTAATTATCTAGAATGAATAAGTGTGGGTACTGCACTCTGTTTATGCAATAGTTGAATGTTTGTTTGATAGGTGTGCTACGCTAGATTAGTGCCTGCTAAACTGTGTGAAACAAAATATGTAGCCTGGTCCCAAGAGGTCACCAGGACTCTAGCGCGCACTACGAGAAAATTCAAATTCTCCAATCACATGTTTCAAAATCAATTTTATCAATAGATCATCAATGTATACATTTGTTTATACATGTATTACACATTGAACATTAATTCCAAAGTAAACAATAGCATTATTTGTCATAAATGCATATTAACAAAACATTACATTAAAAAACCCAATGCATTTCAGGGCTGAGGCCCCTTCGTCGGGGGTCTGTTAAAGAAAGAAAGGAAACTTTGTTACTAAAGATGCCATGGAGGCTTTTGTGCTTTTGATTTTCTAGTCTTATAATCTTGGAGATTCTTACCACAGGCGCTGGGTAACTCGATAGAGATTATATTGTGAAGATTATTTTGTTGATTACAGTTGATCTAAAAGGAAGGGATTGTATAGGCTTCTTATTTATGAGTAGTTTATTAAACACAAAAAATCATAGGTATGTTTCTATTTTTAACGGATTTACCTGAGCTGTTAGTCGTAAATTATCTGTAAAAGAGATTATATTTGTGGTCATTTCCAATGAGTTTACCGTATATCACATTGTAATCGTGATACGTAAACATAAAGATAATATTCGTTTCTTGTTAGCTCACCTGTGGGTATTATGTATGTATGGTTATGTAGAGCCTTGTTTACATGGGTCAGCAGCTTGATCTCTTCTCAATGGCTATTCAGTGGAGTTTTCTGAGGTGGGGAGTGATGTGGGTTAATTGGGGAAGGTTGAGGATGAGTCTGACTGCAGCGTTCTGTATGGTTGGCAGTCTCTGCAGGAGGGTGGCGGCAATTCCCACTTAGAATCCCCGCACAGGGTGTTAGATGTCCTAAATAGATTTGCGACAACTGCATAATTATCTGTAATACAATAGGACCCTAAAGGTGGTTTGACCTACTGAGATATTCCAGCACTCTGGCATATCAAGGGAAAAGCAACAGAGTTAAAAAAGAACGAGTTAGAGAAATACATAAAACAGTCTCAAGGGAAGAAGACAGCAGGTAACTGTAAGAGACATACATAAGAGCAGGGTGTTTTTGGTACTGGATTAAAGAGGCATTAAGTGGAATAAAGAATGCATGAGGTGGAATCAAGATAATGCATTTGGTGTGCTGGCTTTTAATAGCGCTGGCAAAGGCTTCTGAGCAGCACTTTGGGCACTGGAACTCATTCTTTTACAAAGTAAGCACTGGACCCACCACACAGCAGCTAGGAGCATTACATTCTGAACTGTTAATATCATGGCCTATTGACTCTTGGTTGCTCAGAATTTGAGTGCTCGTGTTTTTTCACTTAAACAGCTTGTAGATAATATCAGAATCCGTACTGGATATAATCTTCAAGATCATCAGACATGTAATCGCCATTCTTCCACTACGTACACATAGGGTGGCACATTATAAACAAACTGCTGTGAAATCTCAGTGCATGATTTAAACCAGTGATTCATAACATTTTGACATATGTGTAACCCCACTTAATAACTACTGGAACTCATGGATCTCCCGTTGAATCAATGTTGGAATCTGAGGAAGCTCGCAGAGTCATTACTCGAAGCTGCTGACCCTGGGCTAAGCATTTTCGATCAGTAGAGCCGAATAACAATATAAAAAATGTGTAGAAACATGTATTCATCTAACAAATACACAAATTATGAAATCTTTTATTTAGTTCACAAACAAACATAAACATATTTCAATTTTAGTATTATTGGGAGGGTTGAAGCTTTTCTAAATTCAACTGATGCCAATCATCATCCTAACTAAATCTTCCTTGATGCACTTGCACTGCTCCAACAAATCAATCTAAGGATACAAATTTAATTTTTAGCCTTTAATTTTAGCTTTTTGTTTCTTGATTTATATACACTTTATTAATCTGTAATTAGTACTTAATTTTCTAAGCAGTCGCAGATACCGAGATTAAGCTATCTTAGCATGGCTGGCCTGCCGGTACCGTGCATCAGACTTTTCACTGGGAGGTTGGAAGGGTGAGGGCCAGTTTTACTCCTAGGGGTCAGTATTGTTACTGGGGCCATTTTATCACAGAGCTGGTTTGGCACTGTGTTGTGCAAATTGTTTTGGGTTTCAAAGCACTTGCTATAGAATTCCTTTCACATCCAGTAGTTTACAGGCAACAGTAGAAATGTGAAGATAAAGTTGGAGATTAATGTTCCTGTTGGAAAGGGATCAGAGTTTTGTCTAGTGGCAATTTTACCTCACCTAAAGTAGTGCAGAGGGTTAACATGCCGGGTGCAAAGAATGTGCATCATGCAGATCACAGAACTGTATTTTATGTGATAGTAAAGTGGTTTACTGTTTTTGTCTTAGCGATCCTATTGTTACTTGCAGTTCCTAAGTTACAATAGTGATATAGCAAGGTGAGAGATAAGATGCCACCAAAGAGCTGCATGGAAACTTCATGATATATGTTAGAAAGCTATGTTGTTTTTCAATCTTTCATTATCCTAATTTAGCTCAAAAGGGTTTGCTTAGCTAGAAAAAAAGTATTTGTGTAGTCAACTCTGACCATAGTGTTAAATTGTGAATCTGGAGTTTGTGCTTCTCAAAACCAAGCCCTCTTTAAAAAATATCTACTGTATGGATGACATTTAAATACTACACCTTGCAGTCACCTATGTCAAATGTAACATTTTGTATGCACTGTTTTACACATTTAGGATTCATTGTCTCTGTATGTGTGCGTGAAGTAAAGTGATCCGGCACTCTACACTGCTATGATAGGTGCTATAAATCAAATTATTTAAATGTGACAAGGTGGCCATAGAAAAATGAGGAACCCTATTGGAGAGAGACAGTGATGGAATCTGTGGAGGAGGAGGGTATTGGGGATGCCCAAAAATGTTATCGCACTGAGTGACACCAGTTATAAAGCTGGCCCGGATGTGCCGCTTATTGGGTTAGAGGATGCTAGCATCCCACAAAATGGTCTTCCATTGTGTTATCTGCTTCTTAGCTGTTCTTACCAGTGAATATATCCCCTAATACATGGAAATAATCAGGCAGGAAGCCATCTTGTATCTACCTGGAGGACCTTTGCACTGGCTTTAACTCTAGACCACACACTGGCATGTCTTGTCTGTTCTTTATGTACAAACCATCAATTGTCCTTTTTGGATTTGTCACCCCGAGTGGGATGGGTATGCCCAGACGTGAGTCCTGTGCTCTCCATGCCCCTGGAGTCAAGCTAACCTTGCTGATATGGGGTGAAACCCTAAAACCAGTGCCAGGATGCTTGTTTCCGGTCCAGGAAGGACCTGCCCTGGCAGTTTTGGCTGGACTGTTCCCATTGGGAGCAAAGTCAAGCCTGATTTGCATATGGCTGGATTTAAACTGGGATGGCATGGGGAGGAAACAAATGATGGATTTAGGTCCAGATCTCTGTACTGGGGAGCATGTTTAACATTGTTCAGCATTCTGTCCATCAATTGTTCTTTGTGCCTATGTACAAACGAGACACCTTTTTCTGCCTTTCTTTCCCTTAAACATATCCCTAGGCCTAATACAAGTGCCATAATGAAAAATGGTCGAGCCTCCCTGCAGAACGTGGTGAGGGGCCCTGGGACTTCAATATCTTTCAGAAATTCAGAGGCTTTAAGCTGAATTGTGGAATTATGGAGGGTGGTGGTATCCCTTTACCACAGAGGCAGCAGGGGCTGCAAGAATTTGTGTTTATGCCCCTGCCCAGTTAATTTTAAGTGTTGTTCCATCTGTTTTGTGAATCAGTACACATGATTAAAATCTTAGCCAAGTAAATGAGGTTAAAAACCGGAATGCATTATTTTTCCATTTATAATAATAGTTTATACTATCTGTTAAACTTTGCCTGGTAAGTAGTCTAAACATCGATTTTTATATATTGATATACAAAAATATTGAGTTTTATATATTGTTGGTAATAAATCTCGATGTTTTGCATATCGGTGTTAAAAATATTGATTTCTAAGTGTGTACAAAAATATCGAAGTTAATAATATCGAATGACAAAATATCGTAATGTCAAAATATTGTTATAGCATTGTATTTTTAATAAATTTGTGTTTTGAAGAAATGTATTGTATGTTATAATTTTTAGTAGTGTTTAGTTGTTTTTATAGGATGTAAGGGTGGGCAGTGTTTGAAAATGTGGTATGAAATATTTTGAAATTGTAATATTTATATATATAATTATGAATACAAATTTACTATTTTGAAATATAATTTTAGGAGCAGGATGTTGGGTTTATAGGGGATAAGGATGGGGAGTGTTTTAAAAATAAATTTGTACAATTTTATACAAATTTAAAATGTAATTTTAAGTTAGAATTTAGATTTTAGAATTTTGATTTAGATTTTTTGATGTGGGATGTTGGTGTTATAGGGGATAAGGGCATCGCCACCATGGAAATTCCAATTGTTGCCATCATCATATTATGGATGGCGGTGTCTTGCATACACCACCACCATATTATACATGTTTTCCACCTGGTCAACGAGTCTACCAGCGGAAAAGAGGTGGACGGTCTTTCCGTCCGCCGCGGACCCCCCAGCCTTCCTAATATGGCGGGGGGTCTTTTAGGTATGGATGGCGTCCGGTTCGCCCCTGCCGGGCCAGCGGTGGCTACCGCCGGCCCGGAAGGGGCAATCCGCCCGACATCCTAATGGGGCCCTCAATTAGGTTTAGTGTCCAGAACTTACATTCATTTATTTTTGACTGTAGTGGGAATAGTAAATTAATTAGGTTCAGTGTCCAGCACTTACATTCATTTATTTTTGACTGGAGTGGGAATAGTAAATTAATTAGGTTTAGTGTCTCACACCTACCCCAATTTATTTTAGACTGGAGTGGGAATAGTAATTTAATTTTGTTTACAGTCCGGCACCTACCCTAAATTAATGTACAATGGAATGTGAATAATAAATTAATTATCTTTAGTGTTCAGCACTTACCTCAATTTATTTTAGACTGGTGTGGGAATAGTAAATTAATCTCTGTTTGCTATCCAGCACCTACCCCAATTTATTTTAGACTGGAGTTGTAATAGTAAATTACTTAGGTTTGGGGGGTCATTAGGATGTCGGAGAATGGGTCCGCCTGCCATTAGTGCGGGGTCCCATTCGTGATATTAGGATGCACACTGGCGGGTGCATCCTGCATTTTTGACATTGTGGCGGCCGGTGCTCTCAGCACCGGCCGCCGCAATGCCAAGAAGGCATGTCATGCACTTCCATGCACAACATGGCAGGCACTGCACAGTGCCTGCCATGTTGTGCATGGAACTGGAGGGGGCACCATAGGTACCACCCCATGTGCACTCCCTACCCCCCCAGAATCGCTGGGGGCCCGCTACAGGCCCCCATAGGCAAAAACCGCCTGCCTATCCAATGCTGCCACGGAAAGGCACAACCCAGAAGCAATGCTAATATGGATGGCGGTGTCTCCCAGGCACTGCCACCATGTTAGCATCTTTTCCGCCCGGTCCACTCTGCGACCGGGCGGAAAACTAGCAGACAGTCTTTCTATCCGCTGGAGTCCCCCCCCCCCGCCATGGTAATGTGGCGGGGGAAACCCTTAGCGGGCGGAGGTTTTCAGCTGGTGGATCACCACCGCCATACGGGCGGTGGCAATCCACCTGCTATCCAAATGACCCCCTTAGTGTCCAGCACCTACCCCTATATATTTTGGACTGGAGTTGGAATAGTAAGTTATTAGGTTTAGTGTCCAGCACCTACCTCAATTTATTTTAGACTGGATTGGGAATAGTAAATTAATTAGGTTTAGTGTCCAGCACCTACCCTAATTTATTTTAGAGTACAGTGGGAATTGTAAATTAATTAGGTTTAGTGTAGGAAATTGATAACGTTTAAATATAAAAAATAAGATGTTTATTAATATAGTTTAATTTATAAATATAAAATAACAAAAAAATTGTTGGAGTTGAAAAATATGTAATGGTAGACAATACATTAGGAATATTGGTTTGTTACAATATTTATTAGGAATAAAGTGAGTTTGCATATGTAAAAAAATATAATAAATACAAAAATATTTAGAACAGTATAATAGTTTTTTATTATTGTGGAAGTAATAACACATTTTTCTATTGGGTAATTTGGGTAGGATAATGAAATAAAAAAATGTAATACATAAAACAAAATTGAAATATATTAGTGCATACATTTCTGAAACTAGGTAATGTACATTTACAATAGTTTGTATATTTTTTAATATAGAATATCTGAATAATTATTTATAAAATATTAATCATAATTGTTTATGAGAAAACACAATTTTTACAATTACAGATGTGTTGGACATATTTATACAAAAAAAGTGTAGTTTTTATATAATATAAACGTATCATATTTTTGTTGTTTAACAAACATAAAATATATTTATATTATTATTTAAATTATTACTACTCAAAATTATTACATATGTTTTTTAAGTATTACAATTTCTTTTCCTATGTTTATTTTTATAACACCAAAAAATAGGAACAATGTTGTGTACATTATTTTTTGATAGTTTTCATTTTATTGAATTATAACATTAAATATTAAATACGATATCATATTTATTATTATAATTTTACAAAGGTTGAAAATATTGAAATGTTTATCAAAATAAATTATGACATTTGTAGTATTTTAATTAAATAATTTTACAATGTTACCATTTTATATGACATTTTTACAAAAATAAATTCTCTATGTTTAAACTGGCTACATTTGTTTGGGCCTTGTATTTTGTAACCGCTCGCTGTTGTTTGGGTCATTTATTTGGAGAGAAGCTTGTGGTTGGGAGCTGGTTCACCTTGAACAAGGTACGGTTTAACTAATTTTTAACATAGTTAGATAGTGTTTAGTGTATTTAGAGATGTATTAGTGATGTTAGGAAGAGTTATATGTTAAAGTTACGTATTGTTTGTTTAGTTAGTTTTTACTTCATTGAGGCCTGGTTAGAGACTTAGAAATACGGTGTTTAATGTGGTATTTTTTAAAATGTAAACTTAGTAGTAATGTTATTAAGGGGCTCAGTAGTATGGATGCTGGACTTTGTCCGAACGCCATAGCCCCGGGAAATTGGACCTCCCGCAATGTATGCAGCGGTCCTGGATTTCCAATTTGGATGTGCCTGCCACACTGGCAGGCGCATCCCGCATTTTTAACATTGCGGCGGGCGGTGCTTCCATGCAGCACCCACCGCAAGGTTAAGAATACAAGTTGTGCATATGCATTCACAACGTGGCGGGCACCTTGCGGTGCCTGACATGTTGTGCATGCACATGCAGGGGGGTACCATAGGTAATGCATTTTGTATTAGGAAATTTGATATGTATAAATGTTGTTAATGGTGTTTTATTTTTAAAAAATATTTTGTTGTGTAATTTTTGCTAGAAAAAAATGTTTATTTAAATTAATTTGATTTGTAATTAATTTTTAGATATTTATTTATATTTATGCTTTTTAATTTTAATTGTTCCGATAGTTTTGAAAAGTCAATATATTAAATTTTACTATGTTTGTGTGATCAATATGTTTGTGGTCGATATATTGTACATAGTCAATGTTTATAATCAATGTGTGATATTTTTGAAAATCGATAAATATGTCTACGATATTTTAAATGTCGATGTTTATGTTGTACGATTTTATTGTTTCAATATTTTTGTGTTTTCTTAAATAAGTATATAGGGGCACATTAGGATGGCGAAAGTCTGCCCGCCATCCCGACGCAAATAGGGACCGCCCGCCATAAGTGCGGGTTGTCCCATGGGGGACATTAGGATGCGCCCACCACAGTGGCGGGCGCATCCAGCATTCCTAACATTGGGGCGGGCGGTGCACTCAGCATCGCCCGCCACAATGCCAGGAAGGCATGTTGTGCACTTCCATGCACAGCATGGCAGGCACCTCGCAGGGATTGCCGTGTTGTGCATGGAACTGCTGGGGGGTACCATAGGTACCGGCTCATGTGCACCCCAGCACACCCCAGAGTCCCTGGGGCCCTGCAACGGATGCCCAATGGCAGAAACCGCCTGCCTTTCTGTGGCGGCATCAAAGGCACAACCCCGGAAACATGCTAATATGGATGGCGGTGTCTCCCAGACACTGTCATCATGTTAGCTGCTTTTCCGCCCGGTCGACTCTGCGATTGGGCGGAAAACCGGCGGACGGTCTTTACATCCGTGGGGTTCCCCCGCCATGGTAATCTGGTGAGGGTAATCAGGGAGTGGACGGTGGTTTTCAGCGGGCAGATTGCCACTGTCATAGAGGCGGTGGCGATCCGCCCGTTATCATAATAGGCCCCATAGTTTTGATATTAATATGGTCGATATTTTTGTGTCAAAATAACTATATGTCGATATTATGCCTGTTGAAATTATGTCAGTGATTCACTCGCCTCTTTTATGTGCTAGATCCAAGCAGATGTGGAGTCTATCATGGAAGACAATATAGGCCCTGTGGTCCATTATGATTGCTGTTGGCATGGTGAGTGACCAGAAGGCTGAATGGGGAAGAGATCCCTCAAGGAACACACTGTACCTTGGTGCGTAGTCAGCTGTGCAGCATACATGAACCAGACTCAAGCACTAATATTTACCACAGTTTAACAAAAGGAAGAGGTGGTAAGCAAGTCCTCAGGGCATCAGTGCAGACCAATGTGGCCAGAGGCAGTAAAACTTACATCCTATCCCACAGGAACCTAAAATACATTGCTTGTCAGTCCCCTGCATGTAGCTGAGGCATTTTCTTTTATAATTAGCTGTATTTTCTCTCAATTACGGCCAGGAGCCCTGACAATTACCAGGAATTTGTGTGATAGTTGCAAATCCTTGCGGGTATGTGGAGTCATTGCTTTTATGCATTAGACTAACACGCAATGCATGGCACTTGGCAAGACTGCTAGAGTGCTGCAGCATTTACCACAATGTGTGCGATACTTCACCCACTGGAATTATCATGGCAAAAATAGCTATGTTGATGCTTCGGTTGATAAAGCTGAAGGTATCTGAAAATAGCATGCCTCTTAAACATCCAACACCTGAAAGTTTTGAAGATGTTCTTTGGTTGATGTTCAAGAGGCAGTACAAAATTCTAAAGTCTTAATGGATGAGTAGATGGTAGCAGGCCACGTAGATGTAAATCGTATCCATAAGAGAGCAGTAAAATGTAACAACAAGAGACCCTTAGGTAGTGGAAAAGGTATCAATTCCCTTTCCTTGACCTTTAATTGACCCAAAGGAACAGATCACCATTTTCGCTATAACTAAATTACTGGAATTCAAAGAAGAATCAAAAGGTCACTTCTAACGGTGCAACAAAAGCATACTAGACCTGCCTGAACATACTGACTGCCCATCCATGGGGTATTTTAGGAATAAATGGTTATTAGATTTGCTGCTGACAAGAGAGCACTTTACTTTTCCAAATAGTTTTACTGTATAAAAAGAAATGGATCTAATGTTGAGCACATAAAATTCTATGCACGAGTCACATGCAAATAGCTATTGATTGTTCTGGCACTGAGATCAGAATATTCATTTAATAGGCTTAACCTTCAAACAAGACCAGATACTGGCTGAGAATTTCTTGAAGCCAGAAGTACATCATGGTTTGGGAAGCCTGACTTTGTGGCAGGAGACAGGGTTCTTCCATCCTGGCACATACACAGCAAGAAAGATGAGCCTGAGAGGTGATGCCAATGTGCGCCTGATTTTAGGTTGAGGCTACCTGACATCACAGCTGTTTGGGTGCGAAAAATCTTATGTGGGCTTTCCAAAATCTTAGAGCCCACCCATTGCTTACCATTGGTTGTCTTTCTTATCACTCTCTTTTGCTTGCTTCCTATTTGATGGCATTCCTTCTATTTCTAGGGCTTATCTGTCTCTTTCGGCATGTACTTTTTGCTATTCTTTTGATTGGATGTCTTGCATCGTTCCACTGCCCACAATCAGAGAAGTATTTATTTTATTTTTCCTCAAGCAATCTATGGGTGAGCATGCATGTTTTGCTCTCGACCTCATCCTATGTATGTGTGCTGCGTACCCTTTTAGATGCTAAAACTTTACCCCTGCACTCTCCATCTTGAACTCCCTCCTGCAAGTTGCCCATTCCTTCTACCCCCACCTCCTGACCTGACACACAAGCGTAGCCATGATCTATCGATGCAAGACGGGTAGAAAAACCAGGAATACAAAAATTTCTGTCTAAAACCAAAAGAGGAAAGAAAAGGGCTTGGAAATACTACTTTGTTGTACACGTAAGATTTATTTTGGGACCAGCAGGGACTTTTGATGTGATCCTCATCCTGTTTGTCTAGTGCAGTTCAGTCGATTTTGCAGCAGCCTGTTAGATTAGTTTGCACATAATGTACTCTGTGAGTCCAGCACTGATGCTACAGCATCCACAGTGCAGAAGCACAGCGAACTACTTACCCCTTGTGGGCTTTAACTTTTTCTTACATTTCCTATGACTAATCCTGCGTTCTCCAGTGCCGGAGGGATGATCTCTTGATGAGTTTTGAATTTGTTCAGTCTTTAATTTTCAAGACAAACCAGCCTTTGTCTTGGAAATTAAAGACTGAACAAATTCAAAACTCATCAAGAGATCATCTCCGTATTTGTTGGCTTGCATAATGTTCTATATATGTCTACACTAACAGATTATCACATCTAATTTATGTGTGCCTAGGTTTTTGCTCGAATTTTGTTTTGTGAGGGTTGCTTCCCGCACTCAATTGGTGGGTTACAGGGCTTATCCCCTCACCTAGTTGCACCATACAGCAACATCTTTCCCTTCTTTAACTATTACGTCCAATTTAGCAGAGCGCCTTGATAATCCCTGGTTACTCAAAAACCTTTTTTTCTTGACTAGTATTACTTTTAAATGCTTCCCGTGCTTCACTGAATGAAATATAGTATCTACTTAAGCTCCTTTCAGTGCTTAATGTGTAAAACAAAATAGTGCCAGGGACCTTCTTGGAAGGCTACTGCAGCCTGCACCACTGTTAAGTATGAACCGGAGACTTGTGATGGTTCAATCGTAGGTTTATTGCAGTTAGGTATTCAATCCAATACACCCACAACCAGAGCCGTCCAGTCGTTTGTTCTCGAATGCCGCCTTTCAGTCGTGAAGATTCCTTGCACATCATTCTGGACGTTGGCCTCTTCACGACTGGACGGCTCTGGTTGTGGGTGTATTGGATTGAATACTTAACTGCAATAAACCTACGATTGAACCATCACAAGTCTCCGGTTCATACTTAACAGTGGTGCAGGCTGCAGTAGCCTTCCGGTTCATACTTAACATATTGGCGATGATCAGGATTTTCCTGCACCCACCGCCAGAAGGTCAAGTTTTCAAGACTCACCCGGACACTGCTGTTGTTCGTCTTCTGCCTCCAGTCCAACTCTAATCTTCATCAGGTCGTATGCTTTAAAGTACTTTACTGCCAAGTCTTCAACTATCCGTGCGGATTTCATGACAATTGCAAACTTTTGTCAACGCATTTGGAAACTGTAAGTTGCTGGCTCGCGCTTCATCACGCGCGTTCACCGTCATCTTCTTTCTCGCGCTACTTCACGCGCGTTACACATCAGTTCCACAATCAAACCCACCGCCTGTCAAAAGTTACGCTGTACTGTAACCTTGACAACGGCGTTGGTCGGCCATTTTCAAGCACCCGCCCACAGCGATTTTTCAAGCCTTCGTTCAGCGATAGGCACGCTTTACTGCCTACCATTTCATTTAAACAATCACAGTGATAGGCACGCTTCACTGCCTACCATGTTCATTTAAACAACCACAGCGATAGGCATGCTTGACTGCCTACCATGTTTATTTAAAAATCAAACATCAATAAATCAAAGTCCTCTTCAGCGATAGACATGCTTTATTGTCTATCACAAATTCAGTGATAGGCACGCTTTTCCTCAACCACGTTCTTTCTACATAAACAACAAAGCATTTACAAATGCAAAGTTTCTTTCCAGCGGTATCCACACCTCTTTGTCTACCAAGTTTACCAATTTAACAAAGCATTATATTTTGCTAAGGCACGCTTATCCACAGTATTATAAAACACTTATAAATGCAAGGTTTTATTCTTTTATTTTTATTTTTTCCTTAACAAACTTGTTTTACCATGGCTTCTTCACAACAGTTTCAAACACCAGCTCCTTTTTTGCAAACTCCAGGAAAACCTCCTCTTATCTGGCGCAACTGGCTCAGAGGTTTTGAGAACTATTTAGTAGCCATTGACGCTACTAAATATGATCCTCCTCGCAAGGTTGCAATTCTCTATGGATGTTTGGGAGTTGCTGCTCAACAAGTTTTTGAAAATCTTCCTCATATTCCTTCTCCTTCTGGTGATTCTGATGACAATTGGAACGTTTATCAAGAAGCCATTGCTATACTCAATAAACAATACAACAATGAGCCTAGTATTGTGTTGGAACGTCATATTTTTTCAAACACAAACAAAGTATTGATGAGAGTGTAGAAGACTATATTGCTCAACTCAGAATTCTGGCCTCTACCTGTGACTTTGGCGCTAGTACAGATGCTTCTATCAGAGACCAGTTCATTTTTGCTTGTTTTTCTAAAAAAATCCAGTAACGTTTGTTGAGTTGTAAAAATACTTCTTTATCAGAAACAATTGATATCGCAAAAGGGATTGAGTTAGCAACTTATTCCTCTAAAATTTTGCAAGAAAGCATCTCTCAACCTTGTTTTCATTTGGTTGATCAAGCTTCAAATTTTACTTCTATTGACCACGTTAACAATTCTTCAAGACAACAAAACAAGAAACCCCTCATTTGCTACAGATGTGGGTCAAGAAACCATCTTGGCAATTCTCCCTCTTGTCCTGCATCTGGGAAAAAATGTTCTTCCTGCAAGAACATTAGTCATTTTCCATCTGTGTGCAGGGGTCGCAAAAAAATTACCAGAGTCAATAATATTGAATTTCAAGAGTATTTAGAATCTTGCTCAACCAGACTCAATGATGTTATGTTGTCTATTGAATGTGATTCTGTTGAATTTTCTAACATTAAGAGGCCCTTGTGCGAATTAATAATTAGTACAGTCTCAATTAAAGTCAAAGCTGATTCTGGTTCTCCTATCACCATTTTATCAGATCTCGCATTTTATGCTAATTGGGGCGAAAAAGTTCCAAATCTGACGTCAATCCAAAGGCTTTTGGCGAGAAGGACATCAACATGCTGGGTTTCCTTTATTCAAACATTGCTTGTCTTGGCAGATACACCTTCACGAAAGTCTATGTTGCTCTTAAGGGCAGAGATATTTTGGGTTGGTTTGACTTAGCCAGAATGGGTTTGATCCTCAAACTCTGATCAACCTATTGCTTTAGGTGATATCCCTCATGACTACTACACTAGTCATGATTCTGGGAACTTTCATATTTCAGATCTTTCTTTTCCCATAGTCAAAATGGACATTTTACTAAGTTCTTTTCCAAACTTATTTAAAGATACGGTTGGTAAAGTTCTTGGTTTTAAGCATGAAATTAGACTCAAACCCAATGCCCAACCTGTCATTCACAAAGTTCGTTCTCTTCCTTTGAGTGCAAGAGATGAACTAAAAGGTGTTTTGAAAAATGTATGCGATGAAGGAATCATTGCTCCCTGTGATTCATCAGAATGGGTTTCCCCAATAGTTTTAGTTCGCAAAAAAACTGGGGAGGTGAGATTGTGTGCTGATTTACGCTCACTGAATAATAATATCATCGTGGATTGTCATCCACTTCCCAAAATTCATGACCTATTGGCTAACTTGGGTGGGGCTAAATTCTTCTCCCTCCTGGGCCTTAGGTCTGCTTATCACCAAATTCCCTTATCGCTTAAATCCCAAGTATTAACAACCTTTATCACTCCCTTTGGTGCTTTTAAGTACCTTAGGCTTCCTTTTGGTTTGGCCTCGGCAGACAGCATTTTTCAAAAACTGATGGACAACTTATTTCAAGACATTCCTGGCGTGCAAACGTATCAGGACGATATTTTGATTTACGCTAACAACATTTCTCAACATAATCACACTCTCCACACTGTCTTACAAGTATTGGAAAAAGCTGGTGTGACTGTTAGGCATGACAAATGTAAGTTTGGGGTTCCTGCTTTGCATCCTTTTTCGGATGGCTCAAAGTGTTTTATCACTGTTGATGCCAGTCTTACTGGTTTGGGTGCCGTTTTGGGACAATGGGTTGAGGGCAAAGAACATACGGTTGCCTTTGTATCCAGAACACTTCTTTCTGCTGAAACTAGATACAGTACGATTGAAAGAGAAGCTCTGGCTTGCGTCTGGGCTATTCGAAAAACAAATCTTACATTTGGGGTCGTGAGTTTGAGATTTACACAGATCACAAGCCCGTTATGCACATGCTTTCCAACAGTACTTCAAATAGGGCTTCTGCCAGACTTGTTCGCCTTCTTTCCAAACTCCACGAATTTCATTTCGTTATCAAGCATATCTCCGGGGCAAGAATTTCAGGGCAGATTGCCTCTCAAGAATGTCTTTGACTGATGATTCTGTTGTTGATGATGACATTGAGTGTGTCGTTGCTACCATTGATGCCATTGCTGAATGTCAACCCATTTCTGAGGCTCAATGGAATTTAGCTTATAAAGATGATGTTATTCCCTCTATAGTTAAAGAGTTTATTGTCAACAAATGGCCTGAACGCAGAACTCTGTCTTCTGATTTAAAAGGTTTTGCAAATGTGTCTGAGGAACTTTCTTTAGTTAATAATATGGTTATGCGTAATGATTTATTTGTTCCTCCTCAGTCAGTACGTGATCATATTATTCGTTCTGCTCATCAAGGTCACCTTGGTATTGTAAAGACTTGTCAACGCATCAAACAATTTTACTGGTGGCCTTCCATGGATTCTCACAAAATTCATGACCTATTGGCTAACTTGGGTGGGGCTAAATTCTTCTCCCTCCTGGGCCTTAGGTCTGCTTATCACCAAATTCCCTTATCGCTTAAATCCCAAGTATTAACAACCTTTATCACTCCCTTTGGTGCTTTTAAGTACCTTAGGCTTCCTTTTGGTTTGGCCTCGGCAGACAGCATTTTTCAAAAACTGATGGACAACTTATTTCAAGACATTCCTGGCGTGCAAACGTATCAGGACGATATTTTGATTTACGCTAACAACATTTCTCAACATAATCACACTCTCCACACTGTCTTACAAGTATTGGAAAAAGCTGGTGTGACTGTTAGGCATGACAAATGTAAGTTTGGGGTTCCTGCTTTGCATCCTTTTTCGGATGGCTCAAAGTGTTTTATCACTGTTGATGCCAGTCTTACTGGTTTGGGTGCCGTTTTGGGACAATGGGTTGAGGGCAAAGAACATACGGTTGCCTTTGTATCCAGAACACTTCTTTCTGCTGAAACTAGATACAGTACGATTGAAAGAGAAGCTCTGGCTTGCGTCTGGGCTATTCAAAAAACAAATCTTACATTTGGGGTCGTGAGTTTGAGATTTCCACAGATCACAAGCCCGTTATGCACATGCTTTCCAACAGTACTTCAAATAGGGCTTCTGCCAGACTTGTTCGCCTTCTTTCCAAACTCCACGAATTTCATTTCGTTATCAAGCATATCTCCGGGGCAAGAATTTCAGGGCAGATTGCCTCTCAAGAATGTCTTTGACTGATGATTCTGTTGTTGATGATGACATTGAGTGTGTCGTTGCTACCATTGATGCCATTGCTGAATGTCAACCCATTTCTGAGGCTCAATGGAATTTAGCTTATAAAGATGATGTTATTCCCTCTATAGTTAAAGAGTTTATTGTCAACAAATGGCCTGAACGCAGAACTCTGTCTTCTGATTTAAAAGGTTTTGCAAATGTGTCTGAGGAACTTTCTTTAGTTAATAATATGGTTATGCGTAATGATTTATTTGTTCCTCCTCAGTCAGTACGTGATCATATTATTCGTTCTGCTCATCAAGGTCACCTTGGTATTGTAAAGACTTGTCAACGCATCAAACAATTTTACTGGTGGCCTTCCATGGATTCTCACATTAGAAGGACGATCGATAATTGTACCCAATGTATACTTTCTGACAAACATTGGAAAACTCTTTCCACTCCTTTATGTCCTGTTCCCCTTCCGGCTGGTCCATGGGACAAAGTGGCTTTGGACTTTTCTGGTCCATATGATGTTTTACCAATTGAAAACAAGTTTCTAATTCTTCTTGTTGATTACTATACCAAATGGCTCTATTACTCCTTTTGCAACTCTGCTTCTACTGACAATGCTGTTAAATGTTTACAATCTGTGTATGATATTGAGGGCTTTCCTAAAACCATTGTTACAGACAACGGTACTCATTTTGTTTCACAAAAAATTTGCTCTTTTCTCAAAAGTCATGATATTTCTCACTACAAAGTTGCTTTGTATTCACCCTCTTCCAATGGTTTGGTTGAGAGGTGTAATCGTATTATTAAGGAGGGTGTTCAAACTGCCATTTCCTCTAGGCTAGATCCTTTGCCTTTTGTTCATGACAAAGTGTGGGCTTACAATACCTCTCCTCTCTCTACAACTGGTGTGTCACCATTTACCTTACTTAGAAAAAGAAAAGTTTATTCGTTTCTCAATCCTAGTTGGTTATATAAAGATTGTAATTCGTCTGATAATTCTTTTTCTGTTCAGGAACATGTGAACGCTAAACAATTTTCCATGAAATCACGTTTTGAAGAAGGCAAACCTTCTTCTGATCAGCCTTTGCAAAAAGGGGACATGGTGCTCATTAAGAATCCCAAAAGAGTTTTAAAAGGGAAGTCTAAATTCTCTTCCCCAAATTTGGTCACACAAGTCAGCAAAGCTTCAGCTCTTCTTGATGACAAGGGATGGTGGAACAAGCGGGTTCTTGTTAAGGTATCTCCACTTCGGGCCCACGTCATCAAGGAACATGCCACTTCAGAGTCTGAGCACTGCGATTGGTTTGATTTGACTTACGTACAACCCTCCTCTTCCAATTCCGTTTCTGAAACTTCCACGTCTTCTCAACCAGTGGTTCCTGTGCATTCTCCTTTCCCCTTAATAATAATAATATTAATATGAAATTTGTAACGCGCTCAGCTTACCCGGGGGCATCCCTTGGAAGCGGTTCCTGCTTCTTCTGCAGCTTCACAATTTGTTGTCCCTGTCAATTTGTCATTACCCCACGATACAGTTTTCAAAGAGACTTCTGAAGTTGCAACCAAAAGAGCTTTTCGTTTGAAGCAGTTATCTTGCAGATTGAGAGACTATGTTTTGGAGTAGCTTTGTATTTTCAAATGTTTGTTTTCTTTGTTACCCTTCCTAGAGGGGAAGATGTTATATATTTATAATTACTTTTCCTGATCCCTTATCCATTCCTGCTCTCTCGTGCTTGCAAGCATGAGAGATCTTCTTTGTTTGTTCTCGAATGCTGCCTTTCAGTCGTGAAAGGCGGCATTCGAGAACAAACAAAGAAGATCTCTTGTGCTTACAAGCACGAGAGAGCAGGAATGGTTAAGGGATCAGGAAAAGTAATTATAAATATATAACAACCACCCATATCCTGCCCGCGCTGCCATTGACAATGCCAACATAACACCTAAGCATTTATATCCTACACGTGTGACAGTTCAGAGGATTTCAGGCCACGCAAAGCTATGATAATGGCTTGAGAGGCTGGTATTATTTGTCTTCAGTGTATATTGACTTAATACACACAGCTGCTGTGCTCCTCTCATGGGGAGAGGATATGGTCTGACGGCTAGATTGCAAACTTTGGAGCTGGGAACCCAAGGTTCGAGGCTCGGGGTCCTTGTGCAACATAACCGGTGCTCATCTAAAGAGCTCCAATACTTTTGGGTCTAGTTCGCACTATAGAAATCTGCAAAACAAAATAAATAATTCTCAGAATTAAAAAGACAACGCCACCATGTGGTGGGCTGTCACAAAAGCCGGCGCAGACTATGAAGAGCCGGTGCTAAACACTGGAAACAACTTCACAAATTCTGAATCAAGATTATTCACTAAAAAAACTGCATGCAACCGCATGAGTCTGTGGCAAATGGATGCTAGCTGTTGGATTTGTATGCCGTCGGAGTCACCGTTGCTTTGCTTTAATTGTGCTTTCACATGTACTGTGGACCCTAAAGCTTCTGTGTTTCCTGTGAGTGCTGCCTCTTTTTACATGCACAGTAGGATGTTATCAGAGGAACCATCCTCTATGGCAGGAAAAAGGCTGTATTTATTCAAATGGCTATGTGTATTGAACAAAATCGTGTCAAGGGTCCTAGACCAAGGAAGGAAATGGTCCCCCTGGCTGCTGTTTGATTTGTAAAATACAGCAATAATCAGCCCCAGTAGCACTACACCTGCTGCACTAATGAAAGCTACTCCACTGGTTTCACTGTTTAGTAAATCATTAAGTTATCTGTCACTATTCGGATCAGGGTTCAACTCATTATCATAACTCTCTACTCCTAACTGTTAACATCTAATCTTCTCTTTGTTGCTCCCAGCATCGCCGCCTGTGGCCTTTCCTTACACTCTGCATATATTGCATTGTGGCAAAGCTATTTGAAAACAGTGCAGTGTGCCTTTTACAGCAGTGGGCAAGTGTATTAACTGAGTTCACCAATTTGTTCAAAACAAAATTGCACACAACTTCCAAGACGAATATTTCACATTGTCCAAATGGAAGTTGCTTAAGCATGCAACACAGTGTTTAAAAAAAAAAAAGTAAACATAATTAGCACTTGTTAGAAATGGGGGTCTCTAGTTGGCAGAGGTAGGTATGGGGGATACACACTTTAGATAACCCCTGCTCACCGCCTTGGTAGCTTGGCACGAGTAGACAGGCTTATCCCAAAGGCAATGTGTAAAGTATTTGTACCAACACTCACAGTAACGGGATTATTCCTCTAGAGCCAGAATATCATTATCTAGAATCCCGTCACAGGTCGACTAGACCTTTTTACCTGTCATAGAGTGTAGAAGCAATCTATCTGAACAAGTAGTCAATTCATTTCAATGTACTCCCATAGTTTCCCCAAAGAACCACTGACTAAGGACTAAATTCAAAAATGTATTACAAAGCCAAAAATAATGGAGTATACAAACACCTCAGCAAGAGGTTTAGTAGATAAACAGGCACAAATACAAACATATTCCTACGGAAAAGTCTCAATTGGCTTAGAAACAATACAAGAATCAATTCCAAAATCATCAGTGTGAGAAGTTGGCCTGGTATATAATGCTCACTAATTCTAGTGATCACTTTGTACCATGCCAAGCAACCCTTATGATGATGGTTGTAATTCAACCTTGTAGACCAGTTATCCTAGTGGTAACGTGGACAAAGCAGTCTTAGGCTAAACTCTGAAAGGCATGTGAAGCCAGCTGTTATACCATACACAACCCCCTTGAATACCAAATGAAAGGGACACCACACAGATATATATTGAAAATATATATTGATTTATTAACTATAAAATCCCCTGGACTCTTTATGAGCACAGAAGCACAAGCGTTAAATCACAAGACAGTTTAAAATACACAAAAGTTGCACAATATGGATGAGCCCTAGGGGCCACCTAAACCATATACTAAGAAAGTGGTATAAGAGATACCTATAGGAAAGTGAAGAGGCCTAGGGCCTTGGGAATCGCTGGAGCTATTCGAGACTGGCAATGACTAAGTCGGGAAAGGCCCACGGGACTCGGGTGCAGTGTTCAAAGTGCACGCACTTCTCAATACAAAGTCTATGGTGCGTAAAAAGCCCAAAGTTAGAAAGTTAGGAACCTTCCGAGTGACCTACGGAGGAGTGCCTTGTGTGCTTGGGTGAGGAGCTTGAAGGTGATCCTCTTGACTACAGGGAGCCAGTGTAGGTCTCTCAGGTGGGGGGGAAATGTGGCTGCGGCGAGGGATATTGAGGATCAGTCAGGGGGAGGTGTTTTGGATGCGTTGTAGTCATTGCAGGTGTTTGGCCGGGATTCCTGCGTAGAGTGTGTTGCCATAGTCTAGCCTACTGCTGACGAGAGCCTGTGTTACCGTTCTTCTTGTTTCAGTAGGGATCCATTTGTAGATCCAGCGTAGCATTCAGAGGCTGTTGTAGCAGGATGAGGAGATGGGGTTGACCTACTTTGACATGGAGAGGGAGGAGTTGAGGAAGATTCCGAGGTTGCGTGCGTGGTCAGTGGGTGTTGGTGCTGTTCCCAGCGTGGTCGGCCACCAGGAGTCGTCCCAGGCTGAGGGATTCGGTCCGAGGATGAGGACCTCCGTATTGTCGCAGTTTAGTTTCAGTCAGCTGCTCCTCATCCATTCGGTGATGGCCTTCATTCCCTCATGGAGGTTGGTTTTGGTGGTGTGCGGGTCCCTGGTGAGGGAGAGGATGAGCTGGGTGTCATCAGCTTAGGAGATGATGTTGAGGTCGTACTGGCAGGCCACTTGTGCTAGGGGGGCCATGTAGACGTTCAATAGCGTCGGGCTGAGGGATGAGCCCTGGGGTATGCCGCATATGATGTTGGTGGCTTCTGATCGGAAGGGTGGGAGGCGGACGCTCTGGGTTCTGCCGTGGAGGAAGGACGTGGTCCAGTCGAGGGCCTTCTCTTGGATTGCTGCTTCTTAGAGGCAAGTTTTTAGTGTGCGGTGGCAGACCATTTCGAAGGCGGCTGATAGGTCCAGGAGGATGAGGGCTGATGTATCGCCGATGTCTAGTTGGCGCCTGATGTTGTCTTTGGCGGTGATGAGGGCTGTCTCGGTGCTGTGGTTTCTTCTGAATCTGGACTGGGACGGGTCTAAGATGTTGTTGTCCTCGAGGTGGCGGGTCAGTTGCATGTTGATGATTTTCTCGATGACCTTCACCGGGAATGTGAGCAGGGAGATGAGCAGGAAGTTCTTGAGGTTCTTGGGGCCCGCTTTGGGCTTCTTGAGGAGGGCGTTAATTTCAGCGTGCTTCCAGGTTTCCAGGAATCTGGCTGTCTCGAAAGAGATGATGATGACCTTCCGTAGTTGGGGTGCGATGGCTGCGTCTGCTTTGTTGAATACGTGATGTGGGCAGGGGTCTGACGGTGATCCTGAGTGGATGGAGTTCATGACCTTGCGTGTCTCATCGTCGTTCACGTTGGTCCAGGAGGTCAGGCCGTTGATGTGGTGGTGTTCGTCGGGAAGGTGGGGACTGGTGTTGTCGGGGTGGTCGAGGTGATGAAGCAGTCGTGGATGTCAATGATCTTGCGGTGAAAGAAGGTGGCCAGCGATTCGCACAGTTCTTGTGAGGGAGAGATGTTGTTGGTGTTGGCGCTGGGATTGGAGAGTTCCTTCACGATGCTGAGGAGCTCCTTGCTGTTGTGTGCGTTGTTCTTCAGGTGGGTTTTGAAGGAAGATCTCTCGGCTAGTCTGATGAGGTGGTGATGTCTGTGGGTGGCGTTCTTGTGTGCTGTGTGGCTGACCAGTGTTTGATCGTGGAGCCATTTCTTCTCCAGTTTCCGACATGCTCGTTTGGAGGTCTGGAGATCTATGGTGAACTAGGTGGCTTTCTTGCTGGTGCAGCTGTTGGAGTGTTTTTTGAGCGTGCGACGGCAAACATTCTTTACCACTGAAATGTGAAAGCAGAGTTTTCTGATGTTGGAATTTGTATCTAAGAGATCGACAGCAATAAATACACAAAAAGGCAGCTTTTTATTTCCCCGTGAGGGATTTCCGTTGGAAAGTCTAGTATTTAAGGTTGGCAGCAAAAGTGGGAGAGAGAGAAATGTGCAGGGGCTTGAAACAATGAATACTGAAACCTCTGCAGCATACCAGTTCCAATGGCTAGATTCAGAGTGTTCCAAACAGGCTTCAGTGATGAACCGGAGGAAAACTAAAACACCCCCTGCATTCCAGCATGGATCCATCTGCTTGCACGAAGGGCAGCTCCACATGTGTGCTTGTCTGCTCGTGACATCACGGCGCAGCCTGCACTTCAAATGGAGCACTTTTCTCCTCTCCCTCCCCTACCACTACAAAATATTGGGGTTGGGGCCTCCACTCTTAAAGTCTACTGTTCCTTCCACATCAACTTCTGTTCAAATAAAAGAGAATGAGAGATTGTAGCAGAGATACTGATCAGAAACTGGTGCTGCTCCACAGTCCGAGTGAAGTGAAGGCCTTTTAACGGTAACCACGATACAGATAAGTAGACAACAATAAAAATGTAGGAAGTTCATCTAGGCCTGTTTTTGCATTACTTTGGCCACCTTTCCAAAATAAACCAAGTGACAGCATGCAAAGAACTAGGAACAGCGTAAGTGGTCTCAAAAACAAACAAGGGCGGGGTAGGAAGTGGGGCAATAATGAGGCCGACTTTGAATTCCCGAATTAGAGGCAAACCTAGTAATGGTGCCATAGTAACACATACTTTATAAAGACAGTAGAAAACAGTACCTTAATCACAGAATTTGCAGCGAAGGGACACTAGTTAAGTTTATTTGATCTGTAGTTGAGTGGTGCTCCACTCAAGCCACAGGAAGTGAGGTATCATGATTTATGCTGAATTAGACGGCAGCAAACAAAAGTGACCATGCTCTAAAACAGTGGTAAGTGTGGGCGGGCTAAAAGCCTCTTCTGATCCAACATTCAAGTATTAAGAAAAATGACTATCAAAATGTTTAAGCAACTGAGTCCATAGAAAACTATGGATGCTTGATTTCTTGCAAAGTACCTGTTGGTGTGACAAAATTCACCAATCCAAACAGCTGCAGCGATGGGAAACGCCGAAAAGCAAAGAGATGCATTGATTCCTGAGACCTTTGTGGATGCAATGCAACAGTTCCGCTGCACACAGGGGGGCGATGCGTCAGGTTTGGTCTGTCGGAGGAAGCGATGAGTCGATTCTGAGATGACTCCAATCTGAAGGTGATGCGTCGGGGAAAGCTTGTCTCTCAGGGACGATGAGTGGAAATCCGGGATGCGTCGGCTAATGAAGCAACGGTGGTGAGTGGCCTGCGTGGACCTTTTCAGCCGCTATCCCTTGATGCGTCAATTTTTGCTGTGGCGACAAGTGATGCGTTGGTTTCAGCAGCAACGCGACACTGCGGGAGATTCTTCTTGCACCACAGCTTTGCGTTGGAAAAACTGTTGCAAGAAGAGCACTGCATCGATTTCCATGTTGTTGGGTTGCTTTTCCAGCTCCCAACAACAGAAACAACCTCCAGAGGCCCAAGACAGTCACAGGCACCACTTGCCAGGTCAGAACTCCCAGCAAGGAAGTTCAGGAAAGATGGGGGTGAAGTCTTTGTGTTCCTGAGACTTCAAAACAGGAGGCAAGCTCTACTCAAGCCCTTGGAGACTTCCCTCAAGTAGGGGACACAGCACACAACAAAGTACTTCTGCTTTTCCTAGCCGAAACTGCAGGCCAATCCCAGACACACAGTAAGGGCAGTACTTCTCCTCAGTTTCTCCTGCTCTTCTCCTTGGCAAAGATTCCCTTTGATTCCAGAAGTAGTCTAAAGTTCAGGGGTTTTAGGTCTAATACTAATACTACAAAATGTCTTTGTTCTCTGGTCTCTGAGCCCAGTCATACCCAGTTCTGCCCTCTCTGGTGTAGCTGCCTGGCAGGATATGGAGACAGCATTGTGTCTCATACAGGAAATGCAGGACACACATCAATCCCCTGGTGGCTATCTGAGAGAATGCACCTTTACAGCCTATGTCACTCTGAACCAGACAGTCAATACACAAATAGGCAGAGGCATACAGAACGGTTAAACAAGAAAATGCCTACTTTCTAAAAGTGCAATTTTCAAACACACATTTTAAAAACCATCTTTGGTAAAAGATGTGTGATTACATTCTGAGTTCAGAGAGCCTAAACTTTATTTTTCTGTCTTATCCCTATGGCAAGATATGCTTGTAAAATTTTACAAAGCATTCCCCATTCTGTACTATGTGGCAAGATAGCCTTTCAATAGTGAAAAACAAAATTGGCAGTATTTCACTATCAGGACATGTTACACACATCAGTATTGTCCTACCTTTCACATACACTTCACCCTCCCAAAGGCTGTACCTTGGGCCTACCATAGGGGTATCCTATATGTAAGAAAAGGGAAGATTAGGGTCTGCAAGTGGGTGCACTTGCCAAGTCGACATGGCAGTTAGCAAACTGCGTACAGGCAATGCAGTGGCAGGCATGAGTCATCTTTTCAGGGCTACTCATGTGGGTGGCACAATCAGTGCTGCAGGACTACTAGTAGTATCTGATTTTCCAGCCCTGGCACACTTAGTGCACTTTACTAGGGACTGACGAGTAAGTCAAATATGCCAATCATGGATAACCAATCATGTTCACAATTTACATAGAGAGCATTTGCACTTTAGCACTGATTAGCAGTGGTGAAGTGTCCAGAGTTCTAAAACCAACAAACACAGGTCAGGACAAAATCGGAGGAAGAAGCGAAAAGTTTGGGGATAACCCTGCAAAAAGACCCATGTCCAACAGCACTCTTCCTCTCAAAGAATTAATGGGATTTTACGAGAATGGCAGTCCAAACGATTTTTTCAATGTTTCTGGCATAAAGCTGTTGTGAAAACATATCCTCCACATGATTCATCCAACTTAAATGTATTTGACAATCAATCTAAATGTGAATGCCAGACACCTTCAGTTTCATATAGGGCTGGTCTAATTTTGAAGTGTAACTTGAGCCTTGCACTGACAATAATAAACGGAGCGGGCAGTGGTTTGGGGTTTAGAGTTGATAACCACTAGTTTAGAGACATGTACAAGTCCACTTCTTGGCACTGCACATGCACTATTTAAAAAATATTTGTGACTTTAACTTGGAGCTGGATTGTTCATGAGTTAATTCTTGGCATAATATCCTTCTTGCAAAAGTGGTCATTAAAAATGTTAGTCAAAATATAGGAACCAGGAGCTTTAGATGAGGTCCTGCATAATGCTCCTAGAAGACACGTAAATCAAAAGCATGTACAGTTCCTAACAAGGGTGGGAGTGAACAGGTCTTTTATGGATTGCCCTCACACTCCTAGAGGGATGTCATGCTTCATCATTGGGCTGTGTTCCTCATCGGGCCGGCGCTGCAATGCCTGACGGGCTTCTGCGAATGGGCTCTTTGTCGGAGATCTTTTAAGAGACAGCCATTTTGTGAGTGAGGGTAAGGGGCCTATGTAGTGCGTGAGTAGTGGATTAAAATATGTTTAGTACTGCCCTAGAGGGAACTAATTTTATTCGTGGGGTGTACTAACCTAACTAAAATGTGTGAGCCCTGACTGGAATATCAATGATCCCACAGGGTCTAGTATGTGTATGCAGGCGACATGTTTCTTGCCTTCTGCCCCTAACGGGTCAATCAGCAATTCTTTACTACCAGTGTCTACAGGAGGAGTAAATTCTCATAAACTCTAACACTACCGCAAGGAGGTGCTGAGTACCGGATTTGTCACCAGCGTTGTTAGTGAAGATCCAGGGTTAAAGACCAGGATAGGTGAGACCTGAAAGAGATGCAAACTGTTAAAATTCCAGAACTAGTCTGAAAAGTGATAATATCCACCAATGTTGCAGTGACTTACATGCATGGGCTATTATTGCCAAGAAGGAGGGTAATTAGAAACGGCACATTTCTACATAAACAATGCACTAACATTCAAATCCCATACCCAGAAATTGTCACAGTCTGTTTCATGTGAATCACAGCTGTTATTTGTTTCTTTTATGTTTTTATACATGACATCAACCTGCACTTTCCCTATCATGATAAAACATCTACCATTTTCCTTGTGTGACGTCCGTTTGCACTTGCATGTTCCCCTATGTGACAAGCAGGTTAACCTTCCCTTTTCTTACATGTGAGTCACCCCTAATGTAGGCCCAAAGTACCCCTGTCGGCAGTGTGCAGTCTTTGTGAAAGGTAGGACATTCCCCAATGTTTGTGGCATGTTCTGATAGTGAAATACTGCCAATTTCATTTTTCACTATTGAAAGGCTATCTGTCCTTTGTTTTTAACAATGAGTTTTATATCTATTTTACCCTTTTAACTTGGTTTTAGGGGAATCTATATATGTAAATTGTATTTGCTATGTATGTATGGTATTCTACTTATTTTAATAATTGCTGTTGCCATTTTTATTTTGTGATTTTATGTCTTGTATTAGCTGAATAAAGAATTTTTGACTCTGGCTATCTGTTCCATAGGATAGAATGGGGGTTCATTTATACCATTTTATGAATATAGTTTCCCATTAAATCAAGATAGCAAGTTAAAGTTTAGTATGCCTGAACTCAGAATATAAAGATACATCTTTTAGTGAGGATGATTTTTACAGTCTGGGTTTGAAAACATCACTTTTAGAAAGTAGATATTGTCTTGCTTGGCCATCCTGTGTGCCTCTGCCAGGTTTGTGTATTGCCCGGGTGGCTTAGGAGTTTCAGGGGCTGGGGATATGAATACTATTCAGAAAGGCATTTGGGGGGTTGAGGTGTGTCCTGCCTTTCCAAGGTGAGTTAGGGCTGGGCTGATTACACCAGGACTTCATTCAGTGTAGGGACAAGAGATTTCTTTCACACCTGAAAGGGCCTGGTCTACCTTTGACAATGCTGTCTCCACCTCCTGCCAGGAAGTTGCACCAAAGAGGACTGAACTGGTTTTGGCTGGGCAAAGAGCTTCTTAGCCACATAGAGCAAATGATTGTGTGTTATAAATATTGGGGCCCAGCCCCCAGACTTTTAGATTACTTCTGGGATTCAAGAGGAACCTTTGCCAAGGAGAAGAGCTGGAGAAACTGAGAAGTACTGCCTCTTTGCTGTGTGCTGTCTGGGGTTGGCCTCCAGTAGTGGTTTCTGCCAAGGAAAGGACAATGACTTTGCTGTGTGCTTTGTCCCCTGCTTGAAGTAGAGATTGCCTCCTGGTTTTAAAGCCTCAGGGAAACAAAGACTTTACCCGCAGCGCCCCTGAACTTCCTTGCTTGGACTTCTGACCTGCTAAGAGGTGCCTGCTGCTGTTCTGGGCTTCTGGAGGTCGTACCTGCTGTTGGGAGCTGGAAAAGAAGCGCAACTAAGGGAAGTTTGATGCAACTGCACCGATTCGGACGTAGGCCCTGCTGTGCAGCTGCAAGAACCAACATGGGACTGCGGCTGATGAAACCGATGCATCCCCGATCCTCTGTCGCATTGCATCTGGGTGCCACACCTGCAAGAACACCAGGGACGCAATAAGAAACTGATGCATCATCTCCTTGCACAGTAGAAAACCGACACATCACTTCCCCTTCAGTAAGGATCCAACGCATCACCTTTCCTGTGTGGCAGTAAGGCACTGACACATCACCTCCCATGAAAGTACAGACTTATCACCTTCCCTGCAACAGTTTTTGTTTGTGTGTGTGACACATCTAAGGTACGTTGTGTGAAACTTGTTGCATCTGCAATTTGCTTTAAACAGAACTGTTTCTACCTTTTGAAAGCCATATTTTAATAACTGTATTGTGGATTTTTGTCATTTTGGTCTTGTTTGGTTTAGATAAAAGTTACATATTTTTCTAAACTTGTGTGGTGTCCATTTGGAGCCTTTTCACTGTATCACTGTATATGCAAAGGAAATGCTTTACACAATGCCTCTGAGATAAGCCTGTTTGCTCATGCCAAGCTACCAACGGGGTGAGCAGGGGTTATTTTGGAAGTGTATACCCCTTAGCCTGAATAGGAAGAAGGGTCCCTACTTGGGCAAAGAGGCAAACCATTGCCAACTTGAGACTCCCATTTCTAACACTAATGTATACACTTCTAATCATTTCATGTGATTATTGATCCCAAACGCTCTATCTATTGCTATAATTAGTTGATTGTAGGCTTGGAAGAATTTAAATTACACCAGAGTAATCAGAGGAATTCTAGTAATTCTGTGCTACTCTTTGATTACAGATAATTGTTAGAAATGGTGGTCTTTAATTGGCAGAGGTATGCAACTTTGTACAAGTATGGACCCTTCTTTCTAATCAGTGTATAGGAGTTGCACACTTTAGATAACTCCTGCTCACCCCCTTAGAAGCTTGGCACAAGCATATAGTCTTATCCTAAAGGCAATGTGTAAAGTATTTGTACTCCAAACACACAATAACACAGTGAAAACATCAAAGATGGACACCACACCATTTGAGAAAAATAACAAATTTTTATCTAAACCAAAGAAGACAAAAAAGGCAACAATCCAACATACATGTATCAAGATAACAATTTTAAAACAGGTATTTCAAAACAAAAATAGCACTTGTAGAAACAAATAGCTCCACCTGGGGCTATTACAATGTCCAGACAGGCATAAATCCAAAGTATGCACCAACTGCGAGGTGCGCAGCTTCAGCCATGGAGTTAAACATATCCCCAAGCAACAATACCTTGGAAACCTTGGAAACAAAGTCAGCAGACATTGCACAGCATCCTGGAGGTGAGGCGTTGGTGCTGAGGCGAAGCAGGTTCCTTTCGGCCATGGGGAGGCGAGGCGTTGAGTCTGTGAGGAGGCGAGTCTAGGACAGGAAAGTTAGGCAGTGTCAGCGGTCAGGTGTTGTTTCCAGTGAAGAGATACGACATCAAAGAGTTTGTGAAGTCACTCTTGTCGGTTATCAGCTCTGTGATAATGTGATGCTGCCGCTGGTGTTGGCAAGGACAATAACTGCAGGCATCGGCAGACGTTGAAGGACGACGGAGCTGTGATGAAGTGAGTGGTGTGGCTCACTGGTTAGAGGCGGCAGACCCGGAAGCAGAGGATGGCCCGGGACCAGGGTTCAATTCCCCATGCGGCAGGGTCATGAACCAGGGTCAGCGGACTCGATAATTCTTGCCTTGGTGCCTACTTTAACCAGGGATTACACTCGGCAACTCTGGGCAATAGCTTGCCTCATCTTCACAATGGCCCACCACAAATGCTGGGGATGCCTGGTTTCACCTTGGAGATACCCAGGAGGGAACATCTCGCAGGGAAATCCAGGACGGGTTCCGCAGCAGTCTAAAGAGCCAGAACGCCTCCGGGTAGCAGTGTGCTTGACAAGACACACACAATTTACACACACACAAGGTGGGGCGGTGCAGAGGTGCAGGTGGGGCTGTGTGTCATGCCTTCCCAAGCGGTGCCCCCACCCTTTGTGCAGGTGGCAGCATCACTGACGGCGTCGGAGTTGTTCTTCTTGCTTTGCATCACTAGCCACACAATTCTCAGGGCACAGGAACCGAAATTGGTGCCCTTTTGAATACTGGAGTCCACGGAGGAAACCAGGTACTAGTCAGTGGGTTGCAGGTGAAGCCTTTCTGTCCCTGAGAAATCTGAACAGGAGGCCAGCACACACAGCTCCTTACAGATTCTATTTCAAGCTCGTTCACAGCAAAGTTCCAGGTTTTTTCCTCTCCTTGGCAGAAGCAGCAACTTCAGGCCAACTCAGCAAAGCACACACAGCTAAGGGCTGTGATCCTCCTCCTTGCAGCTCTCCAGCTCTTCTCCTCTTGAGTCCAGAAGTGATCAAATTCTCTGGGCTGCAAGGTCCAATACTTATACCCCATTTTCTATGTGTTCTCATTGTGGCAAGGGTCTGTGAACACAGCCCAAACCATTTTTGTCTTTTCTGGTGCTGCATTACCACAGGAGGTGGAGACAGAATTGTGTAGATGAGTCACAGCCTATTCAGGTGCAAGTTAAACTCTTCCCAATACTATAAATGCATCCAAGGTATATTCAGTCAGCCATGAGTTACCCAAGAAAGGCAGGGCATACCTCACCCCCCTTACGCTGTCTATAGTGAATGCACCCCCCCAGCCCTTGTCACTCCAAAACCAGACAGTCAATTTGCAAAACAGCAGAGGTACACAGAATGGTTAAACAAGAAAATGCCTACTTTCTAAAAGTAACAGGAAAAAAGTGTACTAACTATCACGTTTTAGTTGCTGTTAAGGTTATTTAACAGGCTGAAGGCCATTAAATGAATGTATGGTCTTTAGAATCTATTTGTTATATCAATTTCATTTTTAGTGATGTAGTCACATTATTACATAAATCAGACTGAAGATGATACTTGAAAATTGTTACACATATAAACAATAAATTTTGAACACAAATTCAAGGTGAAACAAAATAAACATTGTGGTACACAGAGCAACAGTCATTGCATACATTAAAAAAAGACTTGTTTTTTTTGCGTTCGACATGTGTTGTTTCAATGAGTAACAATTTTCAAGTATCACCTTGGTCTGATTTATGTAATAAAGTGACTATATCGCTAAAAAATTAAATGAAGACACCAGACAAAAAGGATCCTATACCAAGTTAGAAAAACAAAGCTTCCTTTAATAAATAGAACAAGACCAAAACACAAACAATCCAATCAGTAGATCCCCAGATATGCAATTTTTTTTAAATATTTCAGTGAAAATAGCACCAAAAAGAACAAAAGCTGCAACCATGGATATCTGGCTGCACCAGACAGGAACAAAGTCACAAGCTCAGTCCAACAACGATGGAGTGCGGGCCATCCACAGGAACCCAGTTAAGCATGCTCAAAAGAGTACTTTAAATCCTGGTTTGGGAGCTTTGTGAGGATCTACTAGTGAAGATAAGTCACTCAGCCACTAGGATCGCAGCACTTGGCAGGGTAAACTTACAGATGGCAGAATCCAGGTGCAGATGCAAGGTTGCTGAAAGCCTGTTGTGTGTCAGAGGTTTCAGGTCAGGAGGCCAACCAACTAACCCTTAGAGTCACTCTGGTTCTGGGTTCAAGAGATGCAGGTCTACTCCTTCTCACCCAGGCATCAGGGCAGCAGGAAGCAGTTATTCAGAGTAGCAGTCCAACAGAGAGACAATCCTTTCAGCAGCACAGCAGTTCTTCTACCTGGCATAGTATCCACAGGCCCAGACATGTACTGAAGTTGTGGTGTCTCAGGTCCAGTATTTGTACCTAGTTGTACCTTTCAAGTGGGGAGAAGCTTCTGGAGGCATGCCTTTGGAGTACACAGATGACCTGCCTTCATGGTCCTATTTCCAGTCTAACTGCAAGAGGTGGACAGCCCTTTATGTGGAGAAAGGAAACAGTCACAACAAAATTGCAGACATCCACAACAGCTTCGACAACCAACCCAAAGACAAACCCACCCTACCCCCTGCAGGACCCCCACCCCCCCTGAACATCCTCAATGACTGGAAGCCAATCTCCACTGAGGACACCATCCGTCTGATGAACTCCATCCACTCAGGATCCCCCACAGACCCATGCCCTCACCACATCTTTAACAAAGCAGACTCCATCATAGCACTGCACCTCCGAGATGTCATCAACTGCTCCTTCAACTCCGCAACCTTCCCGGAAAGCTGGAAGCATGCCAAACTCAGCGCCCTCCTGAAAAAACCCACAGCTGACCCCACCGAACTCAAAAACTACCGCCCTATCTCACTCCTTCCTTTCCCGGCCAAAGTCATCGAGAAAGCGGTCAACAACCAGCTCGCCGCATTCCTCGAAACCAACAAATCCCTCGACTCCTCACAGTCCGGCTTATGAGCCAAACACAGCACTGAAACCGCCCTCATCGCAGCAACAGACGATATTCGAACTCTACTGGACAATGGAGACACAGTCGCCCTCATCCTCCTCGACCTCTCTGCAGCCTTCAACACGGTCTGTCACAGCACCCTTTTACAACGCCTCAGAAACGTCGGAATCCAAGGAAAAGCACTGGAATGGATCACCTCGTTCCTCACCGGAAGAACCCAGAGAGTCCTCCTTCCACCATTCAAGTCAGAGGCCACCGAAGTAATCTGCGGTGTACCTCAAGGATCTTCACTCAGCCCCACCCTCTTCAACGTATACATGAGCCCCCTCGCGGTCATCGCACGCCAACACAACCTCAACATCATATCCTACGCCGACGACACTCAACGGATCCTATCACTCACCAGAGACCCTAACACTGCCAAACCCAACCTGCATGAAGGAATGAAAGAAGTAGCAGAATGGATGAAGCACAGCCGTCTGAAACTGAACTCAGACAAAACAGAAGTCCTCATCCTAGGCACCTCCCCCTCCGCCTGGGACGACTCTTGGTGGCCAGAGGCCCTTGGAAAAGCACCCATCCCGACGGACCACGCACGGAACCTGGGCGTCATCCTGGATTCCTCACTCTCGATGAACAGACAAGTCAACGCCGTTTCTTCATCTTGCTTCAACATTCTTCGCATGCTCAAAAAAGCATTTCGCTGGATCCCCACCGAAACTAGAAAAACAGTCACCCACGCCCTGGTCACGAGCCGACTGGACTACGGAAACACCCTCTACGCCGGTACCACCGCTAAACTCCAGAAAAAACTCCAACGCATCCAGAACGCTTCAGCCAGGCTCATATTAGACATCCCACGCAAAGAACACATCTCTGATCACCTGTAAAACCTCCACTGGCTCCCCGTCAATAAGAGGATTACCTTCCGGCTCCTTACCCACGCACACAAAGCACTCTACGAAACCGGACCTGAATGCCTCAACACACGACTGTCCTTCTACACCCCCTCCCGCCAGCTACGATCCTCCAACCAAGCCCTTGCCACTGTACCTCGCATCAACAAAACCACCATGGAGGTAGATCCTTCTCCTACCTAGCAGCTAAAACCTGGAACTCACTTCCCACTCACCTTCGCCTTACTCAGAACCACCTAGCATTCAGAAAGCAACTTAAAACGTGGATATTTGACAAATAATTCCCCATCCTTCTTCAAGCGCCTTGAGACCCTCTGGGTATGTAGCGCGCTATATAAATTTTTTGACTTTGACTTTGACTTCTATTCAAATGTTAGTGGGGATGGGTCCAGCTCCTCACTTTCATCCTGCCAGTGATGATCCATCCAGTCACACCTAAGCTCCCCATTGTGTGTGGCTATCTAGAAGGAATGCACAAAGCCTAACTGTTACCCACACCCAGTCAAGTGACTATGAGACTGGCTCCAGGAACCAAATGGTTAAGGCAAGAAAATAACAACTTTATAATAGTGGGATTTTCAGAACTGTAATATAAAATCCGACATCACTATAAATTGGGATTTTAAATTGCAATTTCAGTGACACCAAACATGTTCCCATTTTGAAATTACACTTCTAAAATGTAATAAGGTAACTTCAATGTTATCCTATGTTAGAGGTATGCCTTGCAGCAGAGAAAAACACATTTTAGAGTTTTTTCTCTACCAGGGCATGTAAAACTTAAAAGACCATCTCTAACTTTGTAAATAGGTCACCACTTAGAAGTAGTGAGAATCGTGTGCTGGGATTGGAAATCTCAGCTTCCCAAAATTGTATTACTTTATAGCACTAAAGAGGGTTATGCAAAACTGTGGATTGACGTTTATCTGAGGCAACGTATTTTTTTTCTGCATCAGCGAATGTATTCATCTCATCTGATAAATGGAGTACAAAAATGTCTGGGACTTTTCAATAGACCAATAGAATAAAACACATTGGATCTGGCAGGCAATTTCATTCATAAACACAATCCCTAAACAATAAATCAGACGTTCTGTTTACAATTACATTAAGGCCGCCAACCCACACTAGGTTTGTAGGGCATGGGTTCGATGATGAAGCAAGCCACGGGTGGTACCTGGGGACAAGGATCCAACAATTATATCCCAAAAAGCAGTATAGATCACACCAATTTACCTGGGTGTAGATCTTACACTTAGTGGCAAAATCAGTGCTCCAGGTCCCTTTGCAATGTTTCATTTACAGGCCCTGAGCACAAGTAGTGCCTTTTCACTGAGGGAGTAAATTAAATATGCCAATTTGGTATAGCCAATCAAACATGTTTTCAGGAAAGAGCACAGGCACTTTAGAACTGGTTTGCAGTTGTAGGTTGTGCAGAATCCTAAGGCCAGCAAAAACGTAGTCACTAAACAAAGGTGGGCTGAGCAAAAAGTTAGGTGGAGGCCATGCCAAGGATGCCAGGTCTAACAGTGTTCTGCTGCATTTAGTGTTGCTTCTTAGCACAAAATGCATCCTCATGTCCATTTTGGGTGTAAGGGTGCACTTAACACGAAGCAAATAGCACTAAATGCCAGCAGTAAGTTGGGTATAAATTCTACGCCAAGACCATGTTTAGTGAGCAGCTGCTCATGCTTGCTATTTATGTTCTGTCACATTTAGCACCATTTCTTAAAACTTCAATATAAAAAAATATTGCCTGGAAGCTGGATCTTGAGTGAAGGATTACGCTCCTTCAAATACATTTATGTATCATCTTTAAAGAACAAATACATCCTCCTTCATAAATTTGAAACCAACAAATTGTATTTAGAAGAAAAGCTAAAGGCACAGGACTTGTCTCTAGAAATATTTATAAATCTGGACTCATTGTTCAACCCTTAGACAAGGGTGTAACACCTTCAGCTGATCTGATGGACCTCGCGTCAATTTTCTGATGAACAAAGATAGTAATATTAAGGAAAAGATTATGCCACCATCAATAATTGTGATGGGTAGTCAAATGACAAGAAAGCTCCACGGTTAAAATTAACATTATTTCAGCATGTCATGCTCATTACATATGAAAAACTGTAAGTAATACCAGAACTGATTGAATTCACTTCAGAACCATGTTAATGCAAAACTTCATTGAGCCTTAAAGAAATCATAAGCACTCTGATATTGAAATTGATTAATAGTTATTTACCCTAATCACTTGACACAGGATATCCAGCAGATGTTCACCCAATATGCCAGCCAACAAAAGCTCCACTAACTTATTTGGGAGGACAGTAGGGAGACTACCACAATATTTTGGATTCTTATGAGGCAGACTCTCGCCCATGGCTGAGGACAGAACTGATAGTATCTTCCATACTGGACAAATTGCACATGTTAATGAGAATAGGAGGTGTTGTGTTTCTGAATTTATTAGAGCTATCTACAAACTTTAGCAGTATCAGCTACTAAATCCTATTATTTATGTAGCCAAGTTCCAGTTAGGCAAAATTCTTCAGTCAATGAATCCTTTCCTTAAAGGATGAGATCAGGCAGTTCTGCTTTACACTTTCACATCCAATTTCTGATGTATTTGATAGGTGGTCCCTTTGGTCATGTCTAAGCATGGGCCAAAAATCTGTTCCGCTCGCAGATTTCGTGGATTTTTGGTAAATTCGCAATCCGCGAGATTCGCGAATTTCCCGCAAAATCCGCGAACAGAATGGATTGGGTCAAAAGTTAAAGCTGACTTTTGTAACTCTTTTAGAATGGCACTGGCAAGCTGCCAGAGCCATTCTAAAATAGTTACAAAAGTCAGCTTCAACAGGAAGCTCTAATAGATAAAGTAAAGCAGGTGCTGCTCAAATTCAGTTACACAATCATTAATCACCCCAAACTTGGGGTGATTAATGATTGTGTAACTTAATTTGACCTTCAACTGGAGCACCTGCTTTACTTTATCTATTAGTGCTTCCTGTTGAAGCTATTTCTAGCTATTTTAGAATGGCGCTGGCAGCTTGCCGGCGCCATTCTAAGTGGGGCTGAGGGCAGAAGGGCACAAAAGTGGGACAGAGGGCAGAAGGGGACAAAAAATGAGTGGGGCAGAGGGCAGAAGGGCACAGAAACGAGTGGTACAGAGGGCAGATGGGCATAAAAAACGAGAGGGTGGCAGTGATTAAGCAGGCAAAAAAAAAGCCTGCGAAATTGCAAAGCGCCTCGCGAACACCCGCGTGCACGCAAAGCGCCTCGCGAACACCCGCGAACACACAAAAACAAAAAAATCCGCAAATTCGCGAATTTTGCGGATTGCCAATCGCAAATCCACAAATTTGCGAATTGCCAATTTGCAAAATTCACCCATGCTTAGTCATGTCTTTCTCCATATTCAACTATAATCTTTATAAATCATCTCTTATCTACCACATAGTAATTGTGTCATCTTCATGCATGTACACAACACTTAAGGCGTGATTTCTACCTTGCGGATTACCCTGTCTGCCATACTGATTGTTTGACAATGAAGGTGGAGAAGTGTGGCTCAAGTGGTTGGAGCGGCAGACCCTGATGCAGAGGTCTGGCCCGGACCAGGGTTCAATTCCCCGCCTCGGCGGGTCTTGGGCTCAAAATTTCCCCGGACCTGACAAATCTCACCTCGGTGCCTATTCCAATCATGGAGTCCCACTCTGTAACTCTGGGCAATAGCTTGCTTAATCTCCACAATGGCCCTTCGCAGCGGGATGCCTGGATTTCACCTTGGGGATGCCCAGTAATGGGTTATCTCACAGGGGAATACCAGGACGGGTTCCCTAAGCAAGCGCTGGGACGCTTTCGGGCAGCCATGCGCTCTACAAATCAAATTTCATTTCATTTCATTTCAAGGTGTGTAGGACTCGCACTGCCCAATAGACCTTCTGTCTAATGGTTGTAATGGTCTGTAGCGTGCAGCTGGGGTATCGCTGTCTGTTCCACACAGCGTAAGACGAACCCGGACTATTGCAAAGCTACCCCTATTGAGGGATAGCACCCCTGTGCACTGCTAACTCCACCAGAAAGCCACGACCACACGATTAAAACAGCGGGTGCCAGACTCGAAGTAGCGTTACTTTACACTTAAAAGTGAACCCCTGACAAAGGGCACATTTGAGCCCGAAATGCATTGGGAAGACAATTAACTGGTGATGATGATTTTGATCATATAAAGAAGGATGAAGAATTATTGTGAAAGATAACAACAACCATGAAAATAATGTGTTGATGCATTAAAGAAACTTGGAATCGAAATAATACTGTTGAATTCAAAAAACTTTATTTGAACTGGAAAATTGAACATAAAACCATTGGATTTCCGTCAGCAGTGAAAAGGGGTGCTATCCCTCAATAGGCGTAGCTTTGCAATAATACTGATGGTTTGCCCACTGTTTTGAAAGTTCGACAGATCATGATGTTTTAGACGGCGTTGCCCCTCTGGGCTACACCTTTGGAAATCTAAAGACTGACAGAACTGTCCTCAACGTATGTACATCAGACTATCTGTCCAATTTAGAGTGGACAGTCTGATGTACTTTTTTTCAAACTTCAAGGGTGATAGGGTAATGTTTTTGTTTTTTTCAACAAACAAACACCCACTTTGGGAGGTTGTTTTCGGAAGACAAAAGGGTTTAGTGAGCTGCTGCCTGAAACATGGTGACTACTTACCAAATGTCAGTGTCTTCAGAGGAGGTGCCACCATGACACAGCTCATCTAAAGATACAAAGATGTCTGAAAGACTGGGAGAGATCTCAAAGTATGGTTGGTGGTAGTCCAGGGTATCAGGGGAAAGACTTCCACCACCCTGATCGATAGTGGGTTGACCATCAAAGTCCGAAACGGGTCCATAGTTTTTAATGGACATATCCACAAAAGGCACTGAAATTAGAATTCCTTCAAGATATCCAGAGCATGTTATGTTATGTTATGTTAAAAGTTTATTTGTAGAGCGCACAGCTACTCAATTCAGTGTCCCGGCGCTGAAGCAGGATGAAGGCTCAGCCCAAAATTAGAGCCAAACACTGAGGTCTACCGCTGCAACAGCAACATTTTTAAAGATTTCCTGAACCCCAGGAGATCCTGAGTTAACCTTAGATCGATCGGTAGATTGTTCCACAACTTGGCTTCTTGCACCTGGAAAGAGCGACCCCCGATACGTGCCCGAAGGTATCTGGGGGACCGAGCCAGTTGCAGTGCTGCTGACCTGAGGGCACGTGTGGATGATAAAATTGAACTCTTTTTGTAATGTACCCAGCACCTAAACCGTGAAGGGCATTAAAAGCCAGGACCATGGCTTTAAAATGAATTCTTTTGCGGACAGGGAGCCAAAGAAGAGACTTCAACTGTGCCGCCACACTGGCTCTGGGACCCAGCATGAGTATTGCTCTGGCTGCGGCGTTCTGAGTCACCTGTAGTCTAGTCAATAGATACTTAGGCAAACTCAGATAGAGTATATTCACATAATCCAACCTGGAGATTATTAATGCCTGGACCACTGTTTTTTTGTGGGTGATAGATAAGAGGGGCAGGAACCGTTTCAGCATTTTAAGCAGGCCAAAACACAACCCAGTCACAGATTGGATCTGTGCCTGAATGGAAAGATTTTCATCGAGCTTCACCCCTATATTTTTCACTGTCTTTACGGGAGACGTGGGAGGGGACATGTCAGCGGGCCACCAACTGCGCCAGAGGTTGCTGAGGCGGTGCCCAAAGAAGATAATCTCCGATTTACCAGGATTGCATTTAAGCTGGTTGTGCTGGAGCCAAGAGAATACCTCTGTTAGACAGTTGTTAATTGTGTCGCCCTTGAAGTCCATGTCTTTGCCGCTGGTAAAGGGCAGCTGCGTATCGTCGGCATACAATACAATTTTTACTCTGTGGTTCTCAGCCAGAGTTGCAAGGGGTGTAATATGCAGATTAAAGAGGATGAGCCCTGGGGCACACCCTCCTCAAGAGGTGGCATTGGGACAGCAAAAGGTGGGGCCCATTTTGTTTGCTGGCGGTCCTTCAAAAAGGAGGTGAACCAGTTGAGTACCGTACCCCCAAACCCGCACTCCCGGAGTCGCTGCAGGAGGCGATCGTGGGGGGCGGTATCAAACGCTGCTGATAAGTCCAGGAGTATCACTATAGCTTTGCCACCTCTGTCCACTTCCTCTTTAATAGCTTCAGATACTTCCAGGAGTGCTGTCTTAGTACTGAAGTTGGCCCTGAACCCGGACTGACTCTGGTGGAGTAAGGATTTGGTTTCGATAAACTCCGTGGTGACCTTGTTCACCACTTTTTCCAGGGCTTTGGACATGAAGGGAAGCAGTGATATGGGTCTGTAGTTAGAAGCTAGTTCAGGGTCCAGGGTAGGTTTCTTTTGGAGAGGCAGGATGTTGGCTCTCTTCCATTTGTCAGGGATCTGACCCATCTTCAAGGAGAGATTTAAGATCTGATTGAATGCTGGATTAATGATATCTGCGATAGATGCCAATGTGTGCGCAGGGCAAGGGTCAGAGGGAGAGCCGGATTTGAGGCCCTCATGACTTCAAGAGTTTGTCCCATTGAGATCAGTGGGAACTGTTCCAAGGAAGGACCCTTAACTTGATTTTGAGGGGAACTAGGCACACCCTTGTCACTCTGCGCCCAAGCAGAGGTCAGGAAGGATTCCTGAATGCTTACGATTTTATCATGTAAATATAGGATGCCATGCGACTCGTCCATGCCTCAGGGGGAGTAAATAACTTAGCTTCCATTGCCGGGGAGGAAAAATCGCTAACAATTTTAAAAATGTCCTTGTTTTTGTACGGCGCACGTTTGATCTTGGCAGCTAAGAACGTTTTTTTTGCCTCCTGGACTTGTTTGAAATAGGTCTTTAATGCCTGTTTGTACGTGGTTTTATCATTGAGGTCAAAGTTTTTCCGCCAGACCCTTTCGAGATGCTTACATGATCGCTTACTTTCTTTGAGAGCAGTGGTGAACCAGGGGGCGTATGGCCTGGCCGTCTTTCCAGAGTGAGAGGCAGGGGGGGCAAGTTTCCCAGCCCGGCACAAAAGCCAGTCATCGAGGTCCTCGACATCTTTCTCGAGGTCCCTGCTGAGAAAGATCGGGTGCTTTTTTTAAGGGCGATAAGAAGTGCGTCCGGTTTGATTAAGTGAAAGGGTCTGTAGTTAATGATTTTGCAATTCCCTGGAGTCTTGATAGGGTTAGAAGCCTTCTCATATGAGAACTCAAGGAGGAAATGGTCAGACCAAAGAAGAGCATGGGGTTGACTCATGCCTAGTGTGATTGTAGAAAAGATCTGGTCTAAGGTATGGCCTTTTTCATGAGTAGCAGAAGAGACATAAGGATCCAAGTCTAGCACCTTCAGAGTGTCTAGTAATCTGTCTGAGTCAGCATCTTCCGGAACATCCATATGTAGATTAAAGTCACCCAGCACCAGGGACTGAAAGTGCTTATATTTGAGGACAAATGGCGAAACAGCATTGCAGATTGCCGCTAGAAACCTGCCAGCATGCCCCGGAGGTCTATAAATTACGATACCAGCTATGGACTGATGAGGTGATATCACAAGGTGAAAGCCGAGGCATTCTGTGCCCTCCATTTCAACCTCGGGCATAGTAGAACAGGAGTAGTGGTTTTTAAAGATAATGGCGATGCCACCTCCTGTGCCTACCTGGCGGTCTTTCCTGATAATCTGGTAGCCTGTAGGGATAGCCAATGCTAAGGTAGGATTAGATGTCTCACTCAGCCATCTCTCAGTTAAAAATAAAATATCCGGCAATCTATCCACTAGTAGATCGTGGATATTGAGAGCGTGTTTTTTCAGAAACCGGGTATTGAGAAGTAGGGCGCAAAGTTGTTTTTTGCTGTGGCCGTAGGTGGAATCATCAGAGCCTATGTTTCCCCCGATCCCTTTATTTAAAGGCTGCTGGGTATTAGAGGTAAAGCCCTCCCAGCCACATAGGGGGCATGTCTTCCTATGTTGCTGCCGGAAACCAGATATAGGAAAAGGGGGGCATACACACGGTTCCCTCCTCATATCTAAGAGTGTGTCTTTTGCGTAGTTTATACACTGGCCTTGCGAATTCTTGCCGGCAGCGTGGCCTGCGCCGATCGCCTCCGGGGCACAGACGGGCTTGCCTTTGGCATGCCTTCGGCACCCACTCCGGTGTGTGATTTAGAAGATTTACTTTTTGAGTAAAGCTTTTCCCAGTCAGTGCACTGAAATGGCCTCTCTCCTGTGTGTATTCTTCTGTGAATTACAAGATCAGACTTTAGAGTAAAGCGTTTTTCACAGTCTGTGCAGGGAAAGGGTTTCAGCCCTTTGTCGGGTCTCTAATGTGCCGCAAAAAATATCTTAGTCCTATATGCATTTTTCCACTCACTGCTGGTCAAGCGTCTTTCTGTTGTCTGGAGATTGTGTTGTTGATTTAGGATGAAATTGTCAGTAAACATCTTACACTCCGTGGATGTACTGGTCTCTCCCTCATTCACACTTCTTTCTTTTGACTGGAGGGCTGCTGGAGCACGACTGACATTTTGTGTTTTCTCTAGCCTCGGATAGGTAGTAGGATGGCTCTCCTCCTCCTCCTCCTCCTCCTCCTCTTTAATGATGACTGAAATTGTATTTGTCACCGTCCCACAGCCTGAGGGACAGCCACTGCCATGTTTCCTCTTGGTGTAATCATCCACAGGCCTCAGATCTTCTGTCTCTTTTAATGAAGACACACAGGAGGAAGTCATAGAGTCTGGCATGGCTGGTAATAGATCCGATTCCAGACTTCTCTCCAATGAGCCTGTGAGAGCCGTCCCACCTGCACGGAGAGTATCCCATCCGAGGCATGATACGGGCGCGGATGGACTGTGTGCGTCAGTACATGGTGACACTACCTAGTAATCCACATCTGCCTCCTGTGCGTCTGGACGTACCGGCTCTGTGCGCTGGTTCCACTGTGGGCCACGGCCACCGACGGGCAATGGTTCTGGTTTTAGGTGTTGACCTGGTTCCTTCCCATCTGGAAGCACTAGTTGCAAGCTGTGGTGCAGCTGTGGTTCATGCCCTGGTTTCTTGCATGGGCCCCGCTGTAGTCCCTGTCCAGCTGGAAGCACTAAATGCATGCTGAGATCTTGCCCCCCCCAGCAGCCCTGGTTGTAGGCACAGGTCCTCCTGCTGGTCCAGCCGAGTCTGAAACACAGGCCCTGGTTGTTGGTCATTCAGTGAGTTATGAACCCCTGGAGATGGTGCCATCATGAAATGGCTGTCTTGTGGGTCCCAACTATCAACAGACAATGTATCTTGCTTCAAGGGTTCATCTAACTCTGGCTCACTTGAAAACACTTGTGGTAAGCCAGGGACCTGCGTTGGGTCATGATTATCAGGTAAGACTGGTTGGAGACTCGGGCTAGGCTCCCCTGGGCTCACTGGACGAGAGGTTGGGGAGGATCTGCTGAAGCTACAATCTCTGACGCCTCCTGGACTCATCGCCTCAAAAGACACTGCACCGCCTTCTTGGAAATCTCGACACTTTTTTACCCAGATCTTTTCCATAAGATGTGCAACTCGACAAGGGACCTCTCCCACTGAATTGTGCAAGTTATCGAGTTTGGCTTCCAGCCGCCCTAGAATGGCTAATGTAATGTAATGTAATGTGTCTTGTAAAGCGCACTGCTGCCCTGAGGCGTCGTGGCGCTGTAGACCGCTGGGGAACCCATCCTGGCTATCCCTGTGAGATGGTCCCTACTGGGTATCTCCAAGGTGAAACCAGGCATCCCCGGCGAATGTGGGGGGCCGTTGTAGAGATGAGGCAAGCTAATGCCCAGAGTTGTCGAGTGTGATCCCTGGTTAGAGTAGGCACCGAGGCGAGAATTATCAAGTCCGCTGACCCTGGTCCACGACCCTGCCACGTGGGGAATTGAACCCTGGTCCCGGGCCGTTCTCTGCTTCCGGGTTTGCCGCCTCTATCCAGTGAGCCACACCACTCCACTTCACTCCACTCCACTCCACTAACACAACCAAAGTGGGGGAGTGCCCTATATGGGGCTCTGGTTTAGGACCACTGCGCACATCAGAGGTCATGTTAGGGGGTCCTGCTTACAGTTGTGCTTTAGTTGTTCACATCCTTCTCCAAAGCATTTATGAGGACGCTTTCTTGGCAGGACCCAAAAAGCAGAGTGTCTGGCATTGGTAGCTTTCCAAACACTTCCTGGGCCGTCCATCCACAGATCTGGGACAGATCTGGGACCCTGGGTTCTTGGCGCCTCCAGCCTGTGGAGATCTTAAGGTTGGGGTCTTGCAGCGGAGAAGTTATGACTTGGAAAGGCTGCAAGTGTTGCTCTTAGACCTTCAGGGGGAATTTGGGGCCTTTTCATCCCTCTTTGAAGCCTGCGCTCTCCAAATTCTGAATGTTGATGTGCTGCGATCCAGTGCCTGATCTCAGCTCCTCCCGGGCAGGGGGTGTGATCCTCGGCAGATGATGAGGATGATGATGGCGGAGTCTCTGGCATCCCTGGGCACACAGTACTGGTACACATGTGCTTCTTCCCCTTTAAAAAAACTAGCTTCAAGTAATGTTGACTGCTAAATTGGATTGTCTACTCCTCAATCCATGTTTTCTACCTTTCAGCACTGCTAGCCATGGTGCATCTTCATTCTGCCTCAAACATGTGACTGCTGTTCTACAACATAGGTTTGCCAAATAGGGCAGGGAGCCTTTCATATTGAAGGTTCCCTTCTTTTGAATTCTCACCTTTTCAAACTGAAAATTTAATCTAATCTATTTATATATATTAAACATAGAAACTTGCTTTTTTATTGGTTTGGTATGTGAAGGTTTCCGAAATAGCCCCATATCATATAACATACTGAGAATGAGTTCTAGTACAAGTAACATCAGATTAGCCCAAAACAAACCAGAAAAATGAATACCCAAAGAATACTCGAACCCAGAAAAAAAACATTGACTAGTGGTCAAGCCACTTATTGTCTATCCCCAGGTTATTTTAGGACTTTGGGGACTCAAAAACATCAAATACATCCCAGAGTTCTGTGTCAGGGATCACATTCGTGTTTGAGATTCCCATATCTTCAAATGTAATGGTATATTGCATCTGAATATTCTCAAATTCACTTTTAGGGATAAGGTATCCCAGTTGCATCTCAAAACCTCTCAAGCAAAACAAAAAAAAAATCAAGCCAAATTTGGTGCTCAATTATTATTTTAGCTTTTTATTGAAAATGCAATGTCTTTCACATTGCTAGACGGATTTCCAAAATGTCTTCAATATTCACCAACTATTCTCTGTCACGTTGTGAAAATAATGCAACTCGCACATTGGAAAGGAATCACCTAGAGGCTGAACGGGTACACCAAATAGCCAATGCCATGAGATGAGGAATGTATACTTCCCGGGTGGATGCAAGATGCGATTGACAAAGTCATAAAGCATTAGCTGAAGGCGACTGACCCAAATGAGCCAATGTCTGAAGCTGGCAGACCGAAAACAAACTCTTTGCATATTGAAGACAATAGGTCATGCAGACAGATGCGCTGTCGTGGCAGCCCTAAAAATAGGCCTGCAGAGAAGAGCGAGACACTGAATCCAGAGTCGGGTGTTGATTTCATTGGGAACCCTCCTCCGTTCAGGAATGCTGCCGCCGAAATATGAAAGTAGCATGGGACGGGTAAAGGGTAAATTTCATCCAGGGAGGTTACATGAATGTTCTGATGAAAAACTTATTTCAAACAAAACACCACTTCAAAGGCTTACACAGAAAGGACAATTCATTGTAAATTAAATCCAAACGAATTGCAGCCCACAACAATAATTCGATTGTTTTTCTTTTCAATAAAACTCGAAATTTGAAAAACAACATATAGCTCCTGTCAAAACATATGTAACATAAACACAAATGATGGCATACATTCTATGGAATAACAGGTGTTGAAATACCTGCATATACAACGCTGTTCACTCTTTTACATTCTCTTACCACCTTCAGTGGACGCGCATTTTAAACCTCTAATCAATAGTTCTGCTCAGTCCGTCCATTTGTGGTCATGTTGGCACCGAATCACTCTGGACGCGGATTCAGCCCAATAATGCTTGCTATGCCACATCACGCAGCTGTCCCCTGACAGACTATGTAGTCAATGCAGAACGCAATCAGTGCTTTCCGTTAATTGCCACTACAGAGAAAGTGTGTTTTGTTAAGAGCAGTGGTGCGCGTAAATGGTCAGTGCAGATGTACAGCATGCATGATGCAGCCAGATCATCTCCGCTCTTGAAGCCATTTCTATGGCATTACGCTGGGTTGCTATAATTATGCAGTAGCCTTTAACAAGTAGTAACATGACAGTTTTTCTCCGCGACAAAATGAAGCAATGGCGTCCTTTATGAGGAGCCTGTTGCTGATTTACGAGCGGCTACTGACTGCCCAATAAATGCAGGAGAATGTGTGACGAAACAAAGCATGTTTCTTATTCGGGCGCGTGCCCCCCTGGGAAGCAGTAGTACTTTTTGCTGCGTCATCCGGTAGCTTCATCCACTTTTGTTTTTTGGCACTTCAGCTTCTATTTGATACTTGGACACTCGACAAGCTAGCAAGTATTCGACGCAACGAACAGTTGAACAAACCTCACTCCACTACAGTAGCTCTGCCCGGAGGCGTCCAATCAGGAAAGCTGAGGCAAGTACTTATGGATTTTTTTACTGTGTTTTTTTTTGGTCTTCCAATTTCACAGGCTCTTGGTTGTTGTTGCTCTAAACTTAAATCTAGGTTTTGTGCTTGCTGTGTCCATTCGGGTTGTTCATAATTCAAAACACTATGTGAAATTGCTGTATTAATTTAAAGAATGGTAATTATAATGTGATAAAACTGCTACTTTGTTTTACAATGTACTTGAGTTTCGGCGTGTTTGCTGGACAGGAAGCAACAGAGGCCTTTCTCAAATAAATTAACTGAATAGCTTTAAAGTTCTGCCCCTAACAGCCCCATTAAAATGGTTAGCGGGCACATACACTGATGCTGGCAAAGACAGCGAATAAACAATGAAAAAAAGCGAGAGCACAAAAAATGAAACATCAGTCAGAGAAATAAGACACTTCAAGGGCACCTCAACCCACCTATAACTGAAAGTACTTTCGGGTACGTCATTCATACAGATGGGTAAATCATAGAATGTATAAATAATAGTACCCTATAATACAAAATACAAAAATTGAAAAGCATTGACTGGAAGATTAAGGATTCAACGGTAATTTCCAATTCAGCCTTTACAAACACTCTTCCATGTTTTGCGCATATCTGTATTTGCATCTGTGAGCTCTTTCTAGAGCGCTGCTGTTATCTTAAATGTATCAAACTTCCCAAGAATCGTTAACAGAAACGTATCGTCTGGAAATGAAAATGTATTGGGCAAACATTCAGGCCTCTGAGGCTTTTCTGAAAGGTATTAGTTCCATGATTGCCCTAATCTCTCGCGATAGGCTATTCGAAATTTTAGTCCCACTGCAGGGAAGGTTCTGCCTCCCATATTGACACTTTCCCACGAGGCACAGCCAGTTGATCTGCCATAAAAAACGAGATGGAAAAGGTCAAATCGGTCAATAAAAGCGATCTTAAGAATTCACAAACCCTCATAGGTAAAGTTCGATCATCTGCGTTGTTCTTAGGATGATAAAACAATGTACACTAGGCTTACACGGCACCTTCTCTTCCCTAGCTAGTAACTGCTGTCTAAAAAAGGCCTCCTTGATACCAACCAGCTCCTTCTTGTTTCTCGATTCTGGATTAAATAAAAGATCTGCTCTTCCCACATTCACAAAGCACTCCCTGATGTATTTGAGCCACGGAATATGGGAAGCATGGTCAAGGTCCATACAGTCCTAAAGATACATTTTTTAATGAAGTCCCGTGCTGGTCCAGGTTTTTTAACCATTATGAGAGGGGGCCAAAAGAAACAGATCAGTAAGATAGGCCATACCAAGCTCTTCATGTACATTAAATGTGGAGGTACCCTGAGGTACAGCTAGGAGCTGTCTCAAAAGCTGTTTTCGGCGATTTGAGGTTCATCAAGAGCAATATAGCCCCAGATTTCACTACTGTATAACACCTTCGTGATGCACTTGGCCTTACAGAGCAGCAATATTGCCCCAACCGGTCTTTTGCCTACTCTGTAGACAAAATTAAAAATAGCTGCATTCGCCCAAGTAAGTTTACTTTTCTTATGAATTTCTAAGGGCCCCCAGTTCATCTTGGCATCCAATGGGACCCCCAGATAGGAGAAACCCCACATCCTAGGGACTGCGGTGGACCCAACCTTAAAAGTATAGGGCCTGCTCGAATGAGAACCTACTTGCATTACATAGGATTTTGAGTTGTTGATCAGCAAGTTCTGCTCTTCCATAAATTGAACAAAGTACTAAAGGAACGTTTACAAACCCCTTACAGTCCTGGCCATCAAGACAGTGCCATCTGTGTACAGAAAAACAGGAAGGCCATGATGTCCTACCTGAGGCTAATACAATTTAGTCTCCAGTACAACCTTTTCTATTTTGTTTATATATAAACTAGCAGCCCGTCCCGACGTTGTCCGGGTATGAATTGCTGCCGGCCAGTAGTATATTGTTTTTTAGGATTTCGTTTTGATAGCATTTCTTATCTGTGACAGGCCTGTGAAACGCTCCGATTCACAGTGCACTGCTGATGCACTTAAGAGTGCACGTTCAGTAGTGTGTGAACTCGAGTTTCCCTACTTTATTTTTCCTTGCAATATTATATAGCGCAAACTCGACAACATGGCATGAGCACAATTTACATTTTTTTTTTCACAGATTTTTTTGCAAACAAATCAGAATATTTCATTATACATCATGACATTCAGCAGAGAATATGGACACATGAAACCAGAATCTCCAATAAAAAAAGAGAGGTCAATATGCAGAAGTTACAATTTCGAAGAAAAAAAGATATTAGGAATAAATAGTCTTAACGTGATTGTAAAATAAAAGAAAAGACAATCATTATCACTTTCAATCCCTTTGAGTCCATTGTTGTATCGGGGCCCAGATTTTAATCCCTAATTGTTTCCTTTTTCGTCCTTTTGTTGAATATATTGCTAGTTCGAGATTAAATTTGGCTAGTAGGCGAGCCCTCCAGATCGAAAAGGTAGGTGGTTCGGGATTGATCCATTCCTGGGTGATACATGCTCGATATTCAGACATCATTATAAAAATCAAAGAAGCATATTCTTTTTCTATGGAGTCTGATGATAGACCAAATCAAATCAAATCCGGAGTGAGATTTATTGTTCTCCCTAGTATGATCTGAATAAATGTATGCATTTCTAATAATATATTAGACAGTTTAGTACATGAACAGAACATGTGTATTGCGTCTGCTCCTATCAGAGTACAGCAATTACAACAGATTCCTACGGTAGCCCCCCATTTCTTGACTTTAGCAGGTGTATAATATAGATCGAACATTACCATATGATGTTGAGTTTGAGAACGTCCTGAAAATAAAATAGCTTTGGCTAGTTCGATCGATTCTTCCATCGGAACCTCATTCAATCCAAATTTCGCGGCCCATTTCTGTTGAAAAACAGTTAAGTCATCTGGAAGATACGTCATAAGTATATTGTAGAAATATCCTATTTTTCTTTTAGTGTGAAGACTATCTATCAATAAGATTTTTTTTAAAACCGTGATGTTCATTAGCAGATAACAAAATTAGAAAACTATAAATCTGTAGATATTTGAAGTAATCATATGGTAAGAGTTTATATTTATGTTGAAGTTCAGAAAACTTAATTATTTGATTCTCGCACCATATGTCACTTAAGTATTGAATACCGCTGTTTCTCCATCGGTTCATCACTGTATCTCTGAATATGGGGGGGAAACAATGAGGTGAATTTAGAGGGGTGTATCGTAATAGTTTTGGAATCCCAACTAGTCTCTTTATAATTTTCCAGGTTTTATATGCAGCTGTTATAACTTTAAATTTCGTTTTTTTGTAGTAGCTTGGTTCTAATATTTTTAAAAAATAGCCTCGAGCTTCAGTACCTAATGCAAATTCATATATCGGTGGATTATGTGCCAATGATAACGGGGCTTTGTGCCCCAGAATTAGGGGGGAAATGAATTGTAATACAGCTGCTAAATAATAAAATAGGAAGTGTGGAGTAGCCCAACCGCCTCTAGGCTTTGGTAGAATCAATTTTTTATAAGCTCTGCGAGTACCTTTGAATCCCCATAAGAATCTCACTGACATTTTTTCTAATTGTTTGAAAAAAGCCAATGGAAATTCAAGTGGCACTGTTCTAAATAAATATAAAAATTTTGGTAGAATTACCATTTTTAAGACAATATTTCTACCGCGTAGTGATTGGTGTAAGTGATCTATTTGTTCCAGAGTAGTATTAGCTTTCTTCAAGATTGGAGTATAATTAAGCTTAGGAATATTGGAAATTGGAGTGGTTAATTTGATTCCCAAATAAGTTGCTTCAGAGACTACATTGATTCGGGGGGGAGGGGGAGGGGCTGGGGGGTTGTCCAACAAAAAGTATTTGTGTTTTGGATAAGTTTAGTCTGTATCCTGAAAAGGAACCAAAGATTATAGCCAATTCTTCAATCTTGGAGAAAGCTTTTTCTATGTTTTTAGTTACCACTACAACGTCATCTGCGTATGCGAGAGCCCTGTAACTAACTCCTGCAACTTATACCGGGATAATGTCTTCTTCATGATTTAATTGATTAAGAAAAATATCGATATAAATAGCAAAGAGAAGTGGAGAGGATGGGCATCCTTGACGCGTTCCTCGTTGAATAGGAAATGGAGATTAATTAGTACCCACTTTGACGCAGGATACCGGGTTTTGATATAGACTTTTTAGAGCTGTTATTATGCCTGGACCATATCCTTTCATATAAAGCAAATCCCAAAGATAAGGCCAGGCCACCCTATCGAATGCTTTTTCGGCATCCAATAGGGTGATCCCGATTGAAGTATTCGTACCTTCGGCCCAGTCCATCAAAGCGATAATTCTTCGGACGTGCTCTGAGGTATCTCTATTTGGGATGAATCCGTGCTGCCAGCGGGAAACAATTGTAGATATTATTTTTGAGAGTCGAGAGCCGAGTATTTTAGAATATATCTTGCTGTCAGCATTTATTAATGAGATTGGTCTGTAAGATGCAGCATTGAGGGGATCTTTATCTTTTTTTAAAAAGGTCATGATCACAGAATACGCCCAAGAGGCTGGCGGTATGCCCTTTTGGGCCTCATGAAAAGTAGTGAGCATATCTAGTTTTACACAATTCCTGAGAGTCCTGAAAGTCCTGTAAAATTCTAATGGGATACCATCAGGTCCCATAGCCTTTCCTATTGCTAGTGAAATTATAGCTTGTTCGATTTCCTCCCACGTAATTTTTGCTTCTAAAGCTACCTTTTGATCACTAGAGAGTAATGGTAGAAAGTTAGAGCTTCCATAATTCATGAGGAGAGCTGAGGAATAAAATGCATTGTTATAAGTTTTAAATAGAATTGTCGAAAAACCTCCAAAATTGATTCAGGTCTATTATGTATTTGCCCGGTATTATCCTGTATTGAGTCTATGGTGTTGAAAATTTCTTTCTGTCTAATTCTTTTAGCAAGAATTTTTCCTGAATTCTCACCTATCTCATAGATCTGAGAACGAAAGGTTGCCATCTGTTCCGCAAGTTTAATTGCAAAGGTTTCATATAGCTACGCTTTGTGGATGGCTAGATTATTTTCTATATCATTCGTTGGCTGTGTTAAAGCGATTGCTGTTGCCAATTTCTTCTCCCAATCCAGAATATTTTTATAGCCGAGATCTACTTTTTGACGAATAATTTTTGCTTCTTAATAACGTATGACAGTGATTCTCCACGTATTCCTGCTTTGAATGCGTCTCAAACATTCTGTACAGAAGCTGTTCCCCGATTAATATAAAAGAAATCTTTTATCCATTCTGAAATTAATTTTTGATAGTCAGGATCAATTAATAGTTTAATTCAAATGTCCAGCTTCTGACTTGGGGTTTGGGAAGCATATTAGTTTTAATTTCAATCAATATTGGATTATGATCCGAGATTATACGTGGGTAGGATTCAAATTTAGTATCATCAAGTAGTGTTTTTTTAATAAATAAGTAATCTAAGCGCACAAATTTCCTATGTGGCGAGGAAAAAAATGTAAACCCAGGTGCCAGAGGTTTTTTTTCGTAGGCAACATCAAATAAACCATAATCCAGTATCATAGAGCGGAGAGCTTTAAACGATTTTTTCTTCCCTCCTTGATAAATAACATCATCGCGTATATTCATATTGGCTTCTATATTCAGATTTAGATCTCCACATAGTATTAAAGACGGGGACCAGTCAGCTAATTCTAGATTTAGGAGATTTAAGATATTTGGATCATCTACGTTTGGGGCATATATTGAACATATAGTCCATATTTTCTGGTTGATTCTGATTTCGGTAACTGCCCATCTACCATAGTGATCCGCTTTACTCCGAATAGAGTTTCCTAAGCCTCTCCTAATTAGGATTGCCACTCCTTTTGTAGTTGTTCCTTGGCGTGTACATACTACTAAATTTAAGCCCAGATCCTTATACAAATGTCTATCATTCCAGGTTATATGTGATTCTTGAAAACAAAGAATATCAATTTTCATAGTCAAAATATTTTGTGCGGCAATCCCCCTTTTTTTTATTATTTAACCCGCAAATGTTCCAAGAACATATACGTAATTTCTCCATCTAGACAATTATTATCCTTATTACATGCATACCCTTCAGAATTTTTTTTAGAAAATATAGACGAACCAGTTGAGAGCCAGATAAATCGCTATACTCACACATCAATTAATATTTACCATAAAATACTGTGTAGTGAGAGAACATAGAAGAAAGTAGTGTGTGAACTTGAGTTTCCATACTTTATTTTTCCTTGCAATATTATATAGCGCAAACTCGACAACATGGCATGAGCACAATTTACATTACAGAAGAACACATTCATTTGTGGTAGTGATTTGCCTGGAATCACAGGATGTTGAGCTGATGCCGAGATTCGAACGTAGCTCCCCAGCTCTAAAGTTCATAATTCTAGAACTTGTGGCGGAAGGTGTGTCTAAAAATGTATGTCGGTGCTGGCCATCAATGAGAGAGACCTGTGCATTTTTCAAATGGGTGGTGAAAAAATATGAGTATGTTGCTGGAGATGTGGGCCGCCGTGCCACCAATGTACTTACCGGGGGAGGGTAAACACCCATTATTCCGCAACTTTCTTTCCGCATACCATCACTCCGCATACTTTCATTACGAAAGTACCATGACTCTGCAATGCCATTATAACGCATGGAATTACATTTTATATGCTTTTACCACACATACATTTACAAGGAAATTCGTTGTAAATGCATGAATGGTAAATGCATGTTTTTTTTTACTGTTTGGATATGGTAAGTATGGGTATAAGGGTATATATTTTTTATGGTACGGAGGTATATGTTTTGGGGTGTTTGGGTGTTTTAATGGTTCAGATATAGTTTTGGGTTATGGGGTACAGGGTTAGTTTTAGGGTTTAGGGATAGGTATGGGTTTTTTGAGGTTCAGGGCTAGGTTTGGGTTTTGGGGCATAGGGGTATTTTTAGGGTTCAGGTGTAGGTTTGGGTTTTGGGGTACAGTGGTATTTTTAGGGTTCAGGGGTAGGTTTTGGTTTTGGGGTACAGGGGTATTTTTAGGGTTCAGGGGTAGGTTTGGGTTTTGAGGTACAGTTAAATATTCTATTTAACTCACCAATTTTATGAAACACCTCCACTTTGCGCAATTTAAAGAATATCCCTTTACTATGGCGATCTAATTCTGTAAGGAGAATATCAATATGCAACAATCACATGTTACAAGTTTAAAGAAATTTGTTTACAAAATGTATCTAGGTATCTGTAACTCACTACATCACTTACTTTGATGAAATGAGAAAAATTCGTACTCGCGGACCTTATTTCAAGCGCTATCCAGAGAAATCTAAATTGTCAGACGGACAAGAGCAATTAGTTGCTATATTTAGATAAGAAACATATTCATAGAGAGACGAATGCTTTACCGCGTCTCACCTCGGTCACACAACCAAATCCGAGATCGGTTGAAGCATATTATATTGATGTCACAAGGTGTCTCATTTTGGGGATGTTTATTTCAAACACACTTCCAAAGGATCAAAATTATAAATAATCTGGGTTAGTCTCCAAATAGGACTGACTACTATATATTCTAAAGTTCTCGCATATATTTGCCGAGACTCACCTACGTTTCTCGGTTCTAATGGCAATATCGTGAGGATTAATAAATAAACATGGAAGTAATTAGAGCGATCCCAAAGGGAAGGGTGTTCATATATAAACCCACATAGAGATAGGAGGACTCACCCACTGAAATTGTATCCGTAGTGGGTCTGTAGTAGAAGAAGTCCACAAAATATGAAAGGCAAAATAATATAAATTAATCAGATGCGCAACTAAAAACGTGTTTAAAGGAGAAGAACGGGCAGTAATTCACGCTTACCGTGTATCATAGAGTCATCGTCTTATTCAAATCTGGCGTACTGCGTGGTCGCCATATTGCTATGTCTTTTTATATCGAGCCATTTACCAGCGCCATATTGTAGTGTGCAAATATCTCTATTGAATAGTTAAGGATTATATCCCCTTAGTAAAAGAGCTGAATTCTAAAAGTATATTGTTCAGATCCAAGAATAAAACGTAAATTAAGATCTATAATCTAAGTCTTAGTACCTAAATAATGAACATGCTCTACAGTATCTATGCGCGATTCTTGCTCCCTTATCTGACATTTACGTATATTATGCTTTTGAGTAATATCGGTTCTGTATAAATAAAAATACAAAGTTCACCGATTCCTGAACGATTTCCGAAAAAATAAATAAAATAAAATAAAAATAGAAAGTATTTTGTATCCTAATTACCCCAGTCTCGAACCGTGTTTTAGTATACGAATACACAATCCTCCTATACCTAGTGCTAACATGGAGTAGGTTGTTCATAATCGCCAGCGAAAATGGTGATATGGGACGAAAGCCGGTAGAATCCAATAGGAACCAAATCTCAGAGATACATGTTGAGTAATATCAGGAAGGTAAAAGCAATAGAGAAATTATAGAAATAGTTAATAAATAAAAGAACCAGGACTAGACAGAAGAGATAACAGAGGCAGAGGAAAAGTCATATTTCTCAGTTAGAAAACACATTCCTTCCATTTTATGATGCATGTATATTTCCATTATTTACAACATTTGCACAGTTCTCCATTTTTTAAATTTTGTATTAATATTAATTAAGCGGATGCATCATGCATAATGGGCCTAACATCGAGTATATAATTATATGTATGTGCTGTTATGTTATCATACATGGGTACAACTCCATATTCAGTGACCAAGAAAGTATTGAAGCTCTGAATCTAAATTAAGCCCATCTTCAACAGCCCTAAGTTTCATGATCCACATACACTCTCTGCGCCGAAGTTGTAAGGTTCTATCACCTCCTCTCTTATCTGCGCATACAACATCAATTCCATGGTAATGGAATTGGTGTTTCATCGTATCATTCTGGGTGTTGATGTAATGGGCTGCTATAGGATATCTTGTGTCACCGTTTTTTAGTGCTCTAAAGTGTTCCACCATCCTTTCACGAAGTTTACGGATAGTGCTACCCACATATATCTTTGTACATGTACACACAATTACATAGATCACGTATGTAGTCTCACAAGTAATAAAAGTATTGATTTTGTATTCTCCCATTCAATTATAGTTAAATTCTTTGATCTTAGTCACGGCCCACCTGCAAGAACTACATTTTCCACAGTGAAAGAAACCTTTTGGTTGCTATTTAAGCCAAATTGGTTTCTCAGGAGTGCTATAATAGCTTGGGCAAAGTTTGTTGGAAAGAGTAGCACCTTTTCTATACGTAATGTTCGGTTTGTCATTCAGAATTCCCTTTATATCAGAGTCACTCATAAGTAAATGCCTGTATTTTACAAGAATCAGAAATAGCTGATGGCTCCCTTCGCCATAGTTGGTAACCAGTCTAACCAATTCTTTTGTTTCTCTAGCATTTCTAGGACTCGGGTTGGATTTTAGTGTATCTTGTCTTGATATATTCCTGACTCTTCTTATTGCTGTATTAATGATTTTGTCTGGATACCCTCGTGCTTTAAACCTACTATTCATGTCACTTAAATTAGTTTCAAAATCCGTGTCCTCAGAACAATTCCTACGTGCCCTCAGCATTTCGCCATAAGGAATAGAATTAATCTGACATGAGGGGTGGCAACTTAAAGCAGATAATACAGAATTGCAACTTGTAGATTTACGGTACATCCTACTACATAATCTTTCATTTTCAACAAATAGTTCCACATCAAGAAAGGTCAACCTTTCATAACTATATTCTGTTGTGAACTTCATATGAACTTGATTACTGTTTAAATAATCAAAAAACGTGTTTAGTTCCTCTATAGTGCCTCTCCAAATCAATAAACAATCATCTATGAATCGGCCCCAATAGTATATGTGGTCGATCCATTTGCTCCCTCTGGGACCCCAGATCCACTCCGCCTCGAATCAACCCATGAATAGGTTAGCAAAAGACGGAGCTAATCTGGATCCCATCGCATTACTATACTTCTGTTTAAACCATTTATCTTTAAACAGATAGTAGTTGTTCTCAAGCACTAATCTGGTCATTTCTAATAGCATCATTGTGTGTTCATATTGTTCTGCTGGTCGTTTTCTGAGAAAGGTATCTATAGCGTCTATCCCCAGATCATGATCGATATTGCTGTACAGAGAGACCACATCTAGAGTCACCAAGATCATTCCATTTTCCAATGTGACATAATTCATAAGGTTAAGTACATGTCTTGTGTCCTCAATATGTGAAGGTAGATTGTTAACAAATGGACGTAGGTAGATGTCTATATATTGTGACAATTTCTCTGTTGGTCCATCAATGCCCGATATAATGGGCCTCCCTGGTGGTTTCTCTCTAATTTTTATGTATCTTTGGTAGACAGTAAAAACAAGGGGAGCGTGGTGATGTGACTTTTAAGTACATATATTCATCAAATTCCAACAGAGATTGGTCATACCAAATTTTCAGTTTGTTATTGATCACAGATGTTATTTTGGACATCGGATTCGATGCCACCTTCTCATAGTAATGATTGTCATTAAGTTGAGAGTAAACTTCACTTTCATAATCTGAAGAGTTTTATATAACTATATTCCCTCCTTTATCTGCCATTTTAATGACTATGTCAGAATTCAAGGTTAAAGATTTTAAGGCTATACGCTCTTTAGTGGATAGATTATTTTGTTTTGGATATCTGTTATTTTGTCTAATATCTCTATTGATCAGTCTGTCAATATCCAGATTGACCGCTTTATAAAAAGCGTCTATGACATTGCCCGATGATAATTGTGGGGTCCAGCGTGATTTATTTCTCAAACCACTCTCTATTGTTGTCTGGTTAACTTCCAAGTCACTAAGTAATTTCGACATGGTCACAGGGTCTTCTTCGCTCTCTGTAAGGGAAAGTAATAATTGTGTGTCCCGTACCTCTTGAATTGTTAAATTACTCAGTTCTTGTCTAATAACAGTACTAGATGGTTTTGGATGATTTGCGAAGTATTTCTTTATTTTCAACATCCTCGTAAATCTGTATAAGTCAATCTTGGTTAAATTCCAATCAATTCTATTAGAAGGACAAAAGTTTCAACCTTTTTTGAGCAAAGAAATCATGTCAGCTGTCAAAGTCACTGACGAGAGATTCACTATCTCAATTTCATTAATACCAGATGTATTCATCGCTAATTTTTCCAGGACCGAGTCCTCATGCCCTGTCTTACTTGTGGTTCTCCCTTTGCCTCTGGCGCCTCTCCTAGTCTTGCGTTCCCTGGATCTCGTCGGTTTCCTATCCTTATCCGACGCACTTCTTCTAAAAAATTGTTATTGTTACTCCCTGCTGTTGCGCCTGTAGTTGCTACTGCATCTTCATTTTCACTTGTGTGTGTTATAATTGTTTGATGCAGTTTTTCTATATTGTGCAAACCTTTTCTTGGAATATAACTATCATTAACTGATATATAGGAGCGCAGGTGGGAGCCCCCATTGTTTAATGTTTTCTTCCCACACATGTGGATTTTGAGGGGAATCTGGTAACCACCCTTTTTCTCACCTTGCAGCACCACGAATTTGAGAATTTACTTTCTTTCCCTGGAGAGACTTTGAGCGCCCTTTACCTGCGAGGTTACCAGTTGCAAATTTCAATAATCCAGAAGATGTTGCAGGACTCAAGGGGCGATATAAAAACCCCGGGGGAGGACCAGGATAGACGTGGCAGGACCTAAGGAGGTGCTTGAGTTAGCTGCATTGAGGACCACTGAGGAGTTGATTATAACACAGCCACCACCGCAATTCTTTTTCTACCCCCCAACCCAAGCAACTCTACACACCATGTTAATATTTCTCTTCAGTCTTATCCCCAAGATCGTACTGGTGTTCAGCCATTGCAATACTTTGTTCTTCAGTTGGTGAAAGTCCTCTGTAATACCTGGCTTCAGCATGGGTACATTCCCCAAGACCACTACATATGGTGTAGCTTCCGGTGGTAGGTGAAGAGTAATTGGGCTCTGACTCTTGGTACCTGGCATTTCATAAATTAGGGTGACTTCCCCTCCTATCCCGCACTCCCCCCTTTTGGTCTTGGTGATGCCAGACTGGGCCTTCATCATGGGGTTCTCAAGGGAGAATCCTTCCCCTTTGACCTATCCTTTGAGACTAGAAATGGGAGGGTCTGTGGGGGTTGGAGAGTGCTCTCCTGTAGTTTGAGGGAGATGATAAGTTCCCCTGATTTACAGTACACGGCCCAGGCTTACTAAAACCCTCATTGCTAATACGACCCAGAATGGCCACAGGACCATGTTTGGCTGCATTGCTACCCACGTGAACATACTGGGTCAGGTTAAAGAGTTTCTGCTTGATTGAGGCCAGTCGTTGCTTGATTGGTTCTAATTTAGAGTCCATTTATGCCAGTAAGGAACCCACAAACCCTTCCGTCATGGCTGCCATATCCTCTGTAGACAGGGCCTGAGCGCCAAATGTTAGACAACAGAGCCTCTGCCCTGGGATGCTATGCCTTACCCCCTGTCAGGGGTCACTTTGTTTTCGGCCCTATCTCAGGACCATCGCCGAAACCTTCCGATTTGGCATAAGAGGGTGGGAAGCCCTTGGCTTGGTAGTGTTCTTGCTATGACTAGCCATGAACAGTGATGCTGTTTTAACCCTGCTCGCCTCATACATAATGTCAAGTGCGTCTGGTATCCCAATTGCTCCCTGGCCAGGAGTGTGTGGGGGTGAGGCCCCCTCGACTGACTCAACCAATTCTACCAACACCAGGCTGCATCAAGCTGAACCTCTTCGGTGACTAGATAAGCAAGGGAGCAGATGACTAGCCGGGAAAGGAAGAGCTGTTGTTCCACAAGCTCTGTCTCCTTATCTAAGACCACCACTGCATCCTGTAAAAAGGAGTCCACTGTGGTTATCGCCAGGGGCCACAGGAGCTGCCACAACCGTCTTAAGTTTCTCCATAAGAAACCAAATTCAATGCTGAAAATGGGGTTAAATCAGGACATGGCAGCAGAATAAAAACTTCTAGCAGGTATTGCCTAGTCTTGACCAAATGGGACTGGAGGTAAAAGAGAAGCAATAATCTGATAAGCGACAAACAGCAAGATGGGCGACTGGACACAAAGTTGTTAGCAAAACGCCCTGCCTGGTTTACCTTATGTTGGAGTTTGAGCCCCCCGACTCCTCAATAGCTGTGTGTCCAACAGAATCAACAACTGTCTCCAGACAGAGATCCAAGGCCAGAAGACCAAGAGGGAGGACCAAGCCCGGCCTCCTTCGGTCTCTGACAGGCATGGTCAGGCTTGCCCTTGGCAAGGGGTTTGCCTGGGCACAACCTTTGCACTGCATGCCCCGTGGGAGGGAAGCAGCACTTTTCAGCATGCGTGGTGTAGGTAAACAGGGCTCCTCCTCCTCTCACTGAGCAATCTGGGACATGCAGTCCCCCGCTACCACAAAGTCAACATAGGACTCATGCCGTGCCGCAGGAAGGAAGCAGTGCTTTTCAACACGCATCGCGCCAGGAAACAGGGCTCCTCCTCCTCTCGCTGAGCGATGTGAGACACGCAGCCCCCAGCCACCACAAAGTCCACACAAGATTCATATATGGTATTCGTATATGGTATGCCCTTCAATTGATGTGTGATTGCATCTGTAAGTTTTAGGTGCCATTTTTAAGATTGTGATTTCAAATTTTGTTAAGATTTTGAAAAAATGAATTCCTAAATTTCAGATGTTCTGAAGCACTACAATTTCTGAGCCTCTGCCTTCATTATTGTGTGCTGTGAATTTTGAGGTATTTATTGTGATGCTCAAATTTTGGGGTGACCATCTATTTTTGGATTGCACAGTGTATTATTAACACAATGGTCCATGAGGAAACATAATACACACAGGACTGCTCAATAGTCACTCTAAAGTCAGTTTACACCATCTGAGACATATGATGCTGCAGCTGGGATTCCCCCTCTAATCTGTGTGAGGTTAATGCCAGCATCACTGATTGGACTTTCATATTAAGTTGAGCAAATTACAGTTTAGGGCACAGTAGCTCTACCCCATTGAATTAAAAGTGTCAACCTGTCTTATATTTTTTGCCAATAACTGAACAGAAACCAGGGATGTTTTTATGTCACAGTGCCACTATAGGCTATTGAAGTGAACATGGGATGCTGCAAAACTGGGACACACTGACTGTGTGCAGGAGGGATCAAATATTTTATAATTTTTGAAGTTGCAGTCACAATCACTATTAAATGTATAAAATTGCACTGAACACGTTGGCATCTCAAACAGGAAGAAGTACTTTGAGACTTCATACTTGCTATCAGTATTAGGAACAACTGCTCTCGCAATAGGCTCATTAGTGGGCCCTCCGGTAATTAAGCTGTCACCCAAATACTAAGATAACCAACCCAAATACCTGTTACTGCAAGGGACACACCAAGTGTGTGCAGGAGGGATCACATTTTTATAATTTTTGAAGTTGCAGTCACAATCACTATTAAATGTATAAAATTGCACTGAACACGTTGACATCTCAAACAGGAAGAAGTACTTTGAGACTTCATACTTGCTATCAGTATTAGGAACAACTGCTCTCGCAATAGGCTCACTAGTGGGCCCTCCGGTAATTAAGCTGTCACCCAAATACTAAGATAACCAACCCAAATACCTGTTACTGCAAGGAATGTACATCATCACTTTAGTCACTTTTTCATTATTTCCAGATTGTTCCACAGATTTGTAGTGTAGTTCCTATATCCCTAATAGGCTTTGTGCATTGAAATAATATACACTATAGTTTTGACATAGGACTAAGGTCTGTATGTCTTTATAGAGTACATTAAACTTAATTGTGTGTGTGCCAGCTAGCTCAGAGGTCACTAAAAACGTTCTCGAATGAACAAGAAGGGATTAGTCTCTGACAACCGCATAAACATGACAACTTTGTTTCCCTTAGAGTCGGAATAATATCTTCAGAGTCGTGGAAACAATAGATAACTATTTCACTCAGTCAATCGTGCATGTTTCGTTTCTACAGAGTTGCACAGAAATAGAGAGACTGGCGTTTCAATAAAAGGTCTATTGAACAGTCTTCTTTCTCACGCAAGAGATATGAACTGCTACAATCGTAAGACAGAATGCAAAGTATAACGCGTACAGCGTAAACAGTAATATAAAATAATACTGTAATAGCATTTGCTATGACATATATGAAAATACATACATAAATAACACAGGCTAAAATACTCAACTGGTGCTTCTAAATAATCCTACCCTTGTTTTCCTAACCTAAGTCTAGTAGTAGGGAAGACGTAGGTGCTGCTTTAGCATAGGTTTAGTTTTGCCAAGAATTTGCTGAAGGTTTCTCTAGGTTCTACAGCTCCATACCTTAGAATGAGAGAGGTTGGTATCTCTTTGCCGGGACTCGATTTCCCAACACCCTGCAAGGGGAGTCAGAAACACTGGAGCTGGATTCTTGGCAGGAGGATGACAGCGTCTGGTCAGTGCTTCACCTGGGGAGTTGGCTTCCTTTGATACTTGCTGTGGGGAGCTGTGTCGTGCAAGTAGGTAGTCGAACTGCACCGAACAACACTGTGCTTTGCCTTAGCAAGTGAAGGTATATTTATACCTTGAAGGTGTTTAGGAATGCCAGTATTGACGTAAGAGTCGGGCATATGAACGTCATGACTGAACCTCTTGGGTATAGATGTTCATGCATAATAATGAGTTTCTTGGAGAAATCAATAGTCAAGCAAGGGGATGTTCCTAATGGCTTAAGAGTCTGGTTTTCCAAGAAATCGTTGTGATGTAGATGAACGGATGGAAGTAGCCATGCCTGTATTTGGGTAGCATGGGCTATGCCTAAATAATGACTGGATTTCTAGGCCTATATAAGGGCAATGTGGATTGTACCTATATAAGGGCATGAATCGGGAAAATTCATACAGAATATACACAACAGATTGATCAGTCACAGTTCTATCCTCTTTTCTACTCCCTGAAGCCAGACATCCAGCATTATCCTGTAAAACTAATTTGTTTGACTTGAATTCAAGTTTGACTTAAAGCACTTTTTAGGTAATAAGTGGTGGTAGTTTTTCTTTTTTTATCACTGACACCATGTTAGCCATAGACATGAGAAATCAAAGATCTAAAATACCTGCACAACAGGAAAGAATAGGTTACAAAACCCAGATGCTGAGCACCAGAAATAAGAGCAGGGCATGACTTATCTTCATCCGGCCTCTGGTAGGTCGCGGACATGCTCTGTAAAGCACATGCCCCTTAGGCATTTTATAGCCTAGGCCAGTGGTTCTTAACCTGTGGTCCAGGGTCTCCTGGGGGTCCACAAAGCGGGTCAAGAAGAGAGTTGCTTTCTACATTCCCCAACGCCCGCTTAGGTCGGCTGCCCAACGATTGATGGTAATTCCTCATTTCCGCCGAGCTAGGATGGGCGGGCAGTCTCTATCTGTTAAAGCAGCCATCCTTTGGAATGCCCTCCCGTTAGAGCTGCGCCACACTCTGACCTAAGATGTTTTAAAAAATCACTTAAAACCCACCTTTTTTAACAGGCCTACTAACTCATCTTCTCTCGCCAGTTGTGTTAGACTGCTTCGCGCCAGGATACTCAGGAGTAGTTGCGCGCTCTACAAATCACAATATAACATAACATAACATAACTCAGGAGCTCCGCAGCAGCTTAGAAAATTAAGTACGCTTAACAAATCAATAAAGTCCATATAAAAAAAGAAGCAAAAAGTTCATTGAACAATGGGTCATCTTGAGTGAGACAACTTGGGTGCGCCATGGTTGGTGACAATGCTATACAGACCGATTGTGTTTGTTGAACTTAGGCCTGGGCGTAGTTTGCAGAGTTTTGCTACCTAGAACTCCATGAAGTTACAAAAAAACTCAGCAAAGTTCTCCAAATGGCGGAGTGCAGGGTGAACAGCAGTTTGTGCTGGTATTCCTGCAGCTCGGGTAGAAATTGTACTCAAGCGGCAGCTCGCACGCTTACCTTTTGCGATCGCGAGCGGGGAAAAAACGCTTCTGCACATCGCAAAGTGGAGTTTTCTGCACTCCGCGAGCCACGCAGAGTGCGGAGTGCTGAAAACTCTGCAAACTCCGCGAACGGCGCGAATTTCACTGCCCAGGCCTAGTTTAATTACTGTGTTCGTTAAAAACAATAAAATTGATTATCAAAAAAAGAAGCAAAATGTAATATAAGAGGCTAAACATAAAGGGCTGATTTGGAGTCTGGCAGTTTTGCAATTGCCAGACTTGCAGTAGCAGTGGTTCATCTTTTGCTTTACAACTAGCAAACTCCTTGTGGCGGAGGACTGATGGCTGTGCCAGGGAAATGTTGTTGCCTGGAGGTGGCGCACCACAATGTAGTATGCTCAGCGGGACTGGTACAGTCCTGCTTAGCATATTAGAAGTTCCGCCCTTGCTTCCATGAAAAGGTTGATGGTGTAGGAACAAAGGCTCTCCCGCCATCGGGATACATTGAGGGGACACTACATGTTCCCCCCTGTCTGTATACCTCCAAAGCCACTACTAAGTATTGTGGAATATAACAGCCAGACAGCATTATGCAAATGGGGAAGCCAGTGCCCGATAGTCCAAAGGACTCTTGTCCTCTAAGTCTTCTGGATAGGGATTGTCTGCCTCAAGAAAGCGCTAATCTGCCCGTATCGCAGAAAATGTCTCCCCCCAGCTTCTCATTGGCTCTGCTGGTCTGCAAATGACAGCCATTCTGTGCCTCATCAAAGATCCCCCACCTTGGAGATGCCAATCAAATCCCAGTGCCTATGACCTGAGACTTTGAGGAGCTTTGTCAGTGCCCCCCAATCCCACAGCAGCGTCTCCAGGGTTAAGCAACCTACTCAGCCCAGTCTGCCCATTGCATGCCACCAGGTCTGCAACACCAAGGCAGTCGGCTCCGGGATAGTTGAAACTCTCCCCGCACCATACGTTCACTGCATGAAGCTATGCTGCTCCAATACCCGCTGGTCGGCCTTCAGGTCCAGTTCCCTCCAGTTCGCAACAAGCGGGCCACCCAATAATACAACTGCAGATTCGGAAGAGCAATGCCTCATCACTGTCTCAAGATCTATCATCAGGACACCCCTATCCTGGGAAAGGACCCAAACCTATGCCTCCACTACATGAAAAAAACAGTTGAGAACCTCAAACAGTGAGTTTTGTGCAACATAAAGGAACTTCGGGAGATAAATAATTTTGTACAGGGCTGTCCTACCCAATAAGGACAGAGGCAGCCGCCTTCAGTGCTCGATGACTCTATGAAAGTTATGTAATACCCTCCCTGCGTTTCTCTCACTGAACAAATTGCGATCATCAGTCACATATATCCCCAGGTAGGTAAACCTGAGGTCAGACCACACCGACTGCAGATGCCAGTCACCCGGCAGCATACAGTGGGACAGCGATATGCCATGAATTTACCCTAGTTAATAGTGATTCTGGAGAAAAACAAAAATGCGCAGGATGTCCATAACCATCAGCAGCGAGCAGTCCGGATCGCCAGGTAGAACATAACATCGTCCTTGGACATGGAGATCACATCTTCCCCATATCTATCGCAGTGGAGACCCCACAACAGTGCATCACATTGAATACAGGCCTCCAATGGCTTCATTTCTACCACAAAGAGCAGCAGGGAAAGGGGCACTACTGCCAGGTGCCAGCTCAAATTCCTCTGACTGTACCCCGTTCAGCCGCACTCTCTGCCAAGATGTTTAGTACAAGAGCTGTACCCATACCCATAATGAAGAACCGAAGAACATAAGCTCAAGAAGGGCCCACAGGTAGGGCCATACCCGGAGTCAAATGCCTTCTCGCGGTCCAATGCCAATAGAAGACCAGTTCCTCGATATTGCGCCTCTGAGCCCAGCAGCTAAAAACCCACCAGAGACTGTGGCGGATAGAACTATGTGACATGAACCCTGATTGACCCGGAGCACCACTCCATTTATCATTAGCAATAGGTGATTCACCAAAACTTTAGCAAGCAGCTTAGTTTCCACATTCAGTAGGGAAATCGACTGATGCAAGGTGCAGTATGCCGAGGGCTTCCTAAGTTTATGGATCGCTACAACCTGCACCTGCCGAAGATCCAAGGGAAACTCACCCTTCAACTGAGCCCCACAGAACAGAGAATGCTCTTCAAACTTTTCATGGAACCACTGACTGTAATCCTCAAAAATTCCAACATCCAATACCACATGTATGCGGATAATACCCAACTGTACATGAAACTATCTTCACCAGAAGATATCCAGTCTCTCAACGGAACCCTGCACAAAACCTTAAACTGGTTAGCCTCCAACCACCTCAAACTAAATGCTCTTAAATCTGAATTCCTCCTCATTTCACCCACAAGGCAAACCCCCACTGTAGTGAACTTCCTCACAAACCTCACCACTTTCAACTGCACACCACACTTCATTGACTTCACTAAATAATTGGGTGTTGTATTAGATAAGAATCTAAACATGCAATACCACATTAGAGCATCGACCAAAGGAGCAAACTACCATCTCAGCATCCTAAGAAAACTAAAACCTGACCTCCACAAGATGACTTCAAATCGGCGGTGCAAGCACTTGTCATTTCAAGACTCGAATACGGCAGTGCAACTCTATGCGGTCTCCCTAAACTCAGCCTAGCCCAACTCAGAGCATCTCTGAATGCTGCGACTAGACTTATCACTGGTTCTAAGAAATCCAACCACATTTCGCCAGAACTAAAATCACTCAACTGGCTCCCGCTAAAGGCAAGGATACAATTAAAAATGTGCATGTATGACCCGTTGTGCACTACACTTCAACAGCACCCCTCTATACCTGAAAAACATGCTCAAACTATCTGGTAGTGCTCAGTCCTCTAGGAGCACCAGCACTCTGCTACTTAAGCCAAAGAAATAAAAAAAAACTGAAAACCTACAAACGCAATTTCTCCGGCTCTGCCCCGAGAATCTGGAACTCCCTACCTGTTGAAACAAGACTGATTAAATCAACTTTTTCATTCAAAAGGGAGTGAAGGCTCTACTGATGAACAATTTGTGGAACTAGTAGCCTCTCTCTCTTACCGTCCAGCCTGTTTTAGCGTAAGGTGTTACCAACTGCCCTATGCTACAGCCCTGTATTGCCTGCTTCTGTGTTATTGCTATTCCCAATGTAACTTGTCGTACCTACTACCTGACCTCTGTCACAGCTCACTTTCACCCGTATTCATGTCAATGTTGCTCCTGATATATATTGCCTAATTGCCTTATCGATCTGTACCCTCCTCAACCTCATGTGATACCCGCTTGGGTCATGTTTGCGCTATGCAAAACTTTTTAATAAATAAATATATAAATGAATAATGCAAAGGATTGAGCACCTTCCTTTTCACACCCTGAAAATACTCTGGAGGAAAGCCATTAGAACCTTTGGTCTTCCCACTCTTGAATGTGCCAGGGCTTCAACAATTTCTTTCTCCGTGATCTCAACCTCAAGAGATTCCCAGACCTCCCTGCCCAAACAAGGCATTTGGAGATCACGCACAAACACCTGCATACCCTCCACCACCTCCTGCCAGAGGCGAAAGGTGTAAAGAGTGCGAAGATTGCAAGCAAAGTTTTGGGTTGTTGTCACAGGTGTTTCTGCCCTCTCTTCATTTGGTGTACAGACCGGCAGGATCCAGCATTGGCCCTCCTCCTTCCTGGCCAACCACGCCAGCAGCTTTCTCACTTTCATCCCCGCCTCATAGAGCCTGCTCTGGCTTGCCCAGTAAAGGGTCCTTTCCTCCTGGTGGACCAGCCAGCTATATTCCTCCCTCAACTAAGCCAAACATCGAGCATACTCTGCGTTTGGTTGCTCCACACATTTTCAGCCACCCCATACGACAACTCCCTTTCCAGCCCCAGCACATTTTGATGTCCCTCCCTATTCTTCATATGCATATATCTGGCCCAGACCATCGTCTTATATGCCTCCGAGAGTACTATCCCGAAAGAAACTGACTCCTCATTTTCCCAGAAGTACTGGCACATCCGAAAAGTGGTGGCAAGTATTTCCATCTGTCAGCTCCCACAGGTCCAGATGCCAGCCAGAATTGGGATGGGGTCCAGGAGCCCACAGCTCCATGAAGATTGGGGAGTGAGTCCAAGTGCCCCATGTCAAGTAGGTGATGTTCCTGTTCCTAGAACGTTGTGACGCAGGTACTAGAAAATAATCAAGGTGGGCTAGTGAGTGAGAGATGTTGGTTGTGTGTGAGAACTGCCAGTCCCCAGCAGCGTCACCTGCCACAGGTCCTCTAACTCCATGGCCATCAGTAAGGAAAGAAATTATCCATGGGTGCCCCCCTATCTGCACCATGCGTTTCACAGCCCATTGCAGGGTAAGGCTGAGGCCCCCCAATAACAGCACTGTCTATGGCAGTCAGTGATCCATTTGCCCATGCTCACCAGGACATGCCCTTCAAAACCAGGAGGAAAGTATCAGGAAGCCTCTATCAGGCACGTCCCATTCCATACGCCACATACCGCCATCCAACAACCAGACGAATCCACCCACGTTTGCGTTATCTGGGTTGGCGTGGACTATGGACCAAAATGCCAAACCCCCAGGGCTCCAGATGAATAGCCAGCCTGAACCATATACTTAAGCCTGCCCCTTCCCAGGAAGTTACAATGGGAAACTCCCCCACCACTGGGTGCCTGCACACATCAGCAGCAGGCAGGAGCCGGATAAAGCCCTGGTATGACCCTGCTCCTCACTCCAGCCTCCTCCTCGTCAGATATTGCCCATGACCAACCCAGTAATCATGGCCCCAAAGGGCACCACAGGCCCCACGGTTCCTTAGCAACACCCTCAGCTCCCCCCGACTGGTAGGCAGCGACGGGTAGAACAAGGCTGGGGCGGTAGACGCAGGATCCTGGCACCAGCGGGCCAGCAGCAACAGAGCTCCAGACTAAGCATCCAACTTCGTTGCCGCTGTGACCACGCCCCCTCACAAAGCCATCTTAAAAGACAAAGACTTCATATACCTTAGGGAACTACGCTCCAATAGTGGAGTAACCACAGAGTGTGTTTGTATTTCTTCAGGATACTGAATGTCTATGTGATTTAAAAAATGCACCTCCATCTTTCTAGGATAATCGTGTTCCTTGTTAAGAGGCATGAGAAACTTCAATTTTGGCTAGTCTCTATCACGTTCCCCAAAAGTGCAAAACTAATACTATTGTAAAAGATGGGTTTTTACATATTCTGCTATATTTGTGATGGGCCGAATAAAACAGGTCGTGATCCTATAGGTACCTGCACATGTTTTATTATTATACATTTATTGCTTGTGGGAATGTCCCCTTCACATTGTGCAGGTGCTAAATCTTCACTGTGCCAGTGGATGTTACAGGAAGGAACTGACAAACATCTGCAGCTCCTTCTACAGCGCATGTTTGCCTGGGTGCACGAAAATGGGTGAAACTTCTGTTGTACTTCCATGGCAATTTGTATTATGCAGCTGCTAAAATAATTTTGGATGATCGAAGTCTGACAAGCCAACATAGATTGGTGCATGCTGAATGAAAAGTTTATGAGTCGGGTGGGTGTCCTACAAAAATTGGCAAAGGTTGTGGAAATGAAGAAAGCATCCAGTATGACAGACAGTGATTGGAAATGGTCAAAGCCAATATTCCGGTCAGGCACAGGGACAGGTGGGCATGATCCACGGTATACATTGAAAGGTTCTGTTGTTGATCTAACCGCAGTCTGGCGATTCTTTCTGATAATTGGTGATACAATAGATGTTGTTATAAGTAATGTTCTGGGCTAATATTTTCTCTTAAAAATTACATTCAAATACTTTAAAATATGTGGGGTTAAAGAGTACATAGAGTTTTGGGAAATATATGCAAGTATAACCTATATATGAAATTCTATTTCTGATGTGGTGCAAAGTTGGCAACTTTATATCTTTATGATATGATCTTCTCTGCCTTTCTAAATCATATGGCTCATTAACATAGAAAGTGTTACTGAGTTTACACGAGTTAAGCGTACCACTTTAAATGCACATTCCACTGCCCCGTGGACACCAAGCGGTGTGCAAGGCTCTTTTTATTTCCACAGTATTTAAAAAAAAAAGACCATTTTGACTGCTTGCTTGTGTTTAGGGAGCGATAAGAGACCAGATCAATTTTTATGGACTTATTTCCATTTTTATTCTCTCTAACAAAAAAACACTCAACTGCACAATAAAGTCTAGATTAAAATGTGTTTTTGCCAAACGAGTCGCACAGTTAAATGCTCTTAAGTTAATGGATGCGAGGTTACAGCAAATGTTTTGCTCTGTGATCTGACACTGGTATGTGAAACATGGATTCTTGCTTTATGCAAGCACTATTTCTGGGAAACAGTTTGGTGCTCTTTAATTGTAAACTTACATCACCTGCTCTCAGAGTCATAAATGAAAGCAAACAACTGCCTTGCTTGTTGTCTAGCTTTGATCCTACAGGATCTTTCATTCTATTTTGTGCCTCTTTTTATTGATGCCCAGGCTCCTCAGGAAGCCTTGTCCTCACATGATCTCCCATGAGCTAGTCTGGTAGGGTGTAGACCAGATAAAAATAGATATGTGATTCAAGCTAAAATGACATCTGGTGTTATCCGCTGTAAACTGAGCTGCTAAGGAATACCCTTCCGACCGGGCTAATGCTTGGGACTTCCACAGCTCGTTTAACATCAGGGGAGGGACAGAGTGGTCATGTCGACTGGATATTAGGGCCCTCATTAGGAGTAGCCCGTTAATTCTGATGTATCCAGTAACAGGAGTAACAGAATTATGAGCTTAGCAGAAACTTCTTTGATTAGTGGTATTCCACACACAGTTTCACCTACTGCTAGCAGATGAAGGGGAGGATTTACAAAACATTCACACAGTGCAAACCCCGCGAGGCTGTGCTGCGTTGCGCAACAGGGAGGGAGCAGGAGAGCGCCATATCTTCAGTGATATGGCTCTCTCTTCCACTTTCCCTTGCGCCGGCGCTGATTACAGCTGCCATGGGCACAGCACACACCTTAGCGCCAGCCTGCTAGGGTGTATGCATTAGTCTAGGGTAGATTTTGTACAGTAATGTATACATGCAAAGTCTGAAAAGGAAGGAGAAATTAAAGCATGTCTCCTTCTGTGCGCCTACGTGAAAAGGGCACAGTTTTCTCATGCTAAACCTAATCTACTTTATTTAGTCAATTGGGTTTAGCGTGAGAAGCTTTGGGTGGTTCCATGGGAACAGCCATGCTGCATCCTTAGTACGCCCCCCTGGTGCAAAGTACTGCGATACAGCACTATACGCTGCTTTGCCTTACCTTTCCGTTATTTTCAGTGCTAAACAAGTTTAGAGCTGGAAAGTATATAGGGAAAATATTTTGCACGGATTTGTGTCACTTTTGTGATGCAAACCCAGGGCAAAATCTTAGTAAACCTCCCCCGAAGTCTCTGTGTGGGAAATAATGTGGAAAATACCATGGAAAGCCCAATTTCCACACATTAATCCCCTAAAACGTATAATTGCTGTTATTTTATCCCCACTCAAAAATTAATAGGGACCTTAGAATTGACCACTCTGTTACATATGTTAGATCTGAGAACCAGTTTTGTTGATCCGGGTGGCTCAAGAAAAATAAGATGCATCTTTGCTATGTGTCTGCCAGGCATATACACTCTTCTGATAAATTACTTCTCTATGGTAACCCTGGGCGTAGGACTACGCTACGCTTGCGTAGTTTGTGCATCTACACGCTACGCAAATTGCAAGTAGCAGAGTGCAAAAACGCGAAGCGTAGTGGGCATTTTTTGCTTGCTCGTGGTCCTCAACGTCAAGTTGCTAATCGCGAGCGTAGAAAATAAAACTCCCGGCGAGATTCTCAGCGCGGGGAGGTCAGATTTCTCATTGCGAGTGGTCTCGTATGCTCGAGACCACTCGCGATGAGAAACTATCAGTCCCCGTGGAGAAAACTGATGCTGGAGTACGTATCTACTCGAGCGGCAGAAAACAACCGCTTGCACTGTGCAAGATGCCGTTTGCAATGATGTGCACAGTGCGGACAAGCATCAGGCACTGTGCAATCAGTGCGAACACCATTACCCCTACAGCACTACGCAGCTTGCGTAGCTTGCGTAGTGCGAAATGCACTTCGGGTAGCTACGTGTAGAGCGACTACGCAAACTACACCCACGGTTACTCTATGGTATGGTCTGCTCATGCGTCTGTTGGTTCAGAGCAGGCACTGATACTTGTTGGTGCAGAGAGGAATATTAAAAATGATGAGTGCAAATAATCTCAGTCAGTCGTGCTCATCCAGTTCCTTGTTTTTTAGTCACTATGCCACCCCAGACAGAACCCAACTATATTCAAATCCGCCTTAGTCCTACTTCAATAAGAGCAGTACAGCCAAAACTTCCAGGCCAGGTCCATTCAGAGCCAGAAAACTAGCAACCCCAGACTGACCTGTCAGTTCGGGATGGACTGTTCCCATGACGAGCTGTTTGAATACTGATTTGCAGAATGTGATCCTCTGTCTAGAGTATCCCCAAAAGATCTCTTTTAGATCCAGAGAATGCGAAATTTCACATTTTGAGGTGCATTTTCCCTAGGTCTATGTTACTCAGCAGTGCACTGCTAGGTTACTACTGAGAAGTATGTAATGAGTGCTATCCAAATGCTGGGGACGCTGGCTTTGTTGCTAACATTCTTGTAGAAGCTTTTATATATCCATTTTTGGATTTATTCTTTGAACAAACACCAGGTGACTTTCGTAGTGTAGGCAGACAAAATATACACAATCATTCCATTTTGGAACTGAATATTAACAAAAAGCATTCCCTTAAAATCCAGAAAAACACTACAAAATGATCCATTTTATAAAGAAAATTCCAGAAGTCGTTTAAAATGTGTGGATAATTATTGTGTGAAATTATTTTAATTTAATAGCTTTTATTTGTAATCATGTAGAGCATTCCAACAGAAGATCTTAGAGCAGGAGCCATAAATTAGTGAGGACATTGTGCAAGAGGTTGTGATCTACACCACGGGATCAACATATTTAGTGATTTTGAAAGGTGGAATGAACCAGTTGTAGAAAAAGGTAGGGCTAGGACCTTTCTCAAGATTTGCCCGGCGCTAACCGCCCTTGTACCATTCAAGTTTACAAAGCAATGAGGCAGGCGCCGGAGACCAGAAGGCAGGAAACAGAAGTTTTATTCCGACGGAGCAGAACACATCAGATCAGACAACAAGGTATCGTCTCGAGGTGCTCTAACAGCCTCTCGGAGGCCTGGCCTCTTATACACTGGTTTATGGCATGTGACCTTCCTTTATTACAATCAGAACTTTGTAAAGCAAGGAAAAGACATCCCCGTAATCCTCGTGTTAATCCCACCCCCATATACCTTCACAATAGAGGTCCTCAACCCGCTGATAAGAGGAGGGGGTCATCACGCAGCTGAGTGTTCCATCGAGTCTTAGGATGTGGGCGCCTGATCATATCACAGGGGGTGGGGAGGCCTGGATCAATAGAGGGTCCTTTGAAGGAGGGCGACCTCATACAATAAAGGGCAGTAAATGATATCTCCCGGCTTAGGCAATGGCCTCGGACCTGTGTGGACAGTCGGACACGGGGTGAGGGGCCATCAATGGAGTGGTATTCATGCCGCGTGGACAATCCAGTGCAGAGGGGAGGTTTATCAACAGAGGGGCATTCATGGGAGGAGAGGAGGTGTTGGTCAGGCGCTGGCGTGACTCCCAAGGACAGGGTCATGCAGAAGGGTCATGCCCATAAGGAGGAGGGAGGGGGAAGCCAGGGTGCGCGGAGGATGCTTGCTGGGTCAGAGGGGCGCGCTGGCGATCGATCGTGGACAGGGAGACCATAATATCTAAAATGGCTGCCATGCACGTAGTACATAGGTGATCTAAAATGGCTGTCATGCACGTAGTACATAGGTGACCTAGAGTGGCTGCCGTGCACGTAGTACATAGGTGACAAGCTGGCGCAGATGATGTTCAGATCGCAAACTAAAATTCCACAGTCCTCCCTTTTAACATGTCTCGCCAACTTGTCAGTTCGGATTTATCCCCATAAGGCCACGTATTTCTACTTCATAGAGGGGGCTCATGTGCTCATTTCGGAAGTCCAAAGTCTTTGGGCACATACAGTTAGAAACAAGGCCGAACCAAAGGTGGCAGACATTGGATACCTAAGCAACACCCACATAATATCACAACAGGTATCAGCACGAAGGAAAACAACTTCCAACCCCAATTTTTCAAAGTGTCCCAAAACCAGCTCCCAAGCGACCATCCTTCCTGTTCTTGGTGAACCTCCGAGGAAAGTCTGTGGAGGTGTTCGATGGCTTTGTAGACTGAAGGCGAGTTGTCTGGCACGTAGGTGCAGCAGCTGGATCCGATGATGCGGCATGCTCCTCCTCAGTCGGCTAGGACCACGTCTAGGACGAGTCGATTTTGAAGGGTCACAAGGCGAACCGCCTGAAGCTCCGCAGTGTTGTTGGCGAGGATACCAGCCGTGATGTTGATCGTTGTTTCTACTGCCTGGGTCAGGTGTCGGATAGCACGGCTGTTTGCCATTGGGCCCCACAGGGGAACAAGTTCCTTTGCTGCATCCAGGAACTGTGCTCCGGTGGAGTCGGCTTGTCCAAGGTCGTCTGCACGCCTCTGCCGGTGGTGGTTGGCAGGGGCTACATATGTGGGTGGGAGAACGAAGGCAATATAACAGGTGCCCTTCCAACCTCTCGGGAGCCAGGTGTAAGCCTTGGTACCACACACAAAGTACATATTCGGAGAAGCAACAAAAGAAGGGGGTTCGGCTGAGTCCAATGTTCTGGTGATTCGGCAGGCGCTGTAACCCACCAGCTGCATTCCCTGGCCTTCGAGACACACGAGACCTGTGACATTGATAACAGACAGGGCCACAGTTAGAGTGGCGGTAGTTTGTTTTTCCAGATGAGTGAAGGTGGTTCTGGCTGGATTGTGGAGCACCTGTACTTCGACTCGTTCTTTGGCTGGAATGTCTTTGATGAAGGTGGCGCCTGTGAGCGCAGGACACAGGGCAGCTGGGGTCTTTCCTGTTTTGTTCAGCCAGAACCCAGAGTAGAAGTGTGACACTGTCCGGCTGGAGGTGGCGTTGTCCCTGTGGCTCTCTTGCATGAGGTTCAACCAGGCGAGGCAAGAGCCGTGAACTGAGAAGGGTGAAGGGATGAAGGGGATGGAGTGTCCAGTGGCATGCGGGAGCAACCCGCAGATCCAACAGTTCGTAGCATTTGCAGCAAGGTTGTGTTGGTGCAACAGTTGCACGAAGGAATTGTTCCAGAATTCCCTGCGCCTTTCTCGGAGCTGAGGCGACAGAGAGATTAGGTGATGCTCTTTCAGGGGTGTTGGCTGTGCAGTAGGTAGCAATGTCTCATGAGCCGGTGTGCTTTCCTCCAGAATCCAGAAGGAGGTCATGAGGAGGAGGCAGAAGAGGAAGACAATGAAGAGTGCAATTGTCTTTGATTTGTGCAGGTTGTCAGTCTTTGGATTTCTATACTGGGTATTTCCCGTTGCTTCCATCATCTTCTTATCTGGCGCTTCCATCATCTTCTTATTTGGCGCTTCCATCACCTTCAAGGGGGCTCGGTAGTGGGCAGAACCACAGACTTCGTTTAGCTTCTCTCCCGGCAACCCTTGATTGTGTTTAGGTCACCGTTCTGAGATTTAACTTAGTCCGTGGCCTACTTAGCCGAAACTCCCTCCTTTCGACGCAGGAAATACCCTTCTCTGGATGGCACAGTGGGATCAGAGAATTTTGCAAGTTCGAGTGCCTCAGTATCGGGATAACAGTCCAGTATCGGTCGGTCTTTGCTCAGGAGCTCTTCTTGGGTGCTGACGTTTTCTGTCGTGGCCAGGTTTGCAGAGACCTTCCGGCAATGATGCGCGTGCAGCCAGTGCTTCTTCCCCTCCACTCGGAGTGCCGTTCGGGTGGTGATCAGCACTTGCCAGGGGCCCGTCCACCGAGGTTCCAGACTCTTGGTTCGCTGGAAATTTCGTATCAGTACGAAATCTCCCGGTTGGATGTCGTGGCCGGGGCCCCTGGAAGCATCGGGGATGGCCTGCTGCACCTGTTGATGAATGACAGACAACGTTTTAGTTAACTTGCACAAATAATCAGACAGTAGGACGTCCGGGACGTCATGAATGGAGGTCGGTTTGGGAGCAGTCCAGAGATTCATCGGTCGCCCAAACACGACCTCGTAGGGGGTCAGATGGTGCTTGGTGGGAGTGGAGCGCATCGATAACAAGGCCAGTGGGAGGGCATCCGGCCAGTTAAGTCCAGTGGTGGCCACTATTTTTGCCAGTTTCAGCTTCAGTGTGGCATTATGGCGTTCCACTAGACCGGCGGATTGGGGGTGGAAGACCGCATGAAACCGTTGCTTCACCCCCAACCCCTTTAGGATTAGTTGGATAACCTCAGCTATGAAGTGGGGGCCATTGTCGCTCCATAAAATTCGACAAAGGCCATAGCGAGGGAAGAATTCCTTCAGTAGTACTTTGGCAGTAGTCATGGCAGTGTTGTCACGGGTTGGATAGGCCTCCACCCATTTGCTGAAGGCACAGACGATGACTAGTACATACTTCAGGTTTTGACATCTTTCTAGTTGGATGTAGTCCATCTGAAGGACCTCAAAGGGATGATTGGGGGTCCCAAACCCTCCCCGGGGTACTACAGTTCCTTTCCCGGGGTTGTGTTGCAGACAGATAAGGCACTGCTGAACTAGGCGTCTGGCTGAGTCAGGGATTTTGTCGTTGTGCCAGACTTTGGAAATGAGTTCGATCATGGGTGCAGATCCTATGTGTGCGGGGGAGTGAGCCATTGTCAGTATGGGAATCAGATATGAGTCGGGCAGCAACCATTTGCTTGCATCCTTCGTTCGCCAACAGCCCTCCTCATCCTTCAAACCCACCCTTGCCCACTTAGTAAGCTCGTGAGGGGTGCTGGCCGATTGTATGTCTCTGATCATTATCCTTGTGTCACTCCATGTTTCTGCTTGTGACCTGGTCATGTACATGCGTGTCACCGTCCTATTCTCAGCTGTGGTTCGTGCAGTGATGTCGGCCAACGCATTCCCTTGTCCGACTAAGTCTGTCACCCTTTTGTGTGCCTGACATTTTATCACCGCTAATCGTTTGGGGAGGAGAACTGCTTCAATCAGAGCGGAGACTAAATCTCCGTGGAGGATCGGGGTGCCGTGGGATGTCAGGAATCCCCTCTCCCTCCACAGGAGCCCAAAATGGTGGACCACTCCGAAGGCATACTGGCTGTCCGTATATACGTTCGTGGTGGTCCCTGCGGCTATGATGCATGCTCGGGTGAGGGCTATCAGCTCTGCTGCCTGGGCAGATCGTTGTGTGATGCAGGCTGTCTCAACTACTGTTCGGGCTGTCGTTACTGCATAGGCAGCTGAGGTGGTGCCATCTGGGAGTTTGATGCATGAGCCGTCTACCCATAGCTCTCCATCGGGGTCAGTAAAAGCAGTGTCTCGGAGGTCAACCCTACTCCTAGTTTGTTCGTCCGTGAGGGTCACACAGTCGTGTATGGGAGGAACGTCGGGGTCATTCTCAGGCAGGGGTAACAATGTGGCAGGATTCAAAGTCGTGCATCTTTTTAGTGTGATGTGGGGTGCAAGTAGCGTCAGTTCATACCCTGTCAGTCGTGCGCTAGTCAGGTGTTGGGTCTTTGTCTGATTCAAGAGGGTGTCGACTGCATGGGGTACTAGCACTGTGAGGGAGTTGGAAAGTACAATTCCCTCGCTCTGACGGATAGAGACAGCAGCGGCGGCTACTGCTCGAAGGCAGGCAGGCAAAGCTCTGGCTACAGGATCAAGAGTGGCGGAGAAGTAGGCACAAGGGCGCTGCTTAGGACCAATTGATTGAGTTAGGACAGACAATGCGCATCCCTCCCTTTCGTGGGTGAAGAGGGAGAAGGGTTTGGAGTAATCCGGCGTTCCGAGGACGGGCGCTGAGCAGAGTGCATCCCGTAATTCCTTAAAGGAGGCTTGACACTCAGTGGTCCAAGGAAGCGGGGAGGGGACATCTTTGGTCAACAGGGCAAGTAATGGTTTCACAATGAGACTGTAATTAGGCAACCACTGTCTGCAAAAAGAGGTTAGGCCGACCAAAGAGCGGACCTGCTTTTGTGTTTTCGGGATGGGGGTATCTAGGATGGTTTGGATTCGGTCGGGTGTAAGTTTCCTCCCTTCTTTGGACAGAAGATGGCCTAGGTAAGTCACCTGTGGCTGGCAGAACTGTAACTTCTTTTTGGAGACTTTATGGCCATTCTCTGCAAGAAAGTGTAGGAGTTGGACGGTGGCTGTCGTTGCAAGCGGGGTGGTGTCAGCCGCCAACAGGATATCGTCAACATATTGGATCAACACCACTCCCTCTGGTAGCTGGAAGGCATCCAGCTGTCTTTTGAGGGCCTGGCTGTAAATGCTGGGACTTTCAGTGTACCCCTGGGGAGCTCTACAGAATCGGTACGAGCGGGATTTTAAGGTGAAGCCGAAGAGATAACGGCTGTCTGGATGAATGGGGATAGAGAAAAACGCGTTTTTAAGGTCGATAACAGAGAAGGTGATGGCAGTGGACGGGATGAGGGTCAGAATGGTGGTGATATCAGAGACCACAGGATATTGGGGTACAACCACTTTGTTAATCTCTCGCAAGTCGATGATGAAGCGGTACGCTTTCTCATCTCCTTCACCTTGCTTCTTAACAATAGGTAGGATTCGGCTGTTGCAGACGTTGCTAACCACCTCTTCAACCACTCCTGCATCTACCAGAGACTGAATGATCGCTACCAGTGCCTTCTCACCCTCTGGCGATATCCGATATTGCGGGAGTTTCGGGAGCATAGCGTCCTGTCGTACAGTTATGTGAATAGGATCAATCATCATTCGCCCCACATCAGAGTCATTTTTGGCCCACAGGTACGGAGGCAGGGTGTCAAGCAGGGACAGGTCAGCGTCAGTTATGGAGCACATGTGTCGTGGGGGAGGGGATCTGGGCATGTCTGGGTTGTCGTACAGGATGACTCGTATTCCATCTGGGGAACACCTAATGGTAGCTCGAAAATGTTTCAGTAAGTCAATACCCATAATGGCGTCAGGGGAGTTGGAGGAGAGTAGAAATGTCGCGTCAGTAGTGTTGTTTTCTAGGTCAAAGGTAATAGGCACGGACAGGTGGTTAGTGGAGGGCGTCCCATCGAAACCTATCGACGTTATGTGTGAGCCAGACAAGGGTGCCCTTGGAATCAGTAGTTTTGATAACACACTACGTGTCGCCCCAGTGTCTACCAAGAATGGAGACTCTGTACCCAAGACCTTAGCGGTGACATAAGGACCTTGCTGGTCAACACAGAGCTCGACTGGATCCCTCCCTTGCCCCTGGCAGTCCTATGCAAAGTCGGGGGCATGTTCACCTTCGGACAGCTGATATTGGTTTTGTCGGGGACGGTCAAACGTGTTCAGTCTCCCTGATCTGTCATTGCTGGTGTCGTTGGTGCTCCCTCGTCCTTGTACTCTATTTCTCGGGCCACCTGCCACATCCCTGGAATCCCTATTTCTATTCATGTCTAGCAGAACCGGACACTGGAATTTCCAATGGCCGAGCCCTTTGCAGAAGGCGCATTGGTCATTGCTAACGTCTCTACGTCCAGTGTGGGGTGCTGGGGTGTGATCTTTAGGAGGTAGATCTCTGGGGGCGGTTGATTGGTAGTTCCCCCTTTGGTGTTCCCGTCCTAGCGCTATACCCTGTATCTGGGCTATCATTACCCTTTCCTTTAAATCTTTCTTCTTTTTCTCGGACGCCCTATCATTCTCATTCTTTTGGTGCTCGTAATACTGAGCCATCTGAAGGATAGCTGCGGGTTTGGAGGCCCCCCAACTACTCTCACTCGTCTGCAGTTTTTGGGAGACTTCTTGTGTTAGTCCTTTTACATAATTTTGCACAAACAGGTGCTGTCCGGTTGCGGTGGTCATGTCTTGGCCACTGTAGTCGGAGAACACTGTCTCAAATCGGGAGAAGTATTCTGACACATCCTCCTGGGGTTTCTGTCGACAGGCCGTGACTATCGACCAGTCTACTTTTCTTTCCGGGACCAGGGTTTTTAACTTCTGGACCAGTTTGTCTGGGAGTTCCAGTATGTCCTTCACTGGTTTACTCCCCGGCTCTCGCTGTCTATCTAGTTTACCGAGTTGGTCCCAGGTATGTCCAAACAGATCTGTGTGGTCAGCCTTCCGGATTTGCTTCCACACATCAGCTGGCAGGCATAACCCAAAGAACAAGTCAATATCTGCTAAAGTCATTATTGTCGAACCCAAGGCTGTGCCCAATTCGGTATAAAATGCCGTCGGGTTCTTTCTTAAGTCGGGCAGGGTTTGCTTAAAGGTTAGGATGTCTTGTCGGTCCCATGGTTGGTAAACCCAATTGTACACAACCCTCCCCTTTGCATTTTCATTATTAATATCATCGCTCGTTCCCTGGCCCCGTGGCGGGATCCAGTAAGGAGCCGCTTCTCTGATAGGCATCATAGTATTGGCTACTTCTGCCGAGGTTGTTTCAGGGACCGTAACCTTGGCTTCTGGTTTCTGTTCCGCGAGGTGGCGGAAGACCTCAAGCATTTGCATGAAGAGCTCCGTCGCCTCACGTTCAGTCCCATCTCCAACATCAATCTTCCTATACAGTGTTGTTAGTTTAGCGGGACCCTTACTCTGATACCTATCTTCATACGCGTTCAGGGTGTGGTAGCTGAATCGCAAAATGAAATGCCGTCTATGGCTGTTGGCATGTGAATTATATACGCTCATTGTGTATTCTTCGCTCTCCCTTCGTTCTACCAATGTCTTTGCTATTTCGTTGATCCCATCCCGCTCATCTTTGCTTAATCTACTTAGCCTGGCTGATGATTGTTTGCTAGCCTCGGGGTCGTCTGATGAAGTTGTTAATGTGGCTGGTGCGGAGGCCGTGAAGGCCGGTGCACTAGCACCAGGGTCACTTTCACTCACACTCGGGGCTTGCAGGTTTTGTTGGCTGGGAGCATATGGAGGGGGCATGTAGATGATTGGGGGACCTAGCAGTAACTCATCGTTTGCCCGTTGTTTGGAGGGCAATTCAGGGTAGAGCGCAGAGGGGGTCCTAACAGGACATTGGCCTGTTGACCCTGATTCTTGGTTTTGTGCAGCTTCTTTTCTTTCTTTTATTTCTTCTTCTAGTTGCTTTGCGGCCAGGTGGGCTGCCTTTCGTAATTCTTTCCCTATTTTTGCTTCTTCTCTTTTCTTTCGTTGTTCCGTTTCTTTGCGCCACATGCCGATACTGTCGAGCATAGTGGGCGTGGTCTTATTCTTCTGGAGCGCTATTTCTAATGTTTTTATTTTACTTTCATTAAAGGAACCTATCAGTGGCCACTGACTTTCAGGGTTCTTTTTCGTATATTTATGCCATAGTCTAGTGTAAGCTATAGCGACTAGTCCATACTTAGTGAACATGTCCTTATTAGGGGTGCCCTCCAGTGGAGCTGGATGGTTCATCTCTAATAAGCGGTCCGGGCTAAACAGGCTACCAACCCGTGGGGAGAAGATAGGCATGACGGTTTACACCGGGGACAAAAAGTCTGCACTACCTATCTTATCACGGCGGGCAAAGACTAGACAGAATATTTCTATTCTCCGTTGTTTGCCGGCGGTGAATACCTCAAACGAACCAATACCGAACAATCGGTCAATCAAAACAATTCAGTGGGGAGAATAAGTGGGCACGAAAAGTTATCGTTACCCACTCTTTCTCTCCCTGCAAAGAGAGACCTTGTTCTTCCCTGTTTGCAGAAAAAGAATCTCCAGACAATAATCCACGAACGACAGTTCGGGAAACAGTGGGGGAGGAAGATAGGCACGACGGATTACAATGGGGACAAAAGTCTGCGTTACCTATCCTTCACTGTTTGCAAAGAGAGAGCCTGTTGTTTTTCTCCGTTTGCAGACAGCGAATCTCCAGAGGTTTCAACAAAGCGTAATACTAGTATTATCCAAACAAACAATTTTCCTCAATTCGTCGTGTTTACACGACCTTACCCGGACCGCATGGACGGTTTCCTGTCCTCTGGATCCAGCGCCCGATCGTCCTCTCTCCTTCGTGATGTTCGCGGCACTCCTGATGGTTCCCAGTCAGGACCGTAGATCACTCGAGAGAGGTCTGTTCAGAACTAGTGAAGGTTGGATGATCGGCTGTCAGACGAGGGTCTATCGGACATGAGCTCTTCCCGATCGTTGCAGTCGTTCACTCTGTCATCGGGACCTCTCCCACTGGATCCACGTGTCGCTGATGGGCCCCACGCTTTGGGACGCCAATTGTAGAAAAAGGTAGGGCTAGGACCTTTCTCAAGATTTGCCCGGCGCTAACCGCCCTTGTACCATTCAAGTTTACCAAGCAATGAGGCAGGCGCCGGAGACCAGAAGGCAGGAAACAGAAGTTTTATTCCGACGGAGCAGAACACATCAGATCAGACAACAAGGTATCGTCTCGAGGTGCTCTAACAGCCTCTCGGAGGCCTGGCCTCTTATACACTGGTTTATGGCATGTGACCTTCCTTTATTACAATCAGAACTTTGTAAAGCAAGGAAAAGACATCCCCGTAATCCTCGTGTTAATCCCACCCCCATATACCTTCACAATAGAGGTCCTCAACCCGCTGATAAGAGGAGGGGGTCATCACGCAGCTGAGTGTTCCGTCGAGTCTTAGGATGTGGGCGCCTGATCATATCACAGGGGGTGGGGAGGCCTGGATCAATAGAGGGTCCTTTGAAGGAGGGCGACCTCATACAATAAAGGGCAGTAAATGATATCTCCCGGCTTAGGCAATGGCCTCAGACCTGTGTGGACAGTCGGACACGGGGTGAGGGGCCATCAATGGAGTGGTATTCATGCCGCGTGGACAATCCAGTGCAGAGGGGAGGTTTATCAACAGAGGGGCATTCATGGGAGGAGAGGAGGTGTTGGTCAGGCGCTGGCGTGACTCCCAAGGACAGGGTCATGCAGAAGGGTCATGCCCATAAGGAGGAGGGAGGGGGAAGCCAGGGTGCGCGGAGGATGCTTGCTGGGTCAGAGGGGCGCGCTGGCGATCGATCGTGGACAGGGAGACCATAATATCTAAAATGGCTGCCAAGCACGTAGTACATAGGTGATCTAAAATGGCTGTCATGCACGTAGTACATAGGTGACCTAGAGTGGCTGCCGTGCACGTAGTAGATAGGTGACAAGCTGGCGCAGATGATGTTCAGATCGCAAACTAAAATTCCACACAGTCAGGGAAGGAAAGTTTTATCCCGTCTTGTGAATGGTATCGCACACTGCCATTTGCTTATATGTCCCGGCATACTATTGCAGACATTACAGAGGGATTTTCATTGAGGTTTATTTCTTTATCTGAAACCAGTGGCGGCACCTCGAGGGAGTGCTGCGGGCGGGGGAGGGGCAGGGTGGGTGGTAGTAAACTAGGGAATACGGCCGAATAGAGTTAAGTAAATAAATAAATAAAGCAATTTACATTGCTTGCGTTGCATCGATGAGTTGGCGATGCAGCGCGCGCAATGTAAATTGTTTTATTTATTTACTTAACTCCGGCCGTATGCCTGAGTTTACCACCCCCACCCTGCCCCTCCCCGCAGCACTCCCTTTAGGAGCCACACTGCAATAATGTAATGTGACATCTGCTCATGTGCACATTTGTTAATGTTCAAGCATTGAAAAACAAGGCTTTGTAACTTTGTATGCACATTTCATTTTGTGTGAATCCCAATTATTGACCTACGCATATCGTTTTCAATTTCTGTGGTTCATATACTTATATTTATCACTCAATATCACTCGTTACAGTTCAACAGTACTAAAACTGAGGTGCTGCATTGTTCCGGCGACCGAGTCCCCAGGGACCTTCCAATTGACTTTTGGCCCCCGTCCTTTTCTGAGACGGTGTCAGCCACACATTCGGCGCGTAATCTGGGGGTCATTTTTGGGCCTAATTTACAGCTGGATCTGCACGTAAATAAGACCACGTCAACGTGCATGATGCTTATCCGTATGCTGCGTAAGGTCCTACCTCTCCTTCCTGAGCAAGCCAGATCCGAAGTAGTGCGGAGTACCATCCTAAGTCGACTCGACTACTGCAACGCACTACTATTGGATGCCCCTGCAACACTACTGGGCAAGCTTCAAAGGGTACAAAACCTGGCTGCCAAACTCGCTCTTTCCTGCCCCTACTACAGTTCGTCTACAGCAGCGCTACAGGAACTCCATTGGCTGCCGATTCACCTTCGCGTCCGCTACAAAGCAGCATGCATAGTGTTTAGAGCTATTCATGGCTTGGGACCAATCCCACTGCGGAGAATGTTTGCTTGGTATCTTCCATCTAGAGCCTTACGCTCCTCGTCATCCAAGCTGTTAGTAGTCCCGCGCTTCCAGAGAGTGAGGATGGGTGGCCGATCGTTCAGAGTAGCGGCGGCCAAACTCTGGAATTCCCTGCCATTATCCCTCAGGAGCCTTGAGGCTCCTTCAGCCTTTAGAAAGGCGTTGAAAACCTACCTCTTCCCGAGGACAGGCTAGCTGCTGAAATTGTTGTTGGATCAGGGTTCAAAAGCGCCAGGATGCCCTTGGTGGTGACAGGCTGCGCTCTATAAGTATACCACAATACCACAATACAATACTCAATTTTGTCTCGCAGGAGACTTGGTTCAGGCAGAAAATGGTATCTCCTATATGTTCCATATGCAGTGGCAAGCCTCTTACAGTTTTTGCAAGATGGCTGCCCATGTGTTTTACATGTAAAATTAAATATGTAATAAGCAATGAAAAAATTGTGCAATTTTACCCACTCTTGGAAAACACTAACACAGCATGTATAAAGTGTGAAAAGTCACCCCCAATCAGCAGTCAGTTCAGTATTACCTCCCCTATTTATCATTCTTCTCCAGTCGGTACCCTCAGCATTTTCTTCTATTTAAGATAGTAAACATTCTGTCTATTGTTTCTTACAGAATTTTTTGTTTTTAACATCCCAAGTCTAAATCCCCATTACCAACTATTTATTTGCAGATTTTCATTTTATTTCAAATATTTGTGCAATTTCAGGTTCTTGATTTCAACAGCAATTCAGTTGTTGTTTTGTACCTAACTCACCTCCATATATTTTCTTGGGACTGTCTTGATGCTTAGGACCATCAACCAAAGGTGAGCCATGGTACCCTTGGTAAAGCGTGTTTACCCATGTAATCCGGTATGTTTGGCAAAGCGGGCACTCAGATTCTTGCATTATGAAGACTGCAACCTTTCACCCCCGAGGAGCTCCATTCTATTTTTGTATACCGAATTAGTGAAAAGATCATAATTGGACTTCCATTAACACTGAAATTTGGCTTTCAGTTAATCCAGAACCTCCACCAAATTCTACTGGCAAAACTAACCACCAATCCTTTTATTGGGATTGGGAAGACAAGGGCGAAGACAGAACAGGAGATTTTCATCGAGGACAATGAGATATACCTATTGCAATTCCCATAGACAAAGTTTCTTTACAATCTGTCACTGCATAAGAAATATGTACAGCTGAAACGATGTCTCAAACATGCTATTGGTAGCTATTGGAAGGGCAAGAGGTTTCTTCAGGTCACAATTAATGCGCATCATAGAAACACTGGAGAACTACAGAATTCGAGTATCTTCATTATATACCTAACTGATTGACATACTGTATGTTGAGATTTTGGCTAAAGATCTCAGATTCAAATGGGAAAATAAACTGTAACATATATTCTCCTATAAACATTTGGTAAGGGTATTAGAATGAAAAGGTCAGAGAAGCCAGGCAGAATTTTTTGTAAGTGAATGCATTTAATACCTGAGAGGTTATATAGAATGGAACTAAACGTAATAATGAAAGTAGATGGTGACTAAAACCACATGGAATTCACTACACAACATCTGGAAAACACAAAAATTGAGGGAATTGGAAAGTTATTGTTTAAAAAAAGCTTAATCAGGTGCTTAGGATGGTTGATCTAAACTGACCAAATGAAACTGAACTGAAGTGAACTGCATCTAGAATTTACACACGGCATCTAAGGTGGTCGCTTGGTGTGCATCTTATCAGACACCTGGTAGCCTAGATAAAGTATGTTTTCCGGGACCTTTAGAAAACATGTTGGGACTGGGTGCCAAGAACTTTGATTTTAAGTGACGTACAGAGATAAGGACACTGAAAGTGAAAAGCTCTGCTACTTGTGGAGGAGATATTAAAGTAAGGGATAGCACAAAGAATTATATATGTCATGCAGTGAAGTGAAAAATTGCTTGCTTATTATTGACCAATACACCTTAGTTGAAAGAGAATACTATTTCAAAATGGGAGTGAGCGAAGTGCCATGTTGGTTGCAGTAATATATATGAAAAGTAACAACCTAGGCAATTAGTGATTAAAATACCCTAATGGTAAACAGTAATAAGTGGTTGACTACAGCTGACTAAAAGACAATGTTTTTTTATTTAACAATTTAAGAAAGTAAACAATTCATTCACATAACACAAAATTAAAATTCACAGTATAGTTTATCATAAACATCATGAAATAAAGAGTAAATAAACAATCTAAAAAGCTAGGTCTTTATCTATAGGAGATAAGTGGCGAGATTATATGACTCTACGCGCGTTTCGGCGGCCAGCGCCTTCTTCCTGGAGTAGCCACGTAATATCTATAAAAATAAGAATGCACATCAATACATATACTTATGCAAGTTTAAAAACATTATTTTTCAACAACAGGTTAGTGTTTTAGCAGCCATAGTTAATGCAAAGTACATTTGTTTAACAAAAAGCAATCTAGTATATAATTTCCTCTATTGTTGTCATTTCCTTGTAATTTCTCCAAGACGTTGGGGGAGGGACAATTCATAAGTGGTATGTGGGGAACAAAAGGGAACAGATGACATAGATATCTGTCAACTCAATATTTAAGAACGCAATGCGATTCTCTAAGGATCAGGATATTCAGTATGTGGCAAAAGGTCAGATGTCTACTGAAAAGCAATAAATCATTCAGAAATATAAAGGACTATCTGTGTATATCTCAAGATAGAGTGATCGATGCCCGATATAACAGCACTCTTCTTATCTCTCATCTTTTCAATATGTAAAGAAATTATTCAAGCCTAAGATACTTATTTTATCTCATCATGTTAGGAACTGAATACTAACTATTAAAAAATGTTTTCTTGTTCTAAAGGAACGAACAGGTAAGATGCCTGCTTCTTATTATAGATTCTTTCAGCGTCAGGTGTTGCCTATGTTTAAACAGGGGAAGTGCGTTCACTGTTAGTAATTTATAAAATATTTTAGTTATTGTTACTGTTTAAGGGATTGTTTTCAGGTATCTTTACCTGGTTAGTATAGATGATTGATAATTGATAATTAGCATCCGCCACCGGAACCCTTCATGTAGATTAGCACTCTGCACTATCTCTGGTTGAGCAGTTTCTGAAGTATTATTGGTATCTATGTTTAAAGAGATATATGCACAAAAAGGAATATATTGAAGTATTCTTTTTTTCTAATTATAGCGGTGGTAGTAGAGGACGAAATGGAAAAATGTCCCATTGTTTATATTTAGTTCAGTCTTACCTATTTAAAATTTCGACGTTCTTTTAATATATGAGATATATTCTTCTATTCTGAGGAGCGATCAGTTGGCGAGGTATTGTGTTGTATTCGCCTACAAGAGAATAATTAATATGGAGGTTGACTATTTGTCTATTTTCTGGCAGTTAGGTCTTTAGGAGCGTTATTTAGTCATCTTACCTAGCAAGCCCAGATTCTCTACTTCTCTGATGTGGTGATGAAAAAAAGGATTCTGAGATCTTGTAGAGAGGGTTGGTATTAAAAGATCTCCCTGCCTGTGGTAAAACGGGAAGAGAAGAAAAAGGGCGCTCTGTTAACTCCCAATCTATGTAATGTCTTAACATAGTTTCTAGGGGCTGAATTCGGTCTTCAGACTCACCTAAGGATAGAAGGCAGGGCTCTCTATGTCCGATGGCGGAAACTCCGTCTGACGACTGCAAACGCGGGAAATTTGATCAACAAAAACCCGTTTGCTGATTTGGTATATATACTCGTGTTAATGGGTGAGGGGGTGTGGATCATTATCATCTGTTCCTACTTATTTGTTGCGTCATCTTGCCTAAGGGGCGGCAATGTTACCACGTAGTTTTGCGGTGTTCACGGAGTTTTAAATCGCTTTCATTGATTGGCGGTTTATTTCTTGCGGAATTTTGTGTAGGCTATGATGATTGGGCGGCTCCCACCTCCTAGATTTCTATTTCAAGATGACTCGCGAATTTTACATGATGGGTTCGCCTGGTAAAAATAAAATCTTAATAGCGTAAATTCATATTGGGAAATTCTTAAGTCTTTTAGCAATGAAGCCGCAATATATACGCGCAGTTTCATTTTAACAGAAATCTGAGACGTATTCTTTGATTGGTCATATATCTCGCATGGAGTTTTGAGTAATACTCATTGGTTGCAGTAATATATGCACTTCAAGTGACACCCTTGATGTTTCCAACCACAGTATTCTACAACGTGGACAGCCTATGGATTGTAATGGTGGGATAGCAGGGTATAATCAGTTGTTAAATTCAAGTCAGGAGTTTATGGTATCACCAAATCTCCATGTCCCAGATAATATTGAGGAAGAATGTGCCTTAGTTTGGAAGTGTGATGGAAGCAGGTGCTCATGACTGTTCCTGTGTGGGTGTTGAGTGACTAGTCAAAGCTGAAGACAAAGTTATTTTTTTAACTGTTTTTGAGGCAATGATCTTATGCCTAGGGATTTCTGAGGTGGGGACTGGACCAAACCAATTCTCATATCACAGCTGAACATCACAATTTCAGTTTTTGAAGTATGGAGCTGAATGTTGCTATTGACCATCCACTTCGCAATTATTATGAGTACCATTTTTAAGACTTAGACAGTGGTGTTGTCTTCAGAAAATGTTGTGTACACTTGGGTATCAGAAGCATTGCGTAGGATGAGGGCGTTCTTCACACATGCTATGAAATGTAAATAGAGTATATATATTGATGTTTTTATTGATTTTGAATTTATTGATGAATATCCCAGAAAATGATAATAAATAGACATATGTTTTTCAAATAAATACGCTCTGTGTCGGACAATGATGATGTTTTGAACCAAAGATTAGAGTGTTTGCCTTTATATATATTTAGTCCTAGGGGAGGTCTTCTTGTTCTTGACCACAGTGAAAAGCCTACATAAAATTGGCAGATTCCAAATAAAAAGCTTCCTTGGGGTCAAGCGTATCCAACAAGCAACCTGCACCATTGTCACACATCTACCAAGTATTATCTCACAACACAACTGGGGCAATTTTAGTCTTTTATTGGTGTCTAAAACCAGACTTGCTGGTAAAAGGTATGTATTAGTCTCCTAAAAAGATTGAACGTGGGAAGCCTCAATATTTACCAGTATGTCAGCTAAACTGGGAATCTGGCAATGGGTATAAAAAAAGAATATAATAGAGAAATCCAAAATGCCTTCCCTTTTACTAAATATGTGAACCTATAAATAGGACAGGAAGGATAACCCTCTACTAAAACCCTAGATGATGTTCTTTGCATAGGAGAAGCAATACATGTGTATTATTAAGAATTAAAGATTTATTTTAGGTTGATAACATCTAGAAATTACTAAACATATATTTGTAATCATACATTGCTGACATTCCAAAAACACAAGATGACTCAATTTTCACCCTGCTAATTCATCAATATTTCCTTGGAATTACAGAAATATGTGTTTGAATGAATGTCTCACATTTACACAGTATTGAAAGATAGTAACCTCATACTCAGATTTAAAATGAAGCGAAGTTAGTCATTTATTATGAACCCCTGGCCCTGCTAGTTAATGTTTTTCCCAATTGGAGAGACTCACTGATGCCTGAGAAGACGGTGGGAACTCCTCACATTTTCCAACAGAATTTTTAATTCAACTGACTCATGAGCAGAGTACGGTCCGAGCATAATGAAAGAGAAACTGAGTTTAATCTTTTTTTTACAAAAACTTTATTTATCATTTCATACAACAAATACATCCTATGAAGCCAATAAAGAAAACAGAAATGTAAAGCAATAAAATACTTGTGCGGTACAGTAAATTACTAGAAAGGAATACAATTATGAAAAGAAATGAAAGTCCAGGAAGGAGGGAACATAAAGTCAATATTAAAGGCAGACCAAGCACATTAGGTATTACAAAGTATAAACAAGAGCACCCATATACAACATTTGATGAGCAGCAATTGCTCAATCTGCAGTTTCATAGGTCGTGGAACAATTCATGGATAATAAATTCTTGCAGTGGTTGCCAGATATCACTAGGCCTGGAAGTAATGGGTTGCAAAGAGGCATACAATTCTGAATTAGTGACAGAAAAGGGTAAATCTTTCAGCCAAGCTGCTACCGTTGGGCGGGGGTGGTGGGTGAAGTGAAGAGACATTTGTCATCTGGCTAGAAGTAAGGCAATAGAAGTAAAATGGCGTAATCCTAATGATAATGGCACGTCGTACCCCAACAAAGCCATCAGAGTATCAGGTGCAAGAGGTCGCTCAACTACAAAAGACAAAGTAAAGTAGATGTTTCCCCAAAAAGATGCTGTCACCACACAGGTCCATCACAAGTGAAGAAAATCTGCATGGTCCGCCTGGCATTTAGGGCAGCAGTGGGATCTAGAAGGGTAACATTTTGCCATGGTCCCCAGGGTAGTATAAGCCCTGTGGAGATAATTATAATGCAACAATTTATGACAGTGGTTTCCAGAAACAAGCTTAGTCTGTGTACGGTAGTTGTACCAAGTCTTATCTGGACTAGAGATACCTAAGTCACGTTCCCATGCCACTTTAGCTTTCTCTTCACCAGTGGACTTCAGTTGCAGGAAAGTATGATATATTTTGAAAACAAGATGACTATTGATGGGAGAAATGGTCACCAGTGTGTGTTGTGGGAAATCTTTTGGTTGGATTGGATAAGGGGGTAATACCCCACACAGTGTACTACATAAGCAATGGAATGCACATCTCTCCAAAATCATTAATTGGCCACTTTTAGTAATTGTGGAGCTGGGTTTGAGTACGACAATCGTGAACAAGTCGCCTGTAAGTCATGTGTATGAAGAGATCATTGCACCAACTGTAGGTGGGATCCAATGGTTCTTTATAATTAGAAGGTGTGGGGAGTAAAGAGTATCCCAATTGAGGCAGTGCAGAAGCCTGAACCATGCCCAACTGTTGGTGGTGAGAGTCTGGATGGTGTTAGGGTCACATGGGAGCCCTTGCAGCAATATGGTTGACATTGGGAGATGTAGGAGTTGTGCTCCTTCAGGTTTGAGAAATGGCAAAATAGAATCTGGATGATTCCAATAGTAAGCATAATTAACTTGAGCTACGTGATAATTGTAGTAAATTACTTCTCTACTATTCTGACATCTATGATATCATGGAATGCCTGGGTGTCTCTCTGTGCTCACAGTGTCAGTTGGTCAACTCAGGCTGAGCTGCTTGGAGCTTTCTCCTGGTGGTGTTTTCATCTATACTTCCTATCTTCTCCTACTTACCTATCCCAGAAGCTATATATAATAAAGGAATATCTACATACACAGTTGGAAGCTGGAAGTCAGTGACACCTAGACCACTACGCTCATAGAGGAGTCTGAGGACATCCCTGCGAATACAGGGATGGAAACCAGCCCATATAAGTCAGATGGGCAACCCACATAGGGAGGCATAAAACTGCCAGTGAGGGCAATGGGAATCTTTTAAAATACGTAAATAAAAAGTGGTAGCACAATCATTTTAATGATGGCTATGTGTCCAGCCATGCCCCCTGGGAGCTTGATCAACGTTCCACCTGTGTCTTGAGTTTATCCAAAAAGAGACCATAATTGCGGCAAATTACTTCCAAGCGATCCCTATGTATATAAATGCCTAAATACTTAGTGGAGTCCTTTCACCACTGTAGGGGAAACTCAAGAACACCGGGTATAGTGGCACCAGTAAGCGGAAATAATTCAGATTTAATCCAGTTCATATGTAATTCAGAAAAGATGCCAAAGCGTTGTATCTCTTGGACAAGCGGAAGCAAATTTGTATAAGGGTCTTGTGCAAACAGCATTATATCATCTGTGTAAAGAGAAGCTAAATTCAAGGACCCTGTGGAGATGTCATTCCTGCAAGTGGTGAACCAGCGGGCCCATGGTTATAATAAATAAAAGGGGGGAGTGGGCAGCATTTTCGGGTACCTTTTCTTAAGGGGAAAGGTTCTGTAAGTGTACCGTTGAGCCATTAACAGGCAAGGGACCTTGTTATTATAGACAAATTAGATTACAAAAACCATTAGGCATGGCTCATTTGGCCAAAGCGGCATGGAGAAAGGACCATTTAAGCAAGTTGAACAACTTTTTGCCATCTAATAGGGCAACTGCTGTCGGAATGGTAGGGGACATTTGATTGACCACTGAGAAAAGGGTACAAAGGTTAACTGAAGTGGAATGACGCAGTACAAAAAACAGACTGCAAAGGAGAAAGTATGCAATACATTAATAGGAAAAGGCAATTGGATAATACTTTGGCCAACATTTTTGTATCATGGTTTATAAGGGACCGGGGCCAATAAGAAGTAGAGAGATATGGATGTTTGTTGGGTTTAATTAGCAGTGTAATGACAGCCTTTCGCAGTGTGGGTAGAATAGAGCCCTGCTCAAGAGACTCAGCATAAATCTCTAACAGAGGAGGGACCAAGAGTGATTTGTAAGCTTTATTGAAATCTCCTGTGAACCCATCCAGTCTTGGAGCCCTGGAGTTTCTTAAATCATCTATAGCTTGCAAAGTTCCTCACACATAATGAGGAGGCGAGAAATTGCTGTTGGCCACGTTCAAGTCAAACCATAGCAATCTCCAACAAGTAATCTACCAATGCATTGGTGCCAGTGCCTGGATGAGACGTGCAAAGTGATTTGTAATAGTCTGCAAAGTCAGCCAAGATGGTACTGCTATCCATGAAGTCAGTACTTTTGGGCGGGTGCACATGAGACACATATGTGGCAAAATAGGGAGGAAAAAGCAAGCAAGCCAAAGTATGACTGGGGCGCTCACCCTCACCATATCTGTGCACATGAGTAATGTCCAGGCAAAAAAATGTAAATAAAGATAATTGAATTTTTAATAAGGCTTATTGTAAAATATGGCAATTACTCGCCAATTGATAAAAAATATAGGGAACTGGCATACTGGTTTATTACTGCAATAGGTAAAAGATCTTCTTACACATAACATGAATGGAAAACTACTAAGTTTCTCTAAAGTACTTTCAATAGTCATGGAATCGAGATGGCATGGTGTGTAGGCCTGGAAAAGCTTGGAAGGAATATTGAGTAGTCACAATATCATTACCAGAACATCGAGGACCAAACTATCTACAGGTAAGTATGAATCAATTTTTTTTAGACCCAACTCCAATAGTGTGTTCCTTGATAATATTATATCTGGTGATCTCTTTGTAAATTTTCATTTTATAGCAATGGTACCAGCATTTGCTATAAACTAAACATATATTTAAGTTAACAATGAGGTAATTCGTCTTTACACTAATCTGGGTTTGCATACTTAAAACAGCAGAGTATGCCAGGGCTATTTATTTTTTAATACCATTTTCTCATACCTGGCAATAAACTATGTTTTAATAATATATTTAAAACGACATTTTTTAAATAAACCTGTATCCTACCCTCCTTATTGTTCTGCTTACATATGTCTGAGTCCCCTGTTTTTTTTTAAGGGGTAAATACGGACAAAGTAAAATGAGATAAGGGTAGACAACTTGGTTTAGCTCACTGTCACACTTAAAGGTTTAAACATTATACTAGAAATCACTACATTGTTTATGAGTATCCTTATTTAATTTGTAATATGAACAAAACTGTGCCAAGTGTAAAAATGCACCTATTGAGATTTTAGTCTGGAGCCCAGATCAACTTGGAACCTACATCAGTTTAGATCTCTCCAATGTGCATACATGTAGGCAGTGGCACTACAAATGAGGTGCTGATAGCTTTTAAATCCAAGAAAGTTTCGTAGTATTTCATGGCACCAATGACTTTTTAGTTGAATTAAATAGGACATTGGAAGTTTGAGTCATTAATTATATTCAGAGTATTTTTTATATATGTCATTTAGCACAGAGGCAGAAAATGGAAAAGTAAGAGGATATATTGGAGGAAGACAGCAAGGAAGCAAGGATATCAATGAAGTAATGAGGGGATATGGAGGGGCAAAGGGATGGATGAGGGAATGGAGGGGGTGGGTGGTTATGTGGGGTGGAAGGTAAGAGAGGGGTTGGAGAGATGGCTTCTAATTAGAAGTCATGTTGGCGATGAATGTGTCCAATTTAGACCATATATTTTGTTTTTTCTTTGATTGGGTTTTAGGTAAGTGTTTAGAGAGCTATCTGCTCCCCTCTTAAATTGAACCCATTTGCACCAGGTGCAAATTTCAACATCTATTAAGAAAAAAGGTCAGATCATTTCTGATCGGTGCAAAGCCAACCCAATCAAGTAAATACAGTAATCATGTCACACATATCTGTACAGTATCTGGACACCAATCATTTCCCTCAGATCACATTGCCGGTGTAAAAATTGTCTTTCTTCACTTTTGATTACATTATTATTCAATTCTTCAGTTTGAACAGGTTTGTAGTAGGTATTCTTAGATGAATTGAATGAGCCACCTTTTGGGGGGCAACTTGATAAGCAATTGATCACATAATATGTAATTGTTTTATTTTCTATAGATATCACAGAAGTTATTTTCTCCACATTATGCTTGATTAGCCTGATTGGCAAACTGTCTCTTCTGTCATTAATTACTGATAATCAATAAGTAAAGTGTAATTGACAATAAGTAAAGTGGTAAGATATACGAACTTTGTGTCAAACAAGATGAAGGAATATGGTATGAGAATACATGTCAGTAATCCCAGGTTTCATTTACAAGGGAGGCTATTGCCTCCCTTGTATAAAGGATATTGATCTTGCCCGCCGATTAACACGATTAAGAATTGGTTATTGTAGGGACCGTGGCCTGACAACCAAGGAAATGGTAGAGTCTGTATAGCACTCCGGAGGTCAACAATGCCATTTTCATCACAACAATAGCTTCTACCGTCAACACTCACTATTTTCTCAATATTTTCTCATTGGATCTGATGTAGGACATTGGAGTGCTGTTCTATACCATTTTGCAGCAAAGTGGAGCCTGTGCTCTGCTTTTTTCTTCATGATGCTTGTGTCAGCATTTAAGTTTATCACCATGCATTCTATTTTACAATACTTCTTGCATTTTGGAGGCAGTGTTCTTTCTCTTCAAACTTCAATATACACAGTTCAGTCATATATTAAGGTTTTCTCCTCAAAGCATTGACAAATACAGCTTTGTATCAATAGACTGAAAAAATAGTTGCTTGTCAATCTTTGTACTACATGGGTCTACAAGTACCCCTGTGGCTCTTTATATAAGTCTATTTCATATTTTCCTCACTCTTCGGTGCATTTGGGGACGGAGGATCCCTGTTCTTCTGTGACTCCTCTACCATCATTCTTCCACCACCCATGGCTGGGAAACACACTACTAAGACACTAAAAAAGAACCCTCCATCCCCTACTAAGCCACCTTCTTTGGTCACAATGGACCTTTTATTGGAGGAAACTAGAGCATTGTATCCGTACATAGAAACCAGTGTAAAACTCACAACCCTTGATGACAGGTGGTCCATGATGGAAGAGAGAATCTTGACAGCTGAGCAACATATTTCAACCTTTCACACTACTATTCTTGCAGTTAATCACTATAAAACACAATTCTCTTTGCTTCAAAAACAGGTTGAAGATTTAGAGACTAGAAATTGAAGGAATAACCTATGTATTTATGGACTACCGTAGGGTTTGGAAGGACTACTTTATTTACTAGTCTCATCATTCAGCAAACCCACAGATTAGGTCACCTACCTACTACAGCTTCTTCCACCAAAAAGCCAAGAGGCATCATCCTTTATTTTCTTGAACATACTGACCTGCTTAAGTTTCTCTCAGCAGTCAAGGCAATCCTGCAGCCAGACACAAATAATTTTTAAACATGAGACCAACTCTCCAATCCTTCAGCGCTTGTTTTGTTCTTTTCCATTTATGTTTGTTGAAAGTGACTTAAAAAAATAAGACGCCTACATAGGAGGATCACTCTCGAGTGAAGGCATTTCTTCAACACTGTAGAGTTGAAACAATGTACATTTCCAAACCTATTAAAACTTGATATTCTTATTTCAACCCAGTGTTAATCATTTTTAAGGCTCCCTGTTTTCTGTATTTACAGATTTTTTACAGATAAATACAGACAGAAAACAATGTGTTTTCTGTCTGCTTTTGTTTTTCAAAGTGGATAAATACAGAAAATGGTGCTTCTTTTAAGTGAATCTCCATGGTGTTTTTCATGGATTATAGGCCAGCAGCTGAGCAGCAAGAAAGTTAAGAAATTGAATGACATTTATTTAAATAACAGCATATGTCAACATGCATTTATTGTATAATGCTAGTATTTACCAATGGGTGTATTGTTATGTAATATTTGACAGCTTAAATAGCTAAAACACGACAGACATCAAAGTATGAGTGTGCATCTATCAGTTAAATAAATATGGAAATGTACAGTATAACAACTTCATTTATATGCTAAACACAAAATAAATATGGATAAATACAGATAAAATGGCCAAAAAATAAACATGGATAAATGCAGACAGAAATGTTAAAAAAACATAAATACCATAAAACCGGGAGCCCTAATCATTTTACACCTGCATTTCCTTATTGCACTGTTTGCTCCAGCTTGCATGCGTTGTTTAACTTTTTTTATACTTTTTTGGCTGTAAACATTTTTACATGCTGTTCTTTCTTTCTCCTTCTTTTACTAAAATATTCCTCCATACTTTGTCTATGTAACTTGTTCCTTAATGTCATTGAATATATCTCTCACTATTCCCTCCCCTGGCATATTAGATTTGTATTTTAAAATGTCAAGGGACTGGGTTCACAAATTAAACATCAACATGTTTTAACCCATCTTTCACATTTAATGCTGCCATTTCTCTCATACAAGAATCTCACCTTACAGAATCAGAAACTTGAAAAGGGGTAGGTTGGTAATATTTTCTTTTTGCCAGGTAATGGTAAAAAGAATAGCAGTCTAACCCTATGTCATACGTACCTCACTGTTCATTAGATTTCTCAGGAAAATTATACTGAAAGACGTTGGTTGCTTATTAGCTTTTGATAGACAATATTTTGGTTTCTATGTTTAACCTAACTTTCTGTTCCAACTAATACTAATTGTTATTTTGGTCAGAATTGTTCCCAAAAAATTTACAATTTTCAGAGGATCATGTCATTTGTGCAGGAGATTGTAATAAGATTGTTAAACCCTTTACTGGCAGAAATTCTGCTTCAACTAACGTGGCTAAAAAGACTAACAAATATTTGTTCATACTCTCACACAAGGTGCACTGGTTGATGCATGGAGAATCTCTACCCCACTTTACATGAATTCACATATTTCTCCTCAGTCCATCATTCGCCGTTGTTAATTGATTATATTTTTATCTTTCATACCTTACCTCAAACCTTACACTCTGTTGACATAGGGTCCATTTTAACATTGGACCATGTCCCTGTCATAGTTCAATTGGACATTTTACCTAACACTTTTAAACCAGGTGGAGATTTAATAACTCACTTTTACTAGATACTTCCTTCACCTCTTTTTTCCATCTTAATTACACAGATGAACTTGCTTTTCACACTATATGAGAAAATTCATGGCATCAGCTCGCAATTTTGTTATAAGCTTTGTAATAAGCTTTGTTTTACCGAAGTCCACACATTTGTCTGAATCGCTAGCAGCAATTATGTTAGACTCTGAGAGGGCCTTCGAACATATAGATTGGTTCTTTTCTTTCAATGCTCCTCATTGGTTGGCTTTTGGGCCAAAATCATTCAAATAATTTTTCTTTTTTATACTGCTCCTCAAGCATCTATTTTTGCTAACAGGCTTACTTCCTCCTATTTCACTTTGGGCAGGAGTGTATGTCAAGGTTCTCCTCTTTATCCCTTTCTCTTTAACCTTGCTTTGGAACCCTACATTTGGAGGATCAGAAATCATTTGAACATACAAGGCTTTTCATGGAATACTCAGCAGGTAAATTGGCAGTTTATGCAGATGACATACATTTATTTATTTTGCATCCCCAAGGATCTATATCAGTTTCTTTACTCTTTTGCCTCTGGCGAGAAAAGTAATCAGGATCCTTCTGGAACACGTTAAAAATCAATTATTTAGGATTTAGGTTCTGTTCTTCACTCGAAACTTCTATCTCAATAATCCTACATGAATACATACATTAATTAACATACTTAGTTAATCGTTTGTACCCATCAAATCTATTTTGGTGGGGTCACCTTGATACTATAAAGATGATGTCGTAACCATTGTTTTATACACTATTTCTAACATCTCATTGTCCATTTCCTCAAATTTTTTTAAAAACATCTATTCCATAATTTATTTATTTTTATGGAATGGTAAAAAACCTGTATATCTCCACTGAAACTAAAATATCATAAATCAGATGGTGTGGTTAAGTTCCCTAATTTTCTTAAATACCACCCAGCTTTTATTTTAAAGCAATCCATTTATTGGCTTTCAGAATCTTCTCATTCCTTTCTCTTTTCGTGAATACTTGGATTACTCCAGAAGACCTCAGACTCTCTCCACACCTCTTTTCAAATTTCTTTGTGATTTACTAGAACCTTATAAAATCCTTGATTCTTCTTCCTCATTTCTACAATTTATCAAAATACTTTATTACCACATAATAACAAACCCCAATTTTGGAAATCTGTGAGCAAACCCAGACTAATATGGGTCAACCAACTCCAGTAACTCCTTTCTGACCTTTCCACAATCTCAAACTCTTTTTAACCTTCCATCTTCCTTTCAAATTACATTTCAAATATTAAAAAACATTATACTTACCGATCACAATCATTTTCAATCTTGCATCATCCAAACTGCAATCAACCTCCTCTAATTATGTACTCCTCTTCTTAAAAATCCATACGTTTGAACTATTTACTGATACTTGCAACAAATCCGCGTGGATAGATCTAAAAAAGGATATTGAATTAGCATGGAAATGTGATTTAGAAGTATTTTGGCCTGTCTCTACTTGGCGACGTTTCCGGATAACATTACACAAAGCTAACCCTGAGTGAAGGACTTCGCTACGCCCACGAAGTGGGCATAGTATTGCCTACTTTGCCCTTCACAAAGTAGGCGTAGCAGGCAACACTACACCCACTCCGTGGGCGTAGCGAAGTTGCCCGCCACCCGTCTCCCTCCCGCCCTCCCGAACATAGCTAATTTAAGTATATGCGCAAATATAAATAAATAAAAGACACTTATCTTATCCGCTGCATCCCGGGGCTCCCTCTGCTCGTTCACGCCGCCATCTTGATAACCAATGCGCATGCGTGGCCGCCCGCACATGTGCATTTCTCGCGAGGAATGAGCATGCACGGGCGGCTGCGCATGCGCACTGGTTATCAAGACAGTGGCGTGAACGAGCAGAGGGAGCTCCGGGACGCAGCGGATAAGGTAAGTGCCTTTTATTTATTTTTGTTTGCGCATATACTTAAATTAGCTATGTAGGGGAGGGGGGCATGCGGCGCGTAGTCGGGCTACGCGAAGTGCGAAAGTGGGCGTAGTTTCTCGCCCACTTTGCGTAGCTTCACGTAGCCCCACTACGCATACTACGCCCAGGCTTATACAAAACGTCTTGTTCTGCTATTTCTAAACAAATATTATTTTACATCTACGACAGACATTTCATTCCTCCTGCTACACTTCACTGAATTCACCTGACAGCTGTTGGTCATGTCAATCACATCCTGCAGAGAGCGATCATTTATTATTCGCTTGTCTCTTAACTTACATGTCCTGGATGTATGTCTGGAAGCAAATTAGCTCAATTTTTAATTCCACGATACCCTTTTCTGCTAATTTTGTTCTCTTGGAAAGTCTGGATGACTGTTGGAAAGTGGTTTATACACACACACAAATTATAGATTTCATTTTAGCTGTAGCATTTAAAGAAATAACAAAACATTGGGAAGACTTCTCCCAATTATCCTTTCAAGCTTGGTGGTGGGCAATTTGCCACAACAATAAACTTGCCACTTCGGGCCACATTACAATGTCGGGCGGAAAGCTCCGACCTAGTGTCATATAAGGATGACAGTGGTCAGAGTGAAAACTGCCAGGGGATTCGGACGCAGTTCCGAAAGTGTTAAGGTGCCCGTCGTCGTCTTAAGTAACCATAATGCCCAACTGACGGTAGAGCCAGGCTCAGCTCCGCCATCGGGATTCTGTACAGACACCATCGCCCTCTGTGCATGCACTAATTCTTAATGCACATCACTATGCCCATGTTTTATCAATGTCATCTGTAAGGCTTGCTATATCTCATGAAATCCTTTTTTCGCCTCTACAGATTTATTTACACCGCGATTTTCTAAATTTATAATCACCTTTGCATGTTTATCCAATTTTGAAATATTTTTGTATACTCAAACTTTTTTTATACAATGTCTTCTCATACTTTACAAATTGACTTATGTATTGAATCTTGTTTTCAAACCTAACCACTACTTAGCATAATATTATGTCCAGGTTGACCATCCTTCCTCTCATTCATTGGATCATTTCTCCAATACACATTTCCTATTGCTTGACACAATCCCATCTGGGTCTTTCTTCTATTTCTTTATCACATCTGATGTACCTACGCCATAGCAAGTACACCCCCATTGCTTTCAATCAGCCTTAAATCATGCATCCCCAGCATTGTCCTTAGCCACTGGACTCACGCCGGAGCCACAATGTATCTCCCTGTCCCCAGCAGACTGAACCCTGCTGCCACTGCGCTCATCCATAGAACTGTGAGTTATGTGGCGCGCTGCTTTCCGTGTGGTACTCGCTCTCTCCCTTTGTACTGCCACTAGCCCAACTTTCATTCCTATTTTAGATGGATGCATTTTCCCACTAAATCCCAGCGCAATCTTCTCTGAAGGTTGATATCACCAATTGGCAGCCACGGCCCGTGGAGGGAGTTGTGTTGGGGCAGAAAGCCAGGGCGGGGGAGGGGCATGGTGGGGGTTGCTAAAAACCGGAATAAGGATAATTGGAGGTAAGTAAACAATTTAATAAATAAAATAAATTTTGTAGCGCGCCCTGCTTCACAAAATGCGATGCAGCCCACGCTACGAAATTCGTTTTATTAATTAAATTGTTTACTTACCTCCAATTATCCATATTTCGGTTTTTGCACCCCCACCCTGCCCCTCCCCCTGCCTTTATGCCCCACCGCAACTCCCTCCACGGGCCGCGGCTGCCAATTGGATTGACGCCGATCTCACCATCCCACCAAATTGGCCAGGAAACTGACCACAAGACTGAATTGTGCTTCTGCCCTCCTCATAAGTGTCCTCGCCACATTTCTCTCCTTCCTTTTTTAATTATACTCACATCTCCACCCCTAATGCATCCTTCTTTACCTTCCTGTTTCCCCAGATAAATTTGCAAACTGAGCCTGGCAGCCTTTACCCGATATCCACTGTTACTTGCCAGTAGAATAAACCCGATATCCACTGTGACTTGCCAGTAGATTTAGCCTAGCAAGTCGCCCTCTGAATTTCCCTCTTCCCCTCTCCTTACCATTTTCCCTCCTTTAAGCCTTCGTCCTCCTCCCGAGCGACCCACATCCAGCAGCCTCATCCATTGAAGCTCTCCTTTTCTATTCCTCAAGCGCCCTCTCACCATTCGCATTTGAGTGTCCTGGCTTCTCAGGTCAGTGCCTAATTCTTCCCTTCTCATCTAGTTTTTACACTTTTGTTTCCCTTTCAAATTCTCTAAGCCTAGGCACAATAATAATTTCCAATCACAATTAAGGTGAGCTTCTTATTATTGCATGACCTGACGGGCCCTTCAATGGCTCAGCGTGACCACTGTCTACCTACCTTTGGCTCATCATTTTGCCCCCGGGGCATTTATTCTGTCATCTTCAGCCCTTTAACTTGATTTTCCCTTTCAAGGTCCACCATTGAATGTTATTATTATTTCTTCATACAGCACTGTATCCCAATTTGTAACCTGGTCCTGAAGATGGCTTAACATTGTATAAAGGCTGTAACGCCGTCGACCCCCACAGTGTTATGTTTTGACCGTATAATCATATAAATGTGGAAAGCAATTCCTTAATCTTTTTGCTTCACAGTCTTTGGTTTCCCTGCTCCCCTTCCCCCGTTCTTGGTAATTCATTGTGCTCCTTGATAATTTTTCCTACCAAACAACATCCCTGGAGACACTGTTTTGTGCTATATAATATTTACCCTGGTCTCTATCAGGTTTATGGGTAACCTCCTGTAGCTTGTTACTATCAGGATTATGATGGCACTTTCTGACAGGCTTTTCATGTTGGCATTTCTGACATGTAAAGCCTGTCAGAAAGTGTCTTTGGGGGCCCTTCTTTGGGGGCACCTAGAAGGGCCCTCTTTCCCCCTGGTCCTCCTTATGGGACCTGGTGGTCACCTATGGTGACCCCTAAAACATCCCTGCACCATGTGGCGGGCACTGTGAGGTGCCTGCCATACAGTGCGGGGATGTTTCCAAACATCCACTTTACTATGACAGCTTGTGCTGCGGGCCTTTTCCACACACCTCACAAGCTGCCATAGTACAATAGATGTGTCTGACCTCACTATGGGCGTTCGCATACTAATACTAAGGTCGAGTGGTTCTAGACTGCTACGTTTCCAGTGGATGTGAATTCACTGGACATAGTAAGGAGCCCCTTCATTCTCACTAGTTCTTAAGCGCTCTGTTCTGTGATCTACGATAAAATAAAATTGGGGATAAACAAGTACAATCCTCTTTTCAACATCACCCCAACACAGAGGAAGTTCTGAATCCTCCATGATGTTTCTTTTTTCCAATTTTATAGCGATTATTTATTTACATCTCTTTAACCCCATAGCTGCTATTAAACATTCCTCCCCAGTGCTGCGCTGTCCATTAGAACTAGTGCTGAATGGACGTTCAATGGTCGTGCGCAGCACTGGGGAGGTAGTGCTGCCGTCGGCCAATGCACCGAGGCAGCACTTAAGGGGTTAAAGTACATGTCAGTGCATAATAATTCTTACGTTGTCCTCAGAATTGTTATTAAAATTGATCATGTATGACTTACTTTTTATAGTATCCCCTTTTTTCCCCCTCCCTTTTCCCCTCAAATACATCTTTCCTATTGGTTTATATGCATTATTATGCTGTACTTTGTTTATTTCTAATGAACCAACTTTTAAACTAAGAATTTGGTAATTGCATCCTATATGTTGAAAAGGCATTGCAACCAGAAGTATTCATGATTAACTGCCTTGTTGTGCTTTCCACAAATTACATGACTGGTTAATCTGCTGAACTGTTTCTTCTGATGATTTGTTTGTTGCTGTGTATAAATAGTTCGGTTCTGTCTGTGGATAAATCATGTTGGATTTTATGGTATTTTAAGTGTACTTATTTTCTTTTCATTTATTGCAATTGACAAATAAAGTTGTTACTCACCTACTTGCATACTAAATAACCCCTAGGCTAGGACGGCATTGCCTATTAAGATGTCTCCATTTAATCCCAGCTGAAACTTTAATGTTCTGCTGAGGTAGTTTGGTGCTCATCTCTGGATAGTGTTCCCAGTGCCAAGGCATACCTGCTGTGATGACCTAGTTTGATTGCAGCATCTTTGACAGCTCTTAATAAATTGACAGACAGAGAAGAAGCATCTAATGCTACACCTTCCTGGCCCAGCATTCCAGAATTTCGGATACATTGGCTGCTTTCTGTATGATGAGGAAATGGTATGTCTTTATTTGACATTTTGCTCTTGTCATAGCTATCAATATTGTTGCAATATTTTTATTAAGCATTTATCTGGGCAAGGAGTTGAAAGAAAAAAAATACCTTTGAGCTGCAATGTGTTTACTGTTACAGAAGGATTGACAGCGTAAACAAATGCATTCTTGTCGTTCCTGTCTTAAGAAATCACCCTGCTTTGCCTCTTCTCTAGAATTCAAGCCACTCTCTTTCATGAAGAACATGAAATGCTGCTTAAGTATGAGGGAGGTTTCACATTATCTTTCTTACTCAAGTTGATGTTGGTTATGAATATATTACTTTGTGCAACTGCATATTAGCTTTATGCTGATGTCTTACTGTCCCCGTTTATATATATGCTTTCATTTTGCTGTGGGTATAAAATGTTGTTTTCAAATATAAATTAGAATACGTGCAAAAGTATCAAATGTACATTTTTCAAAACGTGTTGATGTATTTAATCATGTATCTCATTCAGTGTGGATATTTTGATTACATGTTTTGCATGTCATTAACTCCAAACATATGCATCTGTTTTCCACAATGAATCGCTACTCTGTCAGGGCAAGCATAGATTACTGAACAATTTGCAATGCAGCTCATTCTAACCTAGTACACTTATATTTACAACAATGAAGAGACTGGGCCACTGTAATGAGAGATCCTGGCTGTGACAGCGATCCACTCGATCAAAGTACCACGTATGTGTGAAATAGCTGTCGAAGCCCAATCCAAAAGAAAGTAGACTGAGCAAAAATTGTGGTTTGGAGAAACTGCTCTGTGCAACAGTTTCATATTAAAAATTGATCACTCTGGTGTTTGATAACGTTTTCGCAATATTCAAAGGATTTTAAAGTGTAATCTTCCCAATGCAGCCTTTTTAAGCATGTTAAGCTCCATCACATGTGTGTTTTTTCGTTTTCGGTTTTAAATATAAATTAGATTTCTTAGCAGTTATGATACATGTCTTAGGAAAAGACACAATGAATGCAATGCTTAATATTGTTACTTAAAGCATATGCAAACTGAGCATGGAAATAGCAAGGGGCTACTAAAAGCATCAACTTGAGTGTGAGCATCCTGGATTTCAGGAAGCATGATACTTAAAACAAAAATAAGTTATACTAGTGATATTGAAGCAAATAACATTTCATATTCATTTACTAATGCAATATTTCCAGAATGCAAACGCTTCTTGAGTGTGTATTCATGCCTTCACTTTCTAACCCTCCTTAAATTAAGGTATTTGATAATAACTGTATATGCAACGTTCAACAATCTATGATACTATTAGTGAAAAGAGCATCACTTTGTTCGGTGCAGCGCACATATATTGTAAATGAAAATAAAAAATAAAAAGTTGCTAACAAAAAAAAAAATCAATTCAACAAATGAATAAAAAACATAGAATTACATTGGAATCATGTCCAGTAGTATGGCAATAGGTGTTCCACATGTTCTAATATAGTCAAAAGTCAATACACTTGGCTTTTAACCTCAAATCTAAGTAGAGATAAAAGACTGTTTAAAAGGTCTACAACTATCAGAAATGTGGAGAATATTCCCGAGCCTCTCTTCCGCTGTAAACACAGGGAGTGAGAAGCAATATCTCTATCCATAGGTACATCTACCTCCTCGAGGTACATTACTTTACCAAATCCTCCTCAAGTGAGATGGTGATGGTTTTCTCCTCTCAGGAGAGAAGGTTCAGTCAAGAGACACTTCTGCAAACTCCCCCTTGATAAAAACCCATATGTATTTTTGGTGAAATCCTGATAATGACAGACTCAACCAAAATACATTTCTTGTTTTCTTCACCCTATCGGCAGAGGTCTGGATATAAATACCCTCCCTTTCCTTTCCTCGCTCCTCCAAATGGACAAGATGGATATTGGGGCTCAATGAAGAGGCAGAGGAGTGTTTCACTCTTAGCTGAGGCTAGCTGTTTTTTAACTATTGTTTGTTGATGCCAAGCACACCATTTTCTTCATTACAGCTGCACAGTCACTGGCCAGGAGCCTCGTGAAGTGCCCCTTTTCATGAGAATGTTGTGTGAAATCTCCCAATTACAAGCTCATGAATGACATCTGTCATATCTTTCCAGGCTCTGGTGAGTAGAGAGAACAATTGTCCTTGCCTTCTCAATGTCAGACCGTATAAAGGTCAAATCAGTGCACTGTTCCCCATTGTGGCTTAGCAATGGAAAGTCTATAACCAGCACTGTCGTCTCTCTCTCTCACTCACTCCCTCTCTGTTTATCAGGTGTCCTTCACCAACACCCTCCCCTCCCCTTGGCAGAGTGCAGTATTTTGCTGCATTGCAGCCTCTCAGACACAAGCCAGGATAAAAACCCACAGGTCCGAGAAATTCCCCTATGCTGCTTACATGTGTATCTTCCACTGCCGGAGGTGGAAGAGCCCTATCTATGCGATCCCTGCCCGTATCACTGACACAACATTGGAATCAACAATATTGTGTAACATAAATATTGTGTCAAAACTATTGGTTACAAAACTATTGTATGCCCACCCTAATAGGTACAAACATATCCCCAAAATATTGTTTCACACTAATAACATTAAAGAACATACACAAATATTGCTTCTTTATACATATATATATATGTATGATCTGTTGACTGCCGAATGCTTTATTACCACGATTGTGGGCACTTTTCCATTTAACGTGATCAAGGCTTCTGGGAAGCCGAAACATGTTGTTTTGTGGATTAAAAACCCTTGGAATTTGAGCTGGTCTGTGGATTTCTTTCACTGAGAGCGTACTGGATTGTTGCAAATTAACGGACATATATATATTACCTACTGGCGGTCGCCAGTAGGTAGATATAGTTAGGATTGTTTTCCATAGGGAATCCGCAACATTCTATTGGGAGTAACTTTGGGGCCAGTTGAGGAATCTGCCTGAAAATTTTTGAAATTTGCCTCGCTGCGCTCTGCTCCTTCCCTGAAAGTTTGGGGGGGATTGGTAAAGCAGGGGCCGAGATAAAAGGGGGGTCCCAAAACGTGTTTTCCCCATGTTAATTTCCATAGGGCGGTTGGACTCACTTTTATACCGAACGGCTGAATGGATTTCCATCAAACTTGGCAAAATTGTAGGGACTGGTAGCCCGATGTGCCTTTGCTATGTCTCAAGATATGTGCTCCAGTGGATTTTGAGTAATTTAGGTAAAAAAATAAATATATCTATAAGCGGGCCCGGGTACGCGCACCGGGGTGCGTACCAGCGCGCTACGTGCGTTCGCGCGGAAAGCTGATTGGCTCTCGGATGTCTGTCAACATTCCAAACAGTCCGGAGCGGCCTACCGAGACACAAGAGGTGGCAAAAACAAAGGGGGAAATGACCAAAAGGGGCAGGGTAGACCCCCCCTGACCCCCTCGGTTTGATTTGTGGCCATAAAAGGGCCCCGCGGGGCAAAAAAATATATATTTTTTTCTATTTGCGCGGGGGGAGCACCCGGGGAGCCAACCATGGGGAAAAAAGAATGACAGATATTTTTAAAAATTTAGCATTTTTTTATAACTTAGAGGTAGTTCTAAAAAGAACTGTTTTTTATTCTTTTTGTTGTTTTATATTTTTTTATTGGTTTTTTTGAACATTTTGTACTTTTTTTGGCTTTTATGGACAATTTTATTTTTTGGGGGGAATTTTTATGGGGACAAACAAAAAATAGGGAATTGTAAACGGCTCAACTGGAGCAAAACAAATCAGGAAAAAATTAAGGTTTCTTTGGGCACTTGTGGTTGTCACCAGCACGGTTGATGAGTATAATACTTTGCTCACCATAGCAAATTGTACGCCCACAAAATATGCAAACAATTTTGAAATTTCCAAACTGGGTTTGGATGTTTGGGACCATCTCCCTTGTCTCTGGTCCCGACGGAGTGGGTTGGGTTCTTTGGGAGGTGCTGGGAGAAGATTGGGGAGGGTTTCTGGTCAGTTCTCTGACCTCTGCCGCACTATAGTTGCTAGGGTGCCGGCGTTGCATGTGGCGAATCATGGTGTTGTTGCCAAAAGAATATTTTTTGGCAGGGTTCCCCATCGAAAGTACAGTGCCACAGATCAAACAAGTAACCTTTGGCGCATTTACTTACTTGAGGCCCCTTGGGATTTAAAAAAATTCCCACACAATGTGCTCCTTTGGCTTGTAGGGGGTAGTATCTTCTGGCAGGTAGCGCCGCCTCTCCTCCTCCTCCTCCTCCTCCTCCTCTTCTTCATCTCCACCACTGTGGTGTTGTGGTGGTCCTCTTGGTGGTGGTGGTGGTGGTGGTGGTGGCTCAGATGCTGCTGCTGCTACTGTAGCCATTTCTCAGTACAAATAGGTACTAATAGGTCTGGAAACAGGTCTTCCTCACTCAAAGTACAAAGTGAGAATGAGGAAAAAAGGTGGGGGCTTTCATCATTAGGAAAACAAAACTGTCCTGAACCAATGAAAAGTGTTATTTTCAGGTCACATGACCAGGGCTTTCATCATTTGGAAACCAAAACTGTCCTGAACCAATAAAAAGTGTTATTTTTAGGTCACATGACCCGATGCGCTTACGCTACGCGCCCCGGGGCGCTTACATAGCACGATCGTATGCGCTTGGGTGCTTCCCGGTGTGCATACGCCGTGCGAATCACGCTGACGTCGCTACTAAGCATGGGCGAATTTTGCAAATTCGCGTTCTGCAAATTTGCAGATTTGATAACTCGCAATTCGCAATTCGCAAAATTCACAAATTCGTGCGAATTTGCGAATTTGCTGTTTTTGCCAGTTCGCGAGGGTTTTGTACTAGTTCGAGAACGCTAACTTACTTGTGTGGTCACAACGGTCGCGACCATGTTGTTTCTACGTGTCCAGCCTGTTAGCGACCCTGTAGTTCATCGCAGCCACCCTCCGGTTCTTCACTGCCACCCTCTGGTTCTCTAATGCCACCCTCTGGATCATCACTGTCCCCCTCTGGTTTATCACAGCACCCTCTGGTTCATCGCGGCCACCCTCCGGTTCATCACTGCCACCCTCTGGTTCTCCAATGCCACCCTCTGGATCATCACTGTCCCCCTCTGGTTTATCACAGCATCCTCTGGTTCATCACTGCCACCCTCTGGTTTGCCACTGCCATCCTCTGGTTGATCACTGCCACCCTCTGGTTCATCCCTGTCACCCTCTGGTTTGCCACTGCCATCCTCTGGTTCATTTCTGCAACCCTCTGGTTCAAGGCTGCCACCCTCTGGTTCATCACGGCCACGCTCACCATTGTTTTTGGGCTGATGAATGAGTCCTGAATTTGAGCTTCAACTAGTTCCAGCGACCATGTGTGTGTTACTTTGCAATCGCCCCGAAGGGCGCAGGGGTCCCTTGAGTGAGCTGTCCATCATAGTGGGTAAATGGCGGGAAGACGGTGCACACCGCAAGTGTGTGAGCGGGGCCAAACGGGCTGGGCTTCCATGCGAGTTCACATGTTTCTTGTGTGTATAAAACAAAGTCAGAGACCGATCAGAGCAGCAGATCAAGAGAAAGAAGCTCCTGGTCACAGGAACAGCACGAGGATTGCGCTCGTGAAAGTCAAGAATGCAAAGGCCTCTATCCAGCATCACAGCTGATTTTCGACGGTAGATTAGAGAAGAAGGCACACCTGCCCAGCCTCGACGACGCTCACAATTGTTTTTGGGCTGATGAATGAGTCACTGAATTTGAGCTTCAACTAGTTCCAGCGGCCATGTGTGTGTTACTATGCAATCACACCGATGCGCGCAGGGGTCCCTTGAGTGAGCTGTCCATCCATCATCCTGTAACTATTTTAGGATGGCGCCGGCAAGCTGCCAGCGCCTTCCTAAAATAGTTACTAAATTAGCTTCATCAGGAAGCACTAATAGATAAAATAAAGCAGGTGCTCGAGCACCTACTTTATTTTATCTATTAGTGCTTCCTGTTGAAGCTAACTGAAGATAACTTAGTAACTATTTTAGGATGGCGCTGGCAGCTTGCCGGCACCATCCTAAAATAGTTACAACTTCAAGCTTGAAAGCTTGAACTTTTGCCCCCCGGATCCGCCGCTCGGGGATTCGCGGATTTTCGGTAAATTCGCGGGAGTTCGTGGATTGCGGATTTACCGAAAATCCGCGAAATCCACGAGCGGAACGGATTTTCCGCTCACGCTTAGCGGCTACGCGATACGTCACGATGATGTTTTCGTTCGCGGCAATAGCGCTAACGGGACGCTCACCGGTATGCCGCAAGACTGCGCTTACCGGTGCGCTCAAGGGCAAAAAAATAAAAATATATACATATAAAAAATAGTATTACATAAATATACAATATAGGATTCATTATAAAAAATATTATAAATGATAGCAATAGAAATTTGCTATAAAAAACTTTGAAATTCACTAAAAAAAACATAGGTTTGAGGCCCTATATATAGTTAGGAATTAGCATTTTCAAAACCTATGAAATTCACTGAAAAAACCATAGGTTTCACACCAGTTATAGTTAAGAATTAGCATTTAAAAAACCTATTAAATTCACTGAAAAAAACATAGGTTTCACACCAGTTATAGTTAGCTGGAAATTTTACTGACATAAAACCATTGAAATTCCCACGTTATAGTTAGTTGGACTCACTATAACTTGCGCGCCTGCAATGCACTGCTGATGACGTCACATATTACATCACTCATAACATGGTCAGTGACATCACTGACCACTCACGGTCTGCGGGTGACAGATGTTCTTCAATCACCTTCTCTCTTTCGCTCACCCGGAGGTCGACATCTGTTCCTCCGTATCTGATTTCCGCTCTACTATCCTCGGGGCAAACGGCCAAAATTAATTCCTGCACAGGTCCTTCACTGCCGTCGCTCCACAGTGTCCCGGGTGCTTGAAGCCAGCGCTGGTGAGACGCTTCAATGTAGCCACACACTTCCAAACTGTTACGTCCAGAAAAACGGCAAGCACTCCGATGTTGTAATCCAAAGTTAATTTATTTCCAAACCCCCTTCACCCCCGACAGACGCGTTTCGCTCACAGGCTTCGACAGTGTCAGTATTGTGCAAACTTCATCGCCATTTTAAACTATCCGCCCTCCTCCGTATCATCAAAATAGATGATGGTCAATTACATTTTTCGTGGCGGCCATCTTGTAGTATGTTAATACAAGGGTTTTCACAATGTTCAAAATGACGAAAGATAAAGTGCTAAGTGCAAAATTAAAAGTGTTTGACAACAACAAATACTATTACAATAAAGTGCACACTTTTGATATTTCATATCGGGTACCATGTATTTACAAATGAGTTCAGTCCATTTGGATTCCTACCAGTTAAAAAAAAAAATATATATATATATATATATATATATATATATATATATATATATATATATATATATTTCATTGCAAAACTTCGTACATTAATTTACCAACGAAAGGCATTATGGGAGTGGTAGTCCCCAGAAGGTTTCAAGCATGTTCTTGAAGACAGGCATTCATGTCAAAATTCCACATCTTGTGTAGATTAAGACCTCAGGGTGCTGCTGCAATTATCCTGTCCCCATGCCTATATTGGATTGATGTTCGGGAGCGTGACATTTACAGCATGGCAGCTGTCAGACTGATACCATAGTTCGAAGGGAAAGGACATCAACCAGTGGTCTTGGTTATCTGCTTGTGAAGAGCACCCCGGGACTGAGCATGTTTCCATTCAGGCACATTTTGTTTAGCGGCTTGTTCTTTTAAAATACATTTTATGCTGTATATTCTGGCAACACAGGATGAGATGTTTGGCGGCGCATTAAATATACCAACAGTGTACCAATTACGGGAGGTGATGTACATTTTGTGAACATGCTGAATTATTTGCCCATGCAATTTGTAATGAAGAGATTTCACGTTAACTATTTACATGCACTGTGCAATTTATATGTTTAAATATGCTGCACCTTAAGTTAATCATCGCTGATACCCAGCTGTAGGTAACATGGATCTGTATGCTGCATAGGGCCCACATTGTTGTAGCATTTTTCAGTATGTTTTCTATGTTTACTAATGTCGTAATTGGGAAGGGCTATATAATATGTTTTTGTAATGGCGCCAACAAGATTGATAAAGGCTTCTAGCAAGCCGAAACGCGTCTCTCTTTTACCTCTGGGATTGAGGGTGACCCAAGAGAATAAACAGATGCCAAATCCTGACTACCTCAAGTCTGTGCCTTCTTCCGTGGATGAGTTTGTGGATGATTCTGCGGGGGCTGGAATGGATGGAGTGCATTCAAATTCAGCGTGAGCGGTCGTCACTCTTTACACAGAACACCAGTCGTTTGTGGCTCTCCCCTTGTGACCGCATGTTTTTTGATGAAGTACAGGAGTGCTAGAGGGCGAGCCCCCAGCTTGGCTGCCAGAGAGAGGAACGAGGATGACTGCAGTGGGAGACCAAAGGCCCACAGCGGGGCGGTTTTCGCAACTGCCAGCGTGGGCCGAAGTTTTCCCCAGCAAGAAATGCCTTGCCCAGGAGTCTGGCGCCATCTGGTGACTGGGCACCGCGGATGGCTACGCCGATGCGGTGAGGTTTGTTTGGCGTTATCATTTTGTCCAATTGGTCCCCCTCAATCCCGAGTCTGTGTCTCAGGAGAACTGTATTCAATGCCGTTTTTACCACTAAGACGCTTTGACATTTGCCTTTGTCCTGCCGGTATGATCGTGGACATTGTTTTCATATCGGACATTTCATTGCAAAACTTCGTACATTAATTTACCAACAAAAGGCATTATGGGAGTGGTAGTCCCCAGGAGGTTTCAAGCATGTTCTTGAAGACAGGCATTCATGTCAAAATTCCACATCTTGTGTAGATTAAGACCTCAGGGTGCTGCTGCAATTATTCTGTCCCCATGCCTATATTGGATTGATGTTCGGGAGCGTGACATTTACAGCATGGCAGCTGTCAGACTGATACCATAGTTCGAAGGGAAAGGACATCAACCAGTGGTCTTGGTTATCTGCTTGTGAAGAGCACCCCGGGACTGAGCATGTTTCCATTCAGGCACATTTGGTTTAGCGGCTTGTTCTTTTAAAATACATTTTATGCTGTATATTCTGGCAACACAGGATGAGATGTTTGGCGGCGCATTTAATATGCCAACAGTGTACCAATTACGGGAGGTGATGTACATTTTGTGAACATGCTGAATTATTTGCCCATGCAATTTGTAATGAAGAGATTTCACGTTAACTATTTACATGATCTGTGCAATTTATATGTTTAAATATGCTGCACCTTAAGTTAACCATCGCTGATACCCAGCTGTAGGTAACATGGATCTGTATGCTGCATAGGGCCCACATTGTTGTAGCATTTTTCAGTATGTTTTCTATGTTTACTAATGTCGTAATTGGGAAGGGCTATATAATATGTTTTTGTAATGGCGCCAACAAGATTGATAAAGGCTTCTAGCAAGCCGAAACGCGTCTCTCTTTTACCTCTGGGATTGAGGGTGACCCAAGAGAATAAACAGATGCCAAATCCCGACTACCTCGAGTCTGTGCCTTCTTCCGTGGATGAGTTTGTGGATGATTCTGCGGGGGCTGGAATGGATGGAGTGCATATATATATATATATATATATGTATATATATATATATATATATATATATATATATATATATATATATATATATATATATATATATATATATATATATATATATATATATAAACACGAGATTTGGCTAATCCCCAACCTCTGTATCAGCTGGCTCACGGCAGGGGTAGCCACCCCCTTACAATATACACACTCCACCGGCGTATTCCTCACTTCAGTCACGGAAAGAACAACACAGGAGCCGTGGCCTCTATTCGTGGTGCAGTTTATTTCAGACACAACGTTGTGTCTGAAATAAACTGCACCACGAATAGAGGCCACGGCTCCTGTGTTGTTCTTTCCGTGACTGAAGGGAGGAATACGCCGGTGGAGTGTGTATATATATATATATATGGAAAACAAAGCTCCTCCTCAGCACGTTCTGCTCTCGCAGACAACGCTTCCACGCCAGCAAGAATGAGGAACGGACCAGCAAAGTCAGCAAGATGTTGTTTATTTAATCCACAGAACCAGCGACGCGTTTCGGGCAAAGGTGCCCTTGTTCACGCTGCAACATGGTCAAAATGTAAATGCTTTTTTATATACTTTTGATGGAGACTATCACCACCCCCTAGTGGTGACCTCCAGTGTCACATGTGTAACAAACAGTGAAAACATACTATCGCTGCAAGTCTTTTCTTTGCACAGAGAATGTTTAAACGGCGAGAAAAGCCGCCGGCAGCAGCAGCAGGCGCTTCTGCGGAGCCGTCTTGTGACAAGTTAACATCGGTTATGGTGAAAATTGAGAGGCTTTATGAGCGTGAAATACGCAAGTGGTGGGAGGCAACCAGTCTCACTAATTATGTGGAGGAAAGAAGAGTACCTAGGGGCCTAAGGGTACATACAGTCCCATCTTATGAGCACCCAGATCCGCAGCTGCTCACCGATTGGTTTGAACACACTGCCACGTACTGTGAGGGGACTCTGAAAATATTGATAAAATATGCATGGAGCGACCGTGAGAAAGTATTGGCCGAGATCTCATCGATTAATGATGAACTTGACAAAGAGACCGATTCAAACATCATATTGTCAATCACTGAGAAAAAAGAACAAATGAAAGCTCGCTTGGTGAAATATGAGACTAAAATAAGGAATCGGAAGCAAGAAAAGTACGAGCGGGACGCCAATGACTACCTGACAGGGCGTGTCCTTACCTATGCCAAGAAATTTGACGCCCCATGCAAGGCTCTATTGAAAAGCTCAAGCACAATCACTGGAACATCCACAGGATTGGACATCGCCACCTCTGAGTCAGAGGTCACTGAAAATGAGTCAGGCGACGAACAAACTGAGCAAATACAACGGGGGTGAAATCGCGGAACGCAACAAGGCAAATGTAACAGAACCCCTTTTCAAGAGGAGTACGAGGTGCTCAAGAGCACGTGGCTCCGTGGAGTAAAGAACAAACCCCCGGACACGGAGGAACCAGAAACAGAAGCACCAGGAGGACGAGGAGGTCAAGGGGCGGAAAAAGGAGGAAGAGGGGGACCAAGGAGCTCCCGCTGGGTCAATCGCAACCGCACCAAGAAATTGCGATTCCTGATACAAATGGCTCACAAGAACAAGCCAACTTAACGGTTGTTAACCTGACGTCCAAACAATTGACCAACCAAGAAACCGAAGTTCTCAGTCTAGGACTAACCTTCTGCCCCAACAAAGAACTGGAATATACCCAAACAAGGATTGATCTGTTTCGCTTCACGCGAAAATTAAAACTCCACAAATACTTAAAACTACGCCCCCACACTCAAGATCCCAAAAATCAGGGGGCAAGAATAACAGCCACTGATGCCCTGAGCAGTAGAGATCTAGTAACAGTAGAAGCTCTGGAAGATCTTGAAAGAGATGGGACACTAGATGTTCAACACTTGGACACTGCACAAAGGGCTGAGCTGCAAGGGATTGATCAAGAAAGGGAGGAGAGTAATTTCAAACCTCCTTCCGTATTTGTCCCTCAGTCCCCGTGGGATGCAGTGGATGCGTTCAGCGAAGCCATGATCAACGACCTCATGAGGTATCGAAAGTCTAACCACACCAGTCGCAACTTCAACATCACTGAACAGCAACATGAAGCGCTAATAAAACTAAAAAAAGACAACAACATCGTGGTGAAACCTTCTGATAAAGGCGGGAACATTGTTTTAATGAGTAGGGACTATTACAAAACTGAGGCATTGAGACAGCTCTCGGATGAAAACTTCTACATCAAGTGTACCATGACTATGTACCAACAGAGTATCAAAGAGTATGATACTCTCATCAAAAAATGGTACGACCTACAGATGCTGGGCAAGGATGAACATTTATTCCTACGCAACAACTGCCCAATGATTCCCACCTTTTACCATCTCCCGAAACTTCACAAGAGCAAAGACAATCCACCTGGCCGCCCCATTATCTCCTCTATTGGGAGTTTGAAGGAGAACATGTTGCGCTTTGTTGACAATACTCTTTTCCCTTTGGTGCTAAACCTGAAATCATATGTCAGGGATACAAAGGATTTCCTCATGAAAATAAGAGATCTGCAGTGGAATCCAGGTTACTTGCTGGTAGTGCTGGACATCACCAGCTTGTACACTATAATCGAACACCAACAGGGATTACAAGCGATAAGACATGCTCTAGAACAGCGCCAGGCGCGATTCGCTAGACATAATCTGATGATACTGGAATTTGTTGAATTCTGCTTAACCCACAATGTTTTCCTGTTTGAAGAACAACTGTATTTACAGAAGTCAGGGACGGCGATGGGTACCTGCTTCGCTCCCAGCTACGCGAACCTTTTCGTGGGCTGGTGGGAGGAGCAGGTACCCAGGAGCTGTAGGGTTGGGCAGGAGGTGGGAACTGCGGTGTGTTGGCATCGGTACATCGATGATCTTTTCATCGTTTGGAACGGCAATATTGAGACAGCCACGGAATACATCAAACTGCACAATAACAACAGTCTCAACTTACACTTCTCGGGTTCTATTAGTCCGGTGGCAGCGGAGTACCTAGACCTGAGGGTGTTTGTTGAAGATGGGCAGCTACACACTTGCTTGTTCAGAAAAGAGACTGCTGGCAATTCAACACTCTTTGCCAGCAGCAGCCACCCACCACAATTGATCAACAGCATTCCCTACGGAGAGCTCTTGAGACTCCGTAGGAATTGTTCCAGGGATTCGGACTTTGAGGCGGCTGCCTCTGAATGCATATCCCGCTTCAAGATAAGGGGATATGGTGAAGACCTATTACATGATACGTTGAGAAGGGTTAATAAGATACCGAGAGGGAGTTTGCTCACTGCCAGACCGGATGGATCAGGCCGTGATGTAAACAAAAACACCAATGTCAATAAAATTAGAATGATCACCCCCTACTCCACTGGGGCTAATGACCTGAAAAGAATGCTTAAAAAGAACTGGCATATCTTGCAAACAGATACTGTATTAAAAGATGACCTTCCCCCCAATCCACTAGTGACATTCAGCAAAACCAGGTCTGTGGGTGATATGCTCGTTACAAGTCATCTGGAAAAACCCCTTCCAAGGGTAAACACCTTGAAAGATCAAAAAGGGTTTTTCCCCTGTGGGAGATGTAAAGCCTGTGCGATCAGCAAGAGGGTTCTCTCGTATATTATACCAGACACAGGAAGGAGCATGCCTATAAGAAAATTAATCACCTGCAGTACGCAATACGCAGTTTACTGTCTGCACTGCCCGTGTGGCTTGCGCTACATAGGCAGCACCATCAAAGAACTGAAACTGAGGGTCATGGAACACTTGAGAGCCATCGACAAAGCTGACCCCAGTTATCCAGTGGCCCGCCACTTCGCGGAGGTTCATGGACGTGACCGTAAACTGCTACAATACTACGGTCTAGATACCATACCCGCTAATGTGAGGGGTGGAGATCGCTTGAGACGACTCCGTAGACTGGAATCCAGGTTCATCATAGACCTCTCCACGAAGCACCCTAGGGGCCGGAATGCGGGGGAGGAGATGGCGTTCCATCTGGGGAAATAGGATCATAAACACCGTGTAGGCCATATAGTATAGAACACCTCCCCACTAGCAAAAAACGACAGAGGAGTAGCGTAGTAAGAATTCCAGGTGATCATAAAATACATATAGGGTCTTCAATGTAGCTGTAATGAGATGTTGAATATGACGCATGCTGAAGTACTTGTTTGTTTGCTTTATAATGTAAGACTCAATTGTTTTTCGAGAACATATAATTTAACTTAACATCCTCGCACTGTCTGTACGCCCAGGAAATCAGGGCCCTTTATTATGTTGAATGACCCTGATCATATTTACTGGAATTTGTTCCTTTGCCCAGATTCCACCTATGCAAAGGATTTGAATAATGTTATGTCCCATGGCTTGCATAATCGTAGTTACATAACAATGGGGATGAAAATATATATCCAGTTACGGAGTTGTACAGTCTTGCGATTTTTGCGATTTTTTTCAGTAACATAAGAAGCCATGTGCCTGCAGAATATTGGTGGACTATTATCTGACATACTAGATAGAGGACCCTAGCCGATCCACTGCTTCATTTTATTCTGTTTATGTCTTAAACATTATAATTTTTGTGTATACCCACTTCCTGTATGGATTTGCCCATCTATGGGCTTTATTGCATAACCTGTAAATCATCTTTAGGTTGCACATATTGACATTCAAAAATGGCGCCTACAGTGACTATAGTGGGGTTGTCCTCTGTCTATTTCTATGGTTGTGACAAGAAAGTGAAAATGTCTTATATAATCCACTAAGAGTGTATAATGTTGTTACCACACTGACGAAGGCAGCACGCCGAAACGCGTTTGTGGAGGGTGCTTGCGAGAAATAAACCTGCATGTTTTGAAAAAGTAACCCTCGAGTGCTGTCGTCTTCTTCATATACGAGGAGGAGTTGGAGCGTTATATATATATATATATATATATATATATATACATATATATATATATATATATATTTACTGAAAAAAACATAGGTTTCACACATGTTATAATTAGCTGCAGATTTCACTCATACAAAACCATTGAAATTCCCTAGTTATAGTTAGTTCAGCTAACTATAACTCGCGTGCCCGCAATGCACTGCTGATAACGTCACATACTGCATCACTCATGACATGGTCAGTGACATCACTCATGACATCACTGATGAGTGAAATCTGCAGCTTACTATATCATGAGTGAAACCTATGGTTTTTTCAGTGAATTTGCAAGGTTTTTTAAATGCTAATTCCTAACTATAACATGGCTGAAACCTATGGTTTTTTCTGTGAATTTCAAAAGTTTAGTAAATGATCATATTTAAATATATAGATTATTATATTTCTTTCTTTTTATACTAATTTCTTACATTTTGATGAAACATATTTATATTTATTTGATTTTTTAAATAATGTTTCATATCCTTAATGTAAAATAATAACACTAAATTATCGAATTAAAAAAATCTCCATTTTTTGCAATTAAAATCTGTTTAATTCCTTTTTCATGTTTTTTGGGGTAATCGCACCGTATGCGTACAGTGATCGCACCACACTTTGTATAGTAAATGGTCCTCTGCGCGTAGCCGCGCACTCGTTACGGATAGGCTTTGGCCTTGAGCATCGCGTATTCGCGTCAACGCTTCTGTGTGACGTCATGTACGGCGCCCCGTAAGTGTACGGCACAAAAGTTTCTAATTGTTCAAAAACATATATTTATGTATTTAATGTACATATTAAGGGAAGACATTGTCTAGGACAATCATGAAAATAGTTTTTTAACTTTTAATAAGCGATTATTACTTTCAAAAGCAATTACGCAAATCGCAGAGGTACGTCGAACATGCTCACATCTTAAGAGCACCGTAACAGCACTGCATACGCAAAGTCATGTGACCATAAAAGGAGAGTTTTGATTGGTTCATATTACTTCCTATTCCAACTGTTGGAAGACCGCTCTCATTTTGATCATCCTACTTCGACTTTCCCAGGAAATACATCTATTCTGTGGGGCTGTAGACTTTTAAAACCAAACTCTACAATGGCTGCTCTTTTTGAGACTTCCTCAGTACATTCCTCTAAGGATGATTTTGTTACTGAGCCACCACAGAAAAAGAGAAAATAAGCTTTTATTTGGAAGTTTTCTTCATTTCCGAAGGGACAGAAAAAGGTGAATGTACCGAAAGTACCATGCAAGATATGTGAGGTTACACTTTCCAGATCTGACCCCACTAAAAAGTACTCTTTCGGAATAGCCTCAATGGCTCGCCATGTCAAAAATGTGCATCCAAATATTTATGGAAGGATGGCAACACAAAGGTTCCAGGAGAACCCTCAAAGTGCAGTTCTTTCTACCTCAACTGCACCACCACCTCCTCCGGGCAGTCCGCATCCTATTATTGTGCCTCAGTTTGCAGATCTTACAATTCATTGTAAATTTTGCAGAGAACTCCTTTGTTACGGTGAGCAGTCTATTCACCTCATTGTGAAGAGCAAAGAAGAGCACCGATGCCCAAAACAATAATATTTTTTTTTCTTCTTTCTTCCTGTTCCACAGTTTTTTTGTTTCCAGTTTCATTTTTTTGGTTTATAAAAAAAACCAACCAAAAACTTGCTGAAATTTAAAAAAAAATAGAAAACTAAAAATAACTACCTCCACTCGCTTAAAAAGAGCTATATTTCAATATTAGTGTGTAAAACTTTGTCAGAATCACTGTGTAGTGGATAAATGATAGAATGAATTAGTAGTGTATGGTGAATGTGAAAGTGCAAAACTATAAGGGAGTGCTGCAGCATAAATGTATAAGGTGTTTACCTATAGTATACTGTAGTACCTCCGAAGCACGTCAATGTAACATATCCATATAAATATGTTAGAAGTCTATACTTCAATTTCCACTGCTAGTGAAACTGCCTGGGTGAATTTGTATGTGTTAGGAGCGGATTTACAACCCCCTTGTACCTCTTTTACACATCTTTTCTGTCATTTTTGTGATGCAGCTGTATTGCAAAAGATGTGCCATAGTGCCTGATATTTACAATGTGATGCATATGGAAGGTGCATCACATTATAAAGCCCTTTCCTGCGCAGAGATGGGGGGGAGTGGAGGTGTTCTAGCTTAGGACCACCTCCTAAAAGTGACTGAGTGAAATCTATAAGATTTCAATCAGTCACTTTTAGGCCTTTGCTACGTCAAAACCCTGCACCTGCTTGAACAGGTGTAAGGATTGACACAGCTTTGTGAGCATAGAACCCCAAGAGCATTGCTGGAGCTGCGTTGCACTTGGAACGCAAGTCAAGCAATGCACCACCTTCACAACACAAATACATCACATATCTGTGCCGTTTTTGCTCCATAATACACTACATTGTAAATGCGGTGCATCCATTGTGCTGATATTACAATGCACAATAACTGGCATATCTCTGCAAATGTACCACTTATTGTACATTTGCTGATTACTGTTTAAATATAGTGAATGGATTACTACACACTGATCAATGAGTCACTACAAAACTATAACAGGAATGACAGAGTGTTTGGTGGAAGTGGAAGGATAGAGACTGGGGAATTCAAAATATAAAAGGTAAATTTGCAGGTGTATAGAACAGTACATGCATAGTAAATAGGAGTTTGAAGCAGTCCATATACTGAGGCCTACTTTGCTCCATAATTACTTGGGTACTGACTGCATTATTACAGTTCTGCAAAGAGAGTGCATGACGGAATTTATAAGAGCTTCAGTTTTACCACAGTACATATATAAGGAAATACTGCTGAATGGCTCACTGCAATATTGAAACAGTGGAGTGAGAGTGATTGTGAAAGTCTAAAGATACAGACTGGACAATTGAATGTATAAAAAACAATTGTGCAGCTACATAGAAGAGTGCATGCATACTCTATACAGGTTTAAAGCAGTACCTGGCCTAAGGCCTACTTTGAACCATGATTCCTTGAGTACTGATGGATAATTACAGTTCTGCAAGGAGAGTGTCTGTCTGAATTTAACCCCTTCGGTGCTCATGACGGAACAGTTCCGTCATGAGCGTCGGTTGGCCTGTGCTCATGACGGAACCATTCCGTCATGAGTCCATAGGTTCTTTAGAACCTTCAGCACCACAGAGGAATTCGCGCAGCACTGAAGGGGTTAAAAGAGCTTCAATTTTAGCACAGTGCATACATAAGGGCATTCTGCTGAATACTTCACTACAATACTGAATTCGCAATCACAAGGAGTTTGCTGGAAGTGTAGCAATATAGACTGGATAATAAAAGCTATAAAATACAAGTTTGCCCATGCATAGAAGACTGCATGCATAGTATATAGGAGTTTGAAGCAGTCCATGCCCTAAGGCCCAATTTGCAGCATGACTATTTGGGTACTGGCTGAATTATTACAATTCTGCAAGGAGAGTGTCTGGCAAAATGTACAGCAGCTTCACTTTTAGAACAGTGTATACATAAACACATACTGCTGAAGGGCTCACTACAATACTAAAATAGCAGTACCAAAATGTTTGGAGGAAGTTTAAAGATACAGACTAGGCAAATGAAAGTTTAAAAGCCAAGTCTACAGGTGCATAGAATAGGGCATTTATTATTTAATGCCCTTTCCCAAAGTCCCAAGCGCCAGCACACCTTTCCGAGGGTAGGATTACGATTTACAAATGCTAGCATTTTTTAAATTAAGAAACATAAAAATAACAAATATTAAACCTTTTTTTTCTTCTAATGATAACGATATGTTTTTATACGTCTTCTATTTAGATGCTTTTAATCATGAAAATGCAAAGAACACATTTTACAGAATAACACCTTTTAAACTCTCCAACGTTTGTAGATAATGATACCTTATTCGTGTTACTATCAAAATCGAAACCTTTACAGCTTCACAGTTTATAACTTTTCCGAGCACGTGCAGACGAAAAACAGTTAAAACGTGAGCACGTGTAAACCGCAAATTGTGCCATCTACATAGGCGGAGTCACATCTTCCTTCCATAGACTACTAAACAACAAAAAACTAAATGAACCACACCTACTGTGCAATTAGTTTTGTTTTCCGGAGCTATGTCTGAATCTCCAATCTCTGTTGCAGGTTCCGTTCTCTAGCATTGGATTCTCTTTTTCCGTCAACAAACATATTCCGGAGTTGTACGTTGTTTCAAGATGGCATAGGCATAGTACTTAGTTATAAATTGTGACTATTTATAGGAGAATAAGGGCACACTGCATTGAGACCAAGGCTGAAGGGTTACGCTCACAAGGGGCCGTCAGGAAACTTCAGAACACAGTGAGGCGCTTGGTCAAGACGTGTGCTGAAGTCACTACTCGGGTGGTAGAGGTTGAGGAGAGAGTCTCCTCAGCAGAGGATTGCTTGGCTAAGCAACAATCGGCCATCAAGACTTTACAAAAATCCAAATCAGATGTGGATTGGAAGCTTGCGGACCTAGAAAATCGTGCACGTCGTAACAATCTTCACCTGCTAGGTATAGCCGAGACAAAGGAAGGTTCTGATCCACGTAAGTTTATTATTCAGCTTTTCAAGGAAGCTTTCCCAGAACTTAACACCTGGGACTGGGAAATAGAAGTGATCCTGGCACATAGGTTCCCTTTTGTTTTACGGCAGCCCGGAATGGAGAAACAAGTCGATTCAAACTCATATCCCAGGGCAATTCTAATCTGCCTGAATAACTATTTACTTTGGGAAGCTTTATACGACCTGGCACACCCTGAGAAAAAACGGAGGGGTATGGGGTGTGAGTTCTTCATCCGTCCTGATTTCTGCCAAGCAACAGTGCACGAACGGTGGCAACTACGGAAACTAATTGCTCCCCTACAGGCTAAGGGGGCTCAAGATTTTCTGCTCAACCGTTCCAAATTAAAGATCATTTTCAGAGGGCAAACCAGATACTTTATGTCTGGGACGGATGTACAGGAGTATATGAAGGAAATGGATAAGAGTCCGCAACGCTAATGATAGTATTATAAATAACAATGGCAAAAAATCTTTATGACTAGATACAAGAGTGTATACTGGGTGAAATGTGTAACTATGTTTTTTTTTATTAGGTCAATGAGGTTCTCTCTCTCCTGTGTATCGGTAGTTTTTTTGGCAGATCATGCGTTTCTTTTCCTTCTTTCTTATTTTTTTGCTTTAAGTGATTGTGGACTATTTCTATGTATCCCACCCCAAAAAAATAGGGGCTAATATGTATATGTATATACTGCATAAGGTATTCAAGAGATATCTATGCCAGTTTTAAGTTAAGTGAAATTGTAATAGGAATGAAGGAAATTGGAAAAGGGGGGGTGACATCCCTGCGAATTACTTTTTTGTTGGGTCTGATCTTAGGTTTAATTATTCAACATGGAGAGAGAGAAATAATGGGTGGGGGCAGGGGAGTCAATTGAGGGGCACCGGTTAAAGCACTTCTGCATCACTGAGGACATGGTGCTTAAGCCTCTTGTTGGTTCGTGGGAGGGTGGGTTGGTAGGGGACACGGGGTGGGGCTGCGGGGTGGTGAAAAACAGAATACAATACATGAGTATAATAGGGAAATGAATCTATTTGGGGCAGATATTGCTCTGTTGCAGGCAGTCTGTGGAGTGAGTTGATTAAGTTTTGAGACAGATAAATGGCGGGCAGGGGTATTAGGATAGGTACATTGAATGTGAGGGGGTTGAATTCACTTGATAAAAGACGGCGAGTGGCGCAAGAGTTACGAGTCTTGTATTGTGATATAATTTGTCTCCAGGAGACTAATATGGTTTGATCAAAGCGCCATTAATGACTGGGTGTGATTGTTTGATTGATTCAGATGCTCAGTCCATCACCACCCCATTTTGTACCGCTTTTGGCTGCCATAAGTGTGGCAGGGTATGCTCAGACGTGAGTCCCTTATTCACTTTGCCACTGGATTCAAGCAAGCCAGGCTGAAGACGGCTGGAATGCCAGAAACCGGTCCTCGGAAGCTAGATTCCGGTCCAGGAAAGGCATGGCTTGGCAGTTCGGGCTGGACTGTTCCCATGAGGCACAGGGTCAGACTGATTTGCATATGGCCATGTCTGAACTGGGGTGGTGTGGAGTGCAAAAAAACGATGGATGTAGGCCCAGATCTCTGTACTGGGGTGAATGTATGACATTTTTCCGCATTCTGTCCATCAACTGTGATTTTTGCATTTGTCACCCCGAGTGGGATGGGTATGCTCAGACGTGAGTCCCATGCTCTCCACACCACTGGATTCAAGCAAGCCGGGCTAAAGACGTCTGGAATGCCAGATACCGGTCTTCGGAAGCTTGTTTCCGGTCCAGGGAAGGCATGGCTTGGCAGTTCGGGCTGGACTGTTCCCTTGAGGCACAGGGTCAGACTGATATGCATATGGCCATGTCTGAACTGGGGTGGTGTGGAGTGCAAAAAAATGATGAATTTAGGCCCAGATCTCTGTACTGGGGTGAATGTATGACATTGTTCTGCATTCTGTCCATCAACTGTGATTTTCGCATTTGTCACCCCGAGTGGGATGGGTATGCTCAGACGTGAGTCCCATGCTCTCCACACCACTGGATTCAAGCAAGCCGGGCTGAAGACGGCTGGAATGCCAGAAACTGGTCCTCGGAAACTTGTTTCCGGTCCAGGGAAGGCATGGCTTGGCAGTTCGGGCTGGACTGTTCCCATGAGGCACAGGGTCAGACTGATTTGCATATGGCCATGTCTGAACTGGGGTGGTGTGGAGTGCAAAAAAACGATGGATTTAGGCCCAGATCTCTGTACTGGGTTAATGTATGACATTGTTCTGCATTCTGTCCATCAACTGTGAGTTTTTGTATTTACAATGCGGTGCACCATGTGGCAAAAACGGCACAGATGCGTCATGCATCTGTGCCGTAAAAGCAGCGCATTGCTGGAGCTGCGTCGCAAGCGCGATGCAGCTCCAGCAATGCTCTGGGGGGCCCTATCTCCCCAATGCTGCGTCAAGCCTTGTGCCTGCTTCAAGCAGGTGCAGGGTTTTGACGCAGCATTGGCCTAAAAGTGACTGAGTGAAATCTTGTAGATTTCACTCAGCCACTTTTAGGAGGCGTTCCTGTGCAGGAACGCCCTCCCCTGCGCCGGAACGCCTCCTGATGGCGCAGGGCTTTACAACGTGACGCATGTCTCAGATGCGTCACGTTGTTAATACCCAGCACCATGGCGCATCTTTTGTGCTGCCGCTGCATCACAAAAGTGACGCAACTGTGCCGCAAGAGGCTTGTAAATCTGCCCAATAGTGCTTTTACTACACTGTAGCTGCGTAAAGGGCCAGAAGATGTGTCTCTAGTGACCATGTGTGCCTGGGCCTGTGTTACAGGCACATATGGTCACTGGAGACACATCTTCTGGCCCTTTACGCAGCTGCAGTGTAGTAAAAGCACTATACATTTACCCAATGAGGAAGCACTTACTGGATTAGCCAGTAGAAAGTACCCCAGGGCAAATCGCAAAAAAATCAACGATTTTGCAAAAAAATTCGCAAATATGCAGATTTTTGTGCGATTTCGCTGAGAAATCCGAATTTCGCCCATGCTTAGTTATGTGTTTCCAAAATTAGTTTAATATTAATAGTAAAAATGCAGTTCTGAAATGTATGGAAGGCATGCTTGATATTTTTGCAGACAATTAAGTACATGTAATCTTGTAGTGACACTTCCACCAGTATGATTTCCTACATTACCAGAACACCACTGCACTCCTATAAACTCTTAATCTACCTCCAGCGTGACCACCTACACTTCCTATTCATCACTTTACTACCCTAAACCTTAAATCAACCCCAGCACAACCTGCTACTCTACCCAAACATCACTTTATTTCCTATAACAGTACCCTACCACAACCCCCTACACTACACAAACACCACTGCACTATCTTAAATCTTAAAACCCTATCCTAGCATGATCACCTATGGTACATAGACACCATTGCAGTATACTAGAGCACTACCTCAGTATGACTCCCTATAGTACCTAAACACCATTTCACAACTCTAAAGCTTAAATCTATCAAAGCAGGACCCCTTACACTAACCAACCACCACCATAGTATCCTACCACTGCATTTATAAGAAATATTGTTATATTTCTAGAATCACACAGTGAGTATGTGCATTTAGGAATCACTTTGAGAGAAGCATTTTGGTAATTTATGTGTTTCCCGACATGTAATTGGTTAAAAATGTATTGTGTTCTCACATTTTGATACAATTAGAAAATAGTAATTGGTTATGTGTTTCCAAAATGAGTTTAATATTAATAGTAAAATGCAGTTCTGGAATATATGGAATGCATACTTGATGTTTATGCAGACAAATAAGTACATGAAGTCTTGCAGTAACAGTTTCACCAGTATGATTTCTTACATTACCCAAACACCACTGCACTACTGTAAATCTTTAATCACCTCCAGCATGACCACCTACTCTATTTATTCACCACTTTATGTCCCTAAACCTTAAATCTACCCCAGCACAACCTGCTACTCTACCCAAACACCACTTTATTTACTAGAACAGTACCCTACCATGACCCCCTACACTACACAAACACCACTGCACTAACTTAAACCTTAAAACGCTATCCCTAGCATGATCACCTATGGTACATAAACACCACTGCACTATGCTAGAGCACTACCCCAGTATGACTCCCTATAGTACCTAAACAGCCTTTCACTACTCTAAAGCTTAAATCTATCACAGCAGGACCCCTAACACTACTCAAAAACCACCATAGTATCCTACTACTGCATTTATAAGAAATATTGTTATTTGTCTAGAATCACACAGCGAGTCTGTGCATTTAGGAATCACTCTGAGAGAAGCATTTTGAAAATTCATGTGTTTCCTGACAAGTAATTGGTTAAAAACGTATTGTGTTCTCACATTTTGGTAGAATTAGAAAATAGTCATTGGTTATGTGTTTCCAAAATGAGTTTAATATGAATAGTAAAATGCAGTTCTGAAATATATTTAATGCATGCTTGATGTTTTTTCAGACAAATAAGTACATGCAGTCTTGCAGTGACACTACCCCAGTATGATTTCCTACACTACCCAAACACCACTGGACTACTGTAAACCCTTAATCTACTTCCAGCATGACCACCTACCCCACTACCTATTCACCACTTTACTACCCTAAACTTTAAATCTACCCCAGCAGAACCTCCTACACTACCCAAACACCACTGTACTTTCCTAGAACATTGCTCCAGCACAACTCTCTACACTAGACAAATACCACTGTAGTACCATAAAAGACTAATTCAGCATAATCTCCTGCAGTACATAAACACAACTGCACAACCCTAAACCCTAAATCTACCCTCAGCACGACCACCTACAGTACCCATTCACTACTGCACTAAACTAAATAGTAAAACACTACCCCAGCACAATCCCCTACACTTCCCAAACATCATTGCAATATCCTAAATGTTAAATCTACCACAGCATAACAGGCTACACTACTCAAACACTACTGAACTACCTTAGAACACTATCCCAGTATGTCCACGTATACTACCCAAACACCAGTGCACTACCCTAAAGCTTAAACCTACCCGAGCACAATCCCTTACACTACCCAAACACCACTGTACTTTCCAAGAACACTATCCCAGCACGCCCCCTTGCACTACACAAACACCACTGCTCTACCTTAAACCCTAAACACTATCCGTATCATTACCCTGTGCATTACATAAACACCACTACACTACCCTAGAACACTAACCCAGTACAACGTCCTACACTACCCAAACACCACTGTACTACCCTACTACTCCATTTATAAGAAATGTTGTTATTTGTCTAGAATCACACTGTGAGTCAGTGTCCATTTGGGAAAATTGAGAGTATGATTTTGTTATTTCATATGTTTTTAGATATATAAATACATGTACTCTTGCAGTGACACTATCCCTAGCATCATTCTCTACACTACAGAAAGACGAGTGCACTACCCTATACCCTTTATCTACCTCCAGCATGATTACCTACAATACCCATTCACCACTGCACTACCCTAAACTCTAAAACACTATACCAGCACGACTTATTACACTACCCAAACATGATTCCAGTACCTTAAACCTTAAATCTACCTCAGCAGGACCTCCTACAATACCCAAACACCACTGTACTATCCTAGAACACCACCCCAGCACGACCCCCTACATTACTCAAACACCACTGCACTATGTTAAAACCTAAAACACTATCCCTACAATCAATCAATCAATCAGTCATTTGTTAAGCGCACTACATACCCGCAAGGGTCTCCAGGCGCTGGGGGGGAGGTGGGGGCCGCTACTGATCGAACAGCCAGGTCTTTAGTATCCTCCTGAAGTTCAGCAGGTCTTGGGTCTGTCGTAGGCTCAGTGGGAGGGTGTTCCATGTCTTTGCTGCGAGCTGGGAGAAGGATCCCCTGCCGGTGGTTGTTCTTCGTATGCGCGGGACGGTGGCGATTGAGAGGTCGGCAGAGTGTAGCTGCCGGTTAGGGATGTAGAAGGAGAGCCGTCTGTTGAGGTAGGCTGGGTCGGTCTTGCGGAGTGCCTTGTGTACATGAATTAGGAGCTTGAAGGATATCCTCTTGTTGACGGGGAGTCAGGTGGGGTGATGTGGCCCAGTCATGGTACATCGAGGAACAGTCGTGCCGAGGCGTTTTGGATGCGTTGTAGTCGATTGATGAGCTTGGTCGGGGCTCCCGCGAAGAGGGAGTTTCTGTAGTCGAGGCTGCTGCTGATGAGGGCCTGGGTGACTGTCTTTCTTGTATCTGTCGGGATCCATCTGTAGATCTTGCCGAGCATGCGGAGGGTGTTAAAGCAGGAGGAGGAGACGGAATTGACTTGCTTGATCATTGAGAGCATTGAGTCCAGGATGATTTCCAGGTTGCGTGCATGGTCGGTGGGGGTCAGAGCTGCCCCCAGTGCCGTTGGCCACCAGGAGTCGTCCCAGGCTGACGGGTTGGAGCCGAGGATGAGGACCTCCGTCTTGTCTGAGTTCAGCTTCAGGCGGCTGATCTTCATCCAGTTGGCAACGGCCTTCATTCCTTCATGGAGTTTGGCTTTAGCAGTGATGGGGTCCTTGGTGAGGGAGAGGATCAGTTGAGTGCCGTGGGCGTAGGAGATTATATTGAGGTCGTGCTGTCGGGTGATGTGTGCGAGCGGGGCCTTGTAAATGTTGAACAGTGTCGGGCTGAGAGAGGATCCTTGAGGTATGCTGGAGATGATCTCGGAGGCTTCGATCCTGTACAATACATAAACACCACTGCACTACCCTAAAACACTACCCCAGCACAGCCTCCTACACTACCTATTCACCACTGCACTACCCTAACCTCTAAAACACTATACTAGCACGAGCTACTACAGTACCCAAACACTACTGCACCACCCTAAAACACTACCACAGCATGATCCTCTACGCTACACAAAGACCAGTGCACTACTTAAAACTCTAAATGTACCCCTAGAATGTCCCACTACACTACATAAACACCACTGTACTACCCTAAACACTAAGGGCCCGATTCACAGAACTAACTTAAGACAACATCCTAAACTTACTACTTTTGGTATTCACAGAAGGCATTTATTAGTAGTAAAGTTAGGATTTTGTCTTAAGTTTGACTTAAGACAGACTTAAGACAGTCTTAAGACAAACTTAAGACAAACTTAGGACAGATTTAAGACAGACTTAAGACAGACTTAAGACAGCCTTAAGACAAACTTAGGACAGAATTAAGACAGACTTAAGACAGACTTAAAACAGACTTAAGACAAAATCCTAACTTTACTACTACTAAATGCCTTCTGTGAATACCAAAAGTTGTACGTTTAGGATTTTGTCTTAAGTTAGTTCTGTGTATCGGGCCCTCTAACACTACCGAGTATGACCCTTTACACTACTCAAACACCATTGCACTACCCTAAACTTTAAATCTACCTCAGCAGGACCTCCTACACTACCCAAATACGACTGTAGTATCCTAGAACACTACCCCAGCATGAGTCCCTACACTACCCAAACACTACTGAATACCCTAAAACACTACCCCAGCACAACCCCATACACTACACAAACACCACTGCAGTACCTCAAACCCTAAAACACTATCACTATTATGTCCCCACACACTACATAAACACCACTGTACTACCCTAGGACACTACCCCAGCACAACCTACTACCCTACTCAAACACTCCGACTAGGAATGGCCCCTTGGAGAAGTTGTGGATTTCTTTTGGAAAAAGGAGTATCAAGCAATAGGTGCTCCTCATATACATATGCTGTTATGGATTAAGGATGCTCCCATGTTTGGAGCAGATGCGGATGGTACTGTTTTGAGTTTTATTGAACAATATGCAACATGTGCTGTACCCAAAAGCACAGAAGAAAACAACTTAAGAGGACAAGTGTTACGATTCCAAAGCCACCAATGTGGAAAATACTGTCGACGACGCACAAATCTAAGGAGAAGTTCTACACCAAATGTCGTTTTGGATTTCCACGTTCTGTAATACCCAAAGGAAGAGTGAACAGTTTTATGTCATCTTTGCGACATACTATCACAAGAAAGTCTCTTAAAAATACCTACTACTTAAGAAGAAATGAAGAGTCAAAGTACATAAATGACTACAACCCACTTTTTTTGTCTATGTGGAATGCTAACATGGATATTCAATATGTTGAGGACAATTCTATCGCTGTTGCTCGATATATAACATCTTATATTACAAAATCAGGAAAGACGGAATTGAAAGAAATGTGGGAAGAGATTTCTCACAAGAAGACTCTAAGTAAGAAATTATACAGTTTCAGTTTGAAGACGTTATCGCAGCGCGAACTCGGTGGATATGAATGCTCAGATCAGTTATCAGCTGCAAGTCTATACTCTAAATCTAGAAGAATCATTTATGTGAATCTAGGTCTTGCAGTAATGCGAAATCGAGTACTGAAATCTGTACAAGAAATTGAATATTTAGCAACAAAAGATCCAGAAAGTACAGATATTTTGAAAAGGAATATGTTGGACACATATCACCCAAACAGCAGTCATCATCTTGAGAACATGTGTCTCTATGAAGTGCCGCAAAACTACACTTTTAAACGGGATACTACAGAGAACATCCATGATGGAAAATATGGAGTCATTGGTTCCGAAGGATGTTTGGTGAAACAAATGAAAAGAAAGTTGATTAATCACAGGAAGCTGAGTTGCGACACTGCTGATAAATTGGATTTTTACTATTTAGCCCTTTTACAACTATTCAAACCAAGGTGTTCAGAAGTGGAATTACTTGGAGATTTGCAGAGCTATGAAGATTCCTTTAATGCTTGTAAAGATAGCATACAATGCAGTGCTTTTGCAAATTATTTGAAAATGTTGAACGATGAAATTGATCAAGAAGCTACAATTGCAGCTGAGATTGCTAGAGACAGTTCTCAAGACAGTCAAAGTTCATCTGCGCTGAGTCAAGATCCACTAGGACAACCAATTGTTGAAAATGAAGCAGCAATCGCCATGAATGAGGTGGAAACAGCAATGCATCAAGCTCAAGAAGATATAACAAACTTATTAAAGTTGGAAGAACAACTAAATGTTGAGCAAAAACAAATATATGAGCAAGTGAGACAACAGATTGACCATGGATTACTTCATGAAAAGAAAGAATGGTCATGCACGTCATTTCAACCTATCCGAAAATATATGTAAGTGGACAAGCTGGAACAGGAAAACGTTTTTTAATTAAAGTAATTAAGTTATCTACAGAAAACAATTGAGTCGCATTTGTCTTGTGTTGTCACTGCTCCAACTGGGTTGGCAGCACACAACATTAAAGGAATTACATTACATTGTTTACTAATGCTACCAGTAGAGCATGAAAGCAAATTGGAATACCACAAGCTATCTGGAGAAGCTTGTTGTGAAGTTTCAAGAGTTTTGAAGAAAATGAAACTTCTCATTATTGATGAGGTAAGCATGGTATCAAATTTAATGCTTGCCTTTGTGCATTTAAGAATGCAGCAAATTCTTACAACAGAGTATGATGTGTTATTTGGAGTAAAACACGTCATAGTTTTTGGAGATCTACTCCAACTGACTCCTGTAAAGGACAAGCAGTATTTAAAACACTTGCGCATGAAGACACCAGAAAGGCTCTGGGTAGTGTTGAAACATGAATATTTGGTCATATTTTGAATACAAAGAACTCATTACAATTATGCGACAGGCAAATGATGTTGATTATGGAACTATTCTTCAAGATATAAGAATTGGAGTACTGACTGATCATGGCAAACAAGCTTTGCAGACTCGATTACTTTCAATTTTGTTTCCAAATGAAAACGTAGTTCCTGAGAAAATATACATGAAAATTGCAGAAAACAAATCTGTAATCTGCTTAATGCCAACACTGCGTGAGTGTTCTATATCCAATGAACAATTTTTGAAACTGGAAAATTAAGAAATAATAAAAATGGAAGCCATTGATGAAATAGAGCATGAAAGAATCACTATTATTTTGACAGAATAATTGAAGATAACATTGGATTCTTTAGAAAAATCAATATCTAAAACTGCTGGTTTAGAAAAGAATCTATATGCATGTAGAAACTGTCGGATAATTTTAAGGCGCAATTTGGATGTAGAAAAAGGTTTAGTTAATGGAGCAATGGGCAAAGTTGTGGATTTTGTTAATTATCAAAATAAAGATGGTATTGAATGCTTAAAAATAAAATTTGATCATATTGTCGTTGTTCAGTTAATTTTTTGCTTGTTAAAGATTATGGCCCACATGCATCATTGTGTCATTTTGCATTTCTTAATTTGCGAAAAATAAGGAATCGCAAATTAAGAAGTGCAAAATGCTATGCATAATTTTTTTCGGTATTTCTTTGTGATTCGGTAAAAATCGCAATTTTTACCGAATCCCAAAGAAATACCGAATTCTTAAGTTAATTTTCGCAATTCCCATTGATTCCTATGGGCCAAAAGGCCCATAGGAGTCAATGCAAATTGCGAGTGGCACTTAGAAAATTTCATGGGTGCAGGGGGGGTCCAAAGGACCCCCCCATGCACCCCTGAAATGTATTTTTCGCATCATTTTGCACACACACATGTCCTAAGGACATGTGTGTCCGTAACATGAATGTTGAAAAAAAAGCATTTTCAACATTTTAAACACTTTTTCCAAATTTACCGAGTGGTTCAACCACTCGGTAAATTTGACACCCTATTTGCGAATTTTCACTTTTTAAAATAATGATGCATTGCTTTTAAGAAATCGCACATCTGCGACTTCTTAAAAGCACTCGCAATTTTAGAATTCGCAAACATGTTACGAATTCTAAAATTGCTTCATGCATCCCAAAAAGAACTTTTGCATTCGCAAACGGCCGATTTTAAGGAATCGCACCGTTTGCGAATGAAAAAGTGCTTGATGCATGTGGGCCTATATGTCCATAAAAAACAGTTTCCAGTTTCTCTGGCACATGCAGTGACTATTCATAAATCTTAAGATTTAAGTGTTGACAGTGCTTTGGTGAACATTGGAAATACTGTGGTTAAAGAGGGTTTGGCATATGATGCTTTGTCGCGAGTCAGAACATGATCTGTTTTTTTTTTATTGATTTTGATTATACAAAGTTTACTGCAGATGCCAACTGTGTCAAAGAGTATAATAGGTTAAGAAGGACATATGTTACTAATTTAGGTCAATATTAAGCATGGGCGAATTTTGCGAATCTCGCATTCGCGAATTTTGCGGATTTGCGAACTCGCAATCCGCAAAATCCGCGAATTCTCGCGAATTTGCGGATTTTTTTTTGTGTTTGCGCGGGTTTCTGCCAGTTCCCGAGGGTTTTATACACTTTCACAAATTGCGAACTTACCTGTCGGGTCGCAAGTTTCGCGAACTTGTTGTTTCTACGTGTCCAGCCTGTTTGGGACACTCTTCTTCATCACTGCCACTCTCTGTCACCACTGCCACTCTCTGACTACTCATGCCACCCTCTGGCCCACCCATGCCACCCTCTGTTTCATCACAGCACCCTCTGGTTGTCCAGTCAGTGTACATTATTGTGGCAAAGCAAGCACACCTTCCCTGCCTCAAGTGACCTGAATTAATTTGGGGCTGATTAATGTGTCACAGAATATTTTTTTAGCTGGCACCTGCTTCCTTAGTGCTTCCTGATTAGTGATCTTTTGCACTTGCTAAGTGCTTTCATTGTTGCAAAATTAGTTACAACACCTGCCCTGCCCCAACTGACAATAATGAATTAGGGGCTGAATAATGGATTTGAACTTCCAGCCTGGCTCCTGCTTGTCTCCCTTAGCTGCAATTCAGGACCTTTGTGGCATATGTGTAACTATTCTGAGGTTCAGAGCAGGGTCACATAATAGTTGCAACTGGCAACTGAACTCTGGAGGGGCCCCTCAGGAAGCACTACAGGAAATGGCTACTAATGATGAGCCTGAACTTTTGAACCTGGTAAGTAGTTTCAGTTTTGCTACGATCGTATTTCTGCTATTTTGCACTTATTCGCGGGGCGCGAAGTTGTACTGGGAAGCCGCGAACTCACGCGAACAGTGCGAGCAGTGCGAGCAAAATCCGCTGCTCGCGGATTTGCGGATTTTGCGGGAGATTCGCGAATCTCACGGATTGCGAATTTACCGAAAATCCGCAAAATCCGCGAGCGAAACGGATTTTCCGCCCATGCTTAGTCAATATCCTGTATTTGAAAAGTGTGTGGTTGGTCAAAAAAGAAGGTATGAGAATATCTGTACTGAAGGTGTATAGAAGGGGAAAAAAATAATGTTGTAATTGCAAGCAAAAAGAAAAGGAGACTGTTGAAGAGATTGTTGGTTATCAGTTTGAAAATAGTTCTGATGTCAACTGCTATGCTAATGTAGTGGTCAATTTTGTTTTTTTTCTTAAAGGTTTGCAACACCAAATTATGGAGAATCGGGAAAAAGATTTTGGGGCATTGTACCAACAACTAGCGATAATTATCGCTATGTTGGTTTAGCGGCGATATTTTTATCGCCGAGCTGCGGCGATTTTTATTGCTTAGGAACCTTGCTATTATCAAGGTTTATCTCCTGAGCGATTAAAATCGGCCGAAATGCATGAATATCGCGGAAAAGTCAGCGATATTCATGCATTACCGAGCTAATGCTCTTAGCCATGTTATCCACCTACCATTGGATAATATGGCTAAGAACTGCTCAGGGGCAGGTATTAGCTTTTGGAGATATTCGCGCTTAGCGCGAATATCTCCAAAAGTTGGTAATAGGAGATAGCAATGTTAGCGACTGTTTCCAGTCGCTAACATCTTGGCACGCCCACTTTGCATGTCATTAGTGATAAAATTCACTGACATGCAAAGCAGGGCCCAAGATGGCCGCTATCTCCTACTAGCTGTCGCTAACTGGTGTTAGCGACAGCTAGGTAATAGGGAGATAATTTTATCTCCGCTTTCTTGGCTTTTAAAGCAAAAAAAGCAGAGATAAACCCCCTTGATAATATGCCCCTTTGTTCCTTGTTGCATTCTGTTTATGAAAACTCGAGAACAGATAAAAGTAAAATACAAAGCGTTTCTGATGTACGTAATCTTTTAGATGTATGTTCTGGTTTTACACAATTTACACAAAATATCCAACAAGATGCTCAGGAATTTTTAAAGTATATGCTTACTGTTTTGGAAAATGAAGTTGTAGACATAGAGAGTATTTTTGGCCTTTGTTATAAATGGGATCATTATTGTGAGAATTGTATTTATACATGTAGCACTAATGTAGACACTGAAAGATTTTGATATTTGACATTACCGGACTGTAAATCAGTGTCTTTCAATAATTTAGTTAAAGCTGCAAATCAAAATATGGAGTGTAGCCAATGCAAATCAGAAATGTTATCAACATTATTTATACTAAGATATGGACAATATATAATTTTAATAATGCAACGTTGTACAGCATTTTGTAGCTACACAACCATCAATATCAGTAAGGACTTTTGTAGCAGTAGCAATTATTAGCAGGGCGCCTCAAATTCACCGAGGTGGCGAGCGCTCAGCGGACGCTCTGGTGGCACGCCGAATGCGCGCCTAAGGCAAGCCTGTCTGCGCCCGTCCATGCCAAGGAAGCACTCAGCGCCAGCCATGCTGCCCGCCTGGGCTTCAGGGGGAACCATAGTCATGATTTAGAGCCCGCTAAATATTCCAGAGAGATACTTCTCCATTTGGGTGAGCTCCAAGCTGATAAGGGGTCTCTTAGGCTGCTTGAATCAACAGCCCCCTTTGGTGACTTTTTGAATAAGAGTTTGTTAACTTGTGCACTCCTTAATGTGAGATCTTTGCCAAAGCACAGTGCAGACATTCAGCTGCTGGTGCTCACTCATGAGCTCGACATGCAGTTTTTGACAGAAACATGGACCAGCCCTGACTGTAATGTCAATCTTGGCCGGACTTGTCCACCAGGCTACAATATCCACCACCTACCCAGACCTAATGGTAGGGGAGGTGGAGTTGGAGTCATCTTCAAAGATATCTGGAAGGTAGGGACAATTAATATGGATGTGGTTGCTGGTGTGGAGCTTCTGGGATTGGCTATAAAGAACGACTCTGACATAATTTTTAATGGGATAGTTTGTTATAGGCTTCCAGGGGCCTTCATCTGCCAGCAGCAGCAATCTCTGCTAAACACATTTACTGACTTGGCAGCCACTCACCACAGGCTAGTAATCCTAGGAGACTTTAACCTGTGGTTGAATGGCTTTCTGGACCCTGGGCTCCATAATCTGCTTCACTCGTGTGAACGTCTTGGGCTTTACCAGTTGGTCACTAAAGCCACCGACAAGGCTGGGCATCTCCTTGACCTTATTTTCTCCAGACCCCGCCTCCTTCACGTTGGAGAAATCTTGCCGATGGACTGGAGGGATCATTTCCTGATAACATTCTTTGCTGAGCTTAAGCCTCCTTTGACACAGGTTCCCCCGCTCCCTAATTGAATATACTAGCAGGGACTGGAAGGCTTTGACACGCTTGAGGTGCTCTGGCTCTGTCTTTAAGGTTGGGGAATGCTTCTCTTCTGACTTATCAGTCATGGATATTTATGCCTCTCTGTGCCAAAAAATTACCTCCACTCTGGACTCCTGCGCCCCTATGAAAAATCACACATCTAAGGGCAGAAACTTAAACTATCATGTAAACAGGCTGCGAGGAGATGGAGATGGAGGCAGGGCTATATGGAAGCAGACAGGTTGCGATAGAAAACAAAGGTCAGGGAGTATAAGAACGAGATCAGAAGGGCAAAGGCTGACTACTTTTCCTCTGTAATTTGTAAGGCTTCTAACAGCTCCAGAAGCATTTTTAACATCTTAAACAGTATTATCAGTCCTGACTGCTCCAATAATGTAATCACCCCCTCATCTGAACTTTGTGAGAACCTGGCCAGGTTCTTCCGTGAAAAGATTCAGCTGATCATTGATGATCTTGTGGGTGGTCAGCAAGTAGCAGGGAACCCGGGCCTGGCAGCTAAGGACACTGTAGTGCAGGAGGTGGATGACTCAGAGGATGGTGACATCGACCTCTGTGTTCAAGATCATGAACTGCTCTGGGAGTTTGCACCCCTCACTGTGGAGGAATTTCGTTGTTTGGCCCAGGGCATCTCCTCTGGATCACCTTTAGATCCTTTACCTCATAAGATCTGGAAGGAATACAATGATGAACTATTTTCATTGCTGGGGCTGATCTGCAATCAGTCTCTCATCAATGGTGTAGTTCCGCCACAATTGAAGCAAGCTCTAGTCTCTCCCTTGCTGAAGAAGCCCTCGCTTGATCCTGATTGCTCTAAAAACTATAGGCCTATCTCCTTGCTGCCATTCCCTGCTAAAATCGATGAACGAGCTGTTAGCAGGACTCTCTCTTCCTACCTGGAACAACACAATCTACTGGAAGAGGTCCAGTTTGGCTTTCGACCGGCTCACAGGACCGAGACGGCACTGCTGACCGTCATGGATGAGCTTCAAATGCGTGCAGACAGAGGACAGGCAGCTGCACTGATTCTGCTTGACCTGCCTGCCGCCTTTGATATGGTCAACCATGAGATGCTGTTGAGAAGATTGAGCGAGGCTGGGGTAAAGGGTTCTGCCTTGAGGTGGTTTAGATCTTTTCTGCAGGACAGACAGCAGGTGGTTTCCCTTCCCCCCTTCCAGTCCACCATATCTAATGTGTCGCATGGTGTTCCTCAGGGTTCAGCTATCAGCCCTATCCTATTTAATGTTTACCTGAAACCTCTGATTGCTATCTTTAAGGCCTATAATATTGATATTGTAAACTACACAGACAACACTCAAATGATTCTCTCCTTTGAGGGGGAGGATTCGACCACAGTAGAGGCTTTTCACAACTGTCTGCAAGACATGGCCTGCTGCCTACAGGCTAATTCGCTACAATTTAATGGAGGAAAGACGGAGGTCATCTTATGCTCGGCAAACAGGATCTCTCCTCTTCTAACCTGGCAATTTTTGGCCTTCGGGCATGGTGTCTGCACTCCTGCCGGCAACTTCTCTCCGCAACTTAGGCATCATATTCGAAGATAAGCTTACCTTAGAAACTCAGGTCACAAGAACAGCGGCCTCTTGTTCTGCGATCATCAGATCCCTTCGGAAAATGTTCCCTCTACTTCCTCCTCAGGCACGAGCACAGGTAGCCAGATGCACAATTCTCAGTAGGCTTGACTAGTGTAATGCTCTCCTGTTGGAATCCCCTCACTACCTGTTGGACAGATTACAAAGAATCCACTTGGCATCGGCCAAACTATTCTTAGGGTGGCCTAGAAGCTCCTCTGCTACTGCAGCCTTATTAGAACTTCACTGGCTCCCCCTGAGACAGAGAGTGCAATTCAAATCTCTTTGCCTTGTTTTTAAGGCCCTTCATGGAAAGGGAAGACCACTCGGTCCCCCCGAACATATGGATGGGTGCCCCGATCCCCCGGGAACCATTGTGGGCGGGGGGCGTGTCTCGGCTGGTATGACCGAAGCGGCGTAGCCGGAGCCCGCCCCTCCCGCCCAGAAGAGGTTGTCCTAAACACCTGCCCGGAAGTCCGTGCACGGATGGGCGTGCTTGAGGCGGGCCCCCGCCCTCCCGCAGATGGATAAATAGAGCGGGAATCCAACGAAGCTTCCTCTTGTTCCAGTGCTCTGAAGGCTGCACCACTCGTCGCTCGTGAGCCCTCTAAGGAACAAGCTGCAATTTTGAGAACTTGTAATCTTTGTTATTTCTCTTTCAGTGTCGGGCGTGTGGAAGATCGAGTCACCCTTGCGATCAAGTGGGACGGAGTAAGCGAAGTCATGCCTGGCAAGAAAGCGGGAAAGAGCTCCGAGATGGAGAGGATGCTACGCACCTTGGTGAACCAAGTAGCGGTGATGGACCGGAAAATGGGTAAAGTGGATCAGCTCGGCAGTGGCTTAGCGGACATCAGGAAACAGTTGGCGGCCCAGAATGCCCCCTCGGGCGGCCTAAAAGAGTCATAGGACCGGCCTTGCCGAAGGTCGCCCCAGGGGGTAAGGGTAAGAGTAGGAAGGGGAGGGCAGGTTCCAGTGAGGTCCCAGTACCAGAGGTAACTCCATTGAGCCCAGGCGCAGACATCCCCGGCGTGCCGGTAGATAGCCCGGTACCAGGACCGGATGGGGGTTTGCCAATTCCCGTAGTGATCACGCCAATTGGGGATGACCAAATGCCCCCGGAACTGGCACTTCAGTTAACGGCAGTATTGCCATGGCTAAAGAAAGGAGCAGGGGGATCAGTGGCTGGGGGAGACCCGGCTGAAGAAGCCAGATCAATTATTGAGCAGTTGCAGCAGTCAAGGGACGCCGGGGCGGCGAATGTACCTTCTATTCCCCCGCAGGTAGCGATGGGGGTCACGACGGACGGTCGGGCGAAGACAACGGACACGGCTGGAAGACGGCTGAAGACGGTAAGAGAGCGTTGCCATTGGTGGGGGAGGGTCCAGTACCTTCAAGGTGGGAAAGCTTATCACAGCACATTCCCATGGCTACGAAAGAAATGGTATGGAGAGATAAGTACATTAACATGTTTTCACTTTTGACTGACCATCGTGAGTTAGAATATGCAAAGACCCAGAAAGATTTGAGGCACCCCAGCGTATGGCGGGCCAAGATGGCGGAATTCAGGGTCGATGAGACCATGGTGAACTGGGTCAGGGCCTTTTCTATTTTTACGGCAATTATTGGTGAGCGTAAACCGGAAGTGTTGACTGACTTAGCATGTTATCAGAACAGGATCATGAATTTCCATGCAATGTACGGGGGGAATGAATGGAAGGGTTACGATGTTACCTTTAGAAAAGCGAAGGAGTTTAACGAGACCTTGACATGGGATTGTCTGGACACAGTGTCATGGCATGCCCAGCTCCTGCCCGGACCCGCGGGTACGTCCGTACCAAGCACGAGTGGCTCTGGGACATTCCATCAGAAGCCGTCGCAGCCCTTTCGGGCAAGCGCCGGGGGATATCCACATCCCAGGTCCGGCGGGAATGGAGGCAAGCGTGGGGTTTGTTGGGGATTCAACAAAGGAACCTGTACCAGGCCTCAAGGAACGTGTAGGTTCCGGAACGCTTGTTCGGGCTGTGGGAAATCCTCACACCAGGAAACCAGTTGCGGATCCAAGACCAATGGTGCGGGAGGAAAGGGGGGTATCCAAGCAGGATTGATGTGGTGCCGTGGAAGCAAACATCTTCGCCCATTGATATCTTGGCTTTGACCCCCTGGCTGAACCGTTACCCAGATCATATGTCCGCCGGGACTTTGAGGAATGGCTTTCTGTATGGCTTCAAGATCCCGGCGGGAAATTTTCGGGGGAGCCCCTCTTGTAAAAACCAACTGTCGATTTAGCACAACCCGGCGGTGGCCGCCAGAAAGATAGCGAAAGAAGTCAGCTTGGGGCGAGTAGCAGGGCCATTTGTCTGCCTGCCAGTTGCGGAATTTGTGTGTTCTCCTTTAGGAGTGGTTCAGAAGAAAGACCCGGTGGAGTATAGACTCATCCACAATCTATCGGCCCCTAAAGGGGCCTCGGTAAATGAGGCTATTGACCCCGAGGTATGCTCAGTGAGTTATGCATCGTTCGATGACGCAGTCGTTCTGCTGAATCGCCTGGGCCCCGGGGCATTGTTTGCAAAATCAGACATTGAATCTGCATTCAGGTTACTCCCGGTCCACCCTCAGGACCAGCGCCTGCAGGGATTCACGTTTCAAGGGAAATATTACATGGATAAATGTATGCCCATGGGTTGTTCAATTTCATGTGCCTATTTTGAAATGTTTAGCTCCTTTTTGGAATGGGCGTTCACCGAGGCCACAGGGCATAGACAGGTAATGCACTATTTGGATGATTTCCTTTTCCTAGGTCCGGCGGGCACAGGCTATGGTGGGCCTTAAGGAAGGACACCACTGCACTAGACTGTCGGCAGAGGTTCGCCAGGATATGCGCATTTGGTTGGCATTCCTGGTGGATTTAAATGGTCGAATGGTGTGGAACAAACCCCCAGCCTCATCGGACGATTTGGGGTTGTGGACCGACTCGGCGGGGAGCTTGGGATTTGGCGCAATCTTTGGAAACCGATGGTCGGCACAAACATGGCCGGCGTGGTGGCACTCATGTGGCCTAACAGGTAACATTGGATTCTTGGAGCTATTCCCCATTTGGGTGGCTCTGATGGCATGGCCGGAAGACTTTAGGGACCGCTCAGTGGTGTTTTGGTCAGACAACATGACAGTGGTCGAGTGCATTAATCACCAGGCTGCACGCTGCAAGTGGATTTTAAGACTGTTGAAAGAAATTGTATTGCGATGCATGAGATTGAATGTACAATTCAGGGCAAGGCATGTGCCGGGTGTACTGAATAATGCAGCTGATGCACTCTCTCGTTCACACATGCAGGCTTTCAGGGGTTATCTACCCACAGCGGAACTAGTGGCGGCACCTTTCCCCGACGCACTATGGCAGATCGGTGCCCCGGACTACAAGACCTCGTGGCAGCCAGTTTAGCGCCCAGGACAAGAAAAGCTTATGAAGGAGCGTTCCGTTCATACTGCGCCTTTTTAGGGCCGGTAGGGGGGCATAGCTGGGGGCGGGAAGAGTCCTTCCTCCGGTTTCTGGTGGCACTTCACAAGGAAGGTCGATCGGCGGCAACCGCCAACAGGTATAGGGCTGCCATATCATTCACGGCACAGCTCCACGGGGTACGGGACCCAACGGGTTCATTCTTGGTCAGGAAGGCACTCCGGGGCTGGCAGCGCCTGGAGGGTTGCAGGCAGGATAAAAGGCACCCGATTGGGTTAGACAGATTGTCCTTGCTACTAGCGAAACTGGATGAGACATGCTCCTCGCCCAGTGAGGTAATTCTGTTCCGAGCGGCTTTCGCATTGGCATTTCATGGGGCTATGCAGGTAAGTGAACTTGTGGTGAGGAATAAGAAGGACATGGGGGGAGGTCTATGCAGGGATCACGTCCAAATAAGGGGCGATTCTCTTCTGATCTCGATAGCCAGGTCTAAAACAGACCAGGAGGCTTTGGGGAGTAGTGTGGTGCTCCAGCGCGCCCGGGGGAACCCCGGTTGTCCGGTAAGATATTTGGAGGCCTACATGGCTCAGAGGTTGACAACTTGGGGGGGACCCTGTTTAGACACAAGGACGGCACCCCGCTGACAAGATTTCAATTTCGGAGGGTGCTGGCAATTACGATTGCAGTGGCGGGCTTGAACCCATGTGATTTTGGGACCCACTCATTCAGAATAGGGGCCGCTACGGAGGCTACGGCTCGGGGTCTGTGTCCAGAGGAAGTGAAACAGTTAGGCCGTTGGTCCTCGAACTGTTTCAAGAGGTATGTGCGACTGCACATGTTATAAAAGACTGATGGAATGCACTCGCGCTTGTTGTCTTTTGTTTGGATTACCGTTTCGCAAGCCTGTGACGCGGGGCAAAAATTGGGATCGGCCCAACACCAGAGGACCAGCGGGAAAAGATCACCGACTGGAGGTCAAGTGGTATGGGTCGTGGGCCACTCATACGTGAGGCGCGCTGGGGACATATTCAAGGCAGGTGACGCGACTCACGCATCTAAGGAATATGGGTTCAGAGTGACCTTCCATGGGCAAGGAGGCCTCTGTTTTGACCAATTTCAGAGCTTTGTGGAGGAACTTTTAGGGCGGCATAGGTCACCGCCATCTTGAATCATAGTGCATCTGGGAGGCAATGACTTGGTAAGACTGGGAAGACGGGTGTTAGTAGAGCACATATTGTCAGCAGTCAGCTGGTTGGCCAAAAGGCTCCCGAGGTGTACGATTGCCTGGTCCCACATGATCCCCAGAAGAATCTGGCGGGGGGGTATCTCTGTGTCGGCGTTGAACCACTCGGTAAAGAGGGTCAACAACAAGATTGAGAAACTGTTTCGCTCCAATCATTTGCAAAGCCTTTCCCATGGGTGTATTCGGGGTGATCACTATTATTTGAATGATGGGGTGCACCTGTCCAGGGCTGGGAATTACTTACTCATAGGAGACTCCATAGCATGGCTAGTGGCATTGAGGAGACATGACCTTTAGGAGGTGTGGGGGGGGCTGGATAGTCGGTCAACTATCCGGCCTGTGGCGGTAAGGTCATGATCTGTGAGCAGTGATTTCAAGGTCCCTAGGGGGGGCGCCACCCAGTATGGATGGGAGCACCCGGGGGAGGTGGCCATTGCCCCTCCCACGGGGGGGGGCGGCACCCACTATGGATGGGTCGCCCAGGGGGAGATGGCCATAGGCCCCTTCCAGGGGGAGATGGCTATATGCCCCTCCTACGAATTTCCCGGGGGCCGGATATCCGCTCCGGCGGAAGAGAGTGTGGGGAAGGGGGGGGAGTCCACGCTGTCCTTCTTACGGATACCTCGAACGAGATCTCGGACGACCTTAAGATGGCGGCGAGTGAAAGGGGGCCCCCATGACAAGGGAAGTTACAGTTGGCTGTGAGGGTAAAGTCCTCTGCGCATGCGCCATTCACACCGTGAGGGCGGGAATTTGGTAGTAGGGATCTGACACCGGTTAAGACCTTGCCGTTGGCCCTTAATGCTAGGTTGTACAATTTTATTTTAGAATGTTATGCATTTTCAGGATGCTAGACTCGGCTAGGAAACCTTTGTATTAGAGATTTGTTAAGGTTAGCCAAGAACTTGTCTTCATCAAAATGTAATGGAAGATAAAATTGGACATGATTCATGAAACGTTTTTAATTTAAAGTTTTAAATTTTGTTTCATATTTTAATAAATACGGCCGGTAACTCCCCCCCGCCTTCCAAAACTTCAAACCTGTGTCTGTCTCCTCCCATGGGGAATTGGTGTTGGGAGGGGTGGCGGGCATCCTGGCCCATATGGAAAGGGAAGACCACTCGGTCCCCCCGAACGTATGGATGGGTACCCCGATCCCCCGGGAACCATTGTGGGCGGGGGGCGTGTCTCGGCTGGTATGCCCGAAGTGGCGTAGCCGGAGCCCGCCCCTCCCGCCCAGAAGAGGTTGTCCTAAACACCTGCCCGGAAGTCTGTGCACGAATGGGCGTGCTTGAGGCGGGACCCCGCCCTCCCGCAGATGGATAAATAGAGCGGGAATCCAACGAAGCTTCCTCTTGTTCCAGTGCTCTGAAGGCTGCACCACTCGTCGCTCGTGAGCCCTCTAGGGAACAAGCTGCAATTTTGACCCACCCACCAGCCCCTTTTTGCAATGTTTGTGGAATAAAGTAATTGTTGGTGATTATTCGAATGTAATAAAAAGATACAGTCAATTTTTGCATCATAAATGTATGCCTTTTGATTGAATAGATGCTTGTAGGCCTTTTTCTCCTTTGTAGAAACGTAGAGGAATGATTTAAATAATAAAATTTGTCTTGTGCTTTAGGACTTTTTTCCCTTTGTAGCAATGTCAAAGTTGGTGAATTGTCAAGCTGTTCCAGATAGGTGTATTTTCTTTCCTTAGTAGGTAAAACAACTGTTGTATTTATTTTGGTCGGGCGGTAAGGTCATGATCGGTGAGTAGTGATTTCAAGGTCCCTAGGGGGGGCGCCACCCAGTATGGATGGGAGCGCCCGGGGGAGGCGGCCATTGGCCCCTCCCATGGGGGGGGCGGCACCCACTACAGATGGGTCACCCAGGGGGAGACGGCAATAGGCCCCTCCCAGGGGGGGGCGGCTATATGCCCCTCCTACGAATTTCCCGGGGGGCGGATATCCGCTCCGGCGGAAGAGAGTGTGGGGAAGGGGGGGAGTCCACGCTGTCCTTCTTACGGATACCTCGCACGAGATCTCGGACGACCTTAAGATGGCGTCGAGTGAAAGGGGGCCCCCACGACAAGGAAAGTTACAGTTGGCTGCGAGGGTAAAGTCCTCTGCGCATGCGCCACTCACACCGTGAGGGCGGGAATTTGGTAGTAGGGATCTGACACCGGTTAAGACCTTGCCGTTGGCCCTTAATGCTAGGTTGTACAATTTTATTTTAGAATGTTATGCATTTTCAGGATGCTAGACTCGGCTAGGAAACCTTTGTATTAGAGATTTGTTAAGGTTAGCCAAGAACTTGTCTTCATCAAAATGTAATGGAAGATAAAATTGGACATGATTCATGAAACGTTTTTAATTTAAAGTTTTAAATTTTGTTTCATATTTTAATAAATACGGCCGGGGGGTAACTCCCCCCGCCTTCCAAAAGTTCAAACCTGTGTCTGTCTCCTCCCATGGGGAATTGGTGTTGGGAGGGGTGGCGGGCATTCCGGCCCATATGAAATTGGCCCCTTGCGCTTGCGCCAAAAATTTTAATGGTATGTCCCGACAAGAGTATTGCGGTCTTCATCAGCAAGATTAGTGAGGGTTCCCAGGTTTGAAAGGTTAGGTCAGGAGGCAGATCATTTCGGGTAGCAGCGGCTAAATTGTGGAACAGTCTTCCCTGGGAAATCAAGCAAATCTGTGAGATCCTTCCTGTCAGGAAAAGTGTGAAAACCTGGCTGTTTCCTAAATATTAGTGGCTGGTTTTGTGCTTTCCTCTCTCTCTCCCCCTTGAGCTACTTTTTCAGCGCCAGGATGCCTGCTAGGTGATAGCGCGCTTTACAAATTAAATAAATAAATAAATAATGATGGTCTTTCAATAACAATAAAAAGTGAGAAAGGCTGGAGCCTTTGTAATAATTGTGCGTTGGTTTTCAAACGTTTGCCTTCTGAATTACCAAATTCCTACCTAATATTTTTAAAGCCAAAGTTTTAGGAAGATAATTCAGCCTCTGAGGAATTTATTATTATGATTTAATAGGATTACCATAGGACAATTTATATAAGAATGACTGCAAAAACATTTCACCTACGTGTCACCGACACTTGCGACAGGTGCACTGCCCCTGGGGCGGACTTCCTACATCAGGCATGGGAATGTGAGGAAGTGCAGGATTACTGGCGACAGATATTCATGGAGGTGTCCACCATGACACATACAGACCTGATGCCTTCTCCATTGCTCGCTTTATTGGGATATGTGGAGCTGATACCGCCGACACACCGTAAGTTTATAGCGCTAGCATTCTTGGTGGCTAAAAGGAGGGTGGCCTGCAGATGGGGAAGATGCGGAGCCCCCAAATTCAAGAACTGGTTGCGGGATCTCACATACTGTCAGGAACAAATTGCTACATACTCTGAACTACTGCCGGTGTCTTCTAGGCCAACTGATATTTGGGCCCCATTGAAGTGTTATTTATCGGAGAATGCTTATCCCAGCGATACAGACATACCACCTATCTCACAGGTAGAACGCCCTTAGGAACGACCCCGCTACACACCCACACTCAGTTTGTGTTGTGACACATGGGTACCAGGGGGGATTTGCGTCTCTGAAACATGGGCAACAGGAAATAACTTGCAGAACTCGCCGCTCAGGCCAAAGGGCACGGGGCGTCTCACTTGAATGTATGTCCCTGTGGGCCCCTCTCTCATGTCTGAAATGGACACGGCCATGTTCTAGTTTAGCCTGTGACACTATGTTAATGAGTGACTGCTGTGGATATTGGGCCTCTGCACTACCACCCATGTGATGGTCCAGGAAATATAACATAATCCAATATTTGTATATATTTATGTTACCATGAGATATTTGCCAAGCTTTTGATCCGGATACTTGTATGCAGTATTACTATGTATTGTACTGTATGACACTGAATGCACCTTTTTGTTGTTCTGCAAAACTTTTAAATTAAAAAAATAAATAAATAAATGACTTCAAAAATACAATTTGGCCTCAAGGAAAAGGTGTTTCTTTGAATTATGGACTTTTTGTTGCACAAATTTCTCGGTGTATAATTTTAACTGACATCATTTGAAGTGTTTATAAATTTAAGTTATAACATTTTCATAGCAGTAATCATTTTATTTATGTGTGATTTGTATTATCTAGTATTTCACTATAGATGGATTTGTTTTTTAAACAACCTAATTGATTGTTTTTTGTTGCCTGCTGGTATGTGATGAGTACGATTGAAATCAGTATTTCTATTGAAATTCAATATATTCTGAGAACAGCAAAAACGGCAACAAAATTACTTTGTAAAATGATAAAATTATGATGTGCTGTTAAAAATGTATTATTACATGTTATACCTATTTTTTCCTTTTTTTTTTTACAGATCCTAATTTAAGATATCAAATTTACCACTATTTAGATTAGAAAGTGAACAAAATGTGTAACATTTTTTACGTGTATTACTATTGAGGTAAGTTTTAGTAAGTCTTAAAATGCACAATGGACTGTGTTTCCACACAGTTAAAGAAAAGGAAGATGGATGGACTATATTTGTGCCACAAAATTCCAATGCAGACACATATGAAATAGGGGACAGCTTAAGAACACCGATCTGCAAGATACATGGTATATTACAGAATAGACTGATATGGTTGTTTTGCAGGTGTCGGTAATTTCAGAATTGAAAGAAATGAAACTCTTTAACTTAATCCACATCACTGAGTGTTTTTGCACATGTCATATTAGGCCGCATCCCTTTCCTTTAGTAATATTTAAATATGTCCTATCAGTTCCCTAAAACGTAGGTAGTTGTAAATGTATCTTGTTCACTGTTATCAGTACAGAAATTTACTCCTATAATAACAATTGACCTAGACATTAACTCTCTTTCCTATTTCCAAGGTGAGGAAAAGGCATTCTGCATACCTTTTCTTTTCCATGTAAATATAATCTCAATATACACAGCACTTTGTGTTGAAAAGGTGTTCTATAGGTTTTGCAGTGCATGTTTGCACAGAAGACTCATAGAACAAGACACATCTCCAGATTCATCATAAATCATAAATCTGGACATGTTTGTGAATACTGCACCATCCTCCTATTGGTGTAGCAAAGCACAATGAGGAAAATTGTTTTCACTTTTCATTATTTTTTCACTTTCAATGTATGCTACAATGCACAACATATATTGAAGGAAAAATGCCTTTACTGATTGTTTTTGTCCACAAAGGTGTTCCTTCCTGCACAAAAAAAATCTCTGCATGACACGGACATCCTTGCACCCTGGTGAAAGGGTGCCTGTGTTACCACATGGCTGCAGTTTAAGCAGCTGTGCAAAGTGAAGCACAGACCTGCAACATATTTATATACATATGCTGCATCCCTGTGCTTCGGAAGTACCACAGCATGCTGTAGTTAAACAGTTTACAGTGTCATGCTGCAGTACTTCCTTATAATTTTGCACTTATGCATTCACCATACATCACAAATGTATTTTTACAGTAAATTATGCACTACACATACATTCATCTAAACTTTCACACACTAGAATTCTAATTTAGCTCTTTCTTTAACCAGAGTAGTTAGTTCTGAAAATAACTTTTTTTTTCTTTTTGTTGTTTTGTTTTTTTGGAGGATTTTTTGAACGATTTTGTATTTTTTTTTAAATAGGGGAAAAAATTTGAACTGGTAAGAGAGAACTAAAAACTGGGAGGAGAGGAGAAAAGAAAACTAACATGGTGGTGGTCAACAGCTCAACACACCAGATCCATTGACTGCTCCCCATACGCAATCAGCCGTCCGCATTTCATGCATGACATTCTTAGTTTCCCAAACTGGGGATGGATGTCAGGCTGTGATGTAGAGCTTACAGGTGTTGCTCCACTGGTACTCGGGACTGCCGATGAATCAGAAGGAGTCTCCCTCAAGCTTCTTAACTCCTCCCTGGCATAGTTGATTGGATGTTTAGTTTGCAAGTGCTTGCGCATACTTGCAGTTCCGCAAGAATAATTCTTTGTGGGTTCTCCCCTTGAAAGCATAGCCTTGCAAATGCGACAGGTGACTTTGGGCGCATTTACCTTCTTCAATCCAGGTGGATATGTAACAAATTTCCAAACAATACTGCTGTACCTTTCCTTTGGGGGAGCTTCGGCAACAAATATCTGCTCTGAAGACTGTTCTGTATCAGAAGTAGCAGGTTGATGGGCAGCTATACTTGAATGAAGTGTATATCTTCTTCAAAAAGAAAGAAACATATGATCTTCTGAGGAGCTCTTTCCCAAGGAAAGTGATTGAAATGGGTGGGGTCTTTCAATAGTTTAAATAGCAAGTGTAATGAACCAATTAAATGTCTTTCTTTGAGGTCAGCACGCACTCGCGAAATTGCATTCAAAAGTGATGCACTTAAGAAAGTTAAATAATATTCAGGTTATCTCTTGTCTTAATATTTATATTAAAAATATATAAATACATTTTTCAACATTAAAAAAATCGTGGGAGTTTGCGCACCCACCGCGTCCAATATGCATATAACGTCACCCGCTACCGTGCGTCCATCACGTCACATAATACGTACATCTCGCGTATGCGCCATAAGTCGTGAACAAGTCGAGTAGCAACAGCGTTGGAAAAGTCATATCCGTTGCACACCCTATGCGAATCCTAGACAGTGACCATAAAATGGCAGACACGTTTGGGTGTGTGACTCCGGAGAAAAATAAAAAAAAATTTAAAAAATGTAATATATTATTTATACTAATATAATAAAGAGAGAGCCCAAACCTTTGAGGCGGGTAATCTCAGGAACCACAGCACAAATCTCAACACCCAATACAGCGTTGGAAAGGGCAGTTGCAGCAGAAGGACATGGGCTATGCAGACACCCACTATATACATTTAAAAGGTAAAAGAACCATGTCAGCAAAGTAGTCCCTTGCAGGCGTGTGTGCGATGTGCTGTGGGCGTGTGCTGGGGGCATGACAAATGCTGGGGACATGTGGTACGTTCCACCCTTCATGCCATGTCTCATATCGTGTGCTGATCCCACCCTGATCCCTTTAAATACCCCTGCACCCCATAATCATAACCCACCCTTACGCCTTAAAATACAACCAACACCCTTAAACACTAACCCATCTTAACCCTATAAATATACCCTGTACCCCAAAACCCAAACCTATCCCTAAACCCTAAAAATACCCCTGTACCTGTATAACCCAAACCTAGCCCTGAACCCTATAAATACCCCTGTACCTCAAAACTCAAACCTACCCCTGAACCATAAAAATACCCCTGAACCCCAAAACCCAAACCTAGCCCTGAATCCCTAAAAATACCACTGTAGCCCAAAATCCAAACCTACCCCTGAACCCTAAAATACCCCTGTACCCCAAAACCCAAACCTAGCCCTGAACCCTTAAAATACCCCTGTACCCCAAAACCCAAACCTACCTCTGAACCCTAAAATACCCCTGTACCCCAAAACCCAAACCTAGCCCTACACTGTAAAAATACCCCTCTACCCCAAAACCCAAACCTAGCCCTGTACCCTTAAAAGACCCCTATACCACAAACCCAAACCTACCCCTAAACCCTAAAAATAATCCTATACCCCAAAATCCAAACCTAGCCCTGAACCCTAAAAACACCCCTGTACCCCAAAACCATACCTATCCCTAAACCCTAAAACTACCCCTGCACCCCATAACCCAAAACTATATCTGAACCCTTAAAATACCCAAACACCCCAAAACATATACCTCATTACCCCAAAACATATTCCCCTACACCAATACTTACCTTATCCAAACATTAAAAAAAAACATGCTTTTACCATTCATGCATTTACAACGAATTTTGTTGTAAATGTATGCGTGGTAAAAGCATATAAAATGTAATGCCATGCGTTATAATGGCATTGCAGAGTCATGGTACTTTCGTAATGAAAGTATGCGGAGTGATGGTATGCGGAAAGAAAGTTGCGGAATAATGGGTGTTTACCCTCCCCCGGTAAGTACCTTGGTTGCACGGCGGCCCACATCTCCAGCAACATACTCATATTTTTTCACCACCCATTTGAAAAATGCACATGTCTCTCTCATTGATGGCCAGCACCGACATACAGTTTTAGACACACCTCCTGCCACAAGTTCTAGAATTGCGAACTTTAGAGCTGGGGAGATACGTTCGAATCTCAGCATCAGCTCAACATCCTGTGATTCCAGGCAAATCGCGTTGTCTCCCCGTGCCGACCACAAATGAATGTGTTCTTCTGTAATGTAAATTGTGCTCATGCCATGTTGTCGAGTACGCGCTATATAATATTGCAAGGACAAAATAAAGTAGGGAAACTCGAGTTCACAAACTACTGAATGCGCACTCTTAAGGGCATCAGAAGTGCACTGTGAATCGGAGCGTTTCACGGGTCTGTCACAGATAAGAAATGCTATCAAAATAAAATCCTACAAAACATTATACTACTGGCTGGCAGCAATTCATTCATCACACTAGAGGTCAAAGCAGATCTGTCACTCAACTGTGGATACAAACCCCAACACCATACAAATAACACAGTGGGAACAAACAGTGCAAACTGAGTGTGATAATTAATGAGTTCAGACTCAAGGGCATAGGGAAAAAATTCCCATCAGAAGCCACACTGTACCGCCCTCTTTTACATCATTTGGGTACTCCTTACCCAGGAGGCATAACAGAACAAACCGGCCGGTCAGATGTTACCATGACCGTTTGTAAATGTGAATGGAATGTGTCAATAGAGGGAGGTTATTGGAAATTTTCAATGTTGAAGTGGCTACTGAAAAAGCAGTGTGAAAATAAGTAAAAAGTGAGTGGAGAAAAACTTAAAATTGGATAGGCTGGGTAGATGTTAGTGATTTATTGTTATCTCCCAGTCTCCCAAGTTTAAAAACCAAGTGCAAACACAGATTTAACATAATATCTGTGATCAGTAGTGGTCAAAATGTTTCAGCATATCAATGAAAGATGTTCATGCCTTTGTCAGGACCCGTTGTGAATTAACTACTGCTTTTGTAAGTGAAAAAATAAAAAATATCACCTGCAATGTTCAGGTTGTATGTTCAAACACATACTATTACTGCAGTTCAATAACTACAAGCTTGGTGATGCTTGCGTTTAGGAGACAACATCGTAGCACGCATACTGCCAAAAGAAGTGAATTAAAGACCAGAATGACAATAGCGTGATTTGGCGGCATTTTGGGATTTACAAATCTCGTCTGCCACACGAGCGTCAGTTCAATAACTACAAGCTTGGTGATGCTTGTGTTTAGGAGACAACATCGTAGCACGCATACTGCTAAAGAAATGAATTAAAGACCAGAATGACAATAGCGTGATCTGGCGACATTTTGGGATTTAAAAATCTCGTCTGCCATATGAACGTGCAATAATGGATGATTGCTGGGTTCTATTGACACAAGATACGATTCGAAATGTGCTGCATTCAGAATGGGGATAGTCAACAAAAAAAATACTGTCCGTTGAGAATATAAACACAATGACATTATAACTATAATCTGTACTCTTATGAGCACGGATTTGATTATAGATGTGCGCAGGAAAACTGGATACAACAACACAGTTTCCCAGCGCAATCTTACTGACACAAATAAGAAGCCATGATTGTCACCTCTATTTTAACTTCTTTGATTTAGAGCGGTGCTCCTCTAAACCTGAGCTGTAGCCAGGTGGGGTGAAGCGCAACAACCACAACTAATGGAAAGGGGCGACCGCTCGGTCCCCCCGAACGTATGGTGGAGTACCCCGACCCCCCCGGGAAGCCATTTTTGGGCGGGAGGCGAGTCTCGGCTGGTATGCCCGAAGCGGCGTAGCCGGGGCGCGCCTTTTTCCCGCCCAAGGAGGGGTTGTCCTAGACACCTACACCGTTGGCCACGCCCTGGAGGCGGATTGGAGGAGGGTCCACGCCCGCCCGAGGGAGGATAAGAGGAGCGACGATCCAAGGAAGCATCCTCTTGTTCTTGTGCTCAGAAGCTGCACCTCCCCGTTGCACGTGAGCTCGAGACAGAACAAGGAGCCAGTTTTGAGAATTTGTAATTCTTGTGTTTTCTCTTCTAGCGCTTCGAACTCTGGTTACAGGATCTTTCGGTCAACTATCGTAAGAGAATGCCGGGCAAAAAGTTCGGAAAGAAGGTTAGCACCGACCAAATGCTCCGTATGCTGGTGAAGGACATGGCGGACATGAAGAAGCAGATGGCGGCCATGAACGGTACGGGCCGGCCTAAGAAAGTCATCGGACCAGCATTGCCGGGGGTAGTCCCTGCCGGGAGAGGTAAAAGGGCCAGGAACAGGGTGGCAGGGGGTGAGGCTCCGGTTCCCGAGTCACCTCCGGCGAGCCCGGTCAGGCCAATACAGGCCCCAGTTCCGATTCCGGATGCAGGACAGCCAATCCCTGTCGTAGTTACACCTGTGAACGAGGGGGATATGCCACCCGAGTTGGCCGCACAGTTGGCGGCGTGGTTGGGCAAGAATAATGAGGGTGCCATAGCTCCAGGGGATACGGCCGAAGAGGCCAAATTAATAATGAAGCAGTTGCGGCAGTCTCGAGATGCTGCGAAGGCACCTTGTCCTTTTGTTCCTCCTCAGGTTCCCGCGGAACAGCCGTCTTCGGGCGTTGGAACAGCGGCAGCAGCAAGTTCAGCTACTGATTCGGGTAAGAAGCCGTTGCCAATGGCTGGGGAGGGGTCGGTACCCTCAAGAAGGGAAAAGGTGGTACAACATATCCCGTTGGCCACAAAGGAAATGATATGGGCGGATAAATATGTGAATATATTTTCGCTATTAACTGATCATTATGAAATAGAGCACGTTAAAAATCAGAAGGAATTGTTGCATCCAAGTGTATGGCGAGCAAAGATGGCGGGTTTCAGAGTTGATGAGACAATCGCTAATTGGGCCAGGGCTTTCGGGATGTTCACTGCAATCATGGGGGAACGTAGGCCCGAGGTATTGACTGAGTTGGCTTGTTACCAGACACGAGTAATGGAGTTTTATGAATCTTACGATGGTGATCAATGGTTGGGTTATGATAACAAATTTCGTAAGGCCAAGGAGCACGGCTCATCCCTGACGTGGGATTGTTTCAACTCCATTTCCTGGCAGAAACAGGTCAGGTCAAACCCGACAAAGGCGTCTTCGTTTGGCGGGAATGGGACAGAGCCTTCCCGCCATTCCCCGGCGGTGCCCTTTCGAGCGGGCGACGGTGGTGATCAGCACACAAGGAGTAATGGGAACTCTGGCAAAAAAGGGGTTTGTTGGAGCTTCAACAGGGGCAAGTGCACTAGGCCACAGGGGACGTGCAAATTTAGGCATGAGTGTGCAGGGTGCGGACAATCTTCACACCCCGAGAGTTCATGCAGAGCCAAGAATGGCGATTCAGGGGACAGAGGCGGCGCTAAACAGGTCTAATGACGGCCGAGGGGCGCTGCTACCTACTCCCATCGACATCATGGCAATGATCCCTTGGCTGAACGAATACCCTGATCATGTCTCCGCTGGGGTGTTGAAGGACGGTTTCTCATGTGGTTTCCGCATCCCGGCGGGGGATTTTCGGGGGGAATCGCTGTGTGAAAACCAACTGTCGGTTCATCAGAATGCGGTTGTAGTACAGGCAAAGATTGCAAAGGAGGTGGCCCGAGGTCGGGTTGCGGGTCCATATGCGAACCCGCCTGGCCAGAATTTTGTTTGTTCACCGTTGGGTGTAGTCCCCAAGAAGGACCCAGGTGAGTTTCGGTTAATACATAATTTGTCCGCTCCTAAGGGTCTTTCCGTGAATGATGCGATTGACCCGGGAGTTTGTTCGGTGCGGTATGCTTCCTTTGATGAGGCTGTCGCCATGTTGAATCGCCTGGGGCCCGGAGCGCTGATGGCAAAGTCGGATATTGAGTCAGCGTTCCGGTTGCTCCCGGTACACCCACAGGATCAGCATCTGCTAGGTTTTGCGTTCCAGGGACGCTATTACATGGATAAATGTATGCCAATGGGTTGCTCCATCTCTTGTGCGTATTTTGAAAAATTCAGTAGTTTTTTACAATGGGCGTTCACCAGAGCCACAGGCTTTACGCAGGTTATGCATTACCTTGATGATTTTCTGTTTCTGGGGGAAGCTGGGGACACGGAATGTGCACAGGCTTTGAGTAAATTTTGTGATCTCATGAGAATATTTGGCGTGCCACTGGCACCGGGCAAAACAGTGGGGCCGTCTACTTCGCTCGAGTTTCTAGGAATTGAGCTCGATTCCGAAGAGGGGTGCTTCCGTTTGCCTAAGGAAAAGGTATTGAAATTTATGGCCTCACTTGAGGCATGTGTTGACGAGACGAAAGTAACGTTGCATCAGTTGCAGCAGGTTGTGGGTCAGCTTAATTTTGCCCTTAGAGTGATACCAATGGCTCGCCCCTTTTCTCGCTCTATTGCGCAAGCCATGGTTGGTCTTAAGGAAGGGCATCACCGCACAAGACTCTCGGCAGAGGTTCGCCAGGACATGCGCATATGGTTGGCATTCCTGGCGGAGTTTAACGGTCGTGTCCTGTGGAACAAACCAGCGGTTTCCTCCGAGGAGCTGGGTTTGTGGACCGACTCGGCAGGGAGTGTGGGTTTTGGTGCCATCTTTGGTAATCAATGGTCGGCACAAACATGGCCGGCATGGTGGCACTAGAGTGGACTCACAGGTAACATTGGGTTTCTTGAACTGTTCCCTATTCTAGTGGCCTTGAAGACATGGCCGGAGGGATTTCGTGATCGCACTGTGGTGTTCTGGTCGGATAATATGACTGTGGTAGAATGTGTCAATAATCAGGCAGCACGCTGCAAATTGATCTTGAGATTGATGAAAGAAATTGTCCTGCTATGTATGAAATTAAACGTCCACTTTAGAGCAAAACATGTGCCTGGGGTACTGAACCAGACGGCTGATGCACTCTCTCGTTCCCACATGCAGGCCTTCCGGGGCCATCTGCCCTCTGCGGACTTGGTGGCGGCACCATTTCCCGAAGTTCTCTGGTCTCTCGGTGCCCCGGATTGCAAAACCTCGTGGGAGAGAGTCTAGCCCCCAGGACGAGGAAGGCATATGAAGGGGCGTTCCGTTCCTATTGGGCATATTTGGGTCCAGCTAGGGGGGAGCATTGGGGGCAGGAGGAGTATGTCCTGAAATTTCTAGTCTCATTGCATCAGGCAGGTCGATCAGTGGCAACAGCCAATAGACACCGAGCCGCCATTGCATTCATGGCGCAGGCTCATGGCATTCAGGACCCCACAGCGTCCTTTCTAGTAAAGAAGGCGTTGCGTGAGTGGCAATGCCTTGAGGGTCGTAGGGAGGACGAGAGGCGCCCTCGCCTCATACTTCCACAACAAGATCACGGACATACACAGCAGTTTCAACAACCAACCAACGCACACCACGACCGACCAGCCACCCCCCCCCCCACCACCACCCTCCACGCCTGGACCCCGATCAGCACCGAAGAGACCATCCGCACGATGAACTCCATCCACTCCGGATCACCGACCGACCCCTGCCCTCACCACGTCTTCAACAAGGCCGACGCTGTCATCGCACCCCACCTGCGAGACATCATCAACACCTCCTTCGACACCGCCATCTTCCCTGAAAGCTGGAAACACGCCGAACTCTGCGCTCTACACAAGAAACCAACAGCGGACCCCACCGACCTCAAGAATTACCGCCCCATCTCGCTTCTCCCGTTTCCAGCCAAAGTCATCGAGAAGACCGTCAACAAGCAGATGGCCACCTTCCTCGAGACGAACGGATCCCTCGACCCCTCACAGTCCGGCTTCCGAGCCAAACACAGCACCGAGACCGCCCTCATCGCCGCCACCGATGACATCCGAGCCCTGATGGACAATGGAGAAACAGCGGCCCTCATCCTCCTAGACCTCTCCGCGGCATTCGACACGGTCTGCCACCGCACCCTAGTACGGCGCCTCAGCAACATCGGAATCCAGGACAAGGCGCTGGAATGGATCATCTCCTTCCTGGACGGAAGAACACAGAGAGTCCGCCTACCACCGTACAAGTCAGAGGCCTCCAAAGTCATCTGCGGCGTCCCCCAAGGATCATCCCTGAGCCCCACCCTCTTCAACGTCTACATGAGCCCCCTCGCGGCCATCGTACGCAAACACCACCTCAGCATAATCTCCTACGCCGACGACACCCAGCTGATCCTCTCCCTGACCAACAACCCTGCCGCCGCCAGAGCCAACCTGCACGAAGGGATGAAAGAGGTAGCCGAGTGGATGACGACCAGCCGCCTGAAACTGAACTCGGACAAGACAGAGGTCCTCATCCTGGGCTCCTCACCCTCCGCCTGGGACGACTCCTGGTGGCCTCCCGCCCTGGGCACCGCACCCAAACCGACAGACCATGCACGAAACCTGGGCTTCACCCTGGACTCCTCCCTCTCCATGACCAGGCAAGTCAACAGCGTCTCCTCGGCGTGCTTCAACATCCTACGCATGCTACGGAAGATCTTCTGGTGGATCCCCACAGAGACCAGGAAGACCGTCACCCAGGCCCTCGTCACCAGCCGACTGGACTACGGCAACGCCCTCTACGCCGGGACCACCGTCAAGCTCCAGAAGAGACTCCAGCGGATCCAAAACGCCTCAGCCAGACTCATCCTCGACATCCCACGTTCCAGCCACATCTCCGGACATCTGAGAGACCTTCACTGGCTCCCCGTCAACAAAAGAATCACCTTCCGCCTCCTCACCCACGCACACAAAGCCCTACACGACCAAGGCCCGAGCTACCTCAACAGCCGAGTCAACTTCTACGCTCCCAAACGCCACCTCCGATCAGCCAACCACGCCCTCGCCGCCGTCCCCCGCATCCGAAGAGCGACTACAGGAGGAAGGTCCTTCTCCTACCTGGCCGCCAAGACCTGGAACTCCCTCCCGTCCGACCTGCGCCTGACCCAAGACCACCTCTCCTTCAGGAAGAAGCTGAAAACCTGGCTGTTCGAGCAGTAGCGCCCCCCCCCCTCCCCCCCAGCGCCTTGAGACCCTACGGGTATGTAGCGCGCTTTATAAGTGTATCTGATTGATTGATTGAGCAATGTTGTCCCAGTTAATGTCCGTACTCCCTGCGACTTGTTCATCTCAGTCAGAGACAGTGCTGTTCCGGGCCGCCTTCTCACTAGCGTTCCATGGGGCTATGCGGATAAGCGAACTGGTAGCAAGGAACAAGCGGGATACGGGGGGAGGTCTGTGTCGAGAACACATCCAGATTAGAGGTGACGCGATGGTAGTCACTATAGCCAAGTCCAAAACCGATCAGGGAGCGATCGGAGACAGTGTGGTTGTTCAGAGCATGCTGGGATCCCACATGTGCCCAGTGAAATGCGTGGAAGAGTACTTAGCGCAAAGGGCGGCATCATGGGGGGGGAGCTTGCTGAGACATACCGACGCCACCCCACTGACGAGGTTTCAGTTCAGCGGGTGTTAACAATGGCAATCGCGGCAGCGGGCTTGAACCCGGGCGATTTTGGGACCCACTCATTCCGGATAGGTGCTGCTACGGAGGCTACAGCCAGGGGGTTGAGTGTGGATAAAGTGAAACAGTTGGGGCGTTGGTCCTCGAATTGTTATAAGAGGTATGTGCGGTTGCACATGTTGTGAAGCTAATGTCATGCACTCACGCTTCTTGTTTTTGTTTGGTTTTCAGTTTCGCGAGCAGGCTTTGCGGGGCGGACTGTGCAGTTGACCCGACACCTGGGAACCAGCGGTCAAAGATCACCGGCTGAGGGAAGAGTGGTGTGGGTCGTCGGCCACTCATACGTGAGGCGTGCCGCAGACGTATTCAAAGCAGGTGATATGATTCACATGGCTGGGGAATACGGGTACAGGGTGACCTTCTACGGAAGGGGCGGGCTCTGTATTGACCAGTTTCAAAATTTTATGGAGGGTTTGTTAGGGCGGACAAGGTCACCGCCATCTGTAATCATAGTGCATCTTGGGGGCAATGATTTGGTGACCACTGGTCGACGAATTCTTCTTGAATTAATCTTATCCACAGTAAGTTGGTTGGCGAGAAGGGTTACGGGGTGCACGATTGCATGGTCACACATGATTCCGCGGAAGGTGTGGCGGGGGGCTATCTCTGTGTCAGCTTTAAATCAGTCGGTGAAGAAAGTAAATAACAAACTTGGTAGGTTGTTTCGTACACGTACATTGCATTGTATTCCTCATGGGTGTATCCGGGGGGACCATATGTATCTGAAGGATGGGGTCCATTTGTCCTGCGAGGGGAATGTTTTACTCATAGGAGATTTTGTAGCTTGGTTAACGAGTTTGTGCAGCCATGACCTTTAGGTAGGATTTTTGTGGGGGAGTACGGATAGCCGGTCAACTATCCGGCCTGTGGCGGTAAGGTCATGATCGGTGAGCAGTAATTGGAAGATCCCTAGAGGTGGGGGCGTCACCCATTATGGATGGGAGCGCCCGGGGGGAGGCGGCCATTGGCCCCTCAAATGGGGAGGCGGTCCCCTCTAAGGAAGGGGCCGCCGAAAGGGAAGGCGGTCAAGGCCCCTCCCTGGGGAGGAGGGGCTACGGGCCCCTCCTGGGAATTTCCCGGGGCCAGGACATCTGCGACGGCAGATGTGGTAAGCAGTGTGGGGTGGGAGGGGGGTCTGCGCTACCTTCTAGACACCTCACTCGAGTCCTCGGACGACCACTAAAGATGGCGTCGAGTAAATATGGGGCCCCCGTTAAGACAAGGGAAATTGGAAGTTGGCACAGAGGGACAGTCCTCTGTGCGCCCGCCCCTCACAAGTGAGGGGGGAGTTCTGGTTTAGGGATCTGACACCGGTTACGACCTTGCCGTTGGCCCGTAATGTTAGGATGTACAATTTGAATTTTTGAAATGCATTTACAGGATGTTTTAGAATCGGCTAGGAGAACCTTTGTATTAGAGATGTGTTAAGGTTAGCCCATGAAACATCGTAATGTGTAAATGAAATTGTACATGATATGAAACTGTTATTTTTAAACGTTTTAATTTTGTTTCATATTTTAATAAATACGGCCGGGAGGGTAACTCCCTCCCGCCTTCCAAAAGTTCAAGAAACGTTTCCGTCTTCCCATTCTTGGGGAGTGTGTTGGGAGTGGGTGACGGGTATCCCAACCATATGGAAAGGGGCGACCGCTCGGTCCCCCCGAACGTATGGTGGAGTACCCCGACCCCCCCGGGAAGCCATTTTTGGGAGGGAGGCGAGTCTCGGCTGGTATGCCCGAAGCGGCGTAGCCGGGGCGCGCCTTTTTCCCGCCCAAGGAGGGGTTGTCCTAGACACCTACACCGTTGGCCACGCCCTGGAGGCGGATTGGAGGACGGTCCACGCCCGCCCGAGGGAGTATAAGAGGAGCGACGATCCAAGGAAGCATCCTCTTGTTCTTGTGCTCAGAAGCTGCACCTCCCCGTTGCACGTGAGCTCGAGACAGAACAAGGAGCCAATTTTGACCCACCCACCAGCCCCTGATGACAGCGATTTGTTTTGGAATAAAGTCGAGTGACACGATACTGTTTCCTTTTTAGGTTGTTTTCGAATAAAGTTCGTAATTTTGGTATGTAAATAAAGTGGTTGCTCTTTCTGCATGTATGTCGTCAAAGCTTAGTAGGAGTTTATACTTTGAATCGCAGTATGTCTGTCTTTTTCCATCCTCTTTAGTTAAAAAATGTCGTATTTATTTTGGTCGGGCGATAAGGTCATGATCGGTGAGCAGTAATTGGAAGATCCCTAGAGGTGGGGGCGTCACCCATTATGGATGGGAGCGCCCGGGGGGAGGCGGCCATTGGCCCCTCAAACGGGGAGGCGGTCCCCTCTAAGGATGGGGCCGCCGAAAGGGAAGGCGGTCAAGGCCCCTCCCTCCGGTTTCTCATGTGGTTTCCGCATCCCAGCGGGGGATTTTCGGGGGGAATCGCTGTGTGAAAACCAACTGTCGGTTCATCAGAATGCGGTTGTAGTACAGGCAAAGATTGCAAAGGAGGTGGCCCGAGGTCGGGTTGCGGGTCCATATGCGAACCCGCCTGGCCAGAATTTTGTTTGTTCACCGTTGGGTGTAGTCCCCAAGAAGGACCCAGGTGAGTTTCGGTTAATACATAATTTGTCCGCTCCTAAGGGTCTTTCCGTGAATGATGCGATTGACCCGGGAGTTTGTTCGGTGCGGTATGCTTCCTTTGATGAGGCTGTCGCCATGTTGAATCGCCTGGGGCCCGGAGCGCTGATGGCAAAGTCGGATATTGAGTCAGCGTTCCGGTTGCTCCTGGTACACCCACAGGATCAGCGTCTGCTAGGTTTTGTGTTCCAGGGACGCTATTACATGGATAAATGTATGCCAATGGGTTGCTCCATCTCTTGTGCGTATTTTGAAAAATTCAGTAGTTTTTTACAATGGGCGTTCACCAGAGCCACAGGCTTTACGCAGGTTATGCATTACCTTGATGATTTTCTGTTTCTGGGGGCAGCTGGGGACACGGAATGTGCACAGGCTTTGAGTAAATTTTGTGATCTCATGAGAATATTTGGCGTGCCACTGGCACCGGGCAAAACAGTGGGGCCGTCTACTTCGCTCGAGTTTCTAGGAATTGAGCTCGATTCCGAAGAGGGGTGCTTCCGTTTGCCTAAGGAAAAGGTATTGAAATTTATGGCCTCACTTGAGGCATGTGTTGACGAGATGAAAGTAACGTTGCATCAGTTGCAGCAGGTTGTGGGTCAGCTTAATTTTGCCCTTAGAGTGATACCAATGGCTCGCCCCTTTTCTCGCTCTATTGCGCAAGCCATGGTTGGTCTTAAGGAAGGGCATCACCGCACAAGACTCTCGGCAGAGGTTTGCCAGGACATGCGCATATGGTTGGCATTCCTGGCGGAGTTTAACGGTCGTGTCCTGTGGAACAAACCAGCGGTTTCCTCCGAGGAGCTGGGTTTGTGGACCGACTCGGCAGGGAGTGTGGGTTTTGGTGCCATCTTTGGTAATCAATGGTCGGCACAAACATGGCCGGCATGGTGGCACAAGAGTGGACTCACAGGTAACATTGGGTTTCTTGAACTGTTCCCTATTCTAGTGGCCTTGAAGACATGGCCGGAGGGATTTCGTGATCGCACTGTGGTGTTCTGGTCGGATAATATGACTGTGGTAGAATGTGTCAATAATCAGGCAGCACGCTGCAAATTGATCTTGAGATTGATGAAAGAAATTGTCCTGCTATGTATGAAATTAAACGTCCACTTTAGAGCAAAACATGTGCCTGGGGTACTGAACCAGACGGCTGATGCACTCTCTCGTTCCCACATGCAGGCCTTCCGGGGCCATCTGCCCTCTGCGGACTTGGTGGCGGCACCATTTCCCGAAGTTCTCTGGTCTCTCGGTGCCCCGGATTGCAAAACCTCGTGGGAGAGAGTCTAGCCCCCAGGACGAGGAAGGCATATGAAGGGGCGTTCCGTTCCTATTGGGCATATTTGGGTCCAGCTAGGGGGGAGCATTGGGGGCAGGATGAGTATGTCCTGAAATTTCTAGTCTCATTGCATCAGGCAGGTCGATCAGTGGCAACAGCCAATAGACACCGAGCCGCCATTGCATTCATGGCGCAGGCTCATGGCATTCAGGACCCCACAGCGTCCTTTCTAGTAAAGAAGGCGTTGCGCGAGTGGCAATGCCTTGAGGGTCGTAGGGAGGACGAGAGGCGCCCGATAGGGCTAGCAATGTTGTCCCAGTTAATGTCCGTACTCCCTGCGACTTGTTCATCTCAGTCAGAGACAGTGCTGTTCCGGGCCGCCTTCTCACTAGCGTTCCATGGGGCTATGCGGATAAGCGAACTGGTAGCAAGGAACAAGCGGGATACGGGGGGAGGTCTGTGTCGAGAACACATCCAGATTAGAGGTGACGCAATGGTAGTCACTATAGCCAAGTCCAAAACCGATCAGGGAGCGATCGGAGACAGTGTGGTTGTTCAGCGCATGCTGGGATCCCACATGTGCCCAGTGAAATGCGTGGAAGAGTACTTAGCGCAAAGGGCGGCATCATGGGGGGGGGAGCTTGCTGAGACATACCGACGCCACCCCACTGACGAGGTTTCAGTTCAGCGGGTGTTAACAATGGCAATCGCGGCAGCGGGCTTGAACCCGGGCGATTTTGGGACCCACTCATTCCGGATAGGTGTTGCTACGGAGGCTACAGCCAGGGGGTTGAGTGTGGATAAAGTGAAACAGTTGGGGCGTTGGTCCTCAAATTGTTATAAGAGGTATGTGTGGTTGCACATGTTGTGAAGCTAATGTCATGCACTCACGCTTCTTGTTTTTGTTTGGTTTTCAGTTTCGCGAGCAGGCTTTGCGGGGCGGACTGTGCAGTTGACCCGACACCTAGGAACCAGCGGTCAAAGATCACCGGCTGAGGGAAGAGTGGTGTGGGTCGTCGGCCACTCATACGTGAGGCGTGCCGCAGACGTATTCAAAGCAGGTGATATGATTCACATGGCTGGGGAATACGGGTACAGGGTGACCTTCTACGGAAGGGGCGGGCTCTGTATTGACCAGTTTCAAAATTTTATGGAGGGTTTGATAGGGCGGACAAGGTCACCGCCATCTGTAATCATAGTGCATCTTGGGGGCAATGATTTGGTGACCACTGGTCGACGAATTCTTCTTGAATTAATCTTATCCACAGTAAGTTGGTTGGCGAGAAGGGTTCCGGGGTGCACGATTGCATGGTCACACATGATTCCGCGGAAGGTGTGGCGGGGGGCTATCTCTGTGTCAGCTTTAAATCAGTCGGTGAAGAAAGTAAATAACAAACTTGGTAGGTTGTTTCGTACAGGTACATTGCATTGTATTCCTCATGGGTGTATCCGGGGGGACCATATGTATCTGAAGGATGGGGTCCATTTGTCCTGCGAGGGAAATGTTTTACTCATAGGAGATTTTGTAGCTTGGTTAACGAGTTTGTGCAGCCATGACCTTTAGGTAGGATTTTTGTGGGGGAGTACGGATAGCCGGTCAACTATCCGGCCTGTGGCGGTAAGGCCATGATCGGTGAGCAGTAATTGGAAGATCCCTAGAGGTGGGGGCGTCACCCATTATGGATGGGAGCGCCCGGGGGGAGGCGGCCATTGGCCCCTCAAACGGGGAGGCGGTCCCCTCTAAGGATGGGGCCGCCGAAAGGGAAGGCGGTCAAGGCCCCTCCCTGGGGAGGAGAGGCTACGGGCCCCTCCTGGGAATTTCCCGGGGCCAGGACATCTGCGACGGCAGATGTGGTAAGCAGTGTGGGGTGGGAGGGGGGTCTGCGCTACCTTCTAGACACCTCACACAAGTCCTCGGACGACCACTAAAGATGGCGTCGAGTAAATATGGGGCCCCCGTTAAGACAAGGGAAATTGGAAGTTGGCACAGAGGGACAGTCCTCTGTGCGCCCGCCCCTCACAAGTGAGGGGGGAGTTCTGGTTTAGGGATCTGACACCGGTTACGACCTTGCCGTTGGCCCGTAATGTTAGGATGTACAATTTGAATTTTTGAAATGCATTTACAGGATGTTTTAGAATCGGCTAGGAGAACCTTTGTATTAGAGATGTGTTAAGGTTAGCCCATGAAACATCGTAATGTGTAAATGAAATTGTACATGATATGAAACTGTTATTTTTAAACGTTTTAATTTTGTTTCATATTTTATTAAATACGGCCGGGAGGGTAACTCCCTCCCGCCTTCCAAAAGTTCAAGAAACGTTTCCGTCTTCCCATTCTTGGGGAGTGTGTTGGGAGTGGGTGACGGGTATCCCAACCATATGGAAAGGGGCGACCGCTCGGTCCCCCCGAACGTATGGTGGAGTACCCCGACCCCCCCGGGAAGCCATTTTTGGGAGGGAGGCGAGTCTCGGCTGGTATGCCCGAAGCGGCGTAGCCGGGGCGCGCCTTTTTCCCGCCCAAGGAGGGGTTGTCCTAGACACCTACACCGTTGGCCACGCCCTGGAGGCGGATTGGAGGACGGTCCACGCCCGCCCGAGGGAGGATAAGAGGAGCGACGATCCAAGGAAGCATCCTCTTGTTCTTGTGCTCAGAAGCTGCACCTCCCCGTTGCACGTGAGCTCGAGACAGAACAAGGAGCCAATTTTGACCCACCCACCAGCCCCTGATGACAGCGATTTGTTTTGGAATAAAGTCGAGTGACACGATACTGTTTCCTTTTTAGGTTGTTTTCGAATAAAGTTCGTAATTTTGGTATGTAAATAAAGTGGTTGCTCTTTCTGCATGTATGTCGTCAAAGCTTAGTAGGAGTTTATACTTTGAATCGCAGTATGTCTGTCTTTTTCCATCCTCTTCAGTTAAAAAATGTCGTATTTATTTTGGTCGGGCGATAAGGTCATGATCGGTGAGCATTAATTGGAAGATCCCTAGAGGTGGGGGCGTCACCCATTATGGATGGGAGCTCCCCGGGGGGAGGCGGCCATTGGCCCCTCAAAAGGGGAGGCGGTCCCCTATAAGGATGGGGCCGCCGAAAGGGAAGGCGGTCAAGGCCCCTCCCTGGGGAGGAGGGGCTACGGGCCCCTCCTGGGAATTTCCCGGGGCCAGGACATCTGCGACGGCAGATGTGGTAAGCAGTGTGGGGTGGGAGGGGGGTCTACGCCACCTTCTAGACACCTCACACGAGTCCTCGGACGACCACTAAAGATGGCGTCGAGTAAATATGGGGCCCCCGTTAAGACAAGGGAAATTGGAAGTTGGCACAGAGGGACAGTCCTCTGTGCGCCCGCCCCTCACAAGTGAGGGGGGAGTTCTGGTTTAGGGATCTGACACCGGTTACGACCTTGCCGTTGGCCCGTAATGTTAGGATGTACAATTTGAATTTTTGAAATGCATTTACAGGATGTTTTAGAATCGGCTAGGAGAACCTTTGTATTAGAGATGTGTTAAGGTTAGCCCATGAAACATCGTAATGTGTAAATGAAATTGTACATGATATGAAACTGTTATTTTTAAACGTTTTAATTTTGTTTCATATTTTAATAAATACGGCCGGGAGGGTAACTCCCTCCCGCCTTCCAAAAGTTCAAGAAACGTTTCAGTCTTCCCATTCTTGGGGAGTGTGTTGGGAGGGGGTGACGGGTATCCCAACCATATGGGTGAGTGGTTTTTAATAAATATAAACCAACAAATCTTGTGATTTAGACACATTGGGAAATGAAAGGATGTAATACATCAATATGGAACACCTTTTATGAATGTGACATAATGTTGTCATTTGTTGTTTGTTCTACATGTTGCTCCTGTGGATGTCGTGTCTCCAACATGATGCGGTAATAGTATGTGGTTGAAAATACAACCTGAACATTGCAGGTGATATTTTTTTATTTTTTCATTTACAAAAGCAGTAGTTAATTCACAACGGGTCCTGACGAAGGCATGAAAATCTTTCATTGATATGCTGAAACATGTTGACCACTACTGATCACAGATATTATGTTAAATCTGTGTTTGCACCTGGTTTTTAAACTTGGGAGACTGGGAGATTACAATAAATCACTAACATCTAACCAGCCTATCTAATTTTAAGTTTTTCTCCACTCACTTCTCACTTATTTTCACACTGCTTTTTCAGTAGCCACTTCAACATTGAAAATTTCCAATAACCTCCCTCTATTGACACGTTCCATTCACATTTACAAACGGTCATGGTAACATCTGACCGGCCGGTTTGTTCTGTTATGCCTCCTGGGCAAGGAGTACCCAAATGATGTAAAAGAGGGCGGTACAGTGTGGCTTCTGATGGGAATTCTTTCCCTATGCCCTTGAGTCTTAACTCATTAATTATCACACTCAGTTTGCACTGTTTGTTCCCACTGTGTTATTTGTATGGTGTTGGGGTTTGTATCCACAGTTGAGTGACAGATCTGGTTTGACCTCTAGGTACTCTTTGTGTGATGAATTATATGGTTTTGGGGCATGTACCTAGTGTGGGTCATTAAACTCGCCCTTGGACCCTCCGATTAATTGGTTTGGTTTATGACAGCAATTCATACCCGGACAACGTCGGGACTGGCTGCTAGTAAACAATATAGAATAATGAAAAAAAATATTTTTCTGTACAAAAAAATAAAAAAATATATAATGTAATTTAAAAAAAACATATCTAAAAATAAAAAATTTAAAAAATGTAGTTAGAAAATATTTAAAAAAAACAATAAATATATTTTACAAAATATCATTTAAAAAACCTTTGAAATTCACTAAAAAAACATAGGTTTTGCATATGTTATAGTTAGGAATTAGCATTTAAAAAACCTTAGAAATTCACTGAAAAAACCATAGGTTTTAGGGGTGTTATAGTAAGCTAGACATTTTACTCGTATAAAACCATTAAAATTGCCCCGGTATAGTTAGTTGTACTAACTATAATTCACGCGCCCGCAATCCACCGCTGATGAAGTCAGATTTTACATCATTCATGACATGTTCAGTGACATCACTGATGACATCACTTAATACATCTCAAATGACATCAATGATGACATCACTGATGATATCATCTATGTGACAATCAGATACACCCCATCATACACTAGTATAACCTTTCATCACTCACTGTAAAATATAGACATTAACACACCAATACAAGTTTCTAAAAACCCACTCAGTGATTCCTAGAACTACACACACATCTATTCACTTACCTATAGATTCACTCATACATGCTGTCAATGATCAATCGAACAATATCAAATATACTTATACAGCTATATCGACAATACACACCAGCACACATCCTACTCAGTTATGCAGTCATCCTACTCACTTATGCAAACAATGGATCATACTTACATTTACTCAGCTACACACTTATACAAACACCATTTTATTTATTCATATAGATAGTACTCATAGTTAGTGTGTTGTAAAATCACTATTACAAGTATACAGTTATCCATACAGTCACTCATGCAATCACTGAGTCTTATATGTACTTACTTATATACAACTGTCACATACACTGTGTTTTAAATTTCTACTTTTTTGGACATGTTTCATTGAGAAATATATTTACTTATCACTACACCCATAAACAAATTCACTCACCCAAACAACTGTTTGTATGTGCAGTTTTAACCTCATATATCTACTAAATCAACTATTTACACATCTTTGGACAGTCAAACACCTCCCATCCAACCACACACACATTCACTCTCCCATACAAATACTCAGTTAACTAATCAATAAATAATATAGACTTTCACATAGCTAGTAACTAAGTGGTGCAGCAGTTTACACAACAACTGACAAAGTGGTACAGATATTCACACAGTTTAGTCACTATCTAATATATTTAGTGAGAAATTATAAATAGTCAAGTAAACAGTCAATCACACTGCTCATAAATCCTCCATCCAGATATTTATACATCCTGTCATTCTTCAATGCAGATTGCTATATATATAATACATATTTAAATAACAAACCAAACCACATTCAGTGGATGATGTCATCAGTGATGTCATCATTGATGTCATTTGAGATGTCATCAGTGATGTCACTGACCATGTCATGAATGATGTAATATGTGACATCATCAGCAGTGGATTGCGGGCGCGTGAGTTGTAGTTAGTACAACTAACTATAACGGGGCAATTTCAATGGTTTTATACCAGTGAAATGTCTAGCTAACTATAACACCCCTAAAGCCTATGGTTTTAGGGGTGTTATAGTATTGCAGCCTTCCTTTAATATATTGTGCAGTAATGTTTACTTATAATGCAGTGTTCACTTTTATCATGGATAGTGTCACTTTGTTAGAGGAAATTTATTATTATGTGGGAGGGCTTCTTCTGTCCCCGTGCGCTGAACAAATTTAACTTTTACTTGGCTGAGGTGTTCCAACAACTAGCTTAATGTTGATTGGCAGCGAACCATTGAAAGTAGAAGTGTTGCCAGCCATTCCCACCTCCTCCGCGGAGTAGCAGGGACATCTGATTGTCCAAGCAGGACCTTACCAAGCTTAATGTTCATTGGCTGTAAACCATTGAAAGTAGAAGTGTTGTCAGTGGTTCCCTCCTCCTCCGCTGAGAATCAGGGACATCTGATTGGCTAACGTGTTACAAGCAGGACCTTCCCCAGCTTAATGTTCATTGGCTGTGAAGCATTAAAAGTAGAATTGTAGGCAGCCATTCCCTCCCCCTCTGCAGAACACCATGGACATTTTATTTGCTAAAGTGTTTCCATTACAAGTTTGCCCCTTATTGGCTGGGAACAGTTCACTGTTGTCAGCCATTTTGTGACGCACTTCAAAGGAGTACGGGAAAAGAAGTAGTAGAGGGGAGAGTAGGAACACTATTAGGTCTGTACAGTGGTCACACAGTGGTGGACAGGGACTGTGAAGGTAGAATTTTCTAAATATATTTTAAGGGCAATTTCTATAATGTGCATGGGGTCTACAAATAACTGCGGTAAAATAACAGCTTGTGTTGTGGTTTTCCTTTTATTAAGTCTGTGGGTGGGATACTTCCCAGAAGCACTATTTACTTATAATGTGGTGTTTACTTTTCTGACGGGGAGTGCTACATCTTTGGAGCAAATATTATAATATGGAGGAGGGGGATGCAAAAACAAAGCGCGCTGTTACGGTTTTCCTTTAAATCAGTTCCTGAGTAGGCTACTTCTCTGGAGCAATGTTAACTTACTTCTGTCGCGGAGAGTGCTACTTCCTTGTAGCAAAATAGTAGGTGAGGTTGCGCTGCATAAATTTCAGTCCAGGTTTGAAGCACTTTTTACTAAGCAATCACAAATATGCTTTCTTAGGAAAGTGTACCTGTATATATCAAAAGGGTAACAAATAAAAATGCAATTCAAAAGATATCCCTTAAGGGTGACCACACCCTATCTTTTTTCCCCGCAGGCTAAATTTTCGCGTCTATAGTTTGTAAAAGTGTTGGCCCATATTCTTGTTAATATAAGAGAGCATCAGTTCATCAAAACATTAAATGAAGCACTATGTATAAGCTTCTTTTCTCCGGGATTTCAAAATCTTTTGTCTTTGCGCTGAGGGGTCAATAACGCATCTGAGAGTATATATAGTGTGAATATTACAATATACATGCTCACACTACATGATCCCAGGGGGGAAACAGAATACGAACCAGAAGCTGCTCACATTACATACAAATCTTTAGTCTTCGCGTCCATGGGTCACCAACACCCCTGAAGTCTGCTATACTTTGATTATTACAATGTACATAGAATCAGCATATATCCTCAATGGAGCCAGAAAAGGAACAGTGTTAACTCTATTCCGTTTTTTTCTGAATGCAAGCTGCTGACGTTACATATAAATGGCAAAAACAACCAATAACACTTTTTTCTAAATACAAATCTTTAAATATTCATAAATAGCTATGTATCATAAATACCTACTCTGCCATGATCAAACAACCTACAACTCCGTAATATGTTTTGTTGTCGCAAAAAAGAATCCAACGCTAGAAAACGGACCCACGTTTACAGAATGGACACACGTAAATAGCTCGCTAAAATAAAACTAATCGATCAACTGGTGTGGTTTATATACTTTTAGGTTATTGAATAGTCTATGGAAGAAAAATGTTTTACAGTTGACACGTGCTCACGTTTTTACTGTTTAACTTGTGCACATGTTGGGAGAATAATTGGAAAATGTGAACCGGTAAAGGTTTCGATTTCCATCCTCACACGTATAAGCAGTATAATATGTACGTACATTGGGGAGCTTCAAAACTGTTATCCGTCAAACCGTGTTATTTCCTTTCTCGTGCCTAAACACATCTATTAATTGCTGTAATTCAAAATAGAAGACATATAAAAAATAGCGTTCAGAATAGAAGAAAAAAATATGTGCTAATATTTCTTATCACTATGGTTTTAAATGTAAAAAATGCTAGCATTTGTAAAGCGTACAGCTATGTCCAGAGAGGTGCCCCGGCGCTCAGGCGTTGGGAAGATTAAGCACGGTATTGCCCACAGTGGTGGGCTAACATGCTGCCGGAGCCGGAAATCAAACTCTGAACGCTGTTGTTCGAAGTCAGGTATCATAGCTGCTGCATCACACTTTTTTCACACTACCATGTTAATTAGTGATAATTTAGTTCAATCATTGTTAAATTATAAGTTATACCAGACTACCGTTACAGTTAGTTTTTCACTACAAAAAGTATGCTCGTCTTTTTAAAATTTACTTAAAAACAATATAGGTTTTAGGGACATTGTAGTTAGAAATTAGCATTTCTAAAAACCTGTGAAATTCACTGGAAAAAACAAAGGTTTCAAGCATGTTATAGTTAGATATTAGCATTCAAAAACCTTTGAATTTCACTGAAAAAAAACATAGGTTTTAGGCACATTATAGTTAGAAATTCGCTTTTAAAAAAATCTTAGAAATTCACTGAAAAAACTATAGGTTTCAGGGACATTACAGTTAGTTGGACATTCTGCTCGAACAGAACCATGGAAATTCCCCCGTTATAGTTAGTTCAGCCAACTATAACTTGCGCACCCGCAATGCACTACTGATGATGTCACATATTACATCATTCATGACATGGTCAGTGACATCACTGATGGCATCACAAATGACATCACTGATGACATCATCTGCATGAAAATCTGATGCACCTCCTCACACTCTACTATAACCTTTGATATGCCCACTGTAAAATACAGACTACCATTTTCGAAACCATTGACACACCAATTCCAGTTACTACATACATACTCATTGATTCCTAGGTCTATATACACATCCACTGATTCACCCATACAATCACACATACATGCAGTCACTTATTGATACAACACTATCATAAGCACTAATACACCTATACATACACTCACACACCACAACTCATCCAGAGTTACACGCACACATAGTCAGTCATGCAAAGACTCAATCATGCTTCCATTTACTGACCTATATAGTTATACACACACCACATCACTTATTCAAACAGAAACAAACACATACTTACACTTTTATACAATCATTGATACAAGTACACACTCATACATACAGCCACTCTCATATTCACTGACTCTCACGTGTAGTCATTTATATACTTCAACTCTCACATACACTGCCTTTTACATATGTAGTTACTTGGATATGTACCATTGAGACATTCATTCACTCACCAACACACCCATACACATACTCACCCACCCATACAGGTGTTTCCACATGCACTCTTGAACCCATACACATAGTGAATCAACCGCTCAAACCTCTATGCACACACCTCCCACCCACACACACACTCAGGCACCCAAACAAATAATCAGACAACCAATCAATAACCCACATAGACACTGATGTAGCTACTGACCAATCCATGCAGCAGCTTATACAACAGACAGACTGTTACAGACATTCACACATTTAAGTCTCTAACCCATGGATTCAGTAAGACACATGTAATCACTCACTTAAACAGTCAGTCTACTAAATCCTTCATCCAGACACTTATACATCCACTCATTCTTCAATACAGCTTGGCATATATATAATACATATTTACACTTTAAAGAACAACAGTGACGTGAAGATTTCACCAGTGATGTCATCAGTGATTTCATTTGAGATGTCATCAGTGATGTCACTGACCATGTCATTAATGATGTGATATGTGATGTCATCAGCAGTGCATTGCAGGTGCGCAAGTTATAGCTAGCTGAACTAACTATAACGGGGGAATTTCCATGGTTTTCTACAAGAAGAATGTCCAACTAACTATAACAACCCTGAAAATGATGAGTGTTTTCAGTGAATTCCTAAGGTTTTTTAAATGCTAATTTGTAATTATAACGTGCCTCACACCTATGTTTTTTTAGTGAATATATATATATATATATATATATATATATATATATATATATATATATATATATATATATATATATATATATATATATATATATATATATATATATATATATATATATCGATTCCGTCTGGCCCAGATGCGGAGGCTCTCAGGCGCTCTGCGGCGGTGCACGCGAGGCGCAGCAGGACCCGCTGCGTTTGAATCATTCGGTTTATCCACAAGGGAAGGTTTTTTCCTCATGCACTCCCGTGTATTGAAAATCAGGAAACCACACCGGGTTTAAGTTGAATTCGCAAATTTCTTCTTTATTATTTCTACAGCTTCCAGCAAAACCTAACGCGTTTCGGTCTCTACAGAGACCTTGCTCACAGGTTAGTATCTTGTGGTACTAGTTTGGGTTAAATAAACAAAAGTGAAAAGGGTAAACACTATGGCATTGCATCACTTCCTGTTTGCACTATAGTGTTTCTGGGACATGTAGTTTTTGATGAATTAACCAACAATTTAACATATCTTTTTTGTAGAATTTCTAAGAAAATAAATTAGAACTGACATCTGACAACCTTGTCAATATTACTCACGAGGCTATTTGAGTCAATTAATAACATATTGAGACCCTCTAGTGGGTAGACGATTTTATACCGCAAAAGGTCATTTTAGGGTGCAAACAAATAATTAATTATGCATGTTCAGGCACGATTGAGCCCTCCAGTGGGCAACCAAGCTATTGTGTGTATTACTGCATACACTTCTGCTTGAAAAAGATTTGCAACTACATGTATTTAAGTCCAAAATAAACAACAATAAACAACAATTTACATGTGGGTTCAAAGAGTTAAAAATTAGAGTCAGCATCACTTCCAGTTTGATCAATGAATCAAAATTGCTTTACAAGTGGCAATGCAGTTCTTCATCCTGATTATGCCCGAATGGGCTGAGGGTCCGAAAGTTCATGATATGTTTGGACTCCTTTTGCCTCAATACCAGTTCACGATCTCCACCTCTCCTATTCGGTCCAACGCTTTCGATTCCATAAAAGACTAGGGACTTCCAATCGCCCTTGTGTTCTTTTTCCATGTGTCTGGCCATGGCGTTGCTGCGATCGCAGTTGACAGTTGCACGGACATGTTCTAAAATTCTCAGTTTAAGTTCTTTTTTGGTGCTCCCAATGTATTTTAGAGAGCATGGACATTCCAGGGCATATATCACAAATTGGGTTTTGCAGTTGATTAGTTGTTCAATTTGCCATGTTTTTTTGTTGGCCATTTTTATTTCTTTAGTTGTTTTTGCGATGCAGCATACTTTGCATCCTGAGCATTTGAAAAAGCCTTTCGGTCTTCTCCAGGCTTCTGGTTTTTTTAGCTCTTGAAAATGGCTGTGTATTAATTTGTCTTTTAGATTCTTTGCCCTTCGGTGAGTTACATTGGGATGATCACCAACAATTTGAGACACTGTGGGGTCCATGTGAAGAATGTGCCAGTTTTTTTTGGAGAATCCTTATGATGGATCGGTTGGCTGTTGAATGCGTGGTGATGAATCGTATCTTTTCTGGTTCAGCTTCTGTTGGTTTCTGTTTATCTTTTAATAGCTCACTTCTGTTGATCATTGTAGAGCGGTTTGAGGCAATTTGTATCCATGTCGGATTGTATTTTCTTTTTAAGAATCTAGTTTTTGCTAATTCTTGATGTTTTTGGCAATCATTGTCATTTGAACATATTCTTTTGATCCGGAGGAACTCTCCATACGGAATGTTTTGTAACAAGCTAGATTGATGAAAACTTTGTGCATGTAGCACCGCATTTGTCGCTGTACTTTTGCGGTGTAACGTGGTGTGTAGTACATTATCTTTGACGAAGATTTCCGTGTCAAGAAACACGACCCTAGAGTCACTGATCGTGTACGTGAAATGCAAACCAAAATTCGAGTTGTTCAAGATTCTGAAGTAGTTTTCAAATTCTTCATTTGTTCCTTCCCATATCAATAGCAAATCGTCAATATATCGTAACCATGCTATGGTTTTTTGAACTGCTTGGTCATTCTCTGATCTCCATGCCCATGTCTTTTCCCATTGTCCCATTGTTAAACAGGCATACGAAGGGCTAAAAGAAAAGCCCATCGCAGTGCCTTTTGCTTGTCGAAAGATTTCATTTCCAAATAGGAAGATGTTTTGCTCCAGGCACATAGAAATCATGTCTAGCAACATATTATTATGATCTGTAAGTTGTATGCTTCTGTCCTTGAGGAAGGCTTTACATGCCTCCATGCCAATTTTATTTTCAATGTTTGAATATAATGATATCACATCCATTGTTATTAATTTATAGGTGGGTGGCCATGGGGTATCCTGGAGTCTCCTGAGCATATCGCCCGTATCTTTGATGTATGATGTTAAACTTTTTACATAGGGTAATAGAAATACATCGATGTAATTTGCAATGGGTTCCAATAATGCCCCTTTGGCAGAGATTATAGGTCTGCCTGGTGGTCTAGTGGCATGTTTATGGATTTTAGGCAGGAAATAAATTGTTGCCATTTTGGGATGCTTGGTTTGTAAGTATTTATGTTCATCAGGGTCCAATAGTTTTTGTGAAAGCCATAAATCTAGTTTGGTATCCAATTCCTCCTTCAATTGCGGTAAGGGATTAGTTTTCAATCGTTCATAGTATTCCGTGTTCTGAAGTTGAGAGTAAGCTTCCCGCATGTAAGCCTCCTTATCCTGTATGACGATGTTGCCACCCTTATCAGCAATTTTGATTTCAATTGTATTGTCCTGTTGTAGCGAGTTAAGGGCCTGGCGTTCTTGTCTGGTTAAGTTGTCTTTTGTAAATGGTGTGTTGAGTTGGTAAAGGTCTTTGACAACACATTCTTGAAAAAAGTCAATTTTGTTTCCCGGTGGTAGTTGTGGATAAAATCTAGACTTGGGTTTTATGTTAGAGATTCCAGCTCCTAGTTGTACACAATATGCTTGTACTTGTCCACCTCCTTCCTGGGGTGCCTGGCTTAGTTCCATTAGATTAACGAAGTGTTCAGCGTCTTCAATAGGAGTTTGAAAAGTTGGTTGTATGGTTGTTCTCCTGTAGGTAGCCATGTTGGGTTTGTCAATAAACAGTTTGGCAAGTTTTATTTTTCTAACAAATTTGTAAAGGTCTATTCTTGTTTCAGCTAAATTCATGCTGCTGGTGGGACAGAAATTCATGCCCCGTTTGAGGACTTGTAGTTCAATGTCATTGAATTCTTTTGATGACAAATTAATAACTTGTAGTTCTTGATTATGAGAGGTATCTTGTTCGTTAGTGTCCATGTTGATTATGTTTAAATCCGTTTCAATGGTTTTATCATTTTCGGTTATACATTCCATTTTTTTCTCATATTGCGAGTCATTGTGCCTACGCGGTCTGTGCCAGTAGCTTGTGCCGTACTTTCGTTTGCCTCTCCTTGTTTGCTTTGGAGTGTGTTTCCTCGTCCTCTTCCCCTCCCTCTTCCTCTCGGGTTTGTGTATCTGGGGGGACCCACTGATTTTTCCCAAGTCTTTTGGTTGAAGGCCAGTTTTAGATCGCCTAAAAAAGAATTCCTTGCTCTGGCTTCTCTTTGTTCCTCCTCTCCCCCACTGAGGCTTGGTTCTGTTGAGACAATGGAGGAGACAGATGACATACTTCCAAAATCACTATTTCTGAATTTTTCATATTTTTTGGCGTAAGTGAAAATACGTCCATCCTCGTAATCTTCCTTGTCCCTTTGAAATTTGGTCTGTTTGCGGATTCTGACACTTTCCTCATGTTTATCAATGAATTTTTCTAAGTCCTCTTTAAATTTCTTCATTTCTGGATTTAAGTCTATTTTAGCCAAATCATTTTCTAAATCTTTAAGTTGTTTGGTGATTTTTTCCAAGGCTATTTCAACATGTTTTATCAGGATCTCCATTAGTCCTAGTGAGGATTTCAAAATATATTCACCCCATTCAGTCAGTAGTTCATTGCTGGTATCTTGGTGGCTTGGCATGAGGTTGATGCGTAGTCCACGCGGAATACGTTTTACATCCAAGTATTTTTTCAAGGCTGCAACCTCCCACCATTTATTGATTTCTTTTTTAGATAATTTCTCCCATGCTCGTAGCATATTCTTAACATCTGATTTACGTGCGCCGGCTCCGTTGCTGGTCATAGCTACATCATCATCAAAACAAGTTTGTATAAGGGTTGTGCGTGATGCTTCTCTTTTATCCATGTTTTGCTGGATTTGTTATTTTCTGCTGTGTTTTTTTTTTTTTTATTTATTTATTTTTTTTTCTCAAAGAAATATGACCAAGTTGCGCTTATATACACGGCTCCTGCAGTCACTTTGAAACTGTTGTCAGTTTCGTTTCACTGTGAATTTTAAAGGACTTTGTTCCCCGAGTTATGTGTCACTCGTGTAACATAAATGCAGTGAGGTGGACTGTTTAGGAAACCAACCGACAGTTCTATAGTAGTGCAACAATTTATTGTAGTTTGTTAGGGCGAAAGCACGTCTAGGTCGCTTACCGGCAGCAGGGTACTTCGGATAGACTCGCTCCCCTCCGAGATCGTCGTCTCCCGTTTCCAGCCTGCGCCAGCAGGTTCCCTTTTCCGTGTTGTTTCGCGTCTTTCTCCAGGTTGCTCCAACGTCGGCGTTCACCCGAGCCTTCTTATTCAATCGATTCATCAAAAACTACATGTCCCAGAAACACTATAGTGCAAACAGGAAGTGATGCAATGCCATAGTGTTTACCCTTTTCACTTTTGTTTATTTAACCCAAACTAGTACCACAAGATACTAACCTGTGAGCAAGGTCTCTGTAGAGACCGAAACGCGTTAGGTTTTGCTGGAAGCTGTAGAAATAATAAAGAAGAAATTTGCGAATTCAACTTAAACCCGGTGTGGTTTCCTGATTTTCAATACACGGGAGTGCATGAGGAAAAAACCTTCCCTTGTGGATAAACCGAATGATATATATATATATATATATATATATATATATATATATATATATATACACACACAGACACACATATATGTGTGTGTATATATATATATATATATATATATATATATATATATATATATAATCACTAAAATAAATCAAAGGTTACAGGGACATTATAGTTAGAAAATGGAATTTAAAAATACCTTAGAAAACCCTTGAAATTCAGCAGTTATAGTTACCTGAGATAACTATAACATACACCCCTGCAATGCATTGCTTGTGACATCACATATTATATACCTCATGACACTGTCAATGAAATCACTGAGGACATCTCAAATGGTTTCACTGATGACATCATTCAGTGAGTGAAAATGCTTCATGCATGTTTCCGAGACTTAAAGATATACAGTAAGCCACTGCATAAGTTAAACTCATATTCTTTCTAAACTAGCAATGAGTGATTCTGTTTATAACATATGCCATCTGAGTGGGTGTGTGTCTATGTATTAGTGTGGAAGTGGGTGTCTGAGTGGTGTATGTGTGTGAGTGGATGTATAGGTGAATAAGGGATGTGTGAGTGGCTCAATGGGTGTTTGAATGAATGTGTGAGTGAGTGGCTGTATTGGTGATTAAATGTGATTGGCTGTATGGGTGAGTGAGTGACTGCCTAAATGGCTATATGGGTCGGGGATTGCTACTAAACTTTGATGTTGCTCTTCCAATGTGTCATTTTGCACCAGTGTGAACTATCTTTTCCCTATATAGATTCGTCATAGTTAAAAATGACAGTCCTGAGTGCATTGTCTACAGAATTAGATGATGTGTCGGAAATTAGATAATAGCAGTGCTGCCTTCCTTCAACAAACTTGCAGCATTAAACACACCAACAAAGTGTGTGCAGCAGGCTGTCCCTGTTTGCATACAATGGAGGTGCTTCCGAGGAAGCTGTAGCTATACACATGCATAGGTTTGTTGTTGTGTGCCAGTGATGCTTCCATCTATAAACTTTGCTCCCAACACACATCACGTGCATAATAACCTTCACCACAAAATGGTGCTCCCAAGAGTATGATTCAGCACACTTTCACAAGCTGCCCTTGATTTTTGGAGAAGGTTGATGTGTTTAATTACTCAGTTTTGACTCTCAGGATTGGAGAATTGCTCAGATCTTGCAGGACCTCCTGCGAATGTCACCGCTTGTGAAATTTATTAATGTCACCATGGCCATAAATTAATCTATAAACTGCCCGAGTCCAGGACCCTTGTATATTTTGCTTCCATTCCTACAAACATATACTTGCACTTCAAACGAATCCACATAAAGCAACATTTGCTGAGTTATACTCATTTTGGACAATTTGGCAATCAGTCTCCTTGTTTCCTCACTCCTTGTCTTCCTATGTACAAATGAGATACCTTCAGTTCATGTGATACTGAAAGCAGGAAATCACATGCATGAGTTGTGACATATTCATCAGTACATCTCCATTCTTTTAAAGGAGGCACTGTCAGGTTGCTTGCTGCTGTGATTTTGAAGATAATGGTTTCTTCTGTTAACTGTTAAGAACATTTCTTCACTATTGTCAAAGGTGTATTGGCAGAATGTTTTGGAAAGGAATGATGCCATGCCTGTCAGTTGAAGTGCTTTTATTGTTAATGTTTGACAGGTCACTCTGTAAGTTAAATGCTCACTCCTGACAATCATCATGCTTTGAAGGTCACAAATTCAAATTCAGTCCATCCTTCTGAAGATATGAAACTGAGCACAGTTTCTAGTGCAAAATAATAACATTATTAAATGACAGCACTTAGTAACAACATAAACAGTGGTATGAAGCATCATATGAAAAAAAATTACTATTTTGATTGTCATTCCAGTGGTATCCTGATGAGTACTTAGATATTCATTAGAACTAGAAGAAATCAGGTCAGTGTCACCATCTCATTTCACCCGACTGTCACAGTTAAGCATCTGTCAAGGTTACCTCAGAAGTGGTTGTGGGTATTAGGTGGTTTGATTTTGCTTCAATAAAGATTAGGTTTCAGGTAGTCTGATAGACCCTCCTCCCCCCACATGTCTATTCTGAAGTAAGTGTTTGTAAAACAAATCAGTTGAATAGCACATGAGGTGCTCTTTTCAACAGTGAATCCAATGCAGTTTTGGAAAGAAATCAGCACATACGCTCAGTGTGACTGTGCAATAGTGTTTGAATGAGTATCTCCCAGCTGCAGCCTACCAGCCCCCGTGACCTGCTTCCATTCACATACTACTAACCAGATGTTTTGTCCCCTCTGACTGTGCTCACCTTGCTGACTGGTATCACACTGCGCTACTCCTCAATTAGGTATGTTGTACCTAATTGATGCTATCACTTTCATGTCCCTGGACGTTTATGGTGCAGTTCCAGTCACCTACTTCAATACCATTTTTGCTTGGTGCTGCCCATGTGGCAGAACTTGATCTGGAGCATCACAGAACAAATGTATTGTCCTTGGGCAAATAATTGGCTGCTGATTTCTCTAAGTGTATACTGCTTTTGGGTGTGTTGTTTTCATGAATGTTAGAAACGATTTGTTGTGAAAGTATTCAGTTAGCCCATGTGAACAATTTAAATTTTGTGAAATCAGGCTACCAGATTGTTGTGAGTAATTGCAGGAGACATTGGTATCAGTGATGCTGCAGTATTGTCATGTGCTATGCAAACAAATGATGGATGGAATGCTGAATAAATCATATATTCACCCCCAGTCAAGAGATCTGGGTTAAATCCATTGTTTTATTGCCCACCCATCTTAGACCCAGCCATATGCAAAGCAGTCATGACCTTGTGCCTCATGGGAACAGTTTAGACCGAACTGCCAAGCCAGGTCCTCCCTGTACCGGAAACAAGCATCCTGGCCCCGGTTTATGGTTATTACACTTCATCAGCCAGGCTAGCATGAATCCATTGGCACAGTGAGAAGGGGACCCACTTCTGGGCATACCCATCCCACTTAGGGTAGAAAATGTTATGCAAACAATTGATGGACGGAATGCTGAATAAATCACATATTCACCCCCAGTCAAAAGAGCTGGATTAATTCCATTGTTCTTTTGCTCACCATGCCACCACAGTTGAGCAGGGCCGGATCTAGGCTCATGGTGGCCCTGGGCAAGGAGCGTAGGTGGGGGGCCCGGAAGAGGTGGTCCGGGCGGGGCGGAGCGCGCAGGCCAGTAAAGATGGGAGGGGGTCAGGGTGTTTAGTAGTGGAACAGAGCCGGAGGCCGCCAAATCCCTGCAAGGGGCCACCACGCAAATATGTATCCATCCTCAGAGGATTAATATATTAAGGATATATATTGGCGTGGTGGCCCCTGGGGTTTGGTGGCCCTGTGCAGGTGCACAGCTTGCACATGCCTAGAGCCGGCCCTGAGTTGAGACCCAGCCATATGCAAATCAGTCTTGACCCTGTGCCTCACTGAAAAAGTCCAGACCAAACTGTCAAGTCAGGTCCTCCCTTGACCGGAAACAGGCATCCTGGGACCGGTTTCTGGGTATTACCCTTCATCAGCAAGGCTAGCTTGAATCCAGTGGCACAGTGAGGCAGGGACCACGTCTGGGGATACCCATTCCACTTAGGGCGAAAAGTGCTATGCAAACAAATTATTGACGGAATGCCGGAAGAAATCATACATTCACCCCCGTCAAGAGATCTGGGTTCAATTCATCGTTCTTTTTCGTTTACCATTCCACCCCAGTTTAGACCCAGCCATATGCAAATCAGTCTTGACCTTGTGCCTCATGGGAACAGTTCAGACCGAACTGGCAAGTCAGGTCCTCCCTGGACCGGAAACAAGCATCCTGGGACCGGTTGATGAGTATTACCCTGCATCAGCCAGGCTAGCTTGAATCCAGTGGCACAATGAGCAAGGGACCCGCATCTGGGCATACTCATCCCACTTAGGGTGAAAAGTGCTATGCAAACAAATGATGGACGGAATGCTGACTAAATCATACATTCACCCCCTGTCAAGAGATCTGGGTTAAATTCATTGTTCTTTTGCTCACCATGCCACCCCAGTTGAGACCCTGCCAAATGAAAATCAGTCTTGACCCTATGCCTCATGGGAACAGTCAAGACCGAACTGCCAAGCCAGGTCCTACCTGGACCGGAAACAAGCATCCTGGGACCAGTTTCTGGCTATTACCCTTCATCAGCCAAGCTAGCTTGAATCCAGTGGGATAGTGAGCAAGGGACCCACGTCTGAGCATACCCATCCCACTTAGGGTGAAAGGTGCTCTGCAAACAAATGATGGACAGGATGCAGAATAAATCATACATTCACCCCCCAGTCAAGAAATCAGGGTTATATTCATCATTCTTTTGCTCACCATGCCACCCCAATTTAGACCCAGCCATATGCAAATCAGTCTTGACCCTGTGCCTCATTGAAACAGTCTAGACTGAACTGCCAAGCCAGGTCCTCCCTGGAGTGGAAACAAGCATCCTGGGACCGGTTTCTGGGTATTACCCTTCCTCAGCCAGGCTAGCTTGAATCCAGTGACACAGTGAGCAAGGGACCCACATCTGGGTATACCCATTCCACTTAGGGTGAAAAGTGCTATGCAAACAAATGATGGACAGAATGCTGAATAAATCATACATTCACCCTCAGTCAAGAGATCTGGGTTAAATCCATTGTTCTTTTTCTCACCATTCCGTCGTGATTGGCTTAGGGGAGTCTGGGACCTGTGTCAATCCCTGCGTCAACAGAAGAGGGCAGAGAAGAGGTGGTGTCTGGCAGCCAGGTAGGTGATTTTTGTTTTCTACCCCCTCCACCCCTACCCAACTCGTACTATTCAGTGGCACCTTGTTACTTTTACATCTTCTGATCACCTCCCTTTGCAGCACTTCGTCTTTTCCTTACTATAAAATGGCCCAGTGATCCCCTTTCCAAAGTGGTAGAATCCTTCTGCCACCAGGCATGCTCCATTCAGCCAAGGATGTGTGGCCCAGATCTGAGGTTTTGGGGTTTATTTCTATCTGGGAACACACCAAACTATTCAGTATGTGCCCCATTTTTATATATTAGAACCCAGCTCTGTGGACATACAAGGCACACGTTAGGAGTGGCTTATAAATATGTAAAAATAAGCATTTTACTAGGCAAATGCAATTTTTACTGACATGTGTTACTGCAGAACATATAAACCTAAGACTAACCAAAGCACAGTGGTTTGGCTGGCAGCCATGTAATGTTGAGTCCCATATGTGGGTGTGTAAGATCAGACTGCAGCGCACATGAAGTTTAACTTTCCCTGATATACGTGTATTTTACTCACTCCTTCCAATGGACTCGAAGTTTGTATGACAGATAGAAATACCAGTGTACCACACCTGTTTGTGTGCTTTACTGGTTTTAAACAGTGGCAAAGCACACAGGATTATAAAGCCAGCAAAACCAGTGAGTAAAAAAGGGAGAACATAACAAAACGTTGTTCATTCATCACAATAGCATAACATAACATTAGTTTATTGTGCATGCATTAAGAATATGGTGTGGTGCTTCAGGCTGTGAAATGCATCATGCATTGGGTTTATTTCTTGGGGAGTCCATGTAGTTTTCAGAGCTACTGTGGTGTAGTTCCTATTTTCCCTATAGGCCCTGCGCATTGGAATAACATAAGTGTAGACGTAGGACTGAGGTCTTCTAGGTCTCTACTGACTATGTTAGACTTAATTTAGGTTTGCGCCAGCTAGCTCAGAGGTCACTGGAAACTTTCTGGACTGAATAGGAAGTGATCAGCTTCCCTGGCTCAGACAAGAAGGGATTCAGCTTCCGACAACCGCATAAACATGACAACTTTGCTCCCCAGAATAAGAGTCAATCTCTAGAGTCGTGTGAAACAATAGACAGCTATTTCACTCAGTAATATGTGCGTTCTTAGTTTCACCAGGGTGCAGAGAATGGAGAGACAGGCGTTTTCAATAAAAGATATTATTTCCGAGAATGTAGGGCCCTATTGAAATCCTGGGCGGGTCTTCGATTATCAATTTTTGGGAAAGTCAACATTGTAAAAATGTCTATCCTTCCGAAACTGACTTTTATTTTCAACTCTATTCCCGTGGCCTTTGACTCCAAGTAACTTCTTAAGTGCCAGCAAGAAATTAATTCTTTTATTTGGGGCAATAAAGCCACAAGGTTGGCCTGGAAAAAATTAAGGAGGAGGAGGGAAAAAGGTGGGCTGGCCCTCCCAGACTTGCAGTATTACTCTTGGGCATTTCAGCTCTCCCACTCAAGAATGCTCCTGAAGTCACCAGATCTCTCTTCAAATGGGAGATTGTTTAAGGCAATGCTGGTAGGGGCAAACCCCCCGCTAGACGGGTTTCTATTCAAGTTTGGAGACCGAACGTTCTTCAAAAAGGTGAGGCTTAAGACTCTTTTAACACTATTGAAGTCATGGGTGCAAATTAAACGAAGAGTGGGGCTGGCATACTTTTCTAACTATGCTCAGATATGGGACTCTCCTGGGCTCCCACTGTGCCTGCAGGATTCCCTGGCAACCCCCCTAATTACAGCTGGGTTCTCAAGATGGGGTGAATTTATATCTGGAGGCATCTTGATAGAGTGGGAGGAGCTTAGGGAGAAAGTAGGGCCGACTCTGTCAAGATTTAAGTACATACAAATCAGTAGTTGGGCCAGAGAATTAATCAGGAAAAACCCTAATATTGGGAGACTTAGCCCCCTAGAACAACATCTAGTAGAAAAACAGACAGGAGGTAAGGAGGTGGCTCTTTGGTATTGGTCCATATTGGAAGAGATAGATGGGGATTTTAATCTCCCAATGGAGCTATGGGGAAGAGAAATTGTGTCATTAGATGAGGACTTGTGGATAAAATCCTTTTCCCTTTTGTATAAACTAGTTAAACACGCCTGGATTAGACAAAATAATTTGTTTACCTTACACGGGGCGTATCTCTCCCCTTTACGTCTATCTAAATATCAGGACGGGAAATGCTGTAATAAATGCCAACTACCAGCAGCCTCAGATACACATATGTTTTGGGAATGCCCCCACATATCCGCTTTTTGGAAAGAGATTAAAGTCACTTTAGATTCAATTCTCAAGACCAACATTCCTTCAACGCTACCACTTGTCATCTTCGGGTTTGATCAGAATATCATTGGGGCAGCGCAGTCCTTTCTATTCTATGCTATCCTGTTTGCAAGACAGCAGATATGTATGCACTGGGTAGATACCATCCCTCCCACTCACTCCGCTTGGCTAACCTCACTCTATGAAACATCTAAGGTAGATTTGAAAAGAACTTGTAGAGTCCAGAGCCTCACATTTTGGAAACTTTTGAAAGATTGGAAGTGAAGCTTTCTTCGCCTCCTTGGGTTTTTTGGGTTTTTTTTCCCCCCAAAGATCCGATGATTATGCCCATTTACTCCATGGCTTAGTATTGTGGTCTGCCCCGACTCCGCTATTTACATACTGGCCTTACAGGCATGAAGTTGCCTAGAGGAGCGTTAACAAGGTGCATTGTATCTCCCTCCAACTCGTAATAACTTCTGCCTAGTTTGTGTAGCGGCTCAATTTCCAGGGCCTTGCTCCCAATGGCAGTGAGGTGGTTGGGTTGTCTTCTTTGCATCTTAGGAACGTGTGTCGGGCAGATGAGGATTAAAAAAAAAAAAAAAAGATATTATTTATTGAGCAGTATTCTTTCTCATGCAAGAGAAATTAATTGCCACAATTGCAAGACTTGTTATTATAAAAAGTGCGTACAGTAACAGGAGTATTACGAAATAATACTGTAAAAGCATTGATATGGTTTCTTAGCCATAAGATAGTTAAAATGAATAAAATATATACATTCATATATACATTGGCTAACGACCTCAACTGGTGCTTCTAACTACGCCTACCTCGGTGTACCTGACCTAAGCCTAATACGTGGGAGGGAGTAAGTAAGTAGCAGTTTAAGTTAAGTTGGTTTTGCCAATAGTTTGATTCAAGAATTCTCTCTAAGGGTTTAGTCAGCACCGTACCTCTGGAATAGAATGTAGGAGGTCTGATATCTCCCTCTCAGGACCCAATATCCCAGTCACCCGCAAGGGTAGGCTGGAAACGCCGGAGCTGGATTTTCTCGGCAGGAGAAAAGACAGCGTCTTTCTCAGCGCGTCAAAGAGGAGGGGCAGCGTCCGTGGGCTTCTGGCATCTGCTGGGCTCTCTGCAAGGGGACAGCTGTTCTGCTCCAGTATTCACCACCGTGTGTTTGCTCAGGGCAACGTTGGTATATTTATACCTGAAAGGTGCCGAGTTTGACGTAAGTTTTTAGACATAAGACGTCAATAAAGATGTCACTAAGAACTGGTCATTCTTACTGTGCTCGCAGGAGTTCTATTACTAATCAAAACAAAGCAAGCAGGGCTTTCCCAGGTTGCTGGGGGTTTGGTATGTCAAAAGAACTCGGTGTGCTCTCTAGGAATCTAAGGAAGTGGCTTCTGTAGTGTCATGGACTGCAGAGGCGAATTACTGAAATATGGCTCTGATTATTATGCCATTATAGGGATATTTATTGATTATAGCCTTATAGGGGCATAAGGTCACAATATTGATCGGGTTCCTAGAGAAAACACATCACCCACTCCACGAATTTATGTCCATCGATTACTAAAAACTTAAGCAATAAGATGCACGTGTATTCCTACCCACCCCAAAATACATTTTGCATTTGAAATGGTGTACATGAAATACATAAAAAATGATAAAAGGTACTGTACATTTTTAAGCAGAGTAATCATTCAAAAAAAATTTGCATATATATTCAGTTGAACGATTTTGCGAAAAATTACGCATGAAATGTCTCTCAATACAGAAAAGAGGGGCGCGACTATTTCATCACATATAAATACAATTGCTGTAAAATGTGCTAGAGGCTGAAGTAATATTTTGTCTCTAGATCTAATAAAAATAGAAGCTCTGTTCTTTATGAATAGTTCTACTTTAAGCAAAGTACGTGTGCCAGAAAAAAAGGTAAATATTTTGGAATTTTTGGGGAAAAAATAATTTCATGGTGAGCGGGGCAAAAATACTTTTAAGTAGCTTTTGTTTATCAAAGCTGAAGGCCGAATTCAGAGTTCATGAGAACGCTGTCAGCCGGATTGTTTTCCAAAAAGTAATTGTTTCTGTTCAGGGGAGAACATCATTTCAGACAGGCTCGCAAAGAATTGGTCTACATATTCAGGTGACAGTTCGACCAAGTTCGATAATGCTGTAACTTGGCAGTTGTGAGCATGATTGCTATCATCGATTTCAGGATCAGCAATGTTCACAGAAGGTCGTACCTGGGTGATGTTGCTTTCATTTCTTGCTTCACTGCCACCACCTAATCGTAGCGCAGGAGTCTCAACGAATGCCGTCATCAGGATTGGTAACCGCTGGGGACAACACGATGCATGAGCCGTTACTGGACTTAGCAAAGTATCGATATCCATTGGTAATGCTGATTGTAGTGCAAGACAGGTGTCTAACATGCATTCCTCTCCGCATAGCATACATCGAAGCACAGGTAAGATGCAGGTCTGCCATATAGGTCTGAATGAAAGAAACCAAGGACTTTAGTTATGCGGTCCCGGTAGCGTATTGCTAGGATTATTTCTTCCATCCTTACCGGAGTCATGTCTGCGTCAAAAATAAAAGACCTGCTACGAGTCCCAAAAGTAGTGGTAGGCTGCCAAAGACCGAATGGACAAAATTGGGAAAGATGCCCAGGACTGCTTCGAAAGGTGTTAACAGTCCCAAAAAAATTGTCTTAAATACATTCGAGATACCATTGGCATTCGACATATTTAGGATTTGTCTGAGCATTTCTGTGAAATGCACCAGGCAATTTGTTGATAAAAGTGTATGTATCTCTGCAGTTGTCCTTGCAACTTGGAGATCATACGTCTCTTGATGACGTGATGGGCACTGTTGTCTGCAAAAGCACAGACTTCATTCTGCTTAAAGTATCAATTCGTATAGAAGAGATATTCAAAGGAGGCCAAATCGGAGCCACTGAGTCTCCAGAGCCATTTGGATACAATGCCTGCATACAGCAAGTGACCATGGAGCTGACGCTTAAGAGATATGCTTTCCCTGGCACCAAGCCACAACAGCTGTGATCCGTTATTAGAACGTAACTCCCGTTAGAAAGTTGCCTAAAGAATGGCTCTATCTGTGTTGCAGGTGTGCCGTGCTGGTGGCATGAAAGGTTATTCGAAGTACCCTCACAGGCCCCATGCAAGTCAATACCTTGGCACAAAAGTATACCGCTTATTGATTGTTTACACTCATTACCACTAAGAAATACATTTTTGTTGTTGTCACTATAACATGTATGTGTATAAGGTAATTTCCATGATGACTTAATGTATCCTTTACCCAACCTTTCATACTGGCCTACCGGTATATACTCAAGGCAATTTTTAAACTGGAAAGTTGTTATCGGAATTGTGATAATCCCGTGTATTATACATTCAATGACAGGTCTTTCTGACATTGTCAATGGTAATCTCTCAAGTTTTTCGATGCTCAGGATTGTATAGTCTGCTCCTTTTTGTGCCCAACTGATTTGTTTATCAGTAAGGTTAAAGATAGAAAACAATGACGTTGTGTTGATTAAACGCCATGGCACGTAGCCTGAACGGAGGTTTTGCAACATCCAGCCTAGCTGTACAATAGAACCTAATTGGGACTGGCCATGTTGTAACATTAGCAAGTCCTGGTCTATTATATCAATAGCAGATGATACAATACTGTCCAGTGAATATATTCGGGAGGACAGAGTCATTAACCCATTGTCCACAACAGAAAGTGATTTTTCCAAATTAATACGATCAATTTCTCGTATTTTATCTGCTGTTTCAATTTGAGTCTCTTTCCATGCCTCGTTGTAAGCAGCCTATATACTGGCCGCTATGAAACGTTTTTGACGCTGTTTGCGTGGTCCCATTATGAAATCTCGCAAGTCAGCACCATCTTTAAGTAAAGACAAGTTTTGCTTAATTTGTGCCAGTGTGGATGTTTGTAGCCATTCAAGGCATAGTTTCCCTACACTGTATGTTGTTACTATCCCTGGATGTTGTCTCTGGGTGTATCTAGGATCTGGTCTGGTCATTTTTAAACCCTGTAATTTGTTCAGGTATCTGTCTTGACAGTTATTCGTGTCTGTAGGCCAGATTAACCACTTTTTCCAATCAGGATGTGTTCTGTTTTCATTTAAAATTGGGGATACGTCTACTTCAATATCTGTGGTTGCATTATCAGGTATTGGCTTTGGAATAGATGGTTTTTTAAGGTCTTTAATCTTGGCTAGGCCAAGACAGGTCGTTTGTTGAATTGTGTCATTCAGGAACATTATTTGTTCTGGGATCATGCAGGCTCGAAATAATGCTTCTAGGCTTTGTACCTGCCAATCTTTTGTACCCCAGATGGTTTTTGTTTCAATGTTATTCTTCCAGAAATCAAAACCAAATGTAATCATTTTTTCATAAAATGCTTCTGAATATATCAATTTAGTATTTGTCAGCATGGTTTTTGTCCCTGTTTTAACTAACAGTTTATAATAAAATATTTCTGCATTACTTGTGTTAAACCCTGAGAAGTATTGGAATTTCTCATAGAATGTTTTTGAACTGCTTCTAGGTGGAATAGCACAATGTTCCCATTGGTTATATTTAAAAACATTTCTAGGTTGAGCAGATTTCTGTAAATAGTGGTCTGCATAATGGGTAAAACAGTACATCTGTTCATAATTAGATGAACCTTGCAAATAATCATGTTCTGTAAATTTTGCTGACAAAACTAAATCCGACATCATAATATTTATACTTTCAAAATCCCAATCATCAGAGAATGTACTTGGTTTTACAAAGTCACTTAATGAAACCTTAAACTGATGAGGATATTTCAAGAGCTCGACCTGGCCATATATTTCGTAGTCTGTTTCGTCCCAAACTACCCCGCCGGGTATTTGAATGGCTGTGACATTCACTGATGATAGTTCTCTTTCCTCGATGTGAGATGATTTGTGAGGCTTCAGAACTAAGTTGATGTTCTGACTTGCTGTGTCCATTGTACTGTATTTTCCCTCAATGAATTTTCCCAAGCAAAGTACCATGATTAGCCAAAGCAGGAGGAAAAATACACCTAGCCCAATCCAAAATTCTAACCATGGAGAAAGAAGATAGGTTTCTTTGAGTTGATGAAAGAGTTCTATTGCTTTTTCTTTAAAAGTCCTTGTTGCTGGCATCACTTCAGGGTCGCTTTGATCTTCAGAAAAGTTATCGAAATTGATGAAGCAGCCAAATGCAGTTCTGTCGATTGTTGGAATGGTTTTCTCAATTTGCCTTTCATTAGCACATTCTGATGCTACATCATTGTAGACTGGTGTTTCATGACAAACTGTTTCAATTTGGGTTTCAAGAGGCACAAGTTCCATGGCATTTCTGCATAGTCCTTTTTTATTCACTGCAGGTTTATCAAATGTGATTAGTCTTTCAGTTTGAACCTCTTGGATACTAGCAAATTTGGGTATTCTGTTACTTCTTGGGAGTCCACTGGGCCTACTATTTATTATAGGCCACATGATTGTGGTTTTACCATGTCTATGGATACAACTCTGTTCTCCTTTTTACCAGCAAGGGGCGGTAGTACTACTGATCTTGTTCCGTTGATTGCTAAGACAGGTACTGCTTTTCTGTAAGAAGGCCCAAATTCCTTCTTCACCGCTATTTTCTTTCTTGACCAGATACCCAATCTTTGGAATCCAGACAGGTCTTGCTGGGACAGGTGGTGTGTCCTCAGTGGTGGTTGGCTGTTGCTTTAACTTTATGTTGCTCAGGGCTTTTCTTGTTTCATTTAAGTCCTGTAAAACAGCCAAACGATCTTTGATATCAAAGTCTTTTTTCTTATCTTCTACCACTGAAGCAAGACTATCTAAGTCCTGAACATACATTCTAGTTCCGAACAATAGTTCGTACGGGCTGAAACCTTTTACAGAAATTCTTGGCAAGTTGTTAAGACTACGTTGGACACTTGTTTAATGCTGGACCCACCCATCACCCGAACCTAATACCTTTGCCGTTATAGATTGCTTTATGTCTCGGTTTTTTCTTTCCACTACCCCGTTTCCCTCAGGATGGAAGGGACAAGAGAACCGCAATCCAATGCCCATGCTTGTCATGGCCTCCTTATAAGCTCGAGAGCTAAAAGCAGGACCTTGGTCAGAATGAAGCATGGCAATTGCGTATGTGCCGATAAAGACTCGCAAATCTTTTATAACAGGTCCGGCGTCAGCGAGCGCTGGGGCCACATCCATATAAATCTTGTACAGGAGTCCACTGCGACCATGATATATTTATAGTTGCCATCCCTTTGTAGGGAACCACAGTGGTCCAGGTAAACATATGCTAATGGTTTATCTGAGATGAGAAGGGGTGTCTGCGCTGGTCGTTTTACTATTGATACTTTCATTTTTTGGCATATTTCGCATTCTAGTACATATTTCTTAGTTTGTATTCTCATGCGGGCCACCAATATCTCTGTTTTAATAATGATATTGTTGCGGAAACGCCAGCGTGTGCAGAAGCAAGCCCTTCGTGTGCCACTGTAATTAGTCCTAACCTGTGTTCCATGTTTGGAATTACTCTATCCCCCACTCTAGGATTCGAGCAAAAGGAACATTATTCGTATCTGTTAAATATGAGTACTTTTCTGGAAAGCCTTTTGGGAGTGTTTTTCTATCATCCTTTACTGACGCACTGACAGCTTGTACTATATCGCTGTCTATTTTTGTTTTTGACCGGGTGATAGCAGCTACGGAAGCCGTTTGTACAACTGCCTTCGCGGCTTCATCAGCCAATGAATTCCCTGCAACGTGAATGCCATCACGTTGATGACTCAGAGTGTGTATCACGTGTGTCTTTTGTAGTTCCTTCTGTAAAAGAACTACTTGTTCCCAAAGCATTTTATGCTTGATTGTGCCACCTTTTGCATCTTTGAACCCGTTTTCAACCCAATTCTGCAAGTATTCATTATAAGATTGAACGCAATAATATGAATCGCACACTATAAGTGTGGGGGATTCGCGATCGGTATTTTCAAGCGCCATCTTAAATGCTAGTAGTTCAGCTCGCTGAGCTGTACAATCTCCTAGAGATTGCGTCTTAGTGACCAGTGGTCTAAATTTTCCTTTGTGCCAACGACCTTTAACAATCGCGCACGCAGAACTGTAAGCTTGTTTACCCCCAACTGCGGGTTGTGCTGATCCGTCTGTATATATGATACTTCCGTATTGTTCTAGAGGCAGGATTTCAATTGGCAGAAGACATTCATATTCATATTGTAAAAATTCCTGTGTCTTTAGGTTAGGATCAAATTAATATACTACGTCTGTTGCAGCAAGAGAATTAACCCATTGAATCCATCTTGGATGCAGAGCTTTAGCATTTGGAATGCTCGCTTTAGTTACCGCTTCTAAAGCAGGTATAGGTGTAACGATTATTATTCGTTTACCTTGTGTTAGGGCCCTTTCTTTTGCTACGGCAGTCTGAACCGCAGTTAGGATTTTTTCAGTTGAACTGAGTTTTATTTCAGCTTTTGTGTACAAATGTGATTTGTAAGCTATTGGTACCGTTTCTCCCTCATTAGAGGTCAGGTACGTGAATCCGCATCATTTTCCTGGGATAACCCGGATTACAAGGTTGCGTGTATTGTCACGTGTTTCTAATTTTGTTTTAGCTAACATGTCTGTTTGCAGTGATCTCAAAATTTCTGTGTGTTTTTGAGTCCAGTTGATTGGTTTAAAATCAGGTTTTATTAATTCATAGAGAGCTTTAACCCTCTCTGCATAGTTTAGAATGTAAGTTCTTCCGAAATTCTGGAAGCCTAGAATCGATTGTAAGTTCTTCAGCGTTTTCGGTGATTGGAGTACAGCGCACTTCTCTAAGAAGTTGTCCGATAGGCTTTTCCCTTCACTTGATAATTCGTATCCTAAAAATAGGACTGTTAGATGGGCAATTCGTGACTTTTTAAAGTTGAATTTGTAACCCTCTGCTGCGAACCCTAGTATTATGGTGTTCACTCTTTTCAAGTGAGTATCCAAGTCGTCGTCAGTGAGATAGATGTCATCGACATAAGATAATGCCTCATCATCATACATTTGTAGTAACTCTGTTACTCTGGCTGAGAATAGTCCTGGGCTGTTCTTGAATCCCTGTGGCAGCCTACAGACATTTTTCTGTGACCCCATTATTGAGAAAGCTGCTTTCTGGTGCAATATTTTGACAAAAGAACCCATTAGATATGTCTAATGTTGTTTTGTATTTTTTGCGAACTATATTATTCATTAGTGCCTCACTGTGCGAATTTTGTACCGCAAATGTTTTGCAACATGAGTTAAGGTGTCTGTTGTCCAAGACTAGATGATACGAATCGTCCGGTTTAGAGACAGGAAACAAAGGATTGTTCATTTGAGAGGTGCATGTTTCAATCACCCCTTGGTATTCAAGTTTATCTAAAATCTCCCTGACCTGTTTTTTAGCTTCTTGCTTAATTGGGTACTGCCTTTGTGCAGTTGGTTGACATTTTAACTGGATTTTGTGAGGAGGAGAGTCCTCATCCCATCCTACATGATTTTTATATAATGCAGGTGCCTGGGCTACTGCCCATTTCCTTGATTTGAGAAGGCAGGCATAATCATTTCTTCGCCATGAGGGCACTCCCTGACAAACTCTGGGGGCCAATCTTTCTCGGCTGACAGGATGTCATAGCCTTTTGAGAGGTTATCCCAAAATAGACCCCTTTTTTTCCTAATCTTATCTCCCTCTATACGCAGTGTTATTTCGTATATCTTATGAGGTTCGCTAACTCTGGTATCTGCAGTTTCTACTTGAATGTATTCATTCGTGTCCACTGTCTCCAGATGACTCATCAGGATCTTGTGAGCTATGCTGATTTCTGCTGCACTGTCTAGCATTGTCTGTGCCCACTCTCCGTTTTTCAGATGTGTACTCAGTATTCAAGGCATGTTCGATTACTCTAATAATGGCTACCTTCTTTCTTGGAAATTGTAATTTTTTACTTTGAGCAGGTTCCTTGTCTTTGGACTTGGTGTGCTCTTCCCTTGGATCTGACCGTCCTCTTCTTTCCGATTTCTGCGAAAAAGATCGAGAGGGACGTGTATCAATACTTTGATATCTATCAGGCTTTTTCAAGTTATCCCTATTTCTAAAGTTATATCTTTTCTCAGAGTGCTCCCTCTGGGGAGACTGGTGTTCTCGATTCGGAGTTCTTTCTCTACGTCGAGGAGACCTTCCTCTGGACTGGAAAACTTTTTCTTTGGGAGTGGATTGTTTATTTCCATCCCAGCTCTTTTTAGGAGTGTTTAGATTATTTTTAATAAATAATATTCAGGATTTTAAAGTAGTTGGGGTTTTACTGGTTTCCCACCCAAACTATCTCTACCTAATTCTTCATAGCATTTTTCTATTATTCTGGCAAGCTCAATTGGTTGATCTGTTATATCTGTTTCTTTCAATTTCTGGCGGATCGCCACACATGCTGCTTCTCCTTTTAAGCTGGCTAGTAATATAGCCGAGCCCTGCTTGAAGTCTTTCAGTAATTTCATACCAAGAGTAAAAGCAGGTTCTGGACCATATTCATTCTGAATTTGTTTTAGCACATCTGGTATTACCGCCATGGATGGAACACCATGCGTTTTTGTGTAAATGGAAGCAAAGACTGTACCCCAAGTGTCACAGTCCTCCACATGTGGTGGGACCCCCATTGGAAGGCAGATAGTCAGAATTCTGTGTTTCTCAATAGGGGTAGTATTCGGGAATACTGCCTCTATTTGAGTAATTTTCTATGCTAACCAGAAAGGAATTTGTTCCCGTTTTGCGGGAGTTTTTCCAAGATATTATTGTATGTTCTAGGGTGTAATTTTATTTGTGTTCCCCTGATGAGGGGCTAGCTGTGGAATATTAACAGCTGTTTGGACTGTTGCAGTCCGCATTACATATTGGACTAACTGTCTGTGTATTTTAATTAATAATTTTAGCTGTGCTAAAAGTTCTTCTCTGGACATTTTTTCAATGTCTGGATGTGGTGTGTAGCTGGCTAGAACCGGCCACGTTGCTCCTGGTCTACCTAGTGGACCGAGCCTGGTGATGTGATCATTATGTTTTAGGGCGCCTTTAAACCAGAACAGGTGCTCTTGGTATTTTAATGGGATTTCAATCTCCTCGAATGGAGAGTACTCTTCCGGTGGTTCCTCTATTTTGTAATAGTGAAACTCGTGTGTTGTAGCGTTTGCCGCTGGAAAGTTTATCCAAGAATAGAATACCTCTGTCTGCCGATATTCGTGTGGCTCTATCACGAAAATGACTGTACCACCTTGTGATGACAGTCCGTTTTCTATAAGTTTTAAAGTTATAGTTTTTCTTATGTTCGCTGGGATGATAATTGCATCCTGTTCATTAATCCCTGTAACATTGAAACCTGGTTAATTTGCATCTACTGCGGTTTCATTGGTTCCGTTGTTATTGCCATTTTCTGACATTGTATTAATGAAAGTTTGCAGAGCAGTTTTCAACGAAACAAAGATTAGGTGCACAATATTTTGGAACACTGTATCCTTCAACGTTGACTAAACCAGAAACTCTACATAGGAATCTCTTCCTACTAAGTTCCGGCGAATTTTAACCTTTCACCCACTCCAGACGTCTATTGGAGTATTTACGGGAAAAAGGGTCTGTGTGAAAAAGCACGACAGAGTTACTCTAACGTCTTGCGTTAGTTTTATCACCTTACCAAACATTGGGCGCCATGTAGTGTAGTTCCTATTTTCCCTATAGGCCCTGCGCATTGGAATAACATAAACAGCAGTGTAGACGTAGGACTGAGGTCTTCTAGGTCTCTACTGACTATGTTAGACTTAATTTAGGTTTGCCCCAGCTAGCTCAGAGGTCACTGGAAACTTTCTTGACTGAATAGGAAGTGACCAGCTTCCCTGGCTCAGACAAGAAGGGATTCAGCTTCCGACAACCGCATAAACATGACAACTTAGCTCCCCAGAATAAGAGTCAATCTCTAGAGTCGTGTGAAACAATAGACAGCTATTTCACTCAGTAATACGTGCGTTCTTAGTTTCACCAGGGTGCAGAGAATAGAGAGACGGCGTTTTCAATAAAATATATTATTTATTGAGCAGTCTTCTTTCTCATGCAAGAGAAATTAATTGCCACAATTGCAAGACTTGTTATTATAAAAAGTGCGTACAGTAAAAGGAGTATTACGAAATAATACTGTAAAAGCATTGATATGGTTTCTTAGCCTCATATATACATTGGCTAACGACCTCAACTGGTGCTTCTAACTACGCCTACCCCGGTGTACCTGACCTAAGCCTAATACGTGGGAGGGAGTAAGTAGGTAGCAGTTTAAGTGGTTTTGTCAAGAGTTTGATTCAAGAATTCTCTCTAAGGGTTTAGTCAGCACCGTACCTCTGGAATAGAATGTAGGAGGTTTGGTATCTCCCTCTCAGGACCCGATATCCCAGTCACCCGCAAGGGTAGGCTGGAAATGCCGGAGCTGGATTTTCTCGGCAGGAGAAAAGACAGTGTCTTTCTCAGCGCGTCAAGGAGGAGGGACAGCGTCCATGGGCTTCTCAAATCTGCTGGGCTCTCTGCAAGGGGACAGCTGTTCTGCTCCAGTATTCACCACCGTGTGTTTGCTTAAGGCAACGTTGGTATATTTATACCTGAAAGGTGCTGAGTTTGACGTAAGTTTTTGGACATAAGACGTCAATAAAGATGTCACTAAGAACTGGTCGTTCTTACAGTGCTCGCAGGAGTTCTATTACTAATCAAAACAAAGCAAGCAAGGCTTTCCCAGGTTTCTGGGGGTTTGGTATGTCGAAAGAACTCGGTGTGCTCTCTAGGAATCTAAGGAAGTGGCTTCTGCTGTGTCATGGACTGCAGAGGCGAATTACTGAAATATGGCTCTGATTATTATGCCATTATAGGGATATTTATTGATTATAGCCGTATAGGGGCATAAGGTCACAATATTGATCGGGTTCTAGATAAAACACATCACTACCAGTATAAAGCATCGACATAATGTGTTTCATTATGAGCATCCACACAGCTTGCTGATGTCTGTGCTGAGTGTCATTGAGTGTGTGTAACCCATCATTGATGTTCATACAGAAAATTGGACAATCTCTTGAAAAGCCTGCATATAAACTGATTAAAGGAGTTTAAGGGAAACTATTTCAGTATTATCAGGGCAACTGTAACAGGAATTTAGAAACAATGCTTGCCAGCACTGTCCTATTATGAGGGTGTTTGTAAGAAATTAGGGTTATAGGTTGAGGGAGGTGGAAGACCCACTCAGGAAATAACTACAAACCTTATCACGGTGAACCATAAAAATTGCTAAATTAATCTGGTGCCTGGGACAAAGAAGTCAGGGTTAACGTAGGGGCACTGTGTAAAGTTTTTATGCAGCACACACATAGTAATAAAGTGATAACACAACACAAGAAAAATTCCAATTTAGCGAAATGTATAAATTAAAATCATAGAAAGATAAATGTTAATAAATATAATGACAAACATCCAATCAATATACCCACAGATAAACATTTTAGGAAGATATAGCACCAAAAAGCACATAGCACCATTGATGGTCATGCTAGACCAAAGGAAAGTCATAGGTTCAGGCCAACCACAATGGAGCGCAAGCATGATACACCAACCGAGTTAGTTCTGCTAAAAAAGTAACCTTATCAAATTCTGGCGTGAAGAGTTCATTTCGTGTTGGATGAGGCAGTGAAGAGCATGAAAAGTGTTATGGATTGTCGTTGCTGTAGCACGAAAAGCAGGTTGGGCGGTGCTGGCTATAATCACTGCAGCATGAAAAGCTAGTTGGGTGTAATGGACGGATGTTGCTGGAGCTTTGCTTTGAGTCACCATGGGCCATTGTCGCAGTAGCACAAAAGAAGTGCAGACTTTACATTGCCGGTTGTTGCTCGGTGATACTGTAGTGCATTGTCAGGTTCACCAAGCTGTGCACTGGAGGCCGTTGCGAGCAGTAGAGTTTCGGGATGAACAGGTCAGGTTGCAGATGTGAAAAACCAAAAACAGCACAATTTTACATTCTCTTCACAGGAGGAGCTCAACCGATGTCAACTAAGGGTTCAGGACCTGGGAGGTATCTCTTGGGAACTAAGAACTAATCCAGCAGAGGCCAGCAGGACTCAGGCTGGTCAAGTCTGCAGGTCCATGCAGGACCAGTGCAGCAGGTCAGCTGGGTGGTTGCTGGGAGGCCTCTGGATCTTGATGTGTCTCTGTAGCTCAGACAGATGGGGTGATTCCCTATTCTATCCCCACATCTGGTTCTGGACAGTTCTCCCCTTCCCTGTCAAGGCTCCATAAAGTCTGAGGTGACAAAAGACTAGTTTCCGGTTCCTTTGAAGTGTAAGTGGGGCAAGGCACAGCTCCTCCCCAACCATCCTGGGAGGATGATTCATCCTGCCCATAACTAATCCCTTTTGTGTCAAAGGAAGGAATACACAAACCCCAACAATTCATAGTCATGTGACCCATGATACTGGCAGAAGACACAAATGGTTAGGACAAAAAAAGACAACTTTCTAAAAGTGTCATTTTCAGAATTTTTACTTAAAATTTAACTTTACCATTAAAGAGGACCTTTTAATTTACATTTCATTTGATTGTAAATACCATATTTCTATCTGTTCCCACACAGACGTTATCACTTAATAAATTTAATAGGTAGGCCTGGGTGACAAACTCAGCTCTGCTTGTGGAGTTTGTAAACTTTTAACCACTCTGTGCTCTGCGTAGAGCACAGAATTCCGAACAAATTTGCAGAGTGGTGCAGAGCAGAGATTGTCCTCTCTCGCGGAGCACGAGCGAGGATAATCCAATGATAGACCACCTTCCGGTGAGATTTCTCAGTGCAGGTGGTTGCTTCAGGTCTTTACCACTCGCATTGAGAAACCTGCTGCTTGCGTTGAGGTAAATGCCACTCAAGTACAACATCTACTCTACCAGCAGGAAGAAGCTGCGCCCTCTTGATCTGCTCATGGTGCCGTTTACACTGATTTTACAGTGCGGGACAACTGTCCAGCATTAAAAATCAGCACGACTTACCTCACTCCGTCACTTGCGGAACTTAGTGGATTGCAACAGAGTATTTTTGTCACTTTGCTGACTTCCGCATTGCAGAACCCCGCAAAGTCCCCCCCAGGCCTAGTAATAAGGCAACCCAGGGTTGGTGAATGGGAGAGATAGGCCTTACAGAAGTGAAAAAACATTTTAGGACCTTTTCATTACCAATACATGTAAAACTTAAACCTATGTCCTACCTTTTAAATGCAATGCACCCTGCCCTATCAGCCTTTAAGACATACTTTAGGGGTGACTGATAAGTATTAAAAAGGTTGTTTAGGTCTGGCAAACACTTTATTTGGCTGTGTTGAATTGGCATTTTAAAACTACACTACATGCTGCAGTGGCAGACTCAAGGCATGTTTTAAAAGGCTTCTTTAGAGGGAGGCTCAATTAGTTCTGCAGGTCCACTAGTAGCATGTAATTTACAGGCCCTGGATACATGCATACCATTTACTAGGGACGTAAAAGTAAATTTAATTTACCAATAAGGTAGTTGCCAATTGTACCACGTTTGGGGGAGAGAGAGCACAAGCACTTTACAACTGGTTAACAGGGAAAAGGTGTGCAGAATCCTAATTCCAACATAAACAAGTTCATCAACAGGTGGAAAAATGCATTGGGAAGACCCTACAAGAAGAATCAGGTCCAATAGTGTCTAAAGCAAATGTTCCAATGGTCAAGCCTCTACTGGCACTGCAACCTGGTCAAATATAGGAGTATGTTAACATGACCAGACACAATGCCAGAATTGTTTCCTCATCAGTGGGAAAAATTTCAGTTTGAAGCACTGTCTAACAAGTAGTTGTGGGCTTTTTCAAAGAGGGAGCACGGCCAGGATATGCCCACCACCATGTCAGGGGTATACGAAATGTGTGCACTTAAAGAATACACCTACTGGGTAAATTCCCAATGCCCACAGAGGCATATTGTAATTTCTGTCATGGACCTACTCTGCGCCAAGTTAGGCACCTTGAAATACAGGCAACTGGAGTATTCAGGTGAAATACTGAGGGGTAAAGCAAGGTTCAGCAGTATAAACAGGATTGCATTACTGATCCTGCTGTTATTCCTTATTTCTAAGGACACCCATAGGGGCCCACATGTAGTATCTGGCAACTTGTCTGCGCCCAAATTTACCACACTAATCGCTATCTGTGAGGGACAGAGACCAGGGACTTCAGAATGAGGCCTAAGCCTTTGGTGCTTAAGGTCACGTACTAGTTAATTAATATTTTGAAAATCATGACCATTATTGTACACTGAGCAAGAGATAAAGTGAAATACAATAGCGAGGTACAGCTGTCTCAATGCCAAGTGTTATAGGCAAACTGCAGCATGCCAAAGGTTATAGGCTATCTGATCTGATATGTTATGTTAATTCAAGTGACAAGACCCATTGAAACAATGTATAACACCCTCTAGAATAGCTATAGATAATGAAGAATAGATGGCCAAAATGATTTCCTAGTGGTTGGTCATTTAAATGCAGTAATAGCATTATAAATGTCAGTAACATTTGGCATTAACATCGCACACACAAATGCATGGGTGTTTTTGAAAATCCTGAAGAATACAATAGGTAATCATGTTTAGGTGATTTTGACTTGTAGGTCATTACTTCCACTAGGGTTAACAATTAGTACGAGTTTAGCACAAACCGGGCTATTCTAATTTACCCACCAAACCTAATGTGCAATACAGTGCTAATCTTATACATTCACACTTAATTTTGGAGGGCTTAATGAAGTAGTCAATCCACTACTAGTTTGTCCTTCAGAGAGGTAGCAGCTTAACTAGTGTATATTAGGTAGTTAATCCAGGGAGCAGGTTCCCTTAAACAAGATTCCTAGAGCATGAGGATTGCATAATTATTTAAGAATGCCATTGACATTACAGGAAATCATGGGCCTGGTTTCTACATCTTTAAGGTGTCCCCTAGGTAGGCTATCTGTGAAAATTTTGTGTCAGGACATATCCCTGCAGCAGACTATCCTCTTCATAGCAGTTTGTGTTACATACATTGTCCCTAAATTCCACGCTAATTTGATAACACCCAACTGTAAACATCTCTCCGCTCTATGTCAACATAGGAGTAATTGTTTATCAAGAAACTGGTTTAAAGAATGGCATTGTACTGTAATTTTAGGCCTATTCAAAGCAACCCAACCAAGGTTTCTAAACTAAAATCGGCTTCATTAGTTACCGATGATTTTTGATTATCTTTCCCATCTTGCACCCAAAATAGAATTGATTTTGATGAGTCCACCATCTTGTAGCACATTATATGGAGATTATCAGTGCAATATATTATGTAGTCACATATATTTGAAAAATATTAAGGTAGCTGAAGTGATTTCATCGTTATCACCCAAGAAATAAATATTTACTTTATCGGCTCTCACTTTTATGCTGCTTTTTTAGCAACCACAAGGGTTTCAAAATAGACTACTTTGGTCGATTTTATATATGGATATAATATATAGTCTATCAGCTGCTTTTTTAACCCTTTCTGAGTGCAGCCTCTTTCATGATGATTGATAAACCCCTTTTTTTATCAACCTGTGTTCTACATTTGGAGGAATAAATTCACAACAGTCACATCAATCCCATTCTGTCTTTGTTGATGCTGTTAAAGACCTGCATTGAATTCATGGGTATGCGGGGCGATAGTGATATCAAGAAAGCAAATCTAAAGATTGCCGAAACAAGAATACATCAGTGGATAATTGGGGAATGTTTTTGATGTAGGAGTAATGTATTCATTGGTAAAGTCTCTAATATTGTTAGACATTTCTGGAATTCATGTCTTGCACGTCTGGGTAGCCTGTTATGCTATCGTATTTCGTCAGTTGGTTCACAGAAAAATTAAAACTTTGATTATGTTGTTTTCTTTCTGGTGATTGGTGATAGATTGTACAGTGTTACAGAAGGATACTCCGTAAAACTCCTTTTCTTTATTACGAGCTTCTGATGGTTAGTTTTGTGCTTTGTTATAGGTCTTTGCACCATTTATTTATTTTCAATAAACTGTATATATAAAACCATAGTTTCGTAAATGGCGTTTAATATCATCCCCAACGGTTTAACAATTGTAATACTTATATCGTACTATCAACATAAGCTAGTCTAAATTCCGTTTAATTTAGTGCATGCTGTTAAATTGACCAAGCAGGCGTAGCTGGCAATACAGTGGTACTTCCTTTCAACTGAGTAAAATAATCTTACACTTAGTCCATTTCCAGGGCCCATCTGTGACCTTCATTTTTCTTAAAGACATGGTATAAAACTGCCAGAAATTGAAATAATAGGATTCTGGTTGTTATAATGTCGTGCCTACACCTGCAGAAATGAGCAATCTAGGGACATATTATCAAGCCCCAGCAATAAATATCGCTAAGCGCACTTAGCGCTAGGATAATTATTGCCGGGTAGCGTGGATTGTCGTCACTGAGATAGCTTGCTATTAGCAACCCTTATCTCAGAAGTGATAAAAATCCTCGCGCTAACTGCCAAATGAGAGATTATCGCTGGAACACCAACAATAATCTCTTGAAGTTTGGCGTTAGCTTGATGATAGGGGCTCACAAACTTAGCCATGATATCCACCTTCCATAGGATATCATGGCTAAGTCAGGAAAATACCAGGTTTAAAAAAATCAGCGCTAACCGCGGTTAACGCTGCTTTTTTTATCACTAACAGGGTTAGCGATATCCTTGATAATAGGAGAAATGTCGCTTAACAACATTTCTCCTATTATTTTTCTCTGGAACGCCCCCTTTGCATCTCATTAGAGATGCAAGGAGAAGCGTAGAGAAAAAGGGTGCTAACATGCGAATTTGCATCTTAGCACCCTGTTGCTGATAGGGAGATATTTTTATCTCTGCTTTCTTCGCTTTAAAGCCAAAAAAGCACAGATAAATCCCTTGATAATATGCCCCTTTGTCTTTATCTAGGACAGGCAGAGCAGAATTGATGTTGCCATATTTAGTAGTTGAGTTTTATTTTGTCTGATCAGGATTAACAGTGACCTTAGATTGTTAATTTATTCGAAATTTCCATTCAGTTTAGTTTTTCACTATGTGTCTGTCTGCATGCCGTTTTTTTTATATGTGCTGTAGTGTCAGCCAGTGCTGAAGCAGTTGTGATATAATCATTGGTATATACCAACTGGTGCTGAGGTGCCGGAGTGTGTGTGAGGACCTGGAATTGGAAATAGAAGAGAGAGGAGTGTGCAAACAAACCTGATAGAAGACTTCATACAGGTAGCCACAGGGGTAATTAATAGTTGGAGAGTTACCCAGGGTTCCCTCAAGCTAATCCTGGAAGAAGTCACAGGATACTGATAACATTAACCTCCCTTCCACGGTAAAATCGCTGCTGGATGAGATGTGTGCCCTGAGTAATTTATAAATGCCACAAATCCACTTTTGTCGCATCACTGAGGTAATAGGGTGTTTCTCCTTGTTTGTTTGAAAATATTAGAGGATGGTCAGGTGGCGCTGATAGATGGTGAAGCGTGACTATGACTATAGACAAAGTACACTGAATGCTTGCTTGACGCAAATCATGCTGTGTCAGAAGTGAAAAGTAGTTAGATCAGGAAATCATGGCAGAGCCAACGAGTTTTACATATTCACAGAACTTTGACTTTCTCACCAAATCCTAGGGTGGGATCAATTAGACATAGGAAATGTAGTGGAATGCAAATATTCTGATCAGGAGTTCCCACTAAGTAAATATGTAGGGATTTCGAAGTAGAATTCATAGTTCATAAAGGGTTTAATATTGTTTAATCATTTTGAAAGAGATAAAGAGACTCTTTCACCGAAAACAAATGTATAGTTGTATATTTTTGTCATTTTAACATTACATTTATTTGGTTATCAATGATGTATTTGCCACTTTGTATATAATAAATGGAAAGTATACAAACTTTACTTAAAGTTAAAGTGTATGAACATAATACAAAAGACACTGGGAAAGTAAAAACCCATCTCCTTTTAGGGAGCACCAAAACAAAATAAAATTGTAATTAGCATTCAAGGGATCACTAACATTCACAGATATTGTTGTGCCTTGATACTGAATGAAGGAGAAATGGAGAAAGTTATCTACTACTAGGCCTTGATGAGAACTAGCTCATTTTAAGTCACAACTGAGGTTTGAAAATGCTTTACAGCTTGTATTGTATCTGCTTCCATTCAAATTATCTGGTAGTGCTTTAATCAACTCGTTATTTATGTTTGCTAAATGAAGACTCAAAAAAGTTGGACAAACTGTTTGTCTATAAAAGGTCATCAACTATTTATTACAACTCCTATTTTGACATTTCAAGAACAACGAGCAGGTCAACATTTGTTTTTATAAATGAAGTTTCATCAGGGCCAGGGCTATAAGTATGAATTCATAAACAACCACAGTCTGATTATCATTACACAGTTATCTTGCTTCGGACAGCCAGTTCTTTACTTCCTTCCATGTCTAATACAAATCGTATCCATGCTAAAAATATTTCTAGTTCAAGGATGTACATTGATGTTGCGGTATAATAACTTTAACAGTAATTTCTGCATAGTTACCATGGCGAAGATTAGACAAAGGTCCAATATATGAAGTACTGAACCACTGATGAATTAAAAATATACCTAGATACATTTAAGAAGTCGTTTAGTGCTCAGATGGGACTGAAATCCTTACATTTCTGAATGAAAATCTAATTGCAGCATGAAATCCACTAACCACATTTCGTCCACCACTATAGTTGAGCAAATTCAGCTGGAAAAATCAATTTCATCTACAGAGTTTTCTACAGAAATTTGAGAATTGTCTCTTCCTTTCTGACTCTAAATCAGTTCCTTATGCACTGAAATCGGAAACGTCTTGGATCCATTGCAGAGCTCAGTGGAAGTGTAATGCAAAAAGAAATCTTTTAATGAAAAATAAGAGATTGCTCCATACGGTATACTACAAGGAGTAAATCTAATGTTCAGATAGTACTGAATGCTTCAGTATATATAAAGAAATATTATTATGTTTGCCACTAATAATTTGTCGCTCGTAGGACACAAGTGTGAACTTACCACCACAATATCAAAAGAGCACTAAGTGTAGTTATGAGCATTTGATGAACAGTAGACATGTTCACAAACATAATAATGTTGGTCTAATTTGAGTCTATTGGTTGAGTTGCTCTTAATCCTACTCAGACTGATAGCTCTGGGCGGGATACTGCTTTGGACCATTAGGTGGAACCCAGTGTCTCCCGACCCAGTAATTCTAGACTCACTGAAAAAGGCCACATCCATACAAGGTAAAAGTGCTGCAGACCCAGGAGCAGCTTGGGACATGAGCACAACTCAGCCCCTTCCCTTTACCAGCAGCACCACAAGAGGGAACAGATAATGCTCCCTCAGACTGGCCGGGCCGTTCCCTAACCCCCATCACATCACTGTACCCAAAAAATGTCTGACCCCCATCAACCCATTACTGGCACTTTCCGCCTACTCAGACAAGGTGGAAAATGTAACCAGTTTTCTCTCCGAAATCTGGGAAAACCACACAGGGAAGGACCCTGTTACCCAGATCCTTGTTGTTATTTCCTTTCTAGGAGAAATATCATAGTAGTCCAATTTGTTGTGGAGATAACAAATGGAATCTGGAATTCTAGTCCTCTGGCATCCCAGCACCGAAAGCCACTGAATTCATGAGTGCTTCTGTAGATTACCCTGGGACAATTCCAACACTGTAGGTCTGTCATATTCGTCAATTGTTGAAAAACACATTTTGGAAGGACAGGATGATAGCTCACTAATCCTAATGAATATCACTGCTGGCAATAGAGTCTCTCTGATTGTTTATTGATAGTTAATATGTCCTACAGGAGAACACTAATGTGCTGCATTTGGTTACAAAAATACTACAGTCTCCATGGTATTGGATGAACTCTTATTTGTATTGCTGCACAGGGTTCCTTCATTGCTTATGGACATTCACTAATTGATTGTCAGCACATTTTTGCTATTCCTTTTTCTGTGTGTGTGTGTGTGTGTGTGCGTGCATGTGTGTGTGTGTGCCGCGTATGTGAATGGAAGCACCCACAATCTGTATGAGCTGGTAATGTTACGATAAAGTAACTGTATCATCGATGCATCCGCCTCCTGTTATACAACTCTATTTGCAATAAAAACAGATTCACTGATATGAGAAAATTGCTTGGTTTAGAAATAATTGAACTCGAGCAGGCAACGCTGCACGGGGCATCATTTCCAAAGTACTTTGCTTGTCTGAAATATTTATTCCATCAGCAAAGCTGAGATAGGGAATTTATACGCTGTAGTTATACTGTTATGCTGTTATGTTCTAAGCTCGCACTTGTTTCAACATTAGATATTTCATTTCCTTGTACCTTTCCTGGGGTTACAGCACGCTGGAAGAGTGAATAAATTATGTGCCATGCACTGTTCATGGTATCTTATGATAAAACTCTAATGTAGTTTTTATTGGTACCCTTTCAATAATAAAACACAGTATCAAATCATAGAAAGACCCACAGTTATATAGGATGTGTCATTAATTCACAGCAACCCTTTAGATGGTCTTACACAAAATGATGTCAGTTTTCTCCATTGTACAAGAAAGCCAGCTTCAAATACACCATTTTTTAATATCAGCCATAAAACAGGGGAATTTGGAAATAACATACCTTCACATTCTCATCATACGATGATTTTTCATATGTGGTGTGCATGCGCAGGTTAGCCAAAAGTCCAGATAATCCAACCCACATGTCGGCACCTGGGAATAAGTAGTCAAGGTGGAGAAGTTTCAGATGAACATTGTAGGAAACCTGCCAGATAAATGCTAGGCAGTGAAAGAGATGAGAATACACATTACTAGTAAGGGGAGTTGAGTTTCTGTATATATTTTTTCAGCAGATCTTTCCTGCACAATGTTGTGGTATTTCACAGACACACACCAACCTTGGGTTCTTTGAAGACATACAGTCACTTAAAAAAGGGGGAAGTAGGCTATACACCCAAACAAGACAAAAAGATCAGAGAACCAGAAACACCTGCCATACCATTCATGGTTTCCCAAGTACCGCTGCAGCATTGCCTGTAGCCACAACACCAAATCGCCACAATATGTGAACCCCTGTGCATGTGTAAATCGGTATGGGTGCTGTGCTTGTAACTCCTACTTGCTATGTCTGAGGCATTATCGTGCATGTATTGATTTGCAATTTTTTATGATTCAAAGTGCCAGACACAAGCCCTTTCAGATTGCAATGAGGTTAACAGAACAGTAGCGCACACAAAATAACACACAGGTTGGTTTCAGAGGAGAACACCTACGGTTTTGAGCTACAACCATGTCTTTACTGCCCAAATATCTCTGTCTGAGGCAGTGAATTGAGAACTGAATGTATTCCGGGAGGTGTATTCCTATCTCAGCTTATTTGAATTTATTAGTTTAAAGTTATAGTTTACAATGCTTTGTTTAGGGAAAAAGCAGACTGCCTGATACTGAACCCGATCACAGGGAGTATTTGGCCAATTCTTTTACTTCTTAAAATTGGTCAGAAAAGTAAGCATTAGGTAGCATTCTTAATCCAAAGTATTCCTGATTGCAATGCTTGATTAAGCCTGTTTCACTCTCTATTATTCACATTCTGTTTACAGAAACATAATCTAGTCCCATAGAGGAGTGAGTGATGCAGTGCTCTTTCATGCTGCTAGGGGGCTGGCACGTTTAGTATCTACAAAATAAACAAGATGGGTGTCCCAGAAAAGACAATGAATTTTCAATTAAATGAAGAAAATATTATTAGGTAGTTGTTTGCTGCAGTCAATGAAGAACGCATTCTCGAATTGCATCCCTTTCAATATACTGTAATGAAGAAATAAGATGAACATAAATGAAAAGATGAACTTCTGAATGTGATGCAAGTATCTTCCTGATTTGTGTACAAGCTCCCAAAATCCTTTACAAACATTTAAGTGTATTTTTCCTTAGCATATGATTATGTTCTCTCAATGTTGTACCATGTTTGGGTGTTTGAATGTCAAGCTACGCAACAAATATGTCTCCAGTGATTGCAGAAATGTTCACTGTTATTTAATGTAATTTAAATACGGATAGTCTATTAGAGACAAATACTTTTGTAATAAGGATTCTTGCTATATTTTCTTGAGATGTAATGATGTAGATGTCATCGTTGTTAGATGTTTTCAGTTAACACTAGAACTAACGGGGTTCAGTCTTTTCTTATTTAGTTAAACCAGTTTATCGTGTAGAATCTTTTCCAGGAGGTATATATGTGAATTACTTTGAAAGCTTTCAATTGTATGACCTGCACAGGTAGGTAGTAGATGAAATAGCAATCTTCAGATTGTGTGCTTCCCTACATTTGTTTAATTCTAAAACCTTATGCATCGAGAATCAAGGATTTGATTTAAACCATAATAAGAAAATACAAGATCCAAAAAATAAAAATCATGTGTTTATGGTGCCACAACCAAAGTGAGCTTGATTTGCGCAGTGACATCATCCCTTGGGGAAAGGGAGCAAAGTTGTGAGACCATCTTCAGCATTAGGACCTAGTTTCCCCCTTTTTTCCTCATCTTTTTGTTGTGTATCTAGAACAGCAGGATTAAACCGAAGAGTACAGTACATCAAAAGAATGTCTATTGATTCATTAATCAGTTTGTTATTATGTATTTAATCATGCTTATGCAAGAAATACCATTAAAAAATAAGGAATAATAAGACCTGGGGCAGGATAATAACATTTCATAGCTGTAAGTTTGCAGCCTGTAAAAGGCATACTTAATTTGGACTTACTTGCCACCACATTCACACGTGTTATTTAGGACTTTAAACTTCTGTATCATCGCCCATTGTCTCCTTCTCTGCTGCCCATTCCAATAAAATTGCCCTTTACTGTTAACTTTGTGCATCAGGACATCTAACATTTTACTGGAAGTGTGTGAAATCAGTGTAATTTTCCTTTGCGTAATAAGACAAATGTCTTGAAAATAACTCGAAATAATGGAAAGTTGTGCAATTTAGGGCTGTTTTGAAGTGTGAAGTGTGTCTTCGCATCTCTATTGGACATGAGGACAGATTTTGCGCTTTCAAATTAGTGCCAAATGGCACAACCTGGACAGTAGCAGCTCTCTTTCTGTGAATTAGTGTTGTTCCCATGCTCCCATTATAGGATATTTCTCTGGCCTGATGAAAAATTCCACAAGCTGGAATAAAAGTATAATTTTACGCATGTGCTTCTTATGCAAAATGCCTGAAATTATGTGAGTTTACACAGCACAACGGAAATTTCACCTGAGCCTAATCTAATTTTGACCTCCACCAATCATAATTGAACATCTGATGTGCTGTTCAGTAATCCAATCAGTGTTCAATATTATACTCTGTCTTATTTACGATTTAGATATTCAATGAAGGAGAAAAAGTGGCCCGTGCAAGCAAGAGCAGTGGGGCGGTGGCCCAGGTGGGGGCGGTTTTGACAGACAACGACAAGGGAAAATTAATTATTTATTTAATTTTCCTTCGTCATTATCTGCCGAAATCCCCCTTACCCCTCCCTAACTTGGCGCTGCCCCATCACTCTTACCTGCATGGGCCACGGCTGTTTTAGGTGTTTCAATAATTACATAACTGATAAAGATGGTTGAAGACCAGATGAATGTTGCTGACTTCAGGTCCCTGCCGATGCAATGCAGTTGGACTTTAAAACCTGATGGAAGCAGGTTATCAAACGAGAATTAAATTTATTTATTTATTTTGGAATTTTATAAAGCGCTTAGTTACGCTCTCCGGCGTGTCCCTGCACTGAGATTGAGTATGTGGGGGAGGAGGGGTGGAAATTTAAGGCAGTGCTAGGCGAAACAGGTGTGTTTTGAGGGCTCTGCGAAATTTGGCCTCAGAAGGTTCAAGGCGTAATGCAGTCGGTAATAGATTCCAATTCTTGGCTGCAAGAAGTCTGAACGATCTGCCCCCCATGCGGGCTCTGCAGATTTTAGGGACTGCGACCAGGCCAGTGCCAGAAGATCTGAGCATTCGCTCTGATCTGTAGGGGGTGATAAGAGAGTTAAGGGGGGCAGGTGCTCTACCTCCCAGGATGCGATGGCATTTGCAAAGTATTAAAATTCGCATCTAAGCCACTCTCAAAAAACATTTCCTCATCCAATATTTCTGGCATTTTAGGAGTGAAATATTTGGTAACTGAAAGCCAAATGTGTATCTGTATGTTTGTGTGGGGTTATATGAATAAGTGTGTATAATGTCGTTGAGTGAGGATGAAAAGGTGAGCCAGTAGGAATGAGTGCAGGAACCAAAGAGAAGGGAGGGAGAGAGACAAGGGAGAGGGAGAAAGAGAGCCAGAAAGTACATGGAAAAGAGGAGAACAATAGTCTGAAATAGATGGTAAAAGGGAGAGAGAAGGAAAGCAGGAACATAGAGTTAATAAAAAGGGATGGGTCTAGTGAAGGATATGGGGGAAACAGAAGAAAATGAGAAAGACAAAAAGAGGGGAAGTAAAAGACAAAGACATATAAAAGGAGGGGATGAGTTGAATAAAGAATTGGGGAAACAGATCATGAGAGAGAAAGATGAACAGATAGGATCAAGAGTAGAAGTCATAGACAGACATAAAATAGATTCATAGCAACTCAAAGATACTGGAGGGACAGAAAGGGGAGAAAGAGACATAGAATGAAATATATATCAAGATTCTTTAGAAGATATACTCATGCTATTGGGCTCTATTAACATACTGTGGATCAAGTTAAATAAAGCCACCTTGGGAGAGGTTGAGCTACCATTATTGTGGAGTGCCTTGAGAGAGATTGGGTCAATTCCCAAGTTTAACATCAAACTAGAATATTGGCAGTTCCGTAAGTGCTTAATATACTCCAAAGTTAGGGACGGCCGTTTGACTGATGCCTTTCTTTTGGTTAAAGGCTCATTAGCTCCTCACTAGTCTTCCTCGCCACATGACTAACAAAGTGAGCTTCAGCTCCACACTAGAAGCCTCCAATGCAAAAGGTTAGCCTCCCATCCCTTCCCAATATGGCCGCCCCAGTACACCCTTCACCTCTATAAGAGGCGGGCTGCCCCATCCCTTCAGTCTGTTTATTTTGTTTTGGGCTGACTCTACAAGTGTGCTGTTCAGGTTAGTTTGTTCCTGCCTTAGCAGGTACTTGAGCCCCTGGGTGGTGGCCCTGCTCTACAGGGCCCATGTGCTTGAGGATCCTCCCCATTCCTTCCCCCATTTCCTCTCTTTCTGGAGCGGTTAGGCTCAGCTATAGCCAGCCAAGGGTTAATAGGGGGCGGTTGTGGGGGTCTGTGGCTCTGCCTGTCTACCCCTCTTGCCCCCGTGGCCGTGTTGGGAGTCTATTTTGGTGCCTTGACCATAGACTCCCAGTCGGCTGTGCTCTTGCCGTCTGTTTCCCCCTTCTGGGTTTTCCGGTGCGGGGAGGGCAGGTTCATTTTGGCCTTTGTGTGGGCACCCAACGTGCCTTTTCCTATAGTAGGTCTCATGCCTCTGACTCCTGGCAGGCGGGTGGCCGGGGTGATCTGGGGCTCTGCACTAGGACCCTTTCTGCTCCTCGTATCACATTGTCTGTGCCTGGGCTGGTGCTCCGTGGTTCTGTGCTTTCTTTCTACTCACGTAGTTAAAAGCTTGACTGTTTTTCCCATGTCTCCTCTTCCTTCACTCCATTGGTGTGTTTTAGGAGGGGGAACCCTTCGGTGGAGTGGCTTTTGGCATGTGTGTAGGGCATTGGGGCCCAGCGGACCGTTCCCCGATCTGTGGCCATGCTCTTTTTTTAGTTTGATTCCCAGTTTGCCCAGCTTGCATTGTGGAGCCCCCAGGGCCCTCGCTGTGGCCGACGCCTTCTGTCCAGCGGCCCAGGTGTCCGGCAGCCGGGCTTCTCCTCTGGTTTAGTTTTTTTCCGAGCTCCTCGGAACTCAAAGGGCTTACCTGCTTAACGCTGGGGAAGGTGCAGTTTCCGGCGCAGGCTTCTTCTGCCCTATAATTTCCAGGGCACTGGGAAGTTTGGCCTCTCCTGCAGGTATTTTGCATGGATCTTCTGTGGCACGGGGGCCGCTGTACACCGCGTTTCTCACCCAACCTCCGAGGGGCGGGCCGGTTCGTGCACTGCTCGCTCATTACTCGGACCGTCGGCATGCGGCTGGTGTTTTGTGTGTGTGCCTTGTGTGGGTCCATAGTGTGATACTATCTGATTGTTTTCAATGCTTGTGTATTGTGGTTCTGTCCCCTTCGCCTGTGTGCAGTGCTTTCAGGGGGCGGTTCGTCCAGAGGTGTCAGGCTCTAGCTCACAAGTCCCTGCTGTGGTCTTTTCCTTTCAGTCCTTCCGGGCAATATTCCATGCTGCAGTGCAGGCTGCGTCTCTGGAGCACGATGGGGGGCTGGGTCCCTTTTCCCCCACATGTCCTCGTTTGGACTCAGATGTGCTTTTTTTGTCTCAGTAGTCTCTGTGTTGCTTCCTCGCAACCGGGTCTGATGGCCGTGTGGACTTTGACGTTTGCTGCGGCTGCCTGGGTTGTCCTCGTGGTCGCAGGTTCTGTTCCCGGCCCTTCCAATTCTCTCTTCCTCCTACTGGGGTTGCTTGTATTTCCCAATTATGCCTAGTGTTCATGGGCCTGTTTCTATTCTCAGTGCATACATATGCTGGAGATGGGAGGTAGCCTTAGGGCTAGAGCGGTCTCCCGGATGCTGGGGTAGCTGGTTCAAGTCTCAGCACCGACGCTCATCATCCTGTGATTCTGGTTATCCCGCTGACTTTTGCAGATTTGTGCTTATATGCGTTGGTACTCTGCGTACTACTTTTCTTGCTCAGTTGCTTTGTCTTTATTACCTGCTGGTCATTTCGGTCTACTTTTGTGGTGCAAATTGATGTTTTTCTTTTTTGATTTGCAGCAGCTTTACGATGGAGTACGTTCCCTGTCTCGTGCCCTGCTTGCCTCTACGTTAGGCCCTTTCTGGTGTTGTTCCTATCTTTCTCTATTCTACCAGGGAGCTTTAGCTCGAAGTTTGGTCTTGTACCTCTGGTGGCACAGGCTCACAGGAATGGGGTGGAGATGGATCCATTGGGTGGTTATATGCACTTATTGTGCTGTATGTTTTGCCATTGATGTAAGTCCTGGTGGACAGATTTTCGCCCATTTGCCCTTTGGGTGATGTGTTCCTGACCTGGTGTTTTACTGGAGTTTAGGGGTGTTTCACGGTGCCATGGCTTCAATTTGGTTGCTGTGTTATCTCTGTCTCATTTTTCCCTTCCGGGTTTTGGGCCGGTGGTCCTTCCCGCCTGTTCCCCTTTCGGGTGTGGGGTCTGGTGTGGTTGATCCCTGGTTGGGCGTCCGCCTGGAGATCCCGGTTGCTGTTGGCTGCTGAGTGTCTGTTGGGGTGGACTGCTGTTGGCATCTATCCATCCTTCTATGGGCTGCTTATGTGGTCTCCGAGTGGGTTTTTGCTTCTGCTTCTGCTCCTGAGGACTTGCCCTCTCTGGTCCGGGGCCACAGCTTCTTGGCTTTGCTGGTTGCTGCTGCGCCTTGTGGCCGTTCCTGTTTCTCCTCGGCTCCTGCCCTTTGGGGATCGGTTGGGGTCCGTTTGTTGCCACTCCTTACGTCCTGGGGTGCCTGTAGCAGGTTCTGTGGGTCCTGTTTGCTGCTGTGCCGTCCGTTGTTGGTCTTGGCTGGCTCCTGGGTTCTTCTCAGGCAGGGCTTGTTCCGGTGGGGTCTTGGGGCCCTTCTGGTTCCTGGCAATCCTCTTTGGGTTGTCCTCTGACCTCCCGACTTTCGGTTGGGGTCGGGTCCTTCACGGTGTGTTGGAAGTTCTTGTACCTTGTTGGCAGGCGGTGCTTTGATTTGTTGTGCTGCTGGGCCGTCCTTGGTACTGGTGTATACTTGTCTTCTCATTTTCCCGTGACTGTACTTTCTCTTGTCCCACCCTCAGTTCCTTTTTGTCGTAGTTGTGCTTCACGGGTTCGGTCTGGTCTGGTTTGGTGGTGTTCTTTCTCTTACTCTTCCCCTTGGTCTCGAGTCAGGTACGCGGCTCTTTTTCCACCCTGTTTGCAGGTGTGGCCTACGGTCTGCCTTTCTGGTGTCCCCCTCCCGGGTGATTGCGGTCTCTTCCGGCCCGTGGGTCATGACCGGGTGCTTGGGTGCCTGGTAGTCACAGGGTTGGTTGGTCCCCCTGCTGGTGGTTTTCTCGGGTGGCATCTGTTGGCCTTTACTTTGGCTTGTCTGGGGTTGGCCCCAGCCCTGCAGGGGCTTCTGGTTTCTGGTCTGGGCATTTGTTTGCCTGCCTCTTTTAGCCAGGTGGGATGCTGGGTTTGCTCCCTTTTTGTTTTTTTGCTCTTATGCGTCCTCATCCGGCTGCTGGCTAGGCATTTTTCTCTCTCCCTTTGCTTCCACGGGTCCTGGGCTTGTTTGGCCTGGACGAGACGTTTGGCCTGTTGGTGTTGATCGCCTGGGTTTCTCTCCCTTGGTTTCCACAGCTGTGAGTGTTGGTTGTCCGGGGGTGCTGGGTTTCCGTGTTCCTCCTTCCTCTTTGCGGCCCCCCGCTTCCTGTGTGATTTTAGCATCTTCTTCTTTTTCCCTGGCTATTAGGTACTGGTAACTGTAATCAAACAGGTCCACCTCAAACAAAGAGGTCAGTGCGTATCTTGATGACCTTGGGATACACACATGTGGTTAAAATACCCCTCACACACCAAAAGGGCCCTTGGTGTCATGCTTCATCATCGGGGTCTTCCCGCCCGGCTGCCGGACGGGGCAGTGCTGCGACAAGCGACTACGCTGGAGCACCTTTTTAATTGTGGGTGCTATGTGAGTGAATGGAGTGAGTGTCAGTGGGGTCAGGGGTGATAGGTGAGTGATGTTAAAAAATACCTGGCCTAGTGATACAAAAAACTATTTAATAAGCACTGGCTGGTATTGTTAAAACAAGGTGGTGTCGGAAAGAGTAAGCGGGTTTATGAGCTTACTTTCCTGTGTGGGTCGACATGTTTTGGGGCGACATGCCCCTTCGTCAGGACCGGGGTAAGAGATCCCCCTGTCACTCACTAGTGTGTCGCCACGTGGGTCTTATTTTTACAAAAAAAAAATGAAAATAAAGGGATCAATGTGTATGTATATATATTTTATATTACTAGATACACATCCCTAGCTCCACGGAGGCCACGGACGGAGGAGGAAGCACAACGAGGCTGCGGGTTGATTGGACCCCTATTATACCCTCTGATCTAGCGCTGGCCCATGAGGCACTGGTCCTCATCGTAAAGAGCATACTACATGAGTACTTTACTTCATAGCTAGGGATGTGTATCTAGTAATATAAAATATATATACATACACATTGATCCCTTTATTTTCATTTTTTTTTTTGTAAAAATAAGACCAACCGTGGCGACACACTAGTGAGTGACAGGGGGATCTCTTACCCCGGTCCTGACGAAGGGGCATGTCGCCCCGAAACATGTCGACCCACACAGGAAAGTAAGCTCATAAACCCGCTTACTCTTTCCGACACCACCTTTTTTTAACAATACCAGCCAGTGCTTATTAAATAGTTTTTTGTATCACTAGGCCAGGTATTTTTTAACATCACTCACCTATCACCCCTGACCCCACTGACACTCACTCCATTCACTCACATAGCACCCACAATTAAAAAGGTGCTCCAGCGTAGTCGCTTGTCGCAGCACTGCCCCGTCCGGCAGCCGGGCGGGAAGACCCCGATGATGAAGCATGACACCAAGGGCCCTTTTGGTGTGTGAGGGGTATTTTAACCACATGTGTGTATCCCAAGGTCATCAAGATACGCACTGACCTCTTTGTTTGAGGTGGACCTGTTTGATTACAGTTACTTTTGCAAGAGGAGGACGTGCCCACCTCGGTGCCACACAGCACCACCTCTTCCTCCCCCTTTTGATTTCCTTACTATTAGGTACTGGTGCCTGCTGTCTCAGGGTTGCTCCCTAGAGGTTTTGGCTTGGCTTTGGGCTCGTTTTGCCCGGCACTTCTCTCCTTCTCGCCATTTAAGATTCTGCCTATGGTCTTGCCTCTCTGTACATGCCTTTTCTTGTTGGCGCTCAGTTATTCGGCAGGGTTGCGCCAGGTTAGCGGCTGGCTGGGTAGCCTCTTGGGTGCCCGCTTCGGCGGTTCGTTGCTTCAGGTGGTTCGTACAGGGATGGTTTGCTTGGCCCCTGCACCAGGATGCCGCGCTCTTTAATGCAGTGTTCTTCTTGCTGCCTGGTGCTTTCTGCTTCCTTGTTCATGCTGACCCGGTGTTGGGCCTTCGCTTTCCTTTCTGGTGGCTTGGCCTTGAACCTGGTCTCTTCTGTTTTTGGACTCCTTGTGCGGCCTTGTGGGTTTACCGCTGTTTGCCGCCTTGGGTCTGTTGGTGGCCGGGTTGCTACTGGGTTGTTCCTGTGGCTTCCAAGGGCTGGTTTCTTGGCTTTCCTGGGGTATTTTGCTCCCTTCCGGTGGGTCCTTTGTCCTGCTGGGGTCCGTGGCCTGCCTGTTTTCTCACCGTGTTTGTGGTGTTTTGTTGGCCTTCATCTCTGCAGGAAGGTGGGTGTGCTGGATTCCTTTCTTCGCTCTCCTCTGTTCTTGCGGCTCCTGCTGGTCTGCTTTGGTTGTGTCTGGTCCCTTGGCTTCTGTCCTCTGTTCCAGGGGTTGTCCACCGGGCCTGGTGGGTTTGCTTCCTTCTGCCCCTCCGGTCGTTAGATTTGGGGTGGCTTCTGATCTCCGTGTTAGTGGTCCCACGTGCAGTGTTGCCGTGTTTTGGTCGGACTGCGTCCTTTGCTTGCTGTGGCTTCTTGTTGTCTTTGTGGTGATGCTGCCCTCTTTTCCTTTCATTCTGGAGTCTGGGGCTTCTGCTTCCCTCTCACTTTTGGCTGTCTGTCGGGCAGTCTTGGTGTGCTTGGGCCTGCCTGCCTCTTCCTGTTGCAGTGCCCATTGTGTATTGTATTTGGCACTGTACGGTCTGGTTTCATGCCTTCTCTGTCCTCCCTCAGTCGTTGGTTCGGGGGATTTTCTGGCGGCCCTGTGGGTCTCAGGGGCATGGGTTTTTGACGCTCCCGGGGTCTCTCTGTCCTGGGCTAGTGCTTCCTGCTCGTGGTTGCCTTCCTCTTGGGTGGCTTCTTCCTCTTGTCTGTGGTGGTTGGGTTTGCCTTGCTTCTTTGATATCCCCTTCTGGTCTAATAGTTTCTTGTGAGTTTCCATGAAACCGCTTGGCTTTGGTATGTGCTCACTTCATTAGTCATGCGGCAAGGAATACTAGCAAATAGGTAATGCCCTGGTTACTTACTGATAATCTTCATTACTCCTAGTATAGTCTTCCTCGCCACATGAGTTCCCGTCCCTCCCTCCCCGTCTGGCTATCGGTTTCATGTTATGCTTGGTAGTTTCAGGGTGAAGGGTTGGGCCAGCCTGCCTCTTTTGAAGGTCAAGGGTGTACTGGGTCGGCCATATTGGGAAGAAATGGGAGGCTTGGGAGTCTAGATTTTTGCTTTGGAGGGTTCTGGTGTGGAGCTGAAGCTCACTTCATTGGTCATGTGGCAAGGAAGACTATACTCAGAGTAATGAAGATTACTGGTAAGTAACCGGTGCATTCATTAGAGAAGATTTTATGGATGAAATTGAATCCCCTCATGCGAGGCGCTTGTCCTTGTTTTTCCATTATGGGACCTTGTCCCTCTGTTCGTTTACCACTAAATGTGTCAAATCCCCTATGGTGGATGTACAGCCGTGCCCAGCATGTGGATCTGCTAAGGAGCCTTTAGAACACGTATTGGTTTTCTGCCCAGACTACTCAAATAGTCGGCAGTTTTGGATTTTACCACTTTGTTAGAATTTGGGGATAAGAGAGCTTAGGTTTTCCATAAGGATATTAAAAACCGTCCTTAGTAAATCATTGTTTTTATCTGTGCCATTTCCTGTTGGCTATGTGGAAAACCAGGGCTTAATTCAGCATTTCTAACAGCTGAATATTTTGTGCTACTGTGTTATTGCATTCAAGTGCAACACCATATGCATTCTTAACGTTGTATTTTATTTCTCCTTGTTTTGTCATGATTCTCTATACATAAGACAGTTTTAAGGTTGTTCAAAGGTGCATTCAAAAGAAACAGAATTGGAACAGAACAGTGAAAGAGAGAAAAAAGAAAGAGGCTGGTAGGAGATAACCTGGGATAATAAAGAGGAGAGGCACAAACAAAGACATTCAATGACTCATCAATACATTGTTGGTAGAATTTCTATTCTTTCGTATCATTGCAACAAAAGATTGCTGGATTGACGAGAAGGGAGAATAATACGGAATCTGAAGATGGAGTGTGAGAGTGCAGAAAAACAAGAAGCAAGGAAGAGCTAGCGAGATGCGGACCATAGCTAGACTAGTAAATTAATACAGAGGGAGAATGTGTGAGATGGAAGAGACAGATGAATTTGAGACATATATTTCAGATACAGAAGTATAGAGATAGTAACATGCAAAATATATAGAGGAAGTGAGGAACAAAAGGAATTTAATAGTTGAAAGAAGGAAAAATTTACTGAATCAGGGGCAGCTGGTCTTAAGGGGCAAAGTGGGCGTTGCTCCCCAAACAATAAACAAACAAAACGCGGAGTTCCTAATGTAAGGCTTCATAGTGCTTTGTTTCAGGCAGTAAGGAGACTGAAATCGTTTTTTTTTACTAGATGTATAAGTGAACACAGCTGCGCATGTGCCGGCTGCCGGGAGAGAGAATACTCACCCTGAAGGCAAAAAGCATTGTTGTGTCGTCAGGGTGGTGGGTGTGGCATTTTTCAATGCCATTGCATTTGCTTGATTCTGGATGTTAATGCCTTGACCTTGGGCGGGATCCACGGAGCGCCAGCGACAAAGGAGGCAGGGCAGGGCTGATTAGGTGTCAGCAAACATGCGAGCCCCTCCCCAACCCCATACGTAGGTATGCTTTTTTTCCAGAGGGCGTGCTGAAGCAGGAGGGGCCCGCAGTGTATTTGGCAGTTGATACACCAGAGGGAAGAAGACATAACGGGTGAAGCAAGCTACGGTTAACTTTTTGCTCAGTTCTATTATGGCTTTGCAGCTTGGGAACCTTTTCCTGTGTGATTTGAAGTTCCGAGTCAGACCCTGAGGGCTACAGATGCTTATCAGCTGCTGTCCTTGTTATAGTACTGTTGTAGGGCCAGGGAGTCGCACCCGACCCCAACAACAACCTCCTAGTCCTAAATAAATAATTATAGGGGGGCCACATATGTGCAGGAACATACAGCGCTGGCACCATTTGTGTGGTAAAGGGCAAGTCTACATATCTCGCTCCGCCTGGCAGCATTTCACGAAGGGGCTCTAACAGCAGTCAACTCAACAGAGCCCTCTGTGAAATCTTTTTCTGGGTCCGTCAAGCAGTTGAGTCCCCCCAGCCCCCTTCAACTTGATTTTCAGAAAATGTCTGCGCTCATCTACTCGAGGTCTTGGAGTCCGCCTTCAATCACAGTCAAACTTTCTCTTGCAGACAAAGTTTAACATATTCTGGGTATAAGAAGAGAAAACTGTTTAATATGCCCCTTGTTAACCAATGTGCTGTGTATGTTAAGGGCCTGCTTTTGTTCTATACAAATGGTATGGGAACATAATTTTGTGTACTTTGGCTGCACTTATTTACAATTTTGTTTGTTTAACGCTCCCTTGATTTACAACAGCCTTTAAATTCTCTTTTAGAATTATTCTTCACGAATAGGGTGCATGCAGGGGGAATTGTGAACCAATAATGAATGGTCTCACTATCTGTCTGCACCTCATAAAAGGGGTTCTTTTCAATCAGTGCTCTTCAAACTGCAAAGATCTTGTGACCTCATAAAAAATAAGAAGATGTATGTCAAGACAATTTGAAGCATCTATCATTTAGATATAGTAAACTTAGTAGACGGTTTGATGGCGTGCATGCGTAGAGTTGAGGCTACCTAGATTGGTGCGTGGAAAGATGGATGGATGGATAGATACATGTTGGATGAATGAGAGATCTGCTGGGGAAGGCTAGAAGCTCTTGTGATTCAGCAGTGGTAAAAGGGTACATAGATGGATGGGAGGGCGGACGAGTTACAGGAGAGTGTGTCCAAAAGGATGAGTGTGTCATGGCATAGACAAGGAAAACAAAATGCCTCAGAGTTACATTTCATAAATAACTTCATAAAATCATAATGGGCTAAAATGAATAAATACAAGTTAAATACATATATCTTCCAAATAATATCACTCGGAAGTGCAAATTAGTCCTTTTAACATGTGCCAAATAATGCTATAATAATGCAAAGGATAGTGCAACAAATCGCAAACAGACACACAATCTGTCTAATCACAGTGCATAAATAAGGTAACCTGTGTCAATAATGTAAATGAATAGGTTTCAGAGGAACTCCTGTCCTATACATTATTAGGAGTGGGAGGTAGGTCATCATTAAAAACATATAAATAAATAAATATATTCTATGACTAAAGTAGAATTAATCAATGGCAATCCACTATAATAGTACTCACTAACCCCTTCCTATGTTACAGCAGTCGTGTAAATCTATTTACAGTGTGCACTGCTTCTAACATTTGATTAATGTCAAATATAGCGAGCACGTGTAAAATCACGGGATAAATCCCCATTTGAAGCATAGTACTGTAAATATATTTCATTAGCCAACGACCCATGTGAATGTGCTGATAACCCATAAAAAGTGTAAATATAAAGTGCTGAAGTACATTATAAAATCCAGAGAAATCCAATACATAGATAGGTTGGTCCCAGTTCTATCTGGTATGTAGTTTCCTAATCAATCATAGCCCAAAATCTAGTATAGATGGACATAATCCAATCAGTGCAGTACTATCTTAGTTACATAATAGAGTGCATAGGAGACTGACTGTAATTACAAATGAGCATGGAGAATCAAAGCGAATACTGTAGTGTATGCACAAAAGCAGCGGGAGGGAAAGAATGCCAAATCCATTATGTGGATTGGCATAGTAAGAGAGAAAAAACAGAATCAACCAATCAGGTAAGCCCAAGGACTTGTCAGACATACTAAACAAAAATCCAAAATTGCTAAATTACCTCTGGAGGTCACACTAAGTATGGGATAAATGTAATAAAACATGCCCAATTTAAAATAATAAATAGTTATCAAAAAATAGTAAAAACTATTCAAAATAATTTGTACTGTAAATATTTGGTGGTATATGGACCATTATTATTATTATGTTTGAGCTTATAAAGCGCACCGTTACCCGGAGGTTTCCTGGCGCTGTGTAACGCTGGGGAACCGGTCCTGGCTTTCCCTGTGGGATGATCCCTGCTGGGAGTCCCCAAGGTGAAGCCAAGCATCCCCGGCATTGGAGGGGCCGTTGTGGAGATTAGGCAAGCTGATGCCCAGAGTTGCCGAGTGGGACCCCTGAATTAGAGTAGGCACCGCAGCGAGAATTATCGAGTCCGCTGACCAAAGTCCACGACCCTGCCACGTCGGGAATTGAACCCTGGTCCCGGCCGACTTCTGCTCCCGGGTCTGCCGCCTCTAACCAGTGAGCCACACCACTCCACATAAATAAATATCAAGTGCTAATAAAGACAAGTATGTAGGTCCTCCGTAAGGTTGAGACCCCCTGGTTGTTTAGTGTTAAGTTGTGAAATGTATTTGGTCTCTAATTTACGCAGCTTTGATTCTCTATTACCTCCCCGTCTGCTGGCACTAACTGCATCTGTGACATAGTACCTGAGCCCTTTGTTTTTACTTTGGTGGTGATCTTTACAGTGCCTTGCTACCGGGACGTATTGTCTTGATTGACAAATAGCTCTCATAGAGGGTGCTCGACTGAAAGTGATAAACACTTTTTGGGGGAGTGTATTGCCAATGACAGGATCCTTAAGAATAGTAGGCCAATTGCTGTTAATAATCTTTTTGTTGCTTGTTGAACCCAACTATGATCCTGAAGGTATTAGCTTGTTTTTCACCCTGTGTATTGGTCAGGACCGTATCTATTGTCACGACGGCCCCCACAACGCTAAGGATGCCTGGCCACCACCTTGGGGGTGCCTAGGAGTGGACGCCTCACAGGGAAAGCCAGGATGGGTTCCACAGCGGTATTCGTACAAGCGCCTTGAGACCCTTGCGGGTGAGTAGTGCGCTATACAAGTATCAATTTATTATTAATATTATTATTATTATTATTATTATTATTATTATTATTATTATTATTGTAGGCTGGGTGGTTGTCACAACTGTGGTGTCATATTTGCTCGATAGTTGTTGTCGACTGACAAGCATGGATTTCGATCTGGCTTTTTCAATGACTTTACTCGAGTACCCCCTTTCCAGGAACCTAGTTCTTCTGGCTGCCTGAGCCTGATGTAAGTCGATGCCATTACTGTACAGCCTTCTCAGGCGAAGCATTTCGCCTTATGCTATGCTCATTATCAAATGAGCTGGATGTGCACTGCTGGCATGGAGGATAGTGTTGCCAGCGGTTGCCTTCCTAAATATCCTGGTCTCAAGTTTGTTACCACTACATATACTTCTGTATCCAGGAAGGACACCATGGTTTGACTAAGTGTAGCAGTGAATTTAAGATTGTATTCATTAACATTGATTTGCGTCACAAAATCCATTGCTTTCTCATGACTGCCTTGCCACACTACAAATAAGTCATCTATAAATCGGTACCATGCTACCACTTTAGATTCAATGACTTCGCCAAATGCCCTTTTGAGGACCAGTTCCTCTCAAGCGCCCATATGCAAACAAGCATAGCTTGGGGAGAAACTGGCCCCCATTCTACTCCTTGCCGTTGCCTATATAGGAGGTTGTTATATATAAACACATTGTGCTCCAGGCAAAATTTGAGCATTTGTATCAACATCAAGTTATGATCTTTAAAGAGTACACTTCTTCGTGATAAATAAAAACTCACAGCAGCTAATCCATCAGAGTGCCTAATACTGGTATACACCCCTGTTACATCCAGTGCAATCATTCAATAGTCATCTTGCCATTTAATACTTTGCAGTTTGAATAAAAAGTCCCCAGTGTCCTGAACATATGAATCCAAGGACCTGACATAGCTCTGCAAAAAGTAGTCAATATATACCGAGGTATTTTCAAGTAACCCCCACTCTGGCAGATATAATCAGTTTACCAGGGGGATTTTCCAAATCTTTATTAACCTTTGGTAAAAAATAAATAAGGGGTGTCACTGGTTTGTCCTTTCTCAAAAATCTGTATTCTGGTTCTGACAAAAGATTCTACTCTTCTATTTTGTCAGTTTCTGATGGAATTCCGACTGCATCGTTTTGATTTGGGCCATATTCATTTTTTCATGGTATTGCCGGTCGTTTAATTGATTGTAAGCTTCATTGTCATAGTTGCTTTGAGTCAGCAGCACTACATTTCCCCCTTTGTCACTCGGTCGTATTACAATGTTTTTGTCTTTGCACAGTCTGTTTACAAGTGACTCATAATCATTAGTTGTACTGTCATATCTGTATTTGCTCCTGCAGATTTTACTTTGTAATCCCTTGAACTGGCTGATAATGTTTTCCTGAAAGACATCAATAAGGTCTTGTGGCATGATGCCTCTTTGCCCTATATCTCTTCCTTCATATGTAGTTCTTGTGTTTTCTTTGTAATTTGTTTGAACACGTGGTCTTAGAGATTGCATCCTATCCTGACATAAAAAACAAATCTCTTCACCAGGAGACGGTTTCTTTTGTTGAGTGTTGGACGCCATATTACGAAACTCTGAGTCTGACTCACTCCCCCCTCCAGAGCTTATACCAGATACGGTGGAGTCGATATGGTCTTTGTTTCTATTTGCCACTTTTATTCGACCAGTTGCATGTGCCCCAGCTGTTGGCCTACGCAATGTGTCGTACTTCCGTGAAAACGTAAAGATTTGGCCTAACTCATAATCATTTCGATTGCGTTGGAACTTGTAAGTCTTTTGTTCCATGATTTTCACCTCCTCTTCTTTTAGTCTGGCATTCATCTCATTCGTAAGTTTCGATTTCTCCTCCTATATATATATTCACTGAAAGAAACTTAGGTTTCAGACATGTTATAGTTAGGAATTAGCATTTAAAAAACCTTGGAAATTCACTGAAAAAATCATAGGTTTTAGTGGTGTTATAGTTAGTTGGACATTTCATTTGTTTAAAACCATTGAAAGTCCCACGTTATAGTTAGTTGTACTAACTATAACTCACGCGCCCTTAATCCACTGCTGATGATGTCACATATTACATAATTCATGACATGGTCAGTGACATCACTGATGACATAACTGATGACATCTTAAATGACATCACTAATGACATCATCCAGTGAATGTGGTTTGCTTCAATATTTAAATAGATATTATATATAATATATATATATATATATATCAATCTGTCTTGAAGACTGAGTGGATGTATAAGTGTCTGAATGGAGGATTTGGTAGCAATGTGATTGACTGTGTAAGTGACGAATTTAAAGTGTCTCACGAAATATATAGGATAGTGATTAAACTGTGTGAATACCTATATCACTCTACCTCTTGTTGTGTAAACTACTACATAAGTTGGTTACTAGCTATGTAAAACTCTATATTAGTTATTAATTAGTTAAGTGAGTATTTGTATGGGATAGTGAATGAATGTGTGTGTGGTTGGGTGGGAGGTATGTGACTGTCCAAAGATGTGTAAATAGTTGATTTAGTAGATATATGAGGTTAAGACTGTATGTGGAAACAGTTGTTTGGGTGAGTGAATCTCTTTATGGGTGTGATGATGAGTAAATATATTTCTCAATGATACATGTCCAACAAATTAGAAATATAAAATACAGTGTATGTGACACTTGTTGTATATAAATAAGTATACATAAGACTCAGTGATTGTATGAGTGACATATGGATAACTGTATACTTGTGATAGTGATTTTATAACACACTAAGTATGAGTTACTATCTATATAAATAAATAAAGTGGTGTTTGTGTAAGTGTGTAGCTTAGTAAATGTAAGTATGATCAATTGTTTGCATAAGTGAGTAGGGTGACTGCATAAGGTAATAGGATATGTGCTGGTGTGTAATGTCGTTGTAGGTGTATAAGTATATTTGATAGTGTTCTATTCATCTTTGTTAGCACATATGAGTGAATCTATAGGTAAGTGTTTAGATTTGTGTGTAGATGTAGGAATCACTGAGTGGGTTTTTAGAAACGTGTATTGGTGTGTCAATGGTTTCAAATATGGTACTCCATATTTGATAATGAGTGTTGAAAGCTTATTTATTGTTTATTTCTTTTATTTATTGATTTTATATTACGCACAGCTACCCAAAAAGGGTTTCCCGGCGTCGGAGCGAACATGAATTAGAGCTAGCAGGTCCTGCGGGTGATCCTACTGTTCAAACAACCAGGTTTTAAGGTTTCTGTGAAAGCGGATGTAGTCTTTTTCTTTACGTATGCTCGATGGGAGTGTGTTCCAGATGGACGGGCCCAAGAAAGAAAAAGATCTTCCTCCCATTCTAGAAAGTTTGATCCTAGGCACAAAAAAGTTATCTAGAGTTTCAGATCTTAGACAGCGGGAAGGTTTGTAGGGGCGAACTAAGGCCTGAAGGTATTGGGGAGCTGTGCCTGCCTTTATTTTGAACATGTAGCTCAGGGCTTGGAACTTGATCGGGTTCTCCACCCTGAGCCAATGTAATTCTAGGAGATACCCAGAGATGCTAAAGGTCTGAAATCCATTCTAAAGGTCTTAGGAATTTTACAAAGTAGCTTGCAGCTGAGTTCTGAATTAGCTGCAGTCTCCGGACCACAGCTTTGTTTGATCCCAGGTAGAGAATGTTGGCATAATCAAGTCTTGACGTGATAAGTGCGTGAACTACAGTTTTTTTAGTGCAGACGGGCAACATCCATATTATTTTCTTAAGCCATTTTAGAATGGTGAAGCAGAGTGCCGTCACTTTGACTGTATGTTGGTGCATAGACAGTGTATCGTCAATAATGACGCCCAGATTCCGAATATGACTGTTTGCCCAAGATAAGGACCACGGTCTTCTCACCATTAAGTTTCAGCTGGTTCTTTGTCATCCAATTGGAAATATTACTGAGACCTAATTTGAGGTCGGAGGGTGTGTAAGTAAAAAGAGTTAGTCCAGCTTGGTCAGCTATATCCGCTAGAGGTCTAACATAAAGGTTAAATAATAGCGGGATAAGTATCAAACCTTGGGGAACTCTGTGCGGTGCAGTGTAGGTTTGGGAGCGGGATGTGGTTGACATAATTTGAAAAGTGCGAATATCCAGGAAGAAAATGATCCAATCAAGTGCTGAACCACCAATACCTGAGTTTTTTAACGTGTGCACCAGTCGTTTGTGCGAGATGGTGTTGAACGCCGCACTGAGGTCTAATAGAATCAGTGCGACTGTCTGGCGATCATCTAAGAGTTGACAGAGTTTCTCTGTGACTCCTAGTAATGCTGTCTCAGTAGAGTAGCCGGTTCCAAAACCAGACTGGGAAGGGTGAAGAGAGTTGTTATTTTCAGTGAAGTGTGAAAGTAGTGAGTGGACATGTCTTTCCAGTATTTTGGAGAAGGTTGGTAAGAGAGAAATGGGTCTGTAGTTTGCCAGGATCTCCGGGTCCGCCATAGGCTTTTTTAAAAGGGGGGTCACCATTGCATGTTTCCAGCAGGCTGGTACGATGGATTGTGAGAGTGAGGCATTTAGCGTATTCAGAATTACCTGCAGATGAGGGGTATCAAGTTGTTTTATGATGGTAATAGGTAAGGGGTGATTGGGTGATCCTGATTTGATTTTATCAAGATTGGATTTCATTTGATCCATATCTATAGGTGGCCAACAGTCTAGATGGTCCGTAAGAACAAAGGGGGTTACAATGCCCTCACGGTTAGTGGGGGAGCTGTTGTCGGATTTGGGGACAGTCATTTCCAAAATAATTTTTTCAATTTTCCCTCTGAAGAATTGTGCAAGATTGTTGCATTGGTTGTTGTCTAAAGGTCGGGGAGTAACATCTGTTTTGGGTCCTGCCAGTTCTTTAACCATGCCAAAGAGCATTTTTGAGCGATTAGTGGCTTCCGGTATAGTTTTGAAAACATAGGCTGCTTTGGCTTTAATACACGAAGTGTGATAGTTATTTCTGGCCTTGATGTAAGTAGATTTTAGCTCAGGTAGATAGTTTTTCCGCCATTTCCCGCTCCAGCGCTTTGCATTTAGATTTTTCAGTTTTAAGGGAGTCATTGAACCATGGGGCAGGGGGGTGATGATTGTTAAGTTTCCTGTGAGATAAAGGAAGACATAAATCAATGGCTTTGGAGAGCCAAGATTACGTGATCTCAGCAGCAGTTTCAACATTAAGTTCATCTGAAGGGACATTGGAGCATAGCGCTTTGTTTAAGGAAGTGAGGTCTAATTTTTTCCAATTCCTACTCGAAGTTATTGTGGATACAAAAGGTGAGGTAGTGGGGTTGGATTCGGTAAGACTAAATTTAGATAGGAAGTGATCTGACCAGCAGATAGGAATGGCAGGGGCACAAATCATCTCAGGAAGAGTGGAAAAAATAGGGTCAAGTAGGTGTCCTGCTATGTGTGTGGGGCCCGTGTTAAGAAGTTTCATATTAAGGGCTGCAAGATCCTCAATGAAGTTGGTACAGGTATTGTTTATAAGATCCTCTAGGTGTAGTTTTGAATCACCTATGAGAGAAAAGTTCTTGGAGTTTAGGTGAAGAGGAGTTAAATGGTCAGCTAATGTGCTGGCCCACTGTGCAGGGTTTCCTGGTGGACGATAAACTAGCATAACTGATAAAGTAAAATTAGGATTAAGAGTTAATTTGAACCCCAGTTTTTAAGCCTACGAGAATGTTTTTGTCTGGGCTGCCAAATTAGAAACAGGCATATACAATTGGGAGAATTTGGGATTTCGGAAGTTAAGGCACTTCGTTGTTCAGAATAGAATTATCACGTGGCTAGAAGTGCTGGCTAGAGTGACTACTCCCTGGCGACCAACGTTTTTTGAATACTCACAAATTGTCCACCTTCTAAGAAGAGATATAGGTGGACTTCTTGATTCGACGAGTGAGATGGTAACACTCCTATATGAAGCTAACATCAGCGGCATAGGGAATTGGTACAAGAGGCTCCATTGTGACGGGCAAGTAGTTATGATAGATCGCCATCCAGATAAAATAAGTAGCCTAACACAATGTAACTTAAAACGCAAAGATTGGGAAACCGTAATCTTGTTTGGCTATAAATCATTACAGGCCGCTAATTTTAAGAGGATGGCTTTCCTGTCCCGCTGGCTAGCGTATTGGACTCCGGAGGCAGTTGAGAAAAGGTTCCCGGAGGTTGGGAACAAGTGCTTCAGATGCAAAGCTGACAGCCAGGGTGGTTGGCTTCATATTTTTTTCACTTGTCCTCAACTGAAATCTTTTTGGGAGGCCATTCTCTCAGATATTGAGGCAGCTATAGGGAAAACACTTCTGCCCTCAGCCGAATTGGCCCTCTTTGGTATATCTAATGACAGAGGGTTGCCTAAAGATGCTGAGGAAATGTTTGTATTTATTTCTTGCGCTGTTGCCCGCTCCCTTATACTCCAAAATTGGAAATCAAAGGAAATTCCATCCCATTTGAAATGGGTTAACAAAATGAGGAGGTCATGGAATTTTGAAAAAGCTTATGCTAGTAGAGTGGGAGCAGTTAGGAGATTTGATAGGAATTGGAAGTATTTTGAAAATCTGGAGGAAATAAGCAGGGGTTAAGTTAGAAAGTAGATTGAATACTGATAGTAGGTCTATGTTATTCTTAAGCAGTCTTGAAGTGTTGGTAGGTTTTATTAATAAGTCACAAGCACACTTTTTTTCTGCGGTATTTGCACTTCTAGTAATTTTTAAGCACTAGCACTTTATTGCAGGTTGGATTGTACTGTATTGCATTTGCACTTTATGACCGAATTTGCGGATGTTGCACATTGCTTGTATCTGAAAATGTATATATATAGTTTTATTAACATTGACTGCTCACAGCTTTTAAGTATTCAAAAATCCTCCCTTTCAGTCAGCTTTTAATAGAAGAAGCTTTTAAATATTGTGTATTCATTTCCATTGTTCAAATTGTCCATATATGTATTGTACCTTAACTATGCTCTGTTCAATAAAAAATAAAAAAATAAAGAGTTAATTTGAATGAGGCAGCTTCACAGTTAGGGATGTCTAAGGGATCAAATTTGAAATGCAGGTGATTTTTTAAAATAATAGCTATACCACCTCCTGTTTTTTGTGCTCTGTCTCTTCGCATGATGGCATAGTTGGAGGGAAGAGCTGCGGCAATGTCAGGGCCAGCGCTGTCATCCAGCAATGTTTCAATCTAAAAGAGAGCATCAGGCTGTTCTTTGCAGATGAGGTTAAAAATGTCAAGTTTATGTTTGGGAAGCGAGCGACAATTTATACTAAAAAATAGAAAATTGTCAGTGTGAGAAGTTACGTAAGGGATGTGCGTAGTACCATTTTCTTTGTTTCGGGGGTATGGCTGGAAGTTTACGAGCAAAAAATTGCATTTGCTGCATGTTGCATTACCTGTGTGTTTAGCAGTGAGGGTTTGACAACCTTTTAAGAATGGTGGTCGGAGTGCCCATAGTTGGTCAGATGAGAGCACAGTTTTGTGAGGGGCGAAAAGGGATGGGCTTCTGGCCCTTGGTCCCGTTCGGGCTCGGACGGGCACAGACGGGCTAGTCTTTGGCTCGTCTTCGGCACGACAAAGGCGCGACCACTGCACGCATCTGCTGTGCGGGTAGCCTGCCATGTGTTTTAAATAGAGGATGGGCTCTAGGTCAGCTGACCGTCGGAGCTCCGCTTATATTTGCTAGCTTGCCCAATCGCGCCAGTTACCAGCAGGACCGCTTCCGCCCTTCACCCTCCACAACAATCAAGCCGAGTGCTTGCGTTGGACCGGGGTGGATGTTAGAAGTAATTTCACGCTGCCAGTGATGTTCAAACACTTTGTTTTTTAAAAATGAGCACAGTGAATTAAAAGTTTTATAAAGCAAAAACACTTTCTCCAAATACTACGCAAGGCAGAACAGAGCCACTTACAGGTTACGCTGCTGTTCTTCTCAATGTGCACGTCTGCTGTGCGGGTTGCCTGCCATGTGTTTTAAATAGAGGACGGGCTCTAGGTCAGCTGACCGTCAGAGCTCCGCCTCTATTTGCTAGCTTGCCCAAAAGCGCGTTAGTTACCAGCAGGACAGCTTTCGCCCTTCACCCTCCACAACAATCAAGCCGAGTGCTTGCTGTGGACAAGGGTGGATGTTAGAGGTAATTTCACACTGCCAGGGATGTTCAAACACTTCATTTTTTTAAAATGAGCACAGTGAATTAAAAGTTTTAAAAAGCAAGAACACATTCTCCAAATACTACGCAAGGCAGAACAGAGCCACTTACAGGCCGCGCTGCTGTTCTTCGCAATGCGCGCGTCCGCTGCACGGGTTGCCTGCCATGTGTTTTAAATAGAGGACGGGCTCTAGGTCAGCTGACAATCGGAGCTCCTGCTCTATTTGCTAGCTTGCCCAATCGGGCAAGCTAGCAAATAAAATGATAAAATGTATCAGATTGTCACGTGGATGATGTCATCAGTGATGTCATCAGTTATGTCATTTGAGATGTCATCAGTGGTGTCATCAGTGATGTCACTTACCATGTCATGAATGATGTAATATGTGACATCATCAGCAGTGGATTGCAGGCGCACGAGTTATAGTTAGTACAACTAACTATAACGTGGGTATTTCAATGGTTTTAAACAAATGAAATGTCCAACTACCTATAACACCCCTAAAACCTATGGTTTTTTCAGTGAGTTTCTAAGGATTTTTAAATGCTAATTTCTAACTATAACATGTATGAAACCTATGTTTTTTGAGTGGTTTTCTAAGGTTTTTTTAAATGCTAATTCCTAACTATAACAGGCCTCAAACCTATGGTTTTTTCAGTGAATTTCAAAGGTTTTTTAAATGCTAATTTCTAACTATAACATGTCGGAAACCTATGGTTTTTTTAGTGAATTCCAAAGGTTTTGTAAATGACAATTTTTAAATGTATTTATTGCTACTTTAATTTATTTTTATACTGATTATCTAAATATTTTTATAGTTTATTTTTAGAAATTTTATTTTTGAAATTACATTTCAATTACATTATACATTACATTAAAAACTATATGTTCTCAGAATGAATTACTTTAGTTTAAATACTTTGCAAATAGGCAATAGACTTTTAAGTACAGTAGATACAGTTGCTGCAATGGGCGACTTAATTTCAAACACAATGCAACATTGAGGTGAATTTCTAGTTAGATGCAATTCATTACTTTTTGGATTACTTTTCTAACCACAGGACTGGATCCTAAATTCAGTCCTGAGACATCACCTGTAAACAGTTGAGTAAAAGCGTTTTGGTTACAGTAGTGATTTTTAAGGAATTTTATTGTATTTTAAAAGATGACACTTTTTCACATACAATCACCAATATTATTCTACAGGAGGAAATTCACTTATCAAGTAAGTAGTGTTAACATTATTTTTTCTTACTCAGTGGTCGATCCTGGTTCCAGCACGGGTGCATCTCCTGTAAACAGTCAAAAGAATGCGTTTAAGTCATACAGGCAATTTTTAAGGAATATTTTAAGTTTGTGAAAATAGACACTTAGAAACTTTTGTGGTGAAAACCACACAATGGATTCCTATGGAAGGTAATACAAGTTTCTGGTAAGTACGGTTAGAATTACTTTTCAAGATCTGTACTGGGCTCAAAGAAGCAGCACTGAGACTGACGTCACTCCTGATAGCAGGTGAGTAAATTGGAAACTCGTACTTCTGTTGATTTTATAGGAATTTCTTTTAAAGTTCAAAAACTCCACACTTAGAAGAATTTCCAAGTTAAACCAGTAATGTTTTCCTACGGAAGGAAATTCAAGTAACTGGTAAGTACGGTTAGAATTACTTTTCATGTTCAGTACTGGGCTCAAAGATGTAGCACTGACGTCTCTCCTGATAAGAGGTGAGTAAATCGGAATTCGTAGTTCAGCTGATTTTAGAGGAATATTTGTACGTTTCAAAAATCAACACTTAGAAACTTTTCTGTTGAAAACTACACAATGGATTCCTACGGAAGGAGATACAAGTTACTGTAAGTACGCTTATAATTACTTTTCAAGGTCAGTGCTGGGCTAAAAGATGCTGCACTGGGTTCTCTACTGATAACAGGTGAGTAAATCGGAATTAGTAGCTCGGCTGATTTTAGAGGAATATTTGTAGAATGGTGAAGGTAGGGGGCAGGGCCTGAGGTGACATGTGTGCAAACACGCCCTGTGGCTCGTTTTAAGTTGCGGGATTAAGTGACCTTGAATCCTGAGGTCCCCTGGGGGCCAACTAGCCCACCAGGTACCTTTAGTATGCGCCAGGGGGCTGCGTTGCAGAGAGGTGGTCAGAGGCCAGGCCCCTTTTTACAACACTCTGCAACGCAGCTTCATGGCGCTTACTAGAGGTACCTGGTGGGCTAGTTGGCCCCCAGGTACCCAGCCCTGGAGGGTGACAGTCCCTGGGGCTGCAGGGGGACCCCATGAGCCCCCCACATACATTAAATTCCTGCCCCGGGGTGGCGGTCCCCGGGGCTGGGGGGGCCTGAGAGCCCCCTCCCACCCATTTCCAAATAGCCCCCTGCATACATTAAATCGAGCCCGGGGGTGATGGTTCCCTGGGCTGAAGGGCCTCAAAGACCCCAGTTAACATTTTAGAACCCCGAGGGGTGGCGGTCCCAGGGGCTGGGGGGCCGGAGAGCCCCCAACCCATTTTGAAGAAGCCGCAGAGAGTGGCGGTCCCCAGGGCTGCGGGGGGCCCTGTGAGCACCCTGCATATATTAACTTAGAACCCCAGGGGGTGGTGGTTCCTGCGGTAGTGTGGGGGGAATAGGGTCCCCCCCCAAATTTTTCTTTTGATAATGTTCCCAGGATTTGGCATTTTGCGCAGGAGACCGCGTGTCTTTTTTATCGCTAGGATGCGCTGTTCCTACGTGCATCCCGCTATTCTTGTGGGACCCCCTGAGCAGACCTAGGGAGTCAGGGTGTGTTTACCCTTCCCTCTTTTTGCGGTTTTCGCATTTTTTGTTTGGTTTCTTCTGCCTCAGTTCTACCGAGGTACAAGATGGCAGCCAACTCTTCCTGATTTGTAGTGTTGACAGCCAATTAAAAAGCAGCTCATGCACGGCAGGGTGCGTGCAGGCCCCACTTAGGGTACGCGGACCCTCCGAGCCCATAGATATATATGTACTTTTAACTGTCATTTTCTCAGGAACTACTGAATGGATTTACACCAAATAAGTCTGAACCAAGGACTACCTCTTTGCCAAATTTGGTGTAATTCCGTTCAGCAGTTCGGGCTGTAGCTGCAGCTAAAGGTCCTATGGGAAATTGCATGGAGAAAACACGTTTTCTGACCCCCCTTTTTTGTCCGCCCCTGCTTGATTAATCATTGTGAAACTTTCAGGATAGGAGCGGACTGGAGCTAGCCAAAAGTTTTGAAAATGTCACGCAGATTCGTCAACCGGCGATAAAGTTATTCCAAATAGAATTTTGCGGATTTCCTATGGATAATAGGTCCTAACTATCTACTGGCGACCGCCAGTAGGTGATTTATATGTATATGTGTATATATATATAGATATATATATATATATATATATATTTACACACGCACACTAATGAATGGATGAATGCTCCATATGGTGGACAAATGAACGGATGATTTTATAGTGAATGTATACATGGATGGATGGATGGGTGGGTGGGGGAGTTATTGGGAGAGTCTCTAGAAGAATGGATGTATGTATGTATGCATGAACAGATTAATGCAGTGTATGATGGAAACGGATGAATTCATGGGGGGATGATTGGGTAAATGATGCATTGGCTGAACGCCCTTATGTCGGCCCGACTTGCTCGCTATGCTACGCTTGCTCAATATTCATCCCCAGGTTTTACGCCTGACCACTTTGAAATTTCACCAGCGGCCCCTGTACTGTATATGCCTTTTTTAATGGACATTGTTCATTGCAGTATTTTCCTAATAGTTTCAATGTGTTCTCAAGCAGTTACTCTGCATTGCAGGAGTAATCAGTGTTTTACACTATGAGCTTCATGGGCCATTATTTTGTTAGGTCAGCAGAAAATGTGATCAAAGAAAACAACATGTTTGAAAATAAAGATTTCCGGCCTGGTATGTACCTTTACTTCCCAGTCAAAATTAAATAATAAAAAGTGAATGACACACAAAAAATGGTCTTTCTCTCTGTTTGTGCATCGCACTGAGAAACATTATCCACCATTCTGAACAAGTCAAGGGTTCTTCTTAAGCCTTTTGTATATAACTAAACATAAAAATGACTGTTCATGCTGGGGTATTGTGCAAGGATCCAAACTGAGCTCTGCTTAGCCAAAACAGCATTAATAAATTATCAAAGACCAGAGGTACTAATCGTTTTTACATTAGTATGTGGGTTGAGTTTGCAAACGCTAAAATGCCTTTTTAAATGAACAAAGTCTCAATTGCGATTCCGTAACCTGTTATCGAATCTCATTTTGGATTTGCAATTCAGTATTAGGAAGAGGCATGTTTAAGGCTTCCTCATAATGAATTGCAGTGGCATAAATTAATTTTTTGTGACCAAAATGCGGTGACAAAACATTTGCAATTTACCACCACCCTCATGTTGGTGGTACCACATTTGCAAATGGGAAAGGGCCCCCAAGGGACCCCTTCCCCTTTATCAATGTTTGTAAAAACATTTATGAGAGTAGGGAGCCGTCACATGGACCACTGCCTACTCTTGAAAATAAATATTTTCATTTTCCTTTTTGAAACGCATCCCGTTTCCTTAAAAGAAAACAGGCTGCATTTTAAAAAACAAAAAATGCTTAATTGCAAAGCAATCACAGACATGTGGATCTGCTGACACCTGCAGGCCACCATCCCTGTGATCTTCTTTTCGATTCTCAATGGGTTGCAAACCAAAACCGACCTCATTATTATTCATGAGGTAGATCTCACTGTGACCCAATGGGAATCAAAAAATGTGTAATTCACACATTGTACATGGGTGTTTGCGATTGCCAAATAGTGAATCACAAACATTTGCCATTTGGTAATCACAAACGATTACTTACGTACATCTTTCCCAAGTTCTAATCAAAGTGTGTAGCAGCCGTCTCAATTGGATAAATCTATGGTGAAATCAATCAATCAATTAATCGTATTTATAGAGCTACACAGTTTAAGTGAAAAGCACACAGTTTAAATTATATATAACTTAGTTTGAATGAACAGCCGTATATTGCTAGGAAGGGGACTTAGGCAGCCAAATGCGAGCTGGTGAGAGGCAACATCGACTCAGAGGTTGAGGATTGCTTTAAGGAATCATCCCCCTGCCTCCTGAAAATATGTTTTGCTGCTGAGCACATAGATACTAAGAATGCAACACATTGATACCATCAATGTAAAGTTTCGGACTTCCATGAATTGGATCTTTTTCAAACCCTGCTAAGGGGCAGAGGAAGTCACTGGATGTCAGCCCTTTACTGAGAAAGTAAAGAACAAAATAATGTGAGCAGAGATGTACAAATATGAAAGATACGCAATCGTAAACATAAAGTTGAACTTCCACTTACGTCATAACCAGCAAAACCTCGGGAAATATGGTGATGAAAGGAGTACGGGGCATATTAGCAAAAACCTCGTTAAAATTATTGCCATTTTAGCGGCAGAAAACTGCAGCTAAAACGGAGATAATGGGCTTGCTAATATCCGTTATAGAATTCCAATAGAAGCCCAGGTTAGATGTCCTGCACATCTAACCTGGGCTTCTATTGGAATTCTATAACGCATATTAGCAAGCCCATTATCGCCGTTTTAGCGGCAGTTTCCTGCCGCTAAAACAGCGATAATTTTACCGAGGTTCTCGCTAATATACCCCTACATTCTTAGTGGCTCTTGCTATTGGAGAGCTCCACAGATGCTGCTTCTATCACTTTCTGTGGGTTGGAGCAGTGATGGCCAAAAAAGGAGCCCCTTGCCTCTCCTCGAGCCTTCGCATTGCAGACCTAGCTGTAAAAATGCATTATTCCAATCTCTCACACTGCCTGACACCACAAACAACAATTAACTGAACTGTTGGAAGACCCTAAATTTAAATAACGCTGCTAATTTACTCAATGTCGAAATAGGCTGGCACATTGCACCACTCTATCTATACTAACTGTGGGCTGATCCAGAATTCAAAGGGTACTTTAAAAAACAAGGGTTACAAGAGGCTGACCATGAGCACGTGTGTTTATTATATTTATTTTTGTGTGCATTATTTTCATTTGTAAATTTGAGTTATTATTCTCTGCACTTAACACTTTGCTTTGTGTGATAATTTTCATACATCTATCTCTATAAACATGGATGCTTCAACTAACATAAAAATACTTTCGTATACACTCTCATTAATGACTAATATAGATTATCTAACTGTGATAAAAAGCATCACACATTCTAAAGATAACAACATCACACAAACTTTTCTATTCATTCACTACTCTCTGCTTTCAAATCACATAGAGCAACTAACCACGAGCATTGAGCTGAGAGTGTGAATACAGTCTATTAGATTTTTACCTCCTCCTTTTAGTGTTTACTAATATACCTTCATCGATGAGACCAAGGAGGCACAAACCCACAGAAATCTAATTGATTTGATGGGAAAGCGAAATATGTGTCTTTATAAGTGTGTGTGCCTTATTGCCGCACAGGAATAGACACAGGCTCTATTACTTTGTTTCTGTTTTGGAACAAAGAAATGGGAGTCCAGTTTCAAGATATGCCAAACAAACAAAAACTCTCTCAAGTGATCAAAATAATAATCACAAGTACCAGCACAATAAGGAAGCAGTATTGGCAGTTAAACACATTTTAATTAAATTTTAGGTGAAATGAGAAGACCATGCAAAAAAGAGAACAGAAAGAGGTACATACAATGTTACATCAATATAATAAATGAGCTTAAAGAACAATAAACTGTAGGAAAATATCACATAAAAATCAATAAAATACCTAGACAATATAAATTATAATATTGTTGATAAAAATATAAAAGTAAATAAAAAGGGAATAAATAAAATCATCAATACAAATAAGTCTTAATAGAGCTACTAAATGTGACCAGCAAACCTATACATGAAACAATGTACAGCTTATCAGTATTAAATATTTAGAGATGTAATGCAATATAATCATCAATTGATTTCCAAAATAAATAAGAATTAGGAGCACTGTGAAGGACAACTAATAGAGTGAAATTTGCTCCTCTTCTGGAAACTATTATCCATGACCACCTGGCACTACTGATTATAATGAAGGATTTTTTCAAATTGGTATTAATTGACGTAAAAGCTGCAGAAATTTAAAAATCTAGAAGATTGCTATTGATGACAGACAGTTTCGTGACAAGTGAAGTTGATTTACAAATCAATTTCCAACACTTACCAACAATATGACTATCATAAAGCATATGTCGTAATGAGCGTGTATTCAGATTACAATTCCAATAATTAGGAGACAGTAAAAGTTTTGAATTAAATAACCCTAAAGGAGTCGATAGATAATTGAATAGTATGAAGGAATTAATTTGGTATAGATAGATAAAAAGGCAATCATCCAGAGATACTATTAAACCAAAATGTTCTCGATATAACCTGAGATAATGACAAATCTAGTTCCTTATTCCAAAAAGAAGAGAAAACATAGATATTGTCCCCATCATAATTATTCAGTTGTTAATAAACCAATGATACAGCGTAAGATGACGAAGCAAATGTTTAAATGTACTACAATTCTCAATCAGAGGAAAATTATTGGGAAATGAATCAAAGATTGAATTACATAAAAGTTCATATTTGAAATATTTGATGGCTGTAACCTAAATCTTTACAGTAATTCATCGAATTACATAAAAGTTCATATTTGAAATATTTGATGGCTGTAACCTAAATCTTTACAGTAATTCATCAAAGGTTAAAAAGGAATTGTTATCATAAATATCTTTTAAATAAAAAAATCAGCTTTAATTCAGGATTCCAAAAATGTTGTGTGATGAGTTAGTTTTAACACAGGATTATACTATAACGAAAAATTGAGGTACCTGATATAGGTGACTGGAAAATCAAGTCTAAGGGCCCGATTACCATGTTGAATCCATCTTTCCGACCAATTCAGAAAGCTGTCAGACTGATGATTAGATAGTCGTAAAGCATTCAGACTTTCCGAGTTGGGTCTGACTCGATTCTGAATGGCATTCGGAGGATCGGAGTTGGTCGGAGCCAACTCGTATAGGTCCATAGACCTCGTTTCGACTGAGCGATTACGATGTCGGATTTGGACAGCCTTTCTGAATTGGTTTTTTTGCCATGGATTGGCTGTCTTAATCTGATGTTGGGGGTCCATAGCAGGGCCCCTTTACCTGGAGCCTTCCGAATGGGGCCAGTGGGGGTACCCAAGGGACCCCCCTTTCCAACCATGCACAGTGTGGCAGTCATCAAAGGGGGCCAGCCACAGGGTGCACGATTTTCCCCAGTCACCCCTTTCTTCAATGGGAGCCTGTATATTTGGTCAGAACACAGACTCTCATTGAAGTCAATTGGAGTCCGACCGAATCATAGATGGACAGATTCCCCGAATTAGATTTGAGACCGATTTGGTCAGAATGCTTTCTGACCGACAACGTAATCGGCCGCTAAATCTTGTAATATTAATTTTGTAGACTTCAGTATTAAATTAGTAAACTCTCTATGATGGAACCACAAGGAACTTTGGGGCTTATTTACAAGTCATTGCACCACTTGTGCATCACTTTTTTTATGCACCAGTGGTGCAGTGTGACGGGTGATATTTACAAGGCCACCTAAAGCCACCCTGCATGGATTTGTATATATGTCCCCCTGTCACAGATTACTCTATGTAAAAGGGGCATTCCTTGGGTGTTGCTGTCGGTGTTCCCACGCAACATCCATGCAATCTGACCCATTCCCAAATTTACAAGTTTTTGCAAATCCGGGAATATGTCAGATTCCTACGGCACCCCAGGGGATGCATAACCGAGATGCAATGAGGAGAAATACCTTTATTTCTCCTAGTTATTCTTTTTCTATGTGTGCTATATTCTGCTGCACACATAAAAAGAGGACAACACCTCTTCTGAGAGATTTTGGGAAGGAGGATGTGACTTAACTGAAGTTAAGTGGTTTATTGGAAACAAAAACTCAAGCCATCATATAAAAATATCAAAATAATACTAAAATGGAAAGGAGTACAGTTTATGATCTGAAATCACGCACTACGTGAATTAGAAATAGGTGTTCCATAAAGAAACTCTGGTATTCCCACCTAAACCCTATTGAGTTCTAAAATCATCTAGTTCAATATTCTAGGGTCAGAATTCGGATGGGTTCTAGAGTGGGGTTCCAAGGTAGTTCACAAATGTGATTAGGTTTCAGAAATGTGAAGACTCCAATAGAAATCTTCCAGAATCGAATAAGGGGCTGATTACAATGTCAGGCAGAGTTGCCTTCGACCGACATCGTCTCGGTCATGGGACTGACCAACACCCAGTCAGGGTCCCGATCGACCCATTAGGATGCAACCGAATACTATTTGGTCGCATTCCTTCATTTTACAATGGGTGCATTCATTTTGGCTGTAAACCGGCCAAATGCATTCTGCCATTGTAAAATGGGAGGTGCAGTTCACCCCTGTACCCTGTGGCAGGCACGGGTTGCAGGGATCAACAGGGGGGCACCATAGGAGCCCCCTTGGCCTCCAACCAGAGGCCGTGCACCCAAATGCGATTTCTGACAGCCTTTCTTTGTCGGAAAGGCCGGCATGGAAAGGCTGCCAAAACCCAACACCATAATCCCAAGAGCGGAGTTTCCCTTGGGACTACAGGCCACACTTGGAGCCCGTAGGAAACCAGCTGAAATGACTGTTTGGATTTTTTCCAACCATCTCCATTGTAATGAGGCAGTCAGAAAGAAATCCGATCTGAATATTACGATGTGTTCGGAAAGGCTCTGACCAAGGGCCTTTTATCACCGCATTGTAATCAGCCCATTGGTGCTTAGCCTGATGCTTCACACTTGCAAGAACAAAGGTAGCAGAGAGGTATGTACACCTCAAAATCGAAGGGAATCTGCTCTAACTCCTAAAAGTGTGAACATTAATTAAAACATACAGAAACTTCAACATCAGTAGTGTCTCTCCCCACCCCATTGGTCCAATTATGTCAAACCTCATGCTGTGGAATTGCAACATTACCAGAATGTCCTATCCCACAGAACTTGGACAGTTACTGTGACCTTGAACATCTCTCTCTTTCTGATACACATTCAATAGGAGACTTCATCTGCCTATTAGTTCCCCAAGTTCTTTTCAATATTTCTCTTCTCAGGCCTTACTATCATGCAACTAATACAGGCAACAATACTTCTTTCTCAAGCTATTGAAGTCTTGGAAACACACCTGCAAAGAAAGAACATGTGAACCAAGCAAAATGCATTTAAAAGCAAGGTTTTATTAAGGCTAACTTTACCTTAGCATTTAATGTACACTTGAGTTTCATGGTTATACATGCAGATGCATAACTTTAAAACTGCAAAACATAAATAAGTTTATTCAAGCAAATATAACTTAAAGTTTAAATGTAAAACGTGAGTAGCGAATACATGTTTCATGTTATGTTGAACATTAGTATACATATTTAAAAATCCCCTAAGTACACAGTACATACATTTCAATAAATGTGTTTAAACAGTTTACATGTGTTAATAAAAGTAAGGAACACAGAAAGTGTAATGTCAGGTGCACATATATAGTTGCACTTCTATGATTTGTCAGGGAGAAGTGTAAATCACGCTGCTTAAATACCGCCTTTGATGGGGATGTTAGCGATCACAATAACACACATATAAATCTATATCAGTTGAGATTGAGTCAAATACTTGAATTTTCTTAGCAACTTTCAACTAGTATTCTCAAGATCTTTCAAGTCATCATAAAACTTTCCTCCATTTCTATATCCACTCTCTTTCTGTTTAATCACCTCCTCTTCTGTGCCTCTCTTTTTGCTTTCATGTACATATACATCTTAAACATTGCCAACAGAGGTATTGCACAAATGGCAGTTATCAAAAGGGGTATCAAAATTGAACCAAGCATTCCCATTTCAAAGTTTCCAAACCATGTGCCTACTCAAGCAAATCCATTGCCAATTGCTTCCAATCCACTTGTAACTTCTATTTCTTTCACTTCTCCTTTCAAATCAGCAATGTTCCTAATGTATTTCCTTTAAGCATGGCGTAAAATCCGTTCCGCTTGCGGATTTTGCGGATTTTCGGTAAATTCGCAATCCGCGAGATTCGCGAATTTCCCGCAAAATCCGCAAATTCGCACGCAGCGGATTTTTTTTTCTTGGTGATACAATTTTGCGAGGCGCAGCATTTACTTCCCGTCATTCATCGTTTGCCGAGTTATTTTTCTAGATATTTTGCGAGTGCTGCGCCATTTTGGATCTTGCTGCGGGATCCAGCGGGAATTTGGCAAGCGCGATTACGTAATCGCGGCTTGCCAACTTGTACAGCGAGAGTTTGTCAACGCAGAGTACGCCGTGAGCACGTATCGCGGTACTTCGCAATTGCAAGCTTATAGATGCGGCGAGCAGCAACACTCTCACACTCGCGAAAATATAAAATTTGCAATTCTGCACAAGAAATCCACCAGCAAGCAGCATAAACCTTCTGGAAATGATGATTTTTATCTGAATAACTCCTCAGGTTAACATTTGCCTGCCCTTTTTTTGCGAGGAGTCCATTTTGGGGAGGGGGGGGGGTGGGAGGAAGGAAGTGCCCCACAGTCTTCAACTTCCTGTTCCTGTCCAGCAGGCTCCTCTCAGTGCTTTGTCCATCTCCTGGTCACTTTTCATTTGGATCTGGAGCTGGAAGGATTACTTTTTGTGGATGCTGCTGGATATTTGGATTTGAGGCCTTTTTGACTTTCTTTGGATCACTTTTGGATTAGAAATTTCACAAGTAAGTTTGTTTGGGGCATTACAGTTGCTGCAACTACAATTTTGGAATTTTTGATTTTTGGGCTGTTTTGGGGCCTTTTCCCCAGGGGTACTCAGTGGTGGGTGCACTGAGTCTTTCTGTGGGGTGTTTTGAATTTAAACATCATGGAGGGGCTGGATGGCTTGGGATTGTGCTGATTTTTCTGTGATTTTCGTTTTTTTGGCCTGTTGTGGCCTTTTTTGCAGGGGGTAGTGAGTGGTGCATGTGCCTAGTCTTTCTGTGGGTTGTCTTGAATTTAAACATCATGGAGGGGCTCGATGGCTTGGGATTGTGCTGATTATTCTGTGATTTTCGTTTTTTTGGCCTGTTGTGGACAGGCCATGTGGTTGGGGGCCATTTTGAGTGCTGCTACAGGCCCTGGCCATGTGCTGTGATGGAGGGGGCCATTTTGAATGCAGGCAGTGTTCTCAGGCCTGCAGGCCTGCACCCATTTTGCCTAGCTTTCATCCATTATGCCCAGGGGTAGTGAGTGGTGCATGGGCCTAGCCTTTCTGTGGGTTGGCTTGAATTTAAACATCATGGAGGGGCTGTATGGCTTGGGATTGTGCTGATTCTTCTGTGATTTTCGTTTTTTTGGCCTGTTGTTGTGGCCTTTTCACCAGGGGTAGTGACTAGTGAGTGTTGCATTTGCCTAGTCTTTCTGTGGGGTGTCTTGAATTTAAGCATCATGGAGGGCATGGGATTGTGCTGATTTTTCTGGGTTTTTTCGATTTTTTTGGGGTGTATAACTGAACTGATGTTCCTCTGTCTTCCATTGCTTTTAGGTGCACACGACTCAAGAGAACCACCAGTGCCAGGAAGAAGTCCTGCAGCGGTGTGTGTGTGCAGCATAACGTCACGCGACGTCACGTCTGGCCTCAGACAACTCTGCAATTCGTGCAACTGCGGCCTGCTGTCTGACCTGCTCTGAAGAAGATGGCCCAAAAAAAAGGTCTCCGTAGCTCCTCTAGCAAGAAAGTTGCTAGTAAGGAGCAGAAGAAGCAAGTTACCAAGGAGGCTGGTGTGCCGGCCGCCGCGTTTTTTGGGAGCAAAAAAAAAAGTACGCCTGCAGCAGCAGCGGGATCTGCTGGGGACCAAGCTGGGAGCAGCACCCCCGCTCCATTGGGTTCAGTGCCTCCTCCACCACGCCAACTTAAGTCAAAGCCCTTGAGTGCTTCAGAGGCAGTCAGTGTACTTCTTCAATCACCATCGACCAGTGATGTTGGCTCATCGCAAGAAAGTAGCAGCAATGTCCCTGAATCAACACAGGTTGTTGTAACTCATCTGACAAGTGTTGAACAACCACAGCCGCAACAACAACACCATGTGCAAGTACAAGCCCAAGTACATGTGGAAGGAGAGGCAGCGCAAGGAGATGCGCAAGCAGAGGTGCATGGAGGGTCACAAGTGCCCACAATAGTTGTTCCTCCCGAAGTAGGGGCACATCAGGAAATTGACAATCAAACCGAGGTATCATTTGAGGAAGCCACTCCTCCTGATGATCATTCATTGTCTTCCACATCCCTAGCAAAGAAAAGATCAAGGGGGGTGTCTACATCTTCTTCAAGCCCACCTCCTTCTGATGATCTGGATGAAGATTGGGAACCATCATCACGGCAGTCTGAGAGTGAGGCACACCATGATCTGACAAAAGATACCTAAGCGTAAAAGGAAGGTCGTCGAAAAACTAATAGCTATGGAGTGTGATGAGGCTCAACAAGAAGTGACGGATACTGCTGCTGATGAAGCCTCTCACGACGACGAGCCAGTCATCATAAAGGTCACTGCAGCCCCAGCGGCATGCAGCAAAGAGACATTTTCACCCTATCCCGAGAAGCTGCTGAGCGTGATGATGATGTCGACGAGGAGGCAATGGAAACACAACAATCATTGGATTTGGAGTTAACTAATACACCAACACCTACCGCTTCCATATTTCTTCCTCGCAAGAAGGGACCTCCATCCACCTCGACCTCAATTAGTGGTGGTGAAAGTGCAAAACGTACTGAAGTTCGGCAATCCACATCTTCCACTTCATCTGGCATTAGCAGCAGGACCACCACCACCAGTATCGCCGCCTCCTCCGGCCCCCAAAGACATTTCAAGTCTGCAGTTTGGGACTTCTTTAGTGTTTGCTCAAAAAAGGAAAGCGTAGCCATTTGTAGCATTTGTAAGCTTCGAGTTAGTCGTGGTAAGTTTGTTACCAACTATGGTACCGGAGGCCAGAGAGGTCATCATAGGAGAACGCACGCTGTCCAATGGTTTGCGCACCTAGAGGCGATCAAGGAAGCCCGAATTGCACGTAATGAAAACGTTGATGTTTCATCTGATGATGATGATGAGGAAGAAGACGTGTCAAACACTTCACTTACACCCAGTACCCCTGTCAGCAGCACACCCCATGTGAGCCACACTAAGAGTGTGGGAGAGAGTGAGACACCAATGCGAAAAAGTTCATCAGCGAGCGTAACTGGGCCAAAGATATCATCATCATCATCCCGTAAATCCTTGGTCCAGGGCAACATTAAAAAGATGTTGTTTACAGAAGCGCAATATGAACGCAACCACCCACTGACGCGTCTGTATAACACTAAGCTGGCTAAAATGCTATCTCTGGACCTTCTCCCTTTTTCTTTTGTAGAAGGGGTTGGTTTTCTAGAATTAGTGGCAGTGCTCTGCCCTAAATGGAAGGTTCCTAGCCGGTTCTATTTTGCCCGAGTTGCGGTTCCAGCACTACATGAAGATGTTCTGGAGGTGATTGGGGCAGCTTTGCAGAAGAGTGCTGTTCACACTATACATCTGACAACAGACATGTGGACCAGTGGCGCAGGCGCTGATTATATGTGCATCACTGCACACTGGGTCTCTTTTTCAGGGGTTAAAGCAAAGCTAAACGCAGGTGTTGACCCGGACCAAGTTTTTAAAGCTGCTCGGAAACATGCAACACTAGCCATGTTTGGTTTGGAGAAACGTCACACAGCAGAAAACATTTTGGATGTGTTTAACACAAAGGTCCTTGACTATCTGTCCCCAAAAAAACACCAGGTTGGTTATGTTTCCACGGATAATGGCGCCAATGTAGTTAAGGCCATGCAGCTGGGTGACTATTTCAGAGTGCAGTGTTTGGCGCACTGTATAAACCTGGTTGTCAAAAAATTCTTGAGTGATAAAGACAGTGCAGCGTACAGGGTAGTGGACACCTGCCGAAAAATGTGCAACCATTTCAGCCATTCTTTTAAGGCCCGGAAGCATCTGAGGAGCCTGCTATATGAACGTCAAATGCCAGTGAAAGCACTCATCCAGGAGGTGGCAAGATGTTGGAACTCAACCTTCTACATGCTTGAGCGTCTGTATGAGCAGTATACGGTACTCGATCACTATTTGTTAACACAGGGTACAGCTCAGAAGGAGGACCTGAGGATGGGTGCGGCGCAATGGGACATAGTTAAAAGCCTGACACGCATGCTTCGTCCTTTTGAGTTCTTCACGCGTGCAGTCAGCAAGGAGGACTGTAATTTGGGAAAAGCTATCCCATTGTTGTACATGCTGGAGCACCAACGGAAGGAGGTGTGTTCTGTGTTTGAAAAAGATGAAGAAAACCAAGACCCTTTTGTTCTGGCGGAGAAATTATTAGAGCACCTACAAGGTGATGAACGTCTTAAAATGATCCACTCAAACCAGCATTACATTTGTGCTACTATTCTGGATCCACGTTACAAAAAGGCGCTGGCAGGCCAAGCATTCTTTCCTTTTGCTGATGAAGATGTTACAAAGTACAAACAGTGGCTAGCCTCCTCAGCCAAGAGGTTTGAAAGAGAACGGCAGCAAATTGAAGGAAAAGGCAGTACATCAGCATCAGCAGGCCATCCCCAGTCACAACAATCCACATCTGCACCTGAAGCTGCGGCACAAGTGACCTCTCAGCCGTTAAAGAGACCGCCAACCGGATCATCTGCACCACCAGACACAACAGTAACATTGGAGGCTGAAGAGGATTGGCTAGCTTGGCTTGGGTTTGGTTCTCAAAAGGTCACAGCAACAGCTAAGCAAAGTGGAGGAACCTTGGAGGAGAACCTTGAGTCGATGGTGAAGGACTATCTGAATGACTCAACAGAAGTCTATGTTAATGCTGACCCATTGGCGTATTGGCATGGGAAAAAAGAATTGTGGCCACAGCTCTCCAACCTGGCTTTAAACTACTTGTCTTGCCCACTCGCAAGCGTGTCTTCTGAGTGCTACTGGTGGCATTGTAACTTCCAAATGGAGCCGCCTCTCGCCCAAAAATGTGGAGAGGTTAACAATGATCAAGATGAATCAGCACCTCATACCACCAGATTACAGAGTATGAGAAAGCGCGCCGGATGAAGACGAGGTGGACAGCAACATAGATGAGGGAATTTCTTCTCTGTCAGGTGACACTGAGTTCACCCTGCCTGAATTCGCAGAGTATGATGACGAGGCCTTATTCTTATTCGTGGACCGTGACGCCGAGCCCTGAAAATGAGACAATGAATCAATAACTTTCTTTTTCGTCCTTATTCACTTTTATTCCTGTGTGTCTGTCTTTCTTTGTTGTGCACAGTTAATATAATTCAAACTTTAATCACCTAATCACAAAAACAAGCCCATCAGCAGAACTGTCTTCACTTGTTTGCTTATTGATTTGAAGGTGCCGCAGTCTGCATTTCTCAAGTTCACAAGTTCAGAAGAACATGCTCCCCTATCCTCCTCCTCCAGACTCCTATTTCCATCAAAGCAGAGGGCTGGTTTACGCCCAATGAAGAAAGACTCAGCACTTGTGGGGGTGTTGTTCTACCTCTTTGCGGGTGAGTTGACGGCTCTGGGGGCATTGCTGGGAAGCTCTAATACTGGATAAAAGTGGTTTGGACCAAATCCGAGGCGGAATTTTTTTTGTGTTTTTGCTGACTTGCTTGCCTTTGAGGTGCTCTTAGGGGGGGTTCCGGCTGTTTGTGGGTGAGTTTCAGGGTCTGTGAGCACTGCTGGGACACTCTAATCTTGATTGCATTTGCTTTTCAGGAAATCCGTGGTGGTAAACCGGACTTATGGCCTAGCTACACAGCTCGTTTGGACCGAAGGCTGAGAAATATTGTAAGTATGAGATTTTGCTTTTGGCCTGTTTGGGGGTGTTATGCTTTTTGGCGGGTGGGTTGGCGGGTCTTGGGGCATTCCTGGGAAGGTCCAATACCGGATAGAAGTGGTTGGGACAAAATCCGCGCTGATTTTTTTTTGCTATTTCTGACATTTTGCTCAATGTAGCGTTTTCGGGGGCCTGTTTGGGGGGCTTCCTGGTGTTTGTGGGTGGGTTTCGGGGTCTGGGAGCACTGCTGGCTATGGATACTATACTTTGCAAGAGGTTTGAAGCAAATCCATGGTGGCAGAGGGGAGTTAGGGCCTAGCTGCAGAGCGCGCGCGGAGTGATTTCGGAAATTGGCCAAAAAATGATTAAGTCCCCATTTTTTGCTCTTTGGCTGTTTGGGGGTCTTCTACTCGTTTTCTCCTGGGTTGACGGCTCTGGGGCCATTGCTGGGAAGCTCTAATACCGGATAAAAGTGGTTTGGACCAAATCCGAGCCGGAAATTTTTGTGTGTTTTTGCTGACTTGCTTGCCTTTGAGGTGCTCCTAGGAGGGGTTCCGGCTGTTTGTGGGTGAGTTTCGGGGTCTGTAAGCACTGCTGGGACACTCTAATCTTGATTGAATTTGCTTTTCAGGAAATCCGTGGTGGTAAACCGGACTTATGGCCTAGCTACACAGCGCGTTTGGACCGAAGGCCGAGAAATATTGTAAGTATGAAATTTTGCTTTTGGCCAGTTTGGGGGTGTTATGCTTTTTGGCGGGTGGGTTGGCGGGTCTTGGGGCATTCCTGGGAAGGTCTAATACGGGCTAGAAGTGGTTGGGACAAAATCCGCGCTGATTTTTCTTTTGCTATTTCTGAAATTTTGCTCAATGTAGCGTTTTCAGGGGCCTATTTGGGGGGGCTTCCTGGTGTTTGTGGGTGGGTTTTGGGGTCTGGGAGCACTGCTGGGACACTCTAATCTTGATTGCATTTGCTTTTCAGGAAATCCGTGGTGGTAAACCGGACTTTAGGCCTAGCTACAGAGCGCGTTTGGACCGAAGGCCGAGAAATATTGTAAGTATGAGATTTTTCTTTTGGCCTGTTTGGGGGTGTTATGCTTTTTGGCGGGTGGGTTGGCAGGTCTTGGGGCATTCCTGGGAAGATCTAATACCGGATAGAAGTGGTTGGGACAAAATCCGCGCTGATTTTTTTTGTTGCTATTTCCGACATTTTGCTCAATGTAGCGTTTTCGGGGGCCTGTTTGGGGGGCTTCCTGGTGTTTGTGGGTGGGTTTCGGGGTCTGGGAGCACTGCTGGGACACTCTAATCTTGATTGCATTTGCTTTTCAGGAAATCCGTGGTGGTAAACCGGACTTATGGCCTAGCTACACAGTGCGTTTGGACCGAAGGCCAAGAAATATAGTAAGTATGAGATTTTGCTTTTGGCCTGTTTGGGGGTGTTATGCTTTTTGGCGGGTGGGTTGGTGGGTCTTGGAGCATTTCTGGGAAGGTCTAATACCGGATAGAAGTGGTTTGGACAAAATCCGCGCTGATTTTTTTTGTTGCTATTTCTGACATTTTGCTCAATGTAGCATTTTCGGGGGCCTGTTTGGGGGGCTTCCTGGTGTTTGTGGGTGGGTTTCGGGGTCTGGGAGCACTGCTGGCTATGGATACTTTACTTTGCAAGAGGTTTGAAGCAAATCCATGGTGGCAGAGGGGAGTTAGGGCCTAGCTGCAGAGCGCGCGCGGAGTGATTTGGGAAATTGGTCAAAAAATGAGAAGTCCCCATTTTTGTACTTTTGCTCTTTGGCTGTTTGGGGGTCTTCTACTCGTTTTCTCCTGGGTTGACGGCTCTGGGGCCATTGCTGGGAAGCTCCGATACCGGATAAAAGTGGTTTGGACCAAATCCGAGGCGGAATTTATTTTGTGTTTTTGCTGACTTGCTTGCCTTTGAGGTGCTCCTAGGGGGGGTTCCGGCTGTTTGTGGGTGAGTTTCGGGGTCTGTAAGCACTGCTGGGACACTCTAATCTTGATTGCATTTGCTTTTCAGGAAATCCGTGGTGGTAAACCGGACTTATGGCCTAGCTACACAGCGTGTTTGGACCGAAGGCCGAGAAATATTGTAAGTATGAGATTTTGCTTTTGGCCTGTTTGGGGGTGTTATGCTTTTGGCGGGTCTTGGGGCATTCCTGGGAAGGTCTAATACGGGATAGAAGTGGTTGGGACAAAATCAGCGCTGATTTTTTTTTGCTATTTCTGGCATTTTGCTCAATGTAGCGTTTTCGGGGGCCTGTTTGGGGGGCTTCCTGGTGTTTGTGGGTGGGTTTCGGGGTCTGGGAGCACTGCTGGGACACTCTAATCTTGATTGCATTTGCTTTTCAGGAAATCCGTGGTGGTAAACCGGACTTATGGCCTAGCTACACAGCGCATTTGGACCGAAGGCCGAGAAATATTGTAAGTATGAGATTTTGCTTTTGGCCTGTTTGGGGGTGTTATGCTTTTTGGCGGGTGGGTTGGCGGGTCTTGGGGCATTCCTGGGAAGGTCTAATACCGGGTAGAAGTGGTTGGGACAAAATCCACGCGGAAAAGCCTTTTGGCACTTTTTGTAACTTAGGGTTCGTTAGGGTTAGCCCTAGCAGCAGGATTGCATGTGTTTCGGGGTGTTCTAGATTTTTGCAGCTGAGTTCTGGGGTCTTAGAGCACTTGTGAGAATGTGTAATTTTGGTTGCAAGCCATTTGAAGAAAATCCATGGTGGGAAAGGGGGGATTTGGCATAGTTAAAGAAAACCTTTGCCACTATTCTTAACTTAGGGTTCGTTAGGGTTAGCAGTATTTCTATTGCATGTGTTTGGGTGGGGGGGTTTTCGAGTCTTGGAGCGATGCTGGCTATGGATACTTTTGCTTGGTTGCTTGCAAGTGGTTTGAATACAATCCACGGTGGGTAAGGGGGTATTTGGGCCTACTTTTACTTTCAAAGTACGTTTTGTCACCAGTTTTCTTCTAGGCCTCGTTTTTGGAGATTTGATTGGGGGTCTTCTACATTTTTGAGACTGGCTTTAGTAAGGGTCTGGGTGGGAGCACTGCTGGGAAGATCTAATTTTGTTCTAAAACACAGTTTGCAGTACACCTAGCTTGAGGGGAAAGATTCACTACAATTATTTGCCCATACTTATTTATCCTTCAAAAGGTGACTCAGACAGAATACACACTTTCAAAAATATTGTACTGTCTACTAGGAAAATCAAAGTGTGACTTTTTGCACTCCACAGCCTACATACCTTATATTTATTTATCAGTGGTGTTGTAATAATATATCACTTCCTGTTTTTCGTTGAATAATTACAGGCCGGGTTTCAGTCTGTGCAATGGGGAAAAAAGGATGGAGTCAGGCTTCACATTAGCGAGCCCCAATTCAGCATCCGCCAGGCAGGCAGTGGACAGGGTGTCTTCTGGTCACCAACATTGATGGACGAAGCGTCAGATGGAATGGAGGAGTGCCGGTAATAAGAGGAATTTTTTTCTGCATGCAACTTACTTACCAAATTCAACAGGACAACTACAACAACATACAGATACAGTATCCATTGTTTCTTTCCATGACTGTGACTGCATTTCTTGGATCTCTCTCTGCTTCTAAATTGATCCCTTAACACATCACTTAGTCCACTCCACTATCACATCTGCACCACACATAGTCATTTGTAAGTGCTCCTACGTAATTCGCAAGTCGCAGCACGCCCCAGCCCGTAGAGGACTGGGATGGCCCCAATGATGAAGCATGTCACCAAGGGGCAACCCTGGTGAGTGAGGGGACACGTAGAAAAAGAGCAATTTCTCCTTTTCTATCTACTATACCTTTCAGACCAACCCCATTGAGTGTTGTGAATGGATTTATAGTGACCAGCAAGGCTCTCAGGTATCTGGCAACAGAGACCTTATGTTGAATATAGTTATCAATAATTCCACGCACGCCCTGTACTGTCGCATTCTTTCTTCCACAGTTGTCGAAAGTACTACTTACTTTTCACTGACATGCATGCAGTAGTGCATGCACTTTCAAAGATTGATGGATAGGTTTTACCCAAAGATTTGTTTATGTTCAATTGTTTGTCCATGCTGTGCTTTTTTTACAGGGTGTCTTCTGGTGACCAACATTGATGGACGAAGCGTCAGCTGCAATGGAGGAGTGCCGCTAATAAGAGGAATTTTTTTCTGCATGCAACTTACTTACCAATTTCAACAGGACAACTACAACAACATACAGATACAGTATCCATTGTTTCTTTCTATGACTGTGACTGCATTTCTTGGATCTCTCTCTGCTCCTAAATTGATCCCTTAACACATCACTTTGTCCACTCCACTATCACATCTGCACCACACATAGTCATTTGTAAGTGCTCCTACGTAATTCGCAAGTCGCAGAACGCCCCAGCCCGTAGAGGACTGGGATGGCCCCAATGATGAAGCATGTCACCAAGGGGCAACCCTGGTGAGTGAGGGGACACCTAGAAAAAGAGCAATTTCTCCTTTTCTATCTACTATACCTTCCAGACCAACCCCATTGAGTGTTGTGAATGGATTTATAGTGACCAGCAAGGCTCTCAGGTATCTGGCAACAGAGACCTTATGTTGAATATAGTTATCAATAATTCCACACACGCCCTGTACTGTCGCATTCTTTCTTCCACAGTTGTCGAAACGAAAGTACTACTTACTTTTCACTGACATGCATGCAGTAGTGCATGCACTTTCAAAGATTGATGGATAGGTTTGTACCCAAAGATTTGTTTATGTTCACAATTGTGTGTCCATGCTGTGCTACTTTTTCTTGTCTCCCAAAACCTTTCCCAAAAACCCCCGTACCCATCCATTTTTCAAACCCTAACCCTCTTCCCCCGGGCTGTGTGGTTTTGATTGATGTGTGACTAAATTACAGCAATAAATCCACACACTTGCTGGGGAGGATAAGGTGATAGCAACAGGCTGGTGAAGAAATCCGAGGTTATATTCTTACTCTGCTTGACAAAGACCCATGGCTAATGTCAAAGAACTTCAACCGAATTAGTAGTTATACTTTACCATTTGTTAGGCTACAATGTGGCACTGTTCTAGTGTACTGTCACCTGCTATATTCTCTATTGTACCGTTGTATTGCTCAGGAGGACAAACCAGATTTCATTTTCTTTTTTTTCATAGGCATGCAACTGCCACTGTGTCACACCACTAGTACCACCGCTATGAGGAAATTTTATCCGCCCAGGATTGCCAACCCTATTCGCTGTTTCCCGTGGAGCCAGCCCTGGGTCTAGCCCTACTTTCAAACACAAATTACAGGTAAGATAAGCGTTTGGTGGGAGGGAGTATAATGGAGTATTAGGAGAGACGAGAGACTGGCGGTAGTACTACTAAAGTCCTAGGACTCTTGAATTCACTTCACTTACTCTGTGAGAGGCACTTAGTGTTGAAAACATTTGGGCATTTACACTTAAAGGAAGAAAATGGAACTAAACTTTCAGGAAAACAAAGTTACTGTTAAACCCCCACCCACCAGGCAAGCAGTAAAAAACAGTTATGCTCAGATAAAGTTTGAAAAAGTATATTTATATCCCTAACAAAATAATCTCCCGCAAGACCCTCCCTAACCCCAACGGTTGTCCTTTAAAAGTCCCAAACCCAACTCCCGATTCCCACCCCCCAAAAGTCTCTAAAAAAGGGACAAGGGACACTATGGGTGGATGCTGTCAACTTTTTGGGCCAGGGCATCATGCTCCTGGCGGAGCAAGGCGTGCTCCACGCGGAGCCCCTCCAACTGGTTGGAAAAGTGGTGGAGCTCCTGCTGAAGGCGGGACACCCTCAGGGTACTGCGGCGCAGGCGTGCCTTGCAGTTGCAATGGCTGTGAGAGGCAGCTGTTGTCCTTGCTGCTCGGCAGCGGCGTTTGGCTTTGGCAGCCCGGCTCAGTCTGGCTGGAGCACTGTGCTGGGTGGCAGCCCGTGGGGGCACGGAGGCTGATGCAGACGACGTTGTCGTGGTCGACTGCACACTTTCGTCGTCCTCCAGGGCCACCAGCCGCCGATATTCTGCAACAGTGGCATCGATCCTCCGTTGCTGGGCCACTCTAGCCAGCTCCTTCCTCCTTGTTGGTTTGGAAGGAGCATCTATATGAAGAAAGAAAGACATAGTCTGTAACCAATGCTCTTTAAGATTAACTCAATCATTCAGCAGAAATTTGTGTTGCAGTACAACTAGCAACTTGCAAGCGCATTACATAACTATTGAGGCCAGTATCTATCTAACCTCCCACTTCTTCATCCTTGCTCTAACATTAGTGGGAGTTTAAGGAACAACAAATTCTACGAGCACTATGGACTTCCATTGGAGTCGACTATGAAAGTACACCAGTCTTATTCTTCTTCTTGTCTCTTGTTTAGGAAAATTGGTACGTTATCTTCTGCAAGCCGGCATAATGCCAGCGCAGTGAACTTGCACCCGAGAAAAAGAGACGCACGCCATGATGAGTGACCTAGACTTGCGTTACTGTACCGGTCCAGTACATGCAGGTGGTGAAGCTCTTACTTTTCTATTACGGGTGGCACTGAGAATACTCTGTTACAAGGGCTACTGCTTAATTAATTTAACTTTCACCCTACAGTGCAAATGAGTACTAGAAATGGAAAAATGAAGAAGATAAATAATCTGATTATCTATCACTTCACATGGGATGTTTTTGCTTACATATGGGATGACTGTAGGTGCTTTGCTTTTTATTGAGTGACCAGTGATACATCCACACATGAATGACTACTAAACTTATTAAGAGAGGTAGGGAGTGGCCACCGTAATAACCGGATCTATGCTGTGCTTGCAATACAAACTACTGCTACTATTGATGGTCGTATTTGGACAAAATTACAACTTCTTTTCCTTGCCTTTCCTACACTGGAATGGACGTGCGGGTGCAGTGTTACAAGCTCTTCAAAGTTACACTTAGTTCATCCACTGACCGTCTACTCTCTCTAGATCATGGGTACTCACAAACTTTCTCTCAGGGGCTAAATTTACAGTGTAGTTTGTGGCCGAGGGCCGCACTGGTGGGGGCGGAGTCAGAGGGGGCGGGACTAAAGCAAAACGAAAACTTGTGACCATGAGCTTGCACACAGGTCCCTGCAGCAGATGCCTTCATCCACTGAGCCGCCAGACCCAGCATTTACATACATCTCTCTCCCTCCTGCTCTCCCTCCTGCCCTCCCTCTCCATCTCTCTCTCCCTCCTGCCCTCCCTCCCCCTCTGTCATCTCACTGTGTGTGTGTCTGTCTGTGTCAGCCTTCAGCCCGGGCTGAGACAGCTTCCTCAACGCGCACACACAGACAGCCACACCAAAGTACTTAACAGGTCTTTAAAAGAACATTAACATATTATTGAGGCTTTGTTTGTTGTAGCGCCCCTGCATCTCCACCCTTACAATCACTGCTTGCCCGGCCCCACAGAGCAGAGGCTTTGTTCTATTTCACCTCTTTGTGGCCCTGCATTTCCACTCTGCTCTGTGGGGGCCGGGGGAGCAGTGATTGTCAGAGTGGAGATGCAGGGGCGCTAACAGGTGAAATACAACAAAGCCTCTGCTCTGTGGGGGCCGGGGGAGCAGTGATTGTCTGCAAGGTCTGCGCACCACCAAGGAAGGCTTGCCGGGCTGCCACCGGCCCGCGGGCCGTACTATGAGTACCCCTGCTCTAGATACACATATGCTATCTAAGAGTCAGATAGTAGCATGATCCAGGTATATTATGGACACATACAGTTTCTGTGTCACCCACCCAGGCTGTTGTCCTTCCACCAATCATTGCTTCATCATTCACCCAGCCATGCATCTCATATTCTTTCCTTCCCAGCCACGTCTTCAATCTCAATAAGTAAGGAATATATAAGAGCTTACCTCTGCCCGCCACCACCACCGTCTCAACTCTCACAGCCGGCACTGGAGCCGCCGCCTCCTCCCCTGAAGAATTGCCCTCCGCCTCCGTGTTGAGCACCACCACCTCCACGCTGGCCCCGCCACCAGATGTTCCACCTACAAAGTACATTTAAGAATGTTAGAATAAACCACTCACTAGTATTTGGTCTAGGAATGAAGACATGTGAAAACAATGTAATTTGTGACTGTCTACTCGAAAGTAAAAAAAAATGGAAGGGTGTTGTCTTGCTGCACTTTTTGGCACAACTGATGGACAGAAGATGGACTTCTAACAACAAGATCAAGTTGAAACCAGGTGAGAGCTCGGCCCGACCAATTAATTGTCAGCACTAACCACTTTTCCATTCTCAGTTAAACGTTTAGTTTTTTTATTATGACTTCATTTTAATAAATGTGTTTACTTTTAATAAAGCTTTTAAACTTAAATAGACTCTGTGTTTTTTGGTCCAGACTAGAGTGACTGAGCGAAAGGTTTTTCAATTTTTGCAAGCATGAGTCGGTGCCTCTGACACTTCTTGACTCTGACTCCGAGTCCGTACTCTTGAGCTACGTTGGATAATCATGATTGGGGATCAATCATCGATGAATTCGGGAGGTAAATGACTGTGCCACACTATGTAGTCAGTCAGTAAGGACATTGGGGGTTCAAAGTCTGTTATCACAGAGGTATGTGGAAACTCTAACAGCGCCTATTATAATTGATAAACTATGCACTATTTATTGTCCATAGTTCTGTTTCTGCAGAAGAATTGTCCCCGCAACAGTAGTGGTATGGATTGTCCTCCTATCCAAACCAAAAGGTAGTATCTTATTCTTTCTTGGTGGTCATTCACATTTTATAGTTGGGAATTTTCAAAGCAGATAGAACACTTCAAAAGACATTATGGACAATCCCAGAGGACTGCACTGCACTAAGTTGATAAGGCTATTGCTGACTAGAATGGGAGTTTCGCCAACCGTGCAATCTTAGTTAGCTACACAGACAGACTAATAAGAATAATCTAGTAATACCACAGGGAGTCATAGTAGAGGCAGGATAAGAATTTAGATACAGTCTACAAGAAGATCAAAGACGATTTTGAAAAAATCAAATGAGGAACGCTAGGAAAAATAAGTACTAGTCTAAAATGAAAACTTACTGGGGCCAGCAAAGGAGCCCTCGCCTGCCCGATCCTGGCCCTGTTCAACAGCATCCCCCGCCTGCTGCTCCTGTGTCCCCTCGCCCCTGGGGGGAGCTGACGTACAACATGAAAGAAAGAACAGAAAACATGGATGATTGTTGCTTGTCAATGTCAACCAAATCAAACATTTCAAAACAACAATAACAAAATATTTCCGCGAAATTATATTGATTAGGGTTAGTTTTCATTGATTTGCGGACCTGCGACTTCGAAAGTCACGTAACTCACTAAACAAAGTACTGAAAGGTTCACCTAGGACTGGCAGGCAGCAGTCCGCAGGCAAGACGGAAAGTGACAGACAAACTCCATTGTGATTTCAGTCAGATCAGTGACAACACTAACAGTTGCCTGCTACATAACCAGTCATTTAAATAGTCAAACTATCAATCCACGGCCACTATTTTTCTTATTGTCAGGGGTACAAAGGAAGGGGCAGATTTAAGCCACTTGCGGTTCTTTTGCTCCGTTCTTGCTTGACTTTTGGGACGCAGCAGCTAAACAAAAGAGGCGCCATGGTGCGGCGTATAATATTATAACAATGTGACGCATTTGGGAGATGCATCCCGTTATAAAGCCCTGCGCAATCAGGGGGCGTTCCGGCACAAATGAGGGCATTCCTGCGCTGGAACACATCCTAAAAGTGGCTGAGGGAAATCTACAAAATTTCAATCAGTCACCTTTAGGACAATGATGCGTCACACAAACCCTGCACCTGCTTGAAGCAGACGTACGGCTTGACCCAGCATTGGGGAGATAGGGTACCCCAGAGCATTGCTGGAGCTGCGCCATCGTTGCGACGCAACTCCAGCAGTAAAGCTTCGGTGACATTTTGGGCCCATGGTGCGCCGCATTGCAAATACGGCGCACCATGTTTGGTGGTGGTAGCGGGCCGCACAATTACTGGCGTATCCCTGCTACTTTGCAGGGATGCGACGGTAATTGCAATTCTGCCCCTTAGGGGCATACTTACTTACGCGTTCTGGCGCATCTCCAGAGATGCGCCAGATCAAATACGTCACGCAAAACTACCCTTGCAACATGGCAGATGCGCCTCATTTACAATGCGGCACGCCCTGGCGCAAGGGTAGGCACTTGCATGACGCATCTCGTCACGTAAGAGCGGCGCATCGCTGGAGTCACGTCGCCAATGCAATGCAACTCCAGTAATGCTCAGGGCCACCCAATACTTAACATGCTGTGTCAGTCCTTACGCCTGCTTCAAGCAGGCATAAGGAATTGAATTGACGTAGCAGCGTCGCAGAAGTGCCTGCGTTAAATCTTGTAGATTTCACGCAGGCACTTCTGCGAGGCGCACAGCCGCAGGACCGCCCACCCTGCGTACTAGGAACGCACCCATTGTGGCGCAGGCCCATGGCTTTATAACGGGACGCATCTCCCTAGATGCGTCACGCTGTAAATGACTCGCAGGGATGCGCCACGTTTATTCCGCTGTTGCGTCACGCAAGGCAACGTATACGTGGCGCAAGGGGCTTGTAAATGTAATCTGCCCCCTAGTGTCTAGCATTACGCAGTTCTGTAAAGTACACTCATACATAATAGTTACTCAGGCCAATGAGACCACAAAATAGAAAACAAATAAGCATAGTAGCAACGCCACTGAGAAGGAGAGCAGTGCACCTGAAATGCACAGAAGATTTTGAAATATAATTTAACTACAATGTAATCGTCAGCAGCATTATTGGCTTGCTCCATGTAAAAAACAAATATTTGCAATACAACAACACAGAGCAGGAGAAAACATAGTAGTGAGTGATGAAATAGCTACTACTACTCACCAAGCCCGGGGATCTCCAAGCCGAGCTGGTCCAGCAGGTCGCGCTCCCGGTCCAGGACGTCCGTCCAGCGGTGGGTGACCCTGCTGTAGGTGCGCTGGACCCCGGAGAGTTGGGACATTGCCCAGCACACCTTCTGCCACCGCTTCCGGCACTCCCGGATGTTGTAGCCGCCGGCCGCGTTCCTGCCGCCTCCCGCGATGGTCCTGGGCAGGCGGCGCTGGACGAAGTAGACCAGCGCGCCCACTTCCTCCGGGCTGAAGATCTCCCGTCGCGTCACCTGCTCCCCCCTCAATCGCCCGCATGCTGTCCTGGCACGGGGTCCAGGACTCCTCCTCCCCACTGCCGCTGCGTCCCTCAAGTGCCTGGGCAGCTTCACGGCGCCTGGCTTCACCATGGTCTGGGCAGGTAAGGTAGGAAGTAGAAAATTAAGAAGGAATAGGATAGGGAAGAAGAAAAGAAAAGAGTTTAAAAAAGTAGTTTAAAAGTAAACAAAAATAGCAGAAAAGACAAAAATATACAGCTAGGAAAAGAGAGGGATAGATAAGAAGCAAAATCGTTCGAAAAAAAACTGAAAACAAGCAAAGGATGGCAAAGATAGCAAGAGGATAAACACCATGCCCAGACACAGGAAATGAATGAAAAACAAGATGGCCGCCCGTTCACTAGCGCGAAAGTAAGTTCGCACGCGATTTTCCTCACGATCTCGTGCGAACTTGTACTCGCAATGCGCTTACTTCGTGAGATTATACATAGCGGGCGGAAACGGAAATACGTCACGCAAACAAAATGGCCGCGCCCGTACTCGACCTTGGGGTAAATTCGCGTGTTGCGCTGCAAGCGGCTCGCGAATACTGGAAAAAAACTCGCGAAATAACACGCCGCAAAAAAAATAAAGCTCATTCGCATGAATTGGCGGCTTCCGCGGTCGGTTTCGCACGATGCCAAGCCTCGCAAATAGCGCGAAATTACCGAAAAACGATTTTTGCAAAAGCAAAACAAATGAGCAGGTGCAAAAGGTCAATCTCATGATTTGTAACGATTCCCTGTTGTGCTTCCTGAGGGGGCCCTCCAGAATTCGGTTGCCTGCTTGCAACTATTGTGTGACCCTGCTCTGACCTTAACTGTATGCCACAAAGGTCCTGATTTACAGCTAAGGGAGCAGACAAGCAGGTGCCAGGCTGGAACTTCAAATTCAGTGACACATTAATTAGCCCCTAATTCATTATTGTCAGTTGGGGCAGGGCAGGTGTTGTTAATAAACTAACCCTAAATTAATTCATGTCAGTTGAAGCAGGGCAGGTGTGCTTGCTTTTCCCCCCCATCTTCTACAGTGATGATGAACCAGACGGTGGCATTTATGTAACAGAGGGTGGCATGGGTCAAAGAGAGGGTGGCAGTGGTGACACAGAGGGTGCTGGGAGGCTGTGATGATGAACCAGATGTAGAAACAACATAGTCGCGACCGTTGCGAGCCGACAAGTGTGTTCGCAATTGCGAACTAGTACCAAATCCTCGCTAACTGGCAGAAAGACTTGCGAACACAAAAAAAAAATCTGCAAATTCGCGGGAATTCGCGGATTTTGCGGATTGCGAGTTCGCAAATTCGCTAAATTCGCGAACGCCAGATACGCAAAATTCGCCCATGCTTAATTTCCTTAAGACCTTACACTTGTCAGGAATATAGGTAGAGCATGGCTAAACCCTTAACATCCAACACTCTCCGCCCTCTTTTGCAAGAATGTCTTATGCAAGACGATTCTGCATTACCTTGGATCTCCACCATTTTAGGAGCTACAGCCAATAAGCAACTTGGTGTACTTGTGGGCAATTTATCCACAATTGTGGACAATTTTCTAATCTTGAGATCATTCTAGATTACACCTACAGTTTGAATGATTGCACCATAAAATGTCTCCCACAATTTCAGCACCACTACTACCTCATTTACTTCTGGATTTTGTCTCCAATATAGGATCCTTTAAATGCTCCACAATATAATTCTTTGGGAATACTACTCCTAAAAATCTTGTACAATACCATTCCATGGGTACTTTGAAATATGATTGTTCCCTACCAAAAAAAATAAACTCCTGGAATAATAGGATCTTGTCCTTCCAAGAACCGAAGGCAAACTCCTACATACTTGAAAATATGATAATAATCCTTTTGTTCCATGTAAATAGTGTCAAGAGAAGATTTATACATACTCACACATAATTTCCCTTTGTGTTGCCCATCTAGATGTAATGCAGGCATAACTCCTAAATCTTCATGATTTGCTTCTTCCGCATACCACTGTCTTTTATATTTCTGATCCTCTCCTTTTTTCCCCATTTCATTAATTGCTCTATTACAGGCTTATGTTAAATCTCATAATTTCTTCTCAACCTCAGTTAAGGAACATGTCAAATTGTGTCTATTAGCATAAAGCTGGGTCCAGTGTCACTTTTGACCTAAGGAGATTGTAAACTATCTCCATTATCTAATTATGACAATGTCTATTAAAATTGTTGAGCAAAGGAACTTCAGAAGGTACCAAATCATAACTTGAAAAATATTATGAGAAATATCCCATTCCATAAACCAGATTTAACAGAAGCCTGCACTTAACACCATATGTAAGAGGAATATGGTGATAGGTAATTCCGTATGAAACTGACACAGGCACCTGCTTACAGGCATCAGAGTCTCTTGCATCCATAGTGTCAATGTTTTTATAAAGCAAATTAAAATAAGCATTTAAAGTATAATCTCCTCTAGATAGGTCTACATGCAAAGCTTTATAAACATGTGCATACAAATTATCGCCGTTAGGATGCAGGATTTTAGGGGTTAACACTAGGCGTAGTCTCAGCTCCTGTGGAAAATGTAGGTGAGATAATCCTACAGGGAGAATAATTAATACTACACTTGCAGCTATTAACACACCTGCTGATATGAATCTACGCTTATTGTGTTAATCACTTTCCATGACTCCTCTATAATTAGACCGTTTAAACAAAAAGTTGTAGCAAGCAGATTTCTTCAGTGTGCTTTTACTTATGCAATGACAAACAAAGACCATAAACCATTTGATGCAAGCATTTGCAAAGTCTTCATGAGTCTTCCTTAACCCTACTCTGTGCTTTTCTAAATGACACCCTTATGCTCCTGCAGCAGCCTCAGGCCTCGGTAATCTTTTTAATTCCTTTAACAATGGTTGTTCAATTGTCTTTTATTCAAAAGCACATTTCAAAATTCGATCTAGAAATCAAGCTAAGGATAAACAGCCACAAGTATATATTTATGGAGGGACAGTTGGAATTTCACTTTTATCCTCCAGATCCTAAACTTCTCTCTCCCCTTTTTCTGCAGCAAAGAATGTCCATTCGAGAGATGAGTACCTCTGACGTGGCAATACATCTCTTTCTGATTTCCTGAGCACAGGTTGTTCACTATCACTCAAGCCAGAATCCTCAGTATCCTCAGGGATAGTACTCAGTTCTCGTTCTATTGGCAATCTTGATCTCTCTCTTTTTTGCCTTCTCTGCCAATGGTCCTCAGCTTCTACTTGGTGCAGCACACCACTAGGCCCTTTGTCAGGGTCTGATTCTGGATCATCTATTGGTTTAGGTCAAGACTCTTCAACTGTAGTTCATCATGACCACCCTCAGGCAGAGGTTGACCTGCCACAGGCTCTTGCCAAGTCTCTGTACTCTGTGCATTCTCTTCTCACGGTCTCTCAGTTGTGGGTTGCACTGCAGGGAGGGGTACTGTCACCATCAAGAGCACACTCCACTCTTTTACTGTTGGCTGCAGTTGCTGAGACCCCTGCATTTAACAGCTGTATTCACCACTAGGATAGAAATATTTGGTGCAGTCTACGTCATCAAAGCTCCAAGCAGGTCTTCCATACATGTTTCTTTATTCACCAAAACCCAGTCGCTGCGACTGAGGTCATGGCACTGCTCCAGACTCAGAGAGGCGGCAACAGCTTCAACCTGGCAGGACACAGAATGGACGACGTCAGCTAGTCCCTTGCAGTAGTCAAGAGTCATCTGCAATGTTCATAAGTGCACTTGCAGGCACTGCAAGCAATCTCATTGCTCTCCCCATGATTATCTCATGCAGGGATATTCAATTTTTTTTGTCTGGAATATTTCTGAGACTCATCAACACAAGAGGCAAAGCATCTGGCCATTTCAGAGATGCCGATGCACAAATGTGTTCGCCGTGTATTTTCCTCTGGCGATATCGCCCAACACACTCATTACCACTTTGATTGCCTCAGTTAGTTTCATGCTGTTACTCACGCATGTGCTAACTCCTGTGGATTAGACAACCAGTTTACCTAGTGCGTGACTTTTTCTGACATTGAACAAGCCCTTACACTACAGCTCTTTAACAGGCTTCCCTGTTTTCTTTTTTCCTCCTTACAGGCATTGTATTTACATTCAGGCAATTATTTGCTCAGTCCTGATGATGATCCCACTATTCCTTGTGCATTGGATCGAAACTTCGTCGACCAACTCAATAGTGCCACGCTTAGCCAATGTATAAAAGTAGTGTGGTTACTATTTTGGATAGCTTGTTCATTTACTGATCTCTCTAAGCTTCCTTTCTCTTGTTTTGCCTGGAATTTTTCAAGTTGAATGATTTTTTGTTTCATGTCCTATGTACTGGATGCAGGAGTGCCTCCCGCTCTATTGTTGTTCATTTATGTTTAATTAATTCTATCCAATATATTAAAATCCCTTGTCCGGCTGGACATTGCATACCTATAGCGCCTAGCTGGGTCTATATTTCATTTGTCACTGTATAAATTGCTTTTCTAAGGACCATTGTTTAATGATATATATGATGCAAAAACTTTGGCTTTCAACATGCCATTGACCTGTTCCACTAGAAGCCTTTGCAATCTCTGTTCCACCTGCAACGTTGCACACAACATTTTCAGGACCTCATTATTGAAATGATTTCCACTGTCCGACTCAAGTAAAGTGGGGAAACTGAACCTTGGTATGAACATGTTTTTGAATATGTGTTTCAAGGGTTACATTACACTGAAAGGAGGTCTGTCACTCTGTCACAAGGATGGTGTCATCAGTGATGTCATGAGTGATGTCACTGACCATGTCATGAGTGATGTAATATGTGACATCATCAGCAGTGCATATAGTGATACCAACTAACTATAGCGTGGGAATTTCAATGGTTTTATGTCAGTAAAATTTCCAGGTAACTATAACTGGTGTGAAACCTATGCTTTTTTCAGTGAATATATATATATATATTTCCATCAACATTGCCCTCAGCAACGTGAGGTTACTCAGCAACACTCTGCCATCCGGCTTTGATATGCAGGCAGCCTTTCACAAACACCATTTCTCCTTCTTTTGACGACGCGTTTCAAGGCAGAAAGTCTCTTCTTCTAGGGCTGCAATTCAACACATTAAAGGTTCGCATTTTTCATTAACTGACTTTATTTGTTTCCATGACCCCCAATGGGCGTAGCTTAGTGCAAAGTCCATAGTGCATTATGGGGCACATGGAGTCAAAGATGTGAGTTTAATTTTTTACTTTTGTAAGTTTCAATGTGTTGTTTAAAATAAAGCATGTTTAATCCTTTAGTAGGCGATGTTTGTGGAAGCTGGCTCATTACGCATTTGAATGTTGCGCCATCAAGGTCCCTAGCGGTTCAGAACCAGCTTCTCCCAGCTGGCAAGGATTTCCACCCCAGCTGGTAACGTTGCTCCTCTCCACGGCCGGGCCGCCGTGTGTGATATTTCCATCAAAATTGGACTCAGCAATGAGAGGTCACTCAGCAACACTCTGCCATCCCTACAAAATGTTAACTTTGACTTTCTCTTTGTGCTGCTTTCATTTGTACCACCATCAATTTCTCCTACAAATGCTTCTGCTTCATTTCCAATTCATCACTTCAATATTTGACATATATGAAACTGAACTCAGACAAGACGGAAGTCCTCATCCTCGGCCCATCCATCTCCACCTGGGACGACTCCTGGTGGCCCTCTGCACTGGGCACCCCCCCCCCCAAGCCCACGGACCACGCACGCAACCTGGGCTTCATCCTTGACTCCTCCCTCACGATGACCAGGCAAGTCAACGCCGTTACTTCCTCCTGCTTCCACACCCTCCGCATGCTCCGTAAGATCTTCTGCTGGATCCCCAATGAAACCAGAAAGACAGTCACCAAGGCCCTCGTCACCAGCCGTCTGGACTACGGGAACGCCCTCTACACTGGGACCACTGCCAAACTACAGAAAAGACTCCAGCGCATCCAGAATGCATCAGCACGACTCTTCCTGGACATCCCCAGACACAGCCACATCTCCGCCCACCTGAGGGACCTGCACTGGCTCCCCGTCAGCAAAAGGATCACATTCAGACTCCTCACCCACACAAGGCTCTCCATGACTTGGGTCCCGAATACCTCAACAATCGCCTCACATTCTACACGCCAACCCAACTCGCTCTACCAGCCTCGCCCTCAGCACCGTCCCACGGATCCGCAGAACCACCACCGGAGGAAGATCCTTCACCTACCTGGCGGCCATGGAACACCCTCCCCGCCCACTTACGACTCACCCAGAATCATCTCTCCTTCAGGAAGCACCTCAAGACCTGGCTTTTCGAGCAGTAGCGCCCCCCCTTCTCCCAGCGCCTTGAGACCCTCGCGGGTGAGTAGCGCGCTCTCTAAATGTTTTGATTGATTGATTGATTGATTGACATACCTTAGAATCTCATCAAGCTAATTTCAACTCCCAACCCCTTGAGAAACAAAATATCCCATGTCTTTAGCTTTAAGAGTCTTCATTCCACTGTGTTGTTTAAACACTTGCCACAATACCTCATAAAAGGCAAGCACTGACTCTTTAGACTCTTGAGTAGTCCTGTCAATCTTGACCCAATCAATGTCTTTAGCAGGTATTTTCCCTTTCAAAAAGGTCATCACCTGTTCATACTCTTTCATCGCCAACAATGACGGGGCATGTGTTGCCAGGTTTCCATGAGGTACCTTCTCTGGCCACACTTTAATTACCTTATATTCTGCTCACAAATCACTCTGTACCACAATGTCAAAGAAAGTATTGAAATCCACCCAGAAGACTTGTGAAATCTTCACAAATCTCCCAACCTGTGTACACCATTCAAAAGCAGAAATCATTAGTTAATGACACAAGATCAATACTAATCCAAGGCACATGGACATAACCTCCACCGGGCACTTCCATCAAGGGGAAATTCAAAGCATTTTCTTCATCCTTTAAGGACAGAGTCAGCTCTTCCTTTGGGTTCTTTAGATCTTTCTTCTTCGCTCAACTGCCTTCTCACTTCTCCAGCTCACTCCATTTTCAAATTTTACCAATTAGTTCCTTAATCTGTATTTTCATTACTGGTGTTCTCATACTGCAAATGTCAAGTCAAGTCAAGTCATGATGAAGCTTTATTCGGTGCATAAAAAATTACCATAAAAGCACAAAACACATACAAAGCATAATATTTACAGTGGATTACAGAATAAAAAGCTACCAGAGAATAACAGACACGATAATTTAAAAACACATACTTTTCTTTGCTTTTACAGATTGAATTAAAAATGTAGCAGTTAAAAAACAGACATCGACATGTTGCAAGTTTAAAATAAGACTCATGGCCTGCATAACTGTGCGTACTCCATACTTTAAAAATAGTGGCTTTTAAAAAGTAGTACGAAAATTCATATACAGTTTACAGGTCAAAAGAAAGTGCAAAGTGCTTTGTCTAGATACACCCTCACACATACATGGCCCCTGCGGATTTTTTTTAAGGGTTGGCAGAGCTACTAAATGATGTGCTACACCAAACTTCAGTCTGGTAAGCACACACTTGTGAGATGGCCTAGTCACCCATATTAAGTAAAGGGGAAAACCTTCAGCAATATTGTAAAATGTGACAGTTGATAAAGATCCGTTAGCAGCAGCTCTCTTTCTCATAGAAAAGGCCAACAATTTAGATTTCAACTCAGCCTTTGGGATTAGAGCCGCAGCACCAGGGTCAACCAAGACATTTAAATTAAAAATCTCAGAAAAACAACTGATCACATATTTTAGCCAGGGAATATAAGAAAATGTATCCAACAAGAGACAACCCTAGATGATCGATCTAGTGAAGGTTTTTTCCTCCTGAAGCCAGATTGACCGCCAGATCATTAATGGCCTCAGGGACAATTGATCGATCAGGATGTTGGTGTCTGTTTCCTGGTGAATTAACTCGGTTGAAGCAGAAGTTTGTAACGACAGGAGCTTTTTCAGAAATTTTTTTTCCTCCTGCTGCAACTTATGGTCGCACCTGTGCCCCCATACACCGGCTTCATAAAGATAGTAACACACCTGGCTTGATAGATCTTAAGCATATCATTTGTACGTCGGTCCCCCACCTTATGAGCAAATCTAAAAAGACCATGTGCATTTTTAGCCATTTTGATGCGGATGTTTTTAAATTCGTTAGATCATGATCTATCTTTGAAGAAGGTTATACCGAGATAACAAAATGTATCCACCTGACGCACCTTGACGTTATCAATAAAAAAAACAATTAGAAGCTTTACTTTTAGCCCCACATGTCATGTTAAACATTTTCCCTTTGTTAATTTTTAGTTTTCTATCACTGATAAAAGTGAAAAATCTGTTAATCAAGCGTTGTAATTCTAACGGTGTTCTGGAGAGCAGGACAGCGTCTTCGGCGTATAATAACACCGGTACTGGAATTCCATTGATCATGGGGGCGTCTGCTTTAACACCTTTTAAAATCTCGTCAATTCCATTCATAAATAAGATAAAAAGGAGGGGGGCCAATACACAGCCCTGTCTAATCCCTCTTTTGACACCGAATTTTGGGGTGCATTCACCATTAGTGCCAAAGCGCACACAAGTTGATAATTTCCTATACAGTTCAGCCAGAAAGTAAATTACGCCCTCTGGTGCTCCTAACTGTAACAAGGTTGACCATAAAATATAATGGTCAACCATGTTGAAGGCACTACTCAGGTCTGCAAAGCAGAAGTAAATTGACCCTGGTTTGGCTTCAGTATATGTCCTGATCAATAGATCAAGGTTTAAGCACTGCTCGAGTGTGCCCCTGCCCTTTTTGAATCCAAACTGACTATCAGCGAGGATGCCCTCTTCCTCTGCCCATTCCTCTAACCTTGCTAGCATAACGCGACTCATAATCTTGACTGAAGAGTCAAGAAGAGAGATCGGGCGGTAATTTTTTACCTCAGACCTACTGCCCTTTTTATGTATAGGGACAAAATATCGAGTAAAAAATATAGACTAGCCAAAATATCGACCAGACATAATATAGACTACAAAAATATTGAGTAATATCAATATTAATAGCCAAAATATCGAATCAAAAATATAGACTAGACATAATATCGACTAGATAGAATATAGACAAAAAAAAATCGAAAATAAGGTAGTTATTAATAATTTTTAATAATTGTGTAATATAAATCTGTAGCGGGTTGTGGCTTTATAGGGAAATAGGGTGGGAAGTAATTTAATCATAATTAATTAATTATGTAAATTAATAATAATTGTTAATTAATTATTAATTGGTAAATAATTAAAATATAATTTGTTAAAAATAATAAATAATTAATAATTAATTTTTAGTAAATTATTTACTGTAGCAGGTTGTGGGTTTATAGGGGAATAGGGTGGGAAGTAATTTTATTATAATTAATTAATTATGTAAATTAATATTAATTGTTAAATCATTATTAATAGGTAATTAATTTAAATATAATTGGTAATTAATTATAAATATTTAATGGATAAATAATTAATATTTAGTAAATCATTTTCTGTAGCGGGTTGTGGGTTTATAGGGGGATAGGGTGGGAAGTAATTTAATATTAATTAATTAAATATGTTAATTAATAATAATTTTTAAATAATTATTAATTGGTAATTAATTAAAATATAATTGGTAATTAATTATAAATATTTCATTGATAAATAATTATTATTTAGTAAATTATTTTCTGTAGTGGGTTGTGAGTTTATAGGGGGAAGGGAAGTAATTTAATAATAATTATTTAAATATGTAAAATAATTAAAATAGTTAATTGTTAATTAATAGTCATTGTAAACCCCTACGCTATCCAGCGCTTTCTCTACTGTTGCACCCACTGGAGTGGGAATAGTAATTTTAACCCCTACGCTATCCAACGCTTTCCCTACTGTTGCACCCACTGGAGTGGGAATAGTCATTTTTACCCCTACGCTATCCAACGCTTTCCCTACTGTTGCACCCACTGGAGTGGGAATAGTAATTTTAACCCTTACGCTATCCAATGTTTTCCCTACTGTTGCACCCACTGGAGTCGGAATAGTAATTTTAACCCCTACGCTATCCAACGCTTTCCCTACTGTTGCACCCACTGGAGTGGGAATAGTAATTTTTACCCCTACGCTATCCAACGCTTTCCCTACTCTTGCACCCACTGGAGTGGGAATAGTAATTTTAATCCCTCCGCTATCCAATGTTTTCCCTACTGTTGCACTCTTTGGAGTGGGAATAGTAATTTTTACCTCTACGCTATCCAGCGCTTTCCCTACTGTTACACTCACTGGAGTGGGAATAGCCATTTTAACCCCTCCGCTATTCAATGTTTTCCCTACTGTTACACTCTTTGGAGTGGGAATAGTAATTTTTACCTCTACGCAATCCAGCGCTTTCCCTACTGTTGCACCCACTGGAGTGGGAATAGTAATTTTTACCCCTACGCTATCCAGCGCTTTCTCTACTGTTGCACCCACTGGAGTGGGAATAGTCATTTTAACCCCTACGCTATCCAACGCTTTCCCTACTGTTGCACCCACTGGAGTGGGAATAGTAATTTTTTCCCCTACGCTATCTAGCGCTTTCCCTACTGTTGCACCCACTGGAGTGGGAATAGTAATTTTTACCCGTACGCTATCCAACGTTTTCCCTACTGTTGCACCCACTGGAGTGGGAATAGTAATTTTTACCCCTACGCTATCCAGCGTTTTTCTACTGTTGAATTCACTATAGTTGTTACAATAAATTTTAACCATTTTGCTATGCTACGGTAAAAATGTTATATATGTTTAGTAAATAATATGTATTTATATATATATATATATATATATATATATTTATTATTTTTGTTATATTTTTATTTAATTTACATTAATTATTTATTAATATTACATTTATTTAATCATTTTAACTAAGTTTATATTAAATATATTTATTATTACATTAGTTTTAACTTAATTTAAAGACATATAAAAAAAATGATATTTTGACAGTCTATATTATTTCCAGTCGATATTTTAGAGTCGATATTTTTGTACTTACCTGTATAAAGATAGAAACTCGATATTTTGTCACTCGATATTTTCTCATCGATATTTTTCCAAGTCGATATTAATGGGCTCGATATTATTTCAGTGATCCGCCTGGTACATAAGTGGTTAAACTAGGCCGGTTCATTTTTACGCTGACCCCCTTTAGGTTTGGTGAACCTGGCATCGATAAATTTGGTAATATCGTTAAAAGCACCTAAAACCTGTTCATAATCGGCACATTTGTCAAGCATGAAAGAGATTTCTCCCATACAATCCCCAACAATAGAGCCAATTAATTTGGTAGCTTTATCCCCAACCCATCTTAAACTAACTCCGTTAGGTCTATGGGGCTCCAGGTTGGAAACTGTGGAACCCACGTTGACCAAACTGTGACCCCATAGGGAGGTTTTCAAAATTATACAATTATGGTCACTTAGGGTAGAAATTTCAATCCTAGGAGGAGACCAACAGGATGTAACATTGGAGGAGACGATCACATGGTCAATAACCGAACTGGAGCACAAGTTCTTAAATGAAGGAATAGTTTGGCCATTTTCGTCTTTTAGAAACCCCAGGTTTCTATATCATAGCAGCCCAAGAGATTATTTAAAGCCTCCCCATAACGGTTGTGTCCAAAATGTAAATCATCCATGCCGGCATCATCTGTAAACCCACATATTTTCCCCATAGGCAGTTCACATAATGGGGTATTGAAGTCTCCAACCCAGATAAAATCAAAAGAAACATTTACATCTGAAATTTAATTTTTGACAGTACTAGCCAGATCATCAACAACTTCTACACTGGAGTTATCGAAAATGTTATTGTAATAATTTATCAGAAGAATGTTATGAGCATGCCCCTCTAATAACCAGAGGATCTGGGCATGCACTCCAACCGTAAAATACTTTTTTACAATGATCGGGCGCTTGATAGATACTAGGATTAATAGACCGCCTTTGGCTCTCCCTGGTCCATTCCCCTGCGCCTGCAAACTATAAGAAACAAAACCCTCATAGTTTACTTCTTCCCTACACCAAGTTTCCTGGAAACAATGGATATCATAGCTATTAATAAAATCTGACCAGCCCAGGCCATTCCCTTTAGATTTCAGTCCAGCAACATTCCAGCTAGTAATGATAATCCCCTTACTCCCTGAACAATCCCTATCCAATGGCAGGGTTACAGTGGGGCTATCTATTTCCCTTTGATTTCCCAAAGGCAGGCCCTCATGGTCATTCAACAGATTGAAATTCCCCGGCCTAGTTAACGTAGAAACTGTAAGGCTTTCGGTTATTCCGATTACCAGGGTATTATTATCCTCACTCCTGGGCAACCGGTTGTCCGGGATAAGTCAATCATTGGAGTCCAAGCTGTTTAAAGCATGGAAGCGAATTTGTAGTGGGATAGCTAGACCTGGCCTAAGAGAAGGTGAGAACGGCCTCTGTTGATTAGTATCAGTGGGTATTGCATTACTGAGGTGACTATAAAAGAAGCCAAGTGGACGTACACCCACACCGTTTTCTACAAACGGTAGGGAGGCTGCTCTAAGCAGAACTGTAGCAACGTGTTGGGGGTGCTTAAAATTAATAATAACACAGTCCCCCGAACTAGTCTTTCTAGAGTCACCAATCCAGTTAACCCTTCTAGTAGTTATTATGTCATTAGAGTAAGCAATTGGGAAGCCACAGTGTTTGTGTAACCAGGAAACAGATGTATTCTTCAGAGAATCGTGAGATTCCTGTTGGGGCTGGCTTAAGTGGATGTCAACCGGGGGAACATTAGTTAGAACAACCACGTAGGGGGTGCAATCTGGAGGGAGATTGATAAAACATCTTCTCCTCACTCCTGTCCACCCCCCATTTGTTCTCACCTTCAGTAGATAATTTGTTTCCTTGGCTCGTTTGGTTTCCCTGAATCACTGTGGGCAACTGGGCTGGTATGACTATTTGGTTTACCCTGGTCCCCCCCTCAGGTAGTAATACTACTTCCTTGCTTACATTATTACCCATTTTTATGACCTTGTTAGTTTCGGCCAGGGCAATATGGGTCTTCAGGAGGCCACCCAGTCTAGTTACTTCGTTTGAGACCTGATCTAATTTGGCTACTAATGGTTTAATAATCAATTCCATTTTAGCTTCAATAATGCTAACTAACAAATTGAATTGCTCAGGGTTCAAAGTAGACATCCCCTCCTTTTCTGGGGTCTCAGTTCCCACTAACTTTTTTGGCGGTATATCCACTCTTTTAGTTTTCTTAGTACCCCCCCGTTTATTTGGAGGCTTCCTGCATGCCCTTACTACTCTACGGACCGGGGAAGGTTGTTGTGAGGACTCAGAGGGATCATCTGGCTTGATACTGGAGAAACTAGAATATCATTGGCAATTTTATTATTTATTATGGCCTGGTTGCCTTCTTCACAGCTTTTATCTAGCGTTGTTATATCAAAAGAGGTGGGCACATTAGTGGGGGAGGCAGGGGGGCTACCCCGGCTTAATGAGGCTCCTCGGTCATTATTAATTTTATTTACTAGTTTGACTAAGTAGTTATCCATTGTGGCTGATGCTGAGGTAGTTTTAGCGGATCGAAGTTTAGACATAGTTTAAGCTTTATACGGGAGCAACAAAACCAATATTTAAAACACCACAGCTATCATGAATCGCTCGGATTAGAAAAGTAATACAGATATTACGATGATATGACTAAAACATAGTAATCTCACGGGAAATAGGAGATAAGACTTATCTGAGACTGCCAGGGTCCATGGCCCAGCCCAGCCGTGTTCAGCCCCGGACTGCCACAGACTGTCCCGTGCTTCTCCCGGGCGCTCCTGCACGCGACTCGCGTTGCGAGAGGCGTTCCGCGCTCTTACAGGGCCTCCGGTCGCATCGGCAGCATCAGGAACTGTTCGCCGGTCCCCGGGGGAGCTGGGTAGTGTAGTTCAGTATGTCTGAACTACGGCCGTTGCCCTCACAGCTGATGGTGAAAGGCCGTTCCCCTCACGGCCGTAGTGCTGTGGATTGCGTACCATTTCCCTCACGGCTGGATTGATGGCCCCTGGAGCGCTCGCCGCTCCGCGCTCTTACAGGGCCTCCGGTCGCGTTAGCAGCGTCAGGAACTGTGCGCCGGTCCATGGGGGAGCTGGGTAGTGTAGTTCGCTATGTCTCGCGTTGCCCTCATGGCGGATGGTGAAAGGCCGGTCCCCTCACGGCGGCAGTGCTGTGGATTGCGTGCCATTTCCCTCAAGGCTGGATTGATGGCCAAATATCAATTTTATCAAAATATACACAGTAACTTTTCTGCAATGATTTAGTTATACTTAAATTCACATCATACTTCCCAGCTAATTCAGACAGTTCCTCATGAGCTTTTCCTGCACATCTGGTCACAATTTTACACAGGAATACAAGTTCATTCTCTTGGTAAGTATCTAATTGAGAAAAATCAGTTAGTGCCTAATATTATCTCATCCAGTTCTAACTTTAGTTTGACCACATCCATTGCATTTTCCCTTGACGGGTGTGAATTTTTTCCCTGCCTGATCTTGAACCTTCACTTTCTCTTGGGGACTTGTTGAACAATCTTATTAAAATATTTCATTCTCTGGAATAAATACAATTCTGTACTAAAGAGGTATTGGACGCCATCCCTTCCCTGGGACTCCTATTGGTGACACTCTGGGGTGAGTTCCAAAAAGACATGTCAAAATGTTGCGATCTTTAGGTGGACTCTCCTACAGCAGTAAATCATGTCTGATTGATGGTTGATGATGTAGAGACATAAGAAAGAGTATTCAGCTGAGTTGAAAGTAACACTTCCTTCCATTACTGGTACCCCAGGAGCATTATGTGACATATCTCCTTCAAAAGGTATTGTCAAAATATGTGTTGTGTTTCCCACCGACCTTGGTTTGTACAAAGGAACTGCTGGAACCATAGTAAATGGAACAGCAATTGCATCTAGGACCTTGGGACCAGTGGTGTTAACATGAAAACTAAGCCCTCAACTCACTCCCATCAAATTCAGTGTGGTATTTACTAGTGCAGTGGCTACTTCAGAGTTTCCACTAGTAACTGTACCATTCAATCCTCCAGGCTGGACCACGTTATATGGGGGTGTACTTGTTGATGACAGTACATCGCCTGCACTCTCTGGGTTTTCTGTCAGTCTCCTTCTTTACTTTTCTCGTGTTCTTCATTCGTCAATATGGCTTACAATATAGTTCCCTCTATTAAATAAGTTCTCGATTTCTGCTGTTCTGCATCCCATCTGGCATCAGCAGAGTTAAGCTCTGCCTTTTTTACTTTTCCCCAAAATGTTTTCCTTTGCCTAACATGAGCTGCAGCCTCCCAAACATTAATTGCTTCATATAGTGCAGGACAATGAGGAGGGTTCATTTTGTACAATACCCTTCTCAAATTTTCAATGATTCTCAAATTATGTGCCATAGCTTGGAAACACATGCAACCTCTTTCTCAGTGATCTTATGCCATTGATTCAGCCAAATATATGTGTGAAAGCACATGTTTATGGCCATATATTAACCTGGTGTGTCTTTGAGTGGTACCTCTTCCCCTTCTCAAACAGGTATGTTCTCACCTCCCAAAATCAAATTTCGCATTGCCTTAAAGAATTTTGTTTTCCAACAATAATGTTAACAATCACAGAGAGAGCTTCATTTCAAACCAGGAAATAATTCTCTTTCAATGTTAACAAGCAATAACAGTGTGGTACAACTACGAACTGCCCAATCTCAATGGTACGCACTATGATGTAACAACCAATAACAGCACAGTGGAAACGGGCCAAATTCAGTACGCCACACTGTGACATCCTTCTTACTCCTTGCAGTGGCTCACCCTCCTTTCCAATCTTTTTAGAATGTTGTAAAACAAGCATAACACGAAATGCAAAGCAAACTCAGCAACTTTGTCTGCTCCGCTAAAGAATTGATAGTATTAAATCACACAAGAAATGGTCCAGAGAGACACTTTCTGTCCTACTCTGACTCACACTTGAGTGAGCAGTGAATCCCCCAAATTAGTGCAGCTTCCACCCTGTGCAAAATGATCGACCACACCAACCACATCTCATTCTCACACAAAGGTATAAGTCCTTATCCTAATTGTGAAGCTTTTGGCACCTCACGACTAACACCACAAATCTTAACTGACAATTACAATACAATGCTAGGTCGAGCCCAATAACAACTTCAATTTCTGTGCATTAAGCACTTCCACATCCGCACAACATTTTAAAACATCACAGCATCAAACCACGCAATATCAGCAAAACCCTGCTAACTGGACATATGCAATTGCAACACCTGACCCTATTGATACTCACTCCTCCGCAGTTACAACGCCATTCTACCTTGCTGGAATATCTCTGCTTCTCCGGATCGGGATGTGTGATTTGGGATCAGGACTGGGCTGGGGCAATCTGGGGCTCTTGTGTAGACACAATAACTACAACCGTCTCAATAATTGAACAATCCGACAAGCTACCATGTGACAGCGAACAGGAGCTGGTTTACAATCTCACTTCTGATGTATATTTTTTAAGTTGACTGAGATAATAAGGGAGTTAGATATAATAAAACAGTTCAAGCTCTGTGAGGTCCATTTGGCCACACTATAAGGACCAAGAATTGGTAATTGAAGTTAAGTGATTTATTGCAAATTAGTAATTAAGCCAACATATATGAATATCGAAATGTTGTTAAAAAGGTACAGAATTACGGTTGATAAACTGAAATCATGCAGTAGGTTCAGTCTTAGAAGGTTAAGGTGTAAAATAATCACAGCCATGAGAATACAGAACACAAGAAATAGAAATAGGTATTTCATAAAGAAACGCTGGTCTCCCCTCCTAAACACGAATATGTTCTCAAATCGTTTAGATAAAAGATTTTAGGATCAGAATAAGGATGGTTTCTAGACTGGGGAGTCTCAAGGGTGTTCAAAAATGTGAGAAGGTGTCAGCATAGTGAGGACTCTAGTAGAAGTCTTCCAGAATTGGAATAAGTGTTTAGCCTAAAGCTTCACACTTGCAAGAATAAAGAAAGCAAAGTGGTATGTGACCCTCAAAGTCCAAGGGAATCTGCTCTAACTCCTGACAGTGTGAACATTAGTTAAAACATACAGAAACTTCAGCATCAGTCGTATCTCTCCTCACCCCTCCATGGACAAATGACGTCAAACCTCACGTTGTGGAATTGCAACATTACCAGACTTCTTATTCCACAGAACTTGGACAGTTACTGCCAGCCGCATCCCGTGCAGGTAGGAGCGGTGGGTGGTGAGGCCGGGTGGGGGGATTTCAACAGATGATGATGAAGGATAATTAATTATTTATTTAATTTTTGCTCAGTATCGTCTGCCAAAAAACCCCTCCCCGCCCCACCGCTCTTACCTACAATGGCTGCGGCTAGTTACTGCGACCTTCAACATCTCTCTGTTCTTGATAAACGATAAATAGGATGCTTCATCTGCTCATTAGTTTTCCAAGTTCTTGCCAAGATTTCTCTTCTCAGGCCTTACTATCAAGCAACTAACAAAGACAGCAATACTTCTTTCTCTAGCTAATGATGCCTTGGAACCACACCTGTAAAGAAAGAACAAGCCCATCAAACAAAATGCATTTCAAAGCAAGGCCTTTAATTAGCCTAACTTTAACTAAGCATTTGCACTTCAGTTTCATGGTTCTAGATGCACACGTGTAACGTTTGATAAAACTGTAAAACGTGAATGTATGTTTACTCAAGCAAATATAACTAGAAGTGTAAATGTAAAATCATGGACATCATTTATGGATTGCCTGGGGTCGCACTAGCGACCCCTTCCTTGCCCGTTGCTACCTCTGGCACTGCATTTGGGTCCTCTGGCCTAAGAGGTGACAAAATCAGTGCCAAGGTCACTGGGGTGTCTTGCATTATATGAGTAAGGCTCTAACCTTGTTTTCTGCTCATTTTATTACATTAATAGTAAATCATTGTCTATTATTCACTATTAGTGTAATACAAGTGGAGTAGCAAGATCGGGACCTTCACAGGCATCTTAGATCAGAAAAAAAAAATGATTTTAATGTATGTTGTATGCATGCATGTAGGTGACAGTGAGTTTGGGTGAGAGGGAATATATATGTGTGTGCACATGTATGTTTGTATATGGGATCATGGTTGTGTTTGTTTGTCAAAAGGAGTGAGTGAGTATAAGTGAGTCGGAGTAAGAGTGAGAGAGTGCAAATGAGTGATTCAGAGTAAGAGTGAGTGCAAGAGAGTAGGTGAAAATGAATGACTGCAAGTCAGTGATAATGTTAGAATGAGTGTGAATAAGTGAAAGTAAGTGAGCATGTGTTGTTACTGTAATTGTAATTGTATTTATATAGCTCTTGCTACCCCGGATGAGGGATTGAGAGATTTTGGTGAGTAGCATGCTACTCTAGAACACAAAAAGATTAGTGGTGGATTAGTATAGGGAGATTTGTGTTAACATGGGTGGTGAACATGCAAATCTGTTAGTTGAATTAAAAAGGATAATGGAGGGATACAAGAGGGATGGGTAAAAGAAGGGAGGAGTCTCTAGAGAGGGATTAAGGAAATCACAGTGGAAAAATGAGGTTTGGAATGAGTCAAAAGGCGGGATACATGAGGGAAGAATTTATAAAGGGTTGCTTGGGAGATCATAGTAGTAAAATGATGCAAAGAAATGATGCTCTATCCATAGTGATATCATAAGTTAATGTTAAGTTAAAATGACCAAGAAAATCATGCATTCTTTACTTACCTTCACACTATGCCTTCTACTCATTTAGTTATTATCACTTCACTCCTACTGACATCGGATTTGCTGTTATGTGGAGCAGTATGTATGATACAACCAAATTTGATCATCTAGCTGTGACAATTTCTAACCGGTTTATCACTGGGTTATTTGAGTTTAATTTGATTCATTTTAGACTGGAGACTTTCCATCAATCTATTAGTTTCCCGAATACGAATGACTGGTCCACAACTTTAATTATTTGTCCCTGTGACGATGCAATGGCTCAGAATACTATAAATGTGGTGCTGTATTATAAATGCTATACCTATCAGAGGAAGGGCTACAGTATACAGATTATAAGACCTTTACACTTTACTCAATGCCGTCCCACATATTTAAACCTACGATATTTGCCTTCCTTCGAGATCTGCTGCAGTATTGCATCCTTTTTATGGGCTGTCTTTTACGCCAGAAAGAATATTTCTCCAGATCTCCTACAGTAATGGGACTGAGTTTGCAAACCTTTATGGTCTTAGGATACGCAACCTATGTTTTTAAATAAAATCAGTACTGTATATACCATTTACTGTATCCCTACACCCTTGTACCTGAAAAAGATGTATGTACACCCAATAGGGTAGATGGGGAGTGCATGGTGGACCCAATATGAGGTTTTATCCTGCCTCTTTACTCTGGTTTCATCCTATCTTAGTCAATTATGTTAAATGGATTTGGTGCTCATACTTTTTTCTAACCGGATGCATAGTGAACTTGGTGAAATAATTCACCCAGATGTGAACGTGCCCTCTTTCTACTCTTTAATTGTTGCACACCTGTCCTTTGATCACTGATATATCGTGGCATTGCTTCTGATTTTAATTTCTTTTTGTTCTGTGTTTTACTATATATGTGTGCACATACTTTGAGCTGATGCTATGAATTGTATTGTTCATGCTTTCTTATGTCTGCCTTGTATCAGAACACTGCTTTTATGGATGGCTAATCGCCTCCAAATAAACGTTATTGATTGAGTTTACTCTAAACACATTCCTGATTAAATTCTCATACATCTACTCTGGGGTCACTGCCATATCAAAAATGCCCATTAATTATAATGGGGTAACCCAGTGACCCTCAGAACCTGGGTAATACGTTTTATGTAAATAGTGGTTCTGTCGGATTATACTCAATTTCTTTGCTCAGTTTCTACTTCACTTAGAATTTGTTCATATATACATTTTTCATTGATAATCATGGAGATACTTTCATGAAAAGCACACACACCACAAGTTTTTACTGTTAGCAAAGTTGTAATTATTCAGTCACTTTGCAAATCTTTTTTCAAACATAAAAAGTTCGGTTGTCCATACAGTTTGAAAATGTGATAGCATTAAAAAGGTGCAGAAGTGAATGAACGTTATCAGTGATTAACGGTGACTGTTGTAGTGATACAGTTTCATGGAAATGCATTTAAAAACACAGGTCCAGCAATAACTTCAATTCTCCCAAACAGTATAGTTATTCATATTTTTCTGTTGAGATAGAGTGAGGACCAATTGGTGAATTAACGTTGACGTTTCGACCCTGCGGTATGGTGCTGACTTATTAGTAACCGTTTCGGGTCTTCATCAGGACAAGAAGGGGGACAACCTGATGTTTGGGGTGAAAATTCGAGGCGTCTTACTCGTAGCCTCCAGGGGGTAGTGTCTAACCTCTCCTGATTACAGTTACCTAACTGTAATCATTCACGAATGGGAGAGAGATACAGACGGCTGCTGTTATGCTCCTAAAGTGATCGCGGCTGCGGCACTTCAAACCCGAATTCTTCACCGGATGGTGATAAATTCTTTTACAAAGATACCACGCTTGAATATAGGAGAGGTTCTATATCATGGAAAGAAAGGAATGCCTCAAATGAAAGTTCCTTACCACCCGATCTTCTTCTGACATATAAAAAAAATAAAAGGAACCCAGTCCTCTAGCACTAATGAGAAGACTCCAGAAGGGATGAAGTAGTGGCGTGAACGAGGAGAAAAATGAAAGAGCTGAGGTGAGGAACGAAAGTGGATGACAGATGGCGGATAATGACAATAACAAAAGTGAATGAGGAAGGGGAAGGCGTGAGGTACATGAAGTAGCTTTTGACGTGGGGAAGATGTGTAGACAATGCAAAGCAGGATGGAGAAATTAGAGGAGTTGACTGGTGGGGGACAGAGGAGCACACAGGGAAAGGGGTAAGAGTCAGAAGTGAGAGAGGGTGATTGACAGTGCAAACGAGGAACAAGAGAGGAGCAAGTAGGAACAGACAAAGAAGCTTATTTTACAAATGTCCCTCGTGCACCTGAATGCAAACACTGCATTAGAGGCAGAAAGAAACATTCTAGCAGGTGAAAGAAAGCTAGTACTGAGCCAAGACATAATTATCACTCAAGCCAATAGTGGAAAGACGTTTGTAAACAAAATTTAATTTAGAGGGGGCGAGTGCAAAGGTCAGTCTAAGTGTATTCTGAGCAAACAGTTTATTTATCAGCTGTGCTGTTAACTCAGAACTAGAATTGGCCTTGTCATTCGGGTATCTGTGAACGGCAACTTGCAATTTGCAAAAGTTGTAGAATAAAATGCAAATTAAAATTAGTTTATAGTTTGTCACGAATGGCAGTCATGCTATGAAATTCCATGGTTCCTGTTTATTAGGGCTCGTGCGTGATAAATGGCGGTAGGTGTGAAATTAACTGGCTAAACCTGTAGCGATCAGATAAGTAGTTGGTTGACACTTTTCCTGATTTTGTTGTGTGCGTCACATTTCTTCACATCCGTCAGGATGCTAGCTAGGCGATACCCAATAATCGCATTGGATTAGTTCAGGTTTGTGGTCTTTTAAGTCAGCACGAATGTTTTAAACATATAAATGTTACTTCTAGATGAAAGAACGAAGTTACATCATGATGCCTATTTAAATCTCAATTCTTTTACCATATTCATTGTGACTGCAAAAATACAGTGGTAATAAACATTGAGCTTTGAACATGAATTCCACCCTCAAGTGACACACACTTTCAGACCTCAGCCCCTCTCACAATGATCCCTGGCGTTGTTGTGGCAGTCTTGAGACCGCAATATGCTTGACAGGACCACCACGGTCCCACCAAGCATATTGCAAGTTTTCTATCCGCCACGGTTTTCATGGCGGTGAGCCTGCCATGAAAACCGTGGCAGGGAGGAAACAAAGGGGGCCCTACAGTTCCCCCTGTTGCTTCAGGGCCATGGGGTGCATGCAGGGGGGCACATGTTATGCCCCCCTGTGAAAATCCACCCCATTACCTGCACGGCATGAACTGCAGCAGTCCATGCCTACAGGTACTGATTTTGATGTTCCAATTGCAGTGCCAATTTCATAATCACCACCACAGGAATGCTAAAGAACCACCTGTAAGAAATGAAAAAACTCCTTTTCTGGTGGGCGGTTCAACTATGGGTTGGGCAGTGCGAGAGCTGGGCAGTCCAGCTCCCACACCGCCAAACTCATAATGAGGCGCTAAGTCTTCCTCTATGATTCTGACGGCAGCACCAGGGAAGAAAATGTGCAAACAACACTCAACAATAATTGTGGGACTCGTCTCAAGGGGACTGCCAGTTGTGTGATTCAAACCCTGCATCCTGGGTGTTGTGACTGCTTCTACTGCTCTCTGGTTTTAGCAGCTCTGTTCCATAGGTCCGACGCTGTCATTTGTTTGCCGTTTCAGGTCACATTTTCGTTGCTCCAGTTTAAATAACTAACAGTATGACAAGTCAAGTGCAAGAGAAAACAGATTACCCCCACCAGAGTAGCATATCTGTTTTTCTCTCGGTTAGGTTAAAACTCTCGCTGATGGTTAGGTTAAAACCCTCGCTGATGGCAAAGGAACTCATGGCCTAGAATTGGGAAGGGGCAACAAAGAGAGATCCTGGCAGGTATAAATAGTTCCTCATGCTTTGCAGTGCAGTAGCTCCATTATAGGCAAATGGGTGCACCCAAATAGCATTATGTGTCAGAGAAATACTCTACTAGGCTGAGCCAGCATGTGATTAACAAAGTCACAATGATTGAAGGTGACAGACTCAAAGGCAACAGCTGCAGTGTTACTACAGAACCAACCAGCATTGAGGGAGCACAGAAGCATACGGTGACTCAGAACAACATTGTATGGGAGGCAGAGAAGCATATGGTTAGACAAATCGACACAGAGATTGCAAGGAAGAGAATCACTTGAGGGAGACAGTGGAAAAACACATGCAATGTAATAGAGTGCTTAATAAAAAAGAAAAAAAGTATCATAAAAAAGAGGAGTGTCAGGATTCAGTAATGTGCCCATGCTTTGGGAGAGAGACAAAATCACAACTGGGAAGTAAAGCCCACATGAGATATCAAATAAGAAGCAAGCAACTGAGAGTTACAATGAACCCACCCAACTGTAAACAATGGGTGGGCTGTGAGCCCACTAAAAGCTATCAAAATGTTTCACAACAGAGAGTGCATGCGCTGCCTTAGGAGAGACCTAACAATAGGGCGTTCTTGATCAAATATGTTTGTATTTTAAATGTGATGAAAATGAGGGCGATTGTTAAGATCTAACTATGAAATTCCAAAATCTATTCATTTTAGGGATCTTTCAACAATTTTCTCATGTTTCTCACTACATTGAGATTCACATAGATTTAACATTGATTTCCACAAGTACTACTCCACCAATAGACTTACGCCTCTCCTGTATATTTTGGTGGAATTGTCCATCAGTATTTGAAGATAAGCAAAGTAAACTTGTTGCTTGTTTCTTCAGGTGAAACATCATATTCCACTTGGAGAATTTTCTCTTTCCACATTGAACCTTGAAATATGGAGATGTTAGCAACACTCTTACATGTAATTTACATTGCGATGATCTGTGAAAAGTCGCACAGTTACAACTTTGTTAGTGTTGAGTTCCTTTGCAATGGTCACTACTTTTTCCCTCCAGTGACAGCACCCGTGGTCGTACTACTCCTAAACTTGGTTATGTTAAATTTCTGCCGTACCTGAAAGCAATGAATCAGAACCTACCATCTGTGATTGCAGATTTGTATAATGTACTGAAGACAGAAAGGAGACCATTGTGCAAAACAGCTTGTGAATTGGGCCAAAGTGATTTGCTTTATAAACAATTGAAAACAAGAAGTGTGGTCTATGAAAGCCAGCTCTAAAAGTAAACGGGAACATCTTCATCATGCTATCTGGCAAAAAAATATGGGGAAATTTAATAGATTAATGTCACCATTCTTTAAATGCTGTAAACCAAAAGACCACGTGCACTCTAGGAAGATGTTAACTAAACAGTAGAAAATGTCAGTTTCAGGCCCTCCCCTTTCATCTTTATTCAAATGACTGAATTAGAGTGTATTACAGCTCGAATACCTGGGTTAAATTCAATATTTTCGAATTTTGTAATAATCTTGATTACTGAACTGTACTATATACACACTCTGAAACACAATATAGTTTTTTTTTTCTCAGTGTAGAATAGAGATAATGTAAATGCATAGCCGTACATTCCAACTATAAATGCTTGCAGCATTTTAGAAACTCAAACAAATTACAAAAAAGCCTCACGAAATATGTTCCCTTTTTTATTAGAAAGAGTATTCCAGTCACTTCTGCTGAGATCGAATTCTTCATTCTGAAATCAGAAAAGCTAATGCAACAGTGTTCAAGGCCATTGAAACTGCTACTTGTGCATTGAGCTTACTGCAGCATGAGGTATACTTTTGGATGGGTCCAATGTACAGAGAAGATAAGGTAGGTGAAAACATATTTATCATTATGTGGTGAATTGTAGTTAAGACACACATTTAATGTCACCTTATCAAACAGGATTTAAGTAATGGCATTCCTTAATGCTTAATACTGTATCACCAGGTCTATTAAGCTGTTGCCTTTCTATTCAAGGAGCAAGCTCCTGCACAGTGCCTTATAGACACTGCCAAGGCACTTGATCATGTTTCTAGGTTATGAGCGAATTACTTCGCTTCAGGCGCATTGAATAGGAGTGCCCGCCATTCCCGAAATACTGGACCAAATCCAAAATGTTATCAATGTACCTTCAATAAAGGGCCATAGGATGGTATTGAATGCCTTTTCGGCTTCAAGTGAAAGGAGCATAGGGTGACTGTCTCAGCTCCGAACAGTGTCCATCCAATTAGCCAGTCGCCATAGGTTAAAGCGTGTGGCTCGTTTTGGCCTAAATCCGGACTGGTCTCTGTGTATCAGGGGGCGATAACCATCAAGAGGCGCATCGCGAGGATAGTGGCCACAATCTTTGTTTCTATGATGAGCAGTGATATGGGTTGATAGGAGCCACAATCGTCCAGGGGTTTCTCTGCTGCATGGAATACCACCACCGTTGCCGGTGGCGCCAGATCATGGCATAGTAGTGTGACCTCTGAATGTATCTCTGCCATATTCCCTTCCAAGCTCTCTCTTCATGCATGAATCGCCTGTAGTATAGTCTCTTTATCTGAAAGGAGAGCAAGACCACCCTCTGCGGGAAGTACTTTGGTGAACTGATCCAATTTTTCCCGTTTTGTTGTTTCAGGCTTCTTGTCTCTCGCCATTTTAAGTGATCTGGTGACGTTCCGCGGCCAGGCACCGAGCCCCACAATCTTGGCCTCCTTGAAATTCACACCCTATGTTGGATCAGGGCTCTCAAAGCAGCGTGGATGGTGTCTGCCGGGCCATGGAGGCTGGCACTTCTACTCCTTCTGCCTGGTCTAAATACCCAAGAAAGCACCAATCCTCTATTCACCCCAACGACGCTCACTCCAGCGACCTGCCCAATAAGTTTAAAATTCCGCAGAGGGGCGAGAGGCTGAGCCCGGAGACAGGCCCAATGGACTAACTGTAGTTTGTCCCCTTGGCCTCGTCACACACAGAAGTTGGGCTAAAATATCCCTTGTGACTCCTTATCTCGCCCACTGTCTCCGTCGAAGTCGCTCCCTGAGCCTTGTTTGTAGTCCAAGACTGATATGTCTGGCGGCTTCACGGTCCACAATGCAGGGCCACGGTGTCTGTATAGCCTCATCTGTCAAGCTCTGGGTTGAAAATGCACCCCAGGGCCCGCACCCCCGTCAGCCCTCTCAACTCTCAGGCAGGTGACTCGCACAGATGAAATTGAAAGCCTCCGGGGGAAAAGGAAGAGTTCACAAGTTGGCCTACTGGATCCCTCGCAGCCGTATGGCCAACTCCAATTCAATGTTGTCCCCTGTTCCCTCTGTTGTCACACCAGGGAGAGTTCTTCAGGGCCACTCCGCCTCAGGCAGGCCGACTCATGCAGTCTCCTCCTTCTCCGCTGATATCTGCCACACAGGGGAACACAGTAGCATCCGCTTTCAGCCCCGAAGTCCCTTACCATAGTCTAGCATGCAGATCGTGCCATAGCTCGTCACCAGCTCTGGGGGTAAGGAGCCACTCCGCCGCCGGCAAGGCGATGCCAATCCACCCATCCAGGCACCGCAGGTCCTATTCGGCACCTCCACCGGGCAGACTGTCACTGCTCCTCTCTGTGGTTCCTGTGGATGGTGGGGATATTGCTCAATGCCAAATCTGTTCACCGCTGTACCAGCCCCCTAGCGGCGTTTTCCCTCCCCACCTCGCAGTCCAAGGTTGTCGCGGGCACAGCAGATCACCACAGGCAACTCCAAAAGGGCGCCATCTTAATGAGTCATGGGTAAAAAATGTTAAAAGAAAGACTTAGAGGCCAGACCCTGAATCTAACTGCAGTCTACACACGGCCAAAGACTTCAAACCTGTGCCCAAACCTACGCCACAAACGATGAGTGACATCCTGCTATGCATTATACAAAACATAGAAATTCACAGAAAAAACAAAAACACTGAAATTCACCAGCTATAGTTATCTAAAATAACTATAACTCTAAAATAGCAATACTTACACCTTCACTGTGCACTGCCAATTACCTCACATATTACATCACTCAGGACAAGTTCTATGAAATCATTGATAACTTCACTGCAACATCTGAAAGTACACCATTGATGACAATACAGTGCATAGCGGGGGTGCGAGTTATAGTTACTTTACGTCACAAGTTATACTTGCTTAAGATTACACAAATTGGTGAATTTCAGTGGTTCTCTTCATTTAAAACAATATGTTTTAAGTGACATTTCCATCTATAAAATCCCTTTAACCTTTGTTTTTTTTGAGTGAAAAAACAATATATATATTTATATATATATATACACACACATATAAATATATGCGTATATAATTGTATATACATGCACTGATGAAAACACTGACTTTAGCAAGTTATAGTTTAGTGAGCTAACTATAATTTGCCCCTCTGCCATGCACTGCTTATGACCTCACATATTACAGCACTCTTAACATGTTCAATGACATCATTGATGATATCAATGATAACTTTATCCAATGAGCCTGAGAGTTTACTATACCCTTATTACACTGAAAGGTATTTAGCAAGCTGCATTTACACCAAATTGTCTATACTTTTTGTACTGGTAATAATTGTAATATTTTGCAGGATGTTTGGCCTCCTAAAGAGGTGTGGGTGTTTAATTAGTATGGAGTTTCTGTTAAGAGCTCTGCGTAGACTGAAGGCTGTGTGCATTCGGGTTTTGGCCACTAATGTGGTTTGCTGTGTGAATAGAGCACTCTCTCTGCGAAGAGTTATGCACAGAGTGAAAGCTGTGGTCCCATGCAAGTTTAGAATAAAGGGATAAACATATAGACACAATCGTTCGAAATCACGCGTGCTATATTCTGCTCCCCTATGGACCATGTAGTCACTTAGGCTCACCAAAAGTCACCAGATAAGTTCTGTTCTATGTTCCTTTTGACTAAAATTTCCTAATTTCTTTTTTCTCTAGGCTATTGTGTAGAACAGGTTTTAGGCATAACACTTTGTGTCCTGATGATGATTCCGTTTATTTAGGCTATGGAATCGAAACGTCGTCGACCTCTTGTCGCACCATATATGAATGTGTATATTCATTGAGATATGCTGTTTATGGTGTGGTTGAATTTCTGTCATTGTTATATTTTACAGAAATCGCTCACTTTTTGCCTAAGATTCTTTCTCTCCCTTTCCTTTCACCTTGCCGAATTGTAAGCGTGAAGGCACAGGCTTGTGTCTCACTCTTTGCTGAATGTAAGAGAATTGCTGTTTTTCATTATATATAGTAAAAATTTCTGTGATCACTGTCCGGCTGGACAAATCACTCTAAAACAAATATAGTTCGATTGTGTCTATATGTTTATCCTTTTATTCTAAACTTGCATGGGACCACTGTTGTTAGATATAACGTAAGTTACCCGAGGTCCTCTGCTGACTGACTGGGTACCCTTGTTGTTTTCTGTTATGTTACAGAGTGAAAGCTGGGCATAGTAGAGGCTTGGCCATGGACTGTGGCTTTGGTTTTCTTGAAGAAGTGGTTCTCTTTCAAGCGCTGTGCACAGGGTGAATGCTGTGTGTAGTAGGGGCATAGTCACCCAATGGAGCGTGGGTGTCTGGTGGGAGTGTGCTCTCCATGAAGAGCTGTACACAGGATAAAGGCATTGTGAAGCAGGGGCTTAGGCACCTAATGTAGCATTTATGAGCAGATAGTGCCATATTTGTAAAGAGTTGTTGAAGGCAGTGGAAGTTTGGAGCTTAACTAGTTAGTAAAACGTCTGTGTCCAGAGGCATTGGCCTCTCTGTAAATAGTTGTGCACAGAATAAAGTCTATGGTGTGTATGCACCAGACTAAGAAATAGCGATTCCTAAGTAGCAAAATATAAGGAATCGCTATTTAGAAATCGTATTTCCAATGTATGACTAATTTTGCGATTTCTTTACAGATTCTGTAAAATTCGCAATCGTAAATAGCGATACCGGCACCGAGTCGCGCTATTTCCGGAAACCTCGCTATTATTGAAATCACTATTAGTGAAATCTCTATTAGCGAAGTCGGGTTTTGATGCATGGTGATGACATCCCCACCAGGAAATCATCCAGCCCATGTTTCATTTAGCCCCTCTCCCTCGAGCAGGGTGGTCGCTCCCAGTGTCCCCTGGAGACATATGGTATCGTTTCTGCTGCCTTGCTTTTGAACTGCTGAATAACATTGCCTGCTGTCTGCCTGTGCGCCGCTTGGCTTGATTTAGACTCGATTTGTGAATTTTGCGCTGTTTTCACTTTGTGCTCCCCCTCCGCCTCCATTTTGTTTATTATTGTTGCCCTCGTGAGCCCGACCCGCCTCCCAGCTGAACCGCCCTCCCACTGACCGTAAACAGCGCTCCCCTACCTGCATACAGCGTGACTCGCTCCTCTCCCTCGAGCAGGGTGGTCGCTCCCAGTGTCCCCTGGAGACATATGGTATCGTTTCTGCTGCCTTGCTTTTGAACTGCTGAATACCATTGCCTGCTGTCTGCCTGTGCGCCGCTTGGCTTGATTTAGACTCGATTTGTGAATTTTGCGCTGTTTTCACTTTGTTAGCGCGTTTCCTTCTAGCGCTCGGCTGTGCTCCCCCCTCCGCCTCCATTTTGTTTATTATTGTTGCCCTCGTGAGCCCGACCCGCCTCCCAGCTGAACCGCCCTCCCACTGACCGTAAACAGCGCTCCCCTACCTGCATACAGCGTGACTCGCTCCTCTCCCTCGAGCAGGGTGGTCGCTCCCAGTGTCCCCTGGAGACATATGGTATCGTTTCTGCTGCCTTGCTTTTGAACTGCTGAATACCATTGCCTGCTGTCTGCCTGTGCGCCGCTTGGCTTGATTTAGACTCGATTTGTGAATTTTGCGCTGTTTTCACTTTGTTAGCGCGTTTCCTTCTAGCGCTCGGCTGTGCTCCCCCCTCCGCCTCCATTTTGTTTATTATTGTTGCCCTCGTGAGCCCGACCCGCCTCCCAGCTGAACCGCCCTCCCACTGACCGTAAACAGCGCTCCCCTACCTGCATACAGCGTGACTCGCTCCTCTCCCTCGAGCAGGGTGGTCGCTCCCAGTGTCCCCTGGAGACATATGGTATCGTTTCTGCTGCCTTGCTTTTGAACTGCTGAATAACATTGCTGAATAACATTGCCTGCTGTCTGCCTGTGCGCCGCTTGGCTTGGTTTAGACTCGATTTGTGAATTTTGCGCTGTTTTCACTTTGTTAGCGCGTTTCCTTCTAGCGCTCGGCTGTGCTCCCCCCTCCGCCTCCATTTTGTTTATTATTGTTGCCCTCGTGAGCCCGACCCGCCTCCCAGCTGAACCGCCCTCCCACTGACCATAAACAGCGCTCCCCTACCTGCATACAGCGTGACTCGCTCCTCTCCCTCGAGCAGGGTGGTCGCTCCCAGTGTCCCCTGGAGACATATGGTATCATTTCTGCTGCCTTGCTTTTGAACTGCTGAATAACATTGCCTGCTGTCTGCCTGTGCGCCGCTTGGCTTGATTTAGACTCGATTTGTGAATTTTGAGCTGTTTTCACTTTGTTAGCGCGTTTCCTTCTAGCGCTCGGCTGTGCTCCCCCCTCCGCCTCCATTTTGTTTATTATTGTTGCCCTCGTGAGCCCGACCCGCCTCCCAGCTGAACCGCCCTCCCACTGACCGTAAACAGCGCTCCCCTACCTGCATACAGCGTGACTCGCTCCTCTCCCTCGAGCAGGGTGGTCGCTCCCAGTGTCCCCTGGAGACATATGGTATCGTTTCTGCTGCCTTGCTTTTGAACTGCTGAATAACATTGCCTGCTGTCTGCCTGTGCGCCGCTTGGCTTGATTTAGACTCGATTTGTGAATTTTGCGCTGTTTTCACTTTGTTAGCGCGTTTCCTTCTAGCGCTCGGCTGTGCTCCCCCCTCCGCCTCCATTTTGTTTATTATTGTTGCCCTCGTGAGCCCGACCCGCCTCCCAGCTGAACCGCCCTCCCACTGACCATAAACAGCGCTCCCCTACCTGCATACAGCGTGACTCGCTCCTCTCCCTCGAGCAGGGTGGTCGCTCCCAGTGTCCCCTGGAGACATATGGTATCGTTTCTGCTGCCTTGCTTTTGAACTGCTGAATAACATTGCCTGCTGTCTGCCTGTGCGCCGCTTGGCTTGATTTAGACTCGATTTGTGAATTTTGCGCTGTTTTCACTTTGTTAGCGCGTTTCCTTCTAGCGCTCGGCTGTGCTCCCCCCTCCGCCTCCATTTTGTTTATTATTGTTGCCCTTGTGAGCCCGACCCGCCTCCCAGCTGAACCGCCCTCGCCCCTCCCCTTCCACCATCCATATATGACAGCTATTCCCGCGCGCAGCGTTTACGCGCAGCAACCGCGCCCAATCCGCGCCGAAGGTGCGCCAAAGGTAAGCCCGTCTACGCCCGTCCGCGCCTGGACCGCGCCCAGCGCCAGACCCCCTGCCCCTCGCACTGCCCAGCCCCCCCGCGTTACCTACGATGCCGCCACCCTCCTAGCCCTCAACCCCGGTCGCGCTCCCAACTGCGTCCTAGCCGCTCCTGGACACACCCATGGACCTTTCTCCTGCTACTCCTGCAAATTCAGCGGCACCGACCACATCTCTGCTACGACCACAACACAGATTCCCGACCCCAACCACCTACAATGCATCCTTCTCAACACCCGATCGGTCCACAGACACGCTATTGACCTATGGAATCTACTAGACACCATCTCTCCAGACGTCGCCTTCCTAACAGAAACATGGATGAACGCTTCCTCCGCCCCAGACATCACCATTGCCATCCCTGAAGATTATAAGATCACACGCAAGGACCGTACCGGCCACACAGGAGGAGGAATCGCTATCGTCCATAAGAAATCCATCCGCATCTCAACCAGCTCAGACGTCAATCTCGCCAACTCCGAACACCTTCACTTCCAGATCCACATCGACCCCAAGACCACACTCAGAGGCACCCTCCTCTACAGACCACCAGGACCCCGCGCAAAATTCAGCGAAGACATTACGGACTTCATCACCCCACACGCGCTCCCCTCCAAAGATTACATCCTTCTGGGAGACCTCAACTTTCATCTTGAAAAGACCAACGACCGCAACACCACCACCCTCTTGGACAACCTCGCCAACCTCGGACTTAAACAACTAGTCACTTCCCCCACCCACATCGCTGGTCACACACTCGACCCCATCTTCACATCCAGCAATCATGTCTCCTTCAGCCACACTACGGATCTCCTCTGGACCGACCACAGCTGCGTTCACTTTACCTACAACAAGCCGAAACCCATCAACCACTCCCAACCCACCCTGCAAAGAAACTGGAACAAAATCACCACGGACCAAATCTCCGCATCGCTCCTTCGAAACTCCCCAGCCCTCTCTTCTAACGCCAACGAAGCCGCCGCCAACCTCACCCTATGGTTATCCAACACCGCAGACACTTTAGCTCCACTGAAAAAACGTCAAAGCAAACCTGGCAGCAAGAAAGCCTCATGGTTCAAAGATGATCTCAAGAAGTCCAAGAAACTCTGCCGCTCCCTTGAAAAGGCCTGGAAAAAAGACCCAACCACGCCTTCAAAAGCGCCACCCGCACTCACCACCAACTGATCCGAAAAGCCAAGAAAACAGCATTCAAGGATCGACTTGACAACAACGCCCACAACAGCAAAGAACTTTTCAACATCGTCAAGGAATTTTCCAATCCCTCGGCCAACTCCAACGACATCACCCCCTCTCAAACCCTCTGCGACTCCCTAGCCTCTTTTTTCCACAACAAGATTGCAGACATCCACAACAGCTTTGACAACCAACCCGGAAACCAACCCACCCTACCATCTGCTGACCATCTTCCCCCCATGAACACCCTTAACGCCTGGAACCCAATCTCCACTGAGGACACCATCCACCTGATGAATTCCATCCACTCAGGATCCCCCACAGACCCATGCCCTCACCACATCTTCAACAAAGCAGACTCCGTCATAGCACCGCACCTCCGAGACGTCATCAACTGCTCCTTCAACTCCGCTACCTTCCCAGAAGACTGGAAACACGCCGAACTCACCGCCCTTCTGAAAAAACCAACAGCGGACCCCACCGAACTCAAAAATTACCGCCCCATCTCGCTTCTTCCATTCCCGGCCAAAGTCATCGAGAAAGCAGTCAACAACCAGCTCGCCGCCTTCCTCGAAGCCAACAAATCCCTCGACCCCTCACAATCTGGCTTCCGAGCAAAACACAGCACTGAGACCGCCCTCATCGCAGCAACAGACGACATTCGAACTCTACTGGACAATGGAGACACAGTCGCCCTCATCCTCCTCGACCTCTCTGCAGCATTCGATACAGTCTGCCACAGCACCCTTCTTCAACGCCTCAACAACATCGGAATCCAAGGAAAAGCACTTGATTGGATCACCTCGTTCCTCACCGGAAGAACCCAGAGAGTCCGCCTTCCTCCATTCAAGTCCGAGGCCTCTGAAGTCATCTGCGGCATACCTCAAGGTTCCTCACTCAGTCCCACCCTCTTCAACATATACATGAGCCCCCTCGCGGCCATCGCAGGCCAACACAACCTCAACATCATCTCTTACGCGGACGACTCTCAACTAATCCTTTCTCTCACCAATGACCCCAGCACCGCCAAAACTAACCTACACGAAGGAATGAAAGAAGTTGCCGAATGGATGAAACAAAGCCGTCTGAAACTGAACTCAGACAAAACAGAAGTCCTCATCTTAGGTACATCCCCCTCTGCATGGGACGACTCCTGGTGGCCGGAAGCCCTCGGAAAAGCACCCATCCCGACAGACCACGCACGGAACCTCGGCGTCATCCTGGACTCTTCACTCTCAATGAACAGACAAGTCAGCGCCGTATCCTCTTCCTGCTTCAACATCCTTCGCATGCTCAGAAAAACATTTCGCTGGATCCCCTCCGAAACAAGGAAGACAGTCACCCACGCTCTGGTCACGAGCCGACTGGACTACGGAAATACCCTCTACGCGGGCACTACCGCAAAACTCCAGAAGAAACTCCAACGAATCCAAAACGCCTCAGCCAGGCTCATATTAGACATCCCACGCAATGAACACATCTCTGGTCACCTTAAAGACCTCCACTGGCTACCCGTCAATAAGAGGATCACTTTCCGGCTGCTTACCCACGCACACAAATCTCTCTAAGACATCGGACCAGATTGCCTCAACTCTCGGCTGTCCTTCTACACCCCATCCCGCCAACTACGCTCTTCCAACCAAGCCCTCGCCACTGTTCCTCGCATCAACAAGACCACCATGGGAGGCAGATCCTTCTCATACCTAGCTGCTAAAACATGGAACTCACTCCCCGCTTACCTTCGCCTCACCCAAAACCATCTAGCCTTCAGAAAGCAGCTTAAAACGTGGATATTTGACAAATAATCTTCCTCCCCTTCCTAAGCGCCTTGAAACCCTCCGGGTATGTAGTGCGCTATACAAATGTTATGACTTGACTTGACTTGACTGCTCAGTCTGAGTGAGAGGAGGAGGCTGAGTGCAGGAGCAGAATAGTAGATCCAACAACTGTGCATGCAGACCAGCCGCTTGTTAAAAATTGATACTTCAGCATCAGGGGAGAGGACACAAGGCAGGAAACGCAAGCTGAAGTTTAGTGAGAGGAAAATTGAACACCTCATTGAGGAGGTAGTCAGCAGCCATAACAAGCTATTTGGCAAACTGTCACTGAAGGTCCTAGAGGCACAGATGCACAAAATCTGGCTCAGGATCCAGAATAAAGTTAATGCATTGGTGGTCACCCACCGCTCAATAGACAAACTAATGAAGCGTTGGTATGACCTGCGCAGCCGTGCCAAAGAGAGGATTGCTGAGAGGCTGAAGGAGGCCAAGAAGAGCAGAGGGGGACCAGCAACACAGCCTGGGAACACACCTATGGAGGACCTGGTGGAGTCCACACTCCAGCCTGAAGCGTTGGGGGGAGTGACCCAGCTGGACACATCCTGAGTGCCCAGCACATCTAAGGTAAGATGCATGCAAGTGATCATTACAAGAGATGTATCAAAATGAGTACATCGCCCCGTTCAGCACAAGTGTACAGAAAGCAATGCCAGTCCACATATTCCACGCACACTCAAATGCATTATGGGAGACACAGGCAGGTTTGGCAGGTTCGTAGTCAAACAGACAATAAGAAGTTAAAACAAGTGAACAATATGTGAGATTCAATAATTTATTGAGAACCAAAGTATGCTTAATGTGACATAACCCTACCAAAAAATGAAAATCTTGCACTGTTTAACATCACAGATGCAGCAGAAGGAGAGGCTGAGGATAGTGACTGCGGGGACACACGGGATACTCCGGCTGTGACTGACATCGATACACCTGTGGTCCCACAAACCACAGCACTGCCCACACTACACGCAGGGCCACAGTTTCACCACTGCAGACCATGGAAACTGAGGATGAGCCAGTAACAACACCAGAGACAAACCAGCCTCAATGTACCCCCACAACAACACCCTGAGCACAGGTCCGGCACAACACAGTCCAAAGCTGGAAGCGCAGAGCAAGGTCCCAATTCCCACTGCAGGGGGACCAATCCACAAATGTCTGGGGTAGGCTGGAGGCACAGATGCTCCGGGTGCAGCGCCTGCAGGACAAAAATATGCGGTTAGTGCAGGCCCAAATCAGCATGATGGCAAGTAACATTGCTGTCATGAGTGATTGCATGAGGGAACTCACTACAGCTGTGGTGGAGGGCAACAGACAGTCAAATGCGGCCATGCAGGAGCTGCCCAGGCTGATGCAGGAGGGCCAGGTGACACAGATGAGACGGCATCACCAGTTGATGCAGCGATTAAGGGCTATACACAATCAAACAATCGCCTGAGCGCCAACACTGCACTGCTGTCCTGTAGGTCCATCTCCATGCCGATCGAGATGACTCATTGTTGTGGGGTTGTGGACAAGGCATTGGGCCAGGTAACCAATGCCATGGAACTAATGCGGTCTGGCACTGTGGGGGCTGCAATATGCCAGGGGAAGAGGGGAGTGAGAAGGCCTCAAGCCTCAGCAGCCTGTCAATGCCAGTCACCACTTGCACGAAGCGCACCACTCACAGCACCTCACCCTCCGTAGGCTCCATGAGGGATGGAGATGAAGCAGGCGAAAGGCATCTGGGGGTGCGTGGAAGGAAAAGATAGACAGGCATGTCCAGAGCCAATCAACCATGGTGAAGTAACCATTGCCACTGACATTACTAGTGACTGAGTTTCAAGTCCTATGATTATGTCATTGTACACATTTTTTTAATGCAATCCCTGTGCTACTTGGCATGAGATATGTGTGCTTCAACACCACAACATTTTTAAATTGTGAGAAATATAGTACAGTTCGGAAATGCTGTGTCTTATCTCATCATTACTCACCTCAGAAAAAATGTTGCGTTATTTCTGCACGTCTCCTTTCCCCTTCTGCTGAGCTTGCCCCATGTGCTGGGCCTAGGTGCGGCCCCTGCTGGTCATCCTCCTCTGGTTCACTGTCTGTCAGTTAAATGGTTATGTCCCTCCTGGTGGCAATATTGTGCAACATGGCACACACAGCCACAATTCTGCAGCAGGTGTCGGGCCGGTGTGGCAATACACCGCCAGTCTTGTGGATGCAGCGGAAGCAACTTTTCATCAGCCCAAAGGTGCGTTCGATGACATTTCATGTGGCGATGTTCGCTGCATTGTACCTCGGCTCATTTGGGGTGGCCTGGTTGAGGTAAGGCGTCATTATGTAGTTTCGCACAGCATATGCACTTTCACCTACAGGGTAGTGAGCAATGGGTTAGTAACAGTTATGCATTGCCATTTGACCATTGTTTGTGAGGAATCGTTATATGAGTTTAGCAAGCAGATGTCCTTCACCAAAATAACCCCTTAGCAGACGGGTGTGTATGCCACTATGTCTGAATATATAGGAGTCATGTGTGCTCCTAGGGTATTGAGCCACAATGTCTGTGATGATATGGTTGGCGTTGAAGCCTACTTGGATGTTGATTGAGTGATAGGATTTATGGTTCCTAAAAATGTATTCATTCACAGCAGGGGGACAAATGGCAACATGCGTTCCAGCTATGCATCCTATTACATGTGGGAACTGTGCTACCTGGTAGAAGTCCTGTTTGGTCCTATTCAATTCCTGTGGGGTTGTGGGGAAGCTAATGTGGTTATGGATCCTTGTCACCATGGCGTTCAGGAAAGAATTAAAGATATGTGAAAGGGAACTTTGTGACACCCCTCCAGCAACAGCTACTACCCCCTGGAAACTGCTGGATGCAAGCAGGTGTAGGCAACATAGGACCTGCACATAAGTGGGGATGGCTTGGGTCCTACGAGTGTGGTGCTGCATTAGGGGTTCCAATTCTGCTATTAAGTCAAGGATCATGTCACCATTCAGCCTGTTCTTGTTGTAGATTTCTTCATCTGTTTGCCCTAACAATGTGAAGTGCACTCTGAAGATGCGCTCATAGTTTCTGCTTCTTCGCTGTGCTGCTGCATGGAGCCTCATCCTCCTCGCCAGCAGGCAGAGCGCTGCCAATGTGAACGTTTCTGTGGCCTCCTGGGGAGGTTTAAATAGGTTTCTGATGATGTGCACCTGTATGGCATTTTCACTCATGGTTACCACCTGATTGTGATCCTTCTTAAGTTGCACTTGCAAAATTGCGAATTTCAACCAAATCGCAATTTGCGATTTTTCTTGCATTTGTTTGCGATTCCTTATTTGCGAATCACTATTTGGGATTGGCAAAAAAGGATTTCGCTAATAAGGATTCATAAATTATGTCCCCACAACATTAGCGATTCCCTATTTTTACGATTTCAGGGGTTTTCTCAGATTTGTGTTCATGCATTGGGATTAGCTAAATTGCGCTCGCAAGGAGGGTTTATTTGCGATTCGCAAATTTTGAGAGCACTATTTAGCTTGATGCATGTGCCTGTATGTGAGGTGGTAGGAGCTTGCCCATCAAATGATGCTTGGGTGAGAGAGTGGACACTTCGCAAAGAATTGTGCACAGGGTGAAGGATGAGCATAGTAGGGGCTGTCTACATAATGCTGCTTGTGCATAGAAGGAGTGATGTCATCAATGCCATAGAACATGTCATGAGTGATGTAACATGAGAGGTCAGAAGCAGTGCATGGTGAGGGCACAAGTTATAGTTACTATGGGTAATCATAACTGGGAAGATTCAGTGGTTTTCAGAGTTTAAAATGTTGCATTATTACTGACTTTTTACCTAACTATAGCATCACTTTACCCTTTGGGTTTTTCAGTGGATTTCTAAGGTTTTTGTTAAATGTAAAGTAAGATATTATTACCAGACAGATAAATGTGTTGCAGGCAGAAGATGAGCTTGCGCATGCAAGACACACTTGGGTGTACTTGCTGTGTATCTGAAGCACCTGAAATAAAAGAAGATATACTGTATTTTCATTCATACATTCTTTCTTACAGGTAAATCTTGTATCCTTATGCTTTCAAACATGTATGGTTTTAGACGTTTAAATTGTGTGACATATACATTTTTTTGCCTGGTGAATGCTAATACTAGGCTCTTTGTCCCATGTATTTCTGTAGTAAACTATGTATCTAAAATTCAGATACTCATTTAAGTGCTGAATGTAGCGAAATTCACCCACATGCATTTAATGTGCCCGCAATTACAAAAACAACAGATGAGAATGAAAAAGAGAAATAATGCCAGCGGCCGTGACATGCAACAGTTCCTTATGTGCGTAAAATCCTAGTTGTTAGCAGTATGATTTGACTTACCTCAATTAAATATATTTTTGTATATCAGGTGGCGGTGGGCCCTGTAGTCAAACTCAGTTTTTTTTACATAAAGATCAATATAAAAGAGAGGAGGGAAGAAAAGGAAACACAAAGCAACCAAATTTGAGTTTAATTTACCAGAATACGCTTGGTTATTGCGTTGTCATATCTGACATTTGGTGAATCGGCTGGGTTTACTCACATTTTCAAGGGTCCCTACCTGCGGAAAACCTGCGGCAAACCTGCTCTGTGTTCCGCTCGACCTGGCTGGTGGTAGAGTAAGTATGAGCTGCCCATTAAAATCACCCGCCTGGTTCGTCAGCTGCAATCACTTTGGTGGTCACATGATCGGTAGGCATGTCCTCAACTCCATGCTTGCTCATATTCCAATATGCCTAGATGAAAAGTAGTTCTGACATGGATGGGGGAAAGTGGGGGAGGGAGTGAGATTTGAAAGTCTTTTGTCTAGCTCCCTCACCCTTTCATGACTTCATGGTGACATGTGATTCAGCGGATGGTCAAATGACGTTATATCTTGTGCTTCCCTTTGGCAAATTCAGCATTCTGGGACATGTAGTACCGATTATCTACCCAACTTTTATTTGAATAAAAATGCAGACAGACATCCCCCGATTAAATTGCTATAGTGTAGGCGTTTCCAAATTATGAGTGTTGTTCCACCAGTGCTTTTGATCCAATAGATAATTTGTGGTTCAAATTGTATCTATATGGAGTTTATTGGTATCCCTCGAATTTTCAATAACTGGGATGAACTATAAACTATTTACAACTATAGGGATGACCTTGCCCGTTGGACCTTGGTACTATCATCCCAGAGTATATGTTATCTGATCCATCCTTCATAAATGATGCATTATTCTTACTTCCCTGGTGTGGGGTCATGTATGAGTGGGGTCTACTGTATCTTCTTATAGATTTAGTTGATGTCAAGGGATGTCCTTGTTCAATCCTATTTTATTGGTCCGTAACCTATAGACCCACCTTTGTCCCTTTTCCAAGAGCCTCTTAATCATGTCAGTACAACGGATATGTTTTTCAATTATGGACCATCTAAGGTCTTTGTCAGAATGATTTTTCTTAATTAAATGTGCTGTCAATTTTGTTGATAGTTTCTTGCACAATATTGTACTCCTGTGTTCACTTATTCGTATCCTAACTTCTCTGGTTGTCATGCCAATGTAACGTAGTCTACAAGGGCATGTGTTCGTGTAGACCACATTGCTGCTGTTACAGTTTATGTGGGGCCTTTGTTCCCATGCCATTATTAGACCTAGTTTTAGCGTTTGTGTGTGTTCAGTCAAGGGGCATACCGCGCAGTTACCAAATGGGTAATGGCCTGGTATTTGGGGTACGTCCCATAATTTGGATTGTTGTTCTGGTGCCCCTTGCCATGTGTTGCTGTGTACTAGTCTGTCCCTTATGCTCTTATATCTTTTAAAGGAGAGCATAGGATATGGGGATGTTTAGACTGCTGGATATGAGAATTCACCGTTTTTTGTTGACAAACATTTTCGATACTGTCTGTCATAGAGTGGTAAGTGCTCACAAAAATCAGAGTATCAGTCTCTTGTTTGAAGTTAGTTTCTAGAAGGGCTTCCCTTTGGATATTCCGTGCTCTCTTCTGGGCCTTTTTTATTATCTCTTCAGGGTAGGATTTTTCTCTCAGTTTATTGGAAAATGACTCAACTTCATTTTTATACACATGTAGCTCTGTGCAGTTCCTTCTGAGACACAGGAATTGTCCCACTGGAAGATTCTCCCTCAATGTCCTGGAATGAGCACTGCTAAAATGTAGGAGACTGTTGCAGTCCGTAGGCTTTTTATATACAGTGTAGTTATAAGTCTGCCATCTTGTGCTATAAGAGTCACATCACGGAAAGCTACTGAATTTCTGTCTGCATTCGGAGTGAATTTTAGAAATGGATTCCTCTCATTGAGCCATGTCAAGAAAGGATCGATACTTGTGTCTATACCATGCCATATCACAAAGATGTTATCTATGTATAGGCGCCATAGGTGGATTTCGGTACTATGGGGGTTGTTGTCCCAAATATTGTTCTCTTTGAACCAGCTGATGAAGAGACATACCAGACTCGGGGCAAAAGTACTGCCCATAGATGTCCTGTGGCATTGTACGAACATTTGATCTTCATAGGCAAATACGTTATTGATGTAGGCCTATTTGAAAGGCTAGTACTTCGGGTGGAATGGATGACCGCGGACATTGGAAGCCAGACTTTCTTCACAGGTCGGTATATCCATCTTCTGTCCTGACATATGAGGTTTTCTCAAAAAAGGTTCTCATGTGGATTTTTCTAAAGAACTCCACTAATTCCCATCTCATCTAGAATGTATTCATTTGAGTGGTTGAAATAAATCCCAATCTCTTGTTAAGTTCTGCAGTTTCGGTAGTGGACAACTCTTCTATAGTTAAATTGACTACTACGTCTATAGACTGCTCAGGCCTGATTGTTGGTTGTCCCGTGTGCGGCTGCAGGTGTTCATGCCATCCCTTTTGTTTGTCTTCCACTGGACACATCATCCTCCTCTCCTGCCCCATCTTCCTCTCCTGCCACCTCTTTCTAAAAAATGTTGCTGGGGCTGGAAGAAGAGCATTATGTGTTAGTGTGGAGGCCCTTGGAAGGGTTGGGATCCATAAGGGCCAGTCCAAAGGAACATCTGGTTAGGTGGAAAGTTTTGATTTGGATTGTAAAAGCCTCCCCTTGCCGGTTGTCTTCATCTACCCCTTTTACTCCGATTAGAATTGTCACTGTACCATTCGTCAGTGTCAGAGTTGGAGTCAGAGATTCTGCATCCGAGTCAGCTTTCTTTTTCTAGTCATCTTTGATGTAGGGATAGACTTTCTCATAGGAAAACATTTTGATGTTCTTCTGTAATTTGTCTGCTTTGCATCAGTAAGTCTTTATGTTCATTAATTTCTTTATTGACTTCCTCTAGTTTCTTTTTGTAAACTGAGATCTTAATTTGTGTATTGAGTAATTCTTCACTGGCTTTTATTTTTATAATCAGACCCTCTGCAAGTCATTTGGCTGTGTTTATAATTAAAATAAGTAAGTATGGATGAATTTTGCGGATTTGCGGTCCGCGAAATCTCGCGAAATGGCAAAACAATCTGCGAGTTCACGGCAAAATCCACGAACTCGTGGATTTGCACAAATATATGTGACCACGTGTGTCTGTAACTTTGCCACCGTGCCGAATGGCGCCGAGGTCTCTCGAGTGAGCTGTCCATCATAGTGAGGAAAGGGCGGGAAGACGTTGCATACCCTAGTGGGTGTGAGGCGGGGCCAAACGGGTGGGGCTTCCATTCAAGGTCACATGCCTCTTGGTTATAAAGGGTCAGAGACCGATCAGAGCAGCAGATGAGAAGAAAGCAGCCTCCTGGTCACTGCAAGTACACGGGGATTGCGCTCGAGAAACTTGTGGATGCAAAGACCTCCATCAAGGATTACCTATAATTGTAGGCGGTAGATATGGGGAGGAAGCACACCTGCCTAGTCTGGACCATGCTCACTAGTTGTTTGGGCTGAATATAATGCGTTACTGAATTTGAGCTTCAACTCGGGCACCTGCTTTATTTATATCTGTAAGTGTTTCCAGTTGAGGTTTAATTTTTGTGACAGGAGCATCGTGCCAGAATGAATCCTGCCTGCATATTTGTCCACAAAGATGCCACCATGTTGTGCCATACCTCTCCTTAACTGGAGTACTTTCTACTGGCTAATCAGTAAGTGCTACCTCATTGGGTAAACGTATAGTGCTTTTGCTACACTACAGCTGCGTAAAGGGCCAGAAGAGTTGTCTTCAGTGACCACGGTTGTCTGTCATTTTGCCACAGCGCCGAAAGGTGCCGAAGTCCCTCGAGTGAGCTGTCCATCATAGTGAGGAAAGGGCGGGAAGACGTTGCATACCCTTGTTTGTGTGAGGCGGGGCCAAACGGGTGGGGCTTCCATGCGAGTTCACATGCCTCTTTTTTATAAAGGGTCAGAGACCGATCAGAGAAGCAGATGAGAAGAAAGCAGCCTCCTGGTCACTGCAAGTACACGGGCATTGCGCGCGAGAAACTTGTGGATGCAAAGACCTCCATCAAGGATTACATCTAATTGTAGATGGTAGATATAGGGAGGAAGCACACCTGCCTAGCCTCGACCGTGCTCACTAATTTTTTGGGCTGAAAAACGTTACTGAATTTGAATTTGAATTTGAGCTTTAACTCGGGCCTGTGCAAAAAAAAAATCCACCCGCGAGCGGATTTGCGGATTTTCCGGCAATTTCACTACATTCGTGGATCGTGAAATTGCCGAAAATCCGCAAATTCCACGAGCGGAACGGATTTTGCGCCCATACTTAAAAATAAGCCAGTCCCGTAAACCTCGCCAAGCGATGAGGGACCATTGGACCATTCTTTCCTGAACAGTGGGCCATCCACGAAGATTCTTGATAAATTGCTTACAAGTTAGCCTGTTGGAGCAATATTTGCTCTCAAATATTCTGTCATTATTGCTCTGTGAAGGAGAGTCTTCATATGGTTCCTTTTGAGTTATTTCAGTTTTTCCCAGTTCTGCAACTGGGCCAGACTCTGTGTGATATTTGTGTCTGGGAGTAGAAATGGGGCCACTAGGATAATTGATGCCATCTCATCCTTGTATGCAAGTCCTAGTTGTTCTGTCATTTTCATTCTAAATAAGGTTGGTCTCACTTACTTCGCTTTTTAGAAAAAAACCTACAGCTATGCCCTGCCTAAATGCTTTAACAATTTTGGATCCGGAGAGCGACTCCTGATTCTAGCAGGGTAGAGAGCTTCTTTTAACTGTGAAAGAACAACGGATACATACTCCCTATTTGATAACATGAAACTCAATTGGTATCCTCCCTAATGAAAATAATCTAATATGAAAACAAAGGGAAGATCGATATTCCAGCGAATCTAATAGTGGGGAAATGCAAAATATTTGTTCACATAAAACCCTCACCCACTCTAGTAGTGGCAAGCTTCATCATCGAGTTCACCCTAATTCCTAAAGGTCAGGGTAGGCACAATCATATTCCAAGGAGCTCTTTGAAGAGCTTTTTAGAGGTTTTTTTAAATGTAAGAATTCTTCATTCACCCCCAGGGTATACCTTTATTCACGGGGTGACTGGGAACAGTTAAAATCTATGAATATGAGGGGCAATAAGCATACCATGGTCCAATGACCCTAATTCATAATCGCTTATATGTTTCTATCCTACTCTATTGGCCTCAACAGTTCCTGGGCATTCTTCAGGGCAGTAACAGAAAAAGAGTTCCCCCAGTGATGCACCTCTACAAATTGTACAGATAAACGCGTTGCATGCAGAAGATAAGCTTGTGCAAGCAAAAAACACTCAGGTGAACTTGCTGTGGTTCTGAAGTACCTGAAATAAAAGAAGATATACTGTCTTTTCATTCATACCTCATTCATTCGACACGGTTGATCACTCCATTCTGATCGACCGTGTCGCGACCCTAGGGATTAACCATCTAGCAAAGGAGCTCATTGCATCTTTCCTGGCGAACCGCACACAATCGGTGAAACTGGGTGAATACTACTCGCCCATCTTAACCCTCCCATGCGGAGTGCCCCAGGGATCATCGCGAAGTCCGACACTATTTAATATATATGTGTCGGACTTGGCAAGGGTGATTAAACAACACGGACTGAGCCTAACCACCTATGCGGACGACACCCAGCTGGTGGTGGCGGTGCATAAGGACGGGTCAGCTGTGGCAACTAGATTTCAGAAGGGGATGCTCGCCATCGGTTCCTGGATGGCGAGTAATTGCTTAAAGTTAAACTCGGACAAAACCGAGGTCATGACCTTTGGAAACCTTCTGCCTAGATGGTCTTCCATCTGGTGGCCAAGTGAAATAGGCCTTCCACCAGTGCCAGTCACTAAGGTCAGAAACCTCTGGATCATGTTCGATGACAAGTTGCTGTTTAAACAACATGTGAATTCAGTGGTATCCGCCTCCTTTCACAAGTTAAGGAAAATCAAGAAAATACTTACATACCTTCCTCCATCTGCAGGAAAAACGCTGACCTCCACTCTTGTATTTTCTAAGCTGGATTACGGTAATGCCCTGTTCCTGAATGCTCAGGAACAGGTGCTCCACAAACTACAATCGATTCAGAATGCGGCAGCGAGAGTTCTGCTTGGCATCCCCAAACGCCAACCAACCTCAGCGGCCATACGTCAATTTCACTGGCGAAGGGTCGGAAATAGGATTAAATTCAAAGCGCTCTGCATCACCAACAAGGCAATGCACAATGTAGGACCACAGTTTTTGAAGACTGCATTTCACATCTACGCCCCCAGCAGATCTTTGCGATCTGCTTTGTCATGTCTTCTTTAAGTTCCCCGTAATAGAACCTCCACTTGGGGAGACAGACGTTTCCTAGTGGCAGCCCCCAAACTTTGGAATTTGCTTCCTTTGTCCATCAGACAAAGTCCCACTCTCACCTGCTCAAGACATGGTTATTTGATCAGTGATTCTTTCAGCGTGCTTTTTCCTGGGAAACACATGCGCAGAGACACCTCCGGGTATTTGCGCGCAAAACAAATCACAAAAACATAAACATAAGCATAAACATACATTATAATGTATAGGTAAATCTTGTGTCCTTTTGCTTTCAAACCTGTATTGTTTTAGACATTTGGATTGTGTGACATATACATTTTGTGCCTTGTGAATGCTAATAAAACTAGGCTCTTTGTCTCATGTATTTTTGCAGTAAACTTTAGATCAGAAATGTGGATATTCATTTAAGTGCCAAAGGTAGCAAGATTCCCTCACATACGTTTAATGTGCACCCAATTACAAAAACGATAGATGAGAATAAAAAAGGAGAACGAACTCAGCAACAGTTTCATATCTGTGTAAAATGCTAGTTATTAGCAGTATGATTCGACTTACTGACAGACACCTCACCAAATCCAACGGAAGGCTCCTGTGACCAACTATGAGGGGGGTGTAACACCCCAAACACCCACTTGAAGCTATGCCCCCACCCTGGGCCAATATGTGACTGAGGTTTGGAGGCCATTCGTTTTGGCTAACCCCCACTGTGCATGGTCAAAGGCCATGCATAGCAGAGACTGGTTGCACATTGTTAGTTGTGTTCAGTCAAGTATTGCATGTTGTATATGACCATAAAACCTGTCAGAACCCCCTTCAGAGGGCCACAGGGCACGCAGGTGCTACTGGGCCCAAACATGGTGGTTGAGGTTTGTTACTTCCGAAGTCTAGGGTCCCTATTTACTATGGATCCTCCTCAACTGGGCCAAGTATCCCTTCTGCACTTGACTGTCAGAGTTAGCTGTGGCCAAGCAGGCAAAGCTCCCTTGAGGGAGGAGTGCAGATACAAGTCAGTGAACACAACTCATAATTCAAAGTACAAAAAGTATTAACAATAAATCAATGTCCAGTCAAATTCTTGTTTTTGTAAGGAAAAAATGATTTCATGTTGAACTCTACTCATGCAAAGGAGTATGACATTTAAAAGTAATAAGACAATGCCGTTGAGGTTGGGGCTCTAGTAGTTGTTAGGCAAACCCCTGACCACCTTCCTTCATGTAACGTGATCAGGGTTCTTCCTCATTCACTGGTGCCACAACCAGGGAATGGTCACTATTGAGCCATACTCAAGAGGTCCCTTTTCACTTTTCAGGATTTAGATCAAAGTGCCTATAGTGCTGTAACACCATTAGCAGCCAGTACAAACACCCTCACTGAGACGGTTATGAGTTTCAGCATTTCTCACAGTTGCAACTCTACCTGTGGGTCCTTTTGACATACAGGGCACCCCAATGGCACCAGGACACACAATCTTTCTTTCTTCTTTCCTCATGAAAGACTGCTGTCTGTCACACCAGGCAAGACTCTGAAGCTGATTTTCCCACAACACAATTCATGTGAGTGACCAGATTTCACACCTGGAAATCAGCCACTGTGATATGTGCATTAAAAGGTTAATTGAGGTTCTTAGCCCAACTTTTTATGATTCCTTTATCATCTCCATCTCCTTTCCTCTGATGTGTCATGGCCACTTCCTTCTGATTTTCACTGAATCAAAGAACAAACTTTTGAAGGCTAAAGGGGACTATCCCTTCCTCCAGTGTGTTCTACCCAGCTCACAGGAATGCAGCAATACACAAATCTATCGGGCATTCTTTTTTTTTTATTAAACAATGAAATCAACATTGCAAGGTGCATTTTCATGTTGTACTAAGTTTCCTTGGTGCAATATCACTGGTTTCAAATACATAAGAGTTTTTACATCTCGTTAGTTCCTTGTTTTCATGACATGACTTGATCATCTTGAGCTAGTGGTGTCGGTGGGGTACAGATTTGACCTCTATATACATTCCAATCATTCCATATACGAGACCACTTTTTCGGGCTATCTCTTGCTACATATACAGTTTTTTCCCGGAACATGCACCAGTCCATGGGGCATATTACCAACAACTAGCGATAATTATCGCTATGTTAGCTTAGCAGCAATATTTTTATCGCCGAGCTGCGGCGATTCTTATCGCTTAGGAACCTTGCTATTATCAAGGTTTATCTCCTAAGCAATAAAAATCGGCCGAAATGCATGAATATCGCTGAAAAGTCAGCGATATTCATGCATTACCGAGCTATTGCTCTTAGCCATGTTATCCACCTACCATTGGATAACATGGCTAAGAACTGCTTAGGGGCAGGTGTTAGTGTTTGGAGATATTTGCGCTTAGCGCGAATATCTCCAATAGTTGGTAATATTAGATAGCGATATTAGCGACTGTTTCCAGTTGCTGACATCTTGGCATGCCCACATTGCATGTCATTAGTGATAAATTTCACTGACATGCAAAGCGGGGCCCAAGATGGTCGCTATCTCCTACTAGCTGTCGCTAACTGGTGTTAGCGACAGCTAGGTAATAGGGAGATAATTTTATCTCTGCTTTCTTGGCTTTTAAAGCCAAAAAAGCGGAGATAAACCCCCTTGATAATATGCCCCCTGATCCCTCTTCCAGGCTGACACAGTTGGGTCCTGAGTTGCTTCTCACATTTGGGCAATATTGCGTTTCGCCACCATTAGTCGCAGTGTGACCCTCATTATACTTTTGTTGGTTAAATCTGTAGGTTCCTTCCCACACATTAAAAGACATTGTTTGACCTCCAAGGGGATGGTCTGTTCACGTACCTCACCCATTACCTCGTGTATTTTTCCCCAGCATCCCTGTATGTGTGGACACTCCCAGAGTATATGCAGGAATGTTCTCTCACTTCCACAGTTCCTCCTGCATGTGCTGTCCTCTGCCCTCCCAATTCGTACTAGTCATGGCCCTGTTATGTGGATACGGTGCAGTATTTTGAGTTGTATCAAACTCAGCCTAGCCGAGATTGCTACTTCTCATGGTGAGGTAAACTCTATTGCCCAATCTTCATCATCAATGATAACATCATCCCCTTCCCAGTTTTCTTTTAGCTGTTGGAGAGGTTCACCGGAATTGTTTATTAACATTTTATATGTGAGGGAGATAGCTTTTGTTGGCAAGTACTCATCCAAAAGTCTGTCCTTGAGAGGCAAGGATTCCGAAAGGGCATCACCCTTCTAGAAGCATGTCTGTAGTGCATGTCGCACCTGCATATATCTGAAGTGTTCAGTTTTGGTCAATTCATGGTCCTGTTGTAGGGAAGAAAATGATCTAACGTCACCCTTAACCCAAAGGTCACCTATCTTGGATATCCCGATGAGGTCCGATTTGTCGAACCCTCTCTATTTCCACAGATTGCCCAGCAAGTCAGAATCCCACAGTGGGGCGGCTAGTGTTACCCTACATTCCCATCCCAAGCTTCTGGTGGCTGCTTGCCAAACCTGCACTGAATGTTCAGTTGGTCCTGTCAGATATTGTTTCCCTGCTTTTGTGTAGAGGGCCCTGTTATAGTTCCCTCCTGGGAGTAGCCATCTGTCCATTGCGTAGCCCGGGTCATAGGCTCGCCTGTATGTGCCATGGTTAATGGCAGCTAGATGTGCAGCCAAGTAATGTTTTTTACGGTCAGGGAGACCAATACCACCATCGTACCAGGTGAGGTTGAGCTTGGAAAGTGCTAAACGAGGCTTCCCATTCCAAAGCAAGCTCCTTTGCAAACTTTCAATCTCCATAAAATAACTTGCTGGGACTAAGTCCAAGGAGTTCTGTAACACGTAAAGAAACCGGGGCAAGGACACCATTTTAAATATGGAGGCTCTACCCAGCAATGAGAGCGGAAGTGTCTTCCATCGTTCCGTGTCCCTCTTTAGTCTCTGTAGAGGTGGGAGGAGATTAAGGTTGCATTTTCTTGTGGTGTTTGTGGTGACATAAATACCCATGTAATTGAAGCCTTCTGTGGTGATTTGCACTGGACAGCTCCTGGGAAGGTCCCGAGGGGGGGCCCTTGAGGACCTACAATATGGATTTACTCCAGTTGATCGAATAGCTGGAATATCTGCCAAATATTGCAAAGATGTCCAGTACAGCTATGACGGATTTGTTTGGGGAGGCTAAGTAGAGAAGGACATCGTCAGCATATAAGGAGATACAGTCCTCCCATGTGTCTGCCCACTTTAATCCTCATATTGCCAGGTCCTTCCTTATCCAGGATGCCAGGGGCTCTAGGACAAGAGCAAATAGAAGAGGGGAAAGAGGGCATCCCTGATGAGTGACCTTACTCAGAGTGAAGATTCCCGATTTTTTGTTGATCACTACCACTTGGGCCAGGGGATTCAAATAGAGGAGTTGTACCCATTGGACAACAAAGAGGTAAGGCCATTCAAGCATGTCAAATGGCATTGTGGCATCTAATTACACAAGTATTGCCTCTTCTTGAATGGTGGCTGCTCTCCCCAATACCCTGTGTACTCTACGCAAGTTCAGAGCTGTGTTGCGCTGGGGCATAAAGCCTGCCTGGTCCGGATGTACCATATTACTGATTACTTTGACTAATCGTGTGGAAATAGCTTAACCAAGATTTTGGTTCTTCGTTCAGCAGAGAGATTGGTCTATATGATGTACACTCTGTCCGGCTCTTACTCTCCTTATGGATCATCACTAAAGTCGCTATTCTCTGGTGCTGTGGTGATTCCCCTTTTCTTTGCCCTCTTCGAACATGGCTCGCAAGTGTGTAGCTAGTATATCGGGCCTGAGTTTGTCGAGTTCGATCGGCAAGCCATTGGAACCCGATGCTTTTCCAGAGTTTAGGACTCTAATTGCCTGTGCTATCTCATCTGTTGTAAGAGCGCCCTCCAGATACTCTAGCTCCGGGGCCGAGAGTTTCGGTAACGTAATGTCTTGTAAGAAACCATGGGAGTCTTGTCTCTTATAAGGTGTATGTGATGAGTATATTCCGCGAAGTGGGTTGCGAATGTGTTAGCAATCTCTTGGGGGTCTGTGATTGTGCGTCCCTCCCTGTCAGTCAACTCAGGCACCAGTCTGCTCGCTAGTTCTTTTTTGTCTAACCATGTGATTATTTTCCCTGCTTTGTCCCCTTGGTCATAGATTCTACCCTGAGTTTCTCTCCCCATTTCCTTGGCTTTATTCGTCACTAAGGCCTTGTAGTTATCTTGATTCCGTTGCAGGATATGGGTCCTATCCGAAATGGGATTCCCTATTGTTTCTTCTTTTAGGCAGAGGATCTCCGCCTCTAGTGCTACCTCCTCTTTTTCTTTTTCTTTCTTAGCTCCTGCTATTTGAGAAAGTGCCTGTCCTCTTATCACTGTTTTAACACCTTCGCTGCTCATGACGAGCTCAGCTCGTCATGAGGCATGGTTGAGCTGTGCTTATGACGAGCTGAGCTCGTCATGAATAAAGGCACCTCTGTGATTCCAGCACTGGGGGGGAAACCCCCTAGCAGCCAAGGTGTTAAATGCTTCCCACAATGTTTGGTGGGAGCGCACCAATTCTCCATTTTCTTGGAAATATTGCTGTATTGAGGTGTGTAATGCTTTACATATTCCTGTGTGTCGAAGATACCAGGAGTTGATTTGTGCAACTCTTCTCACCCTGTGTTTGCCGATAATAAATTGGGCCCATAACGGGGAGTGGTCAGATATCCCCCTTGCCATGTGTCTGACTTCCCGAAAGTGTGCAAGCTGGTCTGGTGGGGTCAATAAATAGTCGATTCGTAAGTAGCTGTTATGAGCGCCTGAGTGGAAAAGGTGTTGTATGGTATCAGGGTGACACGATCTCCATGTGTCTAGCAATCCCAGTGCTTCCAGAAAATCTGGGAGGCATTGGCCCGATGGGTGGAGGTCTTGTGGAGGGTGTCTATCCAGGGTACCGGAGACCACAGAGTTCAAATCCACCCCCACCTCCTGGAGACCGTCCGGTACCATCAGCATGATGGAGCTCAAGTCTTTAAATGCAAGTCGCTGGAGGCCTGGTGGCACATATACTGACATAGGGGTCAACGTGTGTCCCTCCCATTGTCCCGTGATACCTATGTATCTCCCTCATGTATGCACCCAAGTGGACCTCACCGCCACAGTGAAGGAGTTTTTCAATAGTATACCTGTGTCCCTCGATCCCGAGGTGAACCCCGAATGGGTGACTAGCTTTTATCCCCACCGATTAAGGGCTCTACACGTGTTCCCCACCAGATGTTTTTCTTGAAGCAATACCACATCTGGGGCATGGCCACTGATATTCTACAGTACAACAGTGCGCTTTACTTTGTCCCCCAGACCATTTACGTTCCAGCTCATCAATTTAAAGCTCTTATCCCATTGCATCATCATGAGTTGTTACCAGTTTTCCTGTGCATCGGAACCATGATACCTGGTCAATTAAATGGAACAAACACACCATAACACATGAACCCCTCCCAATGCCCCCCTCCCTGCTCCCCTGCACTCTGGGCTTGGAACTGCCCATGTCGTCAACAATGAAGAGTGCCTGTCGCCCTATAGTTAAACCAAAAGTAGAAAAATTGGGGGGAAATAAGCCCACACCACCCTTTCCCTCCCTCCCGAAAGACACTGTTATCTATTCACCCCCAGTTTGGCAGTCCTGGTACTGGTACGCAGTGTTCAAAGTGAGCCACCAGGACCGGATTTTCCCTAACCATTTTGTTTTTGTCCATTAATACTAGGCAAATAACAGTCACTGGGGTTGCCAGGACTTTAGTTGTGGTTCAAAGACCTCTGGGCATCCCCATACCTCTTAGTCAGATTGGGAGTTGCTTTCCGCCGATTCCCTCCATCCATCTGGACCTTTAAAGAATCTGTTTTTACCCCCGGCCTCCACTCGAAGCTGCGCCGGGAACAACATAGCACACTTTAGGCCTGTGTCTCTCAGCCTCTTCTTGATCGCTAAAAACGATCTGTGCTGTTTTTGAACTGCCTGGGTGAAGTCCGGAAAGAATGTGATGCTGGAATTGTCTATGCGGATTGGGGGTGCTACTCTGGCCATTTGTAGGATGACGTCCCTATCAACGTAGTTCAAGAGTCTGGCCAATATAGGAGCGAGGCGCACCTGCCCTTGGTCGTCCCCCGGGTACCCTATGAGCTCTTTCCACCACAAAGATTTTAGAGAGACCTATCAGCTGTAGTTGGGTCAGAATTAGGTTCTCAACAAAGAGATCCACAGATTCTGCTTTTTCCGGTACACTGAGGATCTGCACCTTGTTGCGCCTAGTGCGTCCTTCATAATAGTCAAGTTTGCCTTCGGCAAACTTATGGAATGTTTGCAGCTCTCTGATTTCAAGTTGCAGCTGGTTTGTGTCATCCACTCGGCTTGTCGTAGTGATTTCGAGCTGTTTGACCTTTTTCCTGTTCGTTGTCAAATCCACTCTGATTAACATGACTTCAGAATAGATCGTGTCCATTCTCTACTCCAACGATGCACGAATTTTGCCACGGGCAACCATGACATCTTTCAATGTATGTTCCAGGGGATTGCCTTCAGGTCCTCCCATCAATTTGTCTTTGGGTGTGTGCTGTAGGCCAGAGACCCCTTCGGGCAGGTGTACTTGTCCAATTTGTTAGTTTGAGTGGACTTGGTGCCCCTGACGTTCGACATAGTGGCCGATCTGGTTCAACCTTCATTAACTCTCCGGGCGCCACTGGAGGATAGTGGACCCAAAATCACGGCCACTCCCGCCTTTAGAACTACGCCACTGGGGCCTTGTACTTTAGTTAAAGGGTACTTCTCTACCACAGTTCCCGGCGATCTTACTGGACCCTCTTCCCTTAACTTTTCCCACTTTGGGCTTGTTTGCACTCATGGGGTTCTCTCCAGCCGTTGCACCCCTTGGCTGAGTTCTGCTTCATCTGGTCCGCCCTCCGAGATGCGCACCTCTAAGTTGGGTTCAGCTAGCCGGCTATTTCGTAGTAGGTTTTTGTTCTTTCCTCGACTCATTGCTCCGACCAACGCTGTGGAGTTTCCTTGGCCCTGTTTTGGCAGTTGGTTAGGTCTTCAGATAATTATCGAGCTCCGTCCGTGGGCTGCTGTGCCTCCTTGGGCCTCCTCGTCACTCAAGGTCCCGGCTTCTTTAGACTTGTAGGCCTCCACTTGCGGCAGCCGCATCTTTGGATCCCTGGGTCCTGGCGACTCAAGTTTGGGCTCAATCTGCTCCGGTGTGTGTCTGCAAACAGAATCCCACCTCGGCCTCGAATTAGTAGGACGGATATGCGGGATGGAAGATTCATTTGCAGAGCGACTCTAACCTGCGGCCATCTTGGTTCGCCACTTGGCCTGGCCCCCTCTTTCAGGGATTCTTGTACTCCTCATGTCTGCACCTAGCAGACCTGGGCTTTCCAAAATGGACCCAAGGTTCTCCATGTAATTTACCACTGCAGACAAACTTGTACTCAGTTTACATTCACAGCACACTTACTCTCCAGCAATGTTACTTCCATGCATTGTGCCACTAAAGTCACACATGTATTTAGCACACAGTCAGCTTGCATGGACTATTCGGTACTGTAGATTTTCTGTCTTGTGTCAAGGTGTGCTATTTACAAACACACACTGCCAGCATACACACACTCATCATGTGCACGCTGCACAACATTTCACCTTTCATGTATTGTAATGACTCAAGTTTGGGCTCAATCTGCTCCGGTGTGTGTCTGCAAACAGAATCCCACCTCGGCCTCGAATTAGTAGGACGGATATTGCGGGATGGAAGATTCATTTGCAGAGCGACTCTAACCTGCGGCCATCTTGGTTCGCCACTTGGCCTGGCCCCCTCTTTCAGGTATTCTTGTACTCCTCATGTCTGCACCTAGCAGACCTGGGCTTCCCAAAATGGACCCAAGGTTCTCCATATAATTTACCACTGCAGACAAACTTGTACTCAGTTTACATTCACAGCACACTTACTCTCCAGCAATGTTACTTCCATGCATTGTGCCACTAAAGTCACACATGTATTTAGCACACAGTCAGCTTGCATGGACTATTCGGTACTGTAGATTTTCTGTCTTGTGTCAAGGTGTGCTATTTACAAACACACACTGCCAGCATACACACACTCATCATGTGCACGCTGCACAACATTTCACCTTTCATGTATTGTACTTCACACATGCACACATACACGAGCTCATGAACTGCGCAGTACATTTCTCATATAATGTATCCATAACAGGCTTACATACATTCAGTACATGAACTAATCACACATATACTGAACAGTACTGCTTTATCCATGTACTCTAACCTTCCCAGGCACACATATAACCAGTGTAGTCACTACTCCTGCGTAGCACTCTCCAGGTTCCAGGCCAATGGTGAGTTAAGCATGTAGCAGCACAACTTTTTAAAAAGTGAATGAGCTGGTAGGCTTCACTCCAGTGATACTGGGTAAAAAGGACCTGTTCACTACTGCTGATCACTACATGGTATGCTGCCACCAGTGCACATGTGCTGCTTAACTCCTGTTGAACGAGGGCACCCCTCTCGGTCCAACCAGGACAATCCGTGACACATGTCTATGTCATAGGTAAACTGACAACAAGGGAATCATTCAAAAAAGAGAAAATTGATGATTGATATCTTTGGGTGGCAATATATATAGTGTTCATACGACACAAAAGCCGGCTCAGTCCCCCTGGCAGTTTATCATACCTAATATTTGATACCCAAGCTGACAAGGGATTTTCAAGTTACCTTTTTTCAAACTACATGTTTAAGTCATGGCACACATGCAAGATGGGAGTGGAAGAGGCCACCACAGGATAATCCAAATGGCTGGAGAAAGCCTGTGACAAAATAGCCCCAGAAAAAACAGTTTTTCCCAAAAGATCCCAACCGTTTTCCCCATGGTTTACAGATGACCAGAGAAATCAAAAACTCATTTGGAAACGTCTAAAGCGGAGCTGGAGGAAAAGCTATAAAGAAACAGAAAACGCTTTTAAATCGGCTTGCAGAAATATATACAACTTCTTTTCTCAGCTAAACAAAAGTTTTATGCAACCTGTATTGATGTAACAAAGAATTCAGCAAAGTAATTATTTAGAACTGTCTCTAGCCTGGCCTCTCTAAGCCCAGCTAAAGTTCAGTAAAGTCAGGAACTTTGTGAAGATATTGCCAAGTTCTTCTTGACCAAAGTGGAGACTATCTTTTTGACTTTTAGTGATTCAAGTGCTTCCAGGATGAACAGGGCAAGGGAGGAATTCAAGCCCATGAGGATTTCCACTGCTACTTTTGATAAATTCTTGCCAGTGAATGTAAATGTAAATGTTTTTGTACTTGTATAGCGCACAGCTACCCACAGTGGGTTTCCCGGCGCTTGTACAAATACCGCAAGGGAACCCTTCCTGGCTTTCCCTGTGAAGTGTTCACTCCTGGGCACCACCATGGTGCAGACCAGGCATCCCTCGCGTTGTGGGGGCTGTTGTGGAGACTAAGCAAGCTATTGCCCAGAGTTGCAGCGTGGGACCCATGATCAGAATAGGCACTTTGGCGAGAATATCCGGTCAGGGGAATTAATGAGCCCAAGACCCGCCAGGGCAGGAATCGAACCCTGGTCCCTAGCCAGAGCTCTGCATCGAGGTCTGCCTGCTCTAACCATTGAGCCACACTTCTTCACACTTCTCCGCCAGTGAACCCTGGCAATATTCTTGGGCTTTTCATGGCAACCAAATTGAGGTTGCCCTATGGTCCATGCCAAATTGGCCCTGGGTCCGATTGCTTTATCACTGTCCTCTATTTTTATTGGCATGTTCTAAACAGGGCATTTCCCAATATGCTGGAAGATGTCCTCTATATTGCCCCTTCTAAGGAAGCCTAGCTTGGACCCTAAGGATCCTAATATTTTTCGCCTGATTTCTCACCTTACGCTTCCAGCTAAATTGATTGAAAAAATCATAAATACACAACTTAGTACCTTCTTAGCTGAGACACAAGCCTTGGATCCCTCCCAGTATGGCTTTAGAGAGGGACATAGTACAGAGTCTGCTCTCATTAAGGCCACACAGGAGATCAGAGAAGCGGTGGATCAGGGTGGTAGGGCGGCTCTGATCCTATTGGATCAGTCTGCGGCCTTTGATACGGTCCATCATGACATCCTGATGGACCGTTTAAAGGCATGTGGGATCCGATCCAAAGGCTGGGATCTTTTTAAATCTTTTCTATCTGACAGAGGACAAATTGTTGCTCTGAGTAAATACCAGTCCAAACCTTTTTCACTGCCCTGTGGTGTCGCACATGAGTCATCTCTAAGCCCTACGCTTTTCAATGAGTACGTTTCCTCCTTGGCCCCCATTATCAGTGCATTTGATTTGGTCTCACCTCATATGCTGATGTCATACAAATTGTGGTCTCTCTGCTACCTCGCCAGGAGGTGGGTATGGATAAATGCTTCCCAGACTGCATGGAATCAGTTTGGAGATGGATGTCAGAGAATTGTCTAAAACTTAATTCAGGCAAAACTTAAGTCTTATTGTTTGGAAAGGATACCAACTTTTGGACACCAAATTGGTGGCCTGACTCAATAGGCTCTCTCCCGTTGCCTTCAAAAAATGTAAAAAAACTTGGGAGTACTAGTGTATGAGAGACATACCTTTGTTGATCAAGTAAATGCAGTGGCATCAACCACAGCCTATGTGCTTAGAACAGTCAGGAAAATATTGCCGTTTTTACCCCTGGGTAGCCGGCAAACAATTGTCACAGCACTGGTATTGTTGAGGCTGGACTATTGCAATAGCCTTTATTTAAATATTCAACAAAGATTATTTATTTATTTTTTTGTCCTCATACGCCAAAAAGATATTCTCAGAATAACAGGTCCGTGCCACCCACTACGCAGCAGGGAGGCCCCTCCTTAAACTCTGAAGATCTTGATGGATGCTCTTTCTACAGATACCCACAGGGTACCAGAAGATACCGAAGAGGATGAATTCAATTCAGTTCATCTATCTTTCCAGGCCCTCGAACTGATCTTAGGGTAGCTCATTCTGCAAAAAGGCATAATCATTGGGCATGATTGTTTACATCCTATCCAGCCATTCGATACAGGGAATCCAAAAATTCTTCCTTCTCTTCCAAATTAGCTTATCTAAATTAACTGTATATTTAATTGCCTTGATCTAATCTAGGTAAGAAGGTGCACTATCTTTAACCCAGAGTTTGCATATTTCTCTGTGTGTCAAAATAATTAAATATAAAGACAATTTATTTATGTCTTGAGGAAGTTCCTCATAATTGCAATTTTTTTTTTAAAAAAACAAGAGATATACTAACCTGTATATCAAAATTAAACAGGTTTTCCATACCTTCTTCTACAGTGACCCAAAAATTTCTTAGAACAGGACAAGTTAAAAACATATGAAGGTCGTCAGCTTTTTCTTGCTTACACTTTGGGCAACAGGGAGTAGGACCTTCAGAAAATGTTGCCAGCCTAGCAGAAGACCAATATACTCTGTGAAGAGAAAAAATATGGTTGCGCTTTAAATTGGTGGGAGAGACTGTGGTATAAAGTAGGTCAAAGGATACTTGCCATAAATCCTGAAACTCGACATCCGGAACTTGGTCTCCCCATAGTTTAGCAGGCAAAGAGAAGTCTCCGTTTTCCGCTTCCAAAATAGTCCAATACAGAATTGATGTTTTTATGAGCCTCTTCCTCAGCAGAGGTTCCTCCAATGCTGTCTTGACGCCAATTTCAACTGTAATGGCCTGACTCCAGCTCTTGATTTGTAGATATTTGAACTTGGATAAGTTATTGTTCGTAAGAATACAGATCTCGTCCCAACTTAACAACACATCTTCCGGCATTAGCTGACCCCAAGATTTTAAATTAGCCTCCAGAAGAGGGGTAATCAATGAATCTTTAGTCCACTCCGGAGAGCCAGGTGATTCCCAAATTGGAGCCATAGCAGAGTAATATGGGATGCTCAGCGATCTCCTTACCCTAGCCCAGACGTAAGCCATGTCTCTCAACATCTTTAAACAGACCTTTTTTTAAAAACGCGGGTCCCCGAACTTCAGCAGGAAAGCCTGGGCCCCTCCTTGAACCCCTGATATTATCGTCTGAAACATAATACCTGTTTCTGTCCTGTCTGGAGTATCGAATAGCATTATCCCCGCCTTCATTAGAAAAGTCCAGGCATACAATTTCCGATCTGGAGCACAAAGCCCTCCTTTGCTTTTCTTTCTTCGCAACTTCTTTCATGCAATCCTTATGCCCTTTGAGGTCCAAACAAAGGAGTTCCATTTGGCTTGGATTTTGTTAAGCTTGACTTCTTTAAAGGCTAACGGAATATTCTGGAATAGGAAAATTAATTTCGGAAGCAGCATCATCTTAATAATATTGACTCTCTCAATTAAAGTCAGAGGAAGAAGTGACCAACTTCTCCAAGATTCAGCTGTCTCTCTCGATTTTAGCCACATTTCTGTCAGAGAGTTGTTCTATATCCTGCGTGATTTGTACCCTCAGGTATCTTATTTTGTGTTTTAAAATTGGAATAGGACTTGACGTCGCTATATTCCAGGTCATACATTCAGACTTAGATTGATTAATCTGGTACCCAGAAATTTGCCCAAAATGAACGGCAGCACTATAAATAAGGGGGATCGGTTTAGTTTGATCTGAAGAATATAGCATCATGTCGTCAGCATAGAGAGACACTTTTTTCTCCCAGTTCTTATATTTGAATGGTAAAATACGCTGATCTTGTCTAAGTTTTTCGGCCAATGATTCTCTATATAAATCAAACAGCAGGGGTGAGAGAGGTCATCCCTGTCTTGTACCTCTATTGATTTTTATAGGTGCTGTAAGACTTCCATTTATCAAAACTCTTGCTATTGGGGCATGGTAAAATGCAGATATGGATCTACAGAATTGCTGACCAGATTGCACCTTTCCAGAACTTTAGCCAAGTATATCCAATTTACACGATCAAATGCCTTAGTGGCATCTAGTGTTATGATCGCCATTGGAAGTTTGTAAAGGGAAGCGAGATCAATTGTCCCAACTAATGCTTGCGTCTGATCTTGTATAGCCAACTACCCCATTTAATCTCTCCGCTAATATTTTGGCCAGAAATTTATAATCCAAGTTAAGCAGAGAGATAAGTCTATAAGAGTTACACTGGGAGGGCGATTTAAGGGGTTTAAGAACAAGAACGACCGTAGCCTCGTCCCAAGAAGAAGGGATTTTACCTCCTTCCTCAAAAATGGATGTAAAAAGCATTTGAAGAACGGGGGAAATTACTGGAGCTAATGCTTTATAAAGCTCAGCGGGTAAGCCGTCCGAGCCCGGAGCCTTGCTTCTTTTAGCTGACTTTATTGCCCCAACTATTTTTTTCAAACTGATTCCTCTGTTTAAATTCTCAGATGCCTGATCATCAATTTGCCGGACTGCGTATTGTGCAAGCCATGCGTGGATTAAATCATCCTGTGGAGCTAAATCTTCCTTATATACTTGATCAAAATGTTTGAAAAAAGCTTCTTCTATATCAGCAATGTTTTCTAAGATGACACTAGTGTTGCCCAGCTGAACTCCTTTAATTGTGTTCCTCTTTTGCTCCTTTTTAGCCTTCCAAGCTAATAGCTAACCACTGGCTTCCCCATATTCAAAATGGGCGAGAGAACTAGCCTGCCATCGCTTTCTAAGTCTGTCATCCAGAATCTCTTCGAGTTATGATTTACATCCTGACAATTCTTCCCGAATATTAGCTTCTGCAGCTAAATTTAGATCTAATAAGTCGCGCTCTAATGTGGTGATTTTTAGCTCAATCTCAGAAATCTTTGCCCTGTATATTTTATGCCTGGAAGACTGAATAGCCAATACTATCCCCCTCAAAAAAGCTTTATACGAATCCCAAACAATAGAAAGTGTGGCTGTCCCCAAATTGTTCTCAAAAAAAGCTTTAAACTCTGACATCAATTTCTCTATTACCTCATCCTCCAGCAGGATACTCCTATCCATAGTCCATCTTTTATTGCTCTGCGAGCCTGATAGTCTCAAGACTAGAGAAACTGCCAAGTGATCTGAGATATGTGCTCCTAGATGTTTTACTTCATGTGCGACCTCACAAAGCTGATCTAAAATTAGAAAAAAATCTAATCTAGTCTTATGGCGCAGCTTCTTATTGTGAAAAGTGAATTCTCTTTTTGTGCCCCATTTCTTCCTCCATATATCCTTCCAGCCAAACTGATATATTGCATTCATTAATAGGGATCTTGTTTTAGGGTTATGCGTAGTCTTAAGTTTATATGATTTATCTATTTGTGGATCCAGAACTAGATTGAAATCCCCTGCTAAAATTAAAGGATCATCAAAGTCTAAGAGCTAAACCAACAGTTCTCTGAGAGGGAGTGGATCGTCTAAGTTCGGCCCATAACATCATGCTACTGTGAATTTATAAGAGTGGTATTTTATCTTTGCTATGACCCATCTTCCTTTTTTGTCACGTCTTGATTCTAGTAGTGTAATAGCAGGGTTTGACTTAATCAAAATTGCAACTCCCTTAATAGTACTATGCTGTGATGTGGTTATAACATGCTGAATCCATTTTTTACTGCTACAGATTTCCCTTAACTCCTGCTCCGTAGAACGCGTCTCTTGCACAATAAAAATATGCTCAGGCGCATCTTTCAAATATTGAAATATCCTCACTCTTCTGTGTTTAACCCTTAAACCGTTTAAATTCCATGTCAGAAGCTTCATATATACCTGCAGGGCTATCCTATCCTGTGACATATTTTTCTTAGTAGGAGTAAGCGATTAGGTATCCTATTCGGCGATTTGGACATTTTTTTTTCTTTTTTTCCCACATGCCCTTCCCCTCCCCTACTCTGTACAACCCTAACCACCCCCGTGCTCCCCTGGAAAATATTCAACAAAGATTTATGAGCAAACTCCAGTTGCTACAAAATGCAGCCACTATTTATTTATTTATTTATTTTTGTAATTTATTGAGCGCGGCGAATACCCGTGGGCGTCTCGGCGCTAAATGATTCCATTGATTCCCTCATCGCTCATAGAAAGACTGTTTTGGACTACTGATCGAATAGCCAGATTTTTAATAATTTACGAAACTGCATAAGTGAAGGAGATGTCTTGATGCAGAGTGGCAGGGTGTTTCAGAGCTTTGAAGCCGCAACCAGAAAGCGACGGTCTCCCCAAGATACTGTCTTGGATCGGGGGACCACTAGATGGTTCAGAGTGGTTGATCGAAGCAGTCTGGTTGGTTTGTAAGGTGTCAGCTTTGCCTTAAAAAATTGGGTAGCCTGGTCATGTAGTGCTTTATAGACTATGCATAGAGATTTAAATTTTATTCGGTTGCGGATCGTTAGCCAGTGGTAGTTCTTAAGGGTGTCAGATACTGAGGAGAATTTAGGTGTTCCTGAGAGAAGCCGTGCAGCAGCATTCTGTAGTGACTGAAGCTTATTTATTATCCTGGTTTGGGCATTTAGAAATAGCCCGTTGCAGTAGTCAAGGGAAGTTAGAACCAGTGAGCTGATTAGTGTTTTTGCGGCAGTAACAGGAAGAAATGGGAGAATTTTCCTAATCAGCTTTAACTTATGGTGGGCTGTTGCCGCTACCTTATTTGCATGTGCCATAAAATTCAGGTCCACATCGAATGTTACTCCTAGGTTCCTAACCTTGAGTGCTGGCTTAGGAGGCTCACCCATTCCTGATGGCCACCAGGTTGATGACCAGTCAGGTCTAAGGGGACCAAAAATTAGCACTTCTGTCTTATCGGAATTTAGCTTAAGACAGTTAGATGCCATCCACTTGCTGATTGCGAGCATTCCGTGCCGAAATCGGTCAGCCACCTCTGGTCCATTATCTTTAATACCCAAAACCAGTTGGGTATCGTCTGCGTAGGAGGTTATGCTCATCCCATATGCTTTGATGACATTAGCAAGGTCCGACACATAGATGTTAAAAAGTGTCGGACTTAGGGATGAGCCTTGAGGAACCCCACATGGTAATGACAGATTGACAGATTGATAAGGGCCAATGGTGACTGCCTGTGATCTATCGGTTAGGAATGAGGCAATCAAGTTACTCGCCGATTGATGGATGCCCATCTTTTCGACACGGTCGACAAGAGTGTTATGGTCGACCATGTTGAAGGCCGCCGACAGGTCCAGCATGACCAGAACTGCTGTCCCACCGAGATCTCGGATGGTCCTGATGTCGTCCGCAGCCTTGATTAAGGCGGTTTCGGTGCCATGGTGTCTTCGAAAGCCAAATTGTGAGTCATCCAATAGGTGGTGTGTCTCGAGGTACTCAACCAGCTGTTGATTCATGGCCTTTTCGACCGCTTTGGCTAAGAAAGGTAGGCTTGCGATTGGTCTATAGTTTTTTGGATCTGTCTTGTCCAAGCTAGCTTTCTTCAATAGAGGCTTCACGATCGTGTTTTTTAAGAAATCAGGGAAGATTCCGGATCCTAGTATGGTGTTACAGACTGAAGTGATCACCGGGATGAGGGTGTTCATCACTGGTGGGAGAACTGAAAAAGGGCACGGATCCAGTATAGATCCAGTCTTAATAGAAGAGACTATTTTTTTAGTTTGGTCTATGGTCAATGGTTTAATACTGGTGAATTCATTGTCCTGTGCAGGCTTAGGGGAGGGCAAATTTAAGGGGTTTGAAGAAAAAGCCTGATAGATATCATTGACTTTAGAGAAGAAGAACTTAGCCAATTCATCACGGAAGGATTGAGAGGCAGGCGGGGTAAGATCTGGTGCATTACCGGATAATGTTCTGGTGATGTCATACAATTGTCTAGTAGAATTTTTAGCTTTGTCGATTTTTTCAGAATTTTTTTTTTCTTTGCTTCCATAATCATATCTTTATATACTGATAGTGACTCTTAATATTTCGCCTTCTCATCCGGATCATAATTTCTACGCCACTTCCTTTCCCTGCTTCTATTAAGCTGTTTTTGCTTCTATTAAGCTGTTTTTGTCTCCTGAGCTCCTCGGTGTACCATGGGGCAGAAGGGGTCGTTCTGTTCGTAGAAACTTTTTTTGTTGGTACTAAGGTGTTGGTAGCGTTTCTTAGCCAGTCGTGAAATTGTTGAGTGGCAATGGATGGGTCAGCGGAAAGTAATGGACAAGAGCTGTCCAGTAGATTATTTAATTCGGTGTGGTTTATATTTTTCCAGATTTTGAAAGTGGTTGGCTTCGGTGGCATGGCCTTTGTTTTTAAAGTATCGGTTAGAGTCAGCTTATTGAATATGACATAATGATCCGTCCAGGGCAATGGTAGGATGTTAAGTATCTGTAGGGTCTCAACATTAGAGAAAATGCCATCGAGAATGTGTCCGGCTTGGTGGGTCGGGGACGTGATCAATTGTTTGAGCCCCAACATGTCCAGATCCGTAATCAGGGTCTGAGAATCCTTGTCCTCCTTCAGATCCAGGTGAAAATTCATATCACCCAGGATAGTGAAGGATTCCTCCATGATTAGTGATTCCATTATTGTACTGAGGGTGTTTATAAAGGGTGTTCTGGTTCCAGGGGGACGATATAGGAGTAATCCCTTGAAACTATAAAGGGCAGTGAAACGAATGCTAAATTGAAGTGCCTCGCATGTAGTTGCTGAGATGGGTGTTATTTTAATTGGAAATCCTTCTCTGGCAATAATTGCGAGTCCCCCCCCTCGTTGTTGTTTCCTGTCCAGTCGGTAAATAATATAACCTTGAGGCACAGCAATAACCAGATCTGGTACGGATGCTTCATCCAGCCATGTCTCGGTAACGAAAAGGACATCTAAGTTGTTGTCTGTAATGAGGTCCGCTATTTCTTGTCTATGCTTGCATACTGATCTCGCATTAATCAGGGCCATGAGATAGTCAGTTTCTTTAGCTACTGATATTGCTTTAGGTTGAATTTTTTGATTGTTTATAAAGATCGTAGTATTACAATTGGTACAGTTAATAGCAGTATTGTATGTAGGACTGCTAGGGTCATGAACCAGGCATCGAGAGTTGGGAAAGGCGCGTAACTCTAGTAAGGAGGCTCGAGAATGGGTTATCCTGCAATCTGATGAAGTCTGGCCAGGGGTCGGGGCCCTAGGCCCAGTCCCGGCGCGGACGGGCGCAGACGGGCTTGCCTTTGGCGCGCCACCGGCGCGCCCGCTGCGCCCGCCCGCTGCGCGGACGGGTTGACATATTGTATTTGTACCCAAATCTCGTGAGTTCTGAGGAGGGCGGGATGCGTCGAACAACTAGAACGCGACCCGTTCCTCAGCGCAAGATGGCACGTGAAGTGGGTGAAAGCCGGTGTCATCCCGCAAATCGGCTGTACCGTGCCTTAAGAATGTTTATATTGGCTTCAGCGCGAAGCAAATCTCGCGCTGAAGTTTTAGACAATTAAAGTTTTAAAAAATGCAAATTAAAATATTTACACACGTTAATAGCAGGTAGTCTACAACATTCTATAGCGCGGTAGTAAAGGTATAAGCCCCCGGCTTTCCGCCTCAGGGGTAGATTTAATCGAAATCACTGTTCTACTAGTGACCGGGTTTTAAATAGGCAGGGAGGGCGGGATGCGTCCAACAACTAGAACGCGACCCGTTCCTCAGTGCAAGATGGCGCGTGAAGTGGGTGAAAGCCGGTATCATCCCGCAAATCGGCTGCACCGTGCCTTAAGAATGTTTATATTGGCTTCAGCGCGAAGCGAATCTCGCGCTGAAGTTTTAGACAATTAAAGTTTTAAAAAATGCAAATTAAAATATTTACACACGTTAATAGCAGGTAGTCTGCAACATTCTATAGCGCGGTAGTAAAGGTATAAGCCCCCGGCTTTCCGCCTCAGGGGTAGATTTAATCGAAATCACCGTTCTACTAGTGACCGGGCTTTAAATAGGCAGAGAGGGCGGGATGCGTCCAACAACTAGAACGCGACCCGTTCCTCAGCGCAAGATGGCGCGTGAAGTGGGTGAAAGCCGGTATCAGCCCGCAAATCGGCTGTACCGTGCCTTAAGAATGTTTATATTGGCTTCAGCGTGAAGCGAATCTCGCGCTGAAGTTTTAGACAATTAAAGTTTTAAAAAATGCAAATTAAAATATTTACACACGTTAATAGCAGGTAGTCTACAACATTCTATAGCGCGGTAGTAAAGGTATAAGCCCCCGGCTTTCCGCCTCAGGGGTAGATTTAATCGAAATCACCGTTCTACTAGTGACCGGGCTTTAAATAGGCAGGGAGGACGGGATGCGTCCAACAACTAGAACGCGACCCGTTTCTCAGCGCAAGATGGCGCGTGAAGTGGGTGAAAGCCGGTGTCAGCCCGCAAATCGGCTGTACCGTGCCTTAAGAATGTTTATATTGGCTTCAGCGTGAAGCGAATCTCGCGCTGAAGTTTTAGACAATTAAAGTTTTAAAAAATGCAAATTAAAATATTTACACACGTTAATAGCAGGTAGTCTACAACATTCTATAGCGCTGTAGTAAAGGTATAAGCCCCCGGCTTTCCGCCTCAGGGGTAGATTTAATCGAAATCACCGTTCTACTAGTGACTGGGCTTTAAATAGGCAGGGAGGGCGGGATGCGTCCAACAACTAGAACGTGACCTGTTCCTCAGCGCAAGATGGCGCGTGAAGTGGGTGAAAGCCGGTATCAGCCCGCAAATCGGCTGCACCGTGCCTTAAGAATGTTTATACTGGCTTCAGCGCGAAGCGAATCTCGCGCTGAAGTTTTAGACAATTAAAGTTTTAAAAAATGCAAATTAAAATATTTACACACGTTAATAGCAGGTAGTCTACAACATTCTATAGCGCGGTAGTAAAGGTATAAGCCCCCGGCTTTCCGCCTCAGGGGTAGATTTAATCGAAATCACCGTTCTACTAGTGACCGGGCTAGACTCCTTACTGGTATGTTCAGGTTCTCTCCCATATCCAAGGAAATTAAAAAAACTGCACTGTCTCCCAGGAAGGAGTCAAGTGTGTTTCAAATCCTTCTGGTTGGTTTTTATAGCGCTTTAAGGTAGAGGACCACACTATTTAAAATGGCACTTCCAGTCGTACACACCGAAAAGGCCACTTCACTCACTGGGTGCCAAGTTGGTCTCAGTGCTACACACAAAAAAAGTGTTGTGGGATGGTAGAAGCTTTGCCTTCTGTGCGGCGAAAGCCTGGAATGACCTTCCGTTTCACCTAAGAAATGCCACAGATCTTTTAACTTTTAGGAAGGGTTTAAAAACCTGATTATTAACGTAACATAACATAACATAACAAGATCCATGTTTACCTATGATAAAAAATAATCAGCAATAGGGATCCAGGCACCAGTACAGTTGGACACTCAGGGCAGTGGTATAGGTCTCTTACTATGCAGAGGACTTTTTTGTCCCAACAAATCCCAAAATAATTACTGTAAAAAACAGATCTTAAAGTGAAGTGATATTTAGCCTTAATTACAGAACATTAACTTATGTTTAAAAAAAGGAAAGATTACTAGATAAACTGAAGCTATGGTTGAGGCTTAAAACAAAAAAACGCAACCGCAGAACCGCAATCCAAAACATGCACAACAGAAATAGATACTGTTAGACCTGCCATTTTGGGGTGGTTTCCCTAACTTTTTGCCTTCCGACCTCCTATTTTTGCTGGCCTCACGATTCTGCTCAGTTTACCACTGCTAACCAGTGCTAAAGTGCTTGTGCTCTGTCCCTAAACTGTGGTACCATTGGCTTATCCACAATTAGCATATTTAATTTACTTGTAAGTCCCTCATCAGGTGCACTACTTTATTTATTTATTTATTTAATTTGTATGGCGCGTTATAACCACAGGGGTCTCTAAGCGCCTGTATATTAAGGGCCTGTATATTAAATGCTACTAGTGGGTTTGCCGCACTGATTGTGACACTCACCTAAATAGCCCTTTAAACATGTCTCAGGCCTGCCGGTGCAGAGCCTGTGTGTGCAGTTTTAAACTGCCATGGCAACATGGCAAGTTAAACCTCTTGCCAGGCCCAAACCTTCCTTTTTTAATACATATAATTCACTCCTAGAGTAGGCCCTGAACGGCCTTGAGGGCAGTGTTCAATTTATTTAAAAAGCAGGACATGTATTTTTAAGTTATACATATTCTTCCAGTGACATCTTACATTTGTTTATCACTACTACAGGGTCTGTCTTACCCTTAGGATAACATTGGAGTTGCCTTATTTCATTTTATAAGAGAAATTGGGTTACTGGTTGATATGAGCCTTGGTCAAGCAGCAACCACAATCCTAGCCAGGGTAAGGCACAAGGTAACGTCTATCTAGAACGCTTGGGCGATAAAAACACTGAACACTTACTTAATTGATAATCTACGTAAATTTTACCTTTCACAACAGGCTAAACGTCCTACTCATGAAGCTAACCACATGCTGGAAGGGATTTACTAACAATCCTGATCTATAGGTTGGAAACATTCTCATCCTAGTATGGACTGATCATGGGGCAATTATGTTTAAATTAATCAGTCCAACTTTGAATGCTGCTTTCTCGAAGGCAATAGCAGCGTTAAACTCGCTCCTGCAAGAAAATTGACAATCATAAATTGAACAATTTGTTGCGTGAATCCAAGCCTTTAATTAATGATGATGTGGATCACGCTGCCATCATTTATGATGCCTGAGTTGGTGCAGCAGTCACCCAATAAGCACCTTTAAAAATGAGGCCAAACAATTAGTCTTCAACATCAGCGCCATGGTATTCTCAAGAGCTCAGAGAATGTAAAAGAAAATGCAGGCACCAAGAACAACTCTGGGGGAAGAACTATGCTCTAGAGGAAAAACAAAAAACAAAAATATGATAAAAAAATTATAAAATACAGGTACATGCAACTACAATTAACATTTTTACTGATAAGATCAAAGCCTCTGAGACCTCTACTAAAGAGTTATTTAAGACAGTTAAATAACTTTCAACCTTTAGTAATAAAAACATGATCACCTCAAACCAAAAGCTTTGTGATAAAATTCCTTATTATAAAGGTAAATAAAATATTCCTGGACAATTTGACCCTACCTTTCAATACCATTTCCCCCGTAAGGACAGTAATGGAAGAGGGATATATAATTGATATATTAATTAGTACTGAGAATATTCACTCCACTCACAGAACAGCAGGTTACTTCACTCTTTAAAAACCACTAAATTGGGATATGGCTAGGTATTAAAGACACAGCTCTCACACTGATTAGGTATTTCCTGTCTAACAGAAAGCAAGTGGTGGCCTTAGAGGAATATATCTCTGTCCTTTTTACTCTTCCCTGTGCAAAAATGTTTAATGCTTACATCACTCCATTATTTGAACTCATTCCATCTTGTGGGTTCTCTGTATTCTCGTATGCCAATGACACCCAACTACTGGTATCTGTCTCGAATAATCCTGAAAAAGTGGACTCATATTTTAATACCTCTATGCGTAGCATTGCTAACTGGATGCAGAACAACAATTTAAATCTTAACTCTGATAAAGAGCGAGGTATTGCTATTTGGTAACAAGACCTCCTTTTGCAACACCTCCTAGTGGGCTCCCAATCATGGGCCCCTGCCAGTACAGAAGGCATGACATTTGGGGATCACTTTTGACACCAAATAGCTGTCTATAGAGCATTAAAAGCAAGTAACATCTTCCTACTTTCTTATGTTAAGAATCTTTTTAAAATCCTCCCCTTCCTCCCATTACAGCTAAGGAAAATAGTCATCTTGATGCTGGTCATTTCTAAAATAGACTACTGTAATGCCTTATATATAGGCTCTCAAACTTGCCTTCTTAATAAATTGAAGACACTTCAAAATGCGACAGCCAGATTACTAATGAATCTTCCCATAATCTGTGTTGTAATAATACAACATCCAGGGGTCCAGATTAGATTATGTAGGTTGATTTATTAGGATAGATGTTCAGATGAAGAGCCCCACCAGGAGCAGCCTTCCTGCTGCTCAGCCCATCCTCCAACTGACACCCCACTCATCCAACATTCCACAGCATCACCACACCAACATTCCACAAACCCAGTCACACTTGCTAAGCAGCAGGTATAACACATCTCCCTTCTTTACCAAGGATAACAATAGAAGCTCTTGCATGCATATTCAACCTTTAGCAAACAAGACATAATAAAAGTGCATGGAAATAAAAGGTGGAAAACATCACAAACATTTTGTAAAAAGAAAAGCAACATGTCATAACATATTAATTGTATAAAACCATGTGCGTTGCCACAGAGAACAAAGAGAACATACATTTAACCAAAGGAAAAGAACACATCACCCTTCCTTACAAATAAACACATAAGATTTCCCTCATATTCTCCTTTTCTACATATTAATTGCAAAAAAAAATCATGCATGTTACCACAAAGATGCATGGAAAGAATAGGTAAAACACATTGCATGCATTTTGTATAACTGTCATTACATATTACAGTAATCTTCTACCATTCTAATCAGAAAACATCCTAAACTCCACCACCCCATAATCCTCTATCAAACTCCTAAAGCCACCACCATGTCAGCAGGCCAGTCTGATACAACAGAGAGCACACAGGGAACCAACCACCGGAGGTACAGTAAAGAATCTTCCATAACGACTGAACAAACAAAAAAAAAACATCGAGAAAAATGGACACCTTGACTAACACTGCCCCTCACTCTAACCCAAAGTAAGGGTGGAACAACGACTCCAACATAAAGCATTTGGCTTAAATAAAGCCCTTCACCCTAACCCAAAGTAAGGGTGGAACAAAACTCCAATGACACATCAGAAATGGCATAAACTCTGCCCATCATCCTTACCCCGTAGGAAGGATGGAACAGAATTTCACATATGGCTTACACTCTGCCCCTCACCCTTACCCCGTAGGAAGGGTTAAACAAAACTTCAAACAACCATGAGTTGGCTTAACACTTCCCTTCACCCCTTACCCATAGTAAGGGTGGAACAACATTTCAATTAAAACAAGTTTGGCTTAAACACCTGCCCATCACCCTTACCCCGTAGGAAGGACGAGACACTTAAGTAACATCCTCAAACACCCAAGAGTTGGCTTAATGGCTGCCCTTCACTCCTAACCATAGTAAGGGTGGAAGAAAACTTCTATCACCAATAAGCATGGGCGGATTTCGCAGATCCACGATCCGCAAATTTGCGGATTTGCGGATTCGCGGATCCGCAAAATCCACAAATTAGCGGATTCGCGGATTTGGATTGCGCTCATGAAAGTCAAGGATACAAAGGCCTCTATCCAGCATCACAGATGATTTTCGACAGTAGATTTGGGAAGAAGGCACACCTGCCCAGCCTCGACGACGCTCATGATTGTTTTTGGGCTGATGAATGAGTCACTGAATTTGAGTTTCAACTAGTTCTAGCGACCATGTGTGTGTTACTATGCAATCGCCCCGAAGGGCGCAGGGGTCCCTTTAGTGAGCTGTCCATCATAGTGGGTAAATGGCGGGAAGACGGTGCACACCGCAAGTGTGTGAGCGGGACCAAATGTGCGGGGCTTCCATGCGAGTTCACATGCCTCTTGTGTGTATAAAAGGTCGGAGACCGATCAGAGTAGCAGATCAAGAGAAAGAAGCTCCTGGTCACAGGAACAGCACGAGGATTGCGCTCGTGAAAGTCAAGGATACAAAGGCCTCTATCTAGCATCACAGCTGATTTTCGACGGTAGATTTGGGAAGAAGGCACACCTGCCCAGCCTCAACGACGCTCACAATTGTTTTTGGGCTGATGAATGAGTCACTGAATTTGAGCTTCAACTAGTTCCAGCGACCATGTGTGTGTTACTATGCAATCGCCCCGAAGGGCGCAGGGGTCCCTTGAGTGAGCTGTCCATCCATCATCCTGCAACTATTTTAGGATGGCGCCGGCAAGCTGCCAGCGCCATCCTAAAATAGTTACTAAATTAGCTTCATCAGGAAGCACTAATACATAAAATAAAGCAGGTGCTCGAGCACCTGCTTTATTTTATCTATTAGTGCTTCCTGTTGAAGCTAACTTAGTAACTATTTTAGGATGGCGCTGGCAGCTTGCCGGCACCATCCTAAAATAGTTACAACTTCAAGCTTGAAGGCTTGAACTTTTGGCCCCAGAATCCGCCGCTCGCGGATTCGCGGATTTTCTGTAAATTCGCGGGAGTTCGCGGATTGCGGATTTACCGAAAATCCGGGAAATCCGCGAGCGGAATGGATTTTGCGCTCACACCTAATCACCAATCAATTGGCTTAACTCTGCCCTTCACCCGAGCCCAAAGTAAGGGTAGAACAACACTTGAGACCCCATTTAAGACCAGAACTCGGTTTACCAAAGGACCATAGGACTCACATTTCAGACAACTCATAACCTGGCCCAGAAATGTACATGTAACACCCAAGAGCAGTATGGGTACACACCACACCCTTAATGACCAAACCACCAATGCATCACATCAGTAAAAACACACATAAATCAAATGTAAATGGCATAGGACAGCAGCCCTGAGTAACCCTCTAGATCACTGGTGAGCGATCTCTCACCCGAAACTCCTCTTGGTATGCACAAATACACAACTCATATAAAGTGGTCAACACAGTCCGCCACAAACATTTCCTGCCATGTTCTGTCATCAAGTCCAATTTGTCACAGCTTGCAATGTACTCCCAGCTTGCTCACCATGTGAATCTCCGACAGATATGCTCGAGTCTGCCTGGACACCACACTCTCAAGATGTCCTTCTTTAAATGTCTAAAATGCATTCTGAAAACCTCCAGTCCTAACCCACTTCCACGTACAAATCACGCCATTGCAGTGTCGTTGCTGAGACCCTTAGATGAGAGCACTGCTTGAGCACTGCTTGAAACAAACTACCGCTAGTACACAATGTTGCATATGTGCAACACAGCTAATCCTTAAAGCCAGTCAAATTTTACTTTCATTCTAGCCTGCAATAAAACAACTCAAATGAGAGCAGATGCCATCCCGCTAGCGGCTCCTGTGACGTACCTCCTAGGACATTGTCATCAGCGCTTAGTATGCTGGTGACAAACAGGTCAAAGTTGAAGACCGTGCATCGTTCTGCATCTCTTTGATTGGAAAGTAGATACTCTCTTGTGCTTTACTGACAGCAACGTCAAGATTGCGGCACGCAGTTGTAAAGAGCGCTGGATGTCTCCCGTCAAGTACTCGCTGCTCACCGTCTCTATGTAAGGAGGTGGGCTGCCAAACTACTCCACACGCTACCTGAAGATAAGGTAAGGGAGCGCACACACCCAAAAGGCCACCAGTAGAGAATTCTTTGTGGCCTGGGCGATGACATGCACAGTAGCTTATAGTTAAAAAAAGTGCCCTTCTCAATGCTGTTACTCGTGGACTTAGAGCTGGTAACAGATAATAGCTGCAGAATTAGGTCCTCAGATTACCACACCACTACAGCTATACTTCATCTGTACCACCAACGCTGCCAGTCCATATATAATGACGTAGCAGACCATATAATCACACACTGCTGGTAGAGACCTGCACAAAGGTCCTGATAAAAATAAAACCTAAGCCGCAATTTGGACATAAAAACTGCTGCCATCTTCTGCTCCATTGTGAAATTAAGAAATTATGCATCTCTGGTTTTGTACAATTCACAGCAGGTCTGTTCTAACTGAGTCAATTAAAAGTTCACTTGGATTAACCATACCCTGGCTGGAAGGTTGTCCGGTGGAACAGGGCACTGGTGGGACTGAAGGGCATACTGACTTTCTCTACACAATTGAGTTCATTCAAAATTGTTCTTTTAGAAATTTCTTCAGGTTTATATCTTGTAGGATAGTATCCGTAGTTCCTACTTCCACTCAGTTCACACGTGTGGATCCCTCTTCGATTCCTTTAAAATCGTCACCAAAATATGTTGTAATAACATGACGTCAACAAAAAGGTTAAAGTCCCCGTATGAACCGTGGCAGGCTAGAATTGCTGAAACATAAATCCTAGACGGGGTCAGAGATAGGTGGAAGAATAATTATCCCTATCCTTTTAACAAATCAATAATGTAAGCAAGGCAGAGTGGACATTAACACAAAATCATTTCAACACGAAAATATACTAAGTAAAGCAATTTTTGTCGATTAAAAATAATCATAAAATTTATTTATCACCTCCCAACATGGGTTACATTCTAAAACATAATAAAAAACATTTATTTAAAAACCACCAGCAGTGGTGAAGCAGTGAATCTATATGCAGTCAAAAGTGAAAAACAGTCGACGCGGCGTTTCGGTGCTTTATCAATCTTGACAATTTCTTCAGGACATTTGCAACATTTTGACTTGGTATCTATAAAGTTAAGACAATATATTTTATTTTAAAAACCTTGTGTTGCCACTGCCTTGCTACTGCTAATACATATCTAATTTGTAAATTTTATTCAACATGCGCAACCCCTTAGTATCTAAAACATCTCATTGTGGAGCAAAACAAACATTCGTAAACTCAATAAAGAATCTCTATGAAAGATCACATTTGATATTAACATGGAAGCTTCCTTCCATTTTGGGTCTGTAGATATACTCCCAGATTATAATTTTTTATGCATAAATAGATTGTTGCATCATACCTTTGTTATTAGTGGGAAGAGATTTCGATTTCTTTCCCCTGAGATCTAAACTTCTTGAGCGCTTGATATTTCTCAGGCTGTATCGAAATAAGCACAGGATATTCCTTAATCGTATATAATCTTGTTACAATAAAGCTTTTTATATCTGTGGCCATTATCATATTGATGTTGGTTACCTTAACTGTCAATGGTATAAGCCTCTGTATGCACGGAGGGACCACCGTCAATAGAAGGAATTGCTGCTTGGGTTCTTTAGACCTAAATATACAAGCATCACATATGTCTGAGCTCAGTGCATATATAATATTGGAGGCTACTGTTTATTTATAGCCTTGCGAAGACATAGTCTACTAACCTGCTGCAGAGTCAGGTAGGTCTTGTTAATTTGAAAAAATGTTGATTTTTCTTTATCCCAATCTTCTCTTTCTTAATTATAGAAGAAATCTGTGGATGTACAACAAAGTGTATTGGGAACGGAACGCCTAAAAAGCTGTGTCTATGTTCTATAGACTGTTTTTACAAATCTATGTATTAGTATATCAATATAGGCTTTGGGTCTCTATTTAACTATTACGTTTGTGATTGATAGAATGTGGTTCTAGCCAGACGTCAGTAACGTCATTAATCTAGCAAAAAGTCTCTAAATCCATTATGAAAAACCGGGCTCGGGGTAAATTCAACATCTAAACCCAACGATTATAGATAAAAAATATAAATTTATCGCCCCCATTCTTGGTGGAGGGTATTATAAAGCTCTCCCTTCAGAGTAGCCGAAATACCCATGTGGACAGTCAGTAGATTGTCCATGTAACACTGAAAAGTAAGGTACCGACCAACCCCCTTCTCTTCAGGACACTTGCCTACCTTTAGATGAAAATGCGGCCTCCCTGCTCCTCCGTGCTCCTGTCTTCATGAAGATTCGAAGTATATTCAGCTTGTTTTGGGACGGCGTCTTTATGCTGACGCCTCTCAGATTGACCCGGAAGTGGAGGAAACGGCAGATAGCAAATGTGTCTACGGGATTATCCGTTCCAGCTTTAGAAATTTAACATATGCATCCATTCTATGTTTTTTTACTGCAGATGTTTCTATGATACATATAACATTTAAATTCTCGGCCTTGTGACGGACGATTGAATACGTGACCCGGAAGTGTATAATCTAGATGCAAGAATACGCGAGTTGCGTGCTCGCAATCTATATGAATGAGAGAATTCTAAATAATGCAAGATTTCAAATAAGTAGTCAGGATCTATGGGAGTTCATCATTACCAAAAGCACGATTTGCTACGTCCCTTGTCCGGCAGTTCCGTTTTTTTGTATGTCGGCCATCTTGGATTGGGTTGACTTAGTATCACATTAAAATATGGCCCAAATAAATTGTGACTTTGCCTTAATTTGGAACGTGATGACGATGCAATTTAGAGCATTGAATTCATTATATCTCGCTACATTATTTTTTGTATATCGTCTGACCGTATAGTGTATTTACTCGATACATATAGATACAAGTTCTTATTACTAGATAGACTAAGCCTCCACAATAGATTTGGATACACAATGCTGGCAATCTCATTCTACAAACATGTATATGGTCTATGTTGACAAGCAACTGATAGTTACATAACCATGCGATATACCACTGCTTGTTTATTATAACATATACATTGTGCACAATATTTTCCTATACATGATACGTTATTACATGAACATTTTCAATTATGCAGGTATAACTACCACAATACTTGATATATTACAACAGGCTGTTGATCCAAATTCTGACAAGACAGGAAGAGACCTAGTAATTCATGCTTATTATAATCACACAGGCCATTATTCTATGTATACTGTAATCGTTTCTCATCAAACTAAACTAAAAGGGTAACCCCCATGTGGGGAGTATTAGACACATCTTTTGAATGAGAACAAAGAGCTTCTAGGTTGTTCATGTTGTTTTCGGACTTTACTAAGAAAAAGAGAGGATGTTGGGAAGAAATAGTGTTTCCAATTGGTTTTAAGTTAGATATGTTAATTATAGGATTAGTCTTTCCCATTCATCTCTATTGTTTAGACCAGTGCGAAAAGTGTTGAATAGAGACATATAGAATTGTTCTCTCTTTTTTCTTTTATTGTTAAAATTTCCCCCTCTGGAGCTATGTGATATACCCTTGATTACACACCACTTGAGATCTTCTAGTTTGTGGTTGTGTGTTATCCAATGTTCCACTAATGGGGCGGATTTCTTTTGTGTCCTGATGGCAGACTTGTGTTCTCGTTTTAATATCTCTCGCTGTTTCACCTATGTAGGCCTTGTTGCAAAGACATTTTATCATGTAAATCAGATCTTTGGTTTTACAGTTTGCAAAATTTTGTATCTTATGTTCGATTCCATTATATAATATTGAGTTTCCTTTGATCATTGATATGCAGTAAGTATGGGCGGAAAATCCGTTTCGCTCGCGGATTTTGCGGATTTTCGGTAAATTCGCAATCCGCGAGATTCGCGAATCTCCCGCAAAATCCGCAAATCCGCAAGCAGCGGATTTTATGGCTTGCTCGCACTGTTCGCGTGAGTTCGCGGCTTCCCAGTACAACTTCGCGCCCCGCGAATAAGCGCTAAATTGCAGAAATACGATCTTAGCAAAACTGAAACTACTTACCAGGTTCAAAAGTTCAGGCTCATCATTAGTAGCCATTTCCTGTAGTGCTTCCTGAGGGGCCCCTCCAGAGTTCAGTTGCCTACTTGCAACTATTATGTGACCCTGCTCTGAACCTCAGAATAGTTACACATATGCCACAAAGGTCCTGAATTACAGCTAAGGGAGACAAGCAGGAGCCAGGCTGGAAGTTCAAATCCATTAATCAGCCCCTAATTCATTATTGTCAGTTGGGGCAGGGCAGGTGTTGTAACTAATTTTGCAACAATGAAAGCACTTAGCAAGTGCAAAAGATCACTAATCAGGAAGCACTAAGGAAGCAGGTGCCAGCTAAAAAAATATTCTGTGACACATTAATCAGCCCCAAATTAATTCAGGTCACTTGAGGCAGGGAAGGTGTGCTTTGCTTTGCCACAATAATGTACACTGACTGGACAACCAGAGGGTGCTGTGATGAAACAGAGGGTGGCATGGGTGGGCCAGAGGGTGGCATGAGTGGTCAGAGAGTGGCAGTGGTGACAGAGAGTGGCAGTGATGAAGAGGAGTGTCCCAAACAGGCTGGACACGTAGAAACAACAAGTTCGCAAAACTTGCGACCCGACAGGTAAGTTCGCGTTTGCGAAATTGTACAAAACCATGGCGAACTGGCAGAAACCCGCGCGAACACAAAAAAAATAAAAAAATCCTCAAATTCGCGAGAATTCGCGGATTTTGCGAATTGCGACTTCGCAAATCCGCAAAATTCGCGAACGCGAGATTCGCAAAATTCGCCCATGCTTAATATGCAGTTGGAACACGTATTACAGGTGAAGTTCCCAGTGGGGAGAGGAGTTCTATTGATTGTATTTAGGGTGTTTCGAGTCTTTTCTTTAAAGGTGTGAACCAGACAGTTTTTAATTGTTCTGTTACGTCGAAAGCTGAACATCGGTTTTGGGATATTTTCACCTGGTCTATTATTTAATAAAGACCAATTACGGTTTTTGATGTTCTTTATTTTGTTGCTCGCTGCACTGAAATTAGTTACAAAAATTAGTCTATCGTTAGTTCTGTCATTATTTGCTTCATTTTTGTCAAAGAGTGCATCTCTATTGTAATATTTCGCACGTTTGTATGCGCGTTTGATTAGTTTGTCTGGGTATCCTCGATTCTTGAGTTTAATGGAAAGGGCATCTGCATGTTTATTAAAATCTTGCATGTTGGTACAATTACGTCTAATGCGTAAGTATTGTCCAAATGGTATGTTGTCCTTTTGACTGTTGGGGTGATTGCTTTTATAGTGTAACAATGTGTTACGATCACTTGGTTTGGTGTAAAGGTCAACACCTAAAGTTGCATTGTCCACTCTGATTTTAATGTCTAAGAATTCAATTGCTTCTTTGTTAAAATTGGAAGTGAATTTGAGGTTTTTATCTCCTAGATTTAGCCAAAGAATAAATTCATTAAGTAAATCTAAGGTGCCCGTTCAAATGAAAAAAATGTCGTCGATATATCTCGACCAACATGTGATGTTTTCACTGAATGGTGCTATACTGTTAAAAATGTGTTTATCCTCAAAGGCTGCTACGTATAAGCATGCCAGGCTTGGGGCACAGGTTGCCCCCATGCTGGCCCCTTTTATCTGCTTAAAAAAATTATTTTTAAATAAAAAGATGTTGTTTTTCAAAATAATTTCTGCACATTCAAGAATAAACGTTGCGTGCTGGCTCAGGTCTTCAGCCCCATTTTTTAGGAGGCCCTCCAACATCATGATGGTATCATCCTGTGGGATCCAAAGTGACCAGCCATTGTGTAGTTATATCATACGGTAAGCCTTCTATTTTTTCAATCATGCATGTAGTATCTTTTATATATGCTTTTTGGTTTGTTACCATTGGTTGTAGGAACCTATCTATATATTTACTAGGGTACACAGACAAAATATCGATTTTTAAATATCGATATACAAAAATATCGAAGTTTAAATATCGATGGGACAAAATATCGAAGGTAAGTAATATCGACAGTCTTAATATCGATATTAGTATGATATCAGTAATATCGAAGTTGTAAATATCGATGTCAATATTATCGAAATTATTAACTTTGATGTTACTAATATCAATTTTTAAATAAATTTAGTGTATATTATATTGTATTTATTATGTTTTATTATTTATTTTTAATGTAATTTAATTAAATATTGTCTTTTACTACTGTAGCGGGTTGTGGGTTTATAGGGGAATAGGGTGGGAAGTAATTTAATTATGTTAAATTAATTATTAATTAGTAGGAATTATTAATTATTAATTGAGAAATAATTTTTAATTATTTTTAATTAATTGATTAATTGATAAATATGTTCTGTAGCGGGTTATGGGTTTATAGGGGAATAGGGTGGGAAGTAATTTAATAATAATTAATTAATTGATATATGTTTGTACATATTTTAATTAATAATTAATTGGTAATTAATTTCTATTAATTAGTTAATTAATTAATATAATTTTGTACATATTTATAATTATTAATTAGTTGGTAAATAATTAATATTAATTATTTAATTACATTAATTATAGTAATTTTTTTATATATAATTTATTGTTATTCTTAATTAATTAATTGGGAAAAATAATATTTATTATTAAATTAAATTAATTACAGCAAATGTGCTAATATATTTACTTTATTGTTATTGTTAATTAATAATTAATTGGTAATTAAATAATATTAATTAATTTTGGGTAAAGGAGTATTTTTAGGGTTCAGGGTCAGTTTTCAGTTTTTGGGTAAAGGGGTATTTTTAGGGTTCTGGGTCAGTTTTCAGTTTTTGGGTAAAGGGGTATTTTTAGGGTTCAGGGTCAGTTTTCAGTTCATGGGTAAAGGGGTATTTTTAGGGTTCAGGGTCAGTTTTCAGTTTTTGGGTAAAAGGGTATTTTTAGGGTTCAGGGTCAGTTTTCAGTTTTTGGGTAAAGGGGTATTTTTAGGGTTCTGGGTCAGTTTTCAGTTTTTGGGTAAAGGGGTATTTTTAGGCTTCTGGGTCAGTTTTCAGTTCATGGGTAAAGGGGTATTTTTAGGGTTCAGGGTCAGTTTTCAGTTTTTGGGTAAAGGGGTATTTTTAGGGTTTAGGGTCAGTTTTCAGTTTTTGGGTAAAGGGGTATTTTTAGGGTTCAGGGTCAGTTTTCAGTTTTTGGGTAAAGGGGTATTTTTAGGGATAAGGGTCAGTTTTCAGTTTTTGGGTAAAGGGGTATTTTTAGGTTTCAGGGTCAGTTTTGGGTTTTTGGGGTACAGGGATATTTTTAGGGTTCAGGGTCAGTTTTGGGTTTTTGGGGTACAGGCGTACAGGGTAAAAACAAAAAAATATTACATTAAATCAAATAAATTACATGAAAAAAATTAAAATTACATTAAATTATTAAGTGTTTTATTTATTTTAAATGTATATGTATTAGTTTTAATGTTGTTTTAATATTTTTATTTAATATTTGTAAAATTATATGTATTTTAAAATTATTTTTACATTATTATTAATACATTTAAAAAAACGATATTTTTGATTCCAATATTTTTGTACTACGATATTATTTTTTCGATATTTTTGTACTTACCTTAATGAAGATAGGATTCCGATATTTTTGCTGTCGATATTTTTGCTCCGATATTTTTGCATTTCGATATTCTGTCTGTCGATATTATGTCAGAGATTCATTTACTAGAGGGTTCTGTGATTGAATCAATGGATGACACAATGGGCCGCATAGGCGGGTCAGCTATATTTTTGTGGACTTTAGGAAGTCCATAAAGGGCAGGAATGATAGGTGCCTCATTTTTTAAGAAATGATATTCATCTCGACAGATTATTTCATCTTCATGAGCAAAATTAAGAAGCACATTCACTCTCTGGATCAGAGCAGTCCACTCTAGTCTGCTAGAGGAACAGTAATGTTCAGAATTATTTAACAAGAGCATCATTCTTTTGTCATAATCTTCAGTATTCATTAAAACTATACTCCCTCCCTTATCTCTGGGTTTAATGGTTAAAAGCTCATTCTTTTCTAGGTTTTTTAAAGCAACTCTCTCCTCTCTACTTAAGTTATTTGTGCCACTCAAAGGATGCATTAATAGTTCTGAGATGTTACTTTCTACCACCTTTTCGAACAGGTCTATTTGTTTATTAACCATACCAACATGGGGTGTCCAAGTCGATTTGGGTTTAAGACCCGATTTATTCGTGGGGCCTTCTCTTGGAGGTTTATCTCTAGAGAAGTCTTGCAGCCTAATTTTTCTAAAGAATCCCTGTAGATCCCTTTCTAAATTATATTTATTGACCCGGGTGCTGATGGCAAAACCTAAGCCCTTTTCTAGAACTTCTTTTTCTATTTTATTAAGGGCGATATCAGAGAGATTTATAATTGATGCTTTTTGATTTAATCCCATTTCGGTTTGCTCCTTGTGTAGTATCTCCTCTGTTGTTGAGGTTGAGGGTAAAATTTCCCTTTCCCATTGCCTCTCGGATGGTTGTGATGGCTTTGGTGGTTCCCCCGTCCCCGTTGTCCTAAAAAAGGCAATGACTCTCTATTAGGGGTCGATGTAGATTCACCTGCTCTGTTTTTATCCACTGTTTTATCTTGTTCAGAGTCAGTGCTTGTATACGAGGAGTCCAAAAAGGTCACACGTTTTTTAGGGTATGTGCGCCAAGGTTGTTGCCACTGGTTTCTATTGGGGAAATTGTCTCTTGGGCAATCAAAAAAATCTTTTTGAGTATAGGGGTAGACTATCTCAGTATTATAATTGGAGACATCTTTATTGAATGTATTCGTTTTTTTACCAAAAAAGTAGTCCCTATAGCCAGAGACATCCCTTTAGATGTCTTCTAGTTTTTTCTTTGTATCTTCCAGTATTGAGGTATCTAACTTGGTTTCTAATTCTGCTGTTTCTTTTCTCTCTATTATTAGGATGGAGTTGGCTGTTTCGATTATTAGCAACATCCAATCCCTGCTACATCTGTTGGCAATCAGGGTCCAGTTTACTATGAATCCCGCATGTCGTATAAAAACCCCCGGTTCGTTTTTGACCTGTAAGCCACTGGGGATTATACCTTTCTTAAGATAATCAATTAGAAAGTCTGCATGCAATTCTGTGCGAACTAATTTCTTTTTGTTGTTTCCATAATTCGCGCCATTTGTCTTCATCATTATTGGTATTTGTAATGGAAGTATAATTTTTTGAAGTGCCATTTACAATTCTGTTGAATTCTTCTTCAGAAAAACCTTTGGTTTTTAACGTGTCCATTTTTAATTGGGTACACTGTATGGGTCAATGCCCTTAACGGATTCGTTGACGTCTAATGGTCCAGGTTAGATTATGTAAGTTAATTTATTAGGATAAATGTTACGATGAAGAGCCCCATTAGGAGCAGCCTTCCTGCTGAACAGCCCATCCTCCAACTGACACCACACTCATACAACATTCAATAGGATCCCCAAACCAACATTCCACGAACCTGGTCACGCCTGGCTGAGCAGCAGGTATAACCTTCTCAGACAATTAAGGGCCTGAATAAAGTTAAAGTCCTTAAATTGGTCCCATAAGGCCCTGCAGCAGTTTAGCCCTCGCTTCCAGCAATACATTTTTATATAGTATTAATGTTCTCTATGGTCTAGCAATGCTAGGAAAGTTCTTGTCCCTAGAATAAAAAGAGCACATTGGGGAGGAAGAAGTTTTTCCTATTCTGCAAATGGTGGAATTCTCCGCCCAACCACCTAAGAACTCAGCCTAACCCCTTGAAGTTCAGGAAGGAACTGAAACTATGATTTTTAGCTCCTTGTTCTAAAATTCCTTTCTAATCTGTCAATATATTTCTCTGTCTCTGCATCCCAGGTTTGGTTTTATACCTTTACCTTCGCACTGTATCTACTATGGTACTACTGGCAGTAGCAGCAAGACGCCATTGGTATTAGCGCACTTCTTAAATATCATTATCATTAACATTCACAAGCGAACCTCAAATTAATCTGTGCTCAACCCCCTCATAGATTGGCATGGAGCAGTCAGGCTTAACTTAGAGGCAATGTGTAAAGTATTTGTGCAACACTAAAAACAGTAAAACAGTGACAACATCACACAAAAAGATCTAATACCAGGTTAGAGAGGCAAAGATGAATTCAATAAATATAAAAAGACCAAAATGATGAAAACCCAATAAGTAGAACCAGAGTTATAATAAGCTACAATACAGTGCCTAAATGCATAAAACGCCAATCGTGGCTATCTCGTTGCAATGGACGGGATCATAGTCAAAAGTTCAGGCTGACTGCGATAGATCACGAGTGGGATAAAGTCTCAGATTAGTCCCACTGAAGTTTTGTCTTCTCAAGTTTTATTGCATGAGACCTGTTTACTTTGGAGAGGACCACAGGGATAAAGGAGAGCTTTACGGATAGTGGTTGGCGTTTCTCAAAGAGCAGGTGAAGCGTCATGAACATGCAGGCTGGGGCTTTGCGGTGGGAGTCCTCTGTGGGCGAGCGATGCTTGCGGTGCAAAGAAGCAGGCTGGTGGCATCTCATGCTGACTTTTGGTGCAAGTGGCACAGTTCCGGTGTGAACAGGCCCATTTGCGGTCACCAAAAGCATGATGTTAAGAGCCTGTGAGCTACAGCAAGTGTCCAGGATCTGAAAGGCAGTACTTGGGGTCAGAAACTCACTGAACACGGGTCTAGGAGCTGTTGGGGAGCCTTAGATGTCCCTGTGGCTCAGATCAGAAGGTCAACAGACTAGCACTTTGAGTCACTATGGGGTCCTGGGTTCAAGGTGAAGCTGCAGGTCTGGTTCTTTTTTCCCAGGCAAGAGGGCAGCAGGTCAGCACGGCAAGGCATTAGTTCCTTTGGAGTAGCAGTCCAGAGAGTCGCAGTGCTTCTAGCAGGACAGCAGTCCTTCTTTCTGGCAGAGTATCAACATGCCCAGTGTGTAATGAACAGTTGGTGTCTGAGGATTCTTTTATACACAGTTGTCCTTTTGAAGTGTGTAGAAGCTTCTTGAGGCATGTCTGTAAAGTGTACACATGCCCTGCCTTCCCTGTTCTGGCTCCAGACTACCTATAGGTGTTATGCAGCCCTTTGTGTGGAGGTAGCAAAAAACACAATTGATGGACAGAATGCAGAACAATGTCTTACATTCACCCCAGTACAAGGATCTGGGCCTAAATCCATCGTTTTTTGAGGTTTTGTTTTGCTCTCCACACCACACTAGGTCAGACACTGGCTATATGCAAATCAGCCTTGACCCTGTGCCTCATGGGAACAGTCCAGCCCGAACTACCAAGCCATGTCTTTCCTAGACCGGAATCAAGCATCCAAGGACCGGTTTCTGGCTATCAGCCTTCTTCAGCCTGGATAGCTTGACTCCAGTGATGTGGAGAGCCTGGGACTCACGTCTGAGCATACCCAGCCCACTCGGGGTGAAAATTGCAAAAAACACAGTTGATGGACAGAATGCATGGCCATGTCTGAACTGGGGTGGCTGAGTGAGCTAAAGAATGGTGATGGATTAAACCCAGATCAGTTGACTGGGGGTGAGTGTTTGATTGGCTCAAACGCTCCGTCCATCATCCCCTTTTGTAACTCTTTGTTCGCCCTAAGTTGGCAGGGTATGCTCAGACGTGAGTCCCTTGCTCACTTGGCCACTGGATTCAAGATAGCCTGGCTGATGAGGATTATGAATCCGAAACCGGTCCCAGGATGTTTGTTTCCAGTCCAGGGAAGACATGGCTTGGCAGTTCGGGCTGGACTATTCCCATGAGGCACATGGTCAGACTGATTTGCATATGGCCATGTCTGAACTGAATGTCTGACATAATATCGACAGACAGAATATCGAAATGCAAAAATATCGGAGCAAAAATATCGACAGCAAAAATATCGGAATCCTATCTTCATTAAGGTAAGTACAAAAATATCGAAAAAATAATATCGTAGTACAAAAATATCGGAATCAAAAATATCGTTTTTTTAAATGTATTAATAATAATGTAAAAATAATTTTAAAATACATATAACTTTACAAATATTAAATAAAAATATTAAAACAAAATTAAAACTAATACATATACATTTAATATAAATAAAACACTTAATAATTTAATGTAATTTTAATTTTTTTCATGTAATTTATTTGATTTAATGTAATATTTTTTTGTTTTCACCCTGTACGCCTGTACCCCAAAAACCCAAAACTGACCCTGAACCCTAAAAATATCCCTGTACCCCAAAAACCCAAAACTGACCCTGAAACCTAAAAATACCCCTTTACCCAAAAACTGAAAACTGACCCTTATCCCTAAAAATACCCCTTTACCCAAAAACTGAAAACTGACCCTGAACCCTAAAAATACCCCTTTACCCAAAAACTGAAAACTGACCCTAAACCCTAAAAATACCCCTTTACCCAAAAACTGAAAACTGACCCTGAACCCTAAAAATACCCCTTTACCCATGAACTGAAAACTTACCCAGAAGCCTAAAAATACCCCTTTACCCAAAAACTGAAAACTGACCCAGAACCCTAAAAATACCCCTTTACCCATGAACTGAAAACTGACCTTGAATCCTAAAAATACCCCTTTACCCAAAAACTGAAAACTGACCCAGAACCCTAAAAATACCCCTTTACCCAAAAACTGAAAACTGACCCTGAACCCTAAAAATACTCCTTTACCCAAAATTAATTAATATTATTTAATTACCAATTAATTATTAATTAACAATAACAATAAAGTAAATATATTAGCACATTTGCTGTAATTAATTTAATTTAATAATTAATATTATTTTTCCCAATTAATTAATTAAGAATAACAATAAATTATATATAAATAATTACTATAATTAATGTAATTAAATCATTAATATTAATTATTTACCAACTAATTAATAATTATAAACATGTACAAAATTATATTAATTAATTAACTAATTAATAGAAATTAATTACCAATTAATTATTAATTAAAATATGTACAAACATATATCAATTAATTAATTATTATTAAATTACTTCCCACCCTATTCCCCTATAAACCCATAACCCGCTACAGAACATATTTATCAATTAATCAATTAAATAAAAATAATTAAAAATTATTTCTCAATTAATTAATTAATAATTCCTACTAATTAATAATTAATTTAACATAATTAAATTACTTCCCACCCTATTCCCCTATAAACCCACAACCCGCTACAGTAGTAAAAGACAATATTTAATTAAATTACATTAAAAATAAATAATAAAACATAATAAATACAATATAATATACACTAAATTTATTTAAAAATTGATATTAGTAACATCGAAGTTATTAATTTCGATATTATTGACATCGATATTTACAACTTTGATATTACTGATATCATACTAATATCGATATTAAGACTGTCGATATTACTTACCTTCGATATTTTGTCCCATCGATATTTAAACTTCAATATTTTTGTATATCGATATTTAAAAATCGATATTTTGTCTGTGTACCGTCTGAACTGGGGTGGCCGAGTGAGCTAAAGAATGGTGATGGATTAAACCCAGATCAGTTGACTGGGGTGAGTGTTTGATTGGCTCAAACGCTCCGTCCATCATCCCCTTTTGTATCGCTTTGTGTGGAGGTAGGACACAGCCTTTTCAAGTTTAAGTAGGGGTGTACCCAACTCCTCCTCCCATCCGGCCAGTGATGGGCCATACAGTCACTTCTAAGTTGCCATTGTGTGTGGCTGTCTAGGAGGAATAGACATCCCCAACTGTCACCCACACTGGAAAAGGTGACCTACAGACAGGTTGAAGGCACCAAACGGCTAAGGCAAGAAAATACCAACTTTCTAAAAGAAGCCTTTTGCGAATTAGAGTTTAAAATTCATCTTACCGTAAGATAGAATTTTAAATTGTGAATCCAGAAACACCAAACATTCACTGATTATCTATTCCCATTTGGAAATGACATGTAATAAGGCTACTCTGATGCTATCCTATGGGAGAGGCAGGCCTAGCAGTATTGAAAAACAAGTTTGAAAGCTTTTCACTAGCAGGAGATGTAAAACTTAAATGTACATTCCCTACTTTTTAAATACATTGCACCCTGCCCTCTGGGCTGTGCAGGGCCTACTATAGGGGGGACATATGTATTTAATAGGCAGGTTGGGGTCTGGCAAAAGGTTTATTTTGCCTGGTCGAAATGGCAGTTTAAACTGCCCACACAGGCTCTGCAATGGTAGGTCTGAGACATTTTGAAGGGGCTACTTTAGTAGGTGGCACAATCAGTGCTGCAGACTCACTACAAACATTTAATTTACATGCCCTGGGAACATGTAGTGCCCCTTTACTAGGCAATTACAATTAAATATGCCAATTGGGTATAAGCCAGTGTTACCATATTTTAAGAAGAGAGCTCAAACATTAGCACTGGTTGTCAATGGTAAAGTGCACGGAACCCCAAGGCCAACAACAACAAAAAGCTAAAAGGTGGAAGGTTAAGGCAAATATTTTTGGGGTGACCTTGCAGAGATGGCCAGGCCCAAAAATAGATATTTCTGTAACATACTTATTTGAATTTGCAATTTTCTCAGGAGATATATTTAGGCTGAAGTGGGTGATTTGCAATTCACAGAAAAGCTTGTTTGGTAACCGAATCGCTCCGGTTTTTCGGCCGTACTAGAATTTAAACTGCTCTCAAAGAGGGAACTGAGGTATTATTATACAGTATTGTCTATTCTATGCTTGAGATTACAATGCACAGTTTCTGACAATGGTTTCCATGCCGGCCTATAGCGTGTTTGGGGGCCCTCAGCAGGGCCTCCTTTGGTGCATGGCATCTGGTTGGAGGTTGAAGGGGCACCTATGGTGCCGCCTGTTGATCCCTGCACCTTGTGGCAGGCACCTTGAGGTGCAGGGATGAACCACACCTCCCATTTCACTATGGGAGCATGCATTACGGCTGCTTTGCGGCTGTAATGCGTGCTCCCAAAGTGAAATGTAGTAATGCCACCGAAGAGTGTTTGGTCGCATCCTACTGAGGCACTCAGCATTGCCGACCGGATGTGGGTCGGTCCCAAGACCGAGTCGGTGAGATTCCACCCGACATCGAAATCAGGCCCTTTGTTTTTAAAAACGAAAATGGTGTGTACTTATAATGAATCTACTCAGTCTCCTAAAATGAAAGCAATGCATACAATGTGAACATAACTAATTCATAACCACAGTGCATTCATAAAAAAGTCTGTCTCTTTTTTAAATTAGATAAATGAAGGAAAATGCCCTCCATCAATCCTGAGAAAAAGATCACTTGTCAGCCGAGTAGTTGGTGAAAAGGACAAAGTAGAAAGAAGAGTTCGCTTTCGAGACCCAGTAGCAATAACTGTGCACGGTATGTAAAATGCTTTAAAATTGTTGAACACCATATGGAGCATAGCGTGAACTTGTATAAAAATATGATGTTCATGTGGCCCGCACTCCCAGCTTATCGATATGAACTTGTTATAGGTTTATTTCTCCTATTGGGTGGTATATAAGATGTATGCCTAAAAAACAGTGTTCATAGGGAAGCACTTATGCGTGCCACATCCTTCCAAAGAAAGAATGATCTAGTTTGTGTTAAAAAAAGTTTGCGATAGAATGTATTGTTTGAAGGATGAAAAAACACCTAATTCGCAAAATTACATTTTAGCTAGAGTGCAAAGAACTCTTGCACCTGATTCGATTAAGTACTGTACACGTAATAAGGAACACTTTTCTGTGTAGAGATGTGACCATTGAAAGATCAGTGGTGTTTTAAAGGTCTAGGATATTGCCCCCCTACTAAAATGTCTTGCTCATTTCGGGTGTTCTACATAATCAATGGCTTTGTGAGTGATTACCATTCATTGATCCTTGTAAAATACTAGGAAGCCCACAAATTTAGTATAACACCTGTCTCTAACATGTAATGAGAAAATGAAGCAGCTGTTCAACCGGATTAGTTGTTACAGCTGAGTTGTGGTGTCATGATCAGCTTTGACCCCAGTCCTCTATATGTTCATAGAACTTAAGATGCAATAGCCTTATAATGTACAACAGGGATACCCTATCTCATACCTACATGTATTTCATGTGGACATCCTAAAAATCTACCATGGCTTCTGCCCTTACTGTTTTCTGTAACATGTCACCTGCAATGGTCTTGGATGTACTAAACTTTGCTATTAATATAGTACAATATTATTTAACATGCAATATTCAGGTCAGGAATGGAACCGTTTTAAATCCATTCAATATCAATACGAGCCTTGCAGTAGCTAGATTCCTGTTCCAAATAACAATATAGCTCTTTATCCAATCACAAGCCAGAGAGGCCCTTTGCAGTACTGAGACGTTGTAACTCTTTGTCTGACAAGTTCTGTTTGGAAAACTACAGATTAAATCGTGGCTCATAATAAAAAAAGTAACAATTTTGGGGTATTGCTTCTTCGTCCTTTTCAGCAGGGTATCGTAAATCAACAATAATGTTCCAATAGCCCTAACACAGCTCTGTAGTAATTGGACAAGCTGTGATGAACACCTTGGCCTGCAGCCTCGTTGTTCATCTCTTGCCTTCTCCCTTTACTGCCTTGTAATGGTGCGCCTGCTGTGTCATTATCCTTATGGTACCTCATGGAATATCCGGGACAGGTTTGTTTAGTAAGCGCTGGCCAGACCCACGCTTTAGAGCCTATGAGGAGGCATAAATTAGATGGAATTTATGGAGGTTAAGTTAAAAAGTGCTAAAGCTAACATATGCCTATTCGAGGGCGAGCCCATTGCAAACCTATGGAGTAGACATTTGCACTACATTCATTCCCCGTTCTTTCAAGCCATTGCGATCAATTGTCGTTACAACTAACGGGTCTGGTCTTGTTATCAGTAACATGAGTGCTGCTAAACTATGAACTACACCATTTATTTTATTTTGTAGTGTGTTATTACAATTACACAAGGCATACTACCAACAAAAGATAATATGCATAGAGTTTATTTATATTTCCAAATGTCCATCATTGCAGTAGTAAAGTACTAAAGCATGTAGTGTACTGAGTCAAATGTTAAAAACGTTGACAGTACCACGAAGTAGTGTTCCCTCAAATTACCGAACTCACAATAGACCAGGCCCCAACATTTCTACCCTTCAGGGATTGTCTTCATTCTCACGTCCATAAATCCGTAGGACATTGGTTGCATGGTATGCGTAAAACTCGCAACACATGTCTCTTGGGCCAGTATTCCAGGATGAAATCGTATACATACTTATAAAACTCACGAATTTGGTATTATACAAAATGGGAAACATCATTTACTACGAAGCAAGTAACACGCATAACGTTTACCACGCGTCACTCACCACGCAAAGGTCTTTCCCACGCGTATGCCTTCAACGACCGCCTTTACCACGCGAGTGGTATTCCTTCCTGTGGTCGTTCTGCAAGTACGATCTGCGTGGGCTTTGGTGGGCTGGGGGGGGGGAATTAAGGGGCTGGGGGCTGGGGGGGGGGACTGGGGGAGGCTAGAGGGGGAGGTTGGGGGTTGGGGGGGTCTCCCCCCCCCAAAAAAAACAAGCGGATATTAATAAATAAATAAGAAGAAAACGTAAAAAAAATGCTCTACAATGCCTCAAAACGAACAAGGAAAAGAGCACGTCATAATAGAAGTCCTTTATCAGTTTTGATAGACGTGTTTTGATGCTTGTTTCCGTGGTCGGTGGAAGAAAGGGCTGATGGTGAAAGACGTACAGGGGTAAGATAAGAATCAAAACTTTGTAAATTAGGGTATTAATTAAGCGCATTATGAAAAAAACAAAAATAAAATGTAAGGGAATCTGTTGTTTATTATTGTTTAAAACATCGATCTTTTCCTTAGTACTGCATGTAGCCTATCAGTATCATTATGTAAATTTAAATGGGACGTCAGATGTTTCGTAACGTTATGATTGCGGAGTAAAAACATGCGTTGTCAAATGCTGCGTGCAAAAGACACATGCGAACTAAAATTTGCGTGGTAAAGGCATGCGTGGAACTTGTAATCGTTGAATAATCATATATTCCTCTGCTACAATTTAACAAAGAGCCGAGACACACCTTTTTAGAGAACACTACATCATCATGCGATAACAGTCCCTTTTTGCTTAAGAGTAATCTCCAAATACTTAATATGTTTAGTGCTCCGCCGTCTTTTGACTAGGTTTCCAGTATATAAATACCACATACTTATTTATATCACTTATAAAAAGAGTAAAATGAGCATGCCTCATATAAATTCTATTACTGACATTCAAAACGTCCATAATGGGTAAATTGTGCATTAGCTATACACAAATGTACATGAATTATCAAAAAGTTGTAAATTACACATTTGCTCCATGATGATTTGTGTCAAAGGACAACCAGCACTTGCTGTACCAACATCAAGTGGCGAACACTTGATTAATTGTGAGAATAAACACTATTAAGGGCTGCATCTTAATGCAATGTGAGGACATATGTAGGCAAGCAGGCAATGAACGTACCTTTTGTATACTTTAGTGTGTCATCCTAAAGGGGGCAGGTGTGCCCAGCGGTGGATCGCGTGCACACTGCGTCACTGCAACTAAGCTGTACCTGGCTGAAGAGCCCATAAATAGGGTGAAACCAGTCCTGGGTTGCTTGTGTTCCTGTTTAGGACCTGGCTTGGCAGTCCGGGCTAGACTGTTCCGATTGGAGCCGGTTCAAGACTGATTTGCATATAGCTGGGTCCAAACTGAGGTGACATGAATGAATAAATGTTATTGTTTCAATTATTAAAATTGTTACAAAAGGCTGGATGTGGAGTGTTCATCCACACACCTTCTTCAATCATTGATAAAACATCATTAAAACATTTCATTTGACAAATCAAGCAATCACAAAATGTGAAATTAAAAGACTGTAAAAATGTGATATATGTTCAATTGTTTAAAACTGTGCTCAACCTTTAAACCTTGTCTCATCTCTACTTATGAGTTCTGCAAGCTGGCGTGCAAATCTCCCGTCTTGTCAATTCCATTGGCACCTCCAAATTAAAAAGAAGTTTCATTGCTCTGAATGGGTGCGAGTGCCATATTTTAAGAACACTGGTTCTAGTAAAGTGCTGCTGGCGTGGTTCAATCGGGGCAGATACAAACCAGATGAGCCACAGATTCCTCGTACTGATGACACAGTCTGCCGGTGGTGACCGACTCTAGTGCTTTCCAGAGAATATTGGTATCTTTTATTGGTAGTACCATAAGCCTGACTGACAGAATTTGCTTTAGAATTGTTTTGTTCCGGGCTGAGTCAAGGTATGCCTGTCTCAATTTATCCTTGTAGGAGCAAGCTAAGAGTCTGATGTTGCTGCTGGAGGACTCTATTAGCCTCATATCATCTTGGTTTGATAATAGTCTTACTTGTTTCTTTAAAATAGTTTTAAAAAATCCTGGTTGGTGAATAAAATCCTGCCAATTAGACAGGTCAAGTGCAATTCAGTGCAGTCAGTAAGTAGGCCGTCGGCCCAAGAATTTTTCCCTTTGGTGAAGATTACCTTTCAAATTGCTTTTATTGTATTTCGAGGGGCTGCGCATGCCCCTTGGTAGTATCAAATAATCAATGCCCAATGTTCGTAAAATTGTTCATATAACCCGAATTCCAGCCAGACCAAGGTATTCGGAGCATGGGCAGGTATCCGAAAAATCTGTTTAACTGCTCGGCAGTTGGCAAACTCCATGGTGTTAATTAGCGCCACAGGAAATACTAATTGGCCATAGGAAATTGAGGGAAGTAACTTGGCTCTTATTACCTTTCAGATTGGCTCAGTTGCCGGGCTGCCCAGTTGGAGTTGAGTTTGCAAAGGGCATACGTCACCGCCCTGGCTTTTGATTGTATGGATGCAAGATGTGCAGTAGACTTGCCATTGCTTATAATCCAGACCCCTAGATAGTTGTGTTTAGATGTCGTTGTTATTTTCAAGTGGCCCAGTCGCCATTGATGTTTGAGTTTGTTAGCATATTTTCCAAAGATTATTACCTTTGTTTTGCTTGCATTTGCTGTTAAATCATTTTTGTTGTTATAAATGCTTAGTTCGCCCAGTGCTCTTTGCATACCCATCTTAGTGTGGTCCATTAAGACCATATCGCCTGCATACCACATTAGAAACAGTCTAGTTGACCCAAGTTTAGGAGCTAACAGGATGGCTTTTGATACTGATTTACCAGGTCTGAAAGAGCAGGGGTGCCAGTACGAAGCCTTGTTTCAGCCCTCAGTCAATGTACACTTTTTTGTTGCTGTGTTTTGGGTTAATTTCACCTGTACCCAGGTTATGGTGTAAAGGGCAATATTGGCTTTCAGCAGCATAGTCAGTATCCTCCAGTTTTGCAAGTTTGCCAGAGCAAATTCCTGTTGACACAGTTGAATGCCGCAGAGTAATCCATGAAGCATGCGAAGAAAGGGTGCTGTTTTTTTCTGGGTAGACTGTTCTACCAGATACGCTAGGGATAGAATGTTATCCAATGTTGATGCTCCTGCCCTGAAGCCAGATTGGTAAACTGGTAGGATTCTGTTATTGTTAACCCAGTTTTGTAGATCTTGTAGGAGGAGGCATGCATATCCCTTTGCCTCAATATACAGAAGGGCCATCAACCTGTAATTGGTTGGATCTCCAGTGTCGCCTTTTTTGTGGATTGGTTGTAATAAGGAGTCTTTCCTGGCTTCAGGAATTGTTGAATTAGCCATGCAAAACTGGTATAACGGGGTGAATATAGTTGCCCAAAATTCACAGCCTTCTTTAAAAAGGGGTCCAGGTAGGCCATTAGGCCTCGGTACCCGTCTCTTCTGAAGTTCTTTAATATTACTAGCACATGATTGCCCATTTCAAAAGATTCAGTTGTTTCTTCCATAGTTATTTGATTGACGTTGTGCGTGCTAATGCACGTGAAGGGTCGGTGATGGTATGGAAGGGTGTTATAAGAAGACTTGCAGTACAGTGTGTTCACATGGTTGATCCATGTGTGACTTGCGACTCCAGTCCATTACACTGGTCGTGGCCGTGCCCAGACAACCTCTTGATGTATAGCTAAAATTCAGCCGGTCTACTTGGAGTTAACAGACTGAAGATGTACAGCCACTGGGAGTCTTTTTGTTGCCTTTTAAAGTTCCATATGTTTCTTCTGTGTAATTTCCTCGCTGTCAGACGATTTTGGAGTGCTCTGTCATCTCTCTCTTGCTTGTCGTTGCAATTCGTTTATATCAGTCCCTTCTTGTTTAGTTGAATTTTGTTGCATCTTGGTTGAAATTGGCAACACACTCTTTCTCTGGGGTCAGGCAAATGGTTTGGTTTTTTGCCTAACAGAAGGTGATGCAGCTCCGGCACCAATTTTGTCCAATTCTCGGGTATGTTCCCCTCAATATAATCATTGTTAAGTGTTGGCCAATTGATTTTCCAGGCTGCCAGGCCTGATAAATCGATTTTATTCCACTTTAGTCTTCTCAGGAGCACGTGTATTTCCTCCCCATTAGACAAACCCAGGGGAGTGATGTGCAGAAGACGAACCGTTTGCAAAGAAACTGCGTCCAGTGGGAGATGATCACTAGTCTGCTGCACTGGTTTTAGGAATTCTACCACTTGTTCATGCAAGCGCTTGCACATAAAAATATGATCAATTGTTGATTTGTATTTTTCCTGGGAATCCATAGTCATGACGTGAATGATGACTTGTATCTCTTGTACTGACCTTTGTCTGTAAGTGTTTAAAGATGTATTCAGTAAATTTCCAGCACGGTCCCTGGGTGATGGAGCATCTGTTACTGTCCCCAGGTTATGAGTATTAAAGCCCCCGGCCATTATGATCACACTGTTTGGGTAGTTGCTGAACAGCTCTTCGAGTGTGTCAAAAAGATCCCTCATCTTGCCATGTTTCTGTGAGGGTGCCATATCGCCTGGAGACCTTACTTAACCCCTTTCTCCTTCTGGCTTCGACTAATGTGGAGAGGCTCTGACAGTCTCTTCCAGGAAGTGTGCAGGGGTGTAGTGATGGGTTGTTGTCATCGTCATCAAAAAGTTGCCTAAGTACTCATGGGAAATGTAGTCCTGCCATAGCGGATACCTTTGAATCAGAAATCTGACTGCATGTAACCCAGTGACGTTTTGTCATCAACGAAATCAAAAACACTACTGAAGTGCTCATGGGAAAAGCAGTCTGGCAATTGCCTGTTTGTTAGACTCACCAACACATCAAATTGTGGGCTGCCAGTTGAAGAGTTCTCAAAAATCTTCGTTTTATTTACAATTAATCACAGTCTGGACTGCCTGTAGCAAAGTTTTTGAAATCTATAAATTACAGGCTGGGCTTGGATACATACAATTGTATAAACATATAACCTTAAATGGGCCTTGTGCCTCTTGGTTATGTATTCATCTGATTCCAGTGTGATGGGGCATCTACGACAGGTGCCCTAAATAGTTTACTGTGCAGAATTAAGCTGGTTCCTTGGGGTATCATCATTTAGGCTGTGTTTATGGGAGACAGTCTGCTCACCCATTGTTGTTCTTGCTCCAGCAGGGTTATTGACAAATCATTACTGGCTATTATCTTCTCAATTATGGTCCAATAGAGATCTCTGTTGTTGTGTCCTTTCTCCTCATAGTGTATGGTTAGTTTGGTCAAGAATCTATGGGAGATAACATTGCTTTGATGTTCTCTAATCCTTGTCTTAATGTTGTTAATGCCATGCCTATATACTGCAGCTTACAAGGGTTTTAAATTAGCTATATCACATTGCTGGAATTACAATTTGTATTGCTTATCTGTTCCCATGCTGTGGTTAAGCCAAGATCAACAGTTGTATATTTTGTCATGGGACATACGAAACACAGTCCACACAGGAAATGGCCAATGACCCTAGGAGGCCCAAAAGGGTGTTTTGGCTTTGGTTGATGTTTCTCCTCAGTCTCATGTGGACTCTGAGGTCCCTGAACCTGGTGTTCCTTTTGAAAGAAAATAAGGGCTTTTCAAGGGCCAATTGGTTGCATGTTAGTATCCTCCACTGTTCTGTAATAACTTTTTTGACCTGATTAGAAATGTTACTATGCATGCTCACACAGATGTGGTCTTTCTTCTCTTCTTTGTTTACGTTTAGTAGTAGAGTCTCACTATGATGTTTCCTTGTCCTGTTGTTAGCTTTCTGAATCAATCTACTAGGTTAGTGCTGTCTGTTAGTTTAATAGTGAGTATATCAGATGGAGAAATTGTCCATCTGAGAGATTCGCCCTGAGAGCACGGAGCGTGCACTGTCAAAATGAAGAAGGTTCTTTCTATCTGTGGGTTTCGAGTACAGATTAGTGTACAGTCAACCCCTTCTGCTTTAATCCTTACATCTACAAATGATATCTCACTGTTGTTGATAGTCATAATAAACCTCTGAAACTGATTCGGATTAAAAGGCCAATCTACAAACTGTGCAGCCTACTCTGTGTCACCATGCCAGATAATGAACACTATGTCAAAGTATCAATGCTATACTAGTAGTTCTTATTTATAGGGGTTTTTGTTCCATATATGTAGTTGTTTAAATCATTGTACATATCGACAGGCAATGTTGGTGGCAATTGCGCTCTCGATTGAAGTGCCCTGCTGTTGTAGGCGAATGATGTCCATAAATCTATAATAGTTTCTGTTTGGGCTAGTTTAGCTAGCCACATGATCCAGTAACAGGGGCTTTGTGAGGCATTCTTTTACAGACAGGAAGTTTTTGATGACTCTCAGGCTCTCCTCTTGAGGGATACTCATATTGAATGATTCAACATTCAAGCATATCATTAACTCTGTTCTGGTGTCCTAGTCTAGCCCTGAAATTATGTTAGTTAGATGTTTTGTACCTTTACATAGAACCTCATTTCCCTAGCAAGTGGCCTCAGCAACCAATCAACAAACAGGGATAGTGGCTCAAACTTGGAACTGATGCCAGACACTATAGGACAACTTGGTGGAGAAGTTGTCTGTTTATTGATTTGGGGAAATTTGAAAAATAGGGGTGTCTATGTTTCACAGAGGTGAGAGATTCAACCTCCTTCCTTGTAATCCACCCCTCGTGGTTGGCTTGATCTACCAATGTTGCAGTTTCTCATTGTAGTTCCTCTGTGGGATGATTTTGCAATATTTTGTAGCTACTAAGATCTCTCAATAGAGTAAGGCATGCTTCCCGTAGTCTGATTCGATCTGAATTACAATGGCACTGCCTTTGTCAGCTTGCTTGATAACCAAGTGGGGTTCTTTTTTTAAGGTTCTAGAGTGCCTCTCTCTTTCCTTGTCAAATTCTTATATCTGACTTTTCTGATATCAAAGCCTTCAATGTATTTTATTACAGCCTCTTAAATGTCTAGTACCCATGACGTGATTGTTGCTGGAGGTGGATTAAAGTGGCAATTTCTTTTCAAGTTAGTATGGCATTGGTCTGATATAGGTTCATGTTCATTTTAAAGAAAGCTTTTATTCCGATCTTCTAGAAGAATTCTGCTAATTCACATCATAGTTTGAACATTTCAGCACAGCTAGTTTGAACAATACCCAGATCCTTGTTGAGGATCCATGTTCCTCTATGGTCATCTGTTTTTTGGTGAGGTTCACCACCAAGTCCATTGACTGCTCGTCCAGCGCTTGGGTTCCCTGATCTTGCTCTATGTCTTCACCCCTTCTTGTCCTGGTAATTCCCAGTAAACTTGTTTCTCGCCTCAGTTTCAACGTCTACCCTCCATCGTCCTCTTGGCGAAAAGGGGTAGTGGGGATCTTGGGTGAATGGTCATAGGGGCCTGGCAAGTACAACATCTGCTGGGGTGCTGGTACTTTAGGGTATTGATTGTGATATCTTCTACCTCCATTGTGTTTTCCTTTTGTGGTCCTGTTCAAAGCGTCACCCAACCACCCACCCAAATATGAGTTAGAAGGCCAGCTGTGGTCTTATTGTCCTCTTTTTTGTGTCTTCACCTTCTATTGCTTATAGTCATCTTTGATGTAAAGATACATTTTTAGAGCCCAATCATTTTGATGTCTTTTTAAATTATTCACCATACTCTGTATCAGGAAGTCTTTGTAGTCAACAGATACTTCCCAAAAAACCCTATTTTGATCTGTGCAGTCAGAATGTCTATGTTGTGTTATGTTATGTTATGTTATGTTATGTTGTGTCGTGTCGTGTCGTGTTATGTAATGTTATTGGAACTTATAGCGTGCACTATACCAAAAGGTGTCAAAGCGCTAGCAGAGAGCACCCAGTAGCAAACAAACAGAAAAGAACTCCATGACTAAGGAAGATGGAGAGAGAAAAGCCAGGTTATCAGTAGTTTTTTTTAATGCAGAAAAAGAATTCACTTCTGAGGTGTAGGTAGGCAGGGTACTCCACAGTTTGGCCCCAGCCACTGAAATGGATCGGCCTGCCCATCTGACCCGGTGGAATCTGTGAACTAGCACTTGCTTGCGATAGGAACGGATCTCAGGGTCAGATGTAGGTGGCCAAATACCGAGCAGTAACGCTGAAAATCACGTTTGCGATTGATATTTGGCTGCTAGCAATGTAGGTGAGTTTAAACCTACTAGCAAAAAAAGAAATCACAAAATCATTATTCCTTATTTTGCTCTTGCATTTAAGGAATCGCAAATTGCAATTCCTTAAATGCAATGTAAGTAGCACAAAAGAAAGTGCACTTTAGCCTTAAGGAATCGCTAATTACCACCAACTTCATACTTGGTGGTATTTAGCGATTTCCTTTAAAAAAAACACTTTTTTGCTTTTTTTAAAGTGTCATGTGGCACCCATTCATGCCCTTAGGGCAAGTATGTGCACCACATGTGCACACATGAACATATCGGGGGTGCAACAGGGTGTCCTTTTGACACCCTGGCACCCTTGAAATAGTGCCCGCTATTTGCGATTCTTTAATAGCGAATCGCAAATAGTGAATATCTTCCCATTCATTCCGATGGGCCTCCTAGCCCATAGGAATGAATAGGTCGGTATTCCTTATTAGCGAATCTCAAATTGCGATTCTTTATTAGGGAATATTAAGGAATCGCTAATATTTTAGCGATTCCTACCTACATTCAATTTTGCGAGTCCTTAATAGAGAATCAGTAAAATTCGCTATTAAGGATTTGCAAGGATTTGCAAATTTTATTTGACCTACATCTGGCCCCTAGCTATTTACTCGAGGAATACCACTGAAAAAGTGATTTAAGTTGGCGGGAGCCTTTCTGATGTAAAGCTTAAAAAACACTAGGCCTGGGCGGAGCTTGCAGAGTTTGACTTTGTGGAATTTTAAGGAGTTACCAAAAAACTCCACAGAATTCTGTGACCCACTTGTGGGACACCCCCGCGCCGCACGGCCACCAGCTGCTGCGTGTGCCCCTTGCCTGCCCCTGCCTCGCTGCTGCCTCGTTTGCCGGCTGCCGCCGCTGCGAGTGCTTTTTGTCCTTGTTTTGTCATTAATTTGTGCTTGTCTTTTTTTGGTGTTTAAACTCTGTTTTTGCCGCTTTTAGCGGTAATTTGTGCCTGTTTTTGCCTGTTATCGTGTTTGCTCTCCTTCCTTGTTGTCCGCCTACCGCGCCGCCCCCCGCCCTCCCTTCCCGCCACCGCCGCTTGTCCCCGCCCCTTTTGTCTTCTGTAACCCTCCCCGCTCCCGCCTCCCAGCTGCCCCGCCCACCCGCGCACTTCGCCTTAAATGGCGACCGTGCGAACGCGCAGCGGTCACGCGCAGCGGGCGCGCCGATTGTGCGCCGAAGGTAAGCCCGTCTGCGCCCGTCCGCGACCGGATCGCGACCAGTGCCAGGACCCCTGGCCCACGAAGACCCCGACCGACCCGCCTGACGTACTCAGCCGCCACCCTCATCGCTCTCAACACCGGCCGACTCCCAGACTGCCACCAAGCCACTCCAAGACGCACCCACGGACCGTTCAGCTGCCACGCCTGCAAGTTCTCCTGCATCCGGCCCAGCCCCGCACCAGCACCGGTCAAGTCGAACTCCAGCAGCACCCACCTCAAGTGCATCCTCCTCAACACCCGCTCCGTCCACAGACACGCCATCGAACTCTGGAACCTTCTAGACGCCACAGCCCCTGACGTTGCCTTCCTCACGGAGACCTGGATGAACGCCTCATCAGCTCCCGACATCGCCATCGCTATCCCAGAGGGCTACAAGATCGTCCGGAGGGACCGAAACGCCAACCAGATGGGAGGAGGCATCGCCATCATCCACAGGAACACCATCCGTCTCACGACCAGCACCGACAACACCCTGACCAGCGCCGAACACCTGCATTTCCAGATCCACACCAACCCGAACACCACCCTCAGAGGCACCCTGATCTACCGACCCCCTGGACCACGCACACAATTCAGCGAGGACATCGCCGACTTCGTCAGCCCGCATGCCCTCCCCTCCGCTGACTACATCTTCCTGGGAGACCTCAACTTCCATCTGGAGAACAACAACGACCACAACACCAGCACCCTGCTCGACAACCTCGCCAACCTGGGACTCAAGCAACTGGTGTCCACCCCCACCCACCTCGCCGGTCACACACTCGACGCCGTCTTCTCATCCAGCACAGACATCGACTTCAGCCACGCCACAGAGCTTCAATGGACGGACCACAGCTGCGTCCACTTCACCTTCAAGAGAACGACGACCCACCAACACCAGCAACACACCGCCCGCAGAAGCTGGAACAAGATCACAGCAGACCAGCTCGCCACCTCCCTGAGCCAACACCCTCCTGCCAGCTCAGCGAACCCCAGCCAGGCCGCCGATAACATCACGAAGTGGATCAGCAACTGCGCGGACGAACTCGCCCCGCTGAGGACCCCGCCTAGCAGACCCGGCAGCAAGAAGGCCCCATGGTTCACCGATGAACTCAAGAGCTCCAAGAAGAACTGCCGAGCCCTCGAGAAAGTCTGGAAAAGGGATCCGACAACGGACAACAGGACCTCCTACAAACTTGCCACCCGGAAACACCACCAGCTGATCCGCGCCGCCAAGAGAACAGCATTCAAGGACCGGTTGGACAACAACGCACACAACAGCAAGGAACTCTTCAACATCGTGAAAGAGCTTTCCAACCCCAACGCAGGAAACAACGACATCACCCCATCGCAAGACCTCTGCAACTCCCTCGCCTCATACTTCCACAACAAGATCACAGACATACACAGCAGTTTCAACAACCAACCAACGCACACCACGACCGACCAGCCACCCCCCCCCACCACCACCCTCCACGCCTGGACCCCGATCAGCACAGAAGACACCATCCGCACGATGAACTCCATCCACTCCGGATCACCAACCGACCCCTGCCCTCACCACATCTTCAACAAGGCCGACGCTGTCATCGCACCCCACCTGCGAGACATCATCAACACATCCTTCGACACCGCCATCTTCCCCGAGAGCTGGAAACACGCCGAACTCAGCGCTCTACTCAAGAAACCAACAGCGGACCCCACCGACCTCAAGAATTACCGCCCCATCTCGCTTCTCCCGTTTCCAGCCAAAGTCATCGAGAAGACCGTCAACAAGCAGATGGCCGCCTTCCTCGAGACGAACGGATCCCTCGACCCCTCACAGTCCGGCTTCCGAGCCAAACACAGCACCGAGATCGCCCTCATCGCCGCCACCGATGACATCCGAGCCCTGATGGACAATGGAGAAACAGCGGCCCTCATCCTCCTAGACCTCTCCGCGGCATTCGACACGGTCTGCCACCGCACCCTAATACGGCGCCTCAGCAACATCGGAATCCAGGACAAGGCGCTGGAATGGATCATCTCCTTCCTCGACGGAAGAACACAGCGAGTCCGCCTACCACCGTACAAGTCAGAGGCCTCCGAAGTCATCTGCGGCGTCCCCCAAGGATCATCCCTGAGCCCCACCCTCTTCAACGTCTACATGAGCCCCCTCGCGGCCATCGTACGCAAACACCACCTCAGCATCATCTCCTACGCCGACGACACCCAGCTGATCCTCTCCCTGACCAACAAACCCGCCGCCGCCAGAGCCAACCTACACGAAGGGATGAAAGAGGTAGCCGAGTGGATGACGACCAGCCGCCTGAAACTAAACTCGGACAAGACGGAGGTCCTCATCCTGGGCTCCTCTCCCTCCGCCTGGGACGACTCCTGGTGGCCTCCCGCCCTGGGCACCGCACCCAAACCGACAGACCATGCACGAAACCTGGGCTTCATCCTGGACTCCTCCCTCTCCATGACCAGGCAAGTCAGCAGCGTCTCCTCGGCGTGCTTCAACATCCTACGCATGCTACGGAAGATCTTCTGGTGGATCCCCACAGAGACCAGGAAGACCGTCACCCAGGCCCTCGTCACCAGCCGACTGGACTACGGCAACGCCCTCTACGCCGGGACCACCGCCAAGCTCCAGAAGAGACTCCAGCGGATCCAAAACGCCTCAGCCAGACTCATCCTCGACATCCCACGATCCAGCCACATCTCCGGACATCTCAGAGACCTTCACTGGCTCCCCATCAACAAGAGAATCACCTTCCGCCTCCTCACCCACGCACACAAAGCCCTACACGACCAAGGCCCGAGCTACCTCAACAGCCGAGTCAACTTCTACGCTCCCAAACGCCACCTCCGATCAGCCAACCACGCCCTCGCCGCCGTCCCCCGCATCCGAAGAGCGACTACAGGAGGAAGGTCCTTCTCCTACCTGGCCGCCAAGACCTGGAACTCCCTCCCGTCCGACCTGCGCCTGACCCAAGACCACCTCTCCTTCAGGAAGAAGCTGAAGACCTGGCTGTTCGAGCAGTAGCGGCACCCCCCCCCCCCCCCCCCCCCAGCGCCTTGAGACCCTACGGGTATGTAGCGCGCTTTATAAGTGTCACTGATTGATTGATTGATTGGAGTTCCGCGAGTGGGAGGAATAGTGCTCAGCCACCCCTACAAAAGGGGGACATTTGCCAAAAGTACATGAAATGCATTAGGAATAGCTGGAATAAATGCCTGCACGACCTTTCACATTCATGAAAACATCAAACTCATGCATTGATTTTCTTATGGTAACAGTGCCAATTTGATTTGGCGTAACCCCTTTTTGTGGAGCCCTGTCTCCTAGTAGGCTTGGAGTGATAGGAGAGGGCGGTAAAGAGAGTTGAGTTGCGCTGGGTCCAAGAGTGAAGCCATTCATGAAACCACTAATTGCACTGGGTCAAAAGGCTTCACCTTTGGGCCAGATCCAAGAAATTCGTGAAATCCTGTTGAGGCGAAAAAGTCAACTTTAAGGGCTTCTCACCAAACACCAGCGCATACTGCCATTCGCCTTCTCATTTTATTCAATACTACTTCTTAATCTACGCAGTACCACCCCCTGCTATAGCGCATTGATAATATTTGAGGTAGGCGCTACAGAAATAAGCCCTGACCCAAAACTTCATGTTCAAGTCCCACCTGTGTGCTCTGAAGAAAAGAACCGGCCATTAGGGCTCTCAGATCCTTCAACCACACCTCCCCCTCCTCGGTGCAGGACTCCCCATCAATGCATCCCACTGCTCATCAATTTATTATTACACATCAACCAAATTTATCGATGCGCTACTTACCTTAATTCTGGCACCAGGTTGAGGTCAGCTCTGACCATTAAAGGCTGCCAATCGGGTCAGGACCAGGGTGTGATGCCACTCATGACTCCCTGCAAGTTCTCCTCCCAAGATTTATTGCTTTACAAAATCATGTTTTTGACATGGATCAAAGTGTCCAGAACACCATTACAGGGAGGGGGTGTGATGAAGTGTGGGGCACCATTGCGAGTTTATCATACCTCCTGGAGCAGTTTAGATGCCTTAGCTCCTGCACTGTAGCCAGTCTGTGCATGGCCATGGACCTGCCCCAGAGAGATTAGATGCTGGGGCTCCGGGTGTTGTTGTAAACAACATACAGCTGCTCTCTGATAGCTTTCCTCTCGTTGTGCCTCACTCGTCCTTCCAAGTCTCCAGATGCAAGGGCACCAAAGTCCATTCCTGCTCCGGGAGCACTTTTACTCTGCCCCTAAAAGTGCCTGCTCTCGCTCGCTACACACACTGCCTCCGCACGGCAGGTCTGGTGCTCACCAATAGACTGTTTTGAGATGACTTGGGTGTGCTAATGTGTATGATGACATATGATTGGAATATTAGGTACACTTCATCCAATCATAGTATGACAACAGGAATACAGTTTCTTTTGATTGGCCGAAGAATAGAGCTTGCCCAACGCATCCTGCAGGGGTGAGTGGAAACTTTTGAGATCAATTCAATTTATTTCACGTTTATTCGGACCATTTGGTCCACAAACAATACATATCTTAGTAAAAATACATCTGAAGGAACATTTCATTAAACACGCTAAAATACATCCTAAAAACATATTCAATATAAAAACCTACTTTTACCTTAATTGCTGGTAAACTATTTGCTAAAACTCATTAAAGGTATAAAAAAAATGCCTTCACTCTTTGCATAAGTTTCCAATAGCAACAGCAACATCTAAATGGGTCATTTCAGTCATCAGGGTCACAGCCTGGGCCCTTGTTTTAATCTCATATTTCTTAAATATTTGTTTTAAGAACATAATTTGTAAATCCAGGAACTTCTGACAATCTATTAAAATATGTAGCAGATCACAGTGGGTGCCCAAAGTACAGGTGCATCTTCCTGTCTTATCAATTCTTGCACACTTTGCCAATTTGATTATATAACAAGGGTTCACCCCAATTCTTACCCTAAAAACCTCACTCCGTAATCGGCAATCGGGTAACCTATCAATGTAGGGGAAGCATTGATCATTTTTCCATGCAGCAGTCATAAAATGAACTGAGGTTTTATTTACAAGATAATTTTGGTCCTGTGCATGAGATATTTCCTTCCCCAACGACCTAAGTATCTTATCAATGTTAACCACAGAGATAGTGGGGCACACATTAACCTCCATCTTAAAACCTAGCTTCGTCATAATTGCCCAAATCTCTCTTACCCATTTTAGTTTGCTTTTCTGTATTTTGTTTTTACACCATTGAGATATTTCGTGTTTTCGCCTACTCCTAGACGTTGCCAGAAGCGAAGTAGGGCCATACCGGCTAGAATACCCCATGAAGTCAATCCTAATTCCAGTCTTACAGTCTGGACCATTGCTGACAAGGGAAGTGCAAATACCATTTTTAGGTTTTTACCTTCCTCAACATTCCAGTCTTCCTTGCCGCTTAAATATAACAATTCGGCGCCATACAGAAATTGCGGGGGTACGATTGCTGAATAAGCTCTTAGCATTGGTCTATCTGTCATTACTAGTCTTTATTAAACAATTTCAGGCCGCTAATCGATGCAGAGGTTCTTAGTTTTGACGCTTCTAGGTGAGTGTTCAATTTCATACTTTTCTCAAACCATAGCCCCAAGTATCTGTATTCAGTAACCGATTCCACTTTCTCTGTCCATATCCACCATGAGAACCCAGTTTTCCTCCGGCCAAAGCTCAAGGTTTTGGTCATATCTATATTAATCACAAGATTTTTCCTGGAACAATAATCTTTAAACATATTCAGTTTCCTTTGCAGGCCAACTTCGGTCTGGTCCATAATCACCAGATCGTCGGCATAAAGTAAGCATGCAATATGCTTACCGTTTTGTTTCGGGCTTGCCCCAATGGCATTCTCCGAGGTCAATGGCAAATCTGCTAAGAACAAGGAAAACAGCAGCCCATTTCCAATCTCTATTTTCCCAGATAGGCTACCATCTAAATCTAAAATTATCTGGGCCCAGTTTTTAGTATGGATCATTTGGATCAGACGTAGCAGATCATTTGGGATTCCATATCTAATTAGGGCCTCCCACAACAGCTCGCTGTTCACCAGATCGAAGGATGCGTGGAAGTCTACAAAATAACAAAATAAACTTCCCCGTATTTCCGTTTTATATTTGGACCTTAGTTGCTGGAGTGACTGATATAAGTCCACCTTAAACATAGCCCTTAATCTTTTCTCCTTCTGTCTTATCTGTGCCTTGGCTACCCTGCAATCTTCATCAAACCAGGTCTTCCTATTTTTATTAGCACTATGGCTCCCCAGCCCTGACTTTTTTGCCTTAAATTTCTTCTTTAGAGAGTCTGCCAGCTTCCCTATGGTAGATTCAAACCAAGAAATTCCAACTTTAAGTTGAATTTCTTCAGTTGAGATTGTCTGCTGGATTAGCTTTAACTTTTCAATGTATTCATCTGTTATACAAGTTGTTAACCGTTTTGGATAGTCCACATGTACCTGCAGAGCCCTTTCTCTATTTTTACTTCTTGGTATGTGTAGTTCTACCCTCAATGGAAAATGGTCACTACCAGTCATTTTCAGCACCTCAACGTTTTTAATTAGATCAAAGCACCAGGCCTGGCAAAACACATAATCTATTGGGCAGCGGTGCTGGCCCCTCACGAAAGTCCGTCCCGCTGGCCGATCTAGCTGCAATCTCCCATTTGCACATACCATGCCCAGTGATCCCATAAACTGAGTAAAAGTCTCATCCTGTGGTGAGATCTCACCTCTTGGAAAGATGACCACTTCAATATTATAGGATTCTAAAAATTCTTTGTACCAACTATCCACCCTTCGGGGATCTAATCTATGATTGAAATCACCTACCACCAATACTAAATTCTTCTGATGCTTGCCTCCTTATTAGTCACATCCTTCCCCTTAAAATGTCTTCCCAAGAAGTCTTTAATCGAGTTAGATACTGATGAGCCACCCCTTGTTATTTTTGGCTTCGCTGGTTTTGGCTTTAATGACAAGGATTGTATATTTCTTGTAGCTTGTTTCTTCTTTCCAGCTGGCTCACTCAGCACCCCCTTTGATTTGCCTACTCCACTCCCTGGAATGTTCTTCTCTGTCTTTTTCCCAGTTTTTATAGTCTTACGGGCTCTTACTTTGGACGGTGCCATCTTTTTAGATTCTCTTCTTTGTTAGTTGCTGGGATGCCCCTGGGTAATCTGAGCGCGTTATAAATTTTATATAATAATAATAATAATAATAATAATTAATCCCCCTCCGGGCTCGGGTCACCAATGGTATGGCCTGGTTAGATGTTACTTCCTCCTCCCAATGTCCACCTGAGATACACGGCTCCTTTTGCCAATCTCAATTTTACAGCTTGTACACTTAAAACTGCCGATGACGTTTTTAGGTAAAGGTAATAACCTCAGTTGTTGAAATAAGCAGTTTCAGCTCTTCCACATCTTAAATTAATATAGGGCAAACTGCTCTACACTTACCTCTGTTCCACGGTCTACTGCTGCACACTTTCAACCCCTTGCCACCATTAGCAGATTAATTATTCAGGTGCTGTCTCCAGCTCTACTCAGCTGGTATTAGGGAGCACACCTACAGATCAACGTTTAAATAGGCATTAAATAGGCATATTAAGGGCTGGTACCAGGTGCCTGCAAACTCTGCTTTCACTTCTCTGCCAAACCCTGGCAATGACTGGTTCCCCCTCATGGACCGCACTGACTTTTCAAGTCCTTCTACTGGGCACCTAAGACCCTCTACGCGTCGCAGGTCCTCTGCCCAGCTCAGCGTCTTGGACTGCGTTTTTTCCCCAAAAGCTGCCACCAGTGCAGGATCCTCCGGGATCCGCGAGTGCGCGCATGCGAGTAGACGCAGTACATCAAGAGACCGACGTCTGCTCCTTCGAATGCGGCTTCCTGGAATGAAAGTGATGCGCTGTGGAGTGAGTGTGCGCGGCAACCGGTATCCGGAACAGAGTCACGATTCTTTTGAGATCACATGGGTGCATTAGTGTGAATGGTGACATATGACTGGAGCATTAGGTATGCTACATCCAATCATAGTATGACAACAGGAATCCAGTTTCGATTGGCCTTAGACTAGAGCCTACCAGGAAAACGGTATTGAATGCTGTTAATAAATCAAGCAGCGCAAGAATGGCTGCCCCATCAACCTGGTGGCAAATACCGTCAGCAGCCACAATAAGAGCAGATTCGGTGCTGTTGCCACTTTTGAAGCAATTCTGCGAAGAATTTAGTATATCATTAGCCACAATGAATTTAACAAATTCCTGATTAACAAACTATTCAAGAATCTTGAATGGGATGATTCTCTATTGAGGCTCCAAGAAAAAACTTGATGTGCTTCATTTAGGTCAAGACTCACATTATATTATTTTCTGGAGGTACAGCAGTACATAAGAGCGCTTTGACGAGGGCAGTGAGTCCTTAATATGTATGATCTGTTATAGGAGTTTTTTAATGTTCTTTGACATATAAAAGTGGGAACAAGGTATGAAAGTATTTAATTAATCTGGCTACCTAAAATATTTCAACAAAAGAATCATACTTCCCCAATTTCGCCCCCCTAGACTTTTTGCAATTGACTACCCTGTTTTGGGTTTTAAATGTGAACAACTCTCAGTACCTGAGCCCCACTCACGATAAATTGACAATAAATGGACTGACTGCCCACCAGCATCTATCTTTTAACATGAGGCTACTGCTGTGCAGATAGGCTATGAGGATCTGAGCTGGACACACATGAACACACATTTGCTTTCATGTGACACTGCCATCTTGCTCAGCCTGGTATCTGCACACAGGTAGCCTGTTGCAGAATGAATTCTTCATAGATTGGTACTGACCTGGGGAAGGCCTTATAATGTAAGGGAAAATTCATTACATAGGTGTTTGGTTCATACTAAAGGTCTACGGTTCTTACACTGAGTTACCATTATAGGTGAAATCTGCACTAAAGTACAGTGTTGCTCCATTTAATCCTACAGGATTCAGCAAGGTACAATCTAGAATTGCACATTCAGCCGAGTACAGATTTACAGTCCCTAATATTATATCAGCACTCCATATGACACTTTAGTATTAGGCATATTTTATTTATTTTATTTATTTATTTAATTTGTATGGCGCGTTATAACCACAGGGGTCTCTAAGCGCTGTCTGTCCAGATTTACGTGGGAGATGTTACGTGATGAGGTGTTACATTCACTTGAAATCGGCTGTGCACCTAAGAGCTACTCCATGCTTGTTTGTACAACAAAGGGGCATATTACCAACAACTAGCGATAATTTTTGTCTCTAACTTGTTTAGAGACAAAAATTATCGCCGCACATCGGTGATTTTTATCGCAGATAAACCTTGCTATTAACAAGGTTTATCGCAAATGCGATAAAAAACGTCCGAAATGCATGAATATCGCTGAAAAGTCAGCGATATTCATGCATTAGCGAGCAAATGCTCTTAGCCATGTTATCCACCTCCCATTGGATAACATGGCTAAGAACTGCTCAGGGCAGGTGTTAGCTTTTGGAGATATTCCCGCTTAGCGCGAATATCTCCAAAGGTTGGTAATAGGAGATAGCGATGTTAGCGACTGTTTTCAGTCTCTAACATCTTGGCACGCCCACTTTGCATCTCATTAGTGATAAATATCACTGACTTGCAAAGTGGGGCCCAAGATGGTCGCTATCTCCTACTAGCTGTGGCTAACTGGTGTTAGCGACAGCTTGGTAATAGGGAGATAATTTAATCTCCGCTTTCTTGGCTTTTAAAGCCAAAAAAGCGGAGATAAACCCCCTTGATAATATGCCCCACAGTTTTTAGTTTTTTTCTGAAGGGAAGTAAATTACTTTCCTTCCTGAGATCTGAATCCAAATTATTCCACAAAGCTGGGAGCACGTTGGAGAACGCACGGCCCCCCACCGTGGTCAGTTTGAAGCGAGATTGGGACAAAAAAGTGGCGTCCGATGAACGCAAGGTCCTACCCGGTGTGTAGGGGGATATTCGGGATTTCAGATATTTGGGTGCTTTGCCGTACAGAGCCTTGTGAGCAATACACAATCCCTTGAATACAATTCGCTGACGTATTGGGAGCCAATGCAGCTCCTGCATCAGGGGAGAGGCATGGGCAGTCCTGGGTTTTTTGAATATGAGCCTAGCTGCATCATTCATAACACCCTGAAGCTTGTCCAGCAGCTGCTGAGGCAAGCCTAGGTATAGGGAGTTCCCGTAGTCCAGCCTAGCCAGAATTGTGGCTGAGACCACGTGTCTCAAAGTAGGGAATGAAAGCAATGCAGAGATCTTCCTTAGTTGTTTTAGGAGGCCTATACAGGTGCCCACAACAGTGGAAACCTGTTTTTCCATGGATAATTTGTTATCCACAAATAGGCCTAAGCTTTTGACTGCGGCTGCCGGTTTTGGTGGTGTACCCAACTCTTTAGGCCAGAATTTGTCGCTCCAGGGGTTGCCCGAGATGGAAATGGGCAGCACTTCCGTCTTGTCTGGATTGACCTTCAGAGAGTTCTCAGACATCCAGTTAACTGTGGTTTTCAGTATGTCCTGTAGCCTAGTGGATGCTCCTGGGCCATCATCCAGCCGGATGATGATCTGGGTGTCATCGGCATAGTTATACACTAGGCAATCCATCCTGTTCAGGAGAGCAATTAATGGCTGCAGGTAGATGTTAAAAAGTAGGGGTGACAAAGCAGAGCCCTGTGGGACCCCGCAGGTGATCGGCGCGGGGGTGGAGAGTAAATCGCCCAGCTGCACTCGTTGTGTCCTACCCTGCAGGAATGATGCGAGCCATGCATGTGCTGTGCCTATGACACCAAAGGATCTCAACCGCGACAGGAGCTGTTTGTGACACACGGTGTCAAACGCCGCGGAGAGGTCCAATAGTATCAGGGCACTTGGTGTTTTTACATCAGCCCGGGTTCTTAGCTCATCTAGAATAGATAGCATGACTAGTTCCGTGCTATGATTAGCACGGAACCCTGCCTGATTGGTCTCCAGCAGGTTGTTACTCTCTAGATGGGCCGAGAGAAGAGCTAACACATGCTGCTCGATCACTTTGGCCAAGAAAGGCAACTGAGAGATGGGCCGGAAGTTTTTCAGACATTTTGTGTCTGCACCGGGTTTCTTCAATAAGGGGATCAGGCGAGCCTCTTTGAAGGCTAGAGGGATCTGTCCTGTGCGAAGAGAGGTGTTCAATAAGTGCAGGACCTCTTCCTCTATTCCTGGCATTGCCACCTTGAATATGTCAGGAGGGCAGGGGTCTACCAAGGAACCCGATTTAACTCGGCCTGCGATGTTAAGTAATTCTAGTTTAGACATAGGGGCGAACTCAACTAATGATGGGATGTTTAATGGGGTGATAAGGTCCTGTAGGCAAGGGCAATCGAGGGGTACCATTTCCTCAATTTCGTGTAAGATGTCAGATATCTTCTTTACAAAGAAATCCTGAAACCTCTGACAGTCCTCCTGAGTAAACTCGGGACTTTGCTCTTTGTTGACCCTGAGCTCTGCCAAAACCCGAAAGATTTCTTTTTGTGGGTTTTTTGCAGCCACTATTCTCTCCTCGAAAAAAGTAGCCTTCCTAGATTGTATGGCTAGTTTATACTGGGCTAAGGATGAGACATATTCTTGTTTGGAGATGGCGTCATATTTTTTACGCCATGCCCGTTCTTTCTTCCTCACCCCGCGTTTCATCTCCCTTAGGGAGTCGTTGTACCAAGGTGCCCCAGCTATATTTCCCTGACTCAGCTCATATTCAGGTTCCAGGTGTTGGTTCCCACAACTGTGTCAAGTTAATTGCAATGCTCACCAGTAGAAAGATCGGAGGCCTCCTTACATAATAGGGACATTACCAGTGCTTCACCCAGTTCCAGGGAAAGTAAGGGATGCAGAGAAAATCTGTATCTGTTAATTAGCTTGTCATATTGCTCATGGGCTGGGACAGCCTATGCCCACAGAAACAAAGGAGGAAGGCCAGACCTCTAAAGTCAGTGCAGGAGGTTTGGGCATGAATGGATTAGGTAGCGATGTCATCTATTGACAGAGCTTATGTTTCAGGGATCCTGTTTTCAGGAGCAACTTGAAGTTGCCACATCAGATTGTTCCAGAATGCTGTGTAGGAGGCTTGGGACAGGTTAGGAGTGATTATGGGGATCTAGGATTGGCCAGTGGTGCCAGGGTTGTAGAACTTTTCACCTTCACTTAAAATTCCCTGCACACAGGAGAGACAGTAAATATGACATTGGACCTGTCAGTGACTATGGAGCTACAGACAGAATCTGTTTACCTCCCCTGGCTGTGTTCATTTTGGGCAGCAGAACAAGAAGCCAGCGTGACACGCCACCCAAACACGGGATTCAGGGAATGTGCCTAGCAAATCCACTTGTTGCAGCCCGAGGAGCTTTTGTTGCACTGGCCCTACACATGCCAGGAAAGGCCAGAAAGAGGGATTTTTAATATTTTAAAATATGACTGCTTTAACACTGGGGTACCTGGTTCATGTAGGGATCATTCTCTCATGGAATGTGTCATTTTGCTCCTGGTGGCAAGCACTAGCCACCAGGAGCATCCTCTTCAGATCTGTTGGTGTCTAAAGGTGATGTTAATGGGGAACTTGGTTTATAGGAATCCCCACACCAGTTCTGTGATTTGCCTGGCTATTGGTACTCTTCTCCTGATTGTGGGGGGTACCAGGCGCAGACTCTTTGTAGCCAAGAAGCAGCACATCCTTTCTGCTTCACTCTCCAGGTTCCAGAGTCTCCTGGCCGCTTGCAGGACACCTGTGTGTCAGTAGAGCCAAGGGCCAGTCCACAGATGTTCTAGAGAAAGCATCCAGGGTCTCCCAACAGGTACATTCCCCCAATTATTATTCAGGTCGCAAAAAGAGGCCAGCACCACTGGCCCTTGATAGACCTAACATAGTCCTGTGGGTCAGCTTGTCAAAGTCCCAAAATCCACCCTTGCAGGCATCAGGTGGCTTCTCCTTCCAGGTGAACATTCTTTCCTCATACTTACTTACAGGAAAGTAAACAACCTTGATGAAACAACATATCTATTTAGCAAGTATTGATATCAAACCTGCTTTTGATTGTGAAGTCGATAACTATGAAAGCAGTACAATCTGATATGACCCTTAAGGAAACATAGAAAAAATACACTATGATGGAAAGAGGTGAGTGACATGAAAATTCTAGTAACTCTTCCAGTCAAGCAAGCTTGCGTACTAGAACCAACCAAATTGAGCCTATTTCTTAATGTTGCGAAAGGTTATTTATTAATTTTAGATCTGGGCTAATCAAAGTTTAAGGATGCCTTGTTTCTGAGCCTATTATTGGCTGTTCATTTGATTTTTATTAACGTAAATGGCAGTTTCCTGGGAGCTGTTGGGACTAATGGTCATTAAACTACATCTGACCACCTATTGATGTGTATTTGGTGTTACTTCAGTAAAGCATTAGCAATGGGCAGACTCTAGAGACCTTCAGTAATTATTGTTGTAAAAAAGGGATCGATTACATTGAACAAAAAAGCAAAAGTTATAGTAAAGTCCAAAAATGAAAGTTGAGAGACATTTTTTCTGTGAATAAAAACACTGCAATGAGTAACCACATGTGTATAGTTAGGTTAAAGATTTGAGAGTAGTCCTTGTAACTACAGACTGATAAATCTGTTTGATCTCCGATGAAGATCGCTATTGTTACCATTATCCCATATTATGTTCTCCCCCCCCACACACACACACATGGCTAATGGCTTCGGAGGACCCTTTCTTTGGGTCATGAGTGGGCAGAATGTACGGGGTCTCCATGTTCTAAAACTGCAGTATTCTGATCAAGCATTATAAGCTGGGTGCAGACCAAGGTCTTTTTTTGCAAGAATATGTTCCTGAACCCCGAATCAAGGTGCACGTTTGATGTCTATTTTTTTTTATCTGTTCCAATAAGCTTTATTAAAATAATTTCGGCAAAAGGTACATAATAGTGAACATGTCTATAATGAGATTAATACATAAATAGATAAGAGAGACCAAGGTGAATAAACAGAAAGATGATGCACTGTATACCAATTATACCAATGACCGAAGCTAAAGAGAAGAGTGCCTTACGGAAACTGCAGTCTGTATTTTGAAATGTGTGCGAAGTTGAAGAGTGAGAGAAAAATATAAAAAAGATAGAAAGAGAGAAATAGGAAGAATAGAAGATGAGAGAAAAGTAAAACAGAATTATATAACCTTATATGTATAATTAATACTATAGTTGTCAAGTAATAAATAACATTGTATTAAATCATAGAGTATTTTTTAATAACATGTGTGCGTCAGAATCTGTTCTACGGTGTGATGCCTTATCATTGGGGTTAACTGTATCCTCTTGATCTGAGGTGAGGTAGTAATGTGCAGAATCCTGTCCCTTCATGGGTGACGCAGGTACGGGAGGAAGGCGTCATCAATCGATTGTAGATATCATTGATATGCACCCAGAACGAAAGAGTAAAAGTTTCCAAGTGAGAGAAAAAGTTATCTGTGATTTGGATTGAGCATACTGAATTTCAGACAATGATTATTCTTTCTCATTGCAATTTGTAGACATTTCCTGCTGTAACTACATGATTGGTAAGTTGAAGATGACGTGATGGCTCCGCCGGCTATTAATGACCTCGAAATGCTTCGGCTGTATTATTAATTATATGCGTTTGATTGCTGTAAAATTATTTTAGAATGATATGCCTGAGAGGTTGTTTTGTCCAAAGGATAACTTCCAAAATCTAGCAAATATTCCGCAATCCATTTTTAATTCATATCGTGCTAATTAGTTTTATGCTAATGTCTCTGGTGACGCTTTTCGATGCAAAACGAGAAAAAAATATGCACACACCGTCCACGTTTTGCCCTAAGCTAAGAAACAAATGATCTCTGGTGAATCGGTCCCTCTACATTTATAATTAATCTGTGATATTGGTGTTACCGAGAAACAAAAAAAAAAACATTCACCATAGAGGTAATTCTTTAGAAATGTAACATTTATGAAACAATCTCCAGGCCATCGTTTAGTTGCTCGGCTTCATTTTATAGGCTATTTTAAAGATTAACGCCTGGTCATTTGCTCTTTTCATCCTCCCTTAAAATTTCTAACAAATTGTTATGTGTTTGGTTGGCTTTATAGCTTTGTCCGCTCCCACAGCATTCTTCACAGTGACACTTTAAGCTGCTGCAGTGCATGTTTGGTCCAACACTAGTTAAATGACCTGCTTTTGCTTTAAAAATCGGAATAAAAAGCCACAGAAACTTGTGAAATCAATCCTAGAAACAACTGCAGTGTTGTTCTTTGAATTCAGTCTTTGTTAAACTCACGGGCCGATTTAGACCCATGAGTTGAGATGTTAACGTGCATACGATGCCTTTGCGCCCAATTTAACACTAACATCAGGAGCTGGGCGCCTATAGATCTCTTCTGGGTTTATCTGGGCTCATGCCACTTGCTCATCCTGGTCGCAATTGTCTAGGTTAACTAGTGCGAAAAATGTAATAATACACATAAATCAACGCGAGTAGTGTTTCTACGTGTTATTCCCCATATTTTCACACCCAGGATAAATTGGATAAAATAACACAGACAAGACCTGCGCAAGGTATTTGCGCATGGAAGTAGTTTTTCTTCATAGGCGTAAATGCTGAATTATACAAAGAGCATGTTATGGCACATGGAAATCAAGTGTTGGCATCCATGGTGGATGTGCTAAAATTGTAGCTAGCAAACACACATAAGACATAACATAATATACTTGATTGAGTGTTTCTTATGAACATAGTGATCAAAGCAAATACAAGAAATCATGACCCATTACTTTATCTTAAACATAATTACATAGATATCATAAAAGAACTGTAGGCAAAGTATAAATACCCCCCTCGTATTAAATCCAGCAAGACAAGTGTTCCCCGGGACCATTAAAGGAGTCTCTTAAAAACTGTCAGTATTTCCATGATGTGGTAAGCAAGCCTGTCACTCTCTAGGGGCCTCATTTATGAGAAATGACGCATCGCTGCGTGAAAGCAGGGATGCGTCACTTCTCAGTGCGCACTCCTTGTGACAATCCTGATGCGTCATATTTAATGTATGACATATCATGTCGCAAGAAGTTACAGATACGTCAGTATTTCTGACGTATCTGTAAGCGCAAAAGTGACGCATTTCTGGAGTGTGTCACAAAAGTGACGCAACTCCAGCAATGCGTCCTTTCACATGGGGCAAGCCCCATTTGAAAGGGCCTGCTTCAGTCTTACGCCTGCTGTGAGGCAGGCACAAGATTTTGATGCAACGGCGTCCTAAAAGTGACGCAGTGAAATCTCATAGATTTCACTGCGTCACTTCTATGACTCTTGCATACATTATACCTGGCGCAGGTATAATGTGGCGCAGGGGTTTACAAAGTGACGCATCTACCTAGATGCGTCACTTTGTAAATATGGCGCAACAAGGCGCATTTTTTGCGCCACTGGTGCATCACAAAAAGTGACGCACCGGCGACGTAAAAGTGTCACACAGCCTCATAAATGAGGCCCTAGGACTGTTGGACGTCCACCCGCTCCAAGAAAAATCTGAAAAAATGATGACAATTCTCTGAAACGTCTGAAAAGCAATAGATGATGTGGGCGGTTCAATTTTGCAAGTCCTATAATTGTTTACAACGTACTTGTACCTCATGCTTAAAGGTGCTCCAGAATAATTATTTTCCACATGTTATATTCTATACCTAAGGCCCGATAAAAGAACACAACAGGACACAGTCGCCACCACTTCAACTCCTCTCCAACTGTCCCACTTGTATTCCATGCCAGCATTCTCTACGGAGCAGTGATAGGTCTGTCAGTGAGCCATCATTCCACGCACGTGCATGCCTACACCAGAGTCAACAGTGCCTTCCAAGCAGATACTCAGTTATATGGTTTAACTGACAAGCTCTAGAAAGAGGAGTTGTTAGTAATAAAATGCCTCTAAAAATACTCCTACAAAGGTTCCTAAAATAACCTAGCTCCCTGAAGACACTTCAGGTAGTAGAAGATGTGGGCACCTTTTGCGACTCTACGAGTGATAGGGTGAAAGGGCTTTGCGTTTTTGCTGGTCTGCGAGGGATGTTAGAGTGCCGTTGGCAGTGTGAGACAGCTAGACTGTGTGGAGTATGCAAGTGTTGTTTGTAGTGTGAGACTGCGAGTGTGAGGAGCACGAGAGTGCTGTCGGCAGTGCCTTACTGCGAGTTTGTTAGGTGTGTAAGTGTGGTCTGTAGTGTGAGATACTGTCCTCGGGTGTAGGAAAAAAACGTTTTAATGAGGCAGGATTGCTACACGGTGAGGAGTGTGAAAGTACTGTGTGTAGTGTGAGATGGCTACTTTGAGATGGGTGTGAGGGGGTCTATCAGTAAAGTAAGACTTCTTGTTAGTGAGGGGTGCGAGTGAGGTGGTGTTATGAGTCCACTGCTTTGAGGGGTGCGAAAGTATTATCTGCAGTGGGGCTGTTAGGCTTTAAGGAATGTGAGTGCTGTCATCAGTGTGATATTGCTACTCTGTGAGGGGAGGGAGAGTGATGTCTCTAGTGTGGGACTGCTAGTGCATGAGGGGTGTGAGAGTGTCTGTGGTGGTGTGAGCCTGTTGGTCTGTGAGAGGTGCGAGAGGACTGTCTTTAGTGTAAGAGCTGATCTCTGAGGCATGTATGAATGCTATTATTGTGAGTGACCACTGCTCTGAGGGGTGTGATATTTCTATGGGGGTTGCGAAACTTCCTCTCTGTGAGGGATGCGAGTGTTTTCAATAATGTGTGACCCCTAGCATGTGAGGAGTATGAAAGTGTTGTCAGTAGAGTGACAATGATACTCTGTAAGAGGTGTGAGGGCTCTGTTGCTACTATAGACCAGCAGTTTGAAGGTTGTGAGGGTGCTGCCTGTAGTGTGAGGTAGCTAGTGTTCGAGGTTGATCACAGGTATTGTGAAACTGCTGGTCTGCGAGGAATGTAAGAGTGTGGCCTCAATGTGACTGAATGTGAGAGTGCTGTCTCTTCCCTGAAAATATCAATCTGTGAGGGTTGTTGGTGCAGTCAGTAATATGAGAGCACGTCTTCGATGGGTGTAAAGGTACTTCTGATAGTGTGCCTGCTCGTTTGTGAGGGGTGTGAGAATGTGGTCAGGAGTGTGAGACTGCTACTTGATGAGGAGAGGAGGGCGAGAGTGCCGTATATAGTGCAAGATCTCCTGTGTGAAGAGAGTGAGACACAAGAGTGATGATGGTAACGTGAGACAGCTACTCTCAGAGTTGAGAGAGTGCTTCACATGTACACTCCCCAGTCTGCTTTGCTCTTACATGCGGCAGTGGGCGCATCCTTGACCAAATATACAGCTTTTTGTCAAAATAGGTCTGTGTTGCAACGAAAATCAAAAGGATTCAGAGAAAGAAAGAGGTAACTGTTACTGCAAATCTGAACACCAGCCGCGGTCAGTAGTAGGAGTTTCTGCAGGGAGGTGACGTGGGGAGGGGGAGGGGCAGGGTGGGGGGTAGTAATGTATAGATTACAGAGCAGCCGCGTCGGTAGTAGGAGTTTCTGCAGGGCGATGACGTGGGGAGGGAGAGGGGTAGGGTGGGGGTAGTAATGTATAGATTACAGAGCCGCCGCATCGGTAGTAGGAGTTTCTGCAGGGCGATGACGTGGGGATGGGGAGGGGCAGAGTGGGGGGATAGTAATGTATGTTTTAAGGAGTTTAACAGGTAAGTAAACATGTAAATAAATAAAACGATTTTCGTTGCGCGCACTGCATCGCATTTGGTGATGCAGTGCACGCAGCGAAATTCTTTTTATTTATTTATATGTTTACTTACCTGTTAAACTCCGAAATCCACACATTACTTCCCCCCACCCTGCACCTCACCGCCCTGCATAAACTCCTACTACCGACCGCGGCTGTTACGGAGTTTAACAGGTAAGTAAACATATAAATAAATAAAACGAATTTCGTTGCGCGCACTGCATCGCATTTGGTGATGCAGTGCACGCAGCGAAATTCGTTTTATTTATTTATATGTTTACTTACCTGCTAAACTCTGAAATCCATGCATTACTTCCCCCCACCCTGGCCCTCCCCCTTCCCATATCACAGCCCTGCAGAAACTCCTACTACCGACCGCGGCTGCTGAACACCAGGAACATTAGTAGTAGAAGAGCCTACAGAAAGATATCTTCTGTGCATGTCTCGTCATGTTCCTTTGGTGACAAGTGTGCTCTACTGGCAGCCCACAATGACCAATGGGCAGGGCAGGCTTTTCAATAGCAGTTGAATATAGTAACATTAAATTGCCAGTCCTCTCCAGTTTACTTTAAGGGAATCCTTTTAGTGATTTTGATGTTATGAATGTAATGTTAGTAATGTCCATACTTCCCCAAAAGGGGGAATTCCTCTTTTGCACATTATGTTTTTTACTACAAACAGACCACTTTTCTTGCCCTCGTTCTTGCTGCACTTCAATGTGGGTAGCTTTCCTCTGCAGCAGCTCCTGCAATAACTTAATCAATCAACTTTAAAAAAGGCCATAATTCTATATTATAATTACAGTGCTTTTGAGCCTCTATTTGATGTTGTGCCTGCCACACGGTGCAGGGATTTACAGTAACTCCCATTTCTTTATGGGAGCTTGTGCTGTAGACGATTTGCGACCGCAGCACAAGCTCGATAAGGGAAATAGGAGTTTGCGACCGCACCATGTGCAATTGCATCATCATTACAGTTTCGGACTGCCGACCTGAGGTCGGTCAGTTCCGAAACCGCAGAGATGACAGTTGGAGGGAACTCTGACCAACATCACAATCAGGCCCTTAATTGTCTCCAAGAAGATGCAAACTATTGAGGTAAAACAATTTGTTTTATGAACAGAAAGGCCTGGTCAACTTTCCACATCTAGGGCCCGATGTAGGTCACCAAATACCGGTCGGTAACGGCCGAATTTGGCCGTTACCGAACGGTTTTTGGTGATTGAGATGTAGGGGCCATTATTTTACCGAATCGGTAAATTTACCGATTCTGTAAAATACCGAATCAGTAATTTTACCAATTCGGTAAATCCCAGATGTAGGTAGCAATGTTTACAGTGCTACAGGCCTTCAGAATTCGGTATTTTATCGCCCAATACAATTGGGTGGTAAAATACCGAATTCAGGTGTACATGCACATCTGTGCATGTACACCTGTGCCATGTGACACACAGACATGCCCTTAGGGCATGTATGTGTGCCACATGGCACACAACCCTGGAATTGGGGTGCTACAGGGTATCAAAATAACACACTTTTCACCCTTGCAGGATTCGGTATTTACCGATTCGGTAAATACCGAATCAGTATTTCCAATTGATTCCTATGGGCTTCAAGGCCCATAGCAATCAATAGGAAATAGCGATTCGGTATTTACAGAATCAGTAATTACCGAATCTTACAGATTCGGTAATTCTAAAATAAGAATTACCTGCATCTGCCCCCTTCCTATTTACCTACTCTTGAATACCGAACCGGTATGATTCTGTATTTAAGAGTAGGTAAATAGGAATTACCTACATCGGGCCCTTAGTGTTTACAAGTATCATACAGCTGCTCAAGTTTTTAAATTGCTTCAACTGTGTAAAACTGAAGCAAATAGAAGTAAAAGCAGGGTGGTGTTTTTTTCAAGGGAGCCATTTGTAGATCATGCATTACATTTTTAAAACAATGTGCCCATCTACCTGCTTTCCATTACAGTGTCGCAAAGTGAGAGAGATACTGCCTAATTTTTAGGTAACACTCATGGAAGTAAAGTAACATCTGGCATTGCCTGCAGCTGGTCAGTCTGAGTCTTGAGTAGCCCCTTCATAAAAGCATTTGCATTATCAAGTTTGCATTGATCAGTGCTCCTACAATCCCCCTTTTAATGGATTCAGTCAATACATAAAATTAACTGTTTATGACATCGCAAGCAGAAGAATGATGATCATATGACTGCCCCAATATGGGTGATAAAAAACAGAGCTCCCTGGACCAAATATCACCATTGTTGCTGCTGTGTTGGTGAATGGTGTGATAAAGCTGAACAAGTTGGAAGATTGTGGGGTGGTGTTGAAAGATTAAACTCCATATCAGTGGTCCAGCAAGAAGACCTCTGTCTTGGTCCCATTACGATTGAGGACACTGTACATCATTAAGCGGTCACTTCATCCAGTCCTAGAGGAAGAAGTCATCTGGTGGACCATTGCCATGCTGTTAAATCTGCGTATCATGTGTGTAGGAATGAATGACAGACCTCAGTCACTTAGGATCGAAAGAATGGTTTCATAAAATGTTTAAGTAGCAAAAGGGAAAAAGGCGAGCCCAGGAGAATGCCATAGAGGACAGCTGTGTCAAAAGATTGAAGTGGTCCATGCTGGAGGTGTTGTGATCGCTCAGAGAAAAGTAACTGAAGCCATTCAAATTCTGGCTCTGAGACATTGGCCACTGCTCGTAAGCAGCTAAGGAGCAAGCTATGGTCTACCATGCAACCCAGGATGATCAGATTCAGGAGTATGAGCAAATAGAACTCTGATTGAGCTGCAGTGCCAGATTGTTGTCAAAAAGTAAAACCAGAAGTTTTAGCTGTTCTAGTCCCACAACCCTGATGATTATCTATTAATTCGACTGGAGAGATGCCAACCAGTAGATCTTACTCATTCATACTGCAGGACGGAGGTTGGTGTACAGAGGAATAACCCCATTTCAGGTCACATTACCCCATGCCAGGAGGGACTTTTTTTACAGATGACAATGATGTAATGTGGAAATATAGTGTCCTACTAAGCTCTATTTCTGATTTCAGATATATCCAATTGCAGCCCAATTTGGGTTATTCACTGCGCCTATGTTTCTATCTCAACAAAAAAAATTAAACAAAAAAATTATTATCCAGCAGTTCATGGTGTTCCAAGAACTGCTGGTAGGCACCTGTTTGCTCATTGATTTTGGAAAGCAAAAGAAGACCTGCACTTGGTAAATAGTTTAGGAAATTATCAGAATTAAGAGACTCATTTGCTATAATTGGGTGAGAACAGATTTCTTAATCCAGCATTTAGTACTAGGTGATGAATTTGTTAACACACAGAGCAAAAGTAGCTACCATTTATCGACCAGACACGGTAGGGATTATATGGAATTCTCAGACTACTGGGAAAGTGAGGGTATGTATCACTGCTTCGATATTTATTGACTCAAGCTTCTGGAAGTGGTAGTTATCAATCATAATCCCGTGCCTCCTGCTCAGACGTTCGCTTGACCCATACTTTTGTCAGCCTGAGAGATGGAAATTGGAATGCCTTCAACTTTTTTTGTTTTGAAAAGCTGATTACACGAGTTCTCATTATCAAATGATGCAGAAGGCTGATATAACAAGCAGGTTGGTTACATTTGAGAAAAGGCTACCTTATTTGGAATATAATTGTATATAAAATATAATTATTGAGAATTGTCATTGACCTGTCCATTTTTTGTTTAACATTTTTTTTACTGCTGGAAAATATGCTTCTTCGGGTACAAGAGAACTGCTTTAAATAGTCTGTGTTCCTCCTGCATTCTAGATTTTCTCTATTAACAACTATGGCATTTAGGTTTCAGGACGGACTCTTTAAACTAAGGACCTAGGGAATTCTACCTCTGTATTTTATTACTGCTGCATTCTGTTTCATATGTTTCAGTCATACATTTGTTGATTCCTACATCATTTTTTTTCTTGTGTTTTTTCCTCTGCAAAGTGCTGTGTTATCCATTTAGACTTAAAAATTAGGAAAATCAAATTGAACAGCTCTAAAAAGTCCTGGTCACCATATAGCAGAGCAAGATAGATTTTAAAGGCTAATGTTACAGCCTCGTACAGCATTGCTATAGCTCTATTTACATTTATGTTTTGTAGCACCAATTGTACGGAAATGACTCCTTATACACAGGTCTAATATAGATGTTGAAAGGGACTCAATCAAGGCCAGATGCCTTGCCACTGTTAAAGCGTTAGGGCATAGCAGATTAGATAAACTTAAAAAAAGATGCTTGTTACTACTTTCTTTATCATGATGACCAAAACTGTTTGCCGTCCTAATCATGTATGTATCTCAAAGAAGGCATGAGAGAAAAGAAAACTAGTCTTACCATAGCGTTTCAAGTATATAGGACTCACAGGCTGGCGATGAAGCTCTACTACTCTTGCAACAATGTGCAGAAGGTCCAGTTATCAGGTTGTTCATTTGATACCTTCATTTATCACAACATTACCACATTTACTATTCTGTTTGTTCTTCTGAATTTGAGGCTTTTATGATATCCCGTGACCTCGATATCTGTGATAGAGCTACCTGTTTTCCGTTTCAGTTTGGAACTTTTGACTTTGCTTACCAACATTGTTTGTCACAACAAGATAAAGAAGACTTTGACTGATTTGAAGTCATAGACCTCAAGAAAGTAAAGTGCAAAGCAATTAAACAACATTTTTGTGCGACTTAATTAACGTCACAGGCGAGACAGATGTATGAAAAACGTAACTGGTTTATTGCTGGGGGTTTTCCACATTTCTGGGGGGAAGGCCACGGGGCTCGATGGGGGGTTACATAGCAGTAAAAAGAGCCGTTGCAAAGGGAACAAAGAGAGGAGAAAACAGGATCTTCCCCCCACCATGGGGGGGAAGATCCTTTTCCTACTTAGCGGCTAAAACCTGGAATTCTCTCCCCTCCCACCTCTGCCTCACTCAGAACCGCCTCTCTTTCAGAAAGCAACTAAAAACCTGGATATTCGATAAGTAAATCACCACCCACCCTCAAGCGCCTTGAGACCCTCTGGGTGAGTAGCGCGCTATACAAATATCAGAACTTGAACTTGAACTTTCATCTGATCAAACATCAAGGCTATTTAAGCAATAGCCATAGCTAGTAAATGCAGAATTGTGTCAGTAAACGTGAATGGTATCCTTAACAAACAGAAATATGGTGGGCTTATAAGATGGCTGGCCTCCCTTATGCCCCAAGTTCTTTTTCTCCAAGAAACACATCTCAAATCAAAATCACCTAAGCTCTTTTTACTGAGAACATTTTCTGATGCCTTTTTGCATCAGCTGGGTTAGCAATGACAGGTGTAGCCATTTATTTTTCCAGAAACATGTCTTGGGAATTTGTGCAAGTTCGGAGAGATCCCCAGGGAAGATGGCTATGGGTAGTGGCAAAATTAAATGAGAGTATCTTGAACTTAGTCAACTACTATGGTTCGATTACGGGTGACTCTTCTGTGGTGGCAAAGATCAACAAGCTGCTAAGGGGAGCCCCTGGTAAGATCATTATTGGGGGGGATTTTAATTATATCCAGGACCTAAAAAAAGACACCTCTAATAAAAATAAAAACCAATTGAAACCAAAAACAAAAAGAGTTTTTGAGGTTATAATGCATGACTATCAGCTGGGGGATCCATGGTGCAATGCCAACCCAGCTACAAACAGTTATACATGCCATTCCTGCCAATACCAGACGGCATCCTGTATTGATTGTTTTTTATATCCGGGCCACTGAATATCCTAAAGGCACATATAAGGGCTAACTTTTTCTCTGACCACTCATATATTAAGCCTGACCTAGAAATTGATGAGGGGAGGAGGGAGAGATCCAGGTGGCAGATGGATCGTCTTCTTCAAGATCAACAATGGGTCAAAAGTTTAAGAGTATGGATTCTTTAATATTTTAGGCTTACTGAGGGGACGGCTGAAACCTTCTCAGTATGGGGGGGGTTCAAGGCTGCTGTGCACGGATAAATGATCTCCTACTCGGCTACTCAGTCGAAAAACACGACGGGCTAAAATAGCAGAACTCCAGCAGGCTGTCGAAAGTGCACAAGACCCGGGAAATGCGTCCCAAAAACATCAGTTTGCAAATGCCAAAAATGAGCTGAGGGAATTCTTTTTATTAGAAGAAATTAGCAGCTCCCAAACCTACCAACAACGGATATATGAAGAAAGCCAAATAGAAGGCAAAGTGTTAGCCGTCTCCACTAAAACTAGAAAGGAAGCTGCTTTAATCTAAGAGGTGGTTGATTCTAAGACCGGATCCGTATTGTCAAATAGGGATGAGATTGCTTGGGCTTTTTTGGAGCACTACCAACAGCTTTATACAACAGAATATCCAGTTGGGCAAGATGCCATACAGAAATATTTTGATGGCGTAAATCTCCTGAAACTGTCTAACCTTCTTGTGGAACAGTTAAAACAGGATATATCAAGTGCTGAAATTGTGGCAGGCCTGAAATCAACTGCTGGAGCTGAAGCCTGTAGAGATGATGGGCTACCCACAGAATTTTATAAGGTATTTGCAAATGAGTTGATCCCGCCCTTGACCAAGCTATTCAATCATATCATAAATGATGGTGCGGTGCCCTCGCCTTTTAAAGAGGCGATTGTTGTCAGCTTCATGAAAAGGGGCAGGAATCCAAAGGATGTCAATTCCTGTATAGACCCATTAGTCTCCTCAACTATGATTATAAGATCTTAATGAAGACTTGGGTGCAGCCTTTTACACCAGTTGCACAGGAAATAATCTATAAGAATCAGTCAGGGTTTATAGCAGGGAGATCAATGTCATCAAACACTGAATTTTTAATTCAAGCTCCTGATTACTGTAACAATAACTCAACCCCGGCTTGTATCATGATGGTCGATGCCGAAAAGGCGTTCGACCTGGTAAATTGGAATACTCTTTTTTCAGGTATTGGCAGGTTCAGAATTCCTGCTCAGGTTATTGAAATGCTCTGGAACATTTATCAGGGGGCTCAGGCTCAGGTTGTAATTAGTACAAACCGTGTTGGCACATTAAAAATAAACCGGGGGACAAGACAAGGGTGTCTGCTTTCCCCATTATTATTTACATTTTTTATTGAACCATTAGCCATCCAAATTCGAGAAAATGCTGCAATTAATGCTCCAATTCTGGGTATGTCCAAGCTAAAGTTATTTGCAGACGATATTATATTATACCTTAGTCCCTATAGCCAGGATTTGGAACAGGCCATAATAGAATTCAGCAAATTTGGATTAATTGGGGGCTATAAAATAAACCAAAACAAAACAGAAATTCTTGTTTAAAATTCGGAAATTAATTTTCTTCCAGTCAATCTTAGGCACCAAGCTGCTAAGCCCGACCCAATACGTTATTTAGGGGATCTACATTTCTGATCAACATCAACAGCTATACAAGCTGAATTATGTAGAAATGCAGAGTAAAATTAAGAAACTTCTGGATAATTGGCTGCTACTACTTTTAACTTTGAAAGGCCGAGTATCCATTATCAAAATATCCATACTTGTTTTACTTGTTTTTCATTTCATAAATATACCTATTAAAATCAATATTAATTATTTTAAGGAGCTGGAAACAATGTTTAGACAGTTTGTCAGGAGTCGTAACTGACCGACTCCTGAGGCGGAAGCAGGGAGAGATTGCTCGAACCTTTTAAAAATTGAATTGTATTTCTGTGTTTTTAAAATCTCTTGTGCACTTACCCTGAGCACTTTTTCCTGAATAACGCCAGCTATTAACCCTGCTACAGCGGACTTGAGCGCTGATACAGAGAAGGATTCCACTGCCGCCATCGTGGCTCTAACACTGGGACACGCCCACTTTTGAGGCCACACCCACTCTCCTCCACTCCCTTTAAAAGCGCTGATCTGCTAGCACGCCAAACACGTAACTGACCGACTCCTGAGGCGGAAGCCGGGAGAGATTGCTCGAACCTTTTAAAAATTGAATTGTATTTCTGTGTTTTTAAAATCTCTTGTGCACTTACCCTGAGCACTTTTCCCTGAAAAACGCCAGCTATTAACCCTGCTACAGCGGACTTGAGCGCTGATACAGGGAAGGATTCCACTGCCGCCATCGCGGCTCGAACGCTGGGACACGCCCACTTTTGAGGCCACGCCCACTCTCCTCCACTCCCTTTAAAAGCGCTGATCTGCTAGCGCGCCAAACACGTAACTGACCGACTCCTGAGGCGGAAGCCGGGAGAGATTGCTCGAACCTTTTAAAAATTGAATTGTATTTCTGTGTTTTTAAAATCTCTTGTGCACTTACCCTGAGCACTTTTCCCTGAAAAACGCCAGCTATTAACCCTGCTACAGCGGACTTGAGCGCTGGTACAGGGAAGGATTCCACTCCCGCCATCGCGGCTCGAACGCTGGGGCACGCCCACTTTTGAGGCCACGCCCATTCACTACCACCTAAAAATGTGCTCCCCACGTAAGCGCAGCGGGCGCGCCGTCAGCGCGCCGTCTGCGCACCGAAGGCACGCCTAAGGCAAGCCCGTCTGCGCCCATCCACGATCGTACGCGGTCCAGGGCCATACCCTATGCCCCTCGGGAGGACCACATACGGTGGAGCAAGCAGGAACTACTAACCTTCCGCTGCAACATTGCTGAGTCTTGTAAGCATAACTTGCAAGTGGAGGATAACATAGGCTGCGAATACTGTCACTTCTCCTATGATCCTGGTAGGAATATGGCCACTACGGACTACATCATGCACTGCGGACTGCTTAATGTACGCTCGCTACGGAAACACAAGTTAGACTTATACGATCTTCTCACTGAGAAACAGTGGGATCTTGTGTTTCTAACTGAGACATAGCTAGACGAAGGTTCTACACCTGACGCCCTAGAGGCACTTCCAGAGGGATATATTATACATAGACAGGATAGACCCACAGGCAGAGGAGGGGGTATTGCAATTGTAGTCCAAGAAAGTCTATGATGCCAACTAGACTATTCTCCCATCCTGGACAGTGAGGCAGGGAGTTTCACTATTAAAGTGAATAACGGCTGCACGCTGAAGGGCATGTTAATCTATAGACCCCCAGGCCCTATAGCCAGGTTTGAGGAGAGTCTGTTTGAGGGCATTATGGAGACCGCGCTATGTAAAGACAAATTTCTGGTACTTGGAGACCTTAATTTACACCTTAACAACCCCTTAGACAACGTTAGCAAGAATTTCTGTCAGGCACTAGGAGCCCTCCAATTGAATCAAATTGTAAGTGGTCCCACTCACCAGTTAGGACACCTGCTCGATCCTATATTTGTTAATTGGGGCGAAGTAGAAGCCATGACCCCTATCCCTATCCCCTGGTCGGATCATCACCTAGTACCTTTCTCTATACGAATTCCTGGAGGAAGATCTCCGCAGCCAACGGCATTGTACCACCTCAGGAGGAGATGGGCCACCTTCTCCCAGTCTAAATTTTGCGAGGCGCTGACTAAAGGGGGGAACCCCGGGGGGAATGATGCAGACACGGCTAACATCAATCTATGTAAGCGCATCAATGAGGTGCTAGATTGTTCAGCTCCTCTTTCAAAAGCAAAATCAGGTGACCGTGTTCAAAAAACTGCCCTATGGTTCAATGATGTACTACGAGTCATGAAAGCCGCATTGAAGAGAGTCGAAAGACAATGGCGTAGGACTCTTTCCAAAGAAACTAGAGATGCCTACTTGATTGAGAGGCGACTTTACCAGGGGCTAATTAGGAAGTCCAAAGCAGCATATTACACAACCAGAATTAGCGAAGCTGGTAACTCGATGAAGGAGCTTTTTTCGCTCTATAAAACTCTCTCGAGTGGAAAACCAGCCACTGCCCCAGATGACTGTTCGCCTGAATCCTGCGATAGGATCGCAGATTTCTTTGCTGAAAAGATATCTAAAATTTATTCGGCATTTCCGATTCAACCCATTAGTGGGACAGAATTTGTGGAAAGCCCTAGGGAATGGGGGGATAGATATAGATTGACCAACTTTGTCACCCCGCCTCCAGAAGATCTCCTAAAAATCTGCAGATCTGTGAAGTCGGGATCTCCACGGGACCCCACCACACCAAAACGTCTAGCGGATAGCCTAGTGGTATTGGAACCTTACATTAGATATCTATTAGACGTGTCCTTTAGCACCAAGACCGTGCCCAAAGACTGGAAAAAGGCAGTGGTCCTACCCCTTAGGAAGAAACTTAATATCAGTTTTGATAAACTAGAGAACCTCCGGCCAATTTCCCTTATACCCTACCTGGCCAAAGTGGCTGAAAAAACGGTCAATCTGCAATTGATGGATTTCGTGGAAAAGGCTGCCTTACTACACGATACCCAATTTGGCTTCCGTCCCCGCCATTCAACGGAATCTGCGCTCCTGATGGCGGTGGAGACCCTACGTCAGGGGGTGGATGAGGGTCATACTATGGCCCTCATCCTATTGGATCTGAGTGCAGCATTCAACACTGTAGCTCATACCACCTTGCTACAGTGTCTGAACAGTGGCGGAATATTAGGAGCTGCACTCCAATGGATCCAATCCTTCCTGACTGGGAGAAGCTTCCAGGTCCGCCAGGGTGATCACTACTCCAGGGACATAGGATTGGGCCAGGGCGTTCCCCAGGGATCGTCCCTGAGCCCCACCCTTTTTAATCTCTATGTCTCCCCAGTGGCTCCGATTGCTGTGGGCCATGGGCTGCAAATTGTGTCCTACGCCGATGACACGCAGCTGGTTATCTCCCTTTCACGTGCGCCCGGCCTTGCCATGGACAGTTTCAGGGCTTGCATGCAAGATCTTGCAACCTGGATGTCCACTAATTGCCTTAAATTAAATGGCAACAAGACCAAGGTGCTCGTGGTGGGGAGGAACCCATATGTCTGGTCGTCGGCGTGGTGGCCCCCATGCCTAGGTGAGGTTCCAACACCTCGTCAGGAAGTCAGAAACCTTGGGGTCTGGCTTGATGCTGACCTGTCTTTTGGACCCCAGATAGACGGGGTGGCGGGTGTCTGTTTTAGTGTTCTAAAATGACTACGGAGGGTCCTAGTCCTAGTCCTAGTCCGTAGAACGCTGGTGCATGCCCTCGTCACATCACGTCTAGACTACAGGAACCTACTGTATCTAGGAGCAACCTGTAAGGCAATAAACCGCCTTCAGGTGTTACAGAATGCGGCAGCCCACCTCATTTTAAAATTCCCCAAAAGATCGGACTCTAAAGCTGCCCTTCAGACCCTCCACTGGTTGCCAGTAAGGAGCAGAGTTGAATTCAAAGCCCTCTGCACTTGCTATCGCATCCTTGATGGGAAGGCGCCAGCACCACTCCAGACCCTAGTCACCAGGTATGTACCATCATGCGCTCTGCACTCCTCACATGGAGGCGTGTTAAAGGTCCCTAGGGTGAGAAGGGCCTGCATGGGAGGAAGATCCTTTCGCTACTTGGTGGCGAAGAGCTGGAATGCTCTACCTCTTAACCTCCGCCTGGATCCATCTGAATCTAGCTTCCGGAAGAAACTAACAACATATCTATTCTCAAGATAACTGGGCCCACTCCTTACTTCTGTTTCTGAGTTTTTCAGTTTCAGCGCGGGGACACGCTCCGAGCGTAACCAAGCGGTTTATAAACTTCCCTTATTATATTATTATGTCTGGGGCAAGAAGACATCAAGGGTAAGCTCTCCCCATTACAATTAGTCATTGACCAGGGTGGATTGCCCTCACCCCATGATCGAACATATTATGAAGCAGCCTTTTTAGATTTAACAGCTGATTTATTGGTTTCATATGGTTTAAAAGACAACTGTTTTGGGATAAATTGGTGCAGGAAGCTAGCTCTCAGATCTCAATATTTTTAAAAACATCTAAACATTCCAAAAAGACGAGATGTAAGACTTTGAAGGATTATTCTATTAGATTTCAATCCTTTTTTAAACATGCTGGTTCTTCTGGTGTCTTTTATTTAAAATTAGGAGAATGCAAAAACCTTGACCTCCAAATTCAATCTAGTCTTCTTAGAAACTGGAAGGACTGTTGTTTAGAAGAGATAGGGCATTTCTCAATTCAGAACAGAGTAATCTCCTGGCAAGAGGTGCAGATGAGGAGTAGGGTCCGGAGGAAGCCATTTTTTTTAAATATTTACAGATCTTGTATTTTCTGAATAGACAAAATTTCTCTTTTAGTGCACCGGCAAAGCTGGTGACTGCCCTTTTTGGAGCAAAGCTTAGAGAGGTAGGGAACTGGTATCACCTATTGAGCAATAAAAGTAATCCCTTATTGGTTGAGAAACATCTAGAAAGGGTAACACAGGAAACTCAATGTTCTCTCTAGTCAAGAAAGGCTACTCATTTGCCAGTTAGGGAGCAAGGCCTTGAGAGCAGTTAATTTTAAAAGAATGGCCTTTTTGTCCCAGTGACTGGCATACTTTACACCCAAAGCACTCAATAAAAAATACCCAGAAATTAAAAATAGATGCTTCCGCTGCCAGGCAGAAGGTGAAGGGGCCTGGCTACATATTTTTTCAACGTGTCCTAGACTAGGGCCTTTCTAGGGTGAGATTTGTTCAACTTTAAATCGGGCAATTAAGAAGAGGGTACAGTTAGAGGCTGGGGTTGCCCTTTTCGGAATCGGTAAATTAAGGGAAAATCTGACAAAAGCAGAGGAGACTTTCTATCCATCTCCTCCCTGGTTGCACACTCTTTAATTCTTCAAAATTGGAGGTCAGCGGAATCCCCCACTTATGAGAAGTGGTTAAACAAAATGAAACCGATAAGGGCTTTTGAGGAAACCTATGCGAGGCGGGTGGGCGCTTCCAAAAAGTTCAATGAAACCTAGAAGTATTTAAGGAATTTAGACCGACAGATTAGCAGCCTTATCCCAACAAGGAATTTAGGACCTTTTGAATTTTAGGGTTGGTGGAATAGGGGATACAGGTTCTGGGGTCTGGAGGTTTGCTCTCTGGCAGTTTCCGCGTTTTAGCATTCCGTCACTTTAGCACTCTTGCACGTTAATACTCTAGCACTGTAGCACTTTCGAAAAAATGAATGCCATATATCTCTAAATATGCTTTATTATTGGTATTATTGTGAAAATTGATATGCTCTCGAATCTCTGATAAAATATGCTTCCTGCACTTACTTTACGCTTTTAACAAATTGATTTTATCCTTATTTGATACCCGCTGATCTAATGATGTTCCCCTGTTATGTATTTCGATTGTGATTGCTATGTTCTTGATGCTCTGCTCAATATAAAAAAAAAAAAAAAAAAAACGTAACTGGTTTAGGCTGAATTGATCGGAACATTGCTGGGACGCTTGATCAATATGATCTGGTCTGATTCTTAATCTGTCATTTTAGTAAAAAAAGTTTAGATGAAGATCAGTTTGATGTTTTAGAAATGTATAGGTTGATTAAATAATCAACCTATAACAACAGAATCATAGAGATATAATAACTCTTCACTCATTTTACCATACTCGTATAGTGAATGTTTCACCAAGACTAAGCATGAGCGGGAAATCCGTTACGCTCGCGGATTTTGCGGATTTGTGGGAAATCCGCAATCCGCGTATTTTGCGGATTTCCCGCAAAATCCGCAAAAAAAAATCCGCGAGCGTAACGGGTTCAAAAGTTGAACCCCCACTCATGCAACTATTTTACAATGGCGCCAGCAAGCTGCCAGCGCCGTTGTAAAATAGTTACAAAGTTAGCTTGCACAGGAACCACTAGATAAAATGAAGCAGGTGCTGCTTTATTTTATCTAAGTGCTTCCTTTGCAAGCTAACTTTGTAACTATTTTACAACGGCGCTGGCAGCTTGCTGGCACCATTGTAAAATAGTTACAGGCACAGCCTCACACAGGTCACTCAAGGGACCCCTGCGCCCTTCAGGGCGATTGCATAGTAACACACACATGGTCACTCGAACTAGTTGCTCAAATTCAGTGACTCATTCATTAGCCCAAAAACAATCCTGAGCGTCTTCGAGGCTGGACAGGTGTGCCTCTTCCCAAATCTACCGTGGAAAATCAGCTGTGATGCTGGGTAGAGAGCAGCCTTTGCATGGTCGCTCGAACTAGTTGATGCTCAAAATCAGTGACTCATTCATTAGCCCAAAAACAATCATGAGCGTCTTCGAGGCGGGACAGGTGTGCCTCTTCCCAAATCTACTGTGGAAAATCAGCTGTGATGCTGGGTAGAGGCCTTTGCATCCTTGACTTTCATGAGCGCAATCCCCGTGCTGTTCCTGTGGCCAGGAGCTTCTTTCTCTTCATATAATTGTGTTTGCATGGGTTGCTGCAAGTTCGCACGCGTTTTGTACAATTTAGCAATTTGCGAAATTGTACAAAACCCTCGCGAACTTGCAGAAACCCGTGCGAACATAAAAAAAAAAAAATTGCGAGAATTCGCGGATTTTGCGGATTGCCAGTTCGCAAATCCGCAAAATTCACGAACGCGAGATTCACAAAATTTGCTCATGTCTAAAAGACCCACAGCAAAAAGAATCAATACGAGTCAAAAACCTTTTGCCCTTAAATACGTTTTTCTTGGGTTATGAGATCGTGTTCTCCCATTGCAGATAGTCGATAAATTCCCCAGTGTTTAGAAGGACTATTTGGTTTGTTCTACATACAAAATAGACGATAATAAATCAGGTCAGAAATGTTTCCACCTCATCTTTCTCTATAACTATGAATCTTTACAGCGCCTTTTTGCTTTATTGTGTCGATTAAAATCCTCAGCAGTGATTCAGTTTTTTTTCTTCACATATTTTGATATAAAAAAAATCACAAAGAGGTTTCCACACTCCTTAAGGAGAACAAGTAGTTTTCCCAAAAAGAACACCGTGATTAGTTTCAAATGTAACATAATCTGCATGAACAGAGTGGATATATAACAACTAAAATCTATGGGGCATATTTACGAGTTCTGGCGCATCTCTGCATATCAGCAGAGATACCCCAGAACAAATGCGTCACGCAAAACTACCCTTGCGTCACGGCAGATGCGCCGCATTTACAATGCGGTGTGCCAAGGCGCAAGGGTAGGCAGATGCGTGACGCATCTTGTGACGTAAGGGCGGCGCATCGCTGGAGTCGCGGCACAAGCGCCGGAAGGCCCACCCTGCGTGGGAACGCCCCCATTGTGGTGCTGGGCTTTATAACGTGGCGCATCTCCATAGATGCGTCACGTTGTAAATGCCTCAGAGGGATGTGCCACGCTGTTGCGTCACGCAAGGCGGCGTAAACGTGGTGCAAGGGGCTTGTAAATCTGCCCCTATATCTTGAAAGACGTACGTATAGCTGTGTAAACTTTTACCGTTATCCAAAATGTCAAGAGCTAACCACCTCTGGTAAATTTAATTCAGCGAGACTGTGAAACTGACAATCTCATGAGAAAAGCATTCCTTATTGTAAAAAGTTATGGCACTTGCACTAATTCCAAAAACAACTCAAAGGGCAAGATGAAGTGCAAGGATAGAAAGGTTAGACATGTTCTACCGGACTAGTTTCTTGACTTCTACTCTTCTAAGCATATAATTATTGTGTTTGCTGTGGTGACAAATACGTTATCTACGAGTCGTAGACTTGATTCATGGTGTGGTCAGCCTTACCTTTCTTCCCTGAGGTGGACAAGATTAGTGGAGTGGCCATTTTACTGCCTGCTGCCCTCAAAGAATTGCAAAAAACGCCTACATTTAAATACTCGGGGACTGATTTACAAGGGTAAACTTTGTTGTAAGTTCACATTTGTTTTGGTATTCATAAACTACGAGCCTGATTCTCAAAGGTAAAGTTACATTTTTGTGTAAGTTTACGATTGCTTGCAATTCACAAAGGTATTTTTCTAGTAGTATCTTTGCAACTGTGGAGTCTCTGCATATAAAAAATAGGAAGGTCCTATCTTTTTATGTGCAGAAACTCCACAGTCATAAAAATGCTGCTAGTAAAATACATCTGTGAATAGCAAACAATCATACCTTTGTGAATCAGGCCCTAGAAACACAATTTTACTACTAGTAATTTTACGACAATGGAGACTTTGCATTTGTGGCAGACACTCTGCAGTCATTAAATTACTTGAGGTAAAATTACACTGATAGTTTTAGAATACTAAAACTGTAGTAAATGTACTACAAAGTGTAAGTTTACCATTGTGAATCAGGCCCATACTTTTCTCCAGTATTCTATATTCTGGTTAAATAGGTTGTATGCTACATGTCTGTTGAAGAGATCAGAGTTTAATGAGAAAGACACTAGTTCTCATCCCTTTGATGATATTTGGGTGGATTACAATGCCTGCTGCAGCTATCCGAGTGAATCTTGGACACAATGCCTTTGTTTGTTAGGTGATTAAAAATGCCCTTGGCAAACAAGTTAGGATGCAGTTAGGATGCACATCTTTTCAGATTACTCATTCAGGAAATTCACACCCCTCCCCAATAAAGGAAATGCTGAGTAAAATAGAATGCGCCCGTTTCCTGGTCAAGGTGCAGTGACCAACAATTAAAACATAAATACAATTAATTTAAGTATATAAAGCATGAAGATAGCTAATAGGTTTAACTTTTTTATTTGAAAGTATTTTGTGCATTGAACATGAAGATGTACGTATTAGGCTATCACACAAATATCCAGGTCTGGAAACAGTGTCCGTAATAACCTGGAGGTGGTAGTCAATCTTGTCCTAGACAATCTTTGTAGATTGGTTTCTTTTATGCTGAATTGGCTCTGCTACGAGACATAAAGTATAATCCTACAGCAAATGGAATGCAAAGATTGCCATGACGTGAAATGCTATGGAGGGATACTGTAATGTTAAAACTGTTCTGTGAAGTAAATATTGTTTTCTTTACTTTCTCGTAGTCCATGAAAGATCATCGAAGCGACTGCCGATGTTACTGTTGACTGTATGCGTTTTGCTGATCCTGGCTGGGGCTATGTACTGCACGAACAAGAAACACTATTCCACAGTATTGGACATACTAAAACGCCAGCTAGCAGGTCTTCTTCTGCACATAAGGCAATTTGTTCGGAACTCTAGGACTTGGCTTGTTAAGAAATAGCCCTACCTCCTATGTTGCAAGAGTACTGCTGGAACCCTGCACATATTATGTGTATGTATCTTATATTCTTAACACATATTCAGCTGAAGGAATCCAATCAGACTTTACTGTCCTATTAAACAAAACACACAGAAAGTAAACCATTTAAAGCTGGTAAAACATCACTTGTCTGGGCTTTATGTCTTTGTTTTTAACTTTTAATTTCGAACAAATAAGTAATTCTTTATGACGTGTGCCCTCTTCATCTCCTGTTTAAAGGGGAAATATCATCTACATAAGAAAAACATATTTTTTGAGTTTTTGAATTTGAAAGGTCTTCTAATCAGTTGATAAAAAGCAACCCATGACAGTGTATTTCTGCTTTTCTTCATTACACACTGATTGGTAGTCGCACGTGTACAAGGAGTAACAAGCAATAGCACCACGGACCAATGTTTCAGTGCAACACATTTCCTTTACTGCAAGGATAGCTTACATTGATCCAGGAGAGCTAGATTTGTGCTATAATTCCAGGATAACCACTGACTATGTAAATGTGTTCCATCTAAATTTATGGAATGTAAACGTATAATATGTGGAATGAATATTCTGAAAACCTGGCTCAGATACTGACCTCAGGAAACTGCACTAAACCCCTGGTCTGCGAGAATATTTTGGATACAATAATATAATAAAACAATATGTAACAGTGCAGAAATTGTACACGTAACATTTTATTGTTATTGATATAACCATCACTGATTATTTCTTGTTGCATCTGTTAAAAAAATGATTATCTTGCAGGAAATACCCATTCCAGTACATGGGTACTTGCAAAATTCCAAAACTCACTATTCATCATTTTTAATAAGCTACACAGCTTAAACAAATTGCCTAGATACTGCAATGACTCTGCACGTGGCTGCACAAATACACCATTGATGATGTTATTGATGAAATCACATATGACAGACTTAATACCAGCACCATTGACAATGCTGAATATATCATGGAATACATCACCAGTAACATTCTTTAAGTCCTAGTTTAAGCATGAGAAAAGTATGTTGAAGAAAAAAAGCTTGAAAGTGCAAACATATAGAAATTGGGGGCATATTATCAAGGGGGTTTATCTCCGCTTTTTTGGCTTTCAAAGCCAAGAAAGCGGAGATAAAATTATCTCCCTATTACCAAGCTGTCGCTAACACCAGTTAGCGACAGCTAGTAGGAGATAGCGACCATCTTGGGCCCCACTTTGCATGTCAGTGATATTTATCACTAATGAGATGCAAAGTGGGCGTGCCAAGATGTTAGAGACTGAAAACAGTCGCTAACATCGCTATCTCCTATTACCAACTTTTGGAGATATTCGCGCTAAGCGGGAATATCTCCAAAAGCTAACACCTGCCCTGAGCAGTTCTTAGCCATGTTATCCAATGGGAGGTGGATAACATGGCTAAGAGCATTTGCTCGATAATGCATGAATATCGCTGACTTTTCAGCGATATTCATGCATTTCGGCCGTTTTTTATCGCATTTGCGATAAACCTTGTTAATAGCAAGGTTTATCTGCGATAAAAATCGCCGATGTGCGGCGATAATTTTTGTCTCTAAACAAGTTAGAGACAAAAATTATCGCTAGTTGTTGGTAATATGCCCCTTGGTTTCCTAATCTCAAGGTATGGGTTCCAGATCAGAATGCGTTGACCTCAGATTCTCAAACCAGAGTTCACACTCACTGAGATGATCAGTAGGTCACAAGAGCACAACACCAGTGCAAGGATTTGAAGACCCTAAACTGATGGGCTCATTTGTGTTGAAAAGAGCTGAACAGCATATGGTAAGATCAGATGATGAGGAACAATTCCTGCCCTAGCTCCTGAAGTGCCATGCAGAAGTAAGGCATAGGTTGGGATGTATCTCCTATGGGGCACACATAGCCCAACAGAACTCGGACGGTGACAAAGCAGGTAGAATGCTGGCTAGGTTGTTGTGATCAAGAGTGGACAGACTATCCATGGAGGCCATAAGGGATTAAAATCCCATGATAGTTAACACAGAGGAAGCAATATGCAAAGTGTTCATAGACTACCACAGATGGTTATATGCCACACAGGGTGTTACAGGCATACTTGGGATGGAAAGCAGTGACCCCCCACCCCTCCATCTAGAGAAGAACTTGAAAACCACTTTAAATAGAGGAGGTCTGGGCTGCTATATCCCGGATGGCAAGGAAAAAGACATTGGGCCTGGATAGTGTTTAGATAAAGTTTTATGCTGCCTACAGATCGATGCTGCAGGTAAACTCTTGTCTATGTATCAGGCGACCGAGCAGAGGGAGGAGGGCCTGCAATCAGTAAAAGAAACACTGATAGTGTTACTGCCCAAGAAAGGTAGTGATTTACTATTGTCTGGTCCTATTGTCCGCTATTGCTACTAAACCAAGACTACAAAATACTCAGAGGTATCCTGGATAACAAATTACTGCCTCCACTGCCCGCCTTGGTACACCCAGATCAAAGCAGGTTCATACAAGCATAAATGCGTTGTTCAGTGTGCAGAAAATGTTCACTGTGATGGATGCGGTGGAAGGTTGTGCATATATAGGGGACCCCTTCAGAAAGAGCAAAAAAGGTCAAGGAGAAGAGGGGAAATACAGAAACGTGAAAACAAGAATCTCCCTCACGACCTACGATCTTATTATATTAACATTATTTCAATCCTGAAAAGTGAGGCACCAAGAAACTATTCATAGACACAATCAGTTCACAGAAAAATATTCTTTTAATTCATTTCTTTTATCACAAATGTTTGCATCATCTTATTCTCTTTTTTTATTTTTTAATAAAAACAATGTTTTACATATATTAAACAATAATATACAGATTATTCAAAATCGAAATACACATATGCAAAGGGACAAACAAGGAAACATTATATATACAACAAATATCAACCCCAGGTAGAAAGACACACCAAGTTCACACAACACCTTTCATACCACACTCTCACCATCCTAATCCAGCCTTCACACAAATCACATTAATCTGGGAAGTTCCGCTACCGAGTGATATAGTAGGTTAGTTGACCAAGTCCAGCAACTGCATATAGCAGGATCTTAACAAGGCTACGGTCGACGCGTTTCGGTGGCTACAACAACAATGACATGCCACCTTCCTCGGGACCTGCCAGATATCGAACCTTATTAAAAAGGGGGCGCCTACTCAACCAGGGGAAGAGATGCAACTAATGAGTCTTCTAGTATTTGTAGGGATTCATCCAATTTTTAGTATATCCAACACCACACTCCCTCTTTTAAAACTTGCCAGTCTTTAGATCATATTACGCTATCCTGTGTATTAAGCCCGGATAACTCTGTAGCTTGTACTTCTTCAGTTGAAGTGCTCTTTTTTTCGGCGTTTTAACACATTGCTCAAGAAGTGTCACTTGAGGGGAAGGAATTGCTGATCCCAGCAAATCCTCAGTCTGTATCTATATCGGAGGTACAGGATCGGAGGTGGCTGCCTCTCTGTACAGAGAGAAAGAGTTGGATACACTGGGGTGGCCTTACTTGCAGACATTAGTGGAAAAGATTGGATTGTGCCTGATATATCCGAATTGGGGGTGCCTCTTACACACAAAGCCATTGGCCAGGGTCCGAGTGGAGAGGGTGATCGTGGAGGAATTTGTGGTGGTATGTTGTACATGTTTACTGGAATAAGGCTGTGGGTGCAAAGCCTTAACAACCCTTTACACCTCTCTGCAGGCACACCTATCAGAACAGATTGATGAAATCCAGGCAAAATTAACGTAGTATCTCATCCACAACAAAACTGATAAGTAATGGGTGGTAGCCACTGCATTTGTCAAGACGGTATCACGGAATAGTAGACTCAAATTACTACAATTCAATTACCTACACCACCAAACATACCCCAAAGAAACCAGGTCGGCTTGTTCCACGCGCCAGGATTAGGTACTCTAGATGTGGCACATAGGATGTGCACTTTTACCACATGGTGTAGGAATGCCCAAAGGTAGCGAAACCCTGGAGGAACTTGCTCACTGTACTTGCAGAACTTTTGGACATGGTTTTGGATCCCTAGCCAGAACTTTGAATGTTGGGCATGATGCCTAGACCCAAAGCATGCAAAATTAGAATGCAGGAATATTAATCTGGCACTGGCACTGTATATATAACGCAATGGCATGGAAGTCAGTGGATCTCCCAGCTCATGAAAAGGTGTAAATAAGTCTTACCTGTACAGACAGATTAAGCATGGGTGAGATCACAGGGTTCTGAGGGGAAGACATGACCCAAAGCAGTCCATGTAATTGATGTGAGGGTGATGGAGGTGGAACGGTCATGCCCCGGCTAACAGCGCATTAAAAGCAAAGAGGGGACACTCCCAGGAATAGAATATTTTCCTGAGCAGTCTTGCGGTCAAAAGGGTGCACTGAGGGGTCACACACACAGTTGGATTACTTCTTTTGGGGTACTGTTTGTTGTTCATTATATGCTATCTCTGTTGCCCTGGTGACGCATTGATCCCCCTCCTGAGTTGACCACATGGCTTTGTGATAACCAGTGGGGGAAGGGTATGGCCCATTTCTGAATCACAGAAGGAGAAACCACCTTAGGACTGTGAATCACGTGGATGAAACTATCCTGAAGTGTAGGCTTCTACCATGAGACTGAGAATGTATTATTGTGCAGTGTGAAAAATGTAAAACTAATAAAGATGTATTTAAAAAAAATCTGATGGGAATATTTAGAGTATGGAAGGTTGCCCAGCAACCAGGGAGAAGTCTGTCCATCATTCCTAGAGATTCCCACTATGTCAGAAGGTATTATTGCTGACATTTAATCTGCTATGGATATGGAACTGATATGTTATTGTTACATTGCTAGAATTATACCAATAGTAATTAAATTGAGGTAATTCCATCAATAATCTTTACTTGTCAGGAAAGTGTTCAGTATTTTTCATCACAGTTCTTTACTTTGCAGGTAAGATAATTTTTAGGTGCGCTAAGCTTAACAATATTGTGTGTAAACATATTAAGGTTATGGAACTTGCAATAGTTAAAGTATTTTTCGTTAAATGTAATTACATGTGAGTAAAAATAGTTTTATTTAAAATTTGAAAAAATTAAGTAATTTATTTATGGAAATTATTAACAAAATGCAACAAAAAGTATTGAAATGTGTGATTTTGGAATTCATTTAAAAGTATAATTGCGGCAGTAATGTTTTTATGGGATGAGGAAAGGATAAATAGGAGTACTTATGGTTCAGGGATGGATAGTGTATGGGGCTGGTAAGAAGTTCTTAAGGTTCAGCTTTGAGATTCTAGGACTCAAGGATGAGTAGGGTGTAGTGGTACTAAGGAATTTATAGGGTTCAGGGATGGTAATGAATATGGGTAGTAAGGAGTTTGCCATGTATAGGGATGGTTAGTGTAAAAGGCTGGTATGAAGATTTTAGGGCTCCAGGATGAGCAGCGTATATATAGGGATTGTAAGGAGTTCTAGAACTTGGACGGGTAGTTTAAAATGTTAAACATACTTATAATTACATTTTATATATAAATTAAGAGTACATTTTGGAATTTAAAATAAGATTGATTGAAACTATTCTATTAAATTCTTTAAAATTAAAATTGGATTTTAGTGTTCTTTGGTTTTTAAAAGTTAGTTTTTCTCTACTTTCAACATCTAAGTAAAATGTCAGTTTAACCTTTGTTTTTTTTTAGTAGATTTCTATTCTTTAAAATTTAAGTTGAGACCTTAATAACGCATCTAACAATAGTACCACTGTAACCTTTGATTTTTAAAAAAAAATATTTTCAGTCAACTGCCTGTTGTGTATAAAAAACACCCTTTAAAACCTTTACAATGCAGGCATTAAATCAAGTGCATCATTCCCGTGCACTTCTTTACCATGCAAGCCCTTACAAAGATTTGATTTAGGGAACGCATTGTTGGACTGGTTTTTGGATTTAAAGTCCAACACCTTCCCTACAGTTACGCAGACTAGAGTTGGAAGTGTAAAGTGTACTATTCCAAAGTCCAGCACTTCCCTAAAGCAAGTCATTGTAACGACTTGTGTGCTAAAGGAACACATGTTAATGATGCGTTCTATGTAGTTCCTGCATTGTAAAAGCATGTGTGGGAAATGCATGTATGGCTCTGTCTTACAACCGCTGTGAACTGGCCTCCGGCCAGGCCCTGCACATGACCCTGCCATGGATGGCCCATGAACCACTGTGCATGGCCTTCAGTTGTGCACAGCCAGGATTTGGGTGCAGGGCCTGACTGAAGGTGGCCACTCCCCACTGCACACAACAGTGGCCATGGACAGCGGGAGTTGGTCAAAAGCCAGGCCCTGAGCGAAACCCCCTTCTGCATGTGGCCAAAACTCGGGAGGGTAGCCAAACCTTTGCTTCACATGATCATTTTGCCCCCACGATACTCTGCTTATGACTTCAAAGACTACTTCCTCATGACATGTTCAATGACATCATTGATGACATCAATGATAACAGCTCAAATTACATCACTGGTGACAACACTGGTCATGGTGGGGGCACAAGCTATAGTTAGCTCAGGGAACTATAATTGATGAACTTAATTGGTTTGTCAGTATTCTTTTAGTTTTAAATGTTACATTTTAAATGACATTTTCATCTAAATATAAAGTCAAAATGTCACGTTTGTTTATGAAAAATAATATACATATATATACATATATACATATATATATATATATATTTATATATATATGTATGTGTGTGTATATATTTTCACTGAAAAAAACAGGTTACAGGGACGTTATAGTTAGTCTGACATTTTACACGTACAAAACCAGAGAAATTCAGCCATTATGGTTAGCTGAGATAATAATAACTCACGCCCCCGCAATGCATTACTGATGACGTCACATATTACAACACGCAGGGCATGGTCAGTGACATCACTCATGGCATCTCAGATGAGATCACTGATGACATCATCCAACTTAATCTCTAGTGCACCTACTCACACCCTAATATAACCTTTCATCCAACTAGTCTAAAATACAGACTATCATTCTCGAAACCATAGACACACCAATACCAGTTAGTACATATCCACGCACTGATTCCTAGGTCTACACACACATCCACTCACTCACCCATACAGTCACTCGTAAATGCAGTCACTCATCAATACAGCCACTATTATATTAACTCATACACCCATACAGACCCTCACATACCACCATTCACCCATAGAGTTACTCACACACGTAGTCAGTCACTAAAGAGTCAATCACAATGCCACTTACTGGAAGTCTGCTGCTGGTATTGAAAGTACATATTTCAGTCTGCATGTCAGAATTTTTAAATGAAAAAATGGAAGAGGATTTCAGAAGTTACTCAAAATGTGCCCTAATTTTTCTTTCTTCAGCACTAATCATAATGTCTGTGGCAACATCAACCCCCTCATTTTGTTCCTCTTTAGTTTAAATGTTTTACCTGTTACCAGTTTATTCCAATCAAGATAGCTTCAGGTGTGCCTTACTTTTGTAACACATAAGACTGTTAGCACTCTAGCTGTTCTTTAGAACACTCTGGGAAGCTGCAGTAGAACACAAAGGATTCAACTGACAGTTGGATGTACATGTTTTACTGAGAATGTCAGACTTCATTCTCACATGACTGAGAAAGATAATGTGAATTTACGTAAAGATATGCTCTCGTTTTAGCTTCTGGAGCAGCTTCCAAACCTCAATGGAAAAAGCATGAAAAAATGGTTTTCTCTCGAACATGATTCATGATATCCCAGCAGAAGGCTTTTCACAGGGTAAAATCACCTTAGAAAATACCACTATTCTTAAAATTAGTATGGTACCATCAACAGATGATTTATAATGTAACTAAAGTCTGTTATCACCCTTTATAAGTTCTCCTTTTGGTGACCCTCAAAACTTTCCATTCACAGTAATGCATTTTAATGGGGTGCTATCATGTATATTGGTCCCAAGATGGATGCCAACACTTCTTGGATGAAGTGTTGACAGCCAATCAAATCCGCCCAGATATATACATTTCCTTTTCTTTTATATTTAAAAAACTACTAATACAATGTAAAGCAAGAGTGCACTCTGAACCAAGAGCTTCCTTTCAGCGAAAGTTGGTGTAATTCCATTCAGCAGTTTGTGCTGTGGCCAAGATAAATGTTTCCTATGGAAATTAACATGGAGGACACATGTTTTGGAACCCCCTTTTTCTAAGCTCCCACTTGACGAATCAACCTGAAACTTTCAAGACAGGAGATGACCGGAGCGCCACATTAGTTTTAAAACTTTCATGTAGATTTGCCAAACGCCACCAAAGATATTAGCAAAAGGAAAAACGCTTTTCGAATAGAAACAAGGTCCTAAATATAACTACCTACTGGCGACCACCAGTAGGTAATATCTGGTCTGCTGCTACTTGACGGAGGAGGACGTTGTACTGCAGGTGGATATAGGAACCAGGGGATGCCTTAGCTCACTTTAATAAGAGTGTCTAAGCAGAAGGCTCAATACCCCTTTCCTCATAACAAGCTAACTACAATAGATAGCCAGATTAATACCTACATTCACTACTACCCTGGTTCCAGCTCTTTTTGGATCATCATCTATATTCTTGATGATATTTATATGTACAATATTGAAACACCCTTTCAAGAGAATTTTGGCAGTACAGACCACAAATAGATATACACCATTCAATAATAAGAACGACTCGGACATACGAGATCCCTCCACAGAGAACTTTTTGTTCAACAGGATGCTCTATCAAGTATAACAACTCGCTACAGAGATCTCCACGTACCCTGATAATCACGGGAGAAGACACAAGGATACTAGTCTATCTATTTTTGCTCACTTCGCCCTGAAGAAGTCCCAAGAGGACGAAACGCGTCGGCTGTAGCTCCTGTGTGTGATTTGTTACTTACAACTGAACTTAATAAAAGAACTCTTAAAGGACACAAGTAACAACTAATGTGATCATTGCTGCTAACCTCATCAAAGTTGTCAGTTCATGCAAACTCCAAAGTGGTGCACCTTGACCTTGTTTAAAGTAATTCATAGTTCATGTTTTGAACCAACATTGTAACGGTGGGTGTTACTGAAGTGTGCACACATCAACCTGAAACTTTCAAGACAGGAGATGACCGGAGCGCCACATTAGTTTTAAAACTTTCATGTAGATTTGCCAAACGCCACCAAAGATATTAGCAAAAGGAAAAACGCTTTTCGAATAGAAACAAGGTCCTAAATATAACTACCTACTGGCGACCACCAGTAGGTAATATCTATATATATTCACTGAAAAAAACGTAGGTTTCAGGGACGCTATAGTTAGAAATTATCATTTAAAAAACCTTTGAAATTCACAGAAAAAAAACATAGGTTTCAGGGACGTTATAGTTGGAAATTAGCATTTAAAAAAACCATAGTAATTCACTGAAAAAACCATAGCTTTCAGGGACGTTATAGTTAATTGGACATTTCACTCAGTCAAACCAGAGAAATGTGGCTCCTATAGGTATTTGAGCTAACTATAACTCGCACCCCACAATGTACTGCTCATCTTGTCTAAGTATGGGTGAAAAATTCGTTCCGCTTGTGGAATTTGCGGATTTTCCGCGATTTTGTGATCCGCAAATCGCGCGAAATCGCAGCAAAATCAGAGAATCCGCGAACGGGACGAATTTGGCTCAGGAAGCACTTACAGGGTTACAGCAGGTGCCCAAGTTGAAGCTAATTTCTTTGTAACCATTTTCAAATGGTTACAAAGAAATTAACTTCAACTTGGGCACCTGCTGTAGCCCTGTAAGTGCTTCCTGAGCGGCGCCTCCTTGCCTGCTTGCAACTATTCTCTGACCCTCCTCTGACCCTCGAAGCAGGGTCAGAGAATAGTTACAAGTAGACAATTAAACGTGATCAGGAAGCACTTACAGATACAGATAAAGCAGGTGGCCGAGTTGAAGGTCAAATTCAGTAACTCCTCAATCAGCCCCAAAAAATTGTGCACTTTGTCGAGGCTGGGCAGGTGTGCTTTCTCCTCATATCGACAGTCGAAAATGAGCTATGATGCTTGATGGAGGCCTTTGCATCCTTGACTTTCATGGGCACAATCCCCGTACAGTTCCTGTGACCAGGCGCTTCTTTCTCCCCATCTGCTGCTCTGATCGGTGCCTGACCTTTTATTCATACAAGAGGCAAGTGAACTCGAAAAGAAGCTCCCGGTTTGCCCCCTCACACACTAGCGGTGTGCACCGTCTTCCCGCCCTTTACCCACTATGATGGACAGCTCACTCGAGGGACCCCTGCGCCCTTTGGCGCGCTGGCAAAGTTATTCAGCCCAAAACAAATGTGTGTCTTGTTGAGGCCTGGCAGGTGTGCTTTCTCCCCCTATCTACCGTCGAAAATTAGCTATGATGCTTGATGGAGGCCTTTGCATCCTTGACTTTCACGAGTGCAATCCCCGTGCAGTTCCTGTGACCAGGAGCTTCTTTCTCCCCATCTGCTGCTCTGATCGGTGCCTGACCTTTTATACACACAAGAGGCATGTGAACTTGCATAGAAGCCCCCCTGTTTGTCCCCCCACACACTAGCGGTGTGCACCGTCTTCCTGCCCTTTACCCACTATGATGGACAGCTCACTCGAGGGACCCCTGTGCCCTTCAGCGCGATGGCAAAGTTAATCAGCCCAAAACAAATGTGCGTTTTGTCAAGGCTGGGCAGGTGTGCTTTCTCCCCATAACTACCGTAGAAAATTAGCTATGATGCTTGATGGAGGCCTTTGCATCCTTGACTTACACAAGTGCAATCCCCGTGCAGTTCCTGTAACCAGTAGCTTCTTTCTCCTCATCTGCTGCTCTGATCTGTGCCTGACCTTTTATACACACAAAAGGCAAGTGAACTCGCAAAGAAGCCCCCCACCCGCTTGCCCCCTCCACACATTAGCGGTGTGCACCGTCTTCCCGCCCTTTACCAACTATGATGGACAGCTCACTTGAGGGACCCCGGCGCCCTTCTGCGCGATGGCAAAAGTTAATCAGCCCAAAACAAATGTGCATTTTGTCGAGGCTGGGCAGGTGTGCTTTCTCCCATATCTACAGTCGAAAATCAGCTATGATGCTTGATGGAGGCCTTTGCATCCTTTGACTTTCACAAGTGCAATCCCCGTGCAGTTCCTGTGACCAGGAGCTTCTTTCTCCCCATCTGCTGCTCTGATCGGTGCCTGACCTTTTATACACACAAGAGGCATGTGAACTCGCAAAAAATCCCCTCCCCCGTTTGCCCATCCCACAAACTAGCTGTGTGCACCGTCTTCCCGCCCTTTAACCACTATGATGGACAGCTCACTCGTGGGACCCCGGCGCCCTTCAGCGCGATGGCAAAGTTAATCAGCCCAAAATAAATGTTCGTTTTGTCGAGGCTGAGCAGGTGTGCTTTGCTTTCTCCCCATATCTACCGTCGAAAAATAGCTATGATGCTTGATGAAGGCCTTTGCATCCTTGACTTTCACGAGTGCAATCCCCATGCAGTTCCTGTAACCAGTAGCTTCTTTCTCCTCATCTGCTGCTCTGATCTGTGCCTGACCTTTTATACACACAAGAGGCATGTGAACTCGCAAAGAAACCCCCCGTTTCCCCCCCACACACTAGCGGTGTGCACCGTCTTCCCGCCCTTTACCCACTATGATGGACAGCTCACTCGAGGAACCCTGGCACCCTTCAGCGTGATGGCAAAGTTAATCAGCCCAAAACAAATGTGCGTATTGTCGATGCTGGGCAGGTGTGCTTTCTCCCCATATCTACCGTCGAAAATTAGCTATGATGTTTGATGGAGGCCTTTGCATCCTTGACTTTCACGAGTGCAATCCCCGTGCAGTTCCTGTAACCACTAGCTTCTTTCTCCTCATCTGCTGCTCTGATCTGTGCCTGACCTTTTATACACCCAAGAGACATGTGAACCCGCAAAGAAGCCCCCCCGTTTGCCCCCCCCACACACACTAGCGGCGTGCATCGTATTCTCGCCCTTTACACACTATGATGGACACCTCACTCGAGGGACCCCAGCGCCCTTCGGTGCGATGGCAAAGCTACACACACATGGTCACTGGAGGCAACTCTTCTGGCCCTACGTAGCTATAGTGCAGGAAAAGCACTATACATTTACCCAACAAGGTAGCACTTACTAATTATCCAGTAGAAAGTACTTCAGTTAAGTAAAAAAAATCCACGAATTCGCAGAATTTTTTGCGATTTCGCACGAATTCGCGGACCGCTGATTCGCAAAAACTGCCCATACTTAGGGGGTCATTATGATTGCGGATTTTCCGCATCCTCGGGGCCGGCGGAAGCCACCGCCGGCCCCGAGGATGCGGAAAATCCGCAGCGGACTGACCAAAGACCCACCGCCACATTAGGATGGCTGGTGGGTCCTGGTTTCCGTCCGCAGCTTTTCCGCCGCGGCTGGCTTACAACCGCGGCGGAAAAGCTCTAATATGGTGACGGTGTCTGGAAGACACCGTCCACCATATTAGGATGGCCAGTAAAGTATGCTTTTCCGCGGTGGGTTTTCCGCCGCGGAAAAGCATTCGGAACTTCACTGCGGGGGCCCGTTGCGGGCCCCCTAGGTGAAGGGGGGGTGGGGGGTGCACATGGGGGGTACCTATGGTACCCCCCTGCATTTGCATGCAGAAAGCGGCAGGCACCGCGCGGTGCCTGCCTCTTTCTGCATGCAAATGCAATGCGTGCATTTTTAACATTGCCGCGGGTGCAGCTTCAAGCTGCACCCGCGGCAATGTTAAAAATAGAGGATGTGACCGCAACCCTTGCGGTCACATCCTAATTGCACAGGAGGAAACTCCGCATGCCATGCGGAGGTTCCCTCCTGCTCTGGGGTCGCGGACGGACGCAAGTCCGTCCGCGATCCTAATCGACCCCTTAATGTTGTTACATATTAAATCTTTCATGCCATGGTCACTGCTGACCTCACTGATGACATCTCAAATGATATCACTGATGACATCACGGTTGAATTTCTCTGGTTTTATAGAAGTTAAATGTCCAAATAACTATAACGTCCCAGAAACCTATGAAGAAAAGTGCAGAAAGAAGCAGGAGATATGCAGAAAGAACCAACAGAGGTGCAGGAAAAGGCCTTGTTGCAAAGTCATCCTGTGCCCCCAACTTTTTACTGACTGGTACTGGTGGTAACTGACTCTGACTAACCAGGCCCGGAGCCAGTGCTATGCTGAAAGACACTTAAAATACAGTCAAAACATCTACATTTACTAGGGTACACTATGAGTTGGGGTACCCCTGTGGTTGACATGACCTGCCCTGTAAGGCCCTAGTTTATAATAGGGTAGGGGATTAAAACTAAGCATGAGCAGATTTCGCGGAGCCACGATCCGCGAATTTGCTGATTCGTGGATCCGCAAAATCCGTGACTTTGCGGATTTGCGGATTTTGCGGATTTCTTTAATGGTGGGGGGTCTTCTCCTGTGCGGCCTCGACGACGCTCACAATTGTTTTTGGGCTGATGAATGAGTCACTGAATTTGAGCTTCAACTAGTTCCAGCGACCATGTGTGTGTTACTATGCAAAGGGCGCAGGGGTCCCTTGAGTGAGCTGTCCATCATAGTGGGTAAATGGCGGGAAGACGGTGCACACTGCGGTGTGTGAACGGGGTTAAACGGGCGGGGTTTCCATGCGAGTTCACATGCCTCTTGTGTGTATAAAAGGTCAGAGACCGATCAGAGCAGCAGATCAAGAGAAAGAAGCTTCTGGTCACAGGAACAGCACGAGGATTGCGCTCGTGAAAGTCAAGGATGCAAAGGCCTCTATCCAGCATCACAGCTGATTTTCGACGGTAAATTTGGGAAGAAGGCACACCTGCCCAGCCTCGACGACGCTCCCTTGAGTGAGCTGTCCATCCATCATCTTCCTGTAACTATTTTAGGATGGAGCCGGCAAGCTGCCAGCGCCATCCTAAAATAGTTACTAAATTAGCTTCACTAATAGATAAAATAAAGCAGGTGCTTCCTGTGCTTCCTGTTGAAGCTAACTTAGTAACTATTTTAGGATGGCGCTGGCAGCTTGCCGGCACCATCCTAAAATAGTTACAACAACAACTTCAAGCTTGAAGGCTTGAACTTTTGCCCCCGAATCTGCCGCTCGCAGATTCGCGGATTTTCGGTAAATTCGCGGGAGTTCGCGGATTGCGGATTTACCGAAAATCCGCGAAATCCGCAAGCGGAACGGATTTTGCGCTCACGCTTAATTAAAACTATCTCTAAGTCACAGTTGCAGAAAGAGGCAAGAGATTTGCATAAACAGGCAGAAAAGGTGCTAAAACAGGGAACAGAGGTGCAGAAAGAGGCAAGTGAGGTGCAGAGAGAAGTAAGAGCAGTGCAGAAAAAACCAACAGAGGTACAAAAAAGAGGCAAGAGGGGTGCAGAAAAACATCTTAGGGGTGTACAAAGAGGCAAGAGAGGTGCAGAAAGAGGCAGGAGGGGTGCTGAAAGAAGGATGAGAAACAGAAAGAGGCAAGCAAAATGCTGAAAGAAGCAACAGAGGTGTAGAAAGAAGCAAGAGAAGTACAGAAAGAGGCAAGTGGGGTACAGAAGGAAGCAAGAGCAGTGCAGAAAGGTGCAACAGAGGTAAGAAGGATGCATGAGGGGTACAGAAGGAAGGAAGAGGAGTGCAGAAAGATGCATGGAAAGTACAGAATGAAGCAACAGGTGCAGAAAAAGGCAATAGAAGTGCAGAAAAAGCAACAGTGGTGCAGAAGGAAGCAAGAGAACTACAGAAAAAGTAAAAAGATTTGCAGAAACAGACAAATGGTACAGAAAGAGGGAACAGAGGTGCAGACGGAGGCAAGAGAGGTACAGAATCAGGTAAAAGGGGTGCAGAAAGAGGCAAGAGGGGTGCAGAAATGTGCAATAGAGGTGCAGGAAGAACCAGAGCAGTGCAAAAGAACCAACAGAGGTGCAAAAAGAAGCAAGTGAGGTACAGAAGGAGGCAAGAGAACTGCAGAAAGAGGCAAGTAAGTTTCAGAAAGAGGCAAGTGAAGTGCAGAACAAAGCAAAAGAGGTGCAGAAAGAACCAACAGAGGTGGAAAAAGAGGCAAGAGGTGTGCAGAAAGGGGTAGGAGAGGTGCACAAAGAGATAATACAGGTGAAGAAAGAAGGAACAGAGGTGCAGAAAGGCAAGAGCGGTGCAGAAAGAAGGAAAAGAGGTGTAGAATGAGGCAAGAGAGTTGCACAAAGAGGGAAGATGGATGCAGAAACAGGCAAAAGTGGTGCAGAAAGAAGCAAGTGAGGAGCAGAAAGAGAAAAGAGAGGTCCACAAAGAACCAAGAGAGTTACAGAAAGAGGTAAGTGAAGTGCAGAAGGAGGCAAGAGAACTATGTAAAGAAGCAACAGAAGTGCAGAAAGAGAGACGAGGGTGCAGAGAGGGGCAAGAGGGATGCAGAAAGAAGCAAGACTGGTGCAGAAAGAAACAAAAGAAGTGCAGAAAGAAGAAGTAGAGGTGCAGAAAGAGGCAAAGAGGGCTCAGAAAGACATAAGAGGGGTAAAGAAAGAAGCACATGAGGGTCAGAAAGTGGCAACAGAGGTGCAGAAAGTGCAAGAGATTTGCAGAATGAGACAAGAGAAGTGCAGAAAAAGAAAAAACATGCAGAAAGAAGCAACAGAAATGCATAAAAATGCAAGAGAGGTGCAGAGGGAAGCAAGAGTGGCTTGCACACCATTAGTACCAATTTAACACCCACATTTAGCAATAAGTAACAGGTGACCATTCTAGGTTTGCAAAGGGCTTTCCACCACACTGTAACACTTGTCACACTTTATAACGTTTGAGCAAGAAACAAGGCTTTTTTTGTTCAAATCTTCAGATTAGGGTGCACATGATGAATTATGTGGTTAATGCAAAAAATGTATAATTGTGCAAAAATCGATGCAGCCAAACAGGCGTATAATTCCAGTGGCCCTGCTCAGACCTCTGACTAGGTCCACAAGTGCTCCTCTGTGATTCCTTATTTTTTGTCTCACTGAGTTCATAGTTGAGCTTCTATGGAAATGAGGAAGACTAAACCTGATGTTGCCACTCCAGAACACTGACTACCATACCACATAATTACTCTCCATAACACATGATCCCACTCAAATCAAATTCAAATTCAAAAAGCTTTATTCGGCAAATTTTCCATGCCCATAAAAGCATGCTAAAAACATAAAATAGCAAATATATAATTTACACATTCTCTATCAATTTACAAACTACAGTCCATTTCGATAAGGTTCCTAGGAAACTGTTCAGTACAAATTCATAAAAATCACCACATGGTACATAAAGTGCATTCGGTTTTAAGTATCACTCATAATCAAATTTTGAGCTTTCTGTTATCCAACTTCAGTTCTCATAGTTTTTATAACTTAAATCCTCCAATTGGGAGTAAGTCTTTCTTTTCATTATTGACATTTGAATAAAACTATAAGCAGCATTCATAATTTTTTCATCCTCCAAGCTACATATAATATTAAAAGCTTGTTTATAGTGATAATATGTATTTGTTTTAAAAATGGGTTTCAAAGCGAATTTACGAATGGCCCTATAAAAATCAAAAAATAATAAAAAATGCAGTGTGGTTTGAGACAATTTTCCATCGCATGGACAATTTGGTAAGACATGATACCTTCTCCTCGTCTTGGGAAACACAACCAAATAATGTAGGGTACCAAGTCTTAGTCTGGTCAGCAAGAACCTATGCTGGACATTTCTTACTGTAACAAGGTAGGGTTGTATGCCCATAAAAAAGGGCGTTTATAATAGGAAATAACACTGTGTTGCGTGCTTTGTTCATCCTCCCTTGCTAAGTCCATAGCAGCAATAAATCTTGTTTTCAGTTGTTTCTTGCTATATGCTAGAATAGGCATATGTTCTTTAGGCTCTAGGATTAATTTGCAGCTTTTTAATAAGGTTTGTATGTATTCAAGCCACAATATTTTCCTACTGTTGTCTAGGGCCAAACAATCAAGTATTATGTTCTGTGTGAACCTAGCTTCTTCTGGTGTCCAAATCCCATGCCATAATGTTAACCCAGCTGTTTTAATAAAATCACTAATATAGGGGACAGACAGTTCTCTATGAACTAAGCAATTAGACTGCTAGCAAATATTAAAAGCGTATTCTCCTGTATTTGGAGGATTGCAGTATTAGCTTTCCCTCATAATGCTCCGCCATAATATGCAGTTGAAATAGCTTTGCTCCTATATAGGGAGAGCATTCTCGTTACGGGTTTATTTCCTATTTTTCTAAGAATCTGAAAATGGCCTCTATACTTCATATATATAAATAACCGATGTTGGATCAGTATTTCTTTTGTGCAGGTAGTGCCCCATATGTGTGATTTCTATGTATGGTCCTCTTGTACATTTTTTCATCTTTGGGTATTTGTTCAGATGTAGTGAAACATGTTTTTATCCCAAGACATATGAGGCATACCAATGGACGCTCCGTATTATGACCACACATGATGAGTTAATGATTATATTTTGTATGCAGATCTATGAACGCACTTGAATGTTTATGATTTCACCCAATAATCATGTGCATTTTTCCAGAATGAAATGTAATTCATTGCCACGTTCATTTCAAATGTTTAAAAACTTTATTTAACATTTCTTGAAATGTAACCATGCATAATGAGACCGGCAAGTATGTTTTTCATTTATATGCACCTCGGCCTTTATTTCTATGGAAAGTTGGGCACAGGTCACCAAACTTGAAAAAGGCGTCGCCGAAACGCGTTGTTGTGGGCACAATAAAGTGTAAATTGTGCTATCCTCTGGTTTGTCGCTTGTTACTTTCTTCAGAGTTCCGGAGACTTAACTTTGTGGAAACATTATTTTGCGCTTATCGTCACCGCTGCAGGCACCGCCGACGTCAGGAGGGGGATCGGCAAAGTACAACAGAAAGTACAGAAAAAAATATATATATATTTATATATATATATATATATATATATATATATATATATTATATATATATATATATATATATATATATATATATATATATATATATATATATATCACTAGATCTCCCTCACTAAGAAGAAGCAGGACCCTGAGGGGAAGGTTGGAGAGGCTTTATTTATCCAGACACAGACTCCAGCTAAGGCGAATGCATTTCGAAAAACGTCTTCTTCAGCGCCCTCTGCCAGACCAATGAGTCATCATGCTTTGTTTCCTGCTGCCTTTAATTGATTGACACGGGCCCACTCCTCCCCTCTACAATGCTGTTCACCTGATGTAGTTTGTTCACAATATTGCAAACCACATCTCCCAGGATGCCTTAGTCGTGCAGCCGCCCAGGTAGGTGATAATGACAGGGAGAGTTGGAAATGTTGAAAGATTTTCACTGCGGCGGAACCCCATGTGCACAGGGCATGGTGACACATTCCGCTGTGCCCGGATCCTTCAGCCCTTCCTCGAGTCCCCTCATACCGCCACATCCACCAGATTCAGAAGTTCAATGCACAGGGGCTACGTTGCGAAGCACTGTGCCCAAGAGAGGTAAGATACCTCCTGCTACCGTTCTCTTACACCAGGGGCAGGTACCAGGCACATTCCATTACTGAAAAGTTGCCAATTGCTGTGAGGCATGCCAGATCGCATCTGGACCCAGTTGGATGGCGTGGGTTCCTGTACTGCGCCTCTGGCCAGCGCAGATAATGGTACCAAATGGAGAAAATAACAGCTTCAGCAGAGAATACAGTGGTGAATCTGACAGACGTGATACTCTCTAAAGCTGAGAACCAACTTTTATCTTTAGGACTTTTTGTCCAAAGAATAGATTCTCTTACAACCAAACCCGCATTGATGTTTTTAAATTTATCCGCAAGATTAAGCGCATCAAATATTTTCAGTTTAATTCATTCCGCAAGAAATTACCAACTGATATTTCTACAAAATTTATACGACCTAGCTTTTGAAGATGAGTAGCAAACTGCTCCAGCGGTCAGTCAGATTATTAATGTAAACACACCAGCACCCAGTCCATTCCGCTCCAAATCAACATTTCTACCTCTCATGCCCAAGGAGGCTGTGGACGTCTTTAGTGACTGGGTTATTGTAGAACTTAAAGATCTTAACAGGAAAGTTCTTAACAATGTCAAAAAAACTGACTACAACAACAGTCAATACCGTCAATTGGTCAAGAAACTACAAAGTAATCATGATGTTGTCATCAAAAATTCAGACAAAGGGGTAAATACGGTCTTATGTTCCAGGTCCGATTATTTAATCGAGGCGGAAAGACATTTGTCTGATTCTTCATGCTATGCCAAGTCCAGTCAATTTGAAATGCATAAAAGTGAGGAAACTACTCGCAAAAAGATCCATAATTGGCAAAGAGCTGGTTTACTTACCAAAGAAGAATCCAGATTTTTTAGCGTGGAACATCCAATAACTCCAATTTTGTGTTTGCTTCCCAACGTCCACAAGCTGGTTACCCCTGTCCCAGGATGCCCGATAATCTCTGCACAAGGCAGTATTAATGAGAACATCTCCAAATATTTGGATTCTTTTTTCCAGCCACATGTGACTAACCTGCCATCTTATTTGAAAGATACAACTGACTTTTTAATCAATATTAAGAATGTTAATTGGTATCCTGACTATTTATTTGTGGTGATGAATATAGAGTCACTATATACTTCCATCAATCACCACCATGGCATTAGAGCTATTGAGCAATTTCTGTGAGGTGCCCCTAAGTGGAAACAATAACATGTTAACAGAAATGATTAAAATCTGTCTCAATTTCTAATTTTTTCAGATTTCAGAATGACATCTACCAGCAGTTGTGTGGGGTGGCAGTGGGTTTGTGTTTCTCCCCCAGCTACTCATGCTTACATGTGGCTGGTGGGGGAGGCACGTGCTCGGCGACACCCACCGACACTGGTGGAGAAGTGTGGCTCAATGATTAGAGCGGCAGATCCTGATGCAGAGGTCTAGCCCGGGACCAGGGTTCAATTCCCCACCTCGGCGGGTCTTGGGCTCAAAATTCCACGGACCTGATAATTCTCGCCTCGGTGCCTATTCCAATCATTGAGTCCCACTCTGCAACTCTGGGCAATAGCTTGCTTAATCTCCACAATAGCCCCCACAATGCTAAGGATGCTTGGCCTCCACCCTGGGGGTGCCCAGGAGTGGATGCCTCACAGGGAAAGCCAGGGTGGGTTCCACAGCAGTATTCATACCAGCGCCTTGAGACCCTTGTGGGTGAGTAGTGTGCTATACAAGTATCAATTTACATTTACATTTACATTACATTGTCCATTACTGGCGCTACATTGATGATGTGTGCATATTCTGGAGGGGTTCTAACGATGAGGCCATGGCATTTTTGCATGACATTAACAACAATGAGCTTAATCTCAAATTCACGGCCACCATCAACGACAGTTTGGCAGATTTTTTGGATGTACAGCTTTATACTGAAAATAACATGCAACACACTAGGTCGCCAGTAGGTAGTTATAGTTAGGACTTAGTTACCATAGGAAAATCGCAACATTCTATTCCCAATAACTTTGGGGCCGATTGATGAATCTTCGCAACATTTTTGAAACTTATGGCCTGCCCCGGTCAGCTCCTATTTTGAAAGTTTTGGGGTGATTCATCAAGGGGGGGGGGCGAGATAAAAGGGGGTCCTAAAACACGTTTTCCACATTCAACTTTCCATAGGAAACTTTAGACACGGCTACAGCCCGAACTGCTGAACGGAATTACACCAAATTTGGCAAAAAGGTAGCCCTTCTTTCAGAACGAGCCCTTTTTGTTAAATGGTGTAAATCCATTCTGTAGTTTTTTAAATATTAAAGGAAAAATAACTTTATATATCTGGGTGGAGCCTAACCACACATCTCATCGTGAGATCTGATTGGCTGTCAGCCGCTCATCCAAGAAATGTTGGCAGCCATCTTGGGAGACATATACATGATAGCACCCCATTAAAAAGCATTGCAGTTAATAGAAGGTTTTAAGACTTCAGTTACATTATAAATCATTGGTTGATGGTACCATACTCATTTTAGGAATTGTGGGGTGTTCTAAGGTGATTTTACCATGTGAAAAAGCCATCTGCTGGGATATCATGAATCATGTTTGAGAGAAAACTATTTTATCATGCTTTTCCCACAGAGGTTTGGAAGGGGATCTATAAGCTAAACTGAGAGCATATTTTCTGTAAATTCACATTATCTTTCTCAGTCATGTGAGAATGAAGTCTGACATTCTCAGTAAAAGATGTACATCCAACAAGGACAGAGACTGTCAGTTGATTCCTTTGTGTTCCACTGCAGCTTCCCAGAGTGTTCTAAAGAACAAATAAAGTGCTAACAGTCCTACTAATGACAAACATATTGCACACCTGAAGTCATCTTGTTTGGAATAAAGTGGTAACTCTTAAAACATTTAAATTAAAAAGGAACAAAATGAGGGGGTTCATTTTGCCATAGAAAGTATATTTAGTGCTCCAGAATTAGGGCACATTTTGAGTGACTTCTCAAATCCTCTTCTATTTCATTAAAACATTCCGACATGGAAACTGAAACATGCACTTTCAATACCAGCAGCAGACTTCTCTGGTGAGCAGTAGCTTTACTACAGTGATCTAATAAGAAACTCGAGTGCTAACATTGCCTTCTTGATGGAATCAAAGTAAAAAACTGAAAGTATTTCCTACTGAGGAGACTGTAGTAAATGAGGAAATTATGAAATTATGAAATCATAACATAGCTCAGCTCGTCATGAGCCACGGTGGTCGTGTGCTCATGACGAGCTGAGCTCGTCATGACCACACTCGTTTCTTTAGAACGCTCGCACAGCAGGGGAATTTGCCCAGCGTGCGAGCGTTCTAACGGTCATGACGAGCTCAGCTCGTCATGAGCACACGAGCACCGTGTGTGAGCATGGAAGGTGTTAAAAAATAGCCTAGCCACTAATACAAGTGCAGGTACAATATGTTGTACACTATGCATGCAGACCTTTAACCATGTACATGCTATTGATAACCTCTTCTAAATATCCAGTTAGTACCTATGCAGTGTAGGAATCCTCTGTCTGTCATGCATTTCTCCATTCACCCATCCAGCACTAGCTACTTATCCTATTACTTCACCAATACCTAAGCACTTTTAATTGAAAACAATGTTTAGCATTTTTCGATATGTACTACTGTCAAGGTAAGATTAAGTAATCCAACCACTATCAATGCACAACTGCATTCAGATGTGCACTATATACATATAAACCTCTAACCAGCTACTTAGTAAAGTAGTACCCATGCAACCTAGGAATCCTCCTGTCTGTCCCATGCACTTCTCCAATCACCCATCCAGCACTATCTATGCAGCCTATCACTCCGCAATACCTAAGCAATTTATAAATTCAACATGTACTCTCTTTGCAGCACTGAAATTATTCTAGCTACTAGTCATGTACCTAAGGAATGGCCTAGCCGGTAAAACTAGTACAGCTACAATATTCTGTGCAGTGTGCATGCAGACCTCTAATCAGCTACATAGCATTGATACAGTCTTTTAAATACTCAGTACCTATGCAGTCTAGGAATCCTTCTGTCTGTACCATGCACTTCTCCATTCAACCATCCAGCACTATCCATGTATCCTATCACTCTGCCAATACCTAAGCACTAATAAATTTAGCACACACTCTCTTTGCAGCACTGAAAATACTCCAGTTATTAGTCATATACTTAAGGAATGGACTAGCCACTAACACAAGTGCAGGTACAATATTTTGTAAACTATGCAAGCAGGCTTCTAACCAGCTACATATTATTGATGTGCTCTTCTAAATACCCGGTTACTACCTATGCAGTCTAGGAATCCTTCTGTCTGTCCCTTGAACTTCTCCATTCACCCATCCAGCACTATCTCCATATCCTATCTCTCCACCAATACCTAAGCACCTATAAATTCAGCACACACTTTCTTTGAAACACTGAAATTGCTCCAGTTATTAGTCATATACTTAAGGAATGGCGTAATCACTAACACAAGTGCAAGTACAATATTTTGTACGCTATGCATGCACACATCTAACCAGCTACAAACTATTGATACGCTCTTCTAAATACCCAGTTAGTACCTATGCAGTGTAGAAATCCTCCTGTTTGTCTCATGCCTTTCTTCAATCACCCATCCAGCACTATCTACTTATCCTATTACTCCACCAATACCTAAGCATTTATAAATTCACCATACACTCTGTTTGTAATACTGTAATTATTCTAGTTACTGGTCATGAACTTATAGAATGGCCTAGCTACTAACACAAGTACAGCTATAGTATTTTGTACACTATCCAAGCAGACCTCTAACTAGCTACATACTATTGATACACTCTTCTAAATACCCAGTCAATCAATCAGTCAGTGACACTTATAAAGCGCGCTACATACCCGTAGGGTCTCAAGGCGCTGGGGGGGGAGGGGGGGAGGGGGGGAGCCGCTACTGCTCGAACAGCCAGGTCTTCAGCTTCTTCCTGAAGGAGAGGTGGTCTTGGGTCAGGCGCAGGTCGGTCGGGAGGGAGTTCCAGGTCTTGGCGGCCAGGTAGGAGAAGGACCTTCCTCCTGTAGTCGCTCTTCGGATGCGGGGGACGGCGGCGAGGGCGTGGTTGGCTGATCGGAGGTGGCGTTTGGGAGCGTAGAAGTTGACTCGGCTGTTGAGGTAGCTCGGGCCTTGGTCGTGTAGGGCTTTGTGTGCGTGGGTGAGGAGGCGGAAGGTGATTCTTTTGTTGACGGGGAGCCAGTGAAGGTCTCTCAGATGTCCGGAGATGTGGCTGGTTCGTGGGATGTCGAGGATGAGTCTGGCTGAGGCGTTCTGGATCCGCTGGAGTCTCTTCTGGAGCTTGGCGGTGGTACCGGCGTAGAGGGCGTTGCCGTAGTCCAGTCGGCTGGTGACGAGGGCCTGGGTGACGGTCTTCCTGGTCTCGGTGGGGATCCACCAGAAGATCTTTCGTAGCATGCGTAGGATGTTGAAGCATGCCGAGGAGACGTTGTTGACTTGCCTGGTCATGGAGAGGGAGGAGTCCAGGATGAAGCCCAGGTTGCGTGCATGAACCCAGGTTGCGTGCAGTTAGTGCTTATGCGGTGTAGAAATCGTCTAGTCTGTCCCATGCACTTCTTTAATCACTTATCTACCACTATCTAAGTATCCTATCGCTCCACCAATACGTAAGCACTTATAAATTAAGTGTTCACTCTGTTTGCAGCACTGTCATCATTCCAGTTACTAGTGGTATTCTTATACAAATGACCTAGGCACCAACACAAGTACACATAAAATATTCTGAGCTTAATCCCTACCTAAGCAGATACATACTATTGGTCCACTACAATAAATACTGAAGTAGTACCCGTACAGCGTAGGATACCTCCTGTCAGTCTCATGCAATTCTTCAATCACTGATCCAGCACTATGTCCTTATTGTATAAGTCTGCCAATACCTAAGCACTTATGGAGCAGATTTACTAACACCCTGCAGCACCAGTATGTCACTTTTTGTACCGTAGTGATGGCGCCAGGCACTCCTTCATATTTACAAGGAGAGGAAAAGCCACCCAGCGTGGTTTTTCCTCTCCTTGTAAATACTACCCCTTCATACACAGAACTTTGCTTTGAAGGGGCGTTCCATTGGTGTTGCTGTGGGTGGTCCCACGCAACACCCATAGACAAAGACATATCTCCAGATTTATGAGAAATCATAAATCCGGAGATGTGTGTTAATGCTGCGACATCCTAGAGTTGGTGTAGCAAGGCGCAACAAGGAGAATTGTTTTAATTTCTCCTAATTTTTTCCTCTTTCAATGCTTGCTGCATTCCACAGCATACATTGAAAGAGGAAAATGCCTTTACTGATTGTTTTTGTGCAGGAATGTGTACCTTCCTGCACAAAAACAATCTCCGCACAACACAGACATCCTTGCACCATGGTGCAAGGGTGCCTGTGCCACCGCATGTCTGCAGTTTCTGCAGCAGTGCAGAGGGAAGCACAGAGTTGCAACATATTCATATACATATGTCACATCCCTGTGCTTCGGAAGTGCCACAGTGCAGCTAAAGAGCTTGCAGTGTCACACTGCAGTACTTCCTAATAAATCTTCACCTATAAATTCTCCATACACTACTAATGCATTCTTTAAGTCAATCATGTTGTATACATATATTCAACTAAACTTTCACACATTACCTTGTAAATATAGTTCTTTCTTTAACCAGATAAATTTTTTGGTGTATTGTTTTGAACAATTTTGTATTTTTTTGGTGTTTTTTCAAAAAATGAACCAATAAAAAGAACTAATAAAACAGGAAAATTTTGGAATTACTTATCATTCCAAAAAAATAAAAATAAAAATTAACAATGATGGTTGTATTGCGCAGCACAAACTGCATCCACCGACTGCTCACCGAAGCATATGTTTCTTTCAGGTGTTCCTGAGGACGCTCCAGATGTACTTGCCACAGTAGGTGAGGGGTTCAAAGCAGCTCCCCTCATTTCCTCCTGAGCAAGATTGAGAGGATGTGTAGTCCGGAGATGTTTGTACATAGAAGCAGTGCCACAAGAGTATTTTTTTTCACTGCCTCTTGACAGGACTTGGTCACAAAATTTGCATGTCACCTTTCTCGCATTTACTTTCTTCTCTCCAGGTGGAAAAGTGAATAATTTCCACACAACAGATTCCGGCCTCTGTGGACGTGGTGCTTCCTGCAAGAATTCTTCTTCAGCAGATACTTCCTCCTGCTGCTGCAGCTGTCCAGAAGACATTTTGTTTGACATTTTTTGAAAAACACCAAAAAAACAATCAAAAAGGGTTCTTGTAGGAAAAGAGATATCTCTCTAAAGATGCTCCAACAAGAATGATTAAAATGGGTGGGGTCCTTCAATAGTTACAGTGTTAAATGTTATGAACCCCTCCTGTGGTCACCAGAATGGTGGCCTCTAGATTTAGGCCCGGTTCCCCGTCCTAAGCAGACAGTGAAGAACCTAGGGGTGCGGCTAGATCAGACATTACTGCTAAAAGAACATGCAAACCAGGTAACTGGGTCCTGTTTTTGGATCATCGGACTCCTGAGACGCGTGTTCCCGTTTCTGCCTGACAGTCATAGAAAGACTCTTGTCCAGACGCTTGTGGTCAGCAGACTGGACTATTGTAATGCCCTTCTTTTATCTGCCAACGAAGAACAGCTTAACAGACTGCAGGTAGCTCAAAATACTGCAGCAAGACTGGTTCTTAATGCCCCAGCCAGGTCACCATCACGCCCCCTCTTGGAGAAACTCCACTGGCTGCCCATTTGTCAGCGGGTCCAGTTTAAAATTTGCTGTAAAATTCATAAAAGTCTTTTTGGCTCGGGTCCCAAATATCTGGCAGAAAAATGTTATCTTTACAGACCTGGCCGTCTCCTGCGTTCAAGTAACCAACTGTTACTTCAGATCCCGTATGTCAAGAGGGCAAGACAGGGAGGCCGAGCCCTGTCATATAAGGGTCCTATCCTCTGGAATTCACTGCCCCTTACTTTGAGGCAAAACACCAACCTCCAAGCCTTTAGGAAGTCCCTTAAAACACACTTGTTCCTGACGCCCTAACCCCTGCATACCTCTTGATACGTTTTAGGCACCCTGGAAGAACATAAGCGCGGAAATACCCCTTTGGGGGACGAGTCCTGCGCTATAAAAGCACATAAATAAATAAATAAATAAATAAATAAAATAAAACCAATTAAATCTTTTTTTTTTTTTATCACATAGGATCCGTGCACTCTGCGCTCATGAAGCATGCACCCGACGCATCTTTGCGAAAATACATTTAAAAATAATATACCTTTATTATAAGTATAAATATATAATTTTTATGACTATCTTAGATAATCTCTTGCTCTAATATGTATATGAAGGACAAATACATATCATTTTAGAACATAAACATTTTTTTGCGGGAGACGCGCACCCAGCTCGCCCCAGTACGTATATTACGTCACGCGGGACCCGCCACTGCGCAAGCATCGCGTACCGTAATACGCATGTGTTGCAAATGCGCTGGAGCAGGAGTCGTGGACTAGTCGCATACCAATTGCGCACATCACATAATATTAAATGTATATGATGCAACTGAATAACAAGCAGCCGTTGTACACCGTACGTGGATCCTTCATGACTTTTCTAAAATGGCAGCTAGAATCCGTGCACCTACCGTGATGTGTACACTTTGGGTGCGTGACGCCGAAAAAAAATTGGATTTAAAAAAAAATAATAATAATAATATAAATAAATAAAAAGAAAACAAAAACATTTAAAAATATTTCAGTTTGAATTTTGAAAAAAAATTTGGTTTTGGAATTTTCAGAAAAATATATAATGTTATTTAATGAATAAAATATTTATAAATAAACAGATAAAAAACTGTAGAAAATTAGTACCAAAAAATAGGTTTAACTATTATTACAGTTAAAAATTAGCATTTAAAAAGCCTTTGAAATTCACTAAAAAAAACATAGGTTTCAGAGACGTTATAGTTAGAAATTAGCATTTAAAAAAGCTTTGAAATTCACTGAAACAACCATAGGTTTCAGAGATGTTATAGTTAGAAATCAGCATTTAAAAAACGTTAGAAATTCTTAGAAAAAAGCTTTTACTGGTGTTATAGTTAGCTGGACATTTCACTAGTACAAAACCATAGAAATTCCTCCATTATAGTTAGTTCTGCTAACTATAACTCGCGAGCCCACAATGAACTACTGATGATGTCACATATTACATCATCCATGACATGGTCAGTGACATCACTGATGACATCACTGGAAAATAGGAAATCCGCAACAATCTATTTGGAATAACTTTGGCACCGGTTGACGAATCTTCGAGAAATTTTCACAACTAATGGCTAGCTCTGGTCTGCTCCTATCCTTAAAGTCTCTGGGTGATTCAAGAAGCGGGGGGCGAGAAAAAAGGGGGGTTCAAAAACATGTTTTCCCCATGCAATTTTCCATAGGAACCGTTCAACCCGAACTGCTGAATGGAATTACACCAAATTTGGCAAAGAGATAGTCCTTAGTTCAGACTCGTGCCTTTTGCTTAAATGGTGTAAATACGTTCAGTAGTTCCTGGGAAAATCACAACTAAAAGTACATATATATCTATAGCTGCGCAGGATCCGCGCACCCTGCCGTGCACAAGCTGTATTCTAATTGGCTGGCAACACTCCAAATTAGGAAGTTTTGGCAGCCATCTTGTGCCTCGGTAGAACCGAGGCACAAGAAAACTAATAAAAAAACACGGAAAACGCGAAAAAGGGTCAGGGTAGAAACGCCCTAACCCCCTAGGCCTGCCCAGGGGGTCCCACAAGGACCCCCAAGGCCCAAAAAATCGGCAAAATCAGCGCTGATCCTGCCTATAAAAAAAAAGGAAGTGCGGGCTCCCATTCATCAATGCTAATTAGCCCCTGGGGGGCTAAATCCCGGGTTTTTGGTAAAAATGAAGTGTGGGTGGGTCCAATCCCCCCACCTCACACTGCCCAGGGGACCACTACCCCCGAGGCAAAGTAAGAATAATTGCGGGGGGCTTAATAGTTTAATGTGGAGGGGCCTCTAAGGCCCCCCGAGCCCCAGGGACCGCCACCCCTGGGACTCAACTTTATTAACATTGTGGGGGCACAAAGCCCTCCCCCCGCAGCCCCGGGGACCGCCAACCCTGGGGCTTTTCTTTTTTTAAAATAAATATCCTGTCTGGGGGGCTCAAGCCCCCCCACATGTCCTGGGGACCGCCATCTTCCCGGGGCACTAAAAATTCTAATAGGGGGTCCGTGACCCCCCAGCCCCAGGGCCCAACAGGCACTTCCAGTAAGTGCCACGGAGCTGCATTGCAGAGTGTTGTAAAAAGGAGCGAGGTCTCGAAACACCTCTCTGCAACGCAGCCCCCTGTCGCATACTGGAGGTACCTGGTGGGCTAGTTGACCCCCAGGGACCCGCAGGATTGAGGAGGAATTAATTCTCTAACTTAAAACGCGCCACAGGGCGTGTTTGCAGACATGTCACCTCAAGCCACGCCCCCTTCCTTCACCACTGTGCAACGACTCCCAGTGACGCATTTTAAGTTGGGGAATGAATTCTCTTTCAATACTGTGGGTTCCTGAGGTCCAAATAGCCCAACAGGTATCTCCAGTATGCGCCAGGGAGCTGCGTTGCAGACAGGTGTTCAGAGGCCACGCCCCTTTTTACACCTCTCCACAACGCAGCTCTGTGGCGCTCATTGGAGGTACCTAGTGGGCTAGTTTGACCTTAGGGACCCTTAGGATTGAAGGGGGCTTAATCTCTCAGCTTAAAATGGCCACAGTGCCGTTTACACAGTGGTGAAGGGAGGGGACAGGGCCTTAGGTGATGTGTGCAAACACGCCCTGTAGCGCATTTTAAGTTGGGGAAAAAATTCCATTTCAATCCTGAGGGACCATTGGGCCAAGTAGCCCACCAGGTGCTTCCAGGAAGCACCACTGCGCTGTGTTGCAGAGAGGTGGTGTAGGCTGCGCCCCTTTTTACATCTCTCTGCTACGCAGCTCTGTGGCGCTTACTGGATGTACCTAGTGGGCTAGTTGGACTCTATGGACTCTCATGATTGAAGGGGAATTATTCCCCAACTTAAAACGCGCTAGAGGGTCTGTTTGCACAGTGTTGAAGGGAGGGGATGGTGTAGAAAAGTGGCTCTATATATACTGGACCGAACTGAAATCAGCCGAACTATGAATTCCAATTTACTCACCTGTTATCATGAGAGACCTCAGTGCTGTGTCTTTAAGACCAGAACTGATCCTGGAAAGTAATTTTAACTGTACTTACCAGTAACTTGAATTTCCTTCCATAGGATATCATTGCCTGCTTTTTGCTGAAAAAGTTCCTAAATGTTGATTTAAGAAACTTAGAAATATTACTCTAAAATAAGCCAAACTACAAATTCCAATTTACTCATCTGTTATCAGGATAGGCCTCAGTGCTGCATCTTTGAGCCCATTACTGATCCTGAAAAGTAATTCTAACCATACTTACCAGTAACTTGAATTTCCTTCCATAGGCTAACATTGACTGGTTTCACTTGGAAATTCTTGTGTGGAGCTTTGAAACTTTAAAATATTCACCTAAATTCATCGGAACAACAAATTCTGATTAACTCACCTGTTGTCAGGAGAGAACCCAGTGCTGCATCTTTTTTTGCCCAGCATTGACCCTGATAAGTAATTCTAATCGTACTTACCAGCAACTTGTATTTCCTTCCATAGGAATCCATTGTCTGGTTTTCACCAGAAAAGTTTCTAGGTGTCTATTTTCACAAACTACAAATATTCCCAAAAATCGCCTGTATGACTTAAATGCATTCTTTCAACTGTTTACAGGAGATGCACCACTACTGGATTCAGGATCCACCACTGAGTAAGAAAAAGTTACGATAACACTACTTACCTGCAAAGTGAATTTACTCCCATAGGATAACATTGGTGATTCTATGTGAAAGAATATCTGTGTCAACTTTTAAAATACAATAATATTCCTTAAAAATCACTACTATAACCAAAACCCTTTTACTCAACTCTTTACAGGAGATGTCCCAGGACTGAATTTTGGATCCAGTCCTGTGGTTAGAAAAGTAATCCATAAAGTAACATTTAACTAGAAATTCACATTGATCTCAATGTTGCATTGTGTTTGAAATTGTGTTGCCCATTGCAACAACTGTAACTACTGTACTTAAACGTCTATTGCCTATTTGAAAAGTATTTAAACTAAAGTAATTCAATCTGAGAAAGTATATTTTGTAATGTAATGTATAATGTAATTATAATGTAATTTAAAAAATAAAATATCTGAAAATAAATAGTTTAAATAAATTTAGTAAATCAGTATCAAAAATATAAATATAACAGTTAATACATTTAAAAATTGTCATTTACAAAACCTTTGAAATTCACTGAAAAAACCATAGGTTTCAGACATGTTAAAGTTAGGAATTAGCATTTAAAAAACCTTTGAAATTCACAGAAAAAACCATAGGTATCAGACATGTTATAGTTAGGAATTAGCATTTAAAAAACCTTAGAAATTCACTGAAAATACCATAGGTTTCAGGGGTGTTATAGTTAGCAGATACCATGAACATAGGAGGAATCGGTACTGCCTTGTCCAGCGTGGCGAGTCGTCTGGATCGGGAGCGTAATAGCTCGGTATGTAGAAGTCGGCGGCGCTGTGGCGGATGGTGGGGTTCTCAGAACCCCACCATCCACCACAGCGCCGCCGACTTCTGCATACCGAGCTATTACGCTCAGAACCCCACCATCCGCCACAGCGCCGCCGACTTCTGCATACCGAGCTATTACGCTCCCGATCCAGACGACTCTCCACACTGGAAAAGGCAGTACCGATTCCTCCTATGTTCATGGTATCTGCTGATCTGATGATTTGCCTGTTGTAATACGCAATTGCGTTAAAAGGCTGTGTAATATTTAAAGACAACAATGACTATATTTTTGTCCTGATGATGATGCCCCTCATTTAACTTAGGCATTGAAACGTCGTCGACCAAAAAAACCCCTTATGCAATATGACATTTAAAATATTGTGAAATGCAATGGTGTGGTTATAACAATCTCTGTCTGTAACACTGACTACAAGTACACAGACATATTTTTGCTTTGCTCCTTTTACCATTCTGTTCGTTGTTTTGTCTGAATGTTGTGGGTCACGGCTGTGCCCACTTGTTATTAATGTGTTCATTCAGTTTTATTAAGAAAATTGTTAAATAAATTCCTTGTCCGGCTGGACAAAAGACATAACACTTATCAGGTGTGTGATTATTAGCTCAGTATACCATTGTGTCCACTGTTTTTTGTAGCGTGCTTAGAAGTTTGGCACTGAAATTTTGCAGTAATTTAGTATGCTGAGGTCATTCTATGTATTTTTAAATTCAAGCTGATCCATCAAGGGGGACCCAGTTTAAAAAGTGGGGTAAACAACTGTTGATCTGCTATTATTTGTAGCACTATGTCATAAATCGTGACAAATTAGTCAGTAGTTTAAAGTTAAATGGAAAGCAAAATAAAATGCTCATTTGCTTATAGTTTCAGTGCAGTTTTATTGATCTTTTAGCAAGTTACAGCCAATACAGTACATCAGGTTGCATGTAGATTCAATTTCAAATATTTTTGATTTACTCATAACTTTGACACAATTTTTATGGAGCTGCACAAAGGCGGACAGTAAACAGCAATTAACCTACTCTTAGTTTTATCAAAAGACAATCAATATCTAGTGTGGCATCCCACTGTGCGGTTTACTCTTCTATTGCGTGACAAGCGTGATTGTCTTTTTTTACATCAGGGCCCAGCCCCAATGTTACCTCATTTGAATATGGTCCCTTTATGACGAAGTGTAGTCTCTTTTTATTGCTCTCGTCTAATTGTCTTTGTTATTGAGTCTGTTCATTTGTTTATTTATAGTGTGATGTTTTTTTACTTTCAACATAAATATACTATGTGTGATTAACTGTTTTTTAATTTGCTACAATTGTTTTATATGCTTTTAATGAATTGATACATAATATTTCTGATATCTTTCTTGTGTACTTACACACTGCTTTTTCAATTGGTACTGTATCCCCCATGATTGAATGTGTGTGAGTTAGGTGAGTGAATGAGTAAGACTTCTCTCAGTATTTGCCAACCAAAGGATATATATATTTTTTACAGAGTTTTATATAGCGCAAACATGACCTGAAATGGGTATCAGGGCGCTTTAATAGCACCAGTTGCATTATCTGAGGACACATTCATTTTTGTTAGGCACAGTGGGCCCGATTCACAGAACTAACTTAAGACAAAATCCTAAACTTACTACTTTTGGTATTCATAGAAGTTAGGATTTTGTCATAAGTTTGTCTTAAGACAAACTTAAGAGAGACTTAAGACAGACTTAAGTTAGGATTTTGTCTTAGGTCTGTCTTAAGTCTGTCTTAAGTTTGTCTTAAGACAAAATCCTAACTTCTGTGAATACCAAAAGTAGTAAGTTTAGGATTTTGTCTTAAGTTAGTTCTGTGAATCAGCCCCAGTGAGATTAAGGGATTTACCCAGAATCACAGGATGTTCAGCATCATTGACGAGACTCGAACCCAGTTCCCCAGATTTGCAGTTGACCGCCCCAGCTTATAAGGTCAACTCCTCTCCTCTCCTCCATTCTCCTTTCCGCTCCGATTGTTATTTTTCTAGATTGAACCCTAGTCCTTTGGTGCGCAAAGTGTCCATCTCATTGTTTCCAGTGACCCTACATTCGGCCATCTTGGATCAGCATTAAACTCCTGGATCAGCATTTCTCTCGCATATGCTTAATCATTCACAGTTTCACATAGAATACACATTAATGAGGCTCTGCTGAAATCAATGAAATTTAAACTATAGTAATAACTAAAGAATTGTTTTTTTGTATGTACTTTCCTTTCCTTCTTATTGCATTAATTCTATTACTGACTTTGTTGCCACCTCACATTTTTCTCTCATAAGAAATGGAAGGCAATTCAGCAGGCACATCATCAGGCTATACTAGTTCTATAGGTGCAATCAACATTAGCATAAAATTAAACACCCCTAAAGAGTTCTTTATTAATCCTGGTGAACCAAAGGTCAAATGGCAAGGATGGAAAGAATATTTCATTTATTATATTGCCACCCTAGAGGACAATGGCTCTATCATGTCACCAGACTGAAACAAGTGTATATTATTACATTGTTTAGGTTCTGAAGCTCTTAGAGTATATATTCAAATACAAAAATCAGAAAGAGGAGGTGACTTTGATGTTTTTAAATGTGCAATTTCTGATTTTGAAGAACACACCTCATCTTTAGTTTGCGTTGCTGTTTCCAGGCGTGTGTTTTACAAATGAAAGCAAGATACCAATGAGTCCATCAAAGACTATGTTTCTGCTCTTAGGGATTTTGTCATTAAATGAAGATCTGGATCCCTAATTAATGAATTGATCAGAGATCAGTTTGTTATGTGCACAAAAAACAAAAGCATTCAGGATAGGTTGTGAATTAAAGGTGAAGCAAGCCTCAAAGACATCATACCTTTAGTCAAGAAAGCGGAAATTTCAGAGAGATGCGCTCAAACTGTGACTCCCTCAAATGACTATACTTTGGTCAACAAATTAGTGATGCAAAAAGAGAAAAATCCAATACACCTAACAAACAAAAAATGCATCACAAACCTTATTCTAGGAAAGATGGGAACACACTCACATACTCAAACAAAAAAAGATGAAGGACGGAGCTCTCAACCTTTTTCGACACTTACCCCAAGTCACAGATATGGGCTGAATCCATCATCGTTTTTTAGCTCACTTTGCCAACCTTGTTCATGCCCAGCTATACGCAAATCAGTCTTTACCCTGTTCCTCATGGGAACAGTCCAGCCCAAACTTCCAAGCCAAATCTTCTCTGGCCCGGAAACAAAAATACTGGGATGGGTTTCAGAGTAACACCCCATATCAGCCAGGTTAGCTTGAAAACAGTGGCAAAGTGAGCAAGGGACCCATGTCTGGGCATACCCTGCCAACGTAGGGTGAAAAAATCAAACACAAGGAGATAATGGATGAAACGCTGATTTTTTCAGCCATTAACCCCAAGTCACAGATCTGGGTTGAATAGATCACCATTTTTAAGCTCACGTTGCCACCCCAGTTCAGACCCAGCCATACACAAATCAGTTTGAACCTGTTCCTCATGGGAACAGTCCAATCTGAACTTCCAAGCAAGGTCTTCCCTCGAACAGAAACAGGTATCCTGGGACCGATTTCAGAAAAACACAGCTAATCAGCCCATCTAGCTTGGATTCAGTGACAAAGTGAGCAAGGGACCCACATTTGGGCATACCCTGCCAACTTAGGGCAAACAAAGAAAACACAGAGATGATGGAGCACTGAAACTTTTCAGACAATCAACCCAAGTCCCAGATCTGGGTAGAATCCATCATCGTTCTTTAGCTTACTTGGTCACCCCAGTTCAGGCCCAGGCAAATGCTAATCTGTCTTGTGTCTGTTCCTCATGGGAACAGTTCTGCCCAAACTGCCAAGCCAGGTCTTCCATGGATCTAAAACAAGCATTCTGGTACCATTTTTCTGATAATATCCCTCCTCAGCCAGGCTAGCTTCAATCCAGTAGCAAAGTGAGCAAGAGACCTATGTCTGGGCATCCCCTGCCAACTTAGGGTGAACAAAAGCAAACAGAAGGAGTTGATGGATGGAGCACCAAAACTTATCAGGCATAGATCTGGGTTGAATCCATTATCATTCTTTATCTCACTTCTCCAACCCAGTTATGGCATGTCTTAACAAAAGTGGGTTCAGCTTATCAGGTAATGATTTTGATGATTCTACTGAAAAGTCTTGTACCAATCTTGCTGGGAAAAAAAATGTAGTGTTGAATTTAAGTGGATATGATTGCAACAAACCTTTATGTATGGGGATATAACATTATAAGTAGCAGCAGACTCTATATCTCCATTCACTATTGTTGCTCGTTCCATTTGGGAAGAGGTTTGTTAATACAATAGGTCCTTATCTGGAACCTACTGATGTTAATCCTGAAAGATTTACAGGGGAGAAATCAATGTTAGGATATAAAATGCTCATTTTTTAGTTTAACGGCCGAAGAGAGTCATGTAAATTGTATGTGGCAGTAGATAGTCAGTCCGATTTAGGATGGAAAGATCAACATGCGTTAGACATTGTTCTGGATCCAAATAGTCCCGAGCAAGTATTAGTCACCTGTGAAGCTGAAGAAAAAAAAATGGGTTCTAACAGAATTCCCTAGTGTATTCAGTGGTGAAATTAGAAGACTTGAAGGGTTCACACATAAGATTTGTTGAAACCTAATGCTATTCCTAAGATCCATAAAGTATGTCATATTGCTTTGATAGTTAGAGATGAGGTAAGAAAGAGCTTAAAAATTCCTGGCATCACATAATATAGAACTTATTGAAGATTCAAAATGGGTCTCACCAGTAGTTATCGCAAGACGAGCCACTGGTAAGATTCATATGTGAATTGATTTGAGGCATTTAAACAACAATATCATAGTGGACCAATTTCCTATACCCACGATTGGAGAAATGCTCTTTAACTAAATGTCCAAGATGGTTTTCTACCATTAACCTCTCCTCTGCAATATCCAGATTTCTTTGCGTCCTTCTAGCAGGGAATTTACTGCCTTGTGCACACCATTTGTTTCCAGTTCACTGCATGACTTTTGGTTTGGCGAATGCGGCAGCACTTTTTCAAAGATTGATGTCAGAATTATTTGGTGATATGCATGGTGTCATCTTCCAAAACAACATATTGGTTATGGGTTCCAACAAAAAAATCAATGATGAACGTTTGAGAGAGGTAATGAGTATCCTGCAGAGTAAAAGTGTGACAGGAGAAATTTCAAAATGTAAATTTGCGGAAAGGAAACGTACCTATTTAAGTCATGAGATCAGTTCCTCTGATACTATTCCTAAAGCCAGCTTAGTAAGAGCTATAATTGATGCTCCCGCACTTAAATTTAAGGACAATCTTAGATCTTTTCTAGGTCTTGCAGAATTTTATGCAACATTTGTTGAGCAGTTTTCTGAAAAAACCTATGCGATGAGATCTTTACTTAAGAACAAAGTACAATTTGTTTGGAGTGACACCTGTCAGCAATCGTTTGAGGAAATGAAGAATACTATTGGCAGAACACCAAATTTACAACGTTTTGATCCTCTTGCTCATAATATCAGCAAGGATTAGGCAGTGTCCTCCTCACACAACTGAATGGTGACGATAGAAAAGTTGTGATTGCTTTTGCATCTTGCTCACTCACCCCTACTCAGGAAAGATACTCGGTTATTGAACGAGAAACTTTGGCATGTGTGTGGGTGCTAGATCACTTCAGAAAGTTCTTGTGTGGCAGAAACTTGGCTCTGATTTGTGATCACTAACCACTTACCAAACTTTTAACTACTGAGGGATTGATTAATGGCTGGAGTTCCATCCTGGACCCATGAAGATGTTATCCTGCTGGAATTTCGACATAAAGATGTTAGCGTACACTGGTGCTCCAGAAAAGCCCATGGATGTCCCACTTACTTGCAGAGAAAATTCATACATGAAATTGCTGTGCTGTAGACAAAAATTAAGGATTTCCAAGATGGAAGCTCTACTCGCTTCAATGTATACAATTGTGGCATTTCTGTGTACGTGGTTTAAGTTGATTTAACATTTCTTTAATGCTTCGACTTCTTGTGTATGCTAATAGAGGCTGATCTGCAAACAAGCTTTTGAAATCTGGCTCATGCTGGAGTAGTTCCCACTGCTTCTTGATGATTCTTTTTATGGCTGTCGGTTTAGTGGAGTATTTCAATACTAATACCATTCGATTGTGTGGTGTTTTGTCCCTAGTTTCTAGTAAATCTTGTCTTTGAATAGAAGTTGTTCTGTCTTCAGCCTTAGTTAATGTACAATGAGGGTATCACCTTTGCTTGAAGTTTTGATTTTGGTGTTCCAATGCTATCACAAAATCCTCATGTGTGGCCGCTATTGTTTTTATCGTCAACATTTGTGAAAATGGTAAGTTCTGAAGGAGGTTGAGAGGATAAAAAATGTTAAACAATAGCAAATTGTTCCCATCTGTTTCCTTCTTGAAAACTGTGGCTCCCAAATTGGTGTTAGATTTAGTGATGAGGACATCCAGAAACTGTAAGCTAATGGTACTGATGGAATGTGTAAACTGGATGCAGGCATTTTTCTAGTTAAGTTAATTAATTTTGATCTCCAAATCCGCTTGAATGTTGTTCCAAATTTTAAAAAATGTCATCAATGAAACGACAATAAAAGATCAGGCTGGAGTTTCATGAAGATGAGATCCTGCGCGAATTTTGACATAAAGATGTTAGCATACTCTGGTGCTCCAGAAAAACCCATGGAGGTCCCACTTACTTGCAGATAAAATTCATCTTTCCACATAAAATAGCTGTGCTCTAGACAACATTGAAGGATTTCCAAGATGAAAATTCTATTTACTTCAATAGTTGGTAATTATAACATTGCCCACTTTCATGCTTCAATACCTTCATGTAAAGGTATGGATGTGTTTAGGGATGTTACACAATGGAACACAACAAACATACCTCATGTTAACTGATGTCCAAAAGGTTTAATAGTTGTAGAAAATGTGTGGTGTCCTTAATGTAAGATTTCCCATTCTGTACAAATGATTGTAGAAATAATCAATGTACTGTACCAATGGTACAAATATCGACTCACAATCTGAAACGATTGATCTGAATGGAGTATCATAAGGATTATTGTGTACTTTAGGTTACATGTATAGACGGTGTTGTCTAGGATATTGTACTGATAGAACATTTCATGTGTTGGAATAGATCCAATTAATTTCTGAAGCGTTGTCTAATATCTTCATCAAGGTTTTATTTATTTCAAACGTTGGATCATTCTCGAGCCGCATATATGTAGAAAAATCCTTAAGATGATCATCAACCTTCATTTCATAAAAACATGTGTCCATGACAACTAAAGTGCTGCCTTTGTTGATTTCGTGCAAGATCTCTAGGAATTTTTCTTTCATTATTCATGACATCCTTTTTTATCATAGTCTTAAAAGTGTCCAGCATTTTATGGGTTACCAGTGCTGTGTATGTACCTTGAGGTTTAAATTCCTTGGATGGTATGTCATCTTGTGTAGGTGACGAAGATGGATTTTATGAATCTTGGGACATCTGTAAAATATTTTAAAAGAAATGCCATAATCTCAAGTTTCTCATGAATTTGAAAACTGATATCTCCATTTCCAATGTTTTGTCATACATTGGCACAAAAGATGTACCTTTGATCAATAATGTTGTTTACAATGTTTTGTTAAAGTACTTTTTGTTGCTGTAATAATAAAATGTATTCACTTATTCAAAGAAAGTAACAATTTCGAAAGAAGAAATCTCTACTTTAAAAAAATGGCATAATGATGACCTAGACTTTGATATTGTGAAACATTGTTTGACACATCAGTAAGTGTGTCATGTAATTTAATGCTGTGCGATCAGGCATCAACTGCAGGGACATTCGTCAAGTGTTTGGATTATTAGTAGAGGCAGGAACCTCTTCCCTGATTCACATGCGAATAAGTAATAATTTTGATAATAAATGTAAATCGCCTATTATCAACAACGCAATATAGGGTGTGCACAACACAATACAGTTCATTAGATTCCATGCCACTTTCACAGATGCAGCACCCCCCCCCATTTAAACATGTCTTTTGAAGCTATTTCAAACACCACGGACAATAGAACAGACACCAGAACTTACACAACATCTCAAGCAAGGATATCTATGCATTAATAAAGGAAACTACTGCTTTGAACATACAGGAAGGCACAATCACACAACAAATCAAACAACTCAAATACATTTCCTTAAGAGCTCTGAATCAATGGCTTCATGCTTCCACACTCACACAATACAATAAGGTACAGAGAATCCCACATGGCCTGTGATTACCAAAACAACCTTTGTTATTCAGGTTCCAGTTCAACAAAGCATTTATGGAAAAATGGCAACAAGTGCTCACTGGATTTAATCCTCCTCTTCACAGAAGAACTTTCACGTACCATTAGAGAACTAGAGGAGGAAGTAGAAATGAATAAATCTGATTTTAAGATGTGAACCATAATTCTGGAAGAAAACTCTTGAAGAATTGAACATTAAACTTGACACTTTTGGCAAAGAAATTCAAGAATGTAAATTGAGAACATTTTGACATGACACAATTAACTATAAGCTCACTGAGGTATACACATGGGGTGAGGTTTATGCTCATAGAAGAATGACTCAGAAGCCAACAACATCCTCACAAGAGAGTATAGTCTCAGATCAAGAAATTGATGCCAATAGAACACAATTGAGTTCGAGTCACCATCCCGAGAGTACATCCCAACAATTAGCAAACATTCCCAACGTGACTTCATACTCCATGTCCTCTTCTTTTTTAACGAGTGTTCAGTCAACAGGATGAGCTCCAAATCAAGGGCTCCAAAAAAACATGTTGAGGGCTGAGAAAAAGAACAGAAGGTCGGAATTTGAGGAGCAAAACTAAGGCTTGATCATTAACGTATCCTGCATGACACTAACAAAGAAAAGTATTGAACAAAGGTACATCTTTTGTGCCAGCTTAGGACAGCAACACATTGGAACTGGAGATATCAGTCTTCAAATTCATGAGAAACTTGATATTATGACATTTCTTTTCCAATATTTCACTTATGTCCCAAGAGTCAGACAATCTACCTTTTTTTTTTTCATGCGCCAATACCTGTTGCGTACTGACCGTCTGTACATTACCCTATCTCAATGGGCTAGAATGACGTGGGCTCTACCCTCGGATTCTCACAATGCCATCTGCCCGAAGCCCGAAGGGATATGTTATCAAACAGAAGAGCACTACCCAATGATTGATTTTGGGAGGTTAGGTATCACTCCAGATTGATCAAAAAGATCCAATGGACCTTCTCAAAGCCCCATAAGCCATGGCCATTTCTGATTTGGTCCAGGGAGTGTCCAGTTGGCATAATCATAGGACCAAAAAAAAACAAAAACCTCAACTCCACTGCATCAAAAGTCCCAGTATGCAATCTTTTTCCTTCTGCATACTCTGGCCCTATCTGTTTTTGATGTTTCATACAGGGAAGTCAGCCAGCACAAGTGAGTTGGGGGGGGTCAGAATCAACCCAATATTTACATATTTGTCTTCTTGCCAGCAAGATTGAATAAAATAGAAATAGTCTGGCTGGACCTAGTATCTGGGTGTGTAAGCCAAAGATTACTAATTTTAGGTTGATTGCGATTTTCACTCCCATTATGCTCTCCAATGTTCTTTGTACATCTTCCCAGAATGTCTGGATATGGGGGCAGTCTCTAAACATGTGAAGGTCCGAGGCCTTGACCATTCCGCAGTTTTTACAGCTAACTTGTGGACCATTGCTGATTCTTGACAGTCTGAGGGGGGCTAGGTATGTGCGATGGGCTGTAAATAGTTGGTTCCTCCTTATCCATGCAGGTTTAACGATGTTGAAAATAATTTTAAAAGAGTCTTGCCATAGATGGTCGCACTGTTCATTAGTTCCTCCCCATAGCTCATTAGCCAACTTAAATTCACCATCAATCTCCTGTTCTATTGTCCAATACCAATGGGAAACTTCCTTTTTACCTGCTGGCCTTTCCACAAGCTGTTTCTTCAAGCTGTTTCCTTCCCCTATATTTTCCCCTTTTTTAAACTGAGATTGTGTCCAACTATGTAGCTGAATGCATTTGAATCTTGCAAGGTCGCTACACACTATCCTTTCTAGATCTTCCCATAGGATGAGTGTTTTGTTACTAAGTCTCCCCAAACTTTGATTCCAGCATCTCTTAGTGGGATAGCCAAACTGTCACGAAAACATGGTGAAGCTGGAGAGTCCCAGAGTGGTGCCAATTTGGAAAAATAACTGAGACCTGTTGCCTTTCTCAATGATGCCTATATCCTGGCAAACCCCTGCAGGACCTTAAGCTTGACCTTTTTAAAAAATGTTTGGTCACCAAATGTATACATAAACCCACCTACTTGCAGCCCTGCCCCTTTCAGCATTGCCAAAAACAGAACTCCACTCCCTTTGTCTCTTGGTGTTTTCAGTAACATTCAAGAGTGAGTGAGTTGGAAAGCCCAATCGTAGAGTTTTAAATCAGTAACATCAACCCCTCTTTTTCTCTCCGGCGTCTCAATTTCTTCCATTCGATTCTAGTAGATCTATACGCCCAAATAAAAGAATTGATATCTTGCTGGAATTTTCCAATAATATCTTTATCGAAATAGAGAGGTATTGTATTAAAGAGGAAAGTGACCTTGGGCAGTATTGACATTTTGACTAGATAAATTCTCCCCAGAATGGATAAGGGGAGGTGTGTCCATGACTTCATTTGTTTTTGACAATCCCGGAAAGTTTGTGATAGATTGATGTCTGTCAATTTGTTCATGTCCTGGGTATTTGTGATCCCAAGATAATGCATATTACTGTGACTGGTCTGATGTACAGGGTTCAGGATATTCCAAGTCATAGCTTCTGTCTTTCCAGGGTTTATCTCATAGCCAGAGACCCTACCAAACTCCCCAGCCAGTTTAATAACTGTTGGGAGAGTTCTGTCTAAATCGACTGACAGTATCAAAATATCGTCCACATATAGGGCTATCCTTCTCTCCCAATCCCCATATCTAAAAGGTTTGATGTCAGGGTTGTCCCTTAATTTCTGTGCGAATGGTTCGATATACATATCGAACAACAGGGAGGAGAGAGGGCAGCCCTGTCGGGGTCCTATAGCTATGCCAAATGGCTTTGTAAGGCAACCATTCACCACGAGCTTGGCCGATGGAGATTTATAGATTGATTGTATAGCCCGGCAAAATATTAGGCCCAGATTGAATTTCTCCATGACTTCAGATAGGTAGGTCCAATTTACCCTATCAAAAGCCTTGGTAGCGTCGAGGGTCAAGGCGGCAAGAGGTAGTGAATATGCGGAGGTGATATCTATTGCTCTGACCAGATCATAAGTGAGGTCTTCTAACTGTCGCTCTTTCACGAAGCCCTTTTGATCGAGATGAAAAATATCTCCGCCCACCTCCACCAATCTATTGGCCAGAAAAGTTATATAGATTTTATAATCGATGTTCAGGAGCGGTATGGCCCGATAAGACCCACAGCTAGTGGGGTCCTTTCCTGGTTTCAGAATGAGGACAACAGTGGCATCATTCCACGTTGCCAGAGGACTAATTCCATTTATAAAGATTTTATTAAATAGAAGAGTTATTGTTGGTATTAAACTCTCTCCAAGTGCACAATATAATTCTATTAGTAGCCCATCCGGGCCGGCCGCCTTGCCCCTTTTCCCACTTACCACTCCTTTACTCACTTCTTCTTGTGTAAGGGGCTGCCCTAAATCTAGTTGTTGTTTGGAACTTATAGGTGTTAAAGCGATGTTGTCCAGCCAAGACATACCCTTACATTTATCATCTGTGGGTGTCTCTTTGTAAATCTCCTGAAAGTAATCTAGAAAAGCCTTTCCTATGCCCCCATCTGAAAGAATGGGGGGTTCTCCATTTCCCACTGAGATCTCCTTGATATGGTTCCGAGCTGGTCTGCTTTGATTGTCCAAGCTAATAATTTGCCAGCTCCTTCCCCGTACTCAAAATGGGCCCTCTTGCTCACTTCCCACCTACGCATAAGCCTCCGCAGGAGAACCGACTCCATTTGTTCCTTCAATTTTTTACTAATGTCCCGATCTTCCTTTTGTTCCCTCTAGGGCATTTAATTTTATTTCCACCTTCCTCATATCTTCCACAAGGCCCCTGATCTCTTCTCTATATTTCTTACTTATATAACTAGCCCTATTGGTTATTGTTCCCCTCAAAAAAGCCTTAAATGTGTCCCAGACAATAGGAATGTTGGCGGTTCCCAAATTAATCTCTAAAAACTGGTTCGTTTCCCGAGAAAGGAAACTCATCTCATTTTCTTCCAGTAAGAGTGTGCGGTCGAAGGACCACCCTCTGGCCTGTTGGGAACCTAGGCTCTGTAACGTCAATATAATACTGGATTGGTCTGACATATGCAATGGCAGATAGGTTATGTCCTTTACTTTATCTCTTAGAGTATGGCTAACCAATATGTAATCGATATGTGATTTATGTTTGTATTTGAAATTCCTAAATAAAGCACCCAACTGTTGCCCTGACCTTTCTCTCCAGATATCGCTGAGACCCAATTCCGTGATTGTTGTCAAGAGGGCTGTCCTTGATCTCGAAGGAGTGGTTGCTCTACTATTAGGGGATTTATCCAATTTAGGATCTAGGAAGATGTTAAAGTCCCCTGCCCATATCACCGGCTCGGGAAATTCCAATAAGTGCGAGAAGATGGTTTGAAGGTTAGTGGGGTTGTCACAGTTCGGGCCATAATATCCAACTGATGTAAAAAGAGCCTCTCTAACAGAAACTTTCATTATTAGCAATCTGCCTCCTGGGTCCCTTTTATATTGTAGAATCTGTGCTTTGGCTGACTTTTTAAAAAGGATCCACACCCCCCTAATGTTTTCAGTCTGATCTGTGCATGCATAAGAATCCACCCACTTCTGTGATCTTAATATGTCTTTTGTCTCTGCCTCCAGGAGGTGTGTCTGCTGGATAACCAAAACTTGGGCCGGGGAATCTCTTAGATATTGAAGGATTTTCCTTCTCCGCGACCCCACCCTCAAACCGTTGACATTCCAAAACAATAACTGCAAAGAATTCATTGGGGGAAACCCTCTGCCCTCGAGGCCCTCCTTAAGAAGAAGCTACAGCAACACCTTGGTTTTAGCCCATCAGTCAATGCTAACCTAACTAAAACGTTCTGGTCAACATAACCTATGAAAAGTAAGACAAATTCGTTTTTTTAATATTTTATGCCCCTGTGCTCCCATCCCCCCACCCACCTTGGAGAACCCAACCCCTATTTGTCTCGACTAGTTGTTGTCTAGATGGGGCGCCCGTAACCTCCTTTTCCTCTACCTTTTTAACCCTTGTATTACCAACCTAAGAGTGAAAGAAAGAAAAATGTGTGCCTTACATCAAATCATATCCCTATTTCTCTTTTTGTTAAAAAGCATTTTTATACTTTATTTTTATTCTATTCTTATTTTTTTCTCTCTTTTTTCTTTTTTTTTGTTTGTTTAATTATTAATATTATGTTTTCCCTTTATTCCCTTCTTCCCCTTCCTACCCTCTACCCCTCTCTTTCTCTCCTCTTTTTCCTCCTTTGTATGCACCCTCAACTCAAACTATAGAACATTGTTTCATGGTTAGTTGCTTATGGGGGCCCTTTGCCGATACTGTCCAATAGTTCATCTGCCTCCTGAATGGACCTGATGTTATGCATTCTGTTATTGTGCATTACCTTCAAGAAGGCAGGGAATTTAAGATGCACCGAGGCGCCAACCTTCTTAAAACAATCCATTCTTCTCCCGAGCTCCCACTGTCTTTCCAGTGTTTCTCTTGAGAGGTCTGAATGAACTTCAAAAGTGAAATGTTTGCCTTTCACTGCTTTACTTTTTTAATGCCAAGTTCAGGATTTTTTCTTTAACGGCATAAGTCAGAAAGTTAATGAGTATCTTCCTCGGTTTGGTCCAATTTGGATTTAACCAGAAAGGGCCTCTATGGATTCTCTGTATATCTTGTGTCAAGGACTCTACTGAGTCATCAAGTGGGAGGGCTTCCTTTAGCAGATTTACTATGAATATTCTTAAGTCAGAGCCCTCTTTCCCTTCTGGGATATTCAAAATACGGAGGTTGTTCCTGCGGGAATTATTTTCCAGCGTTTCCACTCTTTCACGCAGCGCGGCTTCGCCCTTTTGTAGCTCTTGGATTTTTGCCTCTGCTGTCCCTAAATTAGTTTTTATCTCTACGACTGAGTGTCCAAGTGATTCTGTTCTGGTGTTTGTGTTTAGGAGATCGACTTTTTTTTCTAGGAACTCCTATTCTCCCCTTGAGTGAGCTGATTCAGTGAACCCTTGCTTGATATCTTCCTTTAAGGATGCAAATAAAGCTTCCAGGGAGGATGGAGGTAGAGAGGAAGGAGACCCGCTCTGCTCTAAAGTTTCAGGTCTTAAATCTATTTCCAACCCAACTCCATCCACATTTTGTCTAGCAATGGCTGTGGCAGTGGCAGTGACAGTGGTGACAGCATTGATGTCGGTGATGGGGGAAATAACAATCCTTGCAGTTGTAGCCAAATCTGTGGCAGAAGTAAAAAACAATTTGGGTAGCTCAGAATCTGCCCATGATATCCCTGTAGGCTACATGCCAGTCTGCATATCGGCCCGCTTTACCCCTTGATCCACCCCCTGCTTTCTAATCAGTAGGACCTCAGGCTTGACCCTAAAAACGGACTTACTGAGGGGGTGACCTTCAATGTGTTAGGCGCTGCCTTGTTCTTCCCTTTTTTAATACTCCTGCCTTTTACCTGGTAATTCTGGAAGGCTGAATTATCACAGGGTGGGGTAGTTGACTTAGATGTGGCAGGGATAATTGCCGTGTTCTGAACCCCCTCCCCCACTAATTGGTCACCATATGTATCCCCCTTTTCCTTGGGTTGCCCTTTTTTCCTTCCAGACACCCTTCTGCCTATTTTCTTACCTTGCCTCTCTTTTATTTAAGTATTGGTTTACCTCGTTTCATTGGAGGCCTCCCACCGTCTTGCCTATCTTCGTCATCCTGACAGTGTGGGGAAGATAGAATATGCTGGTCCTGCTGGACGCCAGTCAGTGAGGATAACGCCAGCTTCTGGGAGACGATATTGATATCCGTGTGAGGGGCTTTGGGGGAGTCAAAAGCTATTGAAGTGCTCTCGGCCAGATCCCTGCTCTCTGCACTCGCCTTCGCAATCGCAAAAAAACATCTCATACTGGCGCTGCCGCTGTTGACCCGGAGGCCGCGCCTCAACTCCAGGGTGGCAGCACACCAGCGCAAAAGGCAAGGCGAGCAGGGGACACCAAAGCTATAAGTCATTCACCTGCAAAAAGACCTCCAACTTCAACGATCCTTCTCCCGCACGCGGAAGCTGGGGGCACGGAACCGAGAGCTCACAAGGTGGGTCAATCTATCTTTGTCACCTACACGATACAACATACCATACAAGGAATTTGAACCTCGAAGTACGTACATAGCTCCGGTATCCTATAAAATGCTGGACACTTTTGAGTGTATGATCAAAAAGGATTTATCAGATTAAACTTGCAGCCCAAAATGAGGTCTAATTTACCCTATAATGAAAGTAAATTCTTAAGCTCCTGCACGGAATTAACAGATAACCTTTCAACTAGCGGACAAAGGTGGTGCTTTAGTTGTCATGGAAACATGTTTTCATGAAATTAAGGTTAAGGATCATCTTAAGGATTCTTCTACATATATGCGGTTTGAGAATGATCCAACGTTTGAAATAAGGAAAGCCTTGATGAAGATATTGGACAATGCTTCAGAAATTAATTGGATCTCTTCCAAAACGTGACATTTTCCTAAAGTACAATATCCTAGACACCCCCGTCTATCCATGTTACCTAAAGTACACAAAAATCTTAATGATCCTCTTTTCAGACTGATCGTTTCATGTTGTGAGTCGATATTTGAACCAGTGGGACAGCACATTGCTTATTTTCTGCGATCATTTGTACAGAATTGGAGATCTAACATTAAGGACACCACACATTTTCTACAACTATTAAACCTTTTGGACATCAGTGTACATGAATAATGTTTGTTATATTCCATTGATGTAACATCTCTACACACGTCCATACCTTTACAGGAAAGTATTGAAGCATGCGAGTGGGCACTGTTACAATTACCAACTATTGAAGTGAATAGAGTTTTCATCTTGGAAATCCTTCAATTTTGTCTACAGCACAGCTATTTCATGTGTAAAGATGAATTTTATCTGCTAGTAAGTGGGACCTCCATGGGCTTTTCTGGAGCACCAGAGTATACTAACATCTTTATGTCCAAATTCGAGCAGGATCACATCTTCATGGATCCAGGATGGAACTCCAGTCTGATCTTTTATTGTCATTTCATTGATGACATTTTGAAAATTTGGAACAACACTCAAGCGGCATTGGAGATCACAATTAATTTGACCAGAAAAATGCCCGCATCCAGTTTACACATTCCATCAGTACCACAAGCTTACCGTTTCTGAATGTCCTCATCACTAAATCCAACACCAATTTGAGAACCACAGTTTTCAAGAAGGAAACGGATGGGAATAATTTGTTATTGTTTAACAGTTTTTATTCTCCCATCCTCATTCAGAAGTTACCATTTTCACAAATGTTGAGGATAAAAAGAATAGCATCTACACATGAAGATTTTGTGATAGCACTGGAACACCAAAAACACAACTTCAAGCAATGGTGATACCGTCATTTTACATTAACCAAGGCTGAAGTCACAACATCTTCTATTCAAAGACAAGATTTACTAGCAACAGGGACAAAACACTGCAGAATCGAATAGTATTTGTATCGAAATACTCCACTAAATCAACAGCCACAAAAAGAATCATCAAGAAACAGTGGGAACTACTCCAGCATGAGCCAGATTTCAAGAGCTTGTTTGCAGATCAGCCTCTATTTGCATTCACGAGAAGTCAAGGCAATAAAGAAATATTAACTCAACCTAAACCACATACACGGAAATGCCACATTTGTATACGTTGCAACAAAGTAATTCCTGGGAACACCGTCAACCATCCACAGATGAGGAAATTGATTAAATTATGCATTTAGGAGATTGTAATTCAAAATTTCGGATATATTGTATAAAGTGGCTATGTGGCATGATGTATATAGGAAAAACAGAACGCAAAATCAAGATCAGAATAACAGAGCCTAAGAGCATGATACGCAACAAGAATACAAATCTAATCTAAGTGCTCTTTGGTTAGAACATAAACACAACATAGCCCAACTTAGATTTCTCAATTTGGAAATTTTACAAATCAGTTTAGATAAAGACAATTCCAAAATATTATTACAGAGGGTGATCTGGTGGATTAAAAAGTTTAATACTATGACTCTAAATGGGTTAAATGGACATGATCTGTTTTTTGCAACAGCTGTTGATGATCTTGAAATGGAATTGTTTATCATTTTGGCACTCTATGGAGTTCACCATAAGAACACAAGAATGAGATATCTATGTGTAGTTTTCAAATATTGGATGTTTGCTGAGCATCTGCTCTGGCATTCATCATGTTACCTTGGGTTTTCTGTTCAGGTCTACTTATCCCTCAGAATGACGACCATGAGATATAAGGTCACAGTTTCAATAACATCTTCTTGGTAGTTGTGAACAGATGTTTTTCCTTTACGAATTGGAAGTTGAGCACAATGTTTCGCATTTATTAACCTATATGGAGTGTTTTTTATGTTCCTTATATATTGTGTTTTTCAGTTAGTGTCCACTTCAACAAGTCACACAGTGGGACCACTTTTTAACATTGGCTACCTTGTATCTGGATCTCCTTCAGAAATTGGTGACATTTGGACTTGATTACGAATAGTTTCAAGTTGTGTAGAACATTTTCTTGGATTTTCAGTATTGTCGAAGCCATGTTTCAGGATGGCGATAGCTCACTGGGTTATCTTTCAAGTATACGCAAAGGGTTGTAGTCCTTCTTTCTCTTCTTTTTTTAAACATTGAACGTTGAATGAATGGAGTGTTGCACTACACACGTCGGTTTTGAGTGGTCCACGGGCAGTTCGTATTACAGGTAGGCAAGGGCGTTTACATTTAATTTGAGGCAATCGAATTATGTACCCAATGTTTGCCGGTGCACAATATTTCATCATTCTACGTTCTAGCACCAGCATCGGCCAGGATTGCGATTATTGGGCTTCCCGTTTGTCACTCTGCATGGTTACACCTAGGAAATCGTACACGAGGTATCAATCAAAGTTGTGAAATGTTAATTTTCAAATTAGATTAACACATTATACGAGACTCATGCACTTGGAACTTTCTGCTGTTTTCATTGTAGACCATGTCAGTGTTCATCTACACAGTGAATTTGTTATTGAATGGAATCAGGAGTTCTTTTAGACATTCAGTCAGTGTGTTTCAAATTTACATCACAGAGATTGGTGTTAAATTATATTGATTGTCACAGTGGTTGCTGTTCTACATCTAGTTCCACATTTTTATATACCTATTTACTCGTGCACAGTTTGGGGAATTTTCTGTAACTTTGCTTGTTCGTTGGTGGTTATCACATGTTTTGGTTCACATTTGGGAGCACAATCATTGGCATGCTTTAGTGTACTTCTATCTCAAAGTCTTCATGTCCTTACATGGTTTAGAAAACGGGGTTGCTGTGATTCTCCCTGTACATAAAATGAGATAACTGACAATATGAGTTTTAATATTTTGTTCATAGAGGCCCCTGAAGAAGGGAATTCATATCCTGATATGCATTAGGCATCTCCATCAGAATGTTCAAGGAATTTTGCCACATTGTGCAATTTAAGACATTTTGTTTACATTGTTTTGTTAAAGAACTTTTTGTTGCTGTAACATTAAAATTTATTTGTTTTCGTTTATTCAAAGAAAGTAACAATTTTGAGAGAAAGAATTTCTACTTGAATAAATAGTACAATGATGAGTTAGACTTTGATATTGTATAACATTGTTTAACAAATCAGTAAGTGTGTGATGTAATTCAATGCTGTGCGATGAGGCATCAAGTGCAGGGACACTTTTCAAGTGTTTGGATTATTAGTAGAGGCAGGTAACCTCTTTCCTGATACACACGAGAATAAGTGATCATTTTGATAATAAATGTAAATCACCTACTATCAACACCACAATATAGGGTGTGCACAACACAATACAGTTCAAAAGTTTTTTTACCAGGTCAAAATGGCAGTTTAAAACTGCAACACAGGCTGTAGTGGCAGGCCCAAGAAATGTTTAAAGGGCTTCTTTTGTGGGTGGCACAATGAGTGCTGCAGGCACACTGATAGCATTTAATTTACAGACCTTAGGTACATGTAGTACCTTATACTAGGGACGCGCATGTAAAGAAAATGTGCTAATCAGGCGTAGGCCAATTTTATCATGTTTAGGAAGAGAGTACACACACTTCAGCACTGGTTAGCAAAGGTCAAGTTCTCAAAGTGATAGTGCCAACATAAAAAAGCAGGAAGCAGGAGAGGTGAAGGCAAACAGTTTGGGAGTGACCATGTAGGGAGAACCATGTCCAACACTGATCCATATCTGGGGTGTTTTCAATTAATGTATATATTTATATTAGTCTATATAAATTCATTTGACACATAGTTAAAGTAATTATGGATACAAATGAAAGACTGCTAACATTTGAAATGTATGATCTCTCTACAGTCTGTAACTCATTCAGCATACATGCAGCCATAATTCATACATCAATGCAATAATATACTCATCACTTAACCCTTAATGTAACAGATCCATTTACAATGTCTTACAGGTCAGGTTATGTATCACATTATTATTAACATCATCAATGGGATCATTAAGAATATAATATGACTTTATTATGTCATGTATCTGTATTCTTATAGCTCGCTAATGACCTGCAAGGTTTTCCAGGTGCTTGTGGTAGGTGCTTAGGGCTTGCCCTGTGGGCTTACTTGATGAGCCAGGGCTTCAGCTTCTTTTGGAATTCATGAAAGAAGTAGGAGGCTCTGATGTGTTGAGGAAAGTTGTTCCAGGCTTTAGGAGCCACCCCCAATCAGCCTTTGTGTAAGCATGGGATGTGTGCTAGTTTAAATCTGATAGACTCAGGCCTGTGTTGTGGAGTGTTTTGCAGGTGTGGGTGAGGAGTGTGAAGTGTGTGTCCGGTGTATTGCGAGCCAGTGTAGGTCCAGTGGAGTTCCTTAAGGTGAGTTGTGATGTGGGCTGTAGATGGGAGGGGTTGAGGAAAAGGCTGGCTCTACTGTTCTGAATGGTCTGAAGTCTTTGTGTGAGCTGGTTGGTTATTCCAGTGCATAGAGGGGAATATTTATGAGAGGCTTGCAGTCAGATTTATGAAGCCACACATAGCTAATTTGTGTGGCTTAAAAAATCTGGAGTGAGGTAACGCAGAGCAAATCGCTGTATTGCTTTACTCTGCACAAGGGAGGCATTCCATGGGAGTTGCTTTGGGTGTTCCCATGCATCTCTCATGGTTTTTGATGCAGTCCCAGATTTACAAGAACTTGTAAACCTGGGAGTGAGCCAAAATCTTGCTCCTCCCCAAGTGAGGTGTAATAAGGTGAAATACCTTTATTTTTCCTTGTTGTTTTCTCTTGCTATGTGTGCTGCATTCTCTAGCACACATAGAAAGAGGGAAAACCCTATCAGGATTGTTTTTGTGCAGGAAGGTGCCCCTTTCTGCACAAACCTGCATGCAACATAGGCACCCTTGCACCATGGTGCTATTGGCGGTAGGCTGCCAAAATGGTGCCTGCGCAAGTGGAAATGACAAGGTAAAAGGGATTTAATGCACCATATTGGATACATATGGTGCATTCCAGCCCTTTCCCAGTGACACAGTGGAGCAAGGTAACCTAATGAACTGCCCTGCATCACAGATCTTGTAAATATGCTCAGGAGTGTTCCTGTAGTTCAGTGTGCTGGTGATGAGGGATTGGATGACCATTTCCCTGGTGCTGTCTGGTAGGCACTTGAAAACCTTCTTTACGATCAGGATGATGCAACTGTGTTTACTTGGGCCGCCATATCCACTTTGTTGTCTATAATGATTCTGAGGTTTCTTGCCTGTGAGCTAGGTGTTGGCATGGTACCGAGATCCACATGCCATCAGGTGAAGTCCCACAGCAAGACGTCTTTCCCAAATCCAACCACTTTGGTCCAGTCCATGTTCAGTGTGACACAGTAGAACTTCATCCAGGGAGCTACTTTGGTAATACTTCAGGTGAACTTGTTCCTGGTGTTGGGTGTTATTTTGTACAATAGGGACAGTTTCAGTTGTGGGCATTCTGTGCATATATAGATGTTTATGTTGATGCCAGATGATATCTGCCAGTGGAGTCATTTATATGTTCAAGAGCATCAGGCTGAGCGAGGAATCCTGCAGGATCACGCAAATGAGCTCCCATGCTTCAGAGGAATAGAGTGGCCTCTTAATGGTATGGGTTCTCACAGTGAGGAAGGTGCAGATCCATCAAATGGGTGTGTTTAGATCAGAATGATGTGGGAGATAGTGAATGTTGCTGATACGTCTAAGAGGAGGAGGGATTGGTTTCCCCCATGTCAAGGGTCATCTGGATGTTGTACATTGCTGTTATGAGGGTGTTTTCCGTCATGTCGTTGAGTCTAAACTCTAATTGTGTGGCATTGATAAGTCCATGAATGGCGATGTGGTTGGAGAGGCATTGTTGATGGGGTTTCCAGGACTTTGGCTGGGTAAGGAAGGAGGGGTAAGGAAGGAGGGATATTTGTCGATATTTGGTGAATTTAGTCAGGTCAGCTGATGTCTTCTTTACAAATGCATTGATGGCTGTATGTGTGCTGATTACAATGTTGGTGGTGGGGACCTCACTGATGAAGGCCTTTGACAAAAGCGTGATGTGGGGAAGGGTCAGACGGGGTCCTGGAGTGCATAATCTTCATCACTGGTGTGGTTTCTTCTGTGCAGATGGTGTCCAATGTGGTTATTGTGTTTTCTTTGTTCGTCACCAAAAGACATCTAGAGAGGTTCATGGACTCTCAGGTCTTGAGTTTGGCTGATGTGGCTGCTGGCCGATGTGGGAGTGGTGAAATCTTTGATCATTGCAAAGATTTCTTTGTTGTTGGAGCTGTTGTTTATTCATTCAGCTTAGGCATTCCACTTGGTTTCTCAGATTAGCTGGTGGCATTATCTCAGAGTATTATTTACAGTATCATTTTTCACTTTACCTTTGCTGGTTCTCCATTTCTGTTCCAATTGTTTGCAATGTTGTTCAGTTATTTTGAGGTCTTGTGTGTACCAGCTGACTTGTCATTTTGTTTTTGCTCTGTGGATTCACCTGTGCGGAAACCCTACCACTCAACCTATTCCCCTACATTCATCCTGTGGGCAAAGAACAACTTGCAGCCCATATCAACGCCAATCAAGACTTGGTTGCCTCAGTTCTGACACTTTGGGTTCCGGCAAAGGCCACAATCAGGGGCCAGCTGATGAAATATGTAGCTGTGTCCAACAGCCGATGGCAAGAATGGCAGGCAGCCCTGGAAGGGGCTATAGCCTGTCTCATGCACTCCTCTATGACTCACCACTCGGATGCTACTAGGCACAGCTTGAAAATGGCACACAAGGGGCCTCAGTAGCCTCTGCACCGCCAAGGCCGCATATGTGTTCCAAAAGCTGTGAAACTGACATTGCAAGCAAGGGAAGAAAGTGTGCAGGTTGCTTTCAGCACAACTGAGGCAGAGAGAGATATTGACAAAGGCTGTGTAGGCCAAAACGCTTTTGTCAGTTTATGGCGTTTTTTAAATAAAGCATTGAAATAAGAGCTCCCGAATGTGTACGCTTTCATTTGGGAGATTTATAATAGTCCGTGGAATCACCTCCACGAGTATCTACGCCCATTGCATGCGAGAGCAGCAGTTTTGGCGAAGTGAGATACAAACAGCCCTTCCCAGTCTATATTGGGAAAGTGGTCCCTGGGACAAAATTTGGCCCGGTGGGGGCGGCCGCACACTCCTCCTCCCCTATCTCTAAACAGCTGGGCCCCAAGGGATGGGGTCTCTGGGGCCAAAATCAGCCTGGGAGGGGAGTCGTGTAGCCCTCCTACCTTATGTAACCCACATTTTTTTTTAAAAGGCTGGCCCCGGTGGATGGAGTCTCAGGGGCTGAAATCAGCTGTGGAGAAAGCTGCACGGTCTCCCTCAACCATTAAAAAAAGGTCTAGCAGTGGGGCATAGGGTCCCCGGTGCTGAAAATAGCACGGGATGGGGGCAAAGTATCCCCACTCCCTTAATAAAAGAAAAACATTTAAAAAAGCCAGCCCAGAGAAGTCGCTGAAGGCTTCATCCCCTTTCACAACCATTCTGCAAAGGGTCCACCTGGCGCACATCGTGTTGGGAGAAGAAGTCCCCTTGGCTGATGATGGCCCTTGAGAACCAACCACCCCCCCTCCCCCCCCCCCCCTGTTACCTCCAGTTAGTCCCACACAGCTTGATTTCTGAGAGGTTGTTGTAGGGCCCATCTCCTTTCACCACAACTCTGCAAATGCATCGCCTGGTGCACTACTGGTTGGGGGATGAAGTCCCATTGGCTCCGGAGGGTCCTTGGGGGCCAGGAACCCCTCCTGTTACCTCCAGTAAGTCCCACACAGTGGGATTACTGAGACCTGTTCGGAGGCCCGTCCCCTTTCCCCAACACTCTGCACATGTGCCCCCTGGTGCACTACTAGTTGGGGAATGAAGTCCTCTTGGATGCTGAGGTTATTTGGGGTCCATTAACCCCTCCTGATGCCTCCAGTGAGTCCCACACTGTGGGACTGCTGTGAGCTGGTTGGAGGCACTGACCCCCTTCTCCATCACTCTGCAAACGTGACTATTAGTTAAAAAAAAACATATAAATTCACTATAAAAACCAAGGTTACAAGGAATTTATAGTTAGCAAATAGAATTAAAAAAAACATTAAAATTAATTTTAAAAATACAAAGGTTACAAGGATGTTATAGTGAGGAAATAGAATTTTAAAAAACCAAAGAAATTCACTGAAGGCTCAAAAACGCACTAGTAAAAACATGTTGTTAGGTTTTGATTGTAATTTATTCCTGTCTACACTTGCAGTTTGTGGTGGTATCATGTTGTCTGGTCTGTAATGTTCATTTGCAAATGATAATTCTTCTAGACGTGTGTTTTGGACTCACCCGGACTCACCCGTCTTCTGTGGCCTAGTGTGATACATTATAAATATCATTGATGCCTGTCTGGCCGCACATCTCCTGTAAAACATTTCTTTGCCTAGGATCCAGATTGGATTGCATGCTATCCAAAACTTTAGCCATTTGAAAGCATCCTGATCTCCACAATTCTGAGCAGCATACCAGGGACATATACTCTCCATATTTCCTGTAAACAGGATACCCTTTCTTACAGAAATCAAGTTTAGGTAGGCCCTATAATCAGCCTCTGGACTTTTCCATACCCAGGCACCATCTCCGGTCCTGACCTCGTCATATACTATGAAAAGGAAAGGGAAGGTGGTAATAGGAATTTTGGATACTTTGTGGAGCAGGGCAGTTTAAGGGGGGAAGAGATACAGACGACAACGAATGAGATAATCTACATTTCTCTAAACCCAGTGGCTTAATAGAAATAAATTGTTCTGCTCAAATGAGAGTAACAAATGTGATCCACTGAAACAGACAACATATGGGAGAGTGAGAGGTCCGACCGTGGTTCCTGCCCACAGAGAAGTGTGGGCAAAAATATGTATACGCTTACAAACTGCACCCAACCAGAAACATTAATACAGACCACTTACCCACATCCCACACAGTACAGTGGAGAAGAGTGGCTCAATGCTTAGAGCGGCAGACCTTGATGCAGAACGCTGGCCAGGGACCAGGGTTCGATTCCCGCCTCGGTGGGTTTTGGTCTTAAATTCCTCTGACCGCATATTCTCACCTCAGTGCCGATTCTAAGCATGGGTCCCACGCTGCAACTCTGGGCAATAGCTTGCTTAGTCTCCACAAAGGCCCACGATGCACAAGGGATGCCTGGTTTCACCATGGGATGCCCAGGAGTGGACACCCCACAAGGAAAAGTCAGGAGGGGTTCCCTTGTGGTAGGAGTGCAAGCGCCGGGATGCCTCCGGGTCACTGTTCGCGCTATACAAATATGCCACATTTACAGATACACAATGTAAGTGGGTATCTCGGTTCTCAGAATAACACTCCTCTCCTAGCAGCAACAATCAAAACAACATGGTGGACATTACTCTGCACACTCATCCAGCACCCATCCTCAAATATTCCATGCTGTTTGGTATCAACGAACTAAAAATAGCACATATAATAGTAAATAACACCAACAACTGTGCATATGTATCAATGCTTCACCTAAAAGTGCAGTGCCATGCTGATGTGACTAATACTTGCAAACTGATGTGCACCCAAAAGAATGTTTCTATAAGACTACAAACGACATACAAGAGAGTTAATTGAACAGTGAACACAACAGCTAGCACACATACAACATAACTTAGATATTCCTTATTATTAATGAGCACTGAGCTCTCAACCGTACAAACTATAATGAGAAACAATCGAAGCATCTAAAAGAATACATTAGAGATTAGACAGAACATCAGATAGACAACCAACAGGGATCAGAAGTACTCTATAGGTGCCCAATCTATCCACCAACGGCACTGAGTCAGATCTTAACCCCATGGCTGCTGGGCGTTTTCGCCTGCTGTGCAGGTGGTAGGGGGGCCGCGCGCGGCAGCGCCGAGCTTGTGACGAGCTCAGCTCACCATGAGGCACAGTGGAGCTGCACTCATGACAAGCTGAACTCGTCACGACCACATCCGTTTTGGAACGTTTAGCACAGCGAGGGGAAATTATCCCCGCGTGCAAACGTTCCAACTGCCGTGACGAGCTCAGCTCATCATGAGTGCAGCTTGAACATGCAACGGGTTAATAATACTTACGCTCTGTAAGAAAACACATAATGAACTCTTCAAATACTGACCCGACACCTCCACAAGTTACATCAGGCATCTACCTCAAGGTGGGCCATGCACATGCTAGCGTTTAGAAGGCATGCAACCACATTGTTCAGATCTTCCGCTAGACACTTCAAACAGTATAATATATCAACTGTATGCACAATACTAACGACCCTTCGCAAACAATAAAAAACTCCGGGGCATATTATCAAGAAACGGCGTCAAAATTATCCCCGCCTTAGCGGCAGGAAACTGCTGCTAAAGCGGCGATAATGGGCTTGATAATATGCCCTTGTGAATTCCCTTTTTTTTTTTTATTTGAATTTGAATTCCCATAGAAGCCCATGTTCTGGTGTGCACCTGGGCTTCTATTGGAATTCTCCAGGGCATATTATCAAGCCCATTATCGCCACTTAAGCAGCAGTTTCCTGCCGCTAGAGCGGCGATAATTTTAACGCCCTTCTTGATAATATGCCACTCTATTCTTTGACGGAATCCTCGAAATCTGACAGTGACTGTACCCCAACCAGACAGCGCTGTAAGGCCGTAGTAATGAAAAAGGGCTATACGAATCTCTGCTAACATAACACAAGGTAAGGGTTCATGTAAGCATGAACATTCCATTTCATCCTCTGTCCTGGTACATTTTGTCTTTTGGGAGTGGCATTGACTAGAAATTGTATGGATAGCTTTTTGCAAATCAGTGACCAAAATGTCCATCTGTAACGCAACTGGTGCTCATGTAAAAACGCTCTGACACCTTTGGGTCGGGTTCGCGCTATATAAAACTTACAAAAGTAAAACAAAAGAGAGTAAGAATGTTACACTGTAATAATACGCAGATCGAAGATGATATTTTCAATTTAGATAGTAACTGTATTGGTATGTTTAAAAAAACTCTGACTAGGACCCCTTTGAAAAAAAGTGTTCATTGCTTTGATGTCCCAGAATAATGATAATTTAAATCCTTCGATAAAATGTAAAACGATAAAATTCCGAAGACGTCGGACGGTCAGTGGCAAGGCGACTGCTTGCTAAGAAGAGCCAACCTTTCCAAATTATGATGCAGAGTTTAACGCATGCTGCGGGACAGCGAGAGAATATGATGTTATTGCTGGCGAGAATTTTCTTTGTTTACTACCGATGCTCATCTGGAGCGTAACACGTTCATTTATGGCTGGCATGAGCTCGCTATTCAAAATCTTTCACCTGGTTTACATGCGTAAGAAACCAGCACTAAAATTCAGCGAAACAATAAATAGATATGTGTCTAATATCTCGAGCAACCGAACAAGAGCCCCGGGTTAATTATTTAGTCAGTGGTTTAATCCCGGGAGCTTGATTCAGTCCATAAAACACATGAGCCCACTCGCCTTGTTTATGACAACAGCAACTCCTTCAATGTACTTGTAGCGCTTTTTTCAATCAGGCGCCATTTATTTATTCTCTGTGTTCAGCTGCAGTTTACAGCTTTGCATAATGCTACAATCAACTTTTTACGATGCCAGCATGAAGGCAACTCCATTATGGCCAGCACAAGGCCCACGTTTAATAGGTCTTCAGTGGGATTTAGTTTATAATTACACATTTCAGAGCATCACTGACATAATTGTAGAGCATGACTTTACTCTAGCTGGATGCCTTCACTTGCTTACCATGCCGTATTATTTTACATCCGCCGCTTGCTGGATCCCTTCATTTTCTTACTATGCCGTACCACATATACGTTTGACTTTTTATCAGTTAGTTTCTATTCAAATGTTGCATCGCTTGTTTCCGCAGATAAGGTCATTTACGCCTTTGAACTAGTTTTAGTCAGTCTAGGGCCAAATGTAGCAAGTTTTATGGTGGTGCAAAGTCACAACAAGTGACGCAAAATGGCGCGGGCCAGAAAGGCCCAGGAATAATGGCCCACGAATAATGGGGCATATTATCAAGGGGGTTTATCTCCGCTTTTTTGGCTTTAAAAGCCAAGAAAGCGGAGATAAAATGATCTCCCTATTACCTAGCTGTCGCTAACACCAGTTAGCGACAGCTAGTAGGAGATAGCAACCATCTTGGGCCCCACTTTGCATGTCAGTGATATTTATCACTAATGACATGCAAAGTGGGCGTGCCAAGATGTTAGCGACTGGAAACAGTCGCTAACATCGCTGTCTCCTATTACCAACACCTGCCCTGAGCAGTTCTTAGCCATGTTATCCAATGGGAGGTGGATAACATGGCTAAGAGCATTAGCTCGGTAATGCATGAATATCGCTGACTTTTCAGCGATATTCATGCATTGCGGCCGATTTTTATTGCATTTGCGATAAACCTTAGTAATACCAAGGTTTATCTGCGATAAAAATTGCCACAGCTCAGCGGTAAATTTTTGTCTCTAACCACGCAATAGCGATAATTATCGCTATTGCTTGGTAATATGCCCCAATGTCTCCTGAGGACCGGGCCGTCTAAAGCATGGAGGCGAAGCTCACAAAATGAGCCGGGAGCCTGGGAAAAGGGGGGGGGCAGGCAATTGGCCGGCGGGGTTTGAACCCCCTCAATGGGAGCAAAGCACCTCTGGGGAAGCGGGGATAACAGAGTGGGCCTGGGGCAGGAAGGCTATACCTTGACCTCTCGTCGGTGGCCCTCGGACCCTCGTCGCTGGACCGGGATTTTCTAGCATTGTTCGCTGATGGCTTCGGACCCCGTCGCTGGACCGAGATTGCACCAGAGTTGTTCGCCAAGACCGCAGTCCAAGAGCAGTTGGCATTGGGCGGTCAAAAGGTGCATGAGTGAGCAGAAGCATTGAGGGATTCTAGGGCGACAGAGCAAAGTATGTCGCACTGCTCCTGAACAAGTGGCCCAAGCATGGGGGAAAACAGTATAAGGGAACCCACGGAGGGGCGCTGCCAAACTGGTTCCGCTGGGTCATGTGCCGCAAGCCGACCTCGCTCCTTGCAGTCAAAAGTTATGCAAACTGGCACACAGTTTTGATTTGGGATACATTTTCCACAGTAAAACGTGGTTTGCACTGGAAATAAGACCTAAAGTAGCACTCTGCCCTGCTTTTTCTCTGCCATAGGTCAACGGGGTATCCCTTGGGGGATAACCGAGCATTCTCATACAACTACTAGGTAAAATCGGCACAGGTAAGATCAGTGGAGCAGTGTGGTGCAGTGGGGCAGGGCAGGGGGGGGGAATTCGACAGACGACAGTATAAATAACATTAAATAAATAAAACCACTTACCTTGCGCCCGCCGCATCACCGACTCGGTAATGCGGCAAGCACAAGGTAAGTAGTTTTATTGATTTTTAAATGTTATTTTACCAATCCCCTCATCTGTCAACTTCCCCCACCACCCTTCCCCGCCCTACCCCAATACCACGCCCCGCCCTCCCCCACCATTATGCCCCCACCCTACCTCACCGCCCCTCCGCTCTTACCTGTGACAGCCACCCCTGACAACTACCCATGGTTTTTGTCCAAAAGTCTTATCTGCTAAAATTGGTGGACAAAACTTTACACCAAAAATGGACAACATGATACAAAAGCAAAGTTCAACAAACGTTTTTTCTGGAAATATTTCCATCTTCCCATGTACACATACAAAGTGAGAAACGTTTTAAACTATGCCTGAGCTTAGCATTTTGTGCTAGAGGGGCACCATATCAGTATCAATCTCTGCTAGACTCACCCAGGCACAAGGATGCAAAGATGTGTCCATGATGCAAGGAAGCAAGAAATGCGTCAGCAGGGGATGATAGCAGTAGCTCCTTTTCTTTGGTTGCCACACTGCACTACATGACTTCTAGGCAAATTTTCCCTCTGCTGTTTAAGGTGCCTTTTAATCTAAGAGATAGTTCTGCTGTCTTAGATGAATTCCATGTCACATATTTAAGTTGCAGAACAGGTCTGCTGTTGTAGGTGTCTTGGTGTAGCGTCTGTGCAATTCCAACAGAAAGTCCACTGTCTGAGTCTGTGGGAAAAGCATAATTTCAGGAGGTCAGGCATGCATCAAATGTTTAACCTAAGGGTTAGCTCTGTCACTTGACGTACACAGCTTTTTTTCCCCTGTATAACCTGAGGAGATCTCTGCAGTATGATGTACACATCTGCAACATATGTTTACCCAGGGCAATATCTACTGTTTGAGACTTGAATCTGTGGGATCTGTTTGTAGCATGAGATGTAGCAATTATTCGAAAGAGCAGAAATGTAACATTCGGTTAACATGATTGATAGTGCTGGTGTCTGGTGTGTTATCGTTGTGTCCATGCTCTGAGGATCACTTGGATCTTGCAAGAGCAGTCCTACATGACTTGTGCATTGTTAGTGATAGCACTGATTGCATACCTTACCCACGCATACATTAATCAACTTGAGAAATAGCCAGGTGCAAAGGTGTGTGCATAATTCTTAGTAGATAAGATACTGTCCTACTCTCTCCTTTCTATGCAACAGAATGTGATACCTTTTGGTTAATGTGCTGTGTGGTATGAAAAACAGGCAAAATTGGTTTATGAAAGTACTTTATATTACCTTCTGTTACATTTGCTTTCATACAGTCCCGGGGCTAAAAATGGAACTAATCATGTTTTTTCAGAAAGATTTTATTAAATTTGTTTTTTGTTCAATACATATTTTTTTTCATAAACAAAAACACTAAATCAACATTAAACTGAAACACCAAAACATCCTCCCAAAGAGAAGTTGAAACTTTAATAACATTTAGCAGACACAGGACTTATCATCACAATTTGCAAGGTATCACATTTAAAAGACAAATTACAGGAACAATATGGAGGATGAGTATGCTTATATTTTGTTACCTCCAGATACAACAACTAATAAACAGGCCCAGCCTAAAACATTTTTTAATGACGGTCCGGAGCTGGTAAATAGGCATCACATAGAGCAAAAATGGCTCTATCCATGGAACTGTCGTAACGATGATTCATTTTCTAAATAATGGTTTGGCCAGGGATAGAGTTTCTCTCTCAGCTGCCATTCATACATTAAAATATTTCCTTAATCAGGCCACGACGTGTTTGGTAAGATTAGATGAAATACAAAATAATTCTGTTTTTCTAAGTTTGTAAAATTATCTTTGCTGGAAACCAGCCATGGTATATTGCATACATTGTCTAATTTCATGCAATCAAGTATGATTAATCCGTTCAGACTAAGAATTTATTTTACCAAACACTACACCAGAGCAGGAGGAGCCGCAACCTAATATAATCCATCATGTAACTGATACCTAATTCCTCATGTATAATTTCAGTGGAGATATATTGTCCCGATCCCATGAGCCTTCTGAGATATTTAAACTCTGCTATTATCAGTTGGTCAATGTTGGCATAACCCCATACTTCACTGCCAAAGGTCGAATAAATAACATATGGGCAGCATACAACTAATTCCAGTATACTGGTAAATGTTTTCGAATATGAAGGCACTCACTGTACAGTATTTATCACATAACAATAGACAATAGGTCAAAAAAATAACCTTTACAGCTTTGTTAATCTGAAGCCATCATCTTGTCAAGAGTATTGCATCCCAATTTTATGGCAAGACCAGAGGCTCCTATTATGCTTTCAAATCTTGCATTTAATTGCACAGCAGACAAGATAAGCAAAAAACTACAGTTCCCAGAGGGCCAGAAAACAAACTGGGCCATGGGAATGAGAAAAAACGAGAACAGAGTAACCAATCACAGAGGACCTATTGGATAAGACCCTAAACTGACTGCGCAGCTTCCTCTTTTCTTGCTGCTCGCAGTCAGATAAGTGACTTTATCTATGCTCACAGTGTTATAATTAATGTTTACTGGTTTTTATGCCCGTTTTTTTCATGTTATTGCTACATATTTAAACAGCGCGACCTCGCGCTAATCCTTTCACGCTCTTCGCGTGTTCTGTTGTGCTCCGGCGCTTTTTGCCCTCGCTTCCCCCCCCCTCCCCTTTGTCAGCGCTTGGTTGCTCCCTTACGCGCGCTGCTTCGCGCGTCTTTTCCGACCTGCTCTCTCGTCAGGAAGCCTTTCCTGTCACCGGCTCCTCAGCGCAACGCTTCTGCTTGGTCTCAGCTTCCGCGTGTGAAGCCGGCTGCCTCTTGTTGCTTGGCCCGCCCCCAGTACACGCCCCTGCTCTTTCTATTAACCCTCGCCTACCTCCTGCCTGTTTCTGTTGTTGTTACTGCCACAACCTGATAATGGAACTCAATAGTTCCTCTGAAGAGGTCCCTGCTCAGGACTCTCAGTCATTCAAGAAGGACTTGAGTAAATTTATCAATAATTCAGTTGAAACTGCTGTGGAAGTTTCCATGAAAAGAATGTCTAAGAATATGGAGAACTCCATGTTAAGCATCATGTCCAAAGTATTGGCCCAATCTGCGGGGGAAAGAAGAAAGAGAAAGGTGGACCACTCTGCTCAATTAACTCATGTCTCTAAAAAAGCGTCTGTGACTGGCGAGTCTTCCTCGCTCTTGACTGAGGACTCAGTTCCTCCCAGGCCTCCTACTAAGGAGGGGTTTGTTGGTTTCGAGGGTAAACGCAAACAAAAAGACAAACATGCAGAGTCTCCCAGGAGAAAGTTAGTGATTTCCACCATATTGGACACAGATGATGATGATGATGCTAATTTTGATGACGCTGATCAATTAATTGACCTTTTTGACACAACTGACCCTTCCACCCCCACTCCTAAATCATCTCATTTGGATTCCTTTTCTTTTGACCCAGTTTTTGACTCCGAAGGTTTTCCCATGTTCGATCCTTCTACTATTCGTCACCCCAATTCTACCGAATGGCTCCCTTCTAACCATGTTGGGGAATACATCTCTTCCAGATTACGCCTTCCTCTGGAGGCCCCGGTAAGAGCCAGGCTCAAATCTGAATGCCCTAAGCCTGCTCTTCCCGACAAAATCACTTTGGTTCCTTCGATTGACCAACCTCTCCTCACCTTCTTTTCCAAGTTTGGCAAGGACCCCCGCAGAGGGGTAGACAAGGCCTGGTCCAATTGCCAGGACAAGTTGCTGGACATTGTGGGCCCTCTAGCCCGTATTTTTGATTTAGCGGAAACCTCCCGCTTGGATGGTACAGACCTTTCTGCTGAGGAAGTCTCCATGTGGGCCCAACGCGCCTTCTGTCTTTTGGGAAATTCGAATTCTGCAATTACACATGAACGTCGCAAGGGTCTCCTAATCAAGTTGGATCCCAAACTCTCAAATCTGGCACCCATGGATCCTGGCCCCAAGGCGAATGGTCTCCTGTTCGGTGAAAATTTGGTTCGTGACCTCAGTAGATTCGTTTCTACTTTTGCTTCTTTGGACAAAGCCCAGCAAACAGTAAAAAAGGTTTTCGCCCCTCGGGTTTTTGGATGGGCCGGCAGAGGCAGGGGCCGCTCTTCCGGCCGTCCCTATAACCAAGGCTCCAGAGGTTCGTCCAGTAACAACCAGGACTACAAGCCTCAGTTTTACCCCCAACGTGGCCGTGGCTTCAGAGGGAAAGGTCAACGAAACTATCGTCAGAACTCCAACCAGCAAGGTAAGCCTTTTTCTTCCCCTCCTGTGGGGGGTCGTTTAACACTGTTCCTTCAAAAGTGGTGCACCCTCAGTTCAGACCCTTGGGTTTTAAACACGGTGCAAGGCTACCTAATCGAGTTCATTTCCCCTCCCGTTCAATCTACTCTTCCCCCCCTCTCGTCTTTTCAACGCTCATGGCATCTCAGATCTCAACAGAAATCGAGGCTCTACTCCAAAAAAGAGCAATTCAGATTTTTCCCTTCGACTCCTCAGGCTTTCTAAGCTCAATTTTTCTTGTTCAAAAGAAAAACAAGAAGCTCCGCACCGTCATCAACTTGAAGTAGTTCAATCAGTTTGTGGTTTACCGCCATTTCAAAATGGAGACAATTTTGCATCTGAGAGACACTCTTCGCCCAAACGACTGGAAGGTCCGTTTGGATCTTCAGGATGCTTACCTCACGGTTCCCATTCATCCCTCTCAATGGAAGTTCTTCAGTTCCAGTGGGCAGGTGTCAACTACTGTTTCACCTCACTTCCCTTTGGCTTATCATCCGCGCGCTGGTGCTTCACAAAACTCTTAAAACCAGTGGTCGCCTATCTTCGATCTCTTGGCATAAGAAAAATTATTTACCTGGACGATATCCTCCTCATGAATTCCGACAAACAGTCTCTCCTCTCCGACCTTCTCTTGACACAGTCGCTTCTTTTGGATCTGGGATTTCTCATCAATACGGACAAGTCATCTCTGATTCCGTCTCAGAACACGGAATTCTTGGGTTTTCTGGTGAACTCTGCTGCAGCGTCCCTTCGCCTTCCTCTCTCCAAAGTTTCCAAGATCAAAGGGGAAATTCTGTCCGTTCTTCAGTCCTCTCTTTTGTCCCTCCGATCCCTAGCGAGGATTGTCGGTCTCCTCTCCTCCTCCATTCAGGCCATCTTCCCCGGCCCTCTCCATTATCGCACTCTTCAGCGCCTAAAAATTCAACACCTTCGACAAGGCCTCGCTTATTCAGATCTCGTGGCTCTAGATCCCGAGTCCCGCACCGAGCTTCAATGGTGGATAGACCATTTAGATGCGTGGAACGGGCGCACTATCTTCGCCACAGCCCCAGATCTTGTCTTAGAATCCGATGCAAGCCTGTCGGGCTGGGGCGCCCGATGTGGACCAATCTCGACTGAAGGGTCATGGTCCGCCGAGGAGTCCAAGTTGCACATCAACTGTTTAGAGATGCTTGCAGGTTCCTTTGCGATCAAAAGCCTTTCAAAAAACAGGATTCACTGTTCTATCCTCCTTCGTATGGACAATGTTTCTGCGGTCCGCTACATCAACCATCTCGGCGGAACAAGATCCAAACCCTTAGCGGACTTGGCAAAGAGTCTGTGGGAATTCTGTCTTGCCCATCACCTTTCTTTGACAGCAGAGTATCTTCCTGGCGATCTCAACAGCGTGGCGGATTGGCACTCGAGATTTCTTCGAGATTCCAGCGATTGGAAGCTCTGTCCATCCGTCTTCCTTTCCCTTTTTCATCTTTGGGGCCCTTTCTCTATCAATCTTTTTGCATCCCAGCTCAATTCCCAATTGCCCCGTTTCTACAGTTGGCGCCCGGATCCTCTGGCCTTGGTGACAGACGCTTTCCTGCAGGATTGGTCTCGTCATCTGCATTATGCCTTCCCGCCTTTTCTGATGATCAACAGGGTTCTTTCTCAGGTTCGCCGCCAGTCTTCGTCTCTGGTTCTTGTAGCCCCTTTCTGGCAAGCGCAGGTGTGGTTTCCGACTCTTCTCGAGATGGCAGTGGACTTCCCTGTACTTCTTCCCTCCTTCGGGGATCTTCTACTCAATCCCCAGGGCAAACAACACAGTCTCATTCTCGACTCCTCCCTGCAGCTCTCGGCCTGGAAAGTTTCCGGCCTTCCACTTCTGATGTCCTCATTTCACAAGAGGCTTCGATCTTTATCAGCCAGGCCTGGGCTCCTGGAACATCCAAAGCATACAAATCCGCCTGGTCTCTTTGGACAAGCTAGTGTTTGGAAAGGGACCTCGATCCCATTTCAGCCTCTCTGAATTTCATCATTAACTTCCTTGGTTCGCAAGCCAGTGCCGGTAAGGCTTATCGCACTATCAACCTCTATCGTTCAGCCATTTCTCTCTACCATTCCCAAATTGATGGTAAACCGGTTGGTGCTCACCCTCTGATCTGTCGTCTACTGAAAGGTGTTCGTTGTGCGAAACCACCGTTGGCTAAGTATACCTCTTTATGGGATATTACTGTGGTTTTTAAATTGTTTACAAATTGGCCAGACAATGCTGTTCTTTCACTCAAAATGCTATCTGCTAAACTTACCATGTTACTGTGTCTGATTTCCATTAAGAGAGTTTCTGATGTTAAGGCTCTAGATGTTTCTGCTCGCCAATTCTCTCCTACAGGTGTTCTATTTCAAATACGCAGACGTACTAAAACTCATCTGGATTCAGTGTTTTATCCTTATTTTCCAGCTCATCCCAAATTGTGTGTGGGGCAATGTTTAAAAGTGTACAAACAACGAACTGCTGATCTCAGAACACCCTCTCATTTTCAACTCCTTATTTCCTTTCGCAAACCCCATCTTCCTGTCTCTTCTCCTACCCTTGCCCGTTGGGTCCGTTGGGTCATGTCTCTTGCCGGAATTGATGTCTCCGTTTTCGGGGCTCATTCGGCCAGGGGAGCCATGGCTTCTACAGCCTTTTGGTCTGGCTCTCGTTTGGAAGACATTCTGAGATCAGCAGATTGGTCAAATGACAGTATATTTCGCATGTTCTATTGCAAACCTGTTCATACTGTGGCTTCTGATGTTGTTAATATGCTTTAAACAAGCATAATAGGAGCCTCCGGTCTTGCCATAAAATGTAGATTTTTCTAGTATTCATGACGGAAAATCTTAATTTTATTAAAGACACGGAGGCGAGTATTATCCCGCCACAAATTTTTCTAACATTTGTTCTCCCTCCCTACAGCGAATCCAGCCCTGCCACCGGCTTCATCTTAGGAGATCTTCCCTTCGGCTCCTACGGTCCTCACCTCCAAGTTCTCCAACTCCGACGCTCCTGGATCCTCCTCCTGGACTACTGTTTGGTCTTCTTCCTTGGATTCCTCTGATACAAGACTTATGTTCCTGGACTTTGGCTATATCCTTCATTTTATTCATTTTCCCTCTGTTTAATGACTATTCATGATCTGCTCGCCAGCGAAAAGAGGAAGCTGCGCAGTCAGTTTAGGGTCTTATCTAATAGGTCCTCTGTGATTGGTTACTCTGTTCTCGTTTTTTCTCATTCCCATGGCCCAGTTTGTTCCCATGGCCCAGTTGGTTTTCTGGCCCTGTGGGAACTGTAGTTTTTTGCTTATCTTGGCTGCTGTGCAATTAAATGCAAGATTAGAAAGCATAATACTCGCCTCCGTGTCTTTAATAAAATTAAGATTTTCCGTCATGAATACTAGAAAAATCTACATTCTGCAGTTTAGTTCATTGAGACTAATAACTACTGTGAAAACAAAGCAAACCAGATTCAAATTATCCAGCAACATGCAAAGTGGAATACTAAATATGATATTAAGTATTGATTCTAAACATGTGTTATTACAGTCTAGAAGGAAATACATTTGTCATATGTATAACACATACATCAATACGGTTTAATTTTGTATATACATATATAAAAAAAATTACATAGCGTTTTCTTGTTTACAGTTCGGTTCAAATTTCTTCAGTGAGAATGTATTTATGCTAAGCTGTGTTATGAGTACACTGAAAATGGATCATTGTTCTGGCATCACAACTCAATTGTTCCTTCCCTAATTCCGTATCAAATGCTGTCATTACAAATTGCACAAAAGCACATATATTTATGAAAGTTACTGTTAATATGAATAGGTCTCTCTACTGTATCCTGTTCCCTGACTCCTGTAAAACTCTTGATTCTAGCTGGTCTCCAGATATATCTGTTCTATCACTCAGTGCTCCCATCAGCCTACTCCAAGTGCTCTTGATTTTCCGTAGTTACTGCATCATCACTTCTGTGGGACTGCTGCTCAATGAATTTTATTCCTTATTACTGAACCTCCCTGGCCTAAATTAAAATCTTGCTCTTTCTATTAATTTCTAAGCAGACATCACTATTAGGGCAACATTATAATGGTCTTTTTTTATTACTCTCCACCCTGCCCTGGGATACTCTTTGGCTTCAAGCTTCAGGAACTGTGTTTTCAATAAATAAATAATAAACAGTTTTTCAAGACAGGAAACCAACCTTTCATATGACACATGCATTGCCAGTTACACAGGTTTGGACAGTCGCCTTGTTTTATTTATCACTTAGTTCAAGCAGGCCTTATTGTGTGTGAAACTGTGAGCATTCATTGACTCCTGTTACAGTTCTAGACATATTGACTTTTATCACTGTTACAATCTTCCGCTCCACTTTCTTTCATTCTGTCATCTCTATTATGCTCCAAATCTGTCACCACATACATCTACAACAGTACAGTAGATCACTTATGCATGTTAACCATTCTATGGTGTCCAATTCATCTGTTCATTTTCAAGCCCAAATCCATAAAGTCACCTCTGCCTGCTTTGGCAAACTGCGCAAGATTAAAAAGATCTTCCCCTACCTGCCCATGGATTCAAAGAGGACTATCGTGCATGCCCTCATTACCTCCCATCTGGACTACTCTAATGGCTTATATGTGGGAGCTCCAGCTTACCTTATACATCAGTTGCAGATTGTTCAGAATGCTGCTGCCAGGCTGATATGTAACCTTCCCTATCGCCACTCTATCACCCCTCACTTGAAGAGCCTTCACTGGCTCCCGATATCTTCTCAAATTCAGTTTAAAACCCTGGTCCTGTCCTTCGGGGCTCTGAATGAGAAGGGACCAGGATATCCCAGACGTAGGCTGAAGCTAGTCCACTCATCTCGAGCTCTCAGATCCAACCACCTCCGTCTCCTGCTCCCCCCCCTGTTTCCATTGCTCATGAAGAGGAGGTAGAGCTTTTGCGGTGGTCACGGCAAAGCTATGGAACTCCCTTCCACTAAATCTTCGACTGATCGAATCGGAATCTCAGTTCAGGCGCAGCTTGAAGACATGGCTGTTCTTCAGTTACTAGCATTCCTATGGTCTCTGCCGCTGCTGTCCCCAGCGCCGGGACACCCCGGTTGGGGGTAGCCGCGCGCTTAATAATTTTCATAAATAATAATAACAATGTTAATAATTTTATCATTTGATTATTTCCTATTTATGCATATTTTGTCGCCCAGTGCACACTCATCCACATTACTCATGCACCACAGCTTTTGTTTAACAAATAATTAGTGGTGCATACATTATTTCCTTAATTTCAATTAAGGTGAACAAAGAAATATGACTACCTAAAAGAAGTGCTGTAGTAAAGGCTTAAGGACACCCTTTCAAGCTACACTGAGTGGGCCCAATGCACTTCCCATAGCACTGCTGTCCACTCCAATATATCAGCTGAGTGACAGAATAGCACAGTGAAATGCAGCTTGAGTGTCACAGATTTACAAAATGGCTCTTTACGGCCTCTTTGTGCATTTTGCACACATAACAGAAAAACACCTCTAAGCATCCCTTAGGAAGAAAATATCTAGAGGGCAAGCCATTCCACCACACAAGAACATGGGTGAAATGAAGAAATATGTTGGCTTTTGCAACACGTTACCTAGAAATGAGTTAGTAAACCGCAAGCCTATGAGCTGCCCTGAAAGGAAGCTCCCAGAGTTGTCCAAAGTTTCAGATTCTACCGCACCACTTAGAGAACATAGGGGCATATTACCAAGCAATAGCGATAATTATCGCTATTGCTTGGTTAGAGACAAAAATTTACCGCTGAGCTGCGGCGATTTTTATCGCAGATAAACCTTGGTATTACCAAGGTTTATCGTAAATGCGATAAAAATCGGCCACAATGCATGAATATCGCAGAAAAGTCAGCGATATTCATGCATTACCGAGCTAATGCTCTTAGCCATGTTATCCACCTCCCATTGGATAACATGGCTAAGAACTGCTCAGGGCAGGTGTTAGCTTTTGGAGATATTCGCGCTTAGCGCGAATATCTCCAAAAGTTGGTAATAGGAGATAGCAATGTTAGCGACTGTTTCCAGTCGCTAACATCTTGGCACGCCCACTTTGCATGTCATTAGTGATAAATATCACTGACATGCAAAGTGGGGCCCAAGATGGTCGCTATCTCCTACTAGCTGTCGCTAACTGGTGTTAGCAACAGCTAGGTAATAGGGAGATAATTTTATCTCCGCTTTCTTGGCTTTTAAAGCCAAAAAAGCAGAGATAAACCCCCTTGATAATATGCCCCATATTTCTTTGCATCTCCAAATCATTTATGTGTCAATTAGAAATACAGAATGCACCAAAGACAGTTATCTCTGTCACAATGGAATCAGTATTTAAAGTATGCTTTAATGTTATTTTGTGTGTTAATTATTAGGCCATCAAAATCCTTATGTCTGAAAATTAAATACCAGCTGATTATTTGATGGTATATAAGCAGCAAATTAATATTAATCTTTGGGAATCAGATTGGGAATTGAGAAATGAAAGCCCATTGTGTGAACAGGTCTGCTGAACTATGCATGGGGTGCTTATTATTATATCCTAGTTTGCAAAAACATCACTATACCACACATTGCCATGTAGGCTGCCATACTTTGTACCAGGCACCTGGCATGGATTAAAGATAAACACACCAGAATGACTCAGAGTGATATACACAACTCGTGTACACAGACATCCAATACACTACAATATGAAGATCTCATATCCATTTACTTGGATGGTTAGAAACATACAGCAAACGTGTTTGCAAAGGTGAGATGTTACCTCCCCAAATAACACATGCTTTGCCCATGGATTCGGCCAGGGGCTCCATAACTCGCACTGAACCGTATTTATTGCCTTTGCTGGAAACAGGTGGGTCCAACTTCAGTCTCTTGGTCAGGCGGAGCTACATACAACTGCACAGAGGAGCATATTCTGGTGAAGAGCTGAGATATGCCCACGAGTACTGATTCAATGAAAGTAAAACAACCACATTGTCTCATTTTACTTTCACTTTTACAGCAATGATGTCAGCGCACCTGGGGCCGTATTAAGCATTGTGATAGTTTGCGCCCGGCGCACGTTTTTAAAAGGTGCGCCAGGTGCAGACAATCACAGTGGGCCTTATTATATTGTATGCACTGCCCCTAGGGCAGTCACAGACCCGCGCTACCCTGGGGGCAGCACATTCATGTGAAAACTAGGAGCAGCTGCTCCGTGTTGTCACAGTGCAGGCAGCAAAGGCAATAGAGATCCCTTTGCAGGCGGGTGCAGTCATTGACTGCATCCACCTTCAAGGGGATGTTTGGGTGGTCCATGGGACCACTTTACCCCCTTCAGAGTGCAGCTGTCATGTGCCACCTTTTAAATGGTGCACTGTCAGTGAGTCTCCTGAGGGCTTCTTTGATTCTATGCCCGTGTCTGTAATATGACCTGGGCACAGAGTCAAAGCAAATCCGTCATTTGCATAAGGCACGCCCCTATGCAAATGAGGGAACACCCTCTGAAGGTAGCGCTGGCACATTAAGTGTGCCAGCGCAATCAGTATTATGGAAGGGGACGCACAAGCGTCTGAGTCCCCTTCTATAATACCAAAGTGCCCAAGGGGCATGCAAAGCTGGTGCTGCAAAGGCACGTTGCACCCCCCAGGGCAACTTATGTAATATGGACCCATGTGCGCTTACTGTTGTTACAGAAAAAAAAAACACCACTAAGGCTGCCCAGGTAGCTCTTCCTGGGCATCCTGAGGATAACAAAAAATAAAGTATGTCCTGTGGTGCAGAGCACCAGCGGGTCCTTTCAATACCTTTGTATTATCGTATATATGTCATTTTTATACACTGTACATTTATTTGATTTTTTAGGGTTTCCTTTGTGATTTTTTAAAAATATTTTGGTATATGTGTTAATATTATGATTTTTAAAATATTTAATTTAGCATTATTTTATAGGGTTTTATTTTAAATGCCTTCTTCTAATATTATGTATGGAAGGCAATTACAGTATCAGTAGTTGGTTACGAGTGGTACTGATTTACTACTGCTACTTTTCAACAGTGGTAACTTACACTTACAAATTAGACACTACCTTCAGTTTCAGGCAGCATAGACATGTAAGTCAACACTTTAAGTACATTTACACTCATAAATCATGAATAGCCACAAGTGGTACATTTACTAAAAAGTGTAAGAGTAAATTTACATGTGTAACTTACACAATAGTTTAAGTTACTTTGTGAATAGCCTAATAAGTGTAAATACTTTTTTTGTAGAGATATATATTTTTTTAAACATATATTACTTATAAATAGTAAGATTTTTAATTAAACGTAATTTATTTGTAATTATTTTTTGCTTGTTATACTTTTTAATATTTTAAAAGTACTGGTACTAACTATTCGCATGTGTTTTTCAGAATCTTTTGATAATCTATTTTACATTAGTCACATTTTAAATATATTTTGATTAATTTACAAACATTATTAAAGATGTACTATTGTTTGCCATTTGAAGCAAGCGTTATTTATGTCAATTTTTTTTGCCCTTTTCTAGCCAGTTTGATTATGTAGTCTGTCTTCGACATTTTGGGCTGTTTGTGAACATTGAAGTCACAGTTTCCTGTTTCTGTTTTCAGCTTCAGGTAAAAGTAATTTACTATTACTTTCCAAGGGGCTTATTACGATGGGGGGCGGGCCACAATACCGGGAAACAAGACCGCGTGCCATTGTTGCAGCGGTCCCTCCAGTGGCATGAAGATGCACCCACCACACTGGCGTGCACATCTCACATATGTCACATTGCAGTGGGCGGTGCTGCAAGTAGCAGCTGCCGGAATGCGAGAAATGCATGTTGTGCATTTGAATGCACAACATGACAGGCCTGCGCAGTGACTGCCACCTTGTGCATTCAAATGTAGGGGGTACCATAGGTGCCCCCTAAGTGCACCCTCACCCCCCAACACCCATGGGGCCTGCAACGGGCCCCCAATGTACAAACCGCATGCCTTTCCATGGCGGAGTCTCCGCCATGGAAAGACACATCCTGATATGGATGGCAGCGCCTGCAAGGCACGCCACCATATTGCTGGGCTTTTCCACCCGGTAGGCAATCGGATTGCCTACCGGTGGAAAACCGGCAGACGGTCATCCAATCTGCCTGGGTCCCCCCGCCATCGTAATGTGGCGGGGGAAAAGGTAGGTGGGCGGTGACTTTTGGCAGGCGGATCGGTGGCGATCTGCCCGCTATAATATTAGACCCCTAAGTGTTTAGTGTTTGAGAGGAGGTATGAAGAGTTAGCTCGGGTAGTGTTTATTAGTTTTTTTCATTTTAATTTGCTGTTTCATAGTGTAATCTGACTTCCTTAGCTTAGGGTAATGCGGTAGGACTTATTGTGAATTGTCATATTGTTATGTACTTTGTATATGCTTTCTATGATTATATGATTGCTTTTAAAGGGTTTGCACTGAGTTGTGTTTTATTTGTGAACTTTAAATGTTGTTTGGGTGATTTTTTTTGTTAGTGATTAAATTGCTAGTTTTTCTTGATTTTGTAGTTTATTAGTGGGGTGTTTGTTCATTATTGCAAGTTTTTCAGATTTGAGTGAATTCACTGCATTAATTAAGGTATATTGGATAATTTCTTCTGTGCAGTTTATTTCTGCTTATTTGGTACACTTTTCTATTAATATTACTTTTGCAATTTTTGCAGTTGTGCTTTCTTTTCTTAGGATGTCAGCAATTCAATTGTAAATGCTATTTTAATTTATATGTTTTTTTATTGGGCGGGAAATGTTGATTTGTTGATGTTAATTATGTTGTGTTATTATGTATTATTATATGCCTTATGGTATGTTAGGATATGTGTGTAGGTGATGGAGATGTGATTGGCTATTTGAATGACGGTTTTATTGGTTTGCATGTGTGTTTGTAGATATTAATTATTGTAATTTTTCATTATCTGGCAAAGTATTATGTATTGTATATTTAGGTTTTGTTTAAGGTTTTTAAAATGTAAGATCTGTTTTAGTATTATCGCTCAATAAATATTGATAACGTATGTATTTTAGTTATTGGGATGGTTTAAATTGAGTTTGTAAGGAAATGCCTCTTTTTGCAGGATCACCTCCATTTATTTGGACTGATGCTGCTGAATTTGTAACTCTGCAATGGGGCTCTGCTAGCGAGGCCCCATTGCATGTGCTCTGACCCCTAAAACATACTTAAATTGGCTAAATTCCAAATTGCCATATTTAACTTACATATACGTCCTTTATACATTGCGCAAAGCATAGCTAGTCCTGTAAGCTAAATGTCCCTAGTGGACTGCAGCAAATATTTTGCCAACAGTAAAGTGACAATGCTAAACATGACTGCAGGCCTACCATCAGTAAGCTGCCTGTGTAGACTTTAAGTGCCATTTAGACTTGTCAAAATGAACTTTTTGACAGGCCTAAACCTTCCTTTTTAATATGTTTTTCACCCCTAAAATAGGATTGAAATTACCACAGGGTAGGGAGCATGCTATTTAAAAAGTAGGACATAAATGCTTAGGGCCAGATGTAGGTAAATCTTTTTCTTCTGACTCTTAAATACCGACTCATACCGAATCGGTATTTCAGAATCGGAAAATGGGATGTAGATAAAAAATCGGTAAATTTTACCGATTCGGTATCATTCGGAATTTCAAATCGGCACTTAGCGAATCGGTATTTACAGATTCGGTAAATAAGGATTCGGAAATACCCATTCATGCCTATGGTCCTTCTGGCCTATAGGAATGAATGGGCTTTACCAAATCGGTAAATAAGGATTCAGGCGTTCTGAAAAATGACATGTGACCCTGTAAACCAATCAGGAACACCCACCACACCCCACAACGAAGGCACAGAGGAAACAACCAATCAAAATCAAGCACCCCTCCCCAGTACCTGTCAGTGGCCACACCCATGCAGGTGCAGAGCAACTGAACAGTTAGCAGAGCAGGAGGAAACAGAGAGGAGCTGGCTTTACAGAGCTTACCTGTTCATCACAATGAAGTCTCAGGAAGGGCAGAAGGATGCAGGAGAGCGAAGAAGGAAACTAACATTTAGCCCAGCAGAACTGCAGGTGCTTGTGGAAGAAGTGGTAAAGCACCACACCCACATTTTTGGGAAACAGTCTCTGCATGTTGCAGAGTCTGTAAAAAGAAACACATGGCTTGACATCCAGAAAAAGGTCAATGCCATTGGGGTGACGCACAGGGAGATCGACGATCTCAAGAAAAGATGGTACGACCTGTTCATCATCACTAAGAAGAAAATTGCTGCCCAAAGAAAGGAAGCTGGTGTCACAGGTGGGGGGAAAACCCAGCTCCAAGACTAACAGAGCTTGAGGAGCTAGTGGAATCCACCCTGGAGCCAGAGAGCATCCATGGAATTGGGGACATGGATAGCTCTGCCAGAGCTACAAAGAAACAAGGTAAGATGCATGGACAGTAATCCTCACCCATTACCCTGTCCCCCTACCGCACTGTGTGTAAGCATAACACTCCAGAACAGCTTTTACTGATGGCCAGCAATGCATCATGGGGGACGTAGTCATAGGTACATACATGCAATGCATACACCATAGAATCCAGCAAGGCATGCCACGCACAACTTCGAGCTGCTGATGTAGACTAGGCAAATGTGTGATATAAATGCATTTAATTGAGACACACAGGTGAAGGACACCACTGACCCTATGTCCATATCTTTTCACAGGAGAGTCCTCACGCAGTACAGCACCAGAAAGGGAGGAGAGGGCACCAGTACCTAAAAGAAAGGAAAAAGAAAGACAAAGTGCAGGTCACAGCGCTGTTGAAAAAGAGAACACCACATCCCAGCAAGCCACAACACCTAAGCGAGCCACAACACCTCAGCCGCATTCCCCACTATTGTTTGGAACACCTGAGTTGGAACCAGCAGCACTGTCGCCAACACCAACAATACAGTCATCCATGCAGGAAAGAGCAAGGAGGCTTGATGTGCCCCCTCTAAGGATTCTGCAAACCTCAGATGAGGAGGATGAGGAGGGTGAAATGCAGAGTAATCAACCTGTGGCTGACAAGGCCAGGCAGCAGAGTACTGCAGGTGCTGTGCGGGCCAGTGTCCTTGGCAGAAGGGCACGGGAGAGTGGTGAAGGGCAGGAAGGAGAGGGGGTCTTCTGTGGCCCGGAGGCCACCATGGTTAAGGTGCCGCACCTGCAGGCAAAGGCATTGTTGGCAGTGCACAGGCAGGTGCGCAGCATCAATTACAAACTTTCACACATCAACCATGGAATAGGCAACTTTGCTGTGAGCATGGAGGCAATTGCTAAGGGGATGTCAGACATCTCTCCGTACATGGGTGCTCTGTCTGATAAGTTGGACAGAGACCACTTAGAGCGTCGCAGAGAGCGCCAGTGTATGCGGCAGCAGTCTAAGGCCCTGGACCGCTTTGCCACTGCAACGTCACTGCTGTGCCGGCGTTCAATATCAATGCAGGATGCAATAGTGCACTGCTGCACAGACTTATCAAGGGGCATGGGGGGTCACCTCTGCAATGGAGCAGATGCTCACTAACCAGACTGGCACTGCTGGTGACACAGGTGTGGATAAAACAGAAGGGTCCACCAGCAGGATTGGCTCCAGTACACCTGTGCCTGAGATGCGTAGGAGCCTCAGGCGCAACATTTCAGACCCAGCCACCACCCAAAGTGTGGATACACAGCCTTGTGCATCCCGCACTGTAGTGCGTGGCCGAAAACGTTAAATATTGCCCACACCCCACAGGACTGGTCATAGTGAGGGTAACTGTGAGCATGCAGTCATGGACACAGACAATGTTGGACAATGACTTTTGAACATTTGCATAATGTAGTGATAATTAAACTACATACTTCACCTGTCTGTGTCTCATTCAATACCTAGAAATATCGACGAGTGATCTCTGCCCGTCTCAATCTACCATCAGTTGCTGCTGCTCCTGTTGCTTGGGGCTCTGCTGTTGCGTGTTTATCTAGGTTCCTGATCGATACTGTGACCTTATGCCCCTATTCGGCTATAAATCCATTTATTCCCTATATTGGCATAACCGTTCAAGTGCGATATTCAGAAAGTCATCTCTGGCCTCACACAAACAGAGCCACATTCCAGAATAGTTCTCTGCCACTTCCTTTGCAACCAATTAGTGCAATGACAGAGCAGAAGTCACTATCTGATATTCCTAGATTAACACTCCGAGTTCTTCAACAAGATAAAAACTCAGCAAACCTGGAAATCCCCGCTTGCTGTGTTTTGATTAGTAATGGAACTCTAATGAGCAACTGATAGCTATCACTTCCTAGTGACATCTTTAATTGACGTCTTATGTCCAGCAAACTTGCGTCAAACCAGGCACCTGTCAGGTATAAATACTACCAACGTTGCCTTAAGCAATTGCTGGTGTCCCATTGCTGTTGTATGCTGTATGCAGTACGCTGATGCTGCTGCTGTCCCTTTGTTGGTGAAGCTATTGATACCATTATCGCTGCTAAAGCGCGAACGATGGTGTGGTGAGCTTAGGAGCTGAACAGCCGTCCCTCTGCGAAGAGCCCAGCAGATGCCAAGCTGCCCGCGGACGCTGTCCCCCCTCCTCCTCTCGACGCGCTGAACAGAGTTCCAGCGTTTCCAGTCTGCCCTCGCGGGTGACTGGGATACCGAGTTCCCCCTGAAAGAAATACCAGACTTCCATCATTCTATTCAGAGGTATGGTGTTGACTAAACCCTTAGATGAGAATTCTTGAAGCAAACCTTGGCAAAACCAACTTAACTTAAAGCTACTTACTTACTCCCCTTCCACGTGTTAGGCTTAGGTCAGGCACACTGGGGTAGGCGTAGTTAGAAGCACCAGTTGAGTATTTTAGCCTAATGTATATATGACTGTATATATGTTTTATTACTCTTAAACCATTGTATGGCTAAGAAACCATATCAATGCTTTTACAGTATTATTTCGCAATACTTATCTTACTGTACGTACTTTTTATAATAACAAGTCTTGCAATTGTGGCAATACATTTCTCTTGTACGAGAAGAAAGACTGTTCAATAAATGTTAACCCTTTATTGACAAACGCCCGTCTCTCTATTCTCTACATCTCGTAAAAGTAAACTGCACTAACCTGACTGAGTGAAATACCTGTCTATTGTTTCACACGACCCTAGAGATTGACTCTTAATCTGAGGAGCAAAGTTGTCATGTTGCACGGTTGTTGGAAAGCTGAATCCCTTCTTGTCTGTGCCAGGGAAGCTGATCACTTCCTATGCAGAGAAGAAAGTTTCCAGTGACCTCTGAGCTAGTTGGTAACACACCCAATTAAGTTTAGCATAGTCAGTGGAGGCCTGGAAGATCCGCACTTCTACGTCGATACTACTGTTTATGTTATTCCAATGCGCAGGGCCTAGTGGGAAACTAGGAACTACACTACACTGCCTGTTCTTGGTCATCATCAATGTCCTCGTGATGTGTTACCTCCACCTCTGTGCCTTCTTTGGTGGCAAGATGGTGCAACATGGCACAGGTCGCTATTATCTTGCAACACAGGATGTGGGTGTATTGCCGTGCACCTCCACTCTTGTGGAGGCAGCAAAATCTGCTCTTGACGAGTTCAAATGTGCGCTCCACTACGTTGCGAGTAGACCTTTTAGTCACATTATAACGCCTCTCACTCCTGGTAGTTGGATTGAGGTAGGGTGTGAGCACGAAGGAAAGCAGAGCATATGCACTATCGCCTAGGTGGTAAAGAGAGGGCCATTAGTTACATCCGCATGACACATACATCTGCTATGACTATCAGGGTGTATCACAGTTGTTTACCTAGCAGATATCCGTCCCCAAACTCTCCAGCAACAAGCCTTGTGTATATCCCACTATTCTGGAAAATGTAGGAGTTCTATGGTGCTACCAGGAAATTTGGCCACTATGTCTGTGGTGATGTTGCCAGCATTGCATATCACCTGCACATTGATGGAGTGCGTTGACTTACGGTTTCTATAGATGTGTTCAGTGGCTGCAGGTGGACAGAGTGGAATGTGGGTGCCATCTATGCAGCCTATCACGTGAGGGAAGTGTGCCAGTTCATAGAACTCAGTTTTAGTTTTTGCAAGTTCCACAGGTGTGTCATGGAACCGGATGTAATGTTCCATTCTCTGCGTCATGGCCTCCAGGAACTTACGGAAAAAATGTGACAGGCAGCTCTGGGACATACCACCAACTGCAGCAATCACACTCTGGTAGCTCCCAGAGGCAAGCAGGTGTAGGCTCCACAGCACCTGCACATGGGGGTGGGATGGCGTGGGCCCTGGGTGTTGGGTGATCCAGGTATGGGTGGAGGTCCCTAATCAGGTCCAGGATGGTTCCGGTGTGTAGCCTGTACCTCTGCAGTATCTCTGGCTCAGTCAGTTGGTATAGGGTGATCCTGTGCCTGTAGACCTGCTCCTCCCTTTTCCAAACCCTCTCTCCTGCTGCCTGTAGCCGTAGCCGCCTCGCAATCATGTAGAATGCTATTCTTGCCAAACTGTTGCATTTTGGGCCCTTTTTTATAGCCTGCACCTGGTTACCACTGCTTTCAATCCATGGTAAATACGGACTCTTAAATACCGAATTTCATGGAATTCGGTATTTTTTGCCTTTCCTACATCTCGATGGGCCATTTTTACCATTTCTTATTTACCAATTCGGTAATAAAGAACTCGGTAAATAAGGATTCGGAAAATACCGATTCAGAATAATATCGACTCCTATTTACCGATTTGGGTACTTTTTGACACCTACATCTCAAATTCGGAATACCGGTCGGTAACAGTCAAAATTACCGATTTTCGGCCGTTACCGACCGGTATTTGAACACCTACACCTGGCCCTTAATATTTTACATGCCCTGGCAGAACAAACACCCAAAGTAATTTTTCACAATGTCAAAATTGGCTCTCTCATAGGCTAACCCCTGTTTACGCTATAATATTTAATAACTGCTACATTCATTTTGAGAATAGCCCGAAAGTTGGTTCAAGGGCTAATTTTAATAGTAATTTAAAATTAAATTTAATAGAAAATTCAGATGTTATATTACTATGAAGTAACAGACATTTTAAAGTAGTTATCTGTTTCTGCCCAAAACCAAAAGGCTTTCCTTGCAGTGTCCTGTTGTCATCAGCCCGATGGCTCCCCTGAAGTGAGATATGGATTTCTCCCAGACTGTGGGATTTGGGTGTGGGGAGGTGTTTATCTTCTATGAGCCAGATGGCCGGGCTGTGCCCAGTCCCTTCCTGACCTTCAAAGGATGCCTGCCCTATCACTGAGAAATGCAGCTCACACCTGGGACTGCCTCTCTTTTGTCCTTCTAGTCAGTCTGGCTCCAAACTTAGTGCGAGAGCTGCCTAGAACTAGTTTGGGTGTGGACAAAATATTGTCCTTCATCCACAAGCTGGCACTGGCATAAACGTTGTTACACCTGGGTACCTTCTTGAGAACACTACTGGACCTGTGGAGGGCAGATGTAGAACAGCATCTTCTGTTGACATCTATGAGGAGACCCCTAATGGTCTTGTCCTGCTCCCACTTAGGATGAAGAAGTGGAATCCCAAGAGTTAGGTGGATGACAATCCTGCTAAGCTACAAGGACACAAAAGCCGTAAGAAGTCCAACTTCCAGGACAATCCCAGCCAACCCATTTTCACTGGAACTGCGCTGGACCCTGATGATGGCTTCTGTGGATTGAGTAGTGACCCCCAAGTGCTGTTTCTGAGGTCATGGAACCATTGGCTGATATCAGAGTATACTGCTCCTGCCTTACCCAAAAAGTGGAGATGTTTTGGCAACGTTTCCTCAAGAGAACCGACGTAGGTCTGAGACCTACCTGCCCACTGATCTGTAAAGGGAGCTTCACCTTTGGGACTGGACTTCCCACATCTCCCCCCACATTCTTCCCCAGGACAGTCATCAAAGTTGCATCTGACGACATCGAACTCCAGTCTGCAGTACTCTAAAGGAATCTCATTCTTCAGAGAAGCATCAATGACTAAATTAATGCCGACAAACACCTGATCATCGTCAAGGCCATTTTTTGTGCGAATCATGAACCTCCCACGATGTGAGATCTCACGTTCATCAAAGACCACATCATGTCCCCATCCTCCTGCAACCCATTATTGGTGAGCCCTGCTTCAGTTTCAGCCTGTTGCCTTTATCACAGACAGTCTTATCGATGGCCCCTCGACATTCAAAGACTGTTTTGAAATAAAAAGGTAACTTTTTGACCGATGCTAATCCAGTCCCTGTTTGCAACCAACAATTAATCGGATTTGGCTCTAACTTGTGACCTTGCCATGGTCTAGAGCAACTAGTTGGAGCTTTGCAATTTTTGGTGCTATTTTTATTTTAAAATTAAATTCATATCTCTGGTTCCCCTAACTGGATTTTTGTCCTTTTGTTGTTGTGCTTTGTTTTTGACTGTTTGTACATCTTAAATACCTTTCGCATTTCATTACGTTTAAGCCTGTATGCTCTGTGCCATAGCTATTAGGGGTTGAGCTCAGGTTTAAATACTGAAACCCTATTGGACTCGACTAATAATTCACCATCTCACAGAGTTGTTGTTTAGTATGGTTGTTTTAAAGTAGGCTTCATACTATTGACTCTAGACATGGTAGGCCTTAGTTGTTAGCAAACAGATAGCATGCTAAGATTTCATTAACCTAATTTGTTTAGATATTGTTGGCTTGGTTTAGGTCAGAAATTGCTCCATTCCTCGTTCCTGGTACCTTTGTTCTTTGAGTTAATTTTCAAATTTGGTATGGTCTTGGTTGCCTCTTTAAAATGTTCCTTAGAAGGAATTGTGCCACCATTCTACTACATTGCTGGTCTTTGTTTCTTGTGGCATAGTGCTGTTGTAGACACTTCACCATGGTATATGATATTTAGCTTTGCGTTTATGTCCTGATCAGTGTAGATGACTAGCATGGGTATCTTAAAAGTAATCCATTAACCGCTTAGCTGTGGTGCTGTGGTTTTATTGAGTGTGCGGGGCCGCGTCGGCCAATGGACATGCACAGCACTACGGAGTTAGTGCCCGATACGGCTGTTGGCCGACGGGCGCATTGAAAGGGTTAATGGGGATAATTTTGTTTCATGGTTTTGATAAAATAGGGATTCAATTTAAAAGCAGAAAGTTCAGTCACTTTTGCTACAAGGAAGAATGATTAGTTATACATTTTGTAATGTTATGTGTGAATTCTAGGTCAGTTGCATACTTTTAACTCAGTGTGAAACATGTTTCACTTACTTGGCTGCTGGCTGATGCATGGATGCTCATAGGCTCCCAGACTCTCCTAAGCCAGTCACTATGATGCTGTCACCAGCATGACAGCGGCATTGTGATTGGTCTGAGTGGCCTGGTTCGACACTCAGACAGGTAGGTGGAGCCTGTGCATGTTCTCGACCAAGGCTGTGCAATACAACCATGTGGAGAACACTCTAAGTGCACATGTCTGTTTGGCCTGCCCAAGACAGTCGGCCAAACTGTAATGCGGACTGAAGTGCACCAGCCACTCTCACCCCTGCTGGTTGTGATGACCCCATAAAACTGCCTCAGTAAGGAAAAATAAAATGATAAACACATTGTGTTACTATCATTTTATTTTTCCTTTTTCCACTGCTCAAAGAGCAGTGGGGTGGCAGTCCTACCCCTGTCCCCCCTCCCCACTGTGCCTCAGTGAAAGATTTGTGAGTTTTTTTTATCATGCATCTAGAAACAGAATTGTTGCAAGCAGCAACATTAATTCACAATCCAAAGCTTGAGGGTTATTTATAAAAAATCTAGCAACTGCTTGTATCCCAACATAGAACAATTGTTCCAAAGCACAGTAAGGTCCACTACACTGTAGTAACTGCTTCCTGCAACTAATACTGTTTTTCAGTTATGTCGAATTGATTAGTATTTTGGGTGAGTTCATGCCTTTTATCTGGAGCATGATTATGTATTAGTAGGCTGTGCAGTACCAGACGAAAAAGGAATTCTGATCTGATTTTGCTTCAGAACGGTCTCTTCAGCTCATGTCTGCTGTCTAGAAGTCATCTAAGAGTGCAAGAGATCAGAAGTGAGCTAATCGCAATGTTTGGGAGCTGTCAGACCTCCCCCAAAATCATTAAAATGTCAAAGCTATTTGCTTCACAATATCCTCTTTAGCATGAACAGAAAGCCACATCTGATATTTGGGGGACCAAAAATCATCTTGGGGTATGGAAGTAAGCAAGCAGGAGCCGCATACCATGAGCTGAGCTACCAGTTTCTGCACAAAAAACTAAATTAATAAATAGCAACAAAAAAAACACACAAATAAACAAATTTAAGGAAACTTTGGCTCAAGAGAAATTGCACAGAAGTGCACTAGTTCACATTGGGGATATACACATTTGCAAAGGAAAAATGCTGTCAATCACAATGAACACCGTCGATGGCTAAAGTGACCCCTCTTCCTGAGCCATTTCCGGCCCTGGAACCCCATTCCTCGTGGCCAAATGTATATTTTAAAGGAAGGGGGCTGCGAGGTCCGCCTCCCCGAGCCTTTAAAAGACCCCAGGACCCAATGCCCGAGGACTGCTGCTTACCTGAAAGGGGAAGGGGCTGCATGGCCCCCCTCAGTGAGTGGGTGTGTGAGTACTTGTAGGAGTCTTTGAATGGGTTTGTGAGTAATTGTGTGGGGGTGGGTGTATGTGAAGTTGTAAAGGTGTGTGAATGGGGACGTGAATGGTTCTGTGGATGATGCCATCACTGATGTCAGCAGTGATGTCATCTGAGATGTCATGAGTGATGTCACTGACCCTGTCATGAGTGATGTAATATGTGAGGTCATAAGCAGTGCATTGCGGGGGTGTAAGGTATAGTTAGCTCAGTTAACTATAACTGTTAAATTTCACTGGTTTTGTACATGTGACATGTGAGCCTATATATAATGTTCCTGTAGTCTTTGGTTTTTCCAGTTAATTTTAAAGGTTTTTAATTTCTATTTCCTAACTGTAACATCCCTGTCAGCTTTGTTTTTTTAGTGAATTTCTAAGGTTTTTGAAAAATTCTGTGCCCTACCTGTAACATTTGAAAATAAGTGTGTAAGTGAGTGCAAGAGCGCCTCAGTGGGAGCTTTACTGAGTGTGTGAGTGGGTGTGAGTGTGTCTGAGTGGGTCTTGGACTACGTGTATAAGTGTCTCAATGGGTGTGTGAGTGGGTGCATCACTGTCTAAGTGATTCTCTGACTGTTTGAGTAGATGTCTAAGTGAGTGCATGAGTGTCTGATTGGGTCAGTGACTGGGTGCATGAGGTTTTGAGTAGAATTGACACTTGAAATAGACCTATAACATGCCAAGTAAAGTTTGCAGTGAGAGAGCACAGACAGGGTCTGCACTAGTAGCTAGTATACTATTTCTGCACATGGTTGAGAAGGTTGTGTCAGTACTTGCCTACATATCTGAGACAGTGTAGAAGTACACCTCTATCAGGGCTGTGAGATGTTTAAATAAATGTGCTGATATGTAACTGCCTGCTATAATACCATTATGGCTTTCTAAATGTGTATATAAGTGGCTGTAGAAATATAGTATATATATACATATACATATACATATACGTAGTTATAGTTAGGACCTTTTTTCCATAGGAAATCTGCAACATATTCCCACTAAATTTGGCGCTGGTTGACGAATCTTCGTAACATTTTCAAAACTTTTGGCCAGCTCTGGTGCGCTCCTCTCCTGAAAGTTTCAGGCTGATTCGTCAAGCGGGGCCGAGAAAAAAGGAGGGTCCCAAAACGTGTTTTCCCCATGCAATTATCCATAGGAATCTTTAGTCGCAGCTACAGCCCGAACTGCTGAATGGAATTACACCAAATTTAGCAAAGAGGTAGTCCTTGGTTTAGACTCGTGCCTTTATGTTAAATGGTGTACATCTGTTCAGTAGTTTTTTAAATATTAAAGCAAAAAAATATATATATCTATATATCTGGGCGGAGCCTAAACACTCATCTCATCGTGAGATCTTATTGGCTGTCAGCACTTCATCCAAGAAGAGTTGGCAGCCATCTTGGGACCAATATACATGATAGCACCTCATTAAAAAGTATTGCACATAATAGAAGATTTTAAGACTGTAGTTACATTATAAATCATTTGTTGATGGTACCATACTCATTTTAGGAATTGTGGTGTGTTCTAAGGTGATTTTACCATGTGAAAAAGCCTTTTGATGGGATATCATGAATCATGTTTGAGAGAAAACTATTTTCTCATGCTTTTCCCACAGAGGTTTGGAAGGTGGCCTACAAGCTAAACTGAGAGCATATTTTCTGTAAATTCACATTATCTTTCTCAGTCATGTGAGAATGAAGTCTGACAATCCCAGTAAAACATGTACATCCAACAAGGGCAGAGGCTGTCAGTTGATTCTTCTGTGTTCTACTGCAGCTTCCCAGAGTGTTCTAAAGAACAACTAGAGTGCTAACAGCCTTACTTATGACACAAGTATAGCACACCTGAAGCCATCTTGTTTGGAATGAAGTGATAACACTTAAAACATTTAAGCAATAGGTTTCACCCTCTTTTAAGTTAAAGCAATTCTGTTTGTAATTCAGTTTGTAATTAGGTGGCTTTTTAGCTTGTATTAGTGTTTTTCAAACGTTCATGTACATAACATGCATATGTATGCATATACATATATGTATATGTATGCATTTATATTTGTATTTATATAGATATGCATATTATATATATGTTTATATATGTATGTAGATAAAAATACACATACATATATATAAATGCATATATATGCATATACATATATGTATATGTATGCATTTATATTTGTAATTATATAGATATGCATATTATATATATGTTTATATATGTATGTATATAAAAATACACATACATATATATAAATGCATATATATGCATATATATATATATATATATATATATATATATATATATATATATATATATATATATATATATATATATATATATATATATATATATATATATATATATATATATATATATATATATGCATATGTGTGCATGGAGAGAGAGGTAGAGAGGCTAGAGGTGTAGAGGTAGAGGTGTAGAGTTAGAGAAGTAGAGGTAGAGAGGTAGAGGTAGAGAGGTAGAGAGTAGTAGAGAGAGAGGTAGAGAGTAGAGAGTGAGTAATAGAGAGTAGAGAGTGAGTAGTAGAGAGTAGCAGAGAGAGTGAGTAGTAGAAAGTAGTAGACTGAGTAGGAGAGAGTGAGTAGTAGAAAGTAGTAGAGAGTCAGTACTAGAGAGTAGTGGAGAGTGAGTAGTAGAGTGTGAGTAGTAGAGAGTGAGTAGTAGAGAGTGAGTAGTAGAGAGTTAGTAGCAGAAAGAGGGTAGTAGAGAGTAGTAGCGAGTGAGTAGTAGAGTGAGTGGTAGAGAGAGAGTAGTAGAAAGTGAGTAGTAGAGAGAAGTAGAGAGTAAGTAGTAGAGAGTAGTAGAAAGTAAGCAACAGTGAGTAGTAGAGAGAGAGAGTAGTAGAGAGAGGTAGAGTAGTAGAGAGTGAGTAGTAGAGTATAGTGGAGTAGTAGAGAGTGAGTAGTAGGGAGTAGTAGGGAATGAGTAGCAGAGTGATTAGTAGAGAGTAGTAGAGAGTGAGTAGTAGAGTGAGTAGTAGAGAGAAAGTAGTGGAGAATGAATACTAGAGTAGAAGAGAGTGAGTAGTAAAGAGAGAGTAGTAGAGAGGAGTAGTAGAGAGTGAGTACTAGAGAGTGAGTAGTAGAGAGACTAGTATAGAGTAGTATAGTAGTAGAGAGTGTGTCATAGAGAGTGAGTAGTAGAGAGAGTAGTAGAGTAGTAAAGAGTGAGTAGTAGAGAGTACTAGAAAGCGAGTAGTAGAGAGTGAGTAGTGGAGAGTGAGTAGTAGAGAGCAGTAGAGAGTGTGTAGTAGAGAGTGACTAGTAGAGAGTGAGTAGTAGAGAATGAATAGTAGACAGTGAGTAGTAGACAGAGAGTAGTAATCAGTAAGTAGTAGAAAATAGTAGAGTGAGTAGTAGAGAGTGAGTAGTAGAGAGTGAGTAGGAGAGAGAGAGTAGTAGAGAGTAAGTAGTAGAGTGAGTAGTAGAGAGCAAGTGGTAAAGAGTAGTAGAATGAGCAGTAGAGAGTAGTCTATAGTAAATAGTAGAGAGTGAGTAGTAGAGAGAAGTAGTAGAGAGTAGTAGAGTGAGTAGTAGAGAGAGAGTAGTAGAGAGTTAGTAGTAGAGGGTAGTAGAGAGTGGGTATTAGAGAGTGAGTAGAAGAGAGTAGTAGAGTAGAGGAGGGCGAGTAGTAGAGAGTAGTAGAGAGTGAGTAGTAGAGAGTGAGAAGTAAAGAGAGAGTGGGTAGTAGAGTAGTAGAGTAGTCAGTCAGTGTAAGTCAATCAGTTCAATCAGTTCATCAGGAATCCTTGTCACGCCACGGACCTCCGCATCACCTAAATCCAGCCTGCTGAGCCGCTGCTGCTCGCCGGACCCGCTGCGCGGGTCCCGCTTCGCGGACTCAGGCGGCTGTGGGACACTTGCTAGGGGCTTCGTGTGGACACCGGCAGGGCAGCGAGGGTAGAGCGGGTGGACTCAAACTCCCAGGAGTCCCCGCGCGCCCGTTGTCAGCTGGGCTCCTCTCCCTGCCGGCCCCGCCTCCAACATAACACCACTTAAGCGCCTCCAGCCCACACAGGAGTGGAAAACTTCATCAGGAATCCTTGTCACGCCACAGACCTCCGCATCACCTAAATCCAGCCTGCTGAGCCGCTGCTGCTCGCCGGACCCGCTGCGCGGGTCCCGCTTCGCGGACTCAGGCGGCTGTGGGACACTTGCTAGGGGCTTCGTGTGGACACCGGCAGGGCTGCGAGGGTAGAGCGGGTGGACTCAAACTCCCAGGAGTCCCCGCGCGCCCATTGTCAGCTGGGCTCCTCTCCCTGCCGGCCCCGCCTCCAACATAACACCACTTAAGCGCCTCCAGCCCACACAGGAGTGGAAAACTTCATCAGGAATCCTTGTCATGCCACGGACCTCCGCATCACCTAAATCCAGCCTGCTGAGCCGCTGCTGCTCGCCGGACCCGCTGCGCGGGTCCCGCTTCGCGGACTCAGGCGGCTGTGGGACACTTGCTAGGGGCTTCGTGTGGACACCGGCAGGGCTGCAAGGGTAGAGCGGGTGGGCTCAAACTCCCAGGAGTCCCCGCGCGCCCGTTGTCAGCTGGGCTCCTCTCCCTGCCGGCCCCGCCTCCAACATAACACCACTTAAGCGCCTCCAGCCCACACAGGAGTGGAAAACTTCATCAGGAATCCTTGTCACGCCACGGACCTCCGCATCACCTAAATCCAGCCTGCTGAGCCGCTGCTGCTCGCCGGACCCGCTGCGCGGGTCCCGCTTCGCGGACTCAGGCGGCTGTGGGACACTTGCTAGGGGCTTCGTGTGGACACCGGCAGGGCTGCGAGGGTAGAGCGGGTGGACTCAAACTCCCAGAAGTCCCCGCGAGCCCGTTGTCAGCTGGGCTCCTCTCCCTGCCGGCCCAGCCTCCAACATAACACCACTTAAGCGCCTCCAGCCCACACAGGAGTGGAAAACTTCATCAGGAATCCTTGTCACGCCACGGACCTCCGCATCACCTAAATCCAGCCTGCTGAGCCGCTGCTGCTCGCCGGACCCGCTGCGCGGATCCCGCTTCGCGGACTCAGGCGGCTGTGGGACACTTGCTAGGGGCTTCGTGTGGACACCGGCAGGGCTGCGAGGGTAGAGCAGGTGGACTCAAACTCCCAGGAGTCCCCGCGCGCCCGCTGTCAGCTGGGCTCCTCTCCCTGCCGGCCACGCCCCCTAGGCCACCCTTGTGATTCTTTAAGAGGAGCAGTCTTTCCTGCTGCGTGGGAGCGCGCGGGAGGGCGCCGGGAGAAGCCCGGGACAAGGGCGGGACCGTTTGAGGCCGTTCGAGGACTAAGAGGACTGGCCTGGCCCCCCCCCTTGGTTCTTTCCATCGTTATCGTGCCTGGACCTTGAGTTTAGTGAGTACCATATAGAAATCATAACCTTTATACATTATGTGTACTCGGGGGAGTCGCAGTAAGACTGCGCTGGGTTTAACTAAGCCAAAAGGTACCTTGGACGATTTCCTTGTAAAAACAAATTTGGCAATAGATGCCGAAATCACAAAAATGCAGAAGAGGGTTTCAATCGAGTTAGACGCTGCGCGCAGGCTCTCCCAAACATTTGCAAATTCTAAAAAATCTTCCCTGGGAAACATAGCGTCTGCTGCATCTCCCCAACAGGCTGCACGTCCCCCCCCTTTGTTGATTCTCGCCGATGTTCATCACTCCCCCCCTTCTTCCTCTCCACCACCATTAGATTCTTCCTTTATCTTCTCACCCATGACCTCCAAACCTAGTGAGGGCCAACCGCCTACTGAACAGGGAAACCCTACCACTTTGCCGGACACAACTGCCCCTTCCTTTTCTGTAGCAAAAACTACAAACCCAGGTCGCCAAGGTCCGAAAAAGAAAAACAATGCAAAATCTGCTTATGCTCGTAAGAAAGCCAAAATTGCAAGGCAGCAGTTTTTCAATCATAGAAGAACTCTACCCAACACAGGGGATTCTAAACAAACATCACCTCCAGCTACCCAGCCAACAGGGGGTAATAGCAATCTCACTTATTTTAATACCACTACTGCCCCTGCTGTAGAGAATCCTACCATCCTTGTTGAGAACTTAACAATGGGAGGGCAAAATGAGTCAGGGAGGGACATGGATAAAGCGGGTGATGATGAAGATTTTCTCCAAACAGTCTGGGTCACCTTAAAACAACTATTGACACCCTTCGAACTCAGACTGTCACGTATTGAGAATCACCTTCTTGAAATGGATAAAACCTTAGTATCCCTTGCCACGCTTAGCCTAAAACAGCTGGAAGCAACACATCCCCATATTACTGAGGGTCCCCCCCAGGTTAGTAACGTTGGCATTCAACCCGCTCCAGTCTCTAACACTGGCATCAAAGCGGCTTCAGCGTCTAAGGAGGCCCCCCCGTCCCTTTAATCTTGCCCTCACCTTTACCCCCCCCCATTACCCAAACCTACTCCAATTCCCAAACCCAGGACAATTGCAAATGTCGCTGTCAATCCACCAAAAATAGAGAAAAAACCGCCCAAAAAACATGTCCAGCCCAAATCTTCTTCTAGAGCTGACCAGAAGGCGAGCAACCCTATCACTCCTCTCTTAGAGCGCATACCTAACTCACATCAAAACCACCAGAACTTTCGCGGAGGCTATATTGATCTCCCCCCTGAGGCTGGGCCCTACGTTGTTATCTTGGCTGGGGTACCTCCGCTTGACCCTGACATTGTGGAAACCCAGTGGTCCTTAAAGAACAAAGTGATCTACTGGTTAAATGTCAACAGGCAGCTCCCTCACACCAACAGGAGTAGGGTCTTAATGGTCAGGAGAGTCCCATGGGTGGGCCGTACTTACAAATCGATACCAGGAGACTGCATCGTGGTGTCATTTGCAGACCCTCATACAGCCCATCTCATCACCACATGGGACCCATACGCGACTGAACAAGCCATTGTCACTAAACCCCTTACCTTTTTTTACCCTCCAAAACAGGTAGTAGAGCGTCCTGGGGCCTGGACCATAGCCCACAATCATAGATGGAAGGGGCAGGGGCAGGGATGGCAACCCACCAACAATTGGTGGGAAGGAGCACCCACTATGAATAGGTTTGGATGCCTAGATCAGGTGGATTGACTGGGAACCGTCGATCCCGCACCCCGGCCAAGTGACCAAAATCACGCAATGATTGCCAGTAGTAGTGATACTTCACCACTCATTGTTAACAACTCGACCCATTTGGCGGTGGAACAACCCTGCCCTGTCCAGCACCCCCTCCCACTGCGAGCCACACAACACCTAGATAGGGTACATTTCCAAGTCCCGGTAGACGTAACGGAGAACGTGGGCCAAACACATCAGGAAGTTAGCGAACTAAAGCACTCACTATTATCCTGGAATGTAGCAGGTCTAGGCAATAAGATCATGCATACACCTTGGCTGGAGACCGTGCAGAAACATGGTATACTCTGCCTCCAAGAAACTTGGCTTGCAGAGGAAAGGCATATTATGGGGTATCGAACATTCCATTCACCCGCTGCTCCCTCTCCCCAGGGTCGCAATAAAGGGGGTCTGTGCATATACATTTCGAATGTAGGGGATATAAAGGTATACAACTTCTACTCTGACCAATATTTCCAAATCCTTTCTTTTAAATGGGGCACCACACAAAAGGTTATACTGGTGAACTTCTATAACAATATGCCAGTAAATGAAATGGAACTCATTTTGAATAAAATGTCAAACCACATCCATAAAGTGAGAGATCAAAACACGGGAGACCATACAGTTCTCTGGGTGGGAGACTTCAATTGTGCCATCTGCCCATTTTCTGAGTTAGGTTTGTGCGGCCTTGCAGATCGTGAGGAGGATGGCCCTTTCCACTTCTCACACACCAATCTGGGGTCTCTCCTTAACAGTATTATATTTTCTTTTGATCTCACCTTCATTAATCAGGCATGCTCTCCCCCAGTTCCCTTTGCCCCAACATATAATGGAAGAGGCTGTGAAACCACAATTGACTTTGCACTGATATCCCCCACTAAACCCAATTTTATAACTTTTTGGGAGGTAGGGGATGACCCAATGAGTGACCATTACCCTATTACCTTTGGGGTCAGGCTCCCAGTGGAGAAAGCAAAGGAATCTAGCGGCCCACTTTATCCACTAGAGGTCACCTTAACAAAGATAAATGGCTATGTGTTAAAGTGGGAAAATTGAACCCCACAATCTTCTTTCACAACCTTATATCATCCTGTTTTGCAGAAATATTTGTCTGTTTAGAAGAAGATATTGATCCTAAGGCGATTATGGCAGCTTTCGCTAATATTCAGCAGTACATAAAAGATGTTTTAGCCAAGAGCCACAAAAAGAATGGGAAACACGCATCCGGGTGGTTTGACTCTAGGTGCACAGCTGCTCTAAAGAATTTGAAGAAAGCTTTAAACGCCATTCCGAAAAATAGGGTTCAAATTTCCCAGGCCAGACGAGAGTATAAGAGAGAAATCATTCGCCGGAAAGCAACTATGAAAAGGGAGGCCTGGGAAGCTTTGGGAGAAGCTGCCAGGAACAAGGACACTAACCTCTTCTGGAAAGTGATAAGATCAGTATACAACACAAAAGACACTGACAATTGCATAGATGTAGCAATCACGGCAGAGCTCTGGGTAGAACACTATGGCAAACTCTACACCAACACCCAGGGGGACAACCAGAATCAACAAAAGGCACTCTTATCCTTGAATAAATTTACGCAGGACTATCAGTTAAGTGATCCCCCAGTTTCCCCATACCCAATCGACTTGGTCTTTACCACCCTAGAAGTTGAAAATGCGATCAGGGAAAGCCCTTCAGGGAAAGCCCCTGGCCCGGACCACACACCAGTGGATGTCTATAAAACAAATCTGGAATTTTGGGCTCCCCTCTTAACTAACGTTTTAAATATGGGAAACAAATGCGGCTTAATTAACACCTGGTCAGACGCTATTGTGGTGCCCATCTTTAAAAAGGGAAGTAGGGACGATCCTGCTTGCTACCGTCCTATATCGTTATTGGACGGCCTCATGAAAATCGCAGGAAGGATCGTCCTTAAGAGAATTCAGCACTGGGAGACAGAAAAAAAGGTCATCTCGGAACTCCAATATGGCTTCCGAAAGGGATTGGGTACCCAGGAACAATGTTTAAACCTGTCCTTATTGATGTCCAAATATACTGAGGCCAAAAAAGGGGACCTGTTTGTTACATTTGTTGACCTTGGCTCAGCATTTGATTGTGTGGATCATCTGCAGCTCTGGTCAACATTGGAGCTTATTGGGGTGGATCCTACCATCGTGGTATTTATAAAAGAACTGTACAGAGATGCCGGTGCCAGAGTGAGGTTCGGGACCCAGGGGCAATGTACTCAGAAGTTTGCCATAAATAGAGGGTTAGGCAAGGCTGCATACTTGCGCCCCTTCTATTTAGCTTTTATATCAACTCTATTGTAGAGCATTTAACAAATCTGCCAAGTGACTATCCAGCTGTCAATGGTAGGTCTGTACCCATCCTATTATATGCCGACGACACGGCAATTATGTCTAGGACTAAGGTAGGGTTGCAGAGAGCGGTAAGAGAATTCTCATCCTACATGGGGAAAAGAAATCTGAAAGTGAACATCTCCAAAACTTTCTCCATGCCGTGCACCCAAAAAAGCAAAAGGCCACAATGTTTGATATATCTTGACGAGCAAAGAATTGAGAGTACAGACACTTTTTGTTACCTGGGTGTTGTTTTTGAGAGGAAAGGAGCCTGGAAACATGCAGTATCAGCTAGGAGGCTTGCCTTTACCCGTGCTATTGGGGCCCTGAGAACTTTTGCAGCTAAAATCGGGGGCAAACCAACTGCTGAGATGATACAGATCTACCAAGCCAAATGTGTAGCGACAGTTACCTATGGAGCAGGCCTATGGGGCTTTGAAGATGTGTCCTCACTCCAAATTTGTGAGAATCTTTTTATTCGTTACTTATTAGGTGTGAGTAAATCTACTTCAACCTTTATTACTCACATTGAGACTGGCCTCAAATACCTTAGCGACACCATAAAGCTATCACCGTGTTTGCTTTGGCACAAAATCTGGACCACTATGGAATGCCAATTTAATAGAGAACTCATCACGGATTGTATGAACTTGGATGCTGCATCCAAAATCAAATGGCTGCGACACGTCCGGTTGATGTTCTCTAAGATTGGACATCCTGAATACTATGACGACCCAGAGTCCTTAGAACATTTGTCTAGGTCAGCTCTCAAAAAACTTTTAATCACACACCTGGAAGGCGTTAGATGGGACACTGAGAAACTCAAAAATACTACCCTGAGTTACCAAATAATCACCCCCATCGAAGGTTTGCAATTGTATCTTAGGACTGAAACTGCACCTTATCCTCGTATGCTTCTTACCAGGCTGTGTTTAGGAACTTTCTTCCGTATGGTCACTCTTCCAAAACAAAATGATTGGATTTCGCCGAACCTAATTTGCCCATGCGATGATCATTCATCACAAAGTAACATTCATATTATGTTCTTCTGCAATCTGTATTCTGCCCCAAGGAAATTGTACCTCTTACCTCTTCTTAAACACTGGGGCATAAGAACATGTAAAACCGCTTATTTGAAGTTACTCCTGTTAGATGAGGTGTATGTCATCTTTGTCGTTTCCCGCTTTTTAATGTCAGTGATGAAATACAGAAATTCTATGCTGTAAGCCTTACATGTTTAAAAATTTATTAGACGCTTTAACATGAGGCCGATTGCCGTAACTTCATCATCGACTTTTTTACATATGGAAAACTGTTTCATAGATTCTTATAAATGTTTCGATGGGGAAAACTTTTAAAATTTGTTGTATAAAATGTACTTGTATGCTTTTATGATTTTATCAAACAAATCGAATAAAGCTAAATTTGAAACTTTGAAACTTTGAAGTCAATCAGTGTCAGTCAGTGTCAGACAATCAGTGTCAGTCAGTCAGTGTCAGTCAGTCAGTCAGTGTCAGTCAGTGTCAGCTAGAGCAGCTCTGCTGACCTGGTTCTCTGGCTCTTTAGCAGCTCTGCTGACCTGGTTCACTGGCTCCAAAGCAGCTCTGCTGACCTGGTTCTCTCCCTCGAAAGCAGCTCTGCTGTCCTGGTTTCTCTGGCTCTACAGCAGGGCTGTCGACCTGGTTCTCTGGCAATAGAGATGCTCTGCTGGCCTAGTTCTTAGGCTCTAGAGCAGCTCTGCTGACCTAGTTCTTAGGCTATAGAGCAGCTCTGCTGATCTGATTCTCTGGCTCTACAACAGCTCTGCTGACCTGGTTCTCTGGCTCTAAAGCAGCTCTGCTGGCCTGATTCTATGGCTCTAAACCTGTTTTGCTGACATGGTTCTCTGGCTCTAGAGCAGCTCTGCTGACCTGGCTCTCACCCTCTATAGCAGCCCTACTGACCTGGTTTCTCTGGCTATACATAAGCTCTGGTGACCTGGTTTTCTGGCTCTAGAGCAGCTTTGCTGACCTGGTTCTTAAGCTCTAGAGCAGCTCTGATGACCTAGTTCTCTCGCTCTAACGCAGCTCTGCTGACCTAGTTCTATGGCTCTAAAGCAGCTCTGCTGACTTGGTTCTCTGGCTCTAGAGCAGCTCTGCTGACTTGGTTCTCTGGCACTAAAGCAGCTCTGCTGGCTTGGTTCTCTGGCTCTAAAGCAGCTCTGCGAACATGCTTCTCTCCCTCTAAAGCAGCTCTGCTGACCTGGTTTCTCTGGCTTTAAAGCAGCTCTGCTAACCTGGTTCTCTCCCTCTAAAGCAGCTCTGCTGACCTGGTTCTCTCGCTCTAAAGCAGCTCTACTAACCTGGTTTCTCTGGCTCCACAGCAGCTCTGCTGACCTGGTTCCCTGGCTCTAGAGCAGCTCTGCTGACCTGGTACTTAGGCTCCAGAGCAGCTCTGCTGACCTGGTTCTCTGGCTCTAAAGCATCTCTGGTGACCTGGTTCTGTGGCTCTAAAGCATCTCTGCTGACCTGGTTCTCTGGTTCTAGAGCAGCTCTGATGACCTGGTTCTCTGGCTCTAAAGCAGCTCTGCTGACCTGGTTCTCTCCCTCTAAAGCAGCTCTGCTGACCTGGTTTCTCTGGCTCCAAAGCAGCTTTGCTGACCTGGTTCTCTGGCTCTAGAGCAGCTCTGCTGACCTAGTTCTTAGGCTCTAGAGAAGCTCTGCTGACCTGGTTTGTCCGGCTCTACAACAGATCTGCTGACCTGGTTCTCTGGCACTAAAGCAGCTCTGCTGACCCAGTTCTATGACTTTAAAGTAGTTCCACTGACCTAGTTCTCTGGCTCTAGAGCGGCTCTGCTGCCCTGGTTCTCACCCTCTATAGCAGCCCTACTGACCTGGTTTCTCTGGCTATACATAAGCTCTGGTGACCTGGTTTTCTGGCTCTAGAGCAGCTCTGCTGACCTGGTTCTTAAGCTCTAGAGCAGCTCTGATGACCTAGTTCTCTCGCTCTAACGCAGCTCTGCTGACCTAGTTCTATGGCTCTAAAGCAGCTCTGCTGACTTGGTTCTCTGGCTCTAGAGCAGCTCTGCTGACCTGGTTCTCTGGCTCTACAACAGCTCTGCTGACCTGGTTCTCTGGCACTAAAGCGGCTCTGCTGGCCTGGTTCTCTGGCTCTAAAGCAGCTCTGCGGACATGGTTCTCTCCCTCTAAAGCAGCTCTGCTGACCTGGTTTCTCTGGCTTTAAAGCAGCTCTGCTGACCTGGTTCTCTCCCTCTAAAGCAGCTCTGCTGACCTGGTTCTCTCGCTCTAAAGCAGCTCTACTAACCTGGTTTCTCTGGCTCCACAGCAGCTCTGCTGACCTGGTTCCCTGGCTCTAGAGCAGCTCTGTTGACCTGGTACTTAGGCTCCAGAGCAGCTCTGCTGACCTGGTTCTCTGGCTCTAAAGCAACTCTGGTGACCTGGTTCTGTGGCTCTAAAGCATCTCTGCTGACCTGGTTCTCTGGTTCTAGAGCAGCTCCGATGACCTGGTTCTCTGGCTCTAAAGCAGCTTTGCTGACCTGGTTCTCTGGCTCTAGAGCAGCTCTGCTGACCTAGTTCTTAGGCTCCAGAGCAGCTCTGCTGACCTGGTTCTCTCCCTCTAAAGCAGCTCTGCTGACCTGGTTTCTCTGGCTCTAAAGCAGCTTTGCTGACCTGGTTCTCTGGCTCTAGAGCAGCTCTGCTGACCTGGTTCTTAAGCTCTAGAGCAGCTCTGATGACCTAGTTCTCTCGCTCTAACGCAGCTCTGCTGACCTAGTTCTATGGCTCTAAAGCAGCTCTGCTGACTTGGTTCTCTGGCTCTAGAGCAGCTCTGCTGACCTGGTTCTCTGGCTCTACAACAGCTCTGCTGACCTGGTTCTCTGGCACTAAAGCGGCTCTGCTGGCCTGGTTCTCTGGCTCTAAAGCAGCTCTGCGGACATGGTTCTCTCCCTCTAAAGCAGCTCTGCTGACCTGGTTTCTCTGGCTTTAAAGCAGCTCTGCTGACCTGGTTCTCTCCCTCTAAAGCAGCTCTGCTGACCTGGTTCTCTCGCTCTAAAGCAGCTCTACTAACCTGGTTTCTCTGGCTCCACAGCAGCTCTGCTGACCTGGTTCCCTGGCTCTAGAGCAGCTCTGCTGACCTGGTACTTAGGCTCCAGAGCAGCTCTGCTGACCTGGTTCTCTGGCTCTAAAGCAACTCTGGTGACCTGGTTCTGTGGCTCTAAAGCATCTCTGCTGACCTGGTTCTCTGGTTCTAGAGCAGCTCTGATGACCTGGTTCTCTGGCTCTAAAGCAGCTTTGCTGACCTGGTTCTCTGGCTCTAGAGCAGCTCTGCTGACCTAGTTCTTAGGCTCCAGAGCAGCTCTGCTGACCTGGTTCTCTCCCTCTAAAGCAGCTCTGCTGACCTGGTTTCTCTGGCTCTAAAGCAGCTTTGCTGACCTGGTTCTCTGGCTCTAGAGCAGCTCTGCTGACCTAGTTCTTAGGTTCTAGAGAAGCTCTGCTGACCTGGTTTGTCTGGCTCTACAACAGCCCTGCTGACCTGGTTCTCTGGCACTAAAGCAGCTCTGCTGACCCAGTTCTATGACTCTAAAGTAGTTCCACTGACCTGGTTCTCTGGCTCTAGAGCGGCTCTCCTGACCTGGTCCCTTGGCTTTAAAGCAGCTCTGCTGACCTGGTTCTCTCCCTCTAAAGCAGCTCTGCTGACCTGGTTCTCTCGCTCTAAAGCAGCTCTACTAACCTTGTTTCTCTGGCTCCACAGCAGCTCTGCTGACCTGGTACTTAGACTCTAGAGCAGCTCTGATGACCTGGTTCTCTGGCTCTAAAGCAGCTCTGCTGACCTGGTTCTCTCCCTTTAAATCAGCTCTGGTGACCTGGTTCACTTGCTCTAGAGAAGCTCTGCTGACCTGGTTTTTTCTGGCTCTACAGATGCTCTGCTGACCTGGTTTTCGGCCTCTAGAGCAGCTCTGCTGACCTGGGTCTCTGGCTCTAGAGCAACTCTGCTTACCTGTGTCTCTGGTTCTAGAGCATCTCTGTTGACCTGGTTCTTAGGCTCTAGAGCAGCTCTGCTGACCTGGTTCTCTGTCTTTATAACGGCTCTGCTGAACTGGTTCTCTGGCTCTAAAGCAGCTCTGCTGACCTGGTTCTCTCCCTCTAAAGCAGCTCTGCTGACCTGGTTTCTCTGGCTTTAAAGCAGCTCTGCTGACCTGGTTCTCTCCCTCTAAAGCAGCTCTGCTGACCTGGTTCTCTCGCTCTAAAGCAGCTCTACTAACCTGGTTTCTCTGGCTCCACAGCAGCTCTGCTGACCTGGTTCCCTGGCTCTAGAGCAGCTCTGCTGACCTGGTACTTAGGCTCCAGAGCAGCTCTGCTGACCTGGTTCTCTGGCTCTAAAGCAACTCTGGTGACCTGGTTCTGTGGCTCTAAAGCATCTCTGCTGACCTGGTTCTCTGGTTCTAGAGCAGCTCTGATGACCTGGTTCTCTGGCTCTAAAGCAGCTTTGCTGACCTGGTTCTCTGGCTCTAGAGCAGCTCTGCTGACCTAGTTCTTAGGCTCCAGAGCAGCTCTGCTGACCTGGTTCTCTCCCTCTAAAGCAGCTCTGCTGACCTGGTTTCTCTGGCTCTAAAGCAGCTTTGCTGACCTGGTTCTCTGGCTCTAGAGCAGCTCTGCTGACCTAGTTCTTAGGTTCTAGAGAAGCTCTGCTGACCTGGTTTGTCTGGCTCTACAACAGCTCTGCTGACCTGGTTCTCTGGCACTAAAGCAGCTCTGCTGACCCAGTTCTATGACTCTAAAGTAGTTCCACTGACCTGGTTCTCTGGCTCTACAGCGGCTCTCCTGACCTGGTCCCTTGGCTTTAAAGCAGCTCTGCTGACCTGGTTCTCTCCCTCTAAAGCAGCTCTGCTGACCTGGTTCTCTCGCTCTAAAGCAGCTCTACTAACCTTGTTTCTCTGGCTCCACAGCAGCTCTGCTGACCTGGTACTTAGACTCTAGAGCAGCTCTGATGACCTGGTTCTCTGGCTCTAAAGCAGCTCTGCTGACCTGGTTCTCTCCCTTTAAATCAGCTCTGGTGACCTGGTTCACTTGCTCTAGAGAAGCTCTGCTGACCTGGTTTTTTCTGGCTCTACAGATGCTCTGCTGACCTGGTTTTCGGCCTCTAGAGCAGCTCTGCTGACCTGGGTCTCTGGCTCTAGAGCAACTCTGCTTACCTGTGTCTCTGGTTCTAGAGCATCTCTGTTGACCTGGTTCTTAGGCTCTAGAGCAGCTCTGCTGACCTGGTTCTCTGTCTTTATAACGGCTCTGCTGAACTGGTTCTCTGGCTCTAAAGCAGCTCTGCTGACCTGGTTTCTCTGGCTGTACAGCAGCTCTGCTGACCTGGTTCTATGGCTCTAAAGCAGCTGTGCTGACCTGTTTCTCTGTCTCTACAGCAGCTCTGCTGACCTGGATCTCTGGCTCTTCAATTGCTCTGCTGACCTGGTTCTCTGGCTCTTAAGCAGCTCTGTTGACCTGTTCTATGGCTCTAAAGCAGCTCTGTCAACTCCTACAAGCATCCTGACAGAAGCATCTCCTTATCTAATCACTCTGCTGAAACATAAGTGCCTTTAAATGTATCCTGCTGTCAACTACTTGCACTCTAGGAACCCAGTCACTGTCTATGCACTTGCAGAATGACTCAGGCATTGAGACAATCAGTGGTACAGTCAAATGTGCACAATGTATGCAGTCCCTTAACCCCTTGCAGACTACTGAGTCAGTCCTGCAAAAGTCCAGGTAGTAGTCATTCTTGCGGACTTGTATGACAAACATGTAAAATTGTATTACAGGTACATCGATGACTTGTTTTTCGTTTGGGATGGGTCAGCTGATCAGGCCAAAAACTGGGTGGAATCTCTAAACATCAATACTGTTAATCTGAATTTTACATTCAACATTAGTGCGACCAAATCCAACTTTTTGGATGCCGAAATCTATGTGGCCAGTGACAAACTGGAAACCAAACTATACAGGAAGGAGACAGCGTGAAACTATATTTTGCATTCCCTACGGGGAAATGCTGCGTATCAAAAAAATCTGCAGCAATCCAGCAGATTTAATAAATGCTCAACTCCAGTGTAAGGAGAGATTCCTTGCCAGAGGATATCCCCTGAAAACCATCCAAGCAGCTATCAATAAAACATTGGAGAAGGATAGGGACACTTTCTTGATTCCAAGAAAAGTTAGGGAAGCAGCCGATAGAAAGGTGCTTATCCCTGAGCCAGTGAGACTAACTATCCCTTACAGTGCCCAGGAGGAAGTTATAACCAGAATCGTCAATAAAAATTGGGCGATAATCAAGAGCGATCCTGTGATAGGGCATGAAATTCCTAGTAAATCTAGCATTGCCTTTAAGAGAGCACCCTCAATGCATAGTGCTTTGGTTTCCAATTGCCCAGAATTATCCTCTCACAATAAATGGTTGAAGGCATCCAATGGTTTCACCAAATGCAGAACATGTAAAGCCTGCAAATATGGTGTTAACAAGTAAATCTATTGCACGGCATTTAACAATAAAGAAATCAAAATCTCCAAGCCCCTGCATTGCAAAACAGAATTTGCTATCTATGTTTTGGAATGTAGGTGCCCGTTAAAATATGTGGGCAGTACAACATTACCTGCTAGCAAAAGGGTTCTACAACACATTCGGGCCATTGTCAATCATGACCCGAAGTACCCTGTCGCAAGACACTTTTGTGAGGTCCATAATAACAATCTTCAGGACCTCTCGTATTACGTCATTGACACCATTCCCAAAACTAAGAAAGGTGGCGACAGGGAACAAAGGATGAGAAAACTTGAGACCCGTTACATCCTTAACTTTAACAGCAAGAACCCCAGGGGCTTAAACAATACGGAAGATTTACACACATGCTTGTAACACAGCAAATTATGTGATTTGGTATTCCTTTTCCAAATGACCTCACCCCTCAAATCCTTCCCGATGTTAACCCTGATTTGAATTATATCATGGCTAATGTAACTAATTATAGATTTTATGCCATGTAAATCAGCACTATGAGTAAGAAGCAATAGTGTTAAACCTTGTTGAGTATTATCATTTAGGTCCCAATAGCTGCATAAGTCTTTTTTAAACCAAGAATCATATTGGTTTTTTAAATAAAGTTTTTTTCAATTAACATCACATTTTTTTTTCACCGATGCACTTTAATTCACGCACTTTCCCAGTTTCTCCAAAGGGTGGGGGAATTAATTGCAAAAGATTGAACGGGTACCGCATTTAAGCAATGATTTTAGCGCAAGTTGACAATTTCAAAGTGCTGTTTGATAATCATGAAATTTGCACATAATTATGTCATCTCAGGACATGTAAAATGAATTGTACCAACGGAATTAATATTAGGTGAACCATCGAAGGTTTTAAGATTTTCTAATCGGAATATATATTTTTGTATTAGTGTATATAATATGAAATATTTACTTTTATATATAATACAATTCATTCCAAATACTAATTGGATTACAGTAGGCCTGAATGTAAGGACTTTATATGTATGCAATTTAGAATGAACCCGTTTACGTTATATTTTGTTTTGCAATGCTATATTTGTTGGTTAAAGTGAGTGTTTTCTTTTTGTTTATCACTGGTCACTCAGTCACGTGCAAAGGTGCAGCTTCATATCTGGTCCAAAATCCATTTGGTGTTGTCATGTGATCAAGCTACCTCGGTGGTGAAACGCGTAATGGCTGTCTGAAAATAAACGTTGACATTTATGCACGCAATCTTGGTCCGTGTCTGCTTGCTGTTAGCATTCCTTGGAGGCATATATATATATATATACATACTAGTTCTATTTCCGTGCCTGAACACAGCACTGGTGCAAAGGATTTATTCAAGCGGCTCGAAAAATGCAGCAAAAGTAAACAATCTAAGTGGTGGGAGCACACTTCATTAACGGGCTATCTAGAGGTGGGGCGGGTGCCGCGTGGATTGGGCATCTTGTTAGCCCCCTCTTATGAGAAACCCAACCCACAAATGCTAGCTGACTGGGCGCATTGTAACCTTGAAAATTCGAAACGCCTAATGGCCATACTCATCCAGTATGCTGAAAGTGATAGAATCAAGCTTTTGGATGAAATAGCCTTAATCAATGCTGAAATTGACAAACTACCTCCCTCACCTGAACTCACCAAATACAGAGAGGAAATGAATATACACCTCAAGCGAAAGGAAGATGTCATTAAAAAGAGGAAGGCGTACAAGTTCCAACGCGACAGGCTGGACTATGAAAACGGCCAGATTTTCACGTTCGCAAAGAGGTATGATAACATCAAACAGCGCCGGAATAACAACATTACTGCCGCCAACATTAGCACAGGCACTACAGCAATCACAGGGCAGACTGAGGTGTCCTCGATGTCAGGGGATAGCTCGCAACCTGAAAGTGAATCTGACACGGAAGCCAGGCGTCAATTACGGTTGGGGTTTCGAAAATTTACTCCAGCGCAGGAAATGGAGATGGTCCAGCAGGATCGAAAGCTAACCCTGCGCTCAGGAACCCAGGCAGCCGCCGGCAGCATGCCAACAGGAAACGTGCAGAGAGGCGGAAAAGCAGCAAACACCGTAAATGCAGGAGGAAGACAAAGGAAACCTCGCTCCAGATGGCAGTGGAACAAGGCGCAGCCAGCGCAACCACAGCAGTAAACACTATCAATGACTCCAACACCAATGTTCATGCAGTCATCAATCTAACCGACATTGCTCTGACCCCAAAGGAAACATCTATTTTAGATTTAGGACTAACATATAGTCCACGGGTTGACTTTAATTACAACTAAGATAGACATGTTCAAATATGTGCGAAAATGAAAACTGCACAAATATCATGCTTCGCGCACAACATTGGACTCTAATACATCGATTGGGACTCAGGACGCTGCTTTTGCCCACAATGCATCCAGTGATACCAGTGAAGTAGTCACTGTGGGAGCAGCCGTAACGCAAGAACTTTTGGAGCTCCGGGAGGAGGAGTTTCCCTCTCACACAAATAGTCAGGCAGCACTTGGAGGTGAACCTTTTCCTGCATTGTGTCCTGCTCCTTTCAAACTCAAATCAAAATTTTGGCAAAAACAAAGGGGGAAAAGACCATAAGGGTGCAGAGTAGACCCCCTATGACCCCCTAGGTTTGATGTGGGGGTTATGAATGGGCCCCGCGGGGCGAATTGAAAATGGCTCAACTGGAGCAAAAAACAAAAAAATGAAAAAATTAGGGTTTTTTGGGGCAATTGTGTTTGTCACCAGCAAGGACGATGAGCTTTACGCTCTTTTCCCCATAGGAGATCAGCTTGCCACAATGAATGCATGTAATTAAAAAATCTTCAAATAGTTGTTGAATACAAGGCATCGTCTCTGTTGTTTCTGGTCCCGATGGAGTGGGTTGCTTTCTTTTGGAGGTGGTCCTTGAAGACTGGGGGAGGTTAGTGGCCAGTTCCCTGAACTCTGCAGCAGAATAGTTGTTTGGATGCTTGCGGGTCATATGCCTAATCATGGTATTGTTACCAAAAGATATATCTTTTGTTTGGGTTGCCCCTTGAGAGTTCCATGCCACAGATTAGGCAAGTTACTTTGGGCGCATTCACTTTTTTTCTTGCCCTCTGGGATTGAAAAAAACTCCCATACAATGTGTGGCCTTGGCTTGTATGGGGTATTCTCTTCAGGCAGCCATCTTCTCCCCTCCTCCTCTTCCTCTTCCTCCTCCTCCTCTTCTTGACCACCAATGTACTGTTGTGGTGGTCCTCTTGGTGGTGGTGGTGGTGGTGCAGATGCTCCAGCTGTTGCTGCTACAGTAGCCATTTGAAAGTACAAAATAGTTCTCTGTATTGCTGAAACAGGTCTTCCTCAGTCAAAGGACAAAGTCAGAATAAGGAAAAAAGGTGGGGTCTTTCATCATTTGGAAAACAGAACTGTTCTGGACCAATGAGAAGTGTTATTTTCAGGTCACAAGACCAGGGATTTTATCATTATGAAACCAAAACTGTTCTGCACCAATAAAAAGTGTTATTTTCAGGTCACATGACCGACGCGCTTACGCCCCGCAAGCGCGTCACATGATTACGTTGCGCGATCGTATTCGCTCAAGTGCTTTCGGGTGCGCTTACGCCGTGCGTATCACGTGGACGCAGCTACGCGACACGTCACGATGATGTTTTCGTTCGCGGCAATAGCGCTAATGGGACGCTCTCCGGAGCGCGCCCTGGGGCGCTTCAAAAGACTACGCTTTCCGGGGCGCTCACCGGGGCGCGCCCCGGGAGCGCTCCAGGATAAAAAAAAAAGAAAAATATATATATATATACATTAAAAAAATTGTTTTAAATACAAATAAAATATAGGATTCATTTATTTTCAAAAATATTACATTTTATAGCTTTAGACATTTGCTATTAACAAAATTTTTAAATTCAAAGGAAAATACATAGGTTTGGGGCCTTATATATAGTTAGGAATTAGCATTTAAAAAACCTATGAAATTCACTGAAAAAAAAATAGGTTTCACACCAGTTATAGTTAGGAATTAGCATTTAAAAAACCTATTAAATTCACTGAAAAATCCATAGGTTTCACACCAGTTATAGTTAGCTGGGAATTTTACTGACAAAAAAACCATTGAAATTCCCACGTTATAGTTAGTTGGACTCACTATAACTTGCGCGTGCAATGCACTGCTGATGACGTCACATATTACATCACTCATGACATGGTCAGTGACATCACTCATGACATCACTCATGGCACCATCCTTGTGACACAGTGACATACCTCCTTTCACTGTAATGTAACCCTTGAAACACATATTCAAAAATATAAACTAACATTTTCAAAACAATGCAGATACCCATACCAGTTACAACAACAAAATCAATAATTCCAGCATCTATATATACATCCACTCATTCACCAACAGTTCTATATAGTCACTCATACATGTACTCACTCATGATATGTAGTCTTTTTTTTTAAAGTTTTTTATTCCTCATATACCAGAAGTGGGTATTCTAGAAAGGGTATCCCCTCCTCTCCTCAATGTGATGTTTCGGCCAGCTGGACCAAATCTACCATATTCTCTCCAGATTGGGAGAGGAGGTAGGATACCCCTCCAGCCTCCACTGTGAGCTAGGTCCACTCCATACCCTATAGTCTGTACGGCCCTCGGTTGGGTAGGATACCAAGCACCCACAGGGCCCAGGTGAAATGACAGGAATATATCTCTTCGGTTCCGCCAAGCCACCAGGGCCGCCCAAGTTTTATCAAGGCTAGAGTTATCACATGCAATATCGGCTTTGCTGATATATATAATGTAGCTTTAAAAATCTGCAAAGGTAGGTGAAATCTCCGACTTCCAAAGTTTACATATTTCTCGTCTTGCTATAATCATTGCGTAAAATACAAATTTAGTCCTTATCTCATTAAGCTGAGACCCAAACTCTAACCCAAAAAAGAGGGTCATCGGAGTGATTTTAAACCGTATATTGCACACTTCTGCTGTAAATTCTTCTATTTTGGACCAAAACAGAGATAGTTTAGGGCACTCAACGAACATATGTATATTGTCTGCCTTGGAAAGCTTACAACGTAAACAACAATATTCAAAATTCGTAAATTTAGACAGCTTCCTGGGTAAAAAATACGCTCTATATGATGTGAACAAGTGATTTCGTTTTAAGGGGGCGGATTTAACCACCATATGCAACAATTTGAAAGAATCTCCCCAAAGACCTTGTAATTCGCCATGTTGTAGAGCTGCTGCTTCTCCTCATAATTTATTAAGTTCAGGTTCCGTGACTTGATCTTTCTCATTTAGTGCCTCGTACCAAAAGGAAACTTCCTTTTTCCAGCTCCTGTTTTTCTTTACTAGATCAAATTTAGGATTAGTTGTAAGATTCCAAGTTATAGTACTACACCAGCTGGATAACTGATAAAATTTGAATCTAGTAAGGGTTCCGTTTGTTAACCTGGATAATGAGTCCCACTCCATTAGTCTTGAGTCTACGAGGAGATCTTGCCACTGTCCAATGCCCGCTGTTCTAAGAGGAATCGACAATTGATCGGGTGTTCACGGTGAATCCCATATAGGGACAAGGGGAGTGTAGTAAGAAATGCCCAATTTTTTCCTAACAATCACCCAATTTCTCAAAGCTGTTCCCAAAACCTTTAATCTGACCTTCTTGTAAAACTTCGGGTCGCCGAACTTAAATAAAAAAGATTCTCTACCTTGAGGAATGTTGTGTAGCAAAGCTTGGAATAACTGACCCAGACAAGATGTGTCAGCTTTATCGGCCATTGACCTAAAATTTTTAAAATGAAAAGCTTGACAATAGTGGAGAATGTCTGGCAAAGCAAGTCCGCCTGTCTTAATCTTTCTTCTAAGTTTTTTCATAGAAATTCTGGGTGATTTGGAGTTCCAAATAAAGGACCCTATTCTTTCCTGTATTTTGGCTATATCTTTAGAGCTAAATGAAAGAGGTATCGAATTGAAAAGGAAGGTGATCTTTGGTAAGATGATCATCTTCAACAGATTTACTCTACCAAAGATGTTTAACGCCAGTCCGGACCAGCGGTGTAAAAGTATATTGATATCCTTAAGTACCCTCTCCAAATTAACTTTGGGTATTTCTGTAATATTTTGTACCAGATGGATTCCAAGATATCTCATACGGGACTTTGCACCGGGAAACCTAACCTCCTGATTCCATTGCATGACCTCAGTTTTTTCTTTGTTAGCTTTGTACCCCGAGACCTCTCCAAATGCTTCTGCTTGATGAAATAATTAAGGGATTGACGTTTCGGGATTAGATGTGAACATTAAGAGATCATCAGCATATAGGGCAAATTTTAAGTTTAGCTCATTCAGGCAAAAAGGTTCAATTAGATCATCTGATCTTAGTTTGATAACAAAGGGCTCCAAGTATAAATTAAATAATAGGGGGGATAGGGGACAACCCTGTCTAGTGCCACGTGTAATTTTAACCCTATCTGTAAGTAAGTTATTTACTAAGAATTTAGCTCTGGGCTGGCAATATAACGCTTTTATCGAAGTTATAAAGTTAAACGGTATGCCAAACTTTGACAGGGCTTCCCACAAATACATCCAACTTACTTGATCAAAGGCCTTAGCGGCGTCTATGGCTACTATGCTTAATGGTACCTCTCCCACTGAAGCAAAGTCATTTGCCGCAATGGCCTGAAAAGTCAATTCATTTAACTGTCTGCCCGGCATAAAGCCCCTCTGGTCCTCATGAACAATAGTCTTAATGACTTTGGCCAATCTCGCTGCCAGAACTCCTGCAAAGATTTTATAATCCATGTTCAGCAGCGAGATTGGCCAATACGACTCAACCAATGAGGGGTCTTTATTAGGTTTCAGAACCAGGGTTACTGTGGCCTCTGACCAAGTCGGGGGTATAGGGTCTCCTACTAGATGTATTCCATTAAAAAGGGCCGTTAAAATGGGACCTAAAATTTCCGACCCTATTTGGTAAATTTCGACTGGGAGCCCATCTGGGCCTGCAGCCTTACCCCTGATAATCCTCTTAAGTTTATCATGTACCTCTCCCTCCTTAATTGGTGAGCTTAAAAATGAGCTATCCGTTTCTGTTAGGCGGGGTATACATACTCCCTCCAGCCATTGAGCTACATCTTCCAAAGATATTTTGTCGTTGCTCCCCATATATAGGTTTCGCATATAGGTTTTAACTTCGCTCAGAATCTCCCCACTGTCTGATGATATATCGCCAGAGCTCTGTATCCTCAATCCGGATATCTGGTTACTAACACGATCTGCCCTGGCCTTCCAAGCTAATATTCACCCACATTTCTCCCCATAAGAAAATTTCTGGAGTCTGCTCGAGTCCCACCTTAATTTAATAATTTTATCTAGGTTTGCCCGGTATTTAATTTTTAAGTTCTCTAACTCCTTGTGAATAGATACCACATCCATCCGTTGTTCTAAGGAAGCTTTCTGTAAATCTTGCTCTTTTTGCTTTATGAGAGATAAAAAGTCTTCATCTTCCTTTTTTCTGATTTTATTTCTTCTTATCATTTCGGATGTAAATATACCTCTTAAGAAAGGCTTGAAAGCATCCCATAATATTTGATCTGATACGGTGCTCTTATTCAATTGAAAATATTCGGTCATATGTTTCAATAGTTCAAGCTTTAGATTCTCTTGTGATAATAAGGATCTATCTAAGGTCCATCTCCTAGCTTGTAAATTCTGTGGGAGCTTGAGCACTAGTTCTACTAAGGAGTGATCCGATAATATTGCCGGGATGTAAGAGGTGGAGAGGGTCTCAGAGAGAAGACTTTGATAAATAAGGAAGAAATCAATTTGTGAGTGGTGCCTATGTGTGTGACTGTAAAATGAATAGTCTCTGTTGTTCCGATTCTTAGTCCTCCAGACATCTATCAAATTGAAATCTTTTATTATGTTTCCAAGCTCCCTTTTAGATCTTAGTAGTGGAGGTACAAGAACCTTAGAAGTGCGATCTAACCTAGGATCGAATACCAAATTAAAATCACCACCTAATATGATGGGGGCATTCAATTCGATAAGGCTAGTTTTCAGGCTAATCAAGGACTCTGGCGCATCTTGATTTGGGCAATAGTATACAGTACATGTTACCTTTATGTTTTTTACTACCAATGACGCAGTCAGCCATCTACCTGTATGATCTGTTTCATAGTTCTCAACCCTTATTCCACTATTAATTCTAATAATTATCATCACTCCTCTAGTATTATCGCTCTGCTGAGAACATAGAATGTCCTGTATCCATTTTTGATTTTTAAAAGCCAATCTACACTCCTGTGAATTAAGGTGGGTTTCTTCTAAAAGAAGAGTATGGGCACCAGACTTATTTAAGAAGGGGAGGAAGATGGCGGCCGGCTGACGGCGGTCGTGAGAGCTCCATCCTGACTGGGAATGTCTGGTCAATCGGTTGAATGTATCGTTGCCCTTCTGAAGTTCATGCGGTAAGCGAGCGGATTCTACACTCTCCCCTTCTTCTCAGAGTAACAAACTAATTGGGGGCTTATCTACTTTATCTCCCTAAGGGGCCTCTCCGGGCAATACCGCGATGCATTGAGCCGGAGGCGTTAGGACCCGGCGGGAGACCTCCGAAGCTGATGGGCGTAGACGTGGAGGCTGGAGGCGGAAGGGACGATTGTGCTCGGTGCGATCGAGCCGAGAGAGGTGGTCTCTATGCGGCGAGCAGTTTTGGTTTTTGGAGACAAATACGAGGGGCTGCTGCTAGGATTTATAGGATTTATCCCAGAGGGCACAGAATATTTGCGGTGAGCAGGTATCGTGGTTGGGGAGCAGAGGGGAAGCTGGTGAATGTCTGTGGCATATCTACATTAAAGGCGCGGTAGAGCTTACTAGTGAATGACACTGGAGTACGGCGGGTGGAACTGACTTTTTATACACCCCCAGAATTTAAGGGAATGGACTCTGTTACTGGCTTGAAATCCAAGATCCCTTTTTTGGACACTGCGGAGAGAGCTTGTCTGCAGCAACAGGATTGCAACACAATAAGTTCTAATCTAGATTCAAGAACAAGCGATTCATTGCAAGGTGCTCCCCCTCTGGTGGTAAGGAGTAGGTACCTCCTCCATTCTTTGCCGGATAGAGAATTCACATATCTCCCCCTAAAACAGGATCGTGGCCTGATCCCTCTAACCCCATTACAGAAAAAAGAGAAGAGAGGGAGGAATAAGAACGTAGAGGGAAAAAAGCAAAAAAAAAGACACTCGCAGCCTCAAAACCAGCCCCTTCCTTAACGTCATACTTCAAAATCATGGAGAAAACAGTATCTAGCCTAGACCCCTTCACCATTGAGCAGGCTTCAACTCATGTGGCTTCACAAACCTCTGCTGATGTGACCTTGCAAAATAGGTATACACCTTTAATGATAGAGCCAGAAATGGAGGTAATAGATGACGTCCCAAGCGTTGATTTACGTAGGGATGACTCACAACCTGTGGTCCCCGTAACTGGCAATACATCCCCTATGGCAGTCGGTCCTCTGGTAGGAAGTAGCTTAAGTGAGGATAAGCAACATAAAGCAGGAGGTGAAAGTATGGAGCACTTGTTTAGATCCTTACAGGATGAACTTTTGGCAAAACTTTTACCTAAATTTGAAATCTCTGAAGGTAACCAAAGGGAAATCGCTCAGAAATGCACTATCCTGGAAGGAAAACTAGATGGTGTCTGTACAAGAACCGTAGCATTAGAGGGCGAGGTCGCAGTGCTCTCAAGGGCCTCACAAGCGCAGTCCAAAACAATATCTGGCCTGAAAGCCAAGAATCAGACCCTTCAGCAGGATATGGAAAGGTTGGAAATCCACGCAAGACGCAATAATTTGAAATTTTTGAAAATACAGGAGGAGTCCGAAAATGGCGATGTTAAAACCATGATTTGCAAGCTTCTGAGAGAAGGAATCTTAAAAGACAGACCGGATATTGACTTGGAGCGCGAATTACAGAGAGCCCATAGAGATCCCTTTCGTAGACATCCTGATAGAAATGCCCCTAGGAAAATTTTGGTAAACTTCCTATCCTATTCTGTTAAAGAATTATTATTAGGCAGGGCCCTCGTTGACTCTTCACTTCAGATAGGGTCCTCAAAGTATTTAATTCGTTCTGATGTGGGTAGAGCGACGGCCCAAAGACAGTGGGAGTTGGGGACCAGGATGCAGGAATTGAGAGGTCTGGGTGCTCAGGTGATGATGGAATTTCCTGCTTCTCTACGAGTGGTATGGAATAATAAGACTTATAATTTCACATCCCCACAGGAATTAGATGACTTTGTAGTAAGTCTGAAAGAGGCTCGGAAAGTCTGAGAAAACGGAATGTTTAAACTTGAGACTTTAGTGGATCTTATTAATAGAACTACCACTTTTGTAGAGATGCAGTTACAAATAGTCACATTAAAGCTGCAGTATTGGAATATGAGGGGGAGATGAAGGAGAAATAATCTACAAAAAATATATATATATTTTTTTAATATATATACAAATAAGCACAAAAAACTTTCTGTAAAAAAAAAAAAAGAATTCCATTATTTTGTGATTAGTTGGGTGAAGATACATACGATCTGTATAGTATACATGGATGGGACCAGAATTCCAGTCGGGGGGAAGGGCCTCGAATGGCGATGTTTTCGCCAAAGGTAATAAGGGAAGGTTCCTCACGGGGGAGGAGGGTTGGGGAGGAAGGGAGGGGGCACTAAAAAAAAAAATTCTCATATAGCTAGAAACTCTGAGAGCACTAAGAGTCAATATGTAACTAAGGGCCACTTCCCCTTATGTGACAATCAAGGAATATGGAGAATACATTAAAAATAATCAGCTGGAATGTTAATGGACTGAGGGAAAGCACGGAACTCGGTAGAATTTGTGAATTCTTAAATAAGTCTGGCGCCCATATTCTTCTTTTAGAAGACTCATGATATGTAGTGATACACCTATGCATCCTGTTACACACCGACAGTCACCCAAAAGTTACTCACACACATACTCACACATACAAATAAATTATTGAACATCTATTTATTTGCATATACAGCTATACACACACTACCACTTTACTTCTAAGGAAACTTACGCATACTTACTCTCTTAAACAATCACTTATAGAAACACATACTAATTTAAACAGGAACTCTTACAATCCCTCACTCTCACATGTACTCACTTATATACATCAATATTCACATATACTATATTAAAACATATATAGTTATTGATAAAGACACTAGTGAGAGAGTCATTCACTCACTAACATATACACACTCATCCACCCATACAGTCCTGCACATATGCTGTCTTCAAAACACATACAAACCCAGAATCAGTCACTCATGCATCTATGTGCTAAGTAATACCCCCACCAAACCATATAGATACTCATACTGATATTAAAGAAAACATTTAAATACATACACATGTAGCTACTCACCAACCCATGCATCCACTTATACACAAAGTGAAACACTAATACATATATTTAAATATTTAAATATTACTCACTAATATTTATTTTTCAGAAAGACACGCATTCACTGGATGGTGTCATCAGTGATGTCATTAGTAATGTCACTGACCATGTCATGAGTGATGTAATATGTGACGTCATCAGCAGTGCATTGCACGCGCAAGTTATAGTGAGTCTAACTAACTATAACGTGGGAATTTCAATGGTTTTATGTCAGTAAAATTTCCAGCTAACTATAACTGGTGTGAAACCTATGGTTTTTTCAGTGAATATATATATATATATATATATATATATATATATATATATATATATATATATATATATATACATATATATATATATATATATATATATATATATATATATATATATATATATATATATATATATATATATATATATATATTCCAGTACTCTATCCTTCAGAATCCAATCACCAGCCACGGACTCAGATAGACAAACGCGGACCCATTTTTTCGTGCTTTTCTTATTTATTTAAAGTTTTTTCGCCACGCATCAGTATGCCGCCATGACGCGTTTCGGTCCGACCTGGACCTTGATCACAATATATATATATAGTAGAAACGAGTCAGCTCCTCCAGGGAAATATGCTCATAGTCTGGTAGCGCAATAAACGTCGGTGGAGCCACTGCCGACAGTAATTTCATATCCAAAATCCAAATAACAGCGCCTTCTCAGTATGCAGGAAAACAAAGTTTTATTGTCCAATTTAACGCATTTCGAGAACCACTCTCTTGATCACACATCAGAGATAGTGAAATGATGCTATACATAGGTAATGGTGCTGTGCATAGAAAGAGGACTAGTATGATAGGCTGTGCTAGACATTTTGAAAATCTATATGGCGGCCATCTTACAACATATTGAACATATGTTATTACTTAGAATCAATATCATATTTGCTGTATTTCAACCGCATTAAAGCAACATTGCTAGTTTCCACAACATTTTGTCCGCATTACAATAAAATTACAGTGTATTGTTCGTAACCATACAAAATAAATCTTTACTGAGGGATTTCCGCCCGCTGTCATACTTCACCAGAAAGAAGGAGAAAGAAGAAGCCACAGCACATTTGCAGCACGGGCCCGGGACAGCTACTCAGAGGTAAGCCCAACACAAGGGGGTATTCTGAGGCTGGGGTGGACATGCGCGCCAACCCATCGGAGTACTGTTTTCGGGGGGGGCGTCTCTGTATAGTTGCAATTTGGCAGATACTGGTTACAAAAGGGAGACCGCATACTTACATACTTAAATTGGCTTATTACCGCTGTCTGAGCCTGACGCTTGTTGGGTGGAAAACAGGCACTGCATGTTAGATCACATATTACAGCCACTGTGTTATTTGCTAAATTAGCCACGCAGAGTGTTATGCGACACCATGAGAAGCAGATCACAAGACGCAGTGTAACCAGAGTCAAATGTGCAGAAATCATAGGTGGCATCTGGAACTTCCATGTTGGAAGGGTTGCAGGATACAAAGAAATCTTAGTAACTATATCTATGCGTATGTGAAAATCACAAGGTGCTTGAAGCCTACCTTTGCACAACCCATTGACTGTAATAAGCGAGAGACATTTCATAGGGCTGAATGCAAGTAGGTTGTTTTGTAAAAACCATGGACGAAGAGGCGAGGCGACGTGCAGCAGCACAGACATTACTGGCACGCGCCCCGGGAAAAGGGCAACAGGTCGTAATGAGACAGGATGCTGATACTACTCTAACCATGATATTGAGAAAATATGAAAAACTTAAAAAATCAGAAACATCAAAATGGTAGGAGGCAATCTCCCTCCAACACTATGTGGATAAGAATATGGTGCGGAGGGGATTGAGAATATAAACAACTCCATCATATGAATCTCCGAATCCTCAGAAGTTGGAGAAATGGTCAGAAAACTCTGCCAATAGCTCAAGAACTATGTTATGCATATTAGTGAAGTATGCCTGGGAAGACAGGCAGACAATTCTTAAGGAAATAACAGAAAATGATGATGAACTCAAAGCACACCAGGACCAGACAACCATAAAGAAATTCAAGGAAGAACTCAAAACAAGACTGCAACAACACGAGGAAGATATCAAACTGAGGAAGCAAAGGAAGCTTCATTGGGATTATATAGATTACGAAACTGGGCGTATACTGACTTACAGCAAAAAGAATGATAATTTACATAATATCCACCTGCCTACATCAAGTGTACAACACCATGAAGTGAGAGAAGAAAATACTAGGACACACACAGCAGCCAGTGATTCTGACATTGACACCTCGACTAAAACCACAAGCACGACATCCGAGGTGGAGATTATCACCAAACGGGCTTTTTTGGACAAATTTGGGTTGCTAAAGAGGGGGGGGGGGCAGTCAGGATGAATAAGCTCTCCACCATCACCACCCCAAAGGGAAAGAGGAAATCGTGGAAGAGGAAGAGGCCGAGGAAGAGGGAGTGGTGCAGCAAACAAAGAAGAAAAAGATGGAAACAAAGATCAAAGAAAAGAAAAAGAAACAGAGCCGATGTGAACCAGACATGGTGGCTCCAGGAAAAGCAACCAACAGTCAATGAGGACAATATGGTAAATAAGACTTTTGTTAACCTCTCGAGTCGCCAACTCTCATTTTTAGAAAAGAAAACCCTATGCCTAGGCCTATCCTTTTGCCCAGCAGAAATGTTTGACTATACAGAAACCTGCATTGACATGTTCAAATTTGTGAGGAAGCTCAAACTGACGAAGTGGCACACACTCAAGAATAGTCACAGGAGTCAGGGCCTGGAAATCACAGACAGTAACAGTCAACCTAATCTCACAATCAGGGACACAAATACACTCAGAACACTGCAAGATATTGTCCTGAATACTGAATCTAATGATGAGAATGCAACAGGGGAGGTCCCAGATCTCTGGGACATCACTACGGACAAATCTGCCAACACTCAGTTCTGACCTAAATCAGTCTTTTACCCGATCCTCCCACGACAATATAGACACTTTACAGGATGTGATTATAAAAGCACTTCTAGAATGCAAACATCAACAGTCTAAGGGAAGGTGTAGATAGTTCAACCTCACCATGAAACAGAAAACGATAATTACATCCCTAGCGAAAGATACCAACTTGATAATCCGCCCTGCAGACAAAGGGGGGAACGTTGTATTACAGGACAGGGAAACCTATATGCATGAAGCATACAGACAACTTAACAATTAGACTTTTTCCTGAAAATGCAACACTAGAAAATACAATGAAAGTATCATAAAGACCTGGGGCAGACTTGCACAGTGACAACAGCTAGGAATAATCTCATGGGAAGAATATCTGTTTCTAAAGAAAGACTATCCGAAACTTCCCATAATATACTTCCTGCCGAAAATACACTAAGACCCTGTGGTCCCCCGGGAAGGCCATCTATAGGCAGTGTCTTTGAAAACATATCAAAATATGTTGACCACTTCCTTCAGGAATATGTGACCAGCCTTCCGTCCCACGTAAAAGATACCAAAGACTTTTTGTGTAAAATTGAAAAAATTGTGTGGGAGGATAGCTACATGGTTTTAACATTGGATGTATGTTCACTCTAAACCATCATAGAACACAAACACTGTATTGAAGCAAGCACTAAGTATCTAGGGGGAAGCACATATTGTACCTGGAACACACGAAAATGCTCACAGAAATTATGGAGATGTGCCTCCAAAACAAACATCTCAATGTTTAACGGGGAGCTGTTTAACAAAGTACTGGCACTTCCATGGGTACGAGCTTCGCAAATCTGTTCCTGGGAAGGTGGGAGGAAGAAATACAGAATGACATGACATACACCGACCACCTCAAAAAGGTAGTTAGATGGCTATGCTACATTGATGACCTTTTTATAATCTGGAGGGTAATGAAGCCGAAGCTATCAAATTCGTTGAGCTCCTGAATCAAAACTAATACTACATTGTGTTAACCCATAACATCAGCAGGGATGATATAGATTTCCTGGATGTGAAGGTGGTAGCAACTGCAAACACCTTACAGACCAAGCTCTATAGGAAAGATACAGCGGGTAACAATCGCCTTCACGCTCTCAGCAGCCACCCAGAAACTCTTAAATGGAGCATTCCATATGGGGAGCTGCTGAGAGCAAGACGGAACTGCGGCGACGATAGCTGGTACCTAGAGGAAGAAAAAATCATACTTCAGAGATTTAAGGAGAGAGGGTACCCCAATTGGGTCCTAAATAGTGCAGTGTCAAAAATGAAAGAAATGACACATGAAAAAACACTTAAAACTAAATTGGAAGACAACACAGAGCAAGAGAACATTACCAGAGTCATCCTGACTTTTAATAGGAACTCACAAAAAGTGCAGAAAATTCTGAATGAAAACTGGAAGATACTCAAAAGCGACCCAGTCATAGGTCACCAAGTCAGTGAGAGACCCAGATTCACATATCATAAAAGAAGGAGTCTCAGAGACATATTGGTTCGTGGAGATATAACCAGCCACACGTATCGTAACCACTATAATCTGAAAGGGTCCGTGCAGCCATTGTAATACCTGCAAACATAGCACGATGGTGAGAGAATTCAGTATTCACCACAAGAAAGAAAAACATAGAATATCCCAATTCTTAACATGTAGCACTACGTATGTCATTTACGTTCTGGAGTGTCCTTGCAACAAAAGGTATGTGGCAAGTACCACCCTACAAGTGAAAAAGAGGGTGATTGAACACCTCAGAGCGATAAATAACAAGGACCCTCAATACACCGTGGCAAGACACTTTGCTGAGTTTCACCTATCAAACAGTAGCCTGCTGAGATACATTGCTATAGAGCAGACACATGTAGAAAACCGGGGAGGTGACAGGGAACTCAGATTCAGAAAAAAAGTAATCCAAATGGATCCTTGATCTCTAGACAAAGCAGCCCAGGGGACACAACCAAGACAAAGAGATGGCAACACACTTGATAGAAGAATAATTCACAGTACAAAAATAGGACCTTACATCACATTGTCATGTGCCATAGTTTTTGCTAATTTGTTTTGTATGTATTAAACTGTAATTTTAATCTTGAACATGGTACATCTGTACTGTCATTTTAACCTACATGTCTTATCTTTTCTTGTAGGAGGGATGGAAAGGCCCCTTTAGAGGATAAATAGCAAGTCACAGGCCATCCACCCTATCTTTACCATCACAAAGAATATCACCTAGCAAGATTAGATAAGGCCATTTTTGTCACCTTTTTTTAGTACACTCTAATTCACTGTAAAAGTACTGTTAAAGGTAATGCGCGCAACAGGGAGAGCCAGTATAATTGGACAGAATGCATCCTAAAAAACTTAGGGTAAACTACTTCATGAGCACACAGGCACCAGAAGCCACTTGGCTTTAGTATTGAGGACCACTAGGGGATACCGGCATTCAGGTATTCCAATTTCAGAAGTGTCTTTGCACTTAACTATTGTGCATGAGGAGTTACACCCCAACGCTAAGGCGGTAAGACAACCACCAAGGTGCAAATGCCAGCACGAGATTTGGGGTATAATGTATGCCATCAGAATTATTTCGTAAGCTTACAATCAATACACTGTAATTTTACTCAGGAATGTAGTCCCCTTTTCTTAACCCGGACACAATGTTGTGGAAATTAGCAATGTTGCTTTAATGCCATTGAAATACAACAAATATGATATTGTTTCTATGTAATATCATATGTTCAATATGTTGTAAGATGGCCGCCATGCAGATTCACAAAATGTCTAGCACAGCCTATCATACTAGTCCTCTTTCGATGCACAGCACCATTACCTATGTATAGCACTGTTTCTCTATCTCCGATGTGTGATCAAGAGAGTGGTTCTTGAAACACGTTACATTGGACAATAAAACTTTGTTTTCCACCATACTGAGACTGCGCTGTTATTTGGATCGTTGGATATGATATATATATATATATATATATACTAGCAGCCTGCCCCAGCGTTGCCCGGGGCAGAAGGGGGCTGGGGGCAGCATTTCAGGCTTGCGTGCACTCCCACCCTGGCCCCCGCCCGCCAAGACATTTCCACTCCTCCCCGCGCTTCACTCAGCCGCACACGTTCTGCCTCCTCCCAGCGCTCCTGCGCTTCACCTACCTCAGCCCGATTTCACCGCTCCTCGTTCCGCCTCCTCACATCAGCCTGACTTCACCGCTCCTCGTTCTGCCTCCTCCCATCGCTTCTCTGAGCCGCGCACATTCCCCTCCTCCCCGCGCTTCATGTATCTCAGCCCGACTTCACCGCTGCTGTCCGCCGCTCCTCCCCGCGCTAGATGATGTCAGCACGCACGTCCATGTTGTTAGCTACTTCTTAGGGACTATTTTTTTTTTTATTTTTTTTTTTAAATAACGTTTATTTTTATTTTTATAGCCTATGTCCATCTACAGGACCCCCCCTTTCCAACACGGTATTGGGTGTTGCGATTGGTGGTGCACTTTTCGAGTTTACCTGGCTCAAAAGACACAGTTCTCTCTTTATAACAGTAGCATAAATATATAAATATATATGTATATATATATATATATATATATATATATATATATATATATATATATATATATATATATATATATATATATATATATATATATATATATATTTTCGAAAGGGCTGACAGCTAACATCCGCACTGCAGTCACACAAAGAGACTCGCACTCCAGGGTCTGTGTTTTAAAGATGTTTAATGGCGACGCGTTTCGACCAAACGGTCTTCTTCCAAAGCCTATATGTACACACACAGTGGAGGTTACTAATGTGTTGTTACAGTTAGATCAGAGTTTCCATAGCAATGGGTTTATAGTGCTAATATAACTTTGCCGCCGTTTGACAAACCTCCACAAAAATATCAAAAAAGTGAGGGCCAAGAAAGAAGATTGGTACCAAAACATTGATTTCCCATATTTACAGCAGTTGCAAAAACAAAGCTGAATGTGATTACACAAAGTTGGCGAAAACATAGAATTAAACCCAGAAAGCGTTCATTATTTGATATGATTCCATTCAGACATTTTCAAGAAATGTATGTTTAAAGAGCTTCTTGTGGCGGTTGTGAAGATGTAAAAAAGTTAGGTGTGTCTGGGTTATTCTCACAGGAGTCCAGTAGGAGTTCCATGGAGTCTCTTTCTACCATAAATTAAAAAATAGGGGTCTTTGATCGTGGAATCTTTTTCTCCCATCTGATTTTTCAGTACTGAGAGATTTGATTAGCTGACTGCAACTCAGAGAGGAATGTTGCAGCTGCCATTACAGTGGGAACCAGGCAGACATCTCATGAGATACTGAGGTACGCTTGTCATACCCCCACTCAAGCTTCTCCTCTCAGGTATAATGGTCATGTGCAGCAGAATGCCATGCACAGCAAGAAGTTTGCTACCCAAGCGGTGGAGATTTGGCACAGCGCCCTGCGGCCAACCGCTGCTGCACATGGGCGAAGGCCATGCATAAAAGAGATTGGCCACCATCAACACAAGGAGACAGTTAAAAAACAAAAGTAAAGTGGGAAAGTCCACAGGAAGATTGGCAACCAACCCCCTGCTGGGCATGGCCAAAGGCTGTGTGAAGCAGGGGGTTGACCGCACACTAGGGTTTGAGCACAGGGCCTAGCTTCTTCCAACACCCTACTGCACAGAGTCAAAAGCCATGCTCATAGAGGAGTTCACCTAATATGATTTAAAAATAACCTGGAATTCACTGAAAAAAACAAAGCTTAAAATGACATTACAGACAGGTATGGTAATACGACTTTAGCTTATGTTTACAATTCACTAGAAATTCACGGAAAAGATAAAGGTTAAAGTGACATAGTCACGTGCTGAAGTAACAACAATGTATGCTTTAGACTGAGAAAAACACTGAAATATACCAAGTATAGTTTAAGAGCAAATTAGAAATTGCAGGTTTTTTAAAAATTAGCTAATATCTGATTACCGCACCTAAAACTATAATGCCACTTTAACCTTCGTTTTTTCAATCGTATGTTCAATTACAGAATCTGTGAGAGAGCAGTTGTGGTGTGTTCCCTTTACCCCTATTTGGCTAGTGTAGACTTGAGCTGGTTTGGTTTGTAGTTACTGGAGTAAACGTGGATGTAACATTTCTCATTGGCTACTGACTTACTCTTGTGTTACTTTGTTTTTGTACTGGCATGTCTCTTTTTGTTCACCTTTAATTTTACTTCTTGCCTCCTCGGATTTTGTTTTCGGTATCCCCATTTTCCAGCCACTCTTCCTTGCCACTTTTATATTTGCATCACAAATCTATAGAGTTCTGTGCACTATTTGCAGACAATTTGGCACACAAGAGATAGGACACACTTAGGTAAAGATTTCCACCAATACCTCAGTGAATTGCATTCGGGAGTATGTGAAGTTGTACTTCAGGTGTATTCATTTACAAACTCAAAACTGCATTGCTGAATGGGCCACATAATATTGCAATAAAATCAAACTAAGACTAAATAGAATATCATTTATTTTATTCAGTTAATGCGAGCATGTATGCTCACCATTAATTTTTTAGACATTGGGTTTCATATGTGTAACCTATTACAGTGGCAATAAGCAGGATAAAATTACAATACAAGAAAAACATAGAGAACATTAACATAAAGTGACTTTTTCCAAAAAATGCAATGCAAATGTTCAGCAGGCAAAGGATGGCAATCAGGGGGGTATAAATCAAATGTAAGATTCTACGAACTTTGCAGTATGTTACTCTACCTTGAGACAATAAATCTATCTATCTATCTATCTATCTATCTATCTATCTATCTATCTATCTATCTATCTATCTATCTATCTATCTATCTATCTATCTATCTATCTATCTATCTATCTATCTATCTATCTATCTATCTACCTATCTATTTAGCTATCTATTGGCAAAGCAAACAAGTATGAGTATAAACAGACACTATAATATATTTGTATTATATGTTATTAAGATACAAATAATACAGTCAGTTTGCAGATTCAAAATTGTCAGCTTAGAAATCCTTTATTAGCCGTTCAGTAACATTGATGTGTATTTTATATGATACAAATGCCTTGGTATGCTGGATTTTTAATAGGCCTATTCATCCCAGTTACAATCTTTGATTCATAGATTTTTTTTAATTATATATTGTTTTCACAATATACACAGACCATTTCCATCATTTCGTAAAACATAATAGAGTTTGTATGTAAGTTAAAGGCATACATTTCAAAGACAAAAAAAGACAAAGACCTACAGATGTTTATGAATGATTTTGATATCCTACTGCAAAAACATTTTTATGATGTACATTTTTTTCTACATGACTTTTTGTCTTGTGAACCTTTAGCAATCACGTTGCCATGGAAAATATCAGATGTTTGCCATAGGTGCCTGTAACAATGCCAGGAGCACTATAAAAGGACTGATAATAATCATTAAGAACTATCTCAAGCGTCTCTTGGGTCATCAATTCTTGTTGCTAATTTCAGCAAACAGATTTTACTTTTCCCCGGGGCAAACTAGTTTTTGACCTCATACCTAGTTAAAGATGAGGCATTCTGGAAGTGTTATACAATGCTGACTTAAATAGTATGATATTTTGGGCACATAGGGAAAATAAGTTACTAAGATTAGAGTCACATCCTATCTTTGCAATGAAAGCATAGTCTGTTTAGGTCCTAGTGCTGTATGCATAAGTATTTCTCAACAGATTAAAGGAAATTGGAACACATGTCAATATTTTAATCATGCAGGAGATTATAAAGCAACACTGTTCGGTTCGTGTACACATTAGTACAAGTTAGGTACAAGATAAAAGATTTGACTAAAGTCATGAATCACAAAATATTAATAACATTTAGAACGTAAGAATGAAAAAGTGGCACTCTGTTCTTTCTCATGTTGATAGTTTGGGTGCACTTGCCTGTATGTATTATAAAACATGTTTGAATTTCAACACAAGACGACCATTGTTATGCATTGTATTACGGTAATCATTTACTGACCATCACTGAATACTGCCACAAGGTGTAAGGAAACTCTGCTAGTGGCACAGGTTATAATCATATGTAAATCATGACCCTCTGCTGTTATGTAACATTAGAGAGAGGGTTATTAGACAAATGGAATATGGGAAACAGTGAGGTTTTATACCTCCTGCTGCTTAGAAGAAAATTGTTGCATTGGTTAGGAGAATCACAAGGATCAGTGCTGAACTGTGGAATTTTAAAATAGCTTAAATAAATATCTAGGACTAATTATTTCTACGTCGTAGTCTGGTTACTAGAGACTAAGGTCCAGATGTACATACCTTTGTGTTTGCGATTACCTAATAGCAACATTTTGCGAATCGCTATTTATGTCATTGCAAACAGCAATGTACTACATTGTGTTTACACTGTTTGTAATTCCCAGTGGGTCTCAAATAGACCTACCTCGTTAAAATTCATGAGGTAGGATGCAACTTATGACCCATTGGGAATTACAAAGATCACAGGGATGGTTCCCTCTGGGGTCAGCAGACCAGCATGTCAGTGATTGCATTGAAATAAAGCAAATATTTTTTTTTTCAAATTGCAGCCCATTTTCCTAAAGGAAAAAAGTATGTGTTCCAAAAACAAAAATGAAAAGTTTTCTTTAAGTTTTTTAAGAGTAGGCAGTGGTCCATGGAGAACAATAAAATAAAGTGACTTATTCCAAAACATGCCATGCAAATGTTCAGCAGGCAAAGTATGGCAGACAGGTGGTTATAAATCAAATGTACAATTCTAGGAACCTTGCAGTATGTTACTCTACCTTGAGACATTAAATCTATCTATCTATCTATCTATCTATCTATCTATCTATCTATCTATCTATCTATCTATCTATCTATGAGACCACTGTCTGCTCCTAAAAATAATTTTTACAACCCTTCAAAAAGGGGATGGGCCCCTTTGGGACACCTTCCTGTTTGTAAATCGGTTACCATTTACTTGAAGTAGGTGGTAAAAGGCGAATGTTCACACATACCACTGCAAGCCACTATTCTAAAGGATGCCTTCAAAAAGCTTGTCCCTAATACGGAATCGCTAACCCATTTTGTGATTCAGTAATAGGTTACTAAATCACAAAATAGGGTTCTGTACACATAAAAATGCTTTTTTGTGGTCTCAAATGGCCCGATTCCGCAAATTGGGTTGTTTGCAAGCTCAAAAAAGCTACGTTCATCTGGCCCAAATTTCTGTTTTGCCTGCACACACCTTCTGTCCTAACTTAGTATACACTGACTCATAGCACAGTTCCTATTTTTTCAGGTAATTTAATAACAATGAAGGTAAAGAATTACCCTGCCAAACATTCTGTTTTTATGTATCAAAAAGTATACAGTGAAATCCAATATGTAGGGGGGGAACTTATTATTTGATGTAGTGGAAGCGCTAATGTCAAATGGCAGAGTGAAGTAGTGTGGCTCACTGGTTAGAGGCGGCAGACCCGAGAGCAGAGGATGGCCTGGGACCAGGGTTCGATTCCCGGCGCGGCAGGTTTCTGGACCAGGGTCAGCGGACTTGATAATTCTCTCGCCTCGGTGCCCACTCTGATCAGCGATCACACTCGGCAACTCTGGGCATTAGCTTGCCTCATCTTCACTAACGGCCCCACCAGACCGCCGGGGATGCCTGGTCTCACCCTGGAGATACCCATTAAGGGACCATCTCTCAGGGAAGCCAGGAAGGGTTTCGCAGCGGTCGAAGCGCCTTGGGACCCTATGGGTAAGTAGTGCGCTATATAAATGCCAATACATACATACATACAGGTCACTGCCCTTCAAACTAGAAGGGCCTGCTATCTCATTTGAAAGTGGGAACCTGCTAGCATTCCAACCAGAAGTTCCAGCTGGATCTTTTGCTGGCAACCCATCCATCACAAGACGGTCTTTGTTTGAATGTCAGAAAGCCTACCCTACTTAGAGTTGGATTTCTAATGTGTAATTTGCAGTCCGGGGCCACGATACTTTGGAAGGTGGGTGCAGGAAGGAAAAAATAAACCAATCTCTACCAGCCACAGGAAAAGAAACTCCCTGGGCATTAGCACCATAGATTACTTTTTGTTTATTGGCAACAAGAGTTGGTATCCTCTTTTTCCAATATTCCCCTGCAAACACAAAATCACGCTCTAATGTTACATAAGTGCAGATGAGGCTAATTTACATATATTTACAGCCTATGCCAGCAGCAGTGTTCCCTTACACCTGGTGACAGCATTCATAGCAGGTCACTAAAACATTACCTGCACAATATATAACAATAAATGTGCTGTGTTGAAATTGCAACATTTTATATAACATATGCAAGTAACAGCTCAACCTGGAAGAGACCCAAAGAAAATATTTCATTCAGCATGTTCTATATTTTCTGTCAAATGTTTTTTCCTTTGCTTAACTTGTACTACAAACCCTACTTTGTTATGGTGAAAGTGCATACAGTAGAATGAATAACATAGGTATTATTTATCATTTAAGGAACAATCAGAGAAATACGACAAATAAAACATTTACTATGTAGTATTGGTAAATCTGTTTTGTCAAAATAAGGAGAACAATCTACCATTCATAGCCACCTCCATAGGAGTAAGAAAGAAGGTAATGCAAAAATATTCTTCTTCCTTTGAGCTTTTGCTTTAATCATTATGGTGTTTTCGTTCATTTTGCTTGAAAATGTACAAGGTGAAGAAAAATGAAAAAAGAAAGCTATTCTGAAGTTTTCAAAATCAATTTCTTTTTGAAGCTACGACTAGGAATGAAGCATTTGCAACTAAAACATTTCAATTTAGGATTCGAAGTTGTTCCAACCACTCTATGTAAATGTAAATGTAAATGTAAATGTATAGGCATTTATATAGCGCACTACTTACCCGTAGGGTCCCAAGGCGCTTCGACCGCTGCGAAACCCTTCCTGGCTTCCCTGAGAGATGGTCCTTTAATGGGTATCTCCAGGGTGAGACCAGGCATCCCCGGCGGTCTGGTGGGGCCGTTAGTGAAGATGAGGCAAGCTAATGCCCAGAGTTGCAGAGTGTGATCGCTGATCAGAGTGGGCACGAGTCGAGAGAATTATCGAGTCCGCTGACCCGGGTCCAGAAACCTGCCGCACCGGGAATCGAACATTGGTCCCGGGCCGTCCTCTGCTCTCGGGTCTGCCGCCTCTAACCAGTGAGCCACACTAATTCACCCTACTTAAGAGTACTCTATATGGTACATCTGTTAGATTCCACTATGTAGTTCACTCATCTGATCTAGTGACAATGGATTTTAATGATACCTGTTATTTGCACTAGGGCATTTATTCCTGGTTGAGGTAAATCACCTTGAAATTGACAGTTGGGATCTCTGGCTCATTAGGGTTCGTCTCAGGTTTTCTGCTCACTCGACTGTTAGCAACTTTGATGTCTGTACAACATGCTAGTAGTCTGACCTCCAAGGCTGGATTTTGCATGCAGTTGAACTGTAATATTATTTTGTGTAAAAAATCTGTTTCATAATGCTTTTTTAAAATGATGTTGCTACCAAACTCCATCAGCTTTCTCAACAAGCAGATTGCTTTGCAATTTGCAATAAAGTAAGCTACTACTTCTGTATAATGCACTTTAGGAGGCTGAAAATGTTGAACGTAAAGAGATGCTCCTTGAAGAGAGATGCAGGAAACAACATGTGCTCATTTGGACGAAGCACATTCCTCTATACAACAAAACGTGTGTTTGGTGGGTATTCCTCAAAAGTGTGTAGGTTCTGTAATATTGATCTCACTGAAAGCATAAAAAAATTTAAGTATGTAATTCCACTGTTCATATTTTTGTAATGGCGATACATTTTTTTTACTATTTACCAAAGGGTACCCTAATGGAAGGTTGATAAATAACTAAAGGGATGGTTTAGAGTTTGGCAGAGAGGGTACTCCGTCTCTGCCAAACGTAATATCTGCCCATCCAATTTAGGTGGTGGGTGGACTTTAAGTGTGTCGATGACATGGTCTATTCTGGTTCCATTGCTGACATACTCCTCCAACAGCCCAACAGAGAATGGGCCAGTAGAGGTTAGCCATCCAATTATCCACCCTATTAGGAATGGGGATACTTTTTTCCCTATCTGACACCACTAGACAAAACCTGGTGTTGAGGGATTGTAAAAACTGAAAAATGACTCCCCATCAACAAAAGAACACACATCCCTGCTTTGCGAGTTTGTATCCGAGAAATGAAAAACTTTCTAGCAGTTTGATGACCGGCCATCACGGTTGACGAAGTCAACTGTCAAACTTTTACAACATTTACAGGAAGTACCATAATATTGGATCATGAACATGTTTTGAGTAGTCAATTGGGATGCCAGATAACACTACATATGGTGGGCGGTGGTCCCTCAGAATGGTGGGGACCTTGTCCTCCACCATCCTGACAGATTAACCTCCACCCACCATACTAGAAATCCACCACCAAATCTATACTTTAATGAATTTGACTAACGTACACAAGCTAATGTCAATCTGTACATTTTGGATGAATTTGAATCATGACTAAGAATATATGATAATACTGTAGTTTATAATATGTGTTATATTTTGAGAGTAAATGCTTTACAATATTGTTAGTATAAGTGATTGAAGTAAATATGTTAGAAATATAAACGCCTCTATAAACTAATATACAATTATTTATAAGAAAAACTATATTCAAAATGTTGTCAATCATATGTTTAGCACATTCTCCTTTAGCAAATCTAAATGTTTGCTGACATTCATAAACACACATTGTAACTGTTGTCAAATCTTAATAAAAACTTGCTGAAGTAGGTGAAATGATGTTAAACAACTGTGCACCTTCCTAGAAATTGTACAGCTAGTCACAATTCTTATTTACCTTCTGTTAGATGGTCACTGGGTAATGTCCCAGAAAATTCGAATGCTAGATAAGCTCAGATAATTCTGTCTCAGGACATCTAAACTGAACAAGAATCACATGAATGTTTTCAATGTTTTCATTGAGTATTTTTTTCTAATATAAAGCATCACCTATCCACATAGATAGGATACTCTGAGTTATTCTCAGCTAGTGCACAATAACATAGCAGTATATCTATAACGATAATATCAATAATACCAAAACAACAACAACCCCAAAACCAACAACAATAATAATTAAGAGTACTAACATGAACTTGGAGCATGAGAACAGCAATTACACAGATAATGTCCTTAATACTAATGCCTCTACCACTTCTGCTTCGACTAATAATAATGTAACAATGATAGTACAACAACAGCAACAACAAAAACAATAATAATAATAACAGCAGCAATGATATTGGGTACAATCTTAATTGTTGCAGTCCTAATAACCCTAATAAATGTACAACCAAATCACATAAAAATAAAATGATATAGGTATCAAGTTAAATAGGCTCATAATTAAATACTTTTATCCATCATATAGTTAGATAACTTAGGCACAGGTTTTAAAGTGACATTTGCAATATGGCAAGAAATCAAAAATGAAATGCAGACATTCCAAACCATGCATATGAAAGAAGCACCATGGGAATTTACCTTGTTATCAACGTGTTTCTTGGGGAATTATTCTTTGGATACCCAGATTTGTACCCCATAAAACTACTTACAACCAGAAAAGATCATGAAGTTATGAATGATTTTTGCTCTGCATATAAATTTACATTTTGCCTGGGGACCTGGTGGTTATGGGGGATTAAATGATGGCAGAATCAACTGGACATCGCTGTGGTGCATGGAACACTCACTAGTAAATAGGAGCTTTTGCTTCCATGCTGTGCTCTTTTGACTGATGCTACCTATTTCACTAACTATCTTATTGCCATTTCTAATATGCGCACATCCACAGAAGGTTTAGTTTTGTGATGGATGATGAGAAGAACAAGACTAAGCAGGTCACTGTTATTATGTACTACAATATTTCCGTCCAACAGAAATTGGCAATATCGGGAACAAAAGATGTACATTATTTAGTATGTGTACATTTATATTTTATATTTCACAAAGCCTTAATTGGGCTTTAATTGCATGCAACTTATTTTGAGCTATAAGCAAATATTGATGATCATGATGATGATGAGTCTGAACAGTGACATGATGTCAATTTAAATTTATCAAGTAGAGTAGCCATTATGTTTTTACATATAGCTGTCCCTGAGAAACATGAGTTTAATGTAATGTCACAAAATATGAGTAAGTGTATGGTTTCTGTGAAGTTAAAACATTAATTTAATGGAGGAAACTACATTTTCTAACACATTTTACAGTGAAAACAGCCTACCATATTACATTACTCATGTATTTTACTTTTAAAAGGACACGTGAGTCTTTATCAAATTAATTTTAACATCTTCATATCTTCATTCATGTGTATTGTTTGCTTCAAGAATGAAAATTCTGAAGGCAATTACTTATGTACTGACTTGGCTTTACCAAACTGAAGAGTCATTCTAACTAATTGGCTACAAAACTCCTGATGCACCTTTGGGTGATTTTAGAAAATGTGTCTGACACATGATAAGATAAACATAAAAGTAAATTTAAATAACAATACTCACTTCACTTACCACAAGTTGCCCTTTCCAAATATGTTATTGATACTCCATAACTATTTATTGTTTGATGTTTAAAAGTAGAGTTTGAATTGCAACTTTGATTATTTTTCTTTTCTAAAGAAATTATGTCTGGAGAACTACATTTGTTTGGTTTATTTACACTAATAATGCTACAAAAAGCTTTGGACAAGAATCAAACTGTCTTACTCTCAAAGTGCAGCAGTAACACAGGAGGCCTACTGGAAATTGGGAAGTTATCCAATTAAGGATCGATCTGGCAAGATCTGAATAACAGCCGCAGTTTGCCAGATTGGGGAAAGACTATAAGCGTTGCTTACATTCTATATATGTGCCAAAGTGTTTCTGTCGCCTTTGACATTGACAATCATTAGCTTCATCTACCCAAGTCGGATCACCAATAGTGTACTTTGCTTTTTAAACTCTCCATTTTCCCTGATTTTCACTAATTTATCATGAAACTAATAGTATCATTTTCACCATATTCTACTGTTGCCTTTCAAATAATTAACTATTTTGGGCCTGATTCTGATGCGGGTTGGATAGCTTCCCGACTGAATCGGTTTGGAAATGGTTTCTGACCCACTCGGATCGGGAGAGTCCAACCGACGGAGTACGATGCATCCGAATACTTCCAGATACGATTTGGTTGGACTCCCATTGATTTCAATGGGAGCATACGTTCCTAACCGCATCATAATTGGGCCCTGGGTCAGGAAGACACATTCCCAATCCGATTTAGAAGGAGCAAATGTCATTAAGAGGCCTTCTTAACCGCATCGGAATCAGGCCCTAAGTTGTAATGCTTTCCTAACCGCATCAGAATCAGGCCCTTAGTGTATATGCTTATTTCACTGGTAAATAGTGAAACTAGATTATACTAATCAAAATATAAAGTCTAAAAGCAGAAGTAATACAATTATATATTTCTCTCTTGTACTGTCTAATTATGCCAATAGCCTCTAACATGGATCATCTTTATCAACTATGAAAAGAATACAACAGATTTAGAACTCGGCTGCCAGACTACTTCTAAATTTAAAGCCAGAAGCCCATATCTTCCATGCCTTGAGGGCCCTACATTGGTAATCCGTTCCTAGAAGATCCACATTCACGCTGCTTTGTATTGCCCACAAAGCAATAAATTGAGCAGGACCATTTTTATCAGGAATAAATTCACCAAATTCATTCACCAAAGGAACCTCCTCTCCAGACAGACTGGCAATTTGCCTCAGAATAGCACCATACATGAAAAAAACATAGGTGACACATCTTTCTTTGGTCAAGCAGTCAAACTTTGGAATTCATTACCCCTAAAGATAAGATACACCGATGGCTATCTTATCTTCAGAAGACTACTCAAGAGTTGGCTCTTTCCTAAATAACCACCATACTCAAACCCAAATAAACAGCATATCCCTGTGTATATAAACATTTAAGTTGATTATATGTATGTATCAAGATATGTATATTTTTTGATGTAAATATATATAATAATAAGTACTTAGGTATCTGTAGATGTATTACTTTACTCCTACTGTAAAAAACAGTTGACTCTCTCTAATGCACTACCCTATATTTCACCCTCTACCTCTCTCAATATATCCTCTACTTCCACTCTCTGACTCATCCCAGCCATCTTTCTACTACTGTGATCTCCCCCCAAAAACATTTCTAGAGTCTTCCCTCCTCTACCCCTCCTTGGATCACCCTAAACCTCATTTTAATGATATGATCTCCCAAATACTCCTTCTAAATTTTTCCCTCATCTGTGCCTCCTTTGAATAATTTCAAAACTCATTTTACTACTATGATCTCACCTATTCCATTTCTAAAAATGCTTCCCTCCTTCATCTCTCCTTAAACTCACCACAAACCTTATCTAAAGACTATGATCACACAATAAACACTTTCTAGAGTCTTTCTTCTTCTATCCCCAATTATCCTTTTCAATCCAACTAAAAGACTTGCACATCCACCGCTAAAATTAACTCAAAATTCACTATACTAATCCGTCACTAATCCGTTTTGGGTTCCGGAGTAGCGTGCTACTTACCGAAAAGCACTTTTACGCCTCGTCAGGGGTAGTAAGAGATTTAAAATCAATTACGATTACAATTACAAACTCAGCAATAAAAATAAGACCAATACACACTGCATTATAATTTAAATATGTTCCTACAGTACAAATACAAAAACATTGTATTTTACATTGGTGTCTTTTACAGTTAGATACATGCCTCCAAGAATCAGATTACAAGTAGCAGTAAATTAGCATTCATTGTCATATTACTGTACATAAACTGTTTACATAATATCAGCCCCTGGTCAGTTTTCTACATATAATATATCAGACCCTGATCATGCAGTAATGCAGACTATAATATAAAGAAGACAATAAACAATTAAATTCCAAATAATGTATATAATCCTATTACGTACAAAAATAATGTTTTACCCCTCTGTGTTTTTGAACAATTCATGACATGAAATGTGTTTTGATTAAATTACACCATTGCTGGCCGGAACTAAACTACTGTAATTGATTGTTGTTATGTACACCTTAAAAGCAACACAGTAAATTATGTCTATTCAACAATATGAAAGACATACATCAAGTCTTCAAAAGTAACAGTAAATCATGTTCCTCCTATTTATGTATTGTGTAATTCACAGAATTTTTATAAACAAATGTTTTATACTTAAGAGTCTGAACAATGAAAGGTGTGTTTACCTAACAAACCAACACTTAAAATCAAAAATGAAATGTCCTTTCTAAAACTTGAATGATATTTAATTAAAATGTCACAGAAAACAAAACGGGAAACGTTAAAAGTTTTCATGACCACTGGTCAATAAGCAGAACATTTTACCACATAATTTAGATTCCAAGTACTTGTACATTGTTACAATGTCAATTTTTGGCATTATTGGTGTGCCTAAGAAAAAAACACAAAGTTGATTACATTAATTTCTTGTAAACTTACTCAATATTGAAGCAAATCTTGCTTGTGGCCCATTTTCCTGGGAATAGCAAACAAAGACCTTAATATTGGGCTCCCTCGTTATATTTGAATGTAGAGATCTCCTTAAAACTTTCTTTGTCATGATGTTTTGTTTATTTCTTTATTACTTTGGCTGAATTGCATGCATATTTTTTCTTTTTTGTAAATTTTTAATATTATTGAATATAACATACAATCAAAAAACAGATTTGAAAATTCCAGTTACATAGAATTTCAAGTTAGTAGTTAAATAACACCCGAAAATACTGTGTTATTTTTCTCAAATTTACATGATTCATAGCTCTTTTCTTAAGTATATATTTGGTCATGCTGCACAAATTTCTACAATGATGATCAAATGTCCTGTCATTCTAATTTGCAGACAAATTAATTTGACCTCAAAATATTATATAGATTGTTCATTACATTAGGAAAAACTTAGCAATTAAAAGATTGATTATGTATCAATTATATTACCATACAGTAACTGTGACCTTGCACCGTTAATTTTAAGAATTGAAGAGAAGAGGTATTGGCTCAATCATGATCAAAGTTAAATCATGCCACTTTTCTCATCTTGAAATGATGTTCTGGAAGACGATCTTCCTATAAGTAGCTCCTTCTCAGCGATCAAGCTGTCCAGCAAGTCTTCCTGCCTGTAGTTGTGATATACTTTAAGGAATGCCAGAACTGTAATCCCCAGCCAAGTCAACCAAGAAGCCCAAAGGCCAAACTGCATACAACAAGAAAGAACATTGTATGAGAGCAACCAAAAACAAAAAAATGACATTTTACAAATAAATTAAGATTTAGTTTTCATTTTTGTAAATTGAAATCTATATCATCACAGAGCAGTTGTTCTTAATCTGTAGAGAACGGCCCACTGGGGGCCCTCATTGCCTACTCAGGGGGTCTGCGACTATTTAGAAAATTAAATATTTGCAGATTAATAAACTATATATAGAAAAAAAACAACATTGAAAATGTTAAAAGACCCTTTAAGTGAGACAAAAGTAAGAACTGGAGGCTAAAAATTACGTTGGTATCCTTATCTTAATGTAGGGCAGCAACTTGTATAAACCAAACAATATGTAATATGACTGATTGGTGGCCCCAATTCAACCACTGGTATGTACTGACAAAGTGAGAGCATACATTAGGAACAAAAAAGACAAAGAGGCATACTTCAGTGTACTATATTGTTTAATCTTTTATAAATAAAACAACATTTTGAAAAGCACTTACCACCCATTAAAATTAAAAAGTATTATTTTTGCATATTTTCTTTTTGTGAATTAAATAAAATATGTAATGATTTGTGTATTTGTTTGATGTTTTCTTGATTTTTTTTATATTTTGGTGGAGTGTTTTGAAATCTAAATCAAAGAAATTGCTTAGGCAGGTGACTCTGTCCAATATTTGTGACTTCATGGGAGTATACTGAAGTCAAACGGTGAAGAACTGCTTTGACAGAACATGGAAGTTGAAAATATGTCTGCGAAGACTGGGTTCATGCTAGTTTTTCAGTATGTCTCCTTAACATAAATTTATGTAGTATGAAAATAAAATAAAAACATTTACATAGTCAATGGTTGTCGTGAAACTCTGGCAACAATCTGATTTTCCTGGACCTGTGCTAGACACATTTTTCCAATACAATAAACACATCCTTAAAAATTGAATTTTTTTTCTGAAGTACACAGCATATGATACAAAATCCCTCATACATATGTGTGATAAAGTTTCTTGTTAAATACAGTATAAAAGCTGGCCATCCATAATTTACCAGCACTGTTATGTTTAAAAAACAGATCCTTACACAGTATGTCAAAGAGTTTCATTACTTCAGACTTACATCTTATTCAGCATCTGGCGGGTCACCACCGGACATCAGTCTGCCAAGGTAGAGCAGTCTAAATCATCCAATCCATTGAGGGAGGACTACACTCCATATTTAGTCTTGCCTACCTCTTAGATGAGATCTATGCGGCATTTCAACTACCATTGCGGTGGCTCCAATGTCAAGCTGACAAGATGGCAAACGTAACCACTTGTAAAATGTTTTCTTCAGTAAATAAATAAATAAACTCTCAAATCAACTATCCCCTTGTTCATTTTCTCAATGCTGAGCTTCTATACTTTGCTTGACAGTTCTGACTATGGAAAATGAATGAAATTAGAATGGGGCATGGATTACTGTGATCTGGCAGTCCAGTGAAAGAAGGACCACTTGATCATAGATTTACAGCAGAGTGGCTAGCAGATTGTCAGCCTGTGTAAACACTGTGCTTCGCCCAAATCAAAATGGAGCAGGCAAAACAAAAGTTTGGCAGGTCACAATTACTGTCATTTTACTCTAAATGACCCCTTTAGAGCGTTGTTTTATAATGCCCTCAGTAGAAATGTTCTCTTTCTTCCAAAGTACATTAGTGGAGTTTGGCATAGTTGAGCACTGTAAAGTTTCTGTCACAATAGCTTCTGTTTTAGCAATGATTACATTATCATCATGCAAAAAATGAGGCAACTGAGGACAATCACTAGTATATTACACATGTAAATATGTTTGGTTAATCCTAAATGTTCATCAACACAATATCATAATAACACAATATCTTTTTTTTTTGTCCTCATTTTACCACCATAGTATCAGGCGAGGTCGAGGGTGGGGATACGACATGCTGTCTCAGTTTATACAACTGACAGGGATTAGGTAAAATGGAATACCAACATTCCTCAGCAATGGCGACTCCTCCCAGGACAAACACCACAAAACCATTACAAAATGTCTGGTGGAAATTACAGCCGATTGGGACCAGGCTTAGTACAGAGTAACTGCTCTACAAGTAGTATAAACCACGGTAGCATATTCATTGGACCCTGGGGAAAAAAAAACGGGTAACTCATTGCTGACAGGTCAACAGATGCCAAAATGTCCTTTTACTTTGTTTGCCGGCCCTAGCCAAATCAAGTCTGGAGACTTGCAAGACTGAAGCATACCAGTCATTAAGAGAAGGCGGTAAGGGATCTTTCCACTTTTTGCAAATCTCCCTACTAGCCAGTAAAATAGTGTAAAAGAACAAACTTTTTGCCGGATTCTGGACCCCTTCCAGAATCCCAAAGATCACGAGGGGGAGCTCAAGGACCACTTAGAAGCCAAATGATGTAGAAAGAGTATTACCAATTGCCTCCCAGAATGAAACCAGACGGGGACACTCAAAAAACATGTGTGCATCCGAGGCAGCTAGCAGGCCACACTTAGCACAAGCTACAGACTTCCCCTCAGAGAATTTTGTGAGTCTAAGCGGAGAATAATATGCTCTGTGCAGAGTATAAATATGGTTCCTGCGTAGCCAAGCGGGCTTAACGATGTCCCATAAAAGCTTGCATGAAGAGGTCCAAAGATCTTGGAAGTTACGACCAACAATAAGAGAGCCCCACAGCAGGTCTGGTAGCCGAAAGTCGCCATCTGTTTCATCCAGGATAAGTTTGTACCAGAGGGAAAGCTGCTTTTTTGCAGGTGGATTATCAACTAAACTGGATATTAGCTGACTATAACCTCCAAGTAAAAACCTATTCTCTCGTGAGGGAACAGAAATAAATGAATGAGTCCAGCTAGCTATTTGCATATATTTAAATCAGGCAAAATTGGGGCCGATTTTATTTTTAAGATAGTCCCAAGAAAGCAAGTCACCTTCGAAGAAGAGGTCCCCCCAAACTTCCAGGCCTGCTTCTTTGAATGGAACAGCAAGACTGTCTCGCAACCAAACGAGGCTTTCAGGTAGGCCCCAAAGAGGAGTCCTGCTACAAAAATACCCCAATTTTATAGATTTCGTTACTTCCGACCATATTTTGGCCATCCCTTGCAAAACTTTCAGTTTGATTTTCTTAAAAAACTTGGTGTTTCCAAATTTAAATAAAAAGCCTGACTGACTAACTCCTTCTCCTTTCAGTAGAGCTGAGAAGAGAGTTCCAACCCCATAGTCAACAGGAATTTTTAACAACATTCGAGTATGGGACAACTGGAACGCCCATGCATACATTTTCAGGTCTGGAGCTGCCAAGCCACCTTTCTCCCTACGTCGTCTAAGTTTCTTCCAAGCAATTCTTGGCAGATGTTTGTCCCAAATAAAGGATGTAATTTCCTGCCTATAATTTTATTAACAAAGATGGATCAAAATATAAAAGGATGGTATTAAATAAAAAGGACACTTTAGGTAAAATCGACATTTTAATCAGGTTAACTCTCCCTATTAAAAAAAGAGGAAGGTGAGCCCATGCTTGCATAAGTCTACGGCAAACTTTTGCAACAGCAGTGAAATTTAGTGTAGCAATTTGATTAATGTCTTTTACGATATTAAGGCCGAGATATCGCATAGAGGACCCAGCATGTATAGAAGTATCCCTCTCATCATCGTTCCAGATCAACATCTCGGTTTTCGCAGCGTTAATCTCATACTCAGATACTTGTCCAAATTTCACAGCAATTTTTAGGACTGCGGGAAGTGCCGTATGAGCCTCAGATGTAAAGATGAGGGCATCATCCGCATACAGGGCCACCTTTCTCTCCCATCCTCTATAGATAAAAGGTTTGATGTTAACATCCTCCCTCAATCGCTGAGCGAAGGGTTTGATATATAAATCAAAGGGGAGAGAGGGCCGCCCTGCGCGTCCCTCTTGAGATGTCAAAGGGGTCCGATAAGTCATATTAACCAAGAGGCGAGCAGTGGGACTCTGATATAGAAGACCGACAGCTCGACGGAAGCCCTCGCCTATGTTAAACTTGGCCAAAGCCCTCTACAGGTACAGCGAGTTAACTCTGTCGAAGTCCTTGGTTGCGTCCAACGTAAGAGTGGTAAGAGGGAGGGTCCCAGTCGATGCCATATCAATGGCCCCTATTAGATAGTATGTTAGCTCATAGAGTTGGCGCCCCTTTACAAATCCCTTCTGGTCATGATGTAGAACATCAGGGGCCACCAAAGCCAGCCTTTTTGCGAGAACTGTAGCAAAGATTTTATAATCTACGTTCAGGATTGAGATTGGCCTATAAGACCCGCAAACATCAGCTGGCTTCCCTGCTTTCAAAATTAGGGTAATTGAGGCGCTGTCCCAAGATGTTGGGGGACACTGGCCACCAAGTAGAATTTGATTAAACAAGATGGTAAGAAAGGACACAATTTCTTGTTCCAAGGCTCTATAGATTTCGGCAGGGAGCCCATCGGGTCCTGCGGCCTTCCCTTTCCGGCAATTTCCGCTCAAAAGAAGAAAGAAGGAGAGAGCCTAACTGTCACAATAAATCGCCATACATTAACTGCTTAATGCCGAGCCCCACAAAAATTGAATGGACAATGAGGACGTTTTTACATTTCTGCCACCACCCAACACCCATCTTACCCCTGTGCCCCCCTCCCCTTGGAGAACTCTTGCAATATCTAACCGGATCAAGTCCAGTAGATAGCACCCCTCCCCGAGCTCCCACTGAGTCACCCCGTCTCTCATGCAAATTACTATGGCTTTATACCATATATACCATATGTACTAGAGGGGAGGATAGAATCATACATCACTATTTTTTCAAAATAGAATTTGAAAGGATATATGAATTTTCTAAATAATTAACTTAGGGTGAGATGATTAAACGAGGGTAAAATTTAAGAAATTTTCTATTTGCATCACCCTCAATTATATTTTCCCCTTTTTTTACTTTCCTTTTTTTCAGATCTACCTTTTTTTTTTAATGCTGACGAAGTTTTAAACCATATTGAGTAATTCTGTAATAGACCTATAAAAAGAAAGTTGGTCTAAAAAAAGGTACTAACCTACGCAGAGAACCCCTTATTGCCCAAATCTAATAATAACTCATCAGCTGCCTGCACAGATCTAATATTAAACATCTTGTTATTGTGCATAATTTTTAAAGCAGCAGGAAACATGAGTTGGGCAGTTGCACCTAGTTTTCTAAATGCGTCTAGATGTCTCCTAAACTCCCACTGCTTTTCCAAAGTAACTCTGGAGAGGTCAGACCTAATAAGGAAAGTAAATCCCTTCCCAGCCAATGACTTCTGTTTTAGGGCCAGATTGAGAATCTGTTCCTTAAGTAGATAGGTGTGAAAGTTCACGAGGATCTTGCGAGGTTTAGACCTTTGAGGATTGTGTCTGAAGGGAACCCTGTGAACCCTCTGTATATCGATAGCCAACTCCTCAATTGAATGGTCTAACCAAAGAGATTCCTTCAATAGTATGGTAATAAACTGTTTGGTGTCCGAGCCCTCCGACCCTTCAGGGACATTGAGGATGCGTATGCTACCATGTCTAGCGTTGTTCTCCAACGTTTCCATCCTTTCACTCAGGACCACATCTTCACGTCTAAGTTTAACGATATCCTCTTTAGCCTGCTCCAAGTGGATCGAAAGTGCGGCTACTGACTCTTCCAATACCCCTGTTCTTGATGTAAGCCCATCAATCTTATTGTCCAGAGATTCACAGCAGTTTCTAATCTCAGCTTGGTTTGCAGATGACTCATTAAAGCCTTTCCTTATGTCCAGGGACAAAGAAGAAAACATTGCTAGGAGGGAAGCAGCAGTGATGCCGGAATCAGAACTAGGGACCGCACCTTCTATAATAGCATTGGAAGAGGCAATAGAGGTGCAATGCTGATCAATTGATTCCTCTACTCGAACCCCTGCATCTGCTAGATCCCCAACATCTAGTGCGGCCACCTCATTATTCATACAAGGATCGCAGGGAAAGCTACCAGAGGAATCCACAGGCCTAGAAGAATGCGGCAACGGTGATAGTGTTGCCAATGGATTAACACTAGATGGAACATCCAATACTACACCTGTATCAGGGGCAACCAGTTCACTGGGGTCGAGAGGATTAATAAATGCCGACACACCTCCTAAGTGAGGGCTAGATGGTAATGAGACTACTGGTTCCACGTCGCCTTCTGATATGGGTGAAAGAGGGGCTGGCATTGGGACAGAGGCTAACGAAGTGGCTACATCTGCGACAGAGGACGTGGCACAAACGTCTGAGAGGTCAAGCACCTGGGGGACAGCCTTAAAGTAAGAGCGTAGCAAGGGTGTAATTTTTGACCCCAAACTGAGTACTGCTTTAAGATTCTTTATGTCTCTGGGGGACCTTGTCTGTTTTGATTTTACCTCAGCAGATAAAAATGAGGAAGTTTTTTTTTATTGAAGATACCTCAGGGCTCAGGACAGGGGGGGGGCGGACTTCACAGGCTTCAAAGGCACTTCTTTTTTTTTTCGCCCTCTTTTGGTTTTATTTTTATTTTGATAAGGAGATAGAATAGGTGAGACAGGTACAGCTGATGCAACTGATGCAGGAGATGTTGACGCGGGTGTTACTGAAAAGCATATAGACCTGATACTCTTACCGCATTCAGATGCACTGTTTGCCTCTAAGCCCTCCACCGTCACAGCCAGGATCGCCTGAGCCTCTCTCCTGATCGATTCACGATTCTCCACAATTACTGCTGGGCTACAGGAGGTATGCACGAGACTACGTGCCTTCCGCCTCCTCCTAAGCTCCAGTGCGGCCCCAGACCACAGCCGCAGCCCCAGTGGGAGAATCAGCGGGTTCCCCGTGATGGAAATGACAGATAGGCGTTGGGCAGGCGCCACGAAAGCACAACAGGAGCCTCCAGGCATGGAAAAAAAGAGCGGACTTGCAGGAGAAACGGACAAAAAAGGACTCTGACTTTCACATAGAAATTAAAAAAGCGATTTTTAGTACGAGCCCGTTACAAGAACAGGCATTCCAGGCACTCCGTCGATCCCACGCCTGTACCCTAAAAAAACCAGCAAAGAAAAACTCAATCCGTGAGAACTGGGCAGGCTCTAGCGGGAGCTCATTGCGGAGCACTGCCGCAGCTCAGCAAGCTGCCGCCATGTTCTCGATCGCCAAACCCATTATTGAGATCATAATAACACAAGGGGAAGGAGAATTCTTTCCAGGCCACAGTTTCAATAAAGATAAGGCTGGTTTCAATGTGACAATGCCAATCATTTTAAGGATCCCTTCTTATTAACTCAAAATACATTAGTGGACTAGGAGAGCCAGATCAAATCTTACAGTAACTGTCCTCTCCTTGTAAATGGCTCCATAGTTTACAAACTCATACAAGCTGTGTCTGGTACATAATGAACTAACACATACATCCATTGTTTTAGCCATTGTAAAGGTTAATGTGTTATTCCACTCTAAGACACTATCCTATTGCACTGAAATAGAGCTGAACTGAAACTAATTGTAATCAAAGAGATGCAGATGCATAATTACATTGCCATATTTTGGCATTTGCACAACACTCTTTGTAAACATATACTAGCCATAAAATGTTGAGGATTTTAGCTGTATTGATGAGAAAGGTTTTAATACAAAATGACATGCTGTTAATAGAGTATAAAGCATCTAATCGTAGCATTGCTTTGACATAATCATGCAGTAGAAGAAGATTAGCTGAATACCCAGAAAATGGGATATAAGATATTATCCTTTGTATGTCAAGGTAGTTCATTTATGAATTAAATATCTTAGTCACTAACATGCACCCCTTGTCTATGTTGTGCCCTACAACATGTGTATCAGACAATGCAATAATCTACCCAAATCTTCATGATGTGAACCCTGGACCACATTTTATCCATCAGTTTTTGTATTGGAGTTTGAACTAACTCTTTCTATTGATGGAGGCAAAGTGTCAATTTCGCCAATAAATCCCCAAAAAATGTTGCAATTATACCTTGACTTGCATAGAGATAAACTGCTTAAGATAGAGACATTTTGAATAGTGTCTAAACTATACTACATACTCTGTGCTATGGGGGCATGGTCGAGCTTCATGACAGAGTAGACATGTACTGCGAGAGCTCCCACCATCCTGCCGTCCATAAACATCCTGCCCATGATAAAAACAGCTTACCAGGTAGATACTAGGAGGACATTAATCTCCTCCTTCGACGATTGCTTAAACTTAATATCAGAGCTCCAATGTGCCCAAAACCAACAGAGCTGAAAATGAGCGGCCATCTTGAAGCGCTCGGAGAGGGCCCGGCCGCCGTGCACAAGAACCGAAGACTGCAGACCAAACTAATTCCTGCAGGAGCAGTGGTGCTGGAGCCCTGCCCATAAGCCGTGGCGCTCACAGTAGCCACCTGTAGATGCAGAGAGATGAAGGTGTGACTCCTGGCCATGAGAGGGGAAGATGCAGGCACTCCAAGGCCTGAAGCTGGGAGATAAAGTAAGACTTTGCACCCTATCTCGAGAGCATAGGGTTTGCGCCTGCTGGCGGGTATGAGACACAAGCCTTTCCCTGACCCCATACCGGATGGCTGGAAATAAAAAAGGAGGACAGCACTGTTGATGAACTACAGTGTGAACACTTAGTGGGGAAAGCAACCTGTCTTTCTCGTTGTCAAAGTAATACCATGTGCTGTGTTGGGCTGCCCTTATGCTGACATCTTTGCCTCATTACCGGGCCACGGCCAACGACTGGGGAGGCACATCCAGGGTTGGTACCTGTGTGCTGTGAAGTGGAATACATGACTGCGCAGCTGAAGACACCTCTTCCAATTTAAGTGCCACGCATGATCAACAACAAATGCAACTAGGTCTTGGGACAAGACAGGAGGGGTTCTGCTCTGGGGGTCCTGTTAAAAGTAGCCAGAATGGATCCTAAAAATACAAGTGGGGCAGCTGTGACATCAATGTTCTACCATATTAACTGGCAGCACTGTATGTTAAAATACCCGATAGAAGAACCTGGAGAGTGGTAAAAGTACGCTTGTTAAACAACAGACCCGGTTGAGAAGTGAGCCTAACTAAACTTTGAGTGACCATCACAATTAATATGCTTATGCGTGTGCCCCACCGGACTGGCTTGTTTGCATTCTCTAAAAGGCAAAACCACAGCATAAACTATGGTGAAGGAAAAAGGAGGAAAGGCGGCTAAGGCGAATACAATATCTAATTATGCTCAGCCACTCCCCCCAGACCAAGGGGTGCTGATCCAAGCTCAGCCCATTCAGACAGATGAACAACCCCAAGATCTTGACCGACCCTCCTATATAACGGAGGTGCCACACACACCACAAGGGATGAGTTAAAAAACAAAATTGACTCAGTTGCCATCCTACTACAGTGTGACCCACTAAAGGTCTTGGATAGAGTCACCACCACTGATCAGATGGTAGACACGCTCCAAAAGGAACTCCATACCTTGAGGAACACAGTAATCAGTCTCCAGAGAAACGTGAGATGCCTATATGACCGTGCTGAAGATGTGGAAGGAAGATTCAGAAGAAAGAATCTCCTCTTTGTGGGATTTCCCGAGAAAGCGGAGGGCCGTTCTATACAGAACTTTTTATTGAAGACTGCCTGACTCGTGCATTGGTACCAAGGACACTATCCAAGTTTTTTTCTGTGGAGAGGTCGTACAGAGCATTGGTCCCACCCTCGAGGCCGGGAGCACCCACCAGGGCCCTCATTGCAAGATTCCTCAAATTCCAGGATTGTGACCTTATCCTGCAGCTTACCCAATGCCATAGCCTGTTAACATATGTGGGCCACCAGATCTCCTGACCCCTGTGAAAGAAGCTGAACTGAAATATAGACTACATTGTAATCCTTATTAATACATTCACTGCCTGGTGGAATAAAACATACGTGAGAAAATAAAATGATGGGCGGGAATGCAAACATTATTATTCATTCAAAAAGTCTCATTTTGGTATGGTGTGATGACCTCTCCTCATTCTTTTGTCCAATCAAAATTGGGAATCCTTACACTTGCAACATTGGGGGGTGGTACATTGACCTCGAAAATGGAATAACTAGGGTAGGCTTTGCTAGTTAATTTGTCCGACTTGTCCGAACAGCTGACGTGTCACTGACCCAACGCACTCAATAGGTGATGGGGACCAGAGGTGTTGGCGGAGCCCTCTGTCAGAAGGTTCAAAACCCAGATCGGGATTTGAGAGCTGAAGTGCTGGTGAAGCACTTTGTTGGAGAAATCTATAACTTTTACCGGGTTCTGGCTGTTAGCTGCAGAGAGGGAGTAGCGGAGGCATTGCAACTTTAACTGCGGGTGCTCGTCTTAGCCCTTGGTGGTCCTGTCCTGATCCAATTTGGCTTTACATGAGATTGAGATTATGCATTTTAACAGTAAATGTCCCTACGGTCTCATGGTTTGGAAAGAGACATTTGCCCTGTGTCTATAATTATATAAGACAGTATAATCAAAATGGAAAACCCTGCACTTGTACTGTAGTCAAAAACATTGCCAAATAGATATACCATTTACTTGAGCCCTAGAAGTAGATTTGCTAACATTTTGCACTGGGCTAGCATCAGAAACGTAACACTAACCAGCACAAGATGCATTTTTTAAATTTACTTTCCAGTGCAAACCCTGTATTTTCCTGGAAAGTACCCTGAAAGTAACGCAAATCAATTACTTAGTGCAAAGGGGAATTATATGGGTGGTACATGGGCGTTCCCATGCTCAGGGCTGGACTGGGAACGGAAACCAGACCTGGAAAATTGCTCAGCCGGACCCCCATGGTGTGAGGGGGGTGCAGCTGAGCTGTTTGCAAGGGCTGGTTTTGGTGGATTTTGTTACAGAGGGCCGATATTAACTGGTAACAAAAATGGCCCTTAGGGGCTTAACACCTGCCCTCAACCTAGCGGTAAACCCGGTGAAAACGCAAAGTGCCTGCTACGGCCAGTCCGGCCCTGCCCACGTTACCACCCATTTCTTTTGACACAAAACCCTATCTACAGACAACAGAAGACAGTGTTTATCACCGAAAGTTAAGGCCATTTAAAAGGAGACATTAAGAGGAGAATTGTTTTTATTTCCCCTTTCTTTTCTGACTTTGTACTCTGCAGCAAACAAGCAAAGTTGGAAAGGATTTAAAGTATGTCTACGTATAGTATTTTGTACAGAAAAAGTTCCCTTCCGGTACAAAACCTATGGTAGACTCAGGCACACAGCCTCGCTTTATGGCGCTATATGGTGTATGTCTGGTGCACGGCAGCTGAAATCAGCACCAGTGCTAGGGAGAGGGGAGGAGAGAGTCATATTGGCTGCTGTGTTGCGTTTTGTGACTTTTATGTAAATCTGGGTCTAAGTGCCCAGAAAGTTATGGCAGTGTGTTGTAGACATTTACCACGTACCAGGGGTGTTCGAAACATTTATCATTGTAATAAATTAAAGCAAAGTACCACTTGGAACCCATTGTTTCGATAAAGTTGCACTTTCAATCTAAAATTACAATTACAAACTGACTGCTTTCAAGCAATTTGACAAAAAATGTGTATTTCAAAATGAATACATTAATCATGCTATTGTAGTTTGCGACCTGTGACCCCTTAAATAATGGTGAGAAATGCGTGTGCTTGTAAATAATAACGAAGTTAATAGGGATGATACAAAAGCAATAGGATTCCAGATTACAGTTTTCCATATAGTACTATAGCTCAGCCTACCTGTGCAATTGCAAACTGGTCGTAGAAAGAAGAATTTTCTATATTCAGTTCAAGGTCTATATTTTGTAACTCTTCACAGCTAAAACAAATAGTTACAAAAATAAGATGTTACAAGAAATGCCAGTGACTGCAACAATACTGACAGAAAATACACAATTGTTTAAACCTATAAAACAACACAAACTTTTCAGCCATATTATCAGTGGCGAACTTGGGCTTCAATTGGAATTCCATAGAGCATATTATAAAGCTCATTATCCCCGGTTGAGCGGCAGTTTTCTGCCGCTAAAACTGCGATAATTTTATCGACTGTCATGATAATATGCCCCCATATTTTCACACGCTACATCAATTATAGTTCACACACAAAATTAAACTGCGCCAAGAGAGGTATTATAAGTAATGTAAATTTCCCATTTCCTACACATATTTAGGCAGAAATAAACTGCAATATTCTGAGTTTCAGCTCAGAACGGGGTAAAACTTTTAATAACTGAAATATCCCCTGTCCAAAGAAGCAGAACGCAGCGATGCGTGGGTACACTGATCCCTTTGAATACCACACCCTGCAATATCAGTATTTATGAGCAAATTTCCTCCGCAGATAGCAAGCCACTTGTAAAGAGACACTTGATGTTGAATAAAAATGTTGAATGGAAATCAGAAAAATATGAGTCCTATTAGTTATGTATTATTCATGTAAAATATATATTTGTAGGCATGGACCACTTTAACTACATTTTACAGACAAGACTGCAAAATAGTTAGTTTAAATTTCCATAGTAGTGCCAAATTGTTGGGTAGTTATGTACCTTAGCCCAATTTCCCAAAAATATACAAAGGAGGTGGATGGCAGTCATGAGAAAAATAACAATTGATTGATGGAATGCTGAACAGTGTCAAACATTCATCCCTAGTGTAGAGACGCGGGCAAAAAAACATTGTTTATTTGCTCACCACACCATTCCAGTTTTGATCCAGTCATATGCAAATCAGTAATGACCCTGCTCCCCACGGAAACAGTCCAGCTCGAATTGCCAGGCCCTTGGCAGACCAAAAACAAGCATCCTAGGACTGTGTTCAGGGTATCACCCCTGATCAGCCAGTCCAGCTTGACTCTAGTGGTATGGCAAACTTGGGCCCCACGTTTTGGGCATACCCATATCTGAGGGGTGATATGTCCAGAGTTAGCAAAGTTTTATGAGTGTGCGCTAGGGTGCTAAGGTATGGAAGTAAGTCGCCGCCAGGAAAACTAAGATCTGCAGCTCTTTGTGTTCCTAGATGGGTGAGTGTGCTTCCCCTTGTTGGCATTTACTACCTTGAGAGAGACAGTACAGGAATGTTGGTGAGAAGCTCTTAGCAGGATTATGTTGGAAGGAAAAAACACCTCATGCTTGCACCAAGTAGGCAATAACAAAGGAAGGTGAGAAAGTGGGAAGGCAAGAAAAAAGGAAAAAGAAAAAAGAATGAAGGAAAAAGAGAGAAGGAAAGAAAGAGAAGATGAGAAAAGAGAAATAAATGGAGAGAAGGAAAGAAAGAGAAGGTAGGAAAGAAAGAAAGAAAGAAAGAAAGAAAGAAAGAAAGAAAGAAAGAAAGAAAGAAAGAAAGAAAGAAAGAAAGAAAGAAAGAAAAAAAGAAAGAAAGAAAGGGGGCTTGAAAGGGAGAAGGAAATAATGAAACAAGGAACAAAGAAAGAAAGAGAAGCAAAGAAAGAAAGAAGGTGAAGGTAAGCTAAGAAAGATAGAAGTAAGAAAAAAGGAAAGAGATAGAGACGGGAAAAGAATGAACGACAGCAGGAAAGAGAGAGAATAAAAGAAGGGATAAAAGACAGAAAGAAAAAAAGATGGCAAAATAAGATAGAAAGAAAGAGAAAAAAGACAAGGAAAGAGAGAAGGAAAGAAAGAAAGAAGTAAAGAAGAAAGAAAGACAAATTTGCGGAGTATTTTGAGGCAAAAGTGCCTGGGGTCTATGAAGAATTTGTCTCCATATCTAACGGGATTAGCCCAGATATGACATCTGTCTCCTTTTCCTTTTCTCTAGAATACAGAGATGTTGCTGTATTAAGTCAGACAACCTTGGAACATTTTACCCCTAAACTAAAGATAGAACAATGGGTCTCTTGGAGACCACTGAATCAGGGTCTCTGTTGGGCCCTTGTTATTCTTCCAACTTACATATTGCTTGATAGAATTCTGATATTAGGTTACTTTCCAGGTTACTTTCCAGTGGAAGGGAAACCGGTGTCATTTTGCCCACTACTGAAAACGTCTACCCTGGATACCTGTGATACTAAAAATGACAGACCTATATCTTCCCTTAGCAGCTAAAATACTGGAGAAGGCACTAAATGCAGACCTCATGGCGTTCCTCAATACTCATAACATTCTGGATCCCTGACAACATGAGTTTAGGCCATCTCAGTCTGCATTGTTGGTCGCTACTGAGGAGTTTTGAAGGCAGGTGGACTCAGGCAGAAAAGCTTCACTGATTCTTCTTGACATCTCTGCTGCATTTGATACAGTGAATCATTCACTGTTAATCACCTGTCTATAGGGGATCGGGATTAGAGGTGCAGCCCTTGCCGTCCTTTCTCTCAGACAGAGATGATAGCTTGTCTTTTGTGGATTTTGTTTCAGATCCCTTTACTTTACCATGTGGGGCGCTTCAGGGCTCCTCACTATCACCTACACTCTTCAGCATCTACGTTACTCCTTTTGCAAAACGTATTAGATCTTATTGCTTTTGCCGTAGTGCCATTCACAGATGACACACAAATTGTTGGGTCCATCTCCTTGGATGTGGACGCTGTTGCTAGTAAATTTTAAGATTGCCTGCCTAATATTATCATTTTTATGCAAGAAAATTGTCTTAAATTAAATCCTGAAAAGAAGTTTTCCACTTTGGTTCCAGCAACTCTTTCTGGAACATGCCTTGGTGGACTTCCAGTTTAGGCGCTCCTTGTCCAGTTCAGGAAGCAAAAAATCTTGGGGTGTGGTTTGATGAACCACATCCTGAACACAGCTTTTCAGAACAGGTTTTTCTGATCAAATAAATTAGGTTACATTCTCTTGTTTTCATCTCCTCAGGGCGTTGAGGAAGGTGTTTCTTTTCCTTCCTGTGGTTATGCAGACGTTGCTCATTGTTGCATTAGCCCTAGCTAGGACAGACTACTGCAATGGACTATATCTGGGCATCTAGAAAAGATTTCAGCTGAGGATTCAGTCACTTCAGAACGCAGATATCCATTTGCACCCGAGCATCCCAAAATGTTATCCCATTTCCAAGGACATTTAGGACCTTTATTGGTTGATGGTGACCAAACGGGCCAAATTTAAGGCCCTCGGTCTTGTTCAGAAGGCCTTGTGTAGTGGAGCATATTTTCGGAAGTCCTTTTTCTGACACATGCCTAAACGTAATTTAAGATCTGCCACTTCCGAATTAATGGCAGTTCCCCATAAAAAGAAAAAGAATGATGTGGAGGGAGACGTTTTTCTTTTTTGGGTGGTTGGCTGTGGAATTCTTTGCCTCTCATCCTGAGATCCCAATCTATCAGAACCTCCTTCAGAAAATTGTTAAAAACCTGCCTGTCGTATAGTCACTCCTAGTAGGTATTTTCACTTAAGTAACGCTTAACGCTAGGACGCCTCGGAATATGCGTGCTTTATAAAAATGCTACTTACTTACTTGTAACTCTTTTCTGTATTTCTAGTGTGCATCCTTCCTTGGAAGATAACTATTTAAGCCCTGCACATGGAACACTTTATTGACTCGTGCTGATTTTTTAATAACCCTGTTAATGTCTATCTAATGGATTCTAAATCTGGTTTGCTGTTTTTGGTTTTGTGCTTTGATTTCAGAAATCCAAGAAGGTGGCAACGGTGACCCCCCCTGCTGGGACCCAGACACATGAGGGAAACGTGAAAAATAAAATGATCCTTAAACCATTTTACTATCATTTTTCTTTTTCTTTCTGGTAAAGGCAGCCAAGTCTGAGCGGGGAAGGGCCATGACTAGAGCAAGGGAGGGAGTAGTGCACACTGTGAGTGCGCATGGCGGTTTAGCCGGCTGCCTAAGGACGGCCAAACCATCATCCGCACTTTGATCTCTGTCCACCCGAGTTGTGTTGTACAGCCGGGTAGAGTAGAGGCACTAGGACCACAGCAACCATTAAACATGCCTGCTCAGGCCAATCACGGCGCTGCTCTCATGCGAAGAAGTGTGGCTCACTGGTTAGAGCAGGCAGACCCTGAAGCAGAGGTCAGACCCGGGACCAGGGTTCAATTCCCGACGCGGCAGGGTCTTGAGCTCAAATGTCCATGGGCTCGATAATTATCGCTTCGGTGCCTGACCTAATCATGGGTTCACACTCTGCAACTCTGGGCATTAAGCTTGCTTAACCTCCACAACGCCCCCCCCCCCGCGGCGGGATGCCTGGCTTTCACCTTGGGATGCCCTGTAGGGGCTATCTCACAGGGAAAAGCCAGGACGGGTTCCCAAGGCAAGCGCGGAGATACCCCTTCGGGGGTCGATTCAGGCGCTATATAAGAAACATAATAATAATATTAATAATGCGGTATTACCAGTGTGAGAGCTTCATCTCGATTGGCGTCTAGGAGTGTGCAGTGACTGGAGCAGAAGAACCCAGAGAGGGCGTCGGGCAGCAACAGGTGCGTATTTTTTTATTATTTACACCCTAGCCCCCACACCTCTCCCTGCCCTACCACTTGTTATGAAGAGGAGCTTCTACTGGAACGTGGATGTAGTCACCGGGACACACGAACTACCAGAAACTGTTTGCGATTTTATTAAGTCATATCGGACAGAACCATTGTTTTGTTTATACTGATGGTTTGATGTTGAATAAAAAAAAAACAATATCTGAAAATGCATTCGTTTTTGTGCAGGGAAACTTACGTGGTTTTGTATGTAAATCCGTGTACCCAATATAAGGTAATTAAACAATATATTCAAAAGCAAATCATTTTCATACTTATTTTAAGAAAGGAAAGAACATCACTGTGGTAGTTTAAGCCAGGTACAATAGCCTTATGCTGTGATTCCTTCCATGTTGATTACGTAATACTCCTATTATGTATGTAATTCTAACAAGTGTATTTAGCAATAATGCAGCCTCTATTAACCCACACATTAAGAAAGGTTGTTTGTCATACAAACCTGTTTGGCATAGTTCCTTTTTCTGTTATAGCATCACACCACATGTTAAATCCAACACTGACTATGGTGCTCGCAATAAAGATGATAAAAACCACAAAGGAGCTGATCAGCAGATTCACGAAAGCATAAAAGAAAGAGCTGCAATAAAAGGAAAGAGAAATGTAACTCATAAACAGCTAAAACACTGCATCAGCAGTCTCTCTAAATAGCATGCACTGAGTGTATACAGAAGATAAGTAGCCCCCGAATGTATCTGCCTTAATGAAAATCGCAATATACAGTTGAAACAAGCACTGGCAAAGACAACAGATCTTGTTTTAATGTGTTGAAGAATTCAAGTAGCCTTTTCAAAATACCTGTGTACACATTATGGCCTGATATAGTGGAGTTCCCAATGCTTTAAGTTGCACAGAGCCCTCAACAGCAAGCCATGCTATTTGCTCGCCATTTCGCCCTATTTAGTGGTACTACTGGTTTATAGTATCCACTGAGATGAAGAGATAAGTCAGCCTCATCACAATTCGGATCTATGGCCTTCAAGTTGCATACATAACTGCTGCAATTACTGTGCGCGTTTAACGGCACGTTAGTCTAATAATTCCCGATGTTTTTCTTTATCTTCCTCTGAAGGAAGAACGTTTGCGTTTGTTATTTAGTTATCCGCAGACGGTAGAAAAGCTTATTCGGGCACAATAGAATGCAAGCATGTGGCCTTCAGCTTACATCAAATTCTATGCAGGAGATGCTTTAACCCACTGAACTTTTCTCCAGCATGGTACCCTATAATGTCATCATCACCCTCATCAGGATTCAAACCTGTACCCTTCTCTCTAGCATAAGGTAAAAAGTTAAAAGTTTACTAAGCATAGTTAATTAAAACCAGTGCAATACATTTTACAAGGAAAAAACATCGTATTCTCTCTAGCATAAATCTCTGCTACAGTTACATTAACACATTGTTTTTAGCATAAATCTCTGCTACTGTTACGTTAACAAATCGTACCTGCTTACCAGCACGTTACCTAAACCAATGCCAATAGTTTTCATCATCTTCAGAAGAAAGGCTTGGAATTGAAGCATGCAGCCTTAAAGAATAACGCTGCTATCTGCAGAAGAATTATATATGCATGGGTTATCTTGCCTGCATGAACCAAGTCTGAATATGAAAGACACTTATTTTTTCGTTTTACATTTTCAGGTATCTTTCAGGGGTGGGGGGAAGTGGAGGAGGTGACATGGAAGATGTAGGGGCATATTGGCAAGCGGCAGCGATAATCATCGCTGACCGCTGCTAGCGTGAGGAAATCTATCGCTGGCGATGATCTCCATGGTAACATTGTATTAACAACGCTTAACGCCATGGAGCTAAAAATACCAGCGATAGTGGGCATTATCGCCGTTTTCAATAGAATATCGCTGGTTTTCCAGCGATATTCCATTGAAAATGGCGATAACCTTGCTGATAGGGAAGGACAGTCTTAGCCATGTAATCCACCTCCCATTGGATTACATGGCTAGTACAGGTCACAAGCAGGTGTTAGGACAGTAGCTTTAACTGTGGTTAGAACTACTTTTCCCAACGCTCTGCTTATTAGCGAGCAGGTTGATAATAGGAGAAATGTAGTTTAGCGACATTTCTCCTATTATTTTGCCCTGGACCGCCTACTTTGCATCTCATTAGAGATGCAAAGCTGGGCATTATTGACAAGGGAGCAAAATCAGCAAAACACGCAATAGCGTGTCTTTGCTGATAGGGCGAAGAAATTATCGCCGCTTTTCGGCCGAAAAGGTAAGGAATATGCACTGTAATTGCAGTAAACTGTGTGCTTTAACAAACTTTGGATTTTATTATGCCTTTGATGAAGGCAGATGGAGACTCACACCTGGCCTTTTTTTGATACCATCACAGGTTTTGGGAGAATTTTAAAGTGAAGATTGAGAGTTTGGACCCCTATCAGACCTGATGAAGTTGCGAGAAGTTGTAGCAACGAAACAAGTTGGCAATGTTGAATTGACTATGGTTTAATGGTAACCATTTTTAATTGGGAGGGCTTGCGGCTTGGAATAAAATTGGTTGCCCAACAAGCCATACCAGGTTTTAAAGGTGAGAGTTACATTCACTGATTCTCACAGGGGTTCAATGAGTACATAGAATGAATAGCAAGCACGGTTGCTGCACTCACTATTACTTTTTCACTATATTCTGTTTAAGGGAGAACATACACTTTTCTTTCTTCTTTCCCACACATAGAGAGTGGCCGATGATGATAAGTGGGTAAACTGGTGAGTACCAGCCAGCAACCCCTTTGGTGTCTCTACCATGAGGTACTCTCTCCCCTCACAATTTTTTATTGGTGGGAGGTGGAATTTAGCCTGGATGATGTTTTTTTTATAAAAAAGAGTAGAGATAGATACACTGTGACAAATCCGAGTAATGCAAGTTATCACACTCAAGGGAATTAAGAAAGTTATTGAAAACCCTTGTATTGTCATTCCTGTTAGGAGTAGGTGTAATTCAGGTGGGGCCTTTGTTGTTTATAATGTTGTGAGTGGAGGGGCGGCCTTACCTTGTTTTTCCCCCTGTGACTCCTATTGCATTGAAGGTTAAATAGAATCCAAAGGAAAAAACTAATGTAAGACACAAAGGGTAGATGTTTCTCTGCTTATCTCAATGCAGTTTTAGATGTCCTCTTCTTTGGAATATGCCCTGGAGCATTCAAAGTTGGTAATTTTTACCAACTAAATTATTAAGTGACTACAATGTGACCAATATTTTTTAAAATGCAGCCAATGCTATTTGGAACCAAGTCGAAGGCCACTAGTGGTATATGGGATGTTTCATGACATTAGCGGCATTTGTCGAATATAACTATGCGGAAAAAGGACTAGTGTGCCATCAACAAACAGAACTGCACATGCAATCCTACAGCAAGAAAGAAATCTGGAGTCAGATTGATCTGCTTTCACTTGGAATGTAATGTCAAACCAAGTGGTAAAATAAATTGGAACAACTTCATTAAATGTATCAACTTCTGAGCAGCGATTTTAAGTTCCACAATAGCACCACACATTGGGCCATATGTATCATCATCACCATTTGCGATTTCTAAATAGCGATTTTTAAGGATTCGTTATTTAGAAATCGCAAAATGGTATGTATGTAGAATATCGCTATTTTTTAGCGATTTCCAAATATTCCTTATTTGCGAATTCGCAATTTGCAAATTCGCAAATAAGGAATAATTTCCCATTCATTTCTATGGGCCAGGAGGCCCATAGAAATGACAGTGAAATAATTCTCAATTTGCGAATTCGCAATTAGCTAATTGTAATTTGAGAATTATTTCAAGGGTACAGGGGTGTTTCAAGGACACCCTGCTGCACCCCATAAAATTAAATGTGTGTGCATATGGTGCACATACATGCCCAATGGGCATGTATGTGCGTCATATGCCACCCTTACAAATGCACAATTGTGCATATATACAAGAGATCACAAATTACCACCAACTACAAGTTGGTGGTAATTTGCGATTTCTAAACCTGAATTTGCAATTTTGAAATGCTTCATACATAGCATTCAAGGAATCGCAAAATTCGGATTCCCTAAATGCTTAAGCAAAATAAGGAAGCGCAATTTTTTGCGATTCCTTATTATGCAAATTTTTCATACATTTCAAAATCGGTAAAAAGGCCGTTTGCGATTCGCTAAGGCCGAAATTCTGTGAATTTTGGCCTTAACGAATCACAAAAGGCTTGATACATATGGCCCATTATGCATAAAAGGAGTTCTTTGAAAAAATACAATATACTTATTGTGATGGCAAATACAGTAACATCAGTTGAGGACTTGGCATTTTTACATGAGTCAGAAAAACACAACTTTTTTCTTTAGTTAAGAGGGAAAAGGTGTTGATCAGTCAAGGGCATAATAATTGCTGAAAACAAATCTGCATCTCAGTGTTACCAAATTGTTAGATATCTATGTACTTTAATGTCCCTCTGTGGATGCAATATCTTAGACCTGGTTGTTGATTTGGAAGTTAAAACTTTGAACAACTCCTTAAGTGTTAGATGTAAATTTCAGAGTAAATTAGTGATGAATGAAGCAATGCCTCTCATCAGTACTTATATTAAATGCCTCAAAGAAGGTTTGGTTTACAAAAGGGGGTGGTGATGAACAGAGTGTCTGAATTGAGCAGACCACTCTTACCCAGTCCAAAGATCAGGGCTTGATCCATCACCGTTATTTATCTCACTGCCCCATCCCAGCTCAGAACATGGCTAAATGCAAATCAGTCTGTCCCTGGCCCAGTGCATCATGGGAACAGGGCAGACTGAACTACCAAGCCAATTCTTTACCAGAAAGGAGACAAGCTACCGGGGACCGGTTTCTGGCATTTCAGCCTCTTCGGCCCGGCTTGCTTGAATCCTGATGGAGCAGTGAGAAAGGGACTCATGTCTGAGTATACCCTGCCACACCTATAGTGGCCAAAATCGATTTACAAAAGGGGGTGGTGATGAACAGAGTGTCTGAATTGAGCAGACCACTCTTACACAGTCCAAAGATCAGGGCTTGATCCATCACCGTTATTTATCTCACTGCCCCATCCCAGCTCAGAACATGGCTATATGCAAATCAGTCTGTCCCTGGCCCAGTGCATCATGGGAACAGGGCAGACTGAACTACCAAGCCAATTCTTTACCAGAAAGGAGACAAGCTACCGGGGACCGGTTTCTGGCATTTCAGCCTCTTCGGCCCGGCTTGCTTGAATCCTGATGGAGCAGTGAGAAAGGGACTCATGTCTGAGTATACCCTGCCACACCTATAGTGGCCAAAATCGATTTACAAAAGGGGGTGGTGATGAACAGAGTGTCTGAATTGAGCAGACCACTCTTACCCAGTCCAAAGATCAGGGCTTGATCCATCACCGTTATTTATCTCACTGCCCCATCCCAGCTCAGAACATGGCTATATGCAAATCAGTCTGTCCCTGGCCCAGTGCATCATGGGAACAGGGCAGACTGAACTACCAAGCCAATTCTTTACCAGAAAGGAGACAAGCTACCGGGGACCGGTTTCTGGCATTTCAGCCTCTTCGGCCCGGCTTGCTTGAATCCTGATGGAGCAGTGAAAAAGGGACTCATGTCTGAGTATACCCTGCCACACCTATAGTGGCCAAAATCGATTTACAAAAGGGGGTGGTGATGAACAGAGTGTCTGAATTGAGCAGACCACTCTTACCCAGTCCAAAGATCAGGGCTTGATCCATCACCGTTATTTATCTCACTGCCCCATCCCAGCTCAGAACATGGCTATATGCAAATCAGTCTGTCCCTGGCCCAGTGCATCATGGGAACAGGGCAGACTGAACTACCAAGCCAATTCTTTACCAGAAAGGAGACAAGCTACCGGGGACCGGTTTCTGGCATTTCAGCCTCTTCGGCCCGGCTTGCTTGAATCCTGATGGAGCAGTGAAAAAGGGACTCATGTCTGAGTATACCCTGCCACACCTATAGTGGCCAAAATCGATTTACAAAAGGGGGTGGTGATGAACAGAGTGTCTGAATTGAGCAGACCACTCTTACCCAGTCCAAAGATCAGGGCTTGATCCATCACCGTTATTTATCTCACTGCCCCATCCCAGCTCAGAACATGGCTATATGCAAATCAGTCTGTCCCTGGCCCAGTGCATCATGGGAACAGGGCAGACTGAACTACCAAGCCAATTCTTTACCAGAAAGGAGACAAGCTACCGGGGACCGGTTTCTGGCATTTCAGCCTCTTCGGCCCGGCTTGCTTGAATCCTGATGGAGCAGTGAGAAAGGGACTCATGTCTGAGTATACCCTGCCACACCTATAGTGGCCAAAATCGATTTACAAAAGGGGGTGGTGATGAACAGAGTGTCTGAATTGAGCAGACCACTCTTACCCAGTCCAAAGATCAGGGCTTGATCCATCACCGTTATTTATCTCACTGCCCCATCCCAGCTCAGAACATGGCTATATGCAAATCAGTCTGTCCCTGGCCCAGTGCATCATGGGAACAGGGCAGACTGAACTACCAAGCCAATTCTTTACCAGAAAGGAGACAAGCTACCGGGGACCGGTTTCTGGCATTTCAGCCTCTTCGGCCCGGCTTGCTTGAATCCTGATGGAGCAGTGAGAAAGGGACTCATGTCTGAGTATACCCTGCCACACCTATAGTGGCCAAAATCGATTTACAAAAGGGGGTGGTGATGAACAGAGTGTCTGAATTGAGCAGACCACTCTTACCCAGTCCAAAGATCAGGGCTTGATCCATCACCGTTATTTATCTCACTGCCCCATCCCAGCTCAGAACATGGCTATATGCAAATCAGTCTGTCCCTGGCCCAGTGCATCATGGGAACAGGGCAGACTGAACTACCAAGCCAATTCTTTACCAGAAAGGAGACAAGCTACCGGGGACCGGTTTCTGGCATTTCAGCCTCTTCGGCCCGGCTTGCTTGAATCCTGATGGAGCAGTGAGAAAGGGACTCATGTCTGAGTATACCCTGCCACACCTATAGTGGCCAAAATCGATTTACAAAAGGGGGTGGTGATGAACAGAGTGTCTGAATTGAGCAGACCACTCTTACCCAGTCCAAAGATCAGGGCTTGATCCATCACCGTTATTTATCTCACTGCCCCATCCCAGCTCAGAACATGGCTATATGCAAATCAGTCTGTCCCTGGCCCAGTGCATCATGGGAACAGGGCAGACTGAACTACCAAGCCAATTCTTTACCAGAAAGGAGACAAGCTACCGGGGACCGGTTTCTGGCATTTCAGCCTCTTCGGCCCGGCTTGCTTGAATCCTGATGGAGCAGTGAGAAAGGGACTCATGTCTGAGTATACCCTGCCACACCTATAGTGGCCAAAATCGATTTACAAAAGGGGGTGGTGATGAACAGAGTGTCTGAATTGAGCAGACCACTCTTACCCAGTCCAAATATCAGGGCTTGATCCATCACCGTTATTTATCTCACTGCCCCATCCCAGCTCAGAACATGGCTATATGCAAATCAGTCTGTCCCTGGCCCAGTGCATCATGGGAACAGGGCAGACTGAACTACCAAGCCAATTCTTTACCAGAAAGGAGACAAGCTACCGGGGACCGGTTTCTGGCATTTCAGCCTCTTCGGCCCGGCTTGCTTGAATCCTGATGGAGCAGTGAGAAAGGGACTCATGTCTGAGTATACCCTGCCACACCTATAGTGGCCAAAATCGATTTACAAAAGGGGGTGGTGATGAACAGAGTGTCTGAATTGAGCAGACCACTCTTACCCAGTCCAAAGATCAGGGCTTGATCCATCACCGTTATTTATCTCACTGCCCCATCCCAGCTCAGAACATGGCTATATGCAAATCAGTCTGTCCCTGGCCCAGTGCATCATGGGAACAGGGCAGACTGAACTACCAAGCCAATTCTTTACCAGAAAGGAGACAAGCTACCGGGGACCGGTTTCTGGCATTTCAGCCTCTTCGGCCCGGCTTGCTTGAATCCTGATGGAGCAGTGAGAAAGGGACTCATGTCTGAGTATACCCTGCCACACCTATAGTGGCCAAAATCGATTTACAAAAGGGGGTGGTGATGAACAGAGTGTCTGAATTGAGCAGACCACTCTTACCCAGTCCAAAGATCAGGGCTTGATCCATCACCGTTATTTATCTCACTGCCCCATCCCAGCTCAGAACATGGCTATATGCAAATCAGTCTGCCCCTGGCCCAGTTCATCATGGGAACAGGGCAGACTGAACTACCAAGCCAATTCTTTACCAGAAAGGAGACAAGCTACCGGGGACCGGTTTCTGGCATTTCAGCCTCTTCGGCCCGGCTTGCTTGAATCCTGATGGAGCAGTGAGAAAGGGCCTCATGTCTGAGTATACCCTGCCACACCTATAGTGGCCAAAATCGATTTACAAAAGGGGGTGGTGATGAACAGAGTGTCTGAATTGAGCAGACCACTCTTACCCAGTCCAAAGATCAGGGCTTGATCCATCACCGTTATTTATCTCACTGCCCCATCCCAGCTCAGAACATGGCTATATGCAAATCAGTCTGTCCCTGGCCCAGTGCATCATGGGAACAGGGCAGACTGAACTACCAAGCCAATTCTTTACCAGAAAGGAGACAAGCTACCGGGGACCGGTTTCTGGCATTTCAGCCTCTTCGGCCCGGCTTGCTTGAATCCTGATGGAGCAGTGAGAAAGGGACTCATGTCTGAGTATACCCTGCCACACCTATAGTGGCCAAAATCGATTTACAAAAGGGGGTGGTGATGAACAGAGTGTCTGAATTGAGCAGGCCACTCTTACCCAGTCCAAAGATCAGGGCTTGATCCGTCACCGTTATTTATCTCACTGCCCCATCCCAGCTCAGAACATGGCTATATGCAAATCAGTCTGTCCCTGGCCCAGTGCATCATGGGAACAGGGCAGACTGAACTACCAAGCCAATTCTTTACCAGAAAGGAGACAAGCTACCGGGGACCGGTTTCTGGCATTTCAGCCTCTTCGGCCCGGCTTGCTTGAATCCTGATGGAGCAGTGAGAAAGGGACTCATGTCTGAGTATACCCTGCCACACCTATAGTGGCCAAAATCGATTTACAAAAGGGGGTGGTGATGAACAGAGTGTCTGAATTGAGCAGACCACTCTTACCCAGTCCAAAGATCAGGGCTTGATCCATCACCGTTATTTATCTCACTGCCCCATCCCAGCTCAGAACATGGCTATATGCAAATCAGTCTGTCCCTGGCCCAGTGCATCATGGGAACAGGGCAGACTGAACTAACAAGCCAATTCTTTACCAGAAAGGAGACAAGCTACCGGGGACCGGTTTCTGGCACTTCAGCCTCTTCGGCCCGGCTTGCTTGAATCCTGATGGAGCAGTGAGAAAGGGACTCATGTCTGAGTATACCCTACCACACCTATAGTGGCCAAAATCGATTTACAAAAGGGGATGGTGATGAACAGAGTGTCTGAATTGAGCAGACCACTCTTACCCAGTCCAAAGATCAGGGCTTGATCCATCACCGTTATTTATCTCACTGCCCCATCCCAGCTCAGAACATGGCTATATGCAAATCAGTCTGTCCCTGGCCCAGTGCATCATGGGAACAGGGCAGACTGAACTACCAAGCCAATTCTTTACCAGAAAGGAGACAAGCTACCGGGGACCGGTTTCTGGCATTTCAGCCTCTTCGGCCCGGCTTGCTTGAATCCTGATGGAGCAGTGAGAAAGGGACTCATGTCTGAGTATACCCTGCCACACCTATAGTGGCCAAAATCGATTTACAAAAGGGGGTGGTGATGAACAGAGTGTCTGAATTGAGCAGACCACTCTTACCCAGTCCAAAGATCAGGGCTTGATCCATCACCGTTATTTCTCTCACTGCCCCATCCCAGCTCAGAACATGGCTATATGCAAATCAGTCTGTCCCTGGCCCAGTGCATCATGGGAACAGGGCAGACTGAACTACCAAGCCAATTCTTTACCAGAAAGGAGACAAGCTACCGGGGACCGGTTTCTGGCATTTCAGCCTCTTCGGCCCGGCTTGCTTGAATCCTGATGGAGCAGTGAGAAAGGGACTCATGTCTGAGTATACCCTGCCACACCTATAGTGGCCAAAATCGATTTACAAAAGGGGGTGGTGATGAACAGAGTGTCTGAATTGAGCAGACCACTCTTACCCAGTCCAAAGATCAGGGCTTGATCCATCACCGTTATTTATCTCACTGCCCCATCCCAGCTCAGAACATGGCTATATGCAAATCAGTCTGTCCCTGGCCCAGTGCATCATGGGAACAGGGCAGACTGAACTACCAAGCCAATTCTTTACCAGAAAGGAGACAAGCTACCGGGGACCGGTTTCTGGCATTTCAGCCTCTTCGGCCCGGCTTGCTTGAATCCTGATGGAGCAGTGAGAAAGGGACTCATGTCTGAGTATACCCTGCCACACCTATAGTGGCCAAAATCGATTTACAAAAGGGGGTGGTGATGAACAGAGTGTCTGAATTGAGCAGACCACTCTTACCCAGTCCAAAGATCAGGGCTTGATCCATCACCGTTATTTATCTCACTGCCCCATCCCAGCTCAGAACATGGCTATATGCAAATCAGTCTGTCCCTGGCCCAGTGCATCATGGGAACAGGGCAGACTGAACTACCAAGCCAATTCTTTACCAGAAAGGAGACAAGCTACCGGGGACCGGTTTCTGGCATTTCAGCCTCTTCGGCCCGGCTTGCTTGAATCCTGATGGAGCAGTGAGAAAGGGACTCATGTCTGAGTATACCCTGCCACACCTATAGTGGCCAAAATCGATTTACAAAAGGGGGTGGTGATGAACAGAGTGTCTGAATTGAGCAGACCACTCTTACCCAGTCCAAAGATCAGGGCTTGATCCATCACCGTTATTTATCTCACTGCCCCATCCCAGCTCAGAACATGGCTATATGCAAATCAGTCTGTCCCTGGCCCAGTGCATCATGGGAACAGGGCAGACTGAACTACCAAGCCAATTCTTTACCAGAAAGGAGACAAGCTACCGGGGACCGGTTTCTGGCATTTCAGCCTCTTCGGCCCGGCTTGCTTGAATCCTGATGGAGCAGTGAGAAAGGGACTCATGTCTGAGTATACCCTGCCACACCTATAGTGGCCAAAATCGATTTACAAAAGGGGGTGGTGATGAACAGAGTGTCTGAATTGAGCAGACCACTCTTACCCAGTCCAAAGATCAGGGCTTGATCCATCACCGTTATTTATCTCACTGCCCCATCCCAGCTCAGAACATGGCTATATGCAAATCAGTCTGTCCCTGGCCCAGTGCATCATGGGAACAGGGCAGACTGAACTACCAAGCCAATTCTTTACCAGAAAGGAGACAAGCTACCGGGGACCGGTTTCTGGCATTTCAGCCTCTTCGGCCCGGCTTGCTTGAATCCTGATGGAGCAGTGACCCTTGCTCATTGCACCATCAGGATTCAAGCAAACCGGGCCGAAGACGGCTGTAATGCCAGAAACCGGTCCCCGGGAGCTTGTTTCCTTCCCAGTGTAAGAATTGGCTTTTGTAGTTTGGTTTGCCCTGTTCCCATCATGCACTGGGACAGGAACAGACTAATTTGCATACAGCCAGGTTCTGAAACTGGGATGGTGCAGTGAGCTAAAAAACGGTGTTGGATCTAGCCCTGATCTCTTGACTGGGTGAGAGCTTTCTGCTTAATTCAGAGACTCTGTCCCTCACCACCCCTTGTTGTAAATATTTTTGTCCACCCTAAGCGTGGAAGGGTATTCTCAGATGTGAGACCCTTGCTCATTGCACCATCAGGATTCAAGCAAACCGGGCCGAAGACGGCTGTAATGCCAGAAACCGGTCCCCGGGAGCTTGTTTCCTTCCCAGTGTAAGAATTGGCTTTTGTAGTTTGGTTTGCCCTGTTCCCATCATGCACTGGGACAGGAACAGACTAATTTGCATACAGCCAGGTTCTGAAACTGGGATGGTGCAGTGAGCTAAAAAACGGTGTTGGATCTAGCCCTGATCTCTTGACTGGGTGAGAGCTTTCTGCTTAATTCAGAGACTCTGTCCCTCACCACCCCTTGTTGTAAATATTTTTGTCCACCCTAAGCGTGGAAGGGTATTCTCAGATGTGAGACCCTTGCTCATTGCACCATCAGGATTCAAGCAAACCGGGCCGAAGACGGCTGTAATGCCAGAAACCGGTCCCCGGGAGCTTGTTTCCTTCCCAGTGTAAGAATTGGCTTTTGTAGTTTGGTTTGCCCTGTTCCCATCATGCACTGGGACAGGAACAGACTAATTTGCATACAGCCAGGTTCTGAAACTGGGATGGTGCAGTGAGCTAAAAAACGGTGTTGGATCTAGCCCTGATCTCTTGACTGGGTGAGAGCTTTCTGCTTAATTCAGAGACTCTGTCCCTCACCACCCCTTGTTGTAAATATCAAAGAAGGTTTGGGCCTCACTAAGAGTTTGGCAGACAGGGCACTATCCCACAAATGCTGTAGAGTACCCTGTCTGACACAATGAAAGTCCATCCGCTCTGTTTAGTGTTAGGCAGATCGTCATGTTTATAATGCCAGTTCACCCGCAGGCATTCCCTGCGGAAACCCTAAAACAACAGCTCGATGAAGTTGGGACCCTCGGTGTGGGTGCATCAGAATGTCCACCTATTTAGAGCAGACGATTTGATGAACTTGTATTTTGTTTGGGACAACCAGGGAAATCCTGGAGGTCTGAACTAAAACAAATACCTCTAAATACTGGGAGGAATCTCACACTATATCTGGGTCATTCGTTTTTCAAACAAACTCCAACTTTTGGAAAAAATTAATTAGCAAGCAGCCACCTAAAAGATTAATTCTGCTCAGGCCTCTTGTCAACATACTTTCAGTGCCTTCAGTGAAGCCACAGTTGCAGAAGTTCCCCTGAAGGCAGAGAGATCTCCAAATGTTGGCAGAGATCTCCAAATATGGTGGGCAGTAGTAATTGCTTCCACCACCGAGACAGACAACGGGCTGCCACCCGTACTCTATGTGAGGCTCTTTGTCCTTTCTCATGAATCTTAATGATAAGGGATTTCAATGATGGCAGAGTGCCAGATCCCTGACGGATCCAGTCGGGGCTGCTCCGGCAAAGCAGTAGTAGGGCGGAAAGGGGAGAGAAGAAAAAAAAAGATCACTTACCTGCTGGCTGGGCTCCGTCTCTCTTCCCCCCTCTCTGTCCTCTTATTTTCTTCTTTTTGAAAAGGAAAAGCCAATCACAATGCTGCAATGCATCGCTGTGATTGGTCTGAGCACTGTGGTTCGACACTAAGATGTGAAATGGGAGCCTGGGCATGTTCTCAAACCAGGCTGTAATGCATCTTGGGTAGAGAACATGCAAAGTGCGCATGAATGTTTGGCAGGCCCCACATGCAAACTTAGGAGGGTGCCACCACTCCTTCCCCCTGAGCAGCCTCACCCGCTCCACAAAACTGCCCCAGAACAGTAAAACAAAATGATAGTTACATCGCATTAATATCATTTTATTTTTCCTTTTTTGCTGTGTTGAAAGGCATTGGGGTGACGTTCCTCCGCCTTAGCAGAGGAGCCACCCCTGGACAGATCTTTAGGGTAACTACTGTGTAAAGGATTCATATTTAGACTCAACTGTGTGCAAATGTATTCTAGATGGATATGCTGAAAAGCTAGCTTGATTCTGGCCATCAACTATCAACTTTTTGCACTCCTGCATTAAAATGTTCTTTCACCTCTGGATAGTCCCAAACATAGGTATATTTTAGCACTGTCAGTCATTACAGACTTTTGATTCCAACGAGTACTTGCATGTTGTCTTTTGTATTTTCAATTGCTGATTTCTTTCTATTTGTGCGTGCATATTTTGATTAAACTGCATTCCTGTGGCATAGAATCTGAAATTAAGCAGTGATAATGACACGACTGTTAGGGCCAGATGTATCAAAGGTTTTTGCCCATTCTGTGTCTATGGGAAAATGTGTTCATACATATGGCCCTAGTCACTTTAGTTTTCTTTAATCTCCAACACCCAATATTTTAGTTCACTAGCGTTAAGAACCTACGGAGTACGTGTGCTTTATATGTAAATAAACGCAATACAGTCACATCCAGTCACATCCAGAAAAAGTGGAAGTCTGCTTTGAGAAGCACAGCGAAGTACTCAAAGCGACAGCTGCAATCAATGCAATACTGCATTGATTTACCAAAAGCTTGAAGCCTTTTGATTAATGAGGCCTTTACTACCTGCTAGAAAGGTTTTCCTTTGATGTAGTACTCAATTGTGACGTGTAAGACTGTTGGAAAAGAACCGGCATCCTCTCTTACACAGGCGAATGCAAGGTAATAGATGGCTGCTTAGATTTCTGTCTCAATGTTATATTTCAGTGTACATTTATACACTCTGTAATGCCCCAACTGGCATTTACTGTGCAACAATGAAATTATGAAATAAAATTAGAAAATAAAAGTCAGAGAAGTCTATTGCTGGCCAGGATCAGAAATAACAATTACATTGCCCTCTTTTTTTAAGTTTGAAGTTTATTGAAATATAAAGAAACAAAGACAGAAAATGAAGAAACAATCAAGAGTTATGCGAAAATGAGAGTAATCTTACATATTAGCGAATTACATTTAGGAAACTGAAACATAAAATATGAAAAAACAGGCAATGAGTATGAGGAACATAGGAGGATGAGAAGATATCTTAAAATATGAAAACAGATTAAAAATATGATAAAACATTTGCTGTAAATAATAATATGATAATCGAATAAATTAAGGTAATGCATTTATGGAGGTTTACAAACTTCAACCGTACGTATTGGAAGTGGTGGAGGAGGTTTAGCAACTGAGGATAGATAGTCAGTGAGGGGAAGCCATAAGAGATCACGTTTGATTGCTAAGGAGATAGGAGAGACAAAGTTTGTATCAAGTCGGTGATTAAAGCAAACTGCATTCCACCATGCAGTAAAAGAAACATCCTTAGCTTGTTTCCAATGCGATGTGATATGGTGGAAAGCAATGGCTATGCATAAGTCAAGTAATTTGTGGTTGGAGTCGGACTCAACAAAGGTGGGAGATAGGGAACCTAAGAAAATGTGTGAAATGGAGAATGAAACTGTAAATTTGAAAATTTTTTGTAACTGGGACCAAACTAAGTGCCAGAAACGTAATATAGGGGGACATTCAAATAGCATGTGTTTCAAATCAGCTGAAAGGGATGTGCAGGACCAACAAGTAGATGGAGTGTCTGGGGAAAAGGAGGACAGGAGCAATGGAGTGAATAATATACGATTATAAATAAAGAATAAGGTTTGTGTGGTATTTGCAGCTCTGGATGTACTGTGAATCTTGGACCAGATTTTGTCCCATAAGATAGTGGACCATGTGTGAGAGAAATCTTCTTCCCAAGCCAACTCAACCTTAGATTTTGAAAGATCAGCAGAGGATTGTAGAGATTTATAAATAAATGACGCAGAAAGAGATTGATCAATAGCATTAGAAATCGATAGATGTGTGGTAGGGATAGAGTTAGAGGTTGGGAGTGAAGAAAGATATTGAGTAAGGGATGGAAGTATCGATAAATATTGTTTACGGGATGAGGCAGGTAACGAGAATTGAGTTTGAAGATCTTGGAAAGAAAGAGGCTGATTATCCGAGAGAAGTTGTGAGATCCATTTTAGACCAAGGGAATGCCAGGATTTCCAATATAAGGAACGATTGCGAATTTTGAGGAATTTATTATGCCAGATAGGTTGAGCGTGGGTGGAGGAGGCAGATGGGTAGGTGGATATTAAGTATGGACGAAGAAGAGAGCAAGAGTGAGAAATGATGGGGGAACCTATGGATGACACCTTAGAGGTAAAGGATAGGACTTCTCGAAAATCGTAAGGATGCAGAAGAGAAGATTCTAATGTGAGCCATAGTGGAGGAATGCGAGGAAGATCTGAAGAGAGCCATTTCATAGATTGTTTTAATGAAAATGCGGTATGATATGACTTAAAGTGGGGGAACTTGACACCACCAAGGGATTTGTCTTTTTTCAGGGAGGAGAGTGCAATCCGAGATTTTTTGCCTTTCCATAAAAATTTTAATAGAAGGGAGTCAATCGATTTAAAGTAATGATCTGGAATACGGATGGGAATCATGGAAACAGAATAGAGGACTAGGGGTGCTAACATCATTTTGATGGAATCAAGTCGACCCCACCAAGAAAGGAATAGAGGATTCCAACGTGTTATTGATGTATTGATTTTGTTAGAAAGAGATTCGAAATTAAATTTAAGAGTGTCTGGAATACGGGGGGCAAACCAGATACCTAAGTATTTAATCTTTATGGGTTGCCAGGAAAAACCAGAAGAGTCAAAGAGATGTTTTTGGCATAAGGGGTTTAAAGGTAAGATTTCACATTTATCAATGTTAAGACGATATCCTGAGACGGTAGAGAAAGAAGAAACTTGACTAAGGAAGGAAGGGAGAGTTGTTTGAGGATTTGAGCAATAAAATAAAATGTCATCAGCGTATACAGATAGTTTAGCTTGTTGGTGAGTACCATATTGGAAACCAGTAATCGTGTCATCAAGTCTAATCTTAGTTAAAAAGGGTTCTAAGGCTATAATAAACAATAAAGGAGATAGTGGGCATCCTTGACGAACCCCTCTTTGGAGAGGAAAGTAATCGGAAATCATACCGTTACATTACATTACATTGCCCTCTTTAACACAGGAAATTACCAGTTTAAATATTGTACATAACGTAACAGTTTCAATGTAGGCAACTATATGTGTCACATAAAAAACCTAATTTGCAAGTAATTTTTTTTCTCGCTGGAACACAATTTCACGGGGCCTTTACAATCATACTGTAGTACCTTTTTAATTTTTTTTATTTTCAGAACATTGACTAAACCACAAAAAGCAGATAATGGATCTAGAAGACATTCATTTTTATACAGCCTTATACTATTAAAGCTTGGGTAATTTCAAACACGAAATAATAGGTTCATCACACTTTTATGTATAAGCTTCCTATGTTTTAAATAATTTGAGGATATAGACATACAGCTTAGGCAAGTAACATTATTATTCAGCAAACAATTATATAGTGATATCTACAAGGTTTTATATTTGAAAATAACGTCTATGAGGAAAAAAGGCATGCAGTTTGCAAAAACACTCTTAAAGTCAAGGAAATTGTAATTCATTCGGGAAGTGAGACGTTTCTTCCTCGAGCGCTGTGTTATTATCTTCATCAGGAGACTCTGCTAGCTCAAGCTTTTGTGGAAGCGAAACATAATTTCACCATTAAACCTGTTCTGCAGCACTCAAAGTCAGCAGCACCTAGCATGGCTCCATGGCTGAGTTCCTCTGAATCGAGACATCATGTTACAAAATAACTTAGCAAAATATAAGAGTTAAATAATGTTTTAACCCATTAAGAACATTTTCAATATTTTACTGTTAAATGAGATTGGAAACTAAATGAAAGATGCGATGACTCCATCTACCATAATGCGTTGGGGTCTTACTGAATACATTGTTACTGGAGGCACACACCTGTGAAAATGTCTGTGCTGCTTTGTTTGAGTGCTACCACAATCTGTGCTTCTGCAGACTCAAAGGTGCCTCCCCAGACACCAAAGCCTTTTCATCAGAGCTAAACCGATGCTGCTTCCTTCTGGCACAGCACACACTTCAAAAAGTAACTAGAACCTATGAACCAACGGGCATCAAAGTTACGGCTCCATGTTCATCTGTGGATCCAAGATGGTGGTCAGTGCCCCCAGCATCTGCAGGAGAAGCTCTTGCAGAAGTGACAGGAAGTGCTTCAAATGGAAAAAATAAGTGTAGGTACTCACCAAAAGGAGTGGTGGACTGGGGTGGAGTTTAGGGTGGTCATAAGGGTGGTGTTAAGGGCAGGGCAAGGAGGCAGGGTTAGGTTTTTTCCCTTTCTAGGCTTTGTTTGCCAGAAATCTGAATGGACTGCAAGAATGTCTGATGTGTCTGTCCACGAGTAGTTACACTAATAACCATTTATATAGTACTTATATTATGTGTTTATTATTAAGCTAAGTATCTCTTCTTTAGAAATCTTATAACAACATATTGAGGAAAAAGCAGCAAGGTTTCCAATTCATGCCTTGTAGTTTGCATGTGTTTACTTGATGCATGATCATGAATCATTAAGCTATATCCCAAAGATTTTAACTACAGGTAACACAAAGATCTCTGCAACAAAAACAATAGCCAGCTGAGCTCCCTACATAAGCAAATCTGTGATCTGCATGTTTCATGCTGTGCTTTACGGCAGGCACATTGATCCTCCATGCACAGGGACTGGCTACTGGGCAGTTTCCGAATGCTGCTGAGTTGGGGGCTGATTTCGTTCATGGAGACCTGCGTGTGCTAAACGAAATTCGTTTTGCTTTAATTATTTTGAAGCACACGCACGTCTCCTTGAACAAAATCAGCCCCCACCGCAGTGAAATCAGCCCCCAGCTCAGCAGCATTCCAAACTGCCCGGTAGTCAATCCGGCCCTGTCCATGCAATTTTATCCTGAGTTGAACCTTTGATTAGAATGCACACAGATCGGTCCAGCAAGTGCTTAACTACCAGAGTTTTAATAAAGTGTCCTTGTTGGATACACAGAAATCTCGGTGCCAGGTGATATTTTGAAATGCAGCCTGCTGCAATTAGTTAGACAAGCCAAAATAGATTTTTTTATCACATTGTTCTTCTTGTCAGAGTTAAAAAAAAATAAGTTTAGACTTTGCTCTTTGTGACTCCACCCACATTCTGCTGCCAACTATTGGCCCTTGCCCAATTCTTAAAGAATTTAACAATTTCATAAAATCACAAAACATCACAAACCTTCTCTGTAAAAGACAGAGATGGACAGTTAACACCCTCATTCTCTCCACACACAAAAACGTCTAAATACATATGCCCCCTTTCACACATACTCATACACTTAAACTTCCATTTCAGACACCAAATCACATTCAGTTTAACACACATACTCAAGTTCTACATTCCATTCTCCCATGCATACCCATGCTTGCAAACTCACACACTTTTGACTTTTACTTTCCATCCCTCCCACATTGTCTTATGCATGCACTGCTGGACAGCAGCAGCTCTCAAATATGTCTTCTTATCTGAGGAAAAGTTCCAGTACTCAAGTGAAAAAATAAAAAAGTGCTTGTACTAATTACTGGTGAGTACTGGCCATTTTAAAGCACTGGTGACAGGTCACTGGGCTATTGCTATGTGCAGCCCAACAGAGGCTGTGCATGATGTGGTGAACTTGGACCAGGTGGAACTAGTGGGACTCTAACAACATGAGTTATCACTGTGAAGGGTGTAGGTAACAAGATCTGGGGTAGCTCCATCTTGCACACAAACCTAAAGAAGAGATGGAAAACCTGAACCACCCATCTTGACTAGTGGGGGCGGGCCTTGAGCCTTAAGTAGCCCAATGACTATTAAGTGCCAGTCTCCAGCAGTAAGGGAACACAGCTTACTGAAACAGGTGTGCCTTAAGTCACAGTGATGAGTCATCATAATAAAAGAGTATCCTATGTCCACAGAGAACTATTTTCACACAAGGATTTGTTTTGAAAGTGAGGTACCAATTCAGAAAATACCTTTCAGGGTGACATGTCTCAGAAGAGTCGAAATGGTATTGATGGCTTCACTAAGAAGCATTCACAATATGGCTGACAGCATTGAATCCAATGTAACACTGGTTAAAGGTAGGCTGGAGGCCATATGATTGAGGGCCAAAGAAGTAAAGTTTTCAACATAAAGATAAGTACTCTGGAAGTACTTTCAGCAAAAGAGCATGGACCCAACAATTCAGCTGGGAATTTTTAGATGTGTCCTGAAAAATCTTCATCGTTAACATAAACGGTCAATGGGAAAAGATGGAAAATGCTAATAGGGCGACCAACATCCGTTTTCTAGGTTGCCACCATTCTCTCCGGAAGCTTTGCTATCGATCATATCGGGACTTTACAATGACCCAAATGCACCATGGCTAGAGGTGACAACATATTCCCATTTCACTGATTAATTCTACTGCAAAGATCATGGGAGGAATCTTGTTGGACCACTTGCAGTTATAGGCCGAGGAGCATAACATACTTTCAGAACTCCAATTTGGTTTCTGCTCCAGCCTACGCACAGTTGAACAGTCCTTAAATCTATATTTGCTATTTCCAAATATACTGTGGCCAAGCCTGGCAGGTTGTACCTGGCATTTATGGATTTGAGTTCTGCTTTTTTTTTAAGTTCAAAAGAATTTTATTTGATAATAATAAAAAGAGAAGATCAGGTGTCAAAACAAAATACAATGGAATACAAAGTTAAAGACTCTTAAGCAAAAAGAAAAGAGCCTAAGTATACAAATGCATTTGAAATAAGAAAGAAATCTGGGTACAAAGTGAAAGAAAAGGAAGAGATACAGAAAAAATACATGAGCATAAAATATGGCAATCATAAAAGCATTGAGAAAATTTGAGAGAGTGATACAATGAAGGATAAATGGAATGTATCGGGCGATTAAGGGGGTTTGGGAACTTCTTGTTGTGGAGGTAGAGGATGAAACAAACGTTTACTGCAAGAATCCAAATAAAGTGTAACTGGAGTCCATAAGTCCATGCGTTTGACAGCCAAACATGCCGGGTAAACATGAGTGGTATCGAGCCTGTGGTTATGGCAGACATTAAACCACCATGCTTTGAAAGAGATTTTAGAGAAATCCTTCCAGTTAACTGTTAATTGTTGGAAAGCAGCAGCGAGTAAGAGGTCAACAATCTGGGGTTTCAGGTCAACATCATCCCAGCAAGGGGAAAGGCTACCCATAAAAATATGTGTGTGGGAGAAAGGGATAGAGGTGTGGAAAATCACATTAACTTGAGCCCAAACCTGTAACCAAAAACTACGAACATGAGTACATAAAAATAACATGTGGAATAAGTCAGCTTGTGGAGATGAGCAAGACCAGCATGTGTGAGGAGTGTTAGGAAAACGCTTGTGCAGGTCAAAGGGTGTGAAGAGGAGTCTATTATAAATAAAAAATAAAGTCTGAGTGAGTGTTGCTGCTCTTGAAGATTTGCGGAGTTTGGTCCAGATTTTATCCCAAAAGGGAACTGACCAGGAGACAGACAAGTCATGTTCCCAGGACTCCTCGATTTTGGATTTAGGTCTTGGAGTCTCACTAGCGTGAAGATATTTATAAATAGCAGTAGCTTTTGGTGTGGTACGTAAGAAGGAGTGGAGTGAGGAAGTGAGAGTGGATGGGGGAGAAGGAGGATTGGGTTGAGTGAGGAGATCGTATTTCAATAAAACTGCGTTTTTAAGCAATTGATAGTGGCGTGCACAGGAGGTGGGCAAGTTATAAAGGATGCGAAGTTCATGAAAAGATAGAAAAGAGGAGTTGGAAAAAAGTTGGGAAATCCATTTCAGCCCTCGAGTATGCCAAGATTTCCAGAAAAAGGGTCTGTCTCGGATGAGTAAGGAGGTGTTATGCCATATGGGGGAGGATAGGAAATCGGCAATAGTGTTAGGGGGTGAATGGGAGGAAGAGAGGAGTATTTTTGTCGTAAACTTATGAATCGGAGTAGAAATAGATGCGGGTTTGCGAGAGAAGGAGAGGTATTCGGAAAAAGAGAAGGGAGAAAGAAGAAGACGTTCAAGTTTGGCCCATAATGGACATGGGGTGTCAGGGTCTTGGAGCCAAAAAGAGGCTTGTCTCAATTGGAACGCCTTGTGGTAGGCTGGGAAATCAGGGAAGTTAACCCCACCCTCTGATTTAGGACGAATCAAGCGCACCAGGGACATTCGTGGTTTCTTTTTGTGCCAGAGAAAGGAGATTAGAATGGAGTTGATCTGTTTGAAAAATTTGAATAGGATAGGGACCGGAATATTAGAGAGCATGTATAAGACAATGGGAGATAGCATCATTTTTATAGTGTCTAGGCGGCCCCACCAGGAGAGGTAAAGAGGATGCCATTTGGAAGTGAGATCTGTCAATTTTTGAATACATTTGGACATACACAGAGAAACGGTATCTGGGATGGCGGGGGCAACATGCATTCCAAGGTACTTGATATGGGAAGGTTTCCATGTGAAGTTGGAAGCAGCAAAATCTGGCTTGAATGTAAATTTGGTTAAAGGAAGGATCTCGCATTTGTCATTGTTAAGTTTATAACCAGAGATTTGGGAGTAAGCATGGACTTCGGTAAGAAAAGCAGGAATGGAGACGGGGGGTTGGAGACAAATAACAGAATGTCATCCGCATAGGCAGCTAGTTTGATGTGGGAATCTGATAGTTGGTAACCATGGATGGAGGGGTTTTGACGAAGCTTGGAGAGGAAGGGTTCTAAAGCCAAGTTAAAAAGAAAGGGGGATAGGGGACATCCTTGACGAACACCTCTTTTTAAATAAAAAAATGAAGAAGTTTGACCATTGGCACAAACCGCTGCCCGTGGGTTAGAGTAAAGCAGTGAAATTAGGGATGTAAAAACAGGACCGAAACCGAACCATTGGAGGGTATGAAACAAATAAGTCCACTCAACCCTATCAAACGCTTTTTCAGCGTCCAAAGCAATGGCCGCAAGAGGGTGAGGCAAAGTGCGGGATTTAGAGAGAATGTTAAAAAGGAGTCTGGTATTATCAGTGATAAATCGGCCTTTGACAAAGCCGGACTATTCTTCACCCAGTAAGTCTGGAAGGAGAAGATCGAGCCGAGCTGCAAGAGATTTTGCAAAAATTTTGTAATCAATATTGACCAGAGAAATCGGCCTGTAATTTTTGCAATATTGAGGATCCTTCCCCTCCTTGGGTATGAGGCAGATATGAGCGTCTGAAAAAGAGCCGGAGGAGGAGCCCAAGGAAAGGAAGGTGCCAATGAGGGAATGGAGTCTGGGTATAAGAAGCTTTGAAAAGTGGAGAAAGAACTCTACTGTGAAGCCGTCGGGCCCAGGGGCTTTGTCTTTTTGGAGGGTTTGAAGTGCTTTGAGTAATTCTTGTTGGGATATATCGTGTTCTAATTGAGAAAGGTCAAGTGGAAAATGTGATGGTTTTTGTATGGTGGAGAAAAAAGTGTCTAGTGAGTGGGAAGATGGTTGAGTTTCAGAAGAATATAAGGTCTTATAGAAAGTAGAGAATGTAGTGAGAATGTCTGCATCTGTGTGTTTAAGGTTCGAGTCATTGTCGTAAATAGATTCAATGTCCAGTTTGTTGTGTTTCACCTTCAGATAATTGGCCAAGATCTTTCCAGCCTTGTTTTTGCCCCCATAGAACTTGGCACTAGATTTTAATAAATACAATGATGCATCATCTGTAGATTTTTTGTTAAATTTCATTTTAGCGCTGATGAGGGCAGTTAGAGTTTGCTGTGATCAGGAGGTAAAATAAGAATGCTCCAATTTCCTTATATCTAGAAGGATGATTTTAGTAGCTTCTCGAGCAGCTCTACGTTTTTTAGCAACAAAGCCAATGATAAAGTCCCTCGATGCCGCTTTAAAAGCATCCCAAATAGTATGTTTGGGAACAGGGGAGGTATCGTTTAAGGCAAAGAATTCATGCGAGAAAGAGGTGAAGGCTGCAGTAAATTTGGGGTCTAGGAGAAGAGAATTGTTGAAACGCCAACGTTTAGGGCCTGTTGATTTGGGTAAGAGATCCAATGAACTAATGTAGGGGCATGGTCAGAAAGTAAGATTGGACCTATTTCTGCATAAGAGAGAGTTTGGGCAATATTGTGGGTAACAAAAATGTAATAGATTCGAGATTGGGAATGATGACATGGGGAGTAGAAAGTAAATTCTTGGAGATTTGGATTACAAAGACGCCAAGCATCAGTGAGTTTATGTTGGGAGATGGTTTGGGAGAAGGATTTGTGAGGTTTGTTAGGAATGAAATGTGCTTTGGAGTTCCTGTCTAAAAAGGGATCTAAGGGCTGATTGCAGTCTCCCGCTAAAATGAAATTATGATCAATGAATCTGGTGACATGCTGGGAAAATGAATGCCAGAAAGTGGGATCACCAGTGGTAGGGGCATAAACATTTAGAAGAGAGATTGGAACATTCTTAATAGAAAGTTTAACATAAGTCCAACGGCCCTCAGTATCTGACTCATGAGCAATCATAGAAGGGGAAAGAGCTTTGTGACATAGAATAGCAACTCCATTACGCTTACCATCCCCAGGGGAAAAATAAACATCACCCACCCAGCTTCTTTTCAATTTGACAGATTCTTCAGCAGACAAATGGGTTTCTTGCAAAAAAGCAATGTCCACATTTAAACGTGAGAGATGAGACAAGATTCTTTGTCGTTTGATAGGTGAGTTGATGCCCTTAACATTCCAAGTGATTATTTTAAGAGACATATCATATCAAAGAAGAGGAAAAAAAGAAAAGCAGAAGAAGAGAAGAAAATTCGAGAGGGACCCAGAGGAGTAGGAAAGCAAAGAGTGCGAAAAGGTCAATGAACGTCAAGACATGATAGTAATGAGCAAGAAGATGAGGAAGGGGGGAAAGACGTGAGGAAGAAAAAAATATAAGCGGTAGATGTAGAAAATCCGGGAGGAGAAAAGTAGAAATGAGTGGAGTAACAAGAAGGAGCCGATAATAAAAGAGTATTGGAGAAAGAAGAGAGAAGAGAGAGATACACCTGTAAAACAGAAGAGACAAGTAACTGATGCGGAAAAAATGAGAAGATAGTCCAGAGACACATCATATCGAAAAAAAAAGAGGAAAACTAAAGAGAGAGAAGAGGGTATAAAGGAGAGCAAAAGAATTAAGAAGCCCGAAAGAATAAGAGATTCGATAAAAAGCAGTGGAGTATAATAAAGAGTAAAAGAGTGAGGGAAGAAGAAATAGGGTGAGGAGAAGAAAAGTAGGAGCGAGTTGTGTAGAGGAGGGGATGAGGTAGACCAAGAGATAGTCAGAATAGTAGATAAAATACAACAATAGAAGAGTATTCGAAAAACAAGAAAAAGAGACACCTGTGAAATAGAGAAAATTGGGGGACGTAAAAGCAAAAAAGATGCAGGGAGGAAAGTGAACAACTGGGGGGAAAGGGAAAACATACTTACGAAGGGTAGAGATGGGGAGGGTTGATCACCAGGGGAAGGGTACGCAAGGAGATGAATGAGGGGGGAGCGCCAGGCAAAGGAAGCAAGCGTCCGATGCAAACGAACCAATAGGTCAGGGGAATGACGCCAAACATATTGTAAAACCTGCAAGGAGAAGGGAGGAAAGATAATAAAGAGTGAGACGAATGGGAGAGGGTGAGAACAAGACAATAATGAGTAGCAAAAAGGTACGCAAATAAGCGGCAGTGAACAATAGTAATTAACGAACAGGGAGAGAAGGAAAACGAAGGGAATAAGGGGGAGAATAGGAGAACATGAGAACAGGAGCCGCCTGAAAACATAACAAGAACAAGCAAAAATACATTCAACTAAGCACGACAAGCATGCAGATTAACTGAAATTTCAACGCTGTAACACGCAGAAATCAAGGCGGGAAAGCTGACAAGGAGCTAGAGAAGTCCATATCAGAGGCTTGAGTTGCATTCAAAAAGCTTCGTAGGCGAACAGGATCTTCATATGTCGTAGTTTTGTTGTTGTAGGTTACTCGGAATAGGCATGGATGGAAAAGACCGTATCTGGCTCCAATGGCGCGGAGCTCCAGTCGCATGTCCAAGAAGGCCTTGCGTCGAGTAGCTGTAGCTCTTGCATAATCCTGTGCAAAGAAAAGGTTGGAGCCTCACCATTGCAATCGAGGGGAGGCACGGGCCGCTGATATAACTTTGAGGAGGTCAGTGTATTCTAAAAAGTACATGATGACACCTCTTGGCCATGAAGAAGGAGAGGAAGTAGAAGGGAGGCGACCCAACCGATGTGCACGCTGGATGTTAAGCGTGGTATCTTCAGGTAGATGAAGGAGCTTGGGCAGAAATGATTTGAAGAAGGCAATGGGATCAGTCCCCTCGCAATTCTCCGCAAGGCCGTAGAGACGAAGATTGTTGCGCCTGTTACGATTTTCCAAATCTTCAACCTGCTTTTGAAGAGAAGAGACTTGAGATTGCATGTGTGTTACTTTAGAGGATGACTCCTGTAGAGCTGTTAGGGAATGTTCTACTGTAGTCACTCTGGCATCCATCTGAGACCAGTTGTCAGTAAGAACCTGCAACTTAGAGTTAGTTTCTTCCATGAAGGGTCTGAGGGCGCGTATTTCTTCCAATAACAGCTTCATGGAAACAGCTGATGTGGACCCCGTTGGCGATGGAGGATCTTTTTTAGGACGTTTCGACGTGACCTTCCCTGGAGGCTGGATGGGCTTCTCCGTGTTAGACTGCGACATTTGAGTGATGATTCCTTGAGAGGCCTCGAGGTGCGCCAGTGCAGAAAAGACTTTGGAATTTTTAATGAAGATGCGGCGTGGAGGTTTGGAGGTGCGAGAGAATGCCTTCTTTTCCATAAAGACGAAGAACAATAAGGAACACCACTAGTCCAGGGGCAGTGAAGAGTATGCGTCGAGGCTTTTAACTGAAAAACTGCGCAAGGTGCAGGTATACCATGAAGTGAGGAAAATGGATGTACCAGTAATCAAGTCTCTAATTGAAGAAGGTAGAACATAAATTGCGAGAGCAGAGAGCCATCATGGGGACAAAGTGTAGAGAAATGACAGCCTGTGGAGCAAAAAGGGTTCGTCAAAAAGAAGACCACATGAGTATAAGGGGAGCAAATGAAGGAGAATGCACAAAAAACTGTGCTCAGCACTGCTCCAAATTGTAAATAGCGTTGGATATGTGGCCAAGAGAGAAAGCAACGCAGTTGACGTATAGTGGAATTAGTCTGAATGCTTTTGCAGGGTGGCTGAGGAGAAGAGAGAGCATTTGCTCAAAATGGCCGCCAGAGAGATAAAAAGCGCAAACCAAACTTGCCAAAAGTCATTCAGAGGCAGCACGCAGCATTCACAGGCAGCGGTGAAATAGTCAAGCAAAAAGCACCTCACCATGAGAAATTGGTGCTGTGTGGGGCTCCGTGGTGAATGCGCATTGTTGTGGGTCAGGAGCGCCGCAGTCCGCGTTAAGCAGTGAACAAAACAGTTTGCCAGTACTGTGAACTGGATTATGTAGATTACATTTGAAGAGCTACCAATCGCTCTCTCAAGCTGACCTCTTTTTCCGTCGCTACAAATTCAAATCACAAGGACTTTCGGGATCAATGTTTATTAAATTCAACGTATAAATTTAGATCTATTTTTTATTTTTTAGATTATGTTTTTTGTCATTTGTTTTTTCAAATCATCTTATTCAAAAGATCATACAATATATACAACAATGAACAGTCAGTTGGGAGGAGAACCAATTGATAGTGCCGGGAAAGGGTCAAAAACACAATTGGGGCAACACTTAGACACTTGACATACAGTTAGACACTAGACAACATATATGAGTGATACATAGAAATTAGGGTTGGTAGAGGTTAGTGGCATTATTTACAACTTTATACAACAGAGCAGCGGTGTTTCATTCTCCTAGATGCAAGTTATTCATCTGAATGGATGGAGAACATTGGTAATTTTCTTGTCACTCAATAAATGAGAAATTTAAATAAAGCTTAAACAAGAAATCAGATCATTGTAACGCCTACAATTGGCCTTAGTATTCACAAAACAACCACCATATTGGCGCCACCATACGTCTACCACCTTAATAGTTCATAGGTCAATAATTCATGGGTCGACGCGTTTCGAATCCTATCTAATTGTGTAGGATTCTCTTCAGGACCAAACCAACTCAATCTGTGAAAAATAAGTGAAAAAAATCTCTGTCAGTGAAAACTAAAGAAAGACTCTCGGGTCACATTCTACATCCAACCACTCTCAACATATTACCTGTCATTCTTTCGACCTTGTTTTAGGCGTGATGAATTTGCTGCAAAGAATCGAAACAATGTGTTTCAGAAATTGTGCACATGAGTTAAACATTTTGAGAAACAACTCCGTAACGATCGAATTAGTACTTACATATTGCTAAGGGTAGAGCCTCCCTTTTGAATACGTGTCCACTTGGAAGAATTTTTTAGTTCCGATTGAGGGGGCGCATTCGCCTCGTGTGCTCAATCTAAAAATAAATAAAAAACAACGGAGATGGTTATTCCGTTGTGGTCACTAAACCGACCTGATAAGCGAGCCCTGAGAGCACCAATTTGCCGTGCAACTCCGCTCGCGTTAACTTGCTAAATCCCGGGTTCTGTTTACCTGAGGCTGCGTGATTCTCCTCCAGTATGGGTCGCGGTCGGTTTGAGAAACGCGATGCCAAATGGGCGGAAAAGCCTCTATTTACTCCCATTCATTTCCGGTTTTCGGGTCAGGGGCTCATGGGATTTGTAGTTTTCAGTCTGCCGGAGAGCCCTCCGGCTTCTTATTGTAGTCATGTGTTGGAAGCACGTATCGGGTGCCATGGTGAGGTAATAACACATCTTCAGAAGCATATACAGACCTTCATAGGCTATACAATTCCGACATTTCATTTAAACCTTGTGTGGCTGTATTAAATTTCAAAATTAACATAGCCTCACGCTGTCGCAATTTGGCCTCTACGTCTCCGCCTCTGGGGTCAGGGTCAATTTTCGAAATAACAGTCCATTTTAAGTCTTGTTCACTGTGCAGTTGATCCATCCAATGTTGAACTAGTGGGGCAGTGACCACTTTCCTCTTTATCCGTGATTTATGTTGAGACAACCTTTGTCTTATTTCCTGATTTGTCTTTCCTATGTATAGCTTATCGCAGGGACATAGGATCCCGTACACCACATTTTTTGATTTGCAGTTGGTAAACTGGTCATGTTTCCAGGATATTCCTGAGTGCTGGAATAGATCCCCTTCCTGAGTGGAAGCACAGCAAAGGCATGTGCCACATTTGTGATGACCTTTAATAGGTGGCAAGTTGACATAGTCCCTCATTGTCACTGGTTTGGTTTTTGGAATCGCTGCTCTGACAATATAATTCGCAATGCTTTTATCCTTTTTGAAGGCAAATAAGGGATGTTGCGAAAATTGAGTGTCTAGATCTTTAATCAGATGCCAATTCTGGTAGATCAGTTTTTTGAGGAAATTCGATGTAGGACAATATGTAGACACGCAGACAATCCGTGTCTGTTGTTGTTTCTGTCTCCTTTTTAACAATTCCTCTCTAGGCGTACACCATGCTCTTTTGATGGATTGGTTTAATAGTTTCACCGGGTATCCCCGGTCTTGAAGTTTGTTTTTCAAGATATTCGCATGGTACATGAATTCATCTTTGAATGTGCAGTTTCTGCGGATGCGCAGAAACTGCCCTATCGGAAGGTTTTGTTTGAGACTTCTTGGATGATTGCTCGAAAAATCTAGCGCTTTATTGCGATCCGTGTCCTTCTTAAAAAGGGTTGTGACTAGTCGTCCATCTACACAATATACTTCGACGTCCAGAAAGGACATTCTTGTTTTTGAAGTTTGTAGTGTAAATTTGATATCGCTTGTCCTGTCGTTGATCCAGGTGTGAAATTCAACCAATTGTTCATGTGATCCTGACCATTTGAAAAAAATATCGTCTATATATCTTACCCATCCTCCTATCCACTGGAGGAATGGGTTATTATTATAGACGAACATCTCTTCATATTGGCTCATATAAAGAATTGCCAATTCCGGGGCAAAAGGACAGCCCATGGCTACTCCTCTTGTTTGAAAATAAAATTCTTCACCAAACTTGAAATAGTTCTTTGTGAGGGCCAGCTTCGCCAGTTGTAATATGAAATCTGTTGGAATTCTCATAGGGCTCTCTCGCTTGTTCAAAAAAATCTCTAGAACCTCCAAAGCCTGGTCCTGGGGGATTTGGGTGTACAGCGAGACTATGTCCATACTTACTAATGTGTCTTGATTCTCAATAAATGTCATTTGTTCCAGTTTTGATAAAAAATCAGTGGTATCCAGAATGAATGATTTTACCGTTAAAATGAAAGGTTTCAGGAAAAAATCAATAAATTTGGAAACCGGTTCGAACAGTGAGTCGCATCCAGAAATGATCGGTCTGCCCGGTGGGTTATCTGCATTTTTGTGCACCTTGGGTAACACATAAAATAGTGGAGTTCGTGGGTATTTATTAGACAAGAAATTGAATTCATTCTTCCCGAGAAATCCTTGGTCGAGTCCGGTTTTTAATATCGATCCCAATTCATTTTGTAGATCCAATGTTGGGTCCTTATTAATTTTCCGATAGCACGTGGAATCCGACAGTTGTCTGACTGCTTCTTGAATGTAGTTTGTTGTCCGCGTTAAGAACACACAAAATGGCGGGTGCGACTCTCAGTCAGCCGCGTCCGCGATGTAAACGTGAAAAACGGCCATACTGCCGCCTGGGAAGGACCGCCGACAAGAGCCCCGCTGTCACTGCAGTCTCCGGTAGTGAGGAACGAGCGTTGCAGGGTCAGGTGTGCCAGGAAAAGCGGCGAAATCCCCTGGCGACCGGGAGCGCCTACATCCGCGCTGCCGTCCTCGCCGGGCGCCAAGCCACGCCCCCCTTGAGTTCTGCTTTTGACTCAGTCAGTAAGTCCAAACTGAGGGGTATTATGACCGATATGGAGTTTGACCTGTATGTTGTTAATTTTCTCAGAGAATTACACTATGATGTCACTGCCAACATAAGGTATGGCTCAGGGGGGAACTATGCCAGCCTTTAGCCTTGCTAGGAGTATACACCGGGGCTGTGTCTTGGCCCCTTTCCTTTTTTCTATTCATATAAACATCCTGGAGGACAAGTTAGTCAAACTTAGTGTGGATTGTCCTCATGTAGGTGATCGTAGTATCACTACAGTAGTCTATACAGACAACACTGTCTTAATTGTCAGGACTGCAAATGGCCTGCAACGCCTCTGGACCAGTCTTATGAGTTCATGGACAGCCTAGATCTTATGGTCAACCAAAACAAGACTCATAGAATGATCTTTGGGGGTAGGAAGAAGGGTAGTGTATACTTCTTAGTTAGCAACAACAAAATTGGCACTGTTCCCATTTTCTATTATTTAGGCATCCCCTTTGATACACAACTCTCATGGGGACCTCTGAAGACCAGTAAAGCCATTGCCTTTTTTAAATCAGTGGAGGCTGTCCTCAATTTTGCCCGCAGACTTGACCAGAACCTTTGACAGTTTACAAAGCCAAGTGCAGTGCTATTGCTTCTTAAGAGGCAGGCGGTTGGGCATTGACGATCAGGAGGACCGAGAAATAATTAAGAATGGCTTTATTAAGAGGCTCTTAGCTGTCCCCCAAAACACTAGCTCCTTTATATGCCACAGAGAGGCAGGTATTGGATACATAAATGATCCTATTAAAACTAATCCCCTCCTGTGGTTTTGAGTCAAAGAGCCAGACCTCTTTTAATAGGGCTGTGCTTGCAGACTGCCTGAAACTCGACCATTGCATGAGTATCTCTTAAATTAAGTAAATAAACACATTTGTCGCAGCTTGGGGAAGGAGGATTTGTTTACTTCTCCCAGTAGTGCATCAGCCAGCTCTTTTATCACCTTGAAGAATGCATTTCTAGATGGATGTCTGGATGGCAGAATGCGGAGGGCTGTAGATAAGCCAATAGTCCAGGCTTCAATGGGGATTTGTTCAAGCGTCAGTCTCCATACTTTTTATGGGTGTGCAATAAACACATAAAAATTGTATTAGTCAAATTCAGGTTATTAACTGTGCACTTTTTGGCTGCTTTTCCGTCACAAGGTTTATCTTTTTCCCACCTACCCTGGTGTCCCTGTGGTGATCAATCACCACATACTACTTTACATTTTATGTTTTTTTGTAAAATTTTCTTGCTTTTGAGGAAACTTTATTTATTGCCCATTCTTAGGGAGGCAAACATTAGCCACTGCAAAGCGTCTTTCACTTATCCTAAACGTTGCCAACCATTAAGCTCTGTATTCTTGCTGTTGTATACATTGAACGTGCCATCAAGCAGAGGGTCACGGTTCTTATGTGATGTTTTATTGGCTTTTTTAATTTGTCTGCATGTTCTTGTTTTTTTTATTAATGATTATTTATTATTGGATCACTGTACACTGAGGTGTTTTTATATATGTCTTGTGATTGCTTTTATACTTTTATGGTCTAACTAAACTGAATAAAGAAATTTGAACATACAACAAATACCCACAAGATGCAAGCAGAGTGGTGGGAATGATCGGGGGCTCTGTGGCTCTGAATGAGAAGTCCCAGTGTGAATAAATGTTTAACTTGGAAACAAAGGCAGACAAAGAAATGAAAGAAAGCTCAGGTCATAAAGAAGGACTTTGCTGCACAGCCGGCCCATGCCAGGAAACTGGGTGCCGCCCTCCTGAAGATAGTCATGTTTGTGAAGTCTTGCTCTTTGGGAAAGTTGAGGCAAGGGCTACCATCTGAGAGCACATGAGCACATGGGCTTCCTGGAGTCCTCGGCTGCTTCTAATGAGCTCAGTGCAGGTAGAACGGTAGCAGCGACCCATGGCTGCACTGGCTGCCATTCTAGGACTGCCAGGCATCCTCACCTCTCTCTTCCATCCCTACCCACCAGCAATCCAGGACCTAGGACTCACCTCCCAGGGACTTCAGGATGTGATGGGCACCACCCACTCCCTGCCCGTGTAGGTTGAGGCGCTTGTGCACAACAGGATGTCAGAATTTGTACACGTCGCAGAACTCATCTTGCAGTTTGTGCGGGGACTGGGGGCTGCCTTTTTATAAGTACAAGAATAAAAATATAAACATTTGGTGCATGTGCATATTTTTGAAGGCCACGTATGTGTAGCTACTGTTGAAGTTTCTTGACAGTATGAGCTGTAAATTAATTAAGCGCAATCAACATACATTAAATGATAAAATATTGCGAAATGTTTGAGTGCATTTCTAATCGTTTCTAAGCATTCCAATGCAGGTCATTTATGGAATGAGGAGGACAAATGGAGGTAAGGTAATGTTACATGGTACCTCGAGGCCTGGTCCATCATACAATAGGTTTCATGAAACGTATGTATGCTGAAGCATGGGTGACACGTAGCGGCCCGCTGCAATGAACACCAAATTCTTCCAAACCATAGTGTATTTAATTAAGGCTGTTAGTCACTGTGACTCTGCTATATTACGGTACTCCGTGGAATCTCGCAGAGTTTTTCGCTAACTCCGTGAAAGTACACAGAGTGAAACTCCGCGAGCTCCGGCCAGGCCTAAATATTGTGGTTTTTCCACATAGTAATAAATACTCTGCTCTTCCCGTTCCCTCACGAAGCTTTAGCTGTGAATGATTCTCAAATTGTCTACAATTGCTTAATATTGAGGATCACTTTTGCTTATCGTGTGTGTTATTTTAAGTGAGCATTCACAGTCGCTGCAGTTTTTGTAGTTGCATTCTGAACAAATAATTTTATTAATCTAGTAAAGATAATTGCTTAAAAACTCTAAATCAACAAATTCATGTTTTGAGATGTTGCCTAAAAGAATTAGCTGTTGTTTTGTTACTTGTCTTGAAAATTTGACATGTAAATATGTCTATTTCATGACATATATTTGACAAAACATTAAGTGAAACAATCTCGCAAATATTAGGCCATTGGGTGCTGGGATTAAACAGCTGCAGGTAGTTAAAAGCGGTTGCATTATTTACAAGATGCTATAAAAGTTCAGATTGAATAAAATACAGTTCCTCACGACCAATGAATATTTAAATTGAATATAATGATTGAATTTGTTTTTCACATACTATAGGCCCAGGAATAGTTTTCCTACAGACAGATGAGGCATTTGCTATTCTTATCTCATGCCTTCACAGTGCTTTAAAAAAGCATAGTGCATATTTAGTCTCCTTGGGGCTTATTTAAGGAATTTTAGCATAAGGTATCGCAGCAATGCACCTTGTTTAGCTGCCCTATGACAAAGGGAAAGGGCAGGAATGCACCATATTTAAGCAATTCCTGTCCTTTCTCCCTGCATTGGTGCCAATTTGGCAGCCTAGCGCCAACGTTGGCACCCTTGTACCATTGTGAAAGGGTGCCTCTGTTGCATGTAGTACTGTTTTAGTGAAGGAAGGGACACCTTCCTGCACAAAAACAATCCTTAGAGGCATTTTCCTCTTGATAAGTGTGCTGCAGAATGCAGCACATATAGAAAGAGGACAAAAATTTGGAAAAATAAACATATTTCTCCTCTTTCCATCTCACCTTGGGAGGCGTACGAATTTGGTGCATCCTGTACTGCCATAAGCTTGGCGAATTAGTTACATAAGCACATTGGTGGGAGCACTACGAAAGCACCAATTGATAGTATATAAGAACGGGAGTAATTACTATGGTCTTGAAAAAGAAGGTGGTCAAAGATTGAACCTTCGAAACACATCGACACACATAGTACAGCCACAAATGTTTGTTTATCTTTCACCTTAGAAGTACTAAATGTGATAGTCAATAAGGTGTTTAGGTTGAAAAGTTCTGTCAACATCAAATTGTGGCATCTAATGACAAATTTCACTGTCTATCTAAACTCTCGTGGGAAAAGGTTTTTTAAGTTTATGTGATTTTAAATGTGATTTTATGATGTCAGCATTGTAATGAAGTGATCATGATGTTTTGACCTACAACAGAGATCCGTCACTGAATGATTTTAAGATTTTTGTGATAATAAATTGTATAACTATTCTGACATACGATTGGGTTTTTTGTGCCAATACTTGGGTTATTGGGAGTTGGGTTGAATAAGTGTCGAATTGGTGCATGGTGTATGAAAGTGAGTGACGTGATTGACATCCAATGATTTATGTCTCCCAGAGGACACTATCTGATAATAGTTCTTGTCTGAACCCAAGTCCTTTGGGTTACCAAGGGTTCCTCTCGTCTTTTAATTACACGTAGAAAGAGGACAAAAATTAGGAAAAATAAACATATTTCTCCTCTTTCCACCTCACCTTGGGAGGCGTACGGATTTGGTGCATCCTGTGGTTTGCATCACTTTGTAAATGTGGTGCACCGTCAAATTCCAAGGGTGCTTCATGGGAAAACTCACTACAATGCCCATTGAATGCCTCCCGGGCGCAGAAAAAGGCGATGCAGCAATTTGATTTGTGTGGCATTACAGTCATGGGCTGAGGGATGTACAAATGGAAAAATCCCACCTGACAGAACCTCCATCCATCAGCAAAGGTGGAATTACAGTTAGGACCAGATGTACATAGGAGGACGTCCCCTGCAAAGCAGGTGTCACCGTCTTCCTCTCCTTCCAGTTGGACCATGCTTTTGGTGGTATTACCCAGGACAATGTGGGCAAAGGGCAAAATTACCCTAACACAAACGATTTGTGAAAATATCCATCCATTCATCCACCGATCTATCCATGCATCCAACAATCCATCCATCCATTCAGCCAGCCAGCCACTTAAAGCCTTAGATATTAAATGTATCACTTGGGTCAGCTTGGTTAACACTTCCCAGCCAAAAAACATTGATAGGCTTCTGAGCTTCAAAGTGCAACCATGGTAGTACGTTCAGAGGGAGAGTGGCACAAGAAAAAATAGGCTTCATCTTGCTCCTTCAGGAATCTAGAAAACCTTCAGGATTCAAAAGTGCTACAAAGTCACCGGGTCTCACTGTGGCACCATAAAGAGAAATGTATCTCTTTTGGGAAATTTTACAGCTCAAAGTGCACCAGTCATAAATTGTTCTTAAACTAGTTTACCCACTCTTCAACTACAAACTGATCTTAGCAAATATCTATGGTAGCTGTTTTTCTTTCACTTTAGTCTCACATGTGACAGCCTATGAATTCCAAAATGCCTGCGCATGCGCATTAGTATTCGAAATGGCGGCGCGAATCCAGGGACGGCGAGAGGGAGCCCCGGGGACGCGGCGGACAAGGTAAGTGTTTTTAAAAGCTTTCTAGCCATTATTGAAGTATTTAGGGAGGGCGGGAAGGAGGCGGCTGGCTACGCACCGTCTGCGGAGCCCGCGTAGTGCCGCCTGGCTACGCCCGCTACGCAAAATGCGTAGGAGACGGCACTACGCACACTCCGTGCACGGAGCGTAGCTGGCCGCCCACCCCTAATTTTGATGCATCTCCTATCTGTATGTACCAGAACGGGCACATTGACCCAGTTGCGGGAGAAAAATTGGTGCATTGCATCAGAACCAGTGCTTTGCCTCCAGAGTTTGACTAATCGGAAAGCGTATCGCCACCTCTGCAGCTTAGTGAGATTGATGGATCCCCTCAAGTGCGGGGCAGAATCCAAGCATCACCTGACGCCTCTGGACTCCAGCACCCGTCTTTGGAACTGGTGCATCGTTTTTGCTGCATGGAGCAGATCGCTGCATGGAGCTGTTTGCGACCAGGAAAGGTACTTTATTCACTGGGGCCTGCATTGGTCCTGTAGCCGGCAGGTGCTCCATTGCTGTGGGCCCGAAGGTGGACATTGCCAAGGTGCAGCCTGACCTAAACTAACCTTTTAGCGCTACTTGCTTTTAAGCACTTTTCTTTATTATGTCCTTTAAAATTCAATGTCTCGGGGGCGTGGCCTGGCAGCCAAGATCAGTGGACATGTGCTAGGTGAGCTCCGTCCAACCTTAACATTGCTCCTTCATTTATCTTCCCCTAGGATTCCTTTTTTGTGGAATTTGACAGCGTCCCAGCTGGGGTGCATTCGGGGGCTGAGAGCGATCCCTGTTATGGCCCTGTATCTCGGTGGGGGGAGCTGCAGTAGCGATGGCCTAGGGTGCGGCCTGAAGGTGGCAGAGAGATGCCATTTCCTGCAGCGGCGGCAGGCGTGAGGCGAGGAATGCTTGATGGGCTCCGGAGCATCGGCTGGGCCTGAGGGGGCTGCCCGCGGAGAAAGACAGCACGGTGAGGAGGTCGGGTGTGGGAGACAGCCTCTGGGTATCGGCGGCATGAGGCTGGGCTCCCCCCTATGTATGCTGAGATGGTGGCTGAGCAATCGGCGGCCTGAGTCGGGCTGCGGGGAGACGTGCTTGAGACGGTCGGGAGCATTATCGAGCTGCAGTGAGTGTTTAGCGCTGCCCTGCACCGGGGGCTGGGCCTACTCTTCAGTGCTGCTGGAGGTTGGGGGGCAGCTGGTGGTCATGATCTACCCCAGTGACGCTGTGCCCTCACTCCGCCAGCCATTTCGGGTTGCGCGGGGGTGGCGGCATGACTAAACAGTGCCATTGTAGTTCCGGATTTGAGCCCCACATTGTAATCTGGAGCCCTGCAGAGCGGAGGCAGACACATCGGAGGCTCCCTGGTGAGAGCGGGGGCCCGCTTCAACCTGGCCCTTGTGCCTAGCCCTGCGCATATTCACATCCTGTAGAGATAGCAGAGTGGCCTGCGTGGGGGTGAATAAACTTTTTGCCCAGTGAGGCAGCCATCGTCCTCCCTCAGCTGTGTTTTGTGCATTCTCTGGGGGCCACTCTTGCTTCCTCTCTGTGATCTGCTGGGTTTCATTGTTCGGTGGCTAAATCGGGATGTGTTGGATCCAGGCCTGCAGTGTTGGGGCCCTCCCTGCAGAGTCTCCTAGTGTCTCTACGCCGGTGGTCCTGAGGTCCTGAGGAGCAGCTCCTGGTCAGTTTGGCGTGATGTGGTCGGGCACTGGGTGGCTCTGGTGGACACAGTGACACAAGATGAGCTTGGGGGAGGCTCAGCTAAGCAGAGCACGCTGGATAAATTCACGGGCCCTGGGACCACCGTGGCGACGCTGGTGGGAGGTCAATGAGCGGTCTTAGAGATGTCAGACAATGCTGTACTTATGGCCGTGATTATGCAGTCTCGTGATGCCCTCAATGCCAAGATTGGGGCAGTTGGCTCGGGCATCATGCTCCTTCGCCAGGACCTACGAAATGCGGTGGCCCACATCACAGAGACAGAGATGTGGATCTCAGGGTGGAGGACGAAGTTACCGCCCTCCAGAAATGGGTAGCCACCCTCTAAACGAACCAGCGGAACATGGCGACACGCATGCAGGAGGCAGAGGGTTGAGCCTGGCATAATTCTCTTCACTTTGTGGGTTTTCCGGAGGGATGTGAAGGGGAAGACATGGAGCGGTTCTTACTCAATGGCTGGAGGGGCTTCCCTCGGAGTCTCTGTCCCACTGCTTTGAGATAGAGCGAGCTCATCGGGCCTTCATGCAAAAACCACCACCCGGGGCCCACCCAATCCAGTCATCTCAAAGCTGCTGAACTATCATGACCGGGATGTTATCCTCAAGCAGGCCAGGGCTAAAGAACCATTTCTTTTTGAGAATGCAAGCATATTTATCTACCCAGACTACAGGAAGTTGGTCCAACAAAGTACACAGTCTTTCCTGGCGGCTAAGGCATGACTCCAAGATCTCAACCTTGCATATGCACTGCTGTATCTGGCCCTTCTGTGGGTGGTGTATCGTTCCTGGACCCACTTCTTTGACACGCCAGAGGAGGTGTTTCAATGGACGGATGAGAAAGTGGGACTGCATCCTTATTCACTGCCTAGGCGGGACTCTGACTCTTCCTCCAGCAAGGCAGCTCGTAAGCAATCTCAACCGAAGCCTAAAGATCGTAGCTGGTCCAGATCCCATTGCCTGTCCCGCTCCTGCAGTGTCTCCACTAGGGCTGACTTGGCCTCTCAGTAGGCTTCCTCAGGCTTCTGAGCTGGGGTAGAGTCCACAGCCCCTGATAATAATACAGATACTGTCGAGTAGATCAAAGGTGTTCATGTGAAGGCCGGCTTCTCTGTTGGGCTTCCAGTGGAGAGGCTGCCCGCCAACTTTGGGCTGTACATTGGGGATCCACTGGCTGAGATATGCCGGGACTCCCTGTTGGGGTCTGAGGGCGGAATCCGCCGCAACAAATGCTTCATCATTATTAAAGTATGTGTGGTGTTGTTGCTTTGTTTTAGATTATGTTCCTGTTTTTATCACCAAGCCGCACTTCATTGCAACACTACTAGACCACTGGGCACGCACCGCATGTCCTTTTCTGCACCTTTCCTTTCCATATGGGTTATCAATGGCTGGTTCACCTGAGGGGACCTCAGTTTCCCTTGAAGTGGTAAGCTGGAATGTCAGGGGTGCCCTGGACAAAATCAAGCAGGGGAAGTTCTCCAATGCCCTAACAGGGCCCATATCGACATACCTATGCTACAGGAAACTAATCTTATGGGCTCAGAGGCACTCTGCTTCCAGAGATATGGCTACACACAGGTGTTTCATGCCAGCTTTATACGACGGTTACGTGGGGTGGCAATTTTAATTCACTGCTGCGTCCTATACACACATATTAAGACGTGGTTTGACACCCAGGGGCGTTCTCTGTTTCTGCAGGGCACAATCAGGGAAGAACCAGTGGTGGTGGAATGTGTTTATGCCCCCCCTCCACTTTACTGAGTACTGGTTGAGCTGCTCAACGCACTATGGGTGAATATGCTGGAAGGCCTGTCTGTGATAGGCGGGACTAGAACGATGTCTTAGATGTGACCTTGGATCGCTGGAGACCCGGGGAGGGTGCTGTGGCTAACCATGTCACAAAACTCTCCGCATTGGTATCTGGGCTTGACTGGGTGGATCCCTGGAACCGATGCATGGCCCAGGGCTACACCTATCTTTCTGCGGTACACAATTCTTTCTCTTGTCTTGATGAACCTTTTGTTCTGCGTGCAGTTGTGGCTCAAGTGGTGGAGGCGGATATTCTTCCAAGTGGTCTGTCCGATCACTAGCCGATTACTCTCGTGCTGTGAATGGGTTGGGCGGAGTGGCCCTTCCGCTGGCGTCTCTCAACGTGGAACCTGCAGAAGCAGATTATAGGGAGTGCCTTGAAAGCACACTGGATCAATGCTTGACGCTTAATGTGGGTCGGGCTCCGAAGCTGAACCTATATGGGAGGCGATGAAGCCTACCCTGCGGGTGTAGACATTTCTTTTTGTGTGGCAGCTCGTAAGACTCAGAGGGAGGCCCTGCTACAAGCTGAGACGAATGTTGGTGAACACGAGCAGTGTAGTCAAAGCGGGGGGGGACACCATATACGGCAGCAGCTGCTATTGGCACAACAGAATTATGCTACCCTTCTCATGGATGGGCCTGCCTTGCCTGGTTGGCCACACACAGCCGAATCTATCAAAAGGGGATAAATCTAGTACGATGCTCCACAGACTTTGCCAGGGGTTGTTTTATTCTCAGCCTCTTCCTGGGATAGTGGGCCCAGATGGAAGGCCTCTTACAAACTCCCGAGAGATAGCTTCTCTATATATTTCATGGAGCTATACGCCCCCAAAGAATTTCTCAATGAGGACGAGATTGGCCGGTTCCTGGATGTCCTCCCCCTCGGGCTTTTTCTGACGAAGTGAGCGTGGAGCTGGATCTCCCGCTCATGGAATTGGGGAAAACCCTGGGAGACCTCAATTCGGGTTCCCCTGCGAGTTCTTTAAGAAATTCTATTTGCCGCTACAATCCCACTACTTTAGGGTGGTGGAGGAGTCTCATGAGCGGGGTTGTCTTCCACGGGATTGGGGACATGCTGAAGTGGTGGTATTCCATAAACCGGGCAGACCTCCAGACCGGCATGCTTCCTACCGCCCCATCTCGCTCCTCAATGTTGAAGCCAAAATCTAGGCCAAGCCGTTGGCTAACCACCTGCAGGTCCACATTACCACTCTTGTACATCCCAATCAATCCGGGTCATGCCCCAGAGGGCGACTCGGCACAATATACACAGCACACTAGTGGCTATTGCGGCAGTTCGGGGGCAGTGTGACCAGGTAGCCTTGTTACTGGCAGATATGGACCGGGCATTTGACTGCCTTAGCTGGGTGTACCTCTTCCCTCTGCTACACCAACTGAATTTCGGCCTGCGCTTCATGTCCTACCTGTCTCTGCTCTTCACTGATCTTACTGCATTGGTATGGGTCGCAGGCGCAGTTTCCTCCACGTTTTCCCTTGGGCGCAGCTCCCTATCTGTTTGCATTGGCTGCCTGAGTACGTATGGATGCTCAAGTGACAGGCTTCGAGCGGGTCACGTTTGTCAGACCGCATTGCATTGTATGGCAACAATGTGTTATTCTTTTTACAAATGTGGATAGGACTGGTACGCAACTGCTTCGCATTATGTAGATATTTGGGGAATCGTCTGGCCTTTAACTGAATCCATTTAGAAAAGGGGGTGGTGATGAACAGAGTGTCTGAGTTAAACAGACCACTCTTACCCAGTCCAAAGATCAGGGCTTGATCCATCACCGTTATTTATCTCACTGCCCCATCCCAGCTCAGAACCTGGCTATATGCAAATCAGTCTGTCCCTGGCCCAGTGCATCATGGGAACAGGGCAGACTAAACTACCAAGCCAAATCTTCACCAGAAAGGAGACAAGCTACCGGGGACCGGTTTCTGGCATTTCAGCCTTCTTCGGCCCGGCTTGCTTGAATCCTGATGGAGCAGTGAGAAAGGGACTCATGTCTGAGTATACCCTGCCACACCTATAGTGGCCAAAAACGATTTAGAAAAGGGGGTGGTGATGAACAGAGTGTCTGAGTTAGTCTGCCCTGTTCCCATGATGCACTGGGCCAGGGACAGACTGATTTGCATATAGCCAGGTTCTGAGCTGGGATGGTGCAGTGAGCTTCATAACGGTGATGGATCAAGCCCTGATCTTTGGACTGGGTAAGAGTGGTCTGCCTAATTCAGACACTCTGTTCATCACCACCCCCTTTTCTGAATCTTAGAACTCCCTAACTTCACAGCAAGAGGGTGCCTGCAGAAACATTTTAAAATCTGGAAGTGGTGGGCAGATTATCGGGGGCTGATGCTGGAGCCGGTTGCTGAGGGGGGGTCCCCTTCATCCAGATTGAAGTTGCCCCGTTGGTGCTAATGGTATTTGATTGCATATATGAGTGTGTGGGTGCGGATGGTGTGGGGCAATGCTGTGTTCCAAATGGGACTAAGAGGTTGGTAGTGTGACTGGAGGGGGAGGGGGCTCGTTGGTGGTGGGTTTCCAAAAGGTATTTTTCATCTGTATTTGAACTTCTACATCCTTGCTCCATTTTCTTTTCTTAAAAAAGTCAAAGTCATGATGTTGTCTATTGATTGTTCAGAGGCCTCTGGGATACAGAGCCCTGCTTTATATGTGTCATTTAATGAATAAAACCTGTTTAAAAAAAGAAATGTCTCAATTCTATACATTGGACTTTTGTTGTTTTGGTCTTGTTTTGTTTATAATATAACATTGCATTTTTATAAACCTGTGTGGAGTCTTTTTGTGGTATTTTCATTGTTTTACTCTGTATGTGTGTGTGTGTCTGCTTGTGTGTTGCACGAATGCTTTTTACACATTGCCTCTTTAGATTAGCCTGACTGCTCTCGGCCAAGCTATCAGAGGGTGAGCACAGGTTATCTTTTAGCATGTATCTAGATTACCCTGACTAAGATTGTGGCTTCTGCTTGGGCAGGGGTCCATTCCTTCGACAACCAGAAACTTCATCTCTAACAGCCCACTAACAGATGGCTAATACTGATCAACCTATTTTTGAAGGTAGGCAGTGCCAGACAGGTATTGCATATTAGATGAGCGCCTCATTGAAATCTAGTAAAGATTAAAAAAACATCACCCTGCCAAAAATATCTTTATTTCGCCACACATTACACATACATTGGCGTAACGAAACTAGCCCCCCCCCTCCTGCAAAGTACACAGGCCCCCCCTTCCCGGCTCCCTACCTTGTAAATGTAAATGTACAGGGATTTATATAGCACAAATCACCAACCGGTTTATAAGCGCTTGCTTAGGGAACCCGTCCTGGTATACCCCGGTGAGATAACCCCGGCAGGGTATCCGCAAGGTGAAAGCCAGGCATCCCGCCACGAGGGGCCATTGTGGAGATTAAGCAAGCTATTGCCCAGAGTTGCAGAGTGCGAACCCGTGAATCGAGTAGGCACTGGAGCGAGAATTGTCAGGTCCATGGACATTTTAGGACTCAAGACCCCGCTGAGCCCGGAATTGAACCCTGGTCCCGGGCTGACCTCTGCTTCCAGGTCTGCCTCCTCTAACCAGTGAGCCACACTTCTCCACCTTCCTCTTTTGATGAAGGGCCCTCTGGAGCTCGCCCCCCCCCCCCCCACGGATCGCAGGGGCCTACGTTACGCCACTGTTTACAAGTTCATGAAGTTATTCACTACCACCAGCTAGAGCTAAATCAATAGTTTAATTAATTCGGGAGGACATCCAAAACATCCGAATCTGGGCATAAAAGGTTATTACCACTGCTGCTAATCAAAGTAATAATGCGTGCTAAATTACGAGATTATCATTATTTGGGGATCCCTGTGCAAACCGATGCTGGTATAATGAGCGCAATTCCAAAAAGTCTACATCAATAGGAATTTCCCCCCTTTTAAATGTTGGCAGGTCGAACCTGACTAAATTTAGCAGATGAAAAATTCCAGGTATATACTACGTTATACAGATTTTTGTATGAAAACGTGTACTAGGTGACACATATAACACCTAATCAATTCTGAATTCCTGGGTACCAAATGTATTGGTGGTGGTAAATAGCATACCTTATTTCGGGGCAGTCACAATCATGGCCTATGTAAAGCATTAATAACAGGTGCTAATATTGGTCTACGCAAATAAAATCAGTTTCTCGGTAAGGCTGATTTTTAGCAAGCATTGGAAGAAATCACAATTCTCAATACCTGGTACACTAGGATGCATTTTACTACCTCAACGATTCAACAGATTCGACTGTCAACCAGGAACATGTCAAGGTTGTTCTAAATATGACCTTGAAATGTAGGTCCCTAATGGCACATATTTTATTGTCTAAATTAATTTACGACGACCATGTACACAAAGCCACTTTTTACAGCAATATCTGGAAGCTGTGCATTCAGGATCTTTTTTTCTTGGCAATCAGCTGACCCAACCAGAACGGTTTCCTGTGGAAAAGAATGACAATTACCAAGTGCATTGATCGCGAGATCAACACGTTCAAGGACTGCTTTTCTGATCCCTGTCAAAGAGAAAGGCCACTGTATTTATAACCCGTGGGCGGGGGGACTATAAAGCAAAATCAATTAGCAGGAAATTGTTTTATGCAAATTATATTTTCAAGGAGAGATTTTAAAGCTGTCCTCTGCTCCCTACGGAAATATTAATGGATGAAAAAAGCAAGCAGTTTACAGGTGCATCGCCTGAAAAAAGCGGTGAACATGTGTAAAATTAATAGATGTTGTTGCTTTATATAACAGCTTTTTTTGAATGTACAAGTTCACAATGACCTTCTGACTTTCAAATATGCTGACTGAAAATTGAGATGCTCGTTTTTGCACATGTTCAAAACAATTAGCACGCCAGGACGTACCTAATGCAATACTTAATCGATCATCCAGAGTCATGGAGGTGGCAAAGATGTAACCAGTAAGAAACATGCAAATAGAACGAAAAAAATTATTACTAAGATATATAAAAAACGTTTAAATTTAAAAATCAATACAATGCAACCATATTTATTTCACTTCCACCTACTAGAGATTCACAAAGGCATTCCCCGCCGATGCAATGTAGGAGATGTACTCCTGCCAAATTCTGGAATAAATTGGTTTCCAGGGTGGAAATGGATCACCACCAAATTTGGTGAGGTGCAGGGGAAATGGGTTCTCCACAGGGAAAATAATTTTCCTTGCAAAGAAAAAATGTACAATTGCATAGGTGATTCCATTCCCCCTATGTGGAGTTCTCCTCCGCGCTGAGCACTGTATAGATGGAATTGAATCTGAACAGGAAATCATATGGATTTCCAAGGAAATCTTATGGAAGCATGAGACTCGTGCAGCTTTCCATGCAAATTCCAGTCAAAATGTGGGAATTCCAGAAAGGGAAACTGCACTGGCACATAAAGTAGTTCTCCTACTTTCTTTGTGAGTAGTTCCCTGTGCTTTGTATTAGTCTGTGCATAAGCTCCTGAAGATTTTTCTTCCCGGTTTCCCATCAAAGATTTACCTTTAACCTAGTCAGCTGAAACCTAGTAAAGGCATTCCTGAATGTTGTATTAACAGGGTTAGGTAGGTAGCAAGCATTCATATCAGTGAAATATGGGAGCAATGAGCAGTCATCTTAGAGGCTAAGCGTAGGCAAAATCCAATGCAGGTTTACTTTAAAATCAGTGACACATTTCTCGCCTTTATCTATGACTTAAGATCATGAATATTGTTCTCTAGTTTTTCCAGTTATGCTTTCCTTTTGGCTTGTATCGTATAAATTATTATCAGGGAACGCCTGCAGAAGGAGGTGTGGCGTCAGGGTCACAAGTCACAATGACTTCTGTGCTACAAAGTGTACAGCTTCAGGTCACAGAATGCAATGCATTCAACAAACAATTAGGAAGGGTCTAAGGGCAAGTTTACCGACCGACCAGATATATGCCCCGAACTCAATGTACAACAACAATTAATATCTGGGGGTCTGAGAACAAGTCAGTAAGTCAAGCAAATAGGACCACTATACCAAAACATACAGAACAGCATCAGTGAGAGAGAGTAGGTAATTACAGGCCAAGTCAAGGCTCAAGAGTATGTGGAGAAAAATATTGTTCCCATCAGAAGCCACACTGTACCGCCCTTGTTGTCATTATTTGGGTTCTCCTTACCCAGGAGACGTAACGGCCAGTGAGTTGTTACCGTGACCGAAATGTGGTATGAGGGCAGAACAGAAAGGAATGTTAGTGGCTAATGAAAAAAGCAGTGTCTGGTGGTTAAAGTGAAAAAGTGAGGAGTAATAGTAAAATTAGGTGAATTGGGTGGAGAAAGAATTTTATTGATATCCCCCAATCCCTAAGATTAAAAGGCAGGTGTGGGTGCAGGTTTTAAATAATAACCGCACTTTATAGTGGTCGACATGTTTCTGCATTCACAAGAAAAGAGTTTCTAATGCATTCTTCAGGACCTTGTTGGAAATACACTACTCCTTTATTAATAATGATTTGGAAAATAATGAAAAAATATCACCTGGGTGTCCCAGGCGTACTCAACCGTATACTGTTAGTGCATAGTGGCATTGGATCCAACATGAAAGACAAACAGACAGACAAACAAGGAAACAAATGGACATCAAATATTATTCACATTGTTCCTGTTTGCAATCATACTGAAAATACAATATGTTCACTCATACCAGGACGCAGTCTCTAGTATACACTCACCCATATATGTTGGTTGAGAGGCTTCACCCCACCTGGCTGCAGCGCAGGTAAAAGGAGCACCGCTCTAGAGGTAATCATAAAACATTTATAGAGCGGTTTCATAATGCCAAAGAAAATAAAATAAAATAGAGTTTACTTGGAGACAAGAGGTGGTCTGAACCTCTTATGTATCAATTGATGATAGACTTGTAGACTACCCACCGTGATCTATCAAACTCAGAGAAGACAAGTACCAAATGTTTGCGCATACAAAGTCTCTCAAGTTATACAGAGAACAATGTCAAGGGTTAAGCGAAAAAATGCGTGGCTTAACAATGAAACGAGTTTGCACAATAATAAACTACCATGATTGTATGCTGGTAGCTAGGTCTCGTCTCAGATGCCGACAAGTGATAAAAAAGTAGGTAGCTTTCCAAATGTGAGAAAGCGCCACAGAGAGCACAAAGTTTTTAAATCACGGAGAGCCCATGAGAAGCGGTAACTGCTCCGTGTAAATGTTAGCACTTCGAAAGAATACCAGCACTCTGAAAGATGCCCCGTTCTTGTATGCCGATGGATAGGTATAGTCTCTGTTACTGTAACAATGTAAAAACCTTTTGTCCCAGATAAGTAGGTAATTTTAAGTTTTAGTGTTAGCAAACCTATCAATGAGTAGCGCGATGAGCGCAAAGCCCTTAGTCTCTCTAAGACGGAGTGGCCATTAGGAGCGGTAGCTTCTCCGTGTGCGCGTTAAGAAGCTTGTCAGTGCGCACAACGAGAAGCGCGATGGCACGCTTACCTTTCCGTCGGTGTCTCCGGGCAGTCTTCAGTACTGCTTGGGGGGGCACCGGCGAAGGATCGCGGAGATGTTTTGTAAACTTGTGAATTACTCCCTGAACGTCACGTGACAAGAGGCGGTCACGTGGTGTCAGGGCTTCTGGGAAATGTAGTTCACCACGCTTTTGCGCCAGTTAGTGAATGAAAACCGGGCAAAAATGCATATTCAAAGACCTTGCTCAAGGTGATACACTAAATGAAATAAACAAAGTGTAACAAAATATGTCCCATGTGTGTTGTTATACATTGATATTGGATAGGATGTTTGACAGGTAGAGACAAGAGTATGTGGCAACTGGATACCATACTCGATAGGGTATTTTCGAGTGGTGCGGGATAACACTATACAGAGCATCAATCAGAGGGACATCCAGGGTATTGGCTCATTGAGGCCCTCCTTGTCGCTATTAAGGCGATACACCAATTTTTGTTCGATTTTGAACAAGAAATGGCTGACATCCGCACATGAGTCAGGGATATGCGGTTGTTCAAGGACTGTCCAATAGAAATCTTCAGGACCATGACCCTTCTCCAAGAAGTGTGCTGTGAGACGAGTAGCTTGTTTCCGACAACGCACTGTACTTTTGTGTTCTTGGATGCGTGTCCGTATCTTCCTGGTCGTCATGCCAACGTACCGTAATTGACATGGACATATAATCAAGTAAATGAGATTACTGCTGTTGCAGTTCGTGAACTTGCTTTGTGTCCATGGGCGGTTAGTGCCTATGTCAATCTCGGTAGACTTGTGGGTCTGGGGACAGACGGTACAAGTCCCACACGGATGGTGTCCAACCACAGGTGGTAAGTCCCATAGGGTACCCACTTGCCTCACCTCCTTGTTAAGTGGTCGTGTGTGGACTAATTGATCTTTTAAATTGGGTCCTCTCTTGTAGGCAAACATGGGCTGGGCGATGTCATCATTTGTGTGGTGTGGTGTCACGTACTGTGTTTTTAAACACGGCTGGCATCCTACCAGTCACCTGACCTTGAGCGCACAGCTGGCGATATAGCTGTAGTCGCGCTTTCCTTCCACGCAATTCTACAAACAAAGCGGCCGCCATCTGGGCAGGCGTGCGCGCTGACCACGCCCCCGGTGAGGCCACACCCACTCTTTTCAGGGATAAATGTGCACGTACAGGAAGCGCAGCGGACGAGCGCAGCGGACGAGCGCAGCGGGAGCGCCGTTTGCGCGCCGAAGGCGCGCCTAAGGCAAGCCCGTCTGCGCCCGTCATCGCCAAGACATCGCCTCTCGCCAGTCCCCTCTGCACAAAATCCCCCACTTCGAGTCAGTTATGACAGAGATCATCTCCATGCACTGAACGCCAAAACCAGATGCAACAAGCTCGAAGGCTGCCTCGGACAAACTGCACTTCACTGTGAGTCCTGCAACTTTGCTACGCCCCCACCCAGCCTGGTAAGTGGTACAGCAGCGATACCTAAGCTGCCCTCCCTCCGGGTTCTGCAACTGAATGTCAGATCTCTCGTAAAGCACCATGCAGAAGTCAACACTCTCATTACGGACGAAAACCCAGATATCCTGTTCTTATGTGAAACCTGGCTCCATAACGACCAAACCAGCATTTTAAATCTTACGCTGCCTAACGGTTTCTCCATGAAACTGGTTAACAGAGACTCTAGGGGCGGTGGAATAGCCGTTGTATACCGAACAGCATTCAACTGCTCCTTCACCAAAGAAGAAATCTGGGGCTGCGAATGCGCACGCTTCAAAATTGCCACTTGCCCGCAATTCACTCTCTCTGGCCTTTACATCTATCGGCCTCCTGGCCCCTCCACCAGATTTAGTGAGGAACTCTTGGAACTTGCTCACACCTTGGCAGTCTCCTCCCCCAACTTCACCATCTTGGGTGATCTCAATCTCCACTTCGACTCCACCACTGACTCCACTATCAAAAACCTGCTAGCCGACATCGCGGCCTTGCAGTTAAACTCCCTGGTCCACTCCCCCACCCACATTGCCGGGCACACATTAGATCCCGTTTTCTCTAATTTATCGGAAATCACGACTGACCCCCCTGAACCCATGGGTTGGACTGATCACTTTCTTGTTAAACTAACCATTATGGCAAAAAAAACGCCCCCCAAAGTCGCGGCCAAATCCAGCCACAAACGACCATGGCACAAACTCATCTCCGGAGACCTCATCAACCACCTAGGAGAATTTCACCTCCCCGATGAGAATAGGGACATTAATACAGTATACGCCGCCTTCCACGAATGGATAGTCACAGGGCTTGACGCCTTAATTCCGCCCAAATGGACTAAAACCCGCAGTTCCCCCTCTAACCCATGGTACAACGACTCACTCAAAGCACTACGGAAAGAGTGCAAAAAAGCCGAACGCGACTGGAGGAAAAACTACTTAGACATCAACAAAACCCTTTACCTATCTAAACTTCGCACCTACCACAAGGCGATTCGCACTACCCGAGCCTCCTTCTATGCAAAGGAAAACGAACGCAGCTCCAATCCCACCAAAACCATCTTCAACTTAGTCCAAAGTCTCCAGAAAACTCCCAATCCAGACTCCTGCATCACCTCCCTGAAACAATGCGAGGACCTTGCCACCTTTTTTATTGAAAAGGTGAGGAAGATCTACGCGTCCTTTCCACAAGACGATGCTACGCCCACTAACACCCCCCATTCGGCGGCAGTGACATCAAAACTGTTAAGAATACCTGACATATCCCTCGACGACCTCTCTAAACTGTGTAGACAGGTCAAGTCTGGTTCCCCAGCAGACCCCATGCGTCCGTCCAAATTCTTGGAATCACTTGACTTCTTCCTCCCCCCGCTTGCCAAACTACTCAATCTCTCCTTTTCCTCAGCGGTGGTCCCCACCTGCTGGAAATCTGCTTGGGTCTCACCTGTCATCAAAAAACCCACATTAGACCCCAATAAACCAGAAAATTTCCGGCCCATTTCACTGCTCCCCTGGACGTCAAAACTGGCTGAAGCTCATGTCAACAAAATACTGTCCCACCACATGCAGCAAAACCATGTCCTAGACCCTTCCCAAAACGGCTTCAGACCAGGTCACAGCACTGAGTCGGCTCTGCTGACCACTACGGAGCACCTTCGAGGTATCCTAGACGCCGGTCAAAGTGCCGCGCTGATCCTGTTGGATCTCAGCGCGGCCTTTGACACGGTCTCACACAACATCTTGCTGAAACGACTCGAGGCCATTGGGATTGGCGAATTAGCCCTTGAATGGTTCCAGTCCTTCTTAAAAGACAGGTCCTTTCAAGTTTCAGCCCCACCATACATCTCTCAACCCCATTCCATCGGACAAGGGGTCCCCCAGGGGTCGGCACTTAGCCCATCCCTTTTTAATGTCTACGTCCAGCCTCTCGCAGTGGTGGCAAAAGAGTGGGACCTCACGCTGGTGTCGTACGCTGACGACACACAGCTGGTCATCACACTCTCAGAAGGTCCATCACCTTCAGCAACCAAATTCAGAGATGGCCTCGCAGCAGTCGCACAGTGGATGACACTCAACTGCTTGCAGCTAAATGCCGGGAAAACGGAGGTCCTCCTCCTGGGAAAAAACCCCACCCTTTGGAGCGATCATTGGTGGCCCTCTGTGCTTGGCCCCACCCCCGTGCCAAAAGATGTCGTCAAAAATCTAGGTGTCTGGCTCGACCCCTCACTTAGCTTTCAGTCCCACACGAAGAAAGTGGCAGCTACGTGTGTGGGTCTCATGAGGAGCCTCAACCCCATACTTGGATTCTTTGACTCCAAAACCCGGCAACTCATTATACAATCCATGATTCTTGCCCGACTGGACTATGCCAATGTCTTACTCTTGGGGGCAAACAAAGCTGAACTAGCAAGACTGCAACGTATCCAGAACTCGGCCGCCAGAGCAGTGGTTGGTCTCCCACGTAGGTGTTCTGCCAGAACCACCATCCGCAATTTGCACTGGCTTCCAATCGAATCTCGGATCCATTTTAAAACCCTAACCATGGCATTTAAAATTCTCAACTCTGACTGTCCTGAACTCCTGCGCCCGCTTCTGGTACCATACACTCCCCAGCGCAACCTGCGCTCACTGGGACAACACCTCGTGATGGTCCCCCGAACTAAGCTCTGTAGAAAGGGTGGTCGTTCCTTCAGAGTCTTAGGGGCTAAGCTGTGGAACTCCCTACCTTCTCACATCCGTACCCAAACCAATCTGATCGCTTTCCGTAAGAAACTCAAAACCCATCTCTTCTCTGTCATCTAATTCCTCTGTTGGTTCCCCCCCTCTCCTCAGGTACTGGTTAGGTCAGCGCCGGGACGCTCCGTTGCTGGGGCAGCTGTTTGCGCTTTAACAAATAAATAACATAACATAACATAACATAACTAAGGGCTTTGCGCTCATCGCGCTACTCATTGATAGGTTTGCCAACACTAAAACTTAAAATTACCTACTTATCTGGGACAAAAGGTTTTTACATTGTTACAGTAACAGAGACTATACCTATCCATCGGCATACAAGAACGGGGCATCTTTCAGAGTGCTGGTATTCTTTCGAAGTGCTAACATTTACACGGAGCAGTTACCGCTTCTCATGGGCTCTCCGTGATTTAAAAACTTTGTGCTCTCTGTGGCGCTTTCTCACATTTGGAAAGCTACCTACTTTTTTATCACTTGTCGGCATCTGAGACGAGACCTAGCTACCAGCATACAATCATGGTAGTTTATTATTGTGCAAACTCGTTTCATTGTTAAGCCACGCATTTTTTCGCTTAACCCTTGACATTGTTCTCTGTATAACTTGAAAGACTTTGTATGCGCAAACATTTGGTACTTGTCTTCTCTGAGTTTGATAGATCACGGCGGGTAGTCTACAAGTCTATCATCAATTGATACATAAGAGGTTCAGACCACCTCTTGTCTCCAAGTAAACTCTATTTTATTTTATTTTCTTTCGCATTATGAAACCGCTCTATAAATGTTTTATGATTACCTCTAGAGCGGTGCTCCTTTTACCTGCGCTGCAGCCAGGTGGGGTGAAGCCTCTCAACCAACATATATGGGTGAGTGTATACTAGAGACTGCGTCCTGGTATGAGTGAACATATTGTATTTTCAGTATGATTGCAAACAGGAACAATGTGAATAATATTTGATGTCCATTTGTTTCCTTGTTTGTCTGTCTGTTTGTCTTTCATGTTGGATCCAATGCCACTATGCACTAACAGTATACGGTTGAGTACGCCTGGGACACCCAGGTGATATTTTTTCATTATTTTCCAAATCATTATTAATAAAGCAGTAGTGTATTTCCAACAAGGTCCTGAAGAATGCATTAGAAACTCTTTTCTTGTGAATGCAGAAACATGTCGACCACTATAAAGTGCGGTTATTATTTAAAACCTGCACCCACACCTGCCTTTTAATCTTAGGGATTGGGGGATATCAATAAAATTCTTTCTCCACCCAATTCACCTAATTTTACTATTACTCCTCACTTTTTCACTTTAACCACCAGACACTGCTTTTTTCATTAGCCACTAACATTCCTTTCTGTTCTGCCCTCATACCACATTTCGGTCACGGTAACAACTCACTGGCCGTTACGTCTCCTGGGTAAGGAGAACCCAAATGATGACAACAAGGGCGGTACAGTGTGGCTTCTGATGGGAACAATATTTTTCTCCACATACTCTTGAGCCTTGACTTGGCCTGTAATTACCTACTCTCTCTCACTGATGCTGTTCTGTATGTTTTGGTATAGTGGTCCTATTTGCTTGACTTACTGACTTGTTCTCAGACCCCCAGATATTAATTGTTGTTGTACATTGAGTTCGGGGCATATATCTGGTCGGTCGGTAAACTTGCCCTTAGACCCTTCCTAATTGTTTGTTGAATGTGTGATAAGTACAGCCAAGGCTGTGGGTCTTTTTAACACTGGTTGATCATTCTGGTCGCCAGCTCAATAGAGTTTACTGTGAGAATTTCCTTTGTGGTCTGCCCTCCGTGTCTGTCATTCATACGATGGCTACCAATTGGGGTTTAGCTTTTGAGAGTGCGGAGGTACAAAATATTCTGGATGAAAACCCTAGCCTACTAGATAGTGTTCCGGCTCCACCTCCAGTAACAAACAACGATGAGAGTTGGAATAAAGTCTTAATCCTAAAAAAGTCCCACTCCAGAACATCTGTCCATGGTATGATCATGGCCCAATACCTTCGAGGTAACTGTGCACCCACAGGCCTCATTGTCAACAATGCACCACGCCTTTTTCTTGACGATAAAGAATTTCTCAAGGATTGGGCAATGATAGCCTGGAGGTGCACGAGGGATTGGTTAGTCCTGATTATCAAAACCGCGAAAAGAGTGGCGTATACCATACTAATTGAAATTCAGGTACTTGAGGGCCAGATAAAAACCACTCTAAAAAGTGGACTATTCAAAAAAGGACAAGGTGACACCGATAAGAGTAACAAAGACTTCAAGGAGTCTATCTTATTTACGAAATTAGAAAAGTTTAAGAAAGACTTAGCGAAATTTTCCATGGAGAAGGTATACCCATACACTAGTGACACGTATACAGCGCCTACATTTAATCGAGGTGGCAAAAAGGGTGGCTCTACTTATGGCACTTCTAGTTCAGATGGAGCCTCTAGCGATTCAGACACATCACAAACTGGACCTTCTAACCAAACCCCTAAGGGCCGAGGTAATAGAAGAAATTGGAGAAACCAACCGCAGAACTTCAACAACTTCCAACCATGGTGGCCAATCAACCCTTGGATGATGGGACCAAACTGCCCTCCTCAAATGGGTCCGCCCTTCTGTCCACCCCAGATGCAACAAGGCCCGGGGTCCTTTCCTTTTTTAGGGTTTGGCCAGAGACGAGGCAGAGGCAGGAGGAGACAAGGAGCCGTGCCACAACAAGTCCATTGGAACACGGATACGAACACCCCACCACAATCGAGGATGGACCTACGCAGCGGGAAGAAAGTCCCACAAGACACTGCGGGAACAAGCAATCAGACGGCCTTGTGATCAACCTTAGTTCACATACACTCTCCACCAACGAGGAGCGCCTTTTGAACAAAGGTTTGGGTTTCGTAGCAACCCAGAAAGGTGATCCTTTCTAGGCTCAAATTGAACTAGCTAAGTTCTTTAGAAAAATAAGATTGCATTACTTCTTTTCAAAACCAACAAACTTGGAAACCGTTACTAGAGACAACAACACTGGACTGAAGAGACCCTCTTCATTTAACCCACCGAGCGCAGTCTTACCTCCCAAGGTTTTGACTTTTGAAACAGCCGTGGAGAATTATGTCGCACATCTTTACAGAACAGAGATCAGACCCTTCATGAATCTCCCTAGAGATGAACAGCTGGCCTTACGCTCACTAGCATCCAACGACAGGATTACCATCAAGCCGGCCGATAAAGGCGGAGCCACCGTTATCTTAGACACCGAGACATACAGAAACGAATGCCTCCGGCAACTAAGTGACCGCAAATCCTATCTACCTTTGAGAACAGATCCAACAGAAGGATTACAATCCAAAATAAGTACCTTGGTAGAGGAAGCTACAACTGAGGGTTGGATAACATCACAGGAAGGACAGTACCTGGTCACCAAATACCCTACGATCCCGTATTTCTACTGCCTTCCCAAAGTGCACAAACCACAGAGGCCGCCACCTGGCAGGCCCATTATATCAGGCATTGGGTTGGTCTTAGAACCACTCTCGACTTTTGTCGACTACTTTCTGAACCCAATGGTTAAAGCAATGGCAACATTCCTTCAAGACACAAAAGATGTCCTAAGACTCCTTCCAACGATACAATACAACATCGAAACTGACATCTTAGTATCGTTTGATGTTGAGTCCTTATACACATCAATCCCGCAAACCGAGACCCTAGAGGTAGTAGGCACACTGTTGGAGCAAAATAACCACCAATCTATTACTCCAACACATTTCATCATGCATTTAGCAGAGATTGCTATGAAGGAAAACTAGTTTCGTTTTGAGGATACCTTTTACCTGCAAACATCTGGGACCAGTATGGGCAGTGTTTTTGCGCCGAGCCTGGCGAACTTGTACGTTCACAATTTTGAGCAACAAGATGTCCTAGTACCCACCAATCCATACTTACCATTGTTACATATATGGAAACGTTACATTGACGACATCCTGGTGGTGTGGCGTGGCACGGAAGAAGACCTAGTGTCATTCCACAGATGGTTGAACAGTAAGAACACCTATCTCAAGTTCACCATTGAATACAGCAGAACATCTCTGGCCTTTCTGGACCTGAGGTTACATGCCACTCCGACTGGTATTGAATCGGAGCTATATCGCAAACCAATGGCCAAGAATGCACTATTGCGATATGATAGTTGCCATCCACGAGCCCTGAGGGACAACTTACCTTTTGGCCAGTTCCTCAGGGTCCAGAGAAATTGCTCCAACAAGGAATCTTTTGAGATCCACTCGAGAACCTTGGAGGCTCAACTGAAAGAGAAAAGCTATCCCAAGAAAATCATCCGCCAGTCCAAAAAGAGGGCGTCCAATAATAACAGGGAGGCCCTACTGGAAATCCTCCAACCTAAAGAAAAGACCGATCGCATTGCTTTCGTCAACACCTTCAACAGTCGATCAAACCAGTTGCAAAAAATCATAAAAAAACACTGGTCTATCCTTAAAACCGGAGGTGATGACATCGCCCAGCCCATGTTTGCCTACAAGAGAGGACCCAATTTAAAAGATCAATTAGTCCACACACGACCACTTAACAAGGAGGTGAGGCAAGTGGGTACCCTATGGGACTTACCACCTGTGGTTGGACACCATCCGTGTGGGACTTGTACCGTCTGTCCCCAGACCCACAAGTCTACCGAGATTGACATAGGCACTAACCGCCCATGGACACAAAGCAAGTTCACGAACTGCAACAGCAGTAATCTCATTTACTTGATTATATGTCCATGTCAATTACGGTACGTTGGCATGACGACCAGGAAGATACGGACACGCATCCAAGAACACAAAAGTACAGTGCGTTGTCGGAAACAAGCTACTCGTCTCACAGCACACTTCTTGGAGAAGGGTCATGGTCCTGAAGATTTCTATTGGACAGTCCTTGAACAACCGCATATCCCTGACTCATGTGCAGAAGTCAGCCGTTTCTTGTTCAAAATCGAACAAAAATGGGTGTATCGCCTTAATAGCGACAAGGAGGGCCTCAATGAGCCAATACCCTGGATGTCCCTCTGATTGATGCTCTGTATAGTGTTATCCCGCACCACTCGAAAATACCCTATCGAGTATGGTATCCAGTTGCCACATACTCTTGTCTCTACCTGTCAAACATCCTATCCAATATCAATGTGTAACAACACACATGGGACATATTTTGTTACACTTTGTTTATTTCATTTAGTGTATCACGTTGAGCAAGGTCTTTGAATATGCATTTTTGCCCGGTTTTCATTCACTAACTGGCGCAAACGCGTGGTGAACTACATTTCCCAGAATCCCTGACACCACGTGACCGCCTCTTGTCACGTGACGTTCAGGGAGTAATTCACAAGTTTACAAAACATCTCCGCGATCCTTCGCCGGTGCCCCCCCAAGCAGTACTGAAGACTGCCCGGAGACACCGACGGAAAGGTAAGCGTGCCATCGCGCTTCTCGTTGTGCGCACTGACAAGCTTCTTAACGCGCACACGGAGAAGCTACCGCTCCTAATGTCCACTCCGTCTTAGAGAGACTAAGGGCTTTGCGCTCATCGCGCTACTCATTGATAGGTTTGCTAACACTAAAACTTAAAATTACCTACTTATCTGGGACAAAAGGTTTTTACATTGTTACAGTAACAGAGACTATACCTATCCATCGGCATACAAGAACGGGGCATCTTTCAGAGTGCTGGTATTCTTTCGAAGTGCTAACATTTACACGGAGCAGTTACCGCTTCTCATGGACTCTCCGTGATTTAAAAACGTTGTGCTCTCTGTGGCGCTTTCTCACATTTGGAAAGCTACCTACTTTTTTATCACTTGTCGGCATCTGAGACGAGACCTAGCTACCAGCATACAATCATGGTAGTTTATTATTGTGCAAACTTGTTTCATTGTTAAGCCACGCATTTTTTCGCTTAACCCTTGACATTGTTCTCTGTATAACTTGAGAGACTTTGTATGCGCAAACATTTGGTACTTGTCTTCTCTGAGTTTGATAGATCACGGCGGGTAGTCTACAAGTCTATCATCAATTGATACATAAGATGTTCAGACCACCTCTTGTCTCCAAGTAAACTCTATTTTATTTTATTTTCTTTCGCATTATGAAACCGCTCTATAAATGTTTTATGATTACCTCTAGAGCTGTGCTCCTTTTACCTGCGCTGCAGCCAGGTGGGGTGAAGCCTCTCAACCAACATATATGGGTGAGTGTATACTAGAGACTGCGTCCTGGTATGAGTGAACATATTGTATTTTCAGTATGATTGCAAACAGGAACAATGTGAATAATATTTGATGTCCATTTGTTTCCTTGTTTGTCTGTCTGTTTGTCTTTCATGTTGGATCCAATGCCACTATGCACTAACAGTATACGGTTGAGTACGCCTGGGACACCCAGGTGATATTTTTTCATTATTTTCCAAATCATTATTAATAAAGCAGTAGTGTATTTCCAACAAGGTCCTGAAGAATGCATTAGAAACTCTTTTCTTGTGAATGCAGAAACATGTCGACCACTATAAAGTGCGGTTATTATTTAAAACCTGCACCCACACCTGCCTTTTAATCTTAGGGATTGGGGGATATCAATAAAATTCTTTCTCCACCCAATTCACCTAATTTTACTATTACTCCTCACTTTTTCACTTTAACCACCAGACACTGCTTTTTTCATTAGCCACTAACATTCCTTTCTGTTCTGCCCTCATACCACATTTCGGTCACGGTAACAACTCACTGGCCGTTACGTCTCCTGGGTAAGGAGAACCCAAATGATGACAACAAGGGCGGTACAGTGTGGCTTCTGATGGGAACAATATTTTTCTCCACATACTCTTGAGCCTTGACTTGGCCTGTAATTACCTACTCTCTCTCACTGATGCTGTTCTGTATGTTTTGGTATAGTGGTCCTATTTGCTTGACTTACTGACTTGTTCTCAGACCCCCAGATATTAATTGTTGTTGTACACAGTATGCAATGCACAGGGTGGGGAGGGGGGGTGGTGGTGCTTTCAGACTGTGCCCAGTCGAAGGCCTGCCCATGATCGTGCCTGTCAGAGCAGGGAGGAGGCTAGGCTGGGCCCCTTCTCAGGGGCGTAGCTAGAGCTTGTGGCGCCCGGGGCTACCCCTCAGATTGCCGCCCCTTGGGGGGGTGCTGGGGAAAAAGGACGGTGAGCACTTGAAAGATGTCCGAGTCTCCGAGGAGTCTCGCGTAGTATTGCTGCTAACAGTTACCTCGATCATCAAAGTTACATTTAGTTATTTATAAAGTTTTATATAGCGCGAACTTGAACCCGAAGGATATCAGAGAGCTTTACAATTTGAGGCTAAGGTAACAAATCATTAGAACAGAACATTAGTCTAACATGGGGAATCTAATGGGCATTGAGATGTTTGTTAGAAATGGGGGTCTCTAGTTGGCAATGGCTGGCCACTGTCCAAGTGGGGACCCTTCTTCCTAGGTCAGAGTAAGGGCGCTACACCCCTTGATAACCCCTGCTCAACCCTGTGGTAACGTAGCACGAGCAGCTAGGCTTATCTCAGAGGCAGTGTGTAAAGCATTTATGATCATACACAGTAACACAGTGAAGAACACTACAAAGGGACACCACACAAGTAGTTATAAAAAATACGTATCTTTATGCATAGACTTAACACAAGACCAATCACGGTAATGTCATCAGTCGGTGCGAGGTTCCCAATTTGAAATAAAGGTTTACAATTTGTGATGCTTCCAAAATTGCAAATTGGAAATTGGTATTAAGAAATGACTATTTGGTAATGATGAGCCTTAGACCCTAATATCTGCAAATTCAGAAACAGTTATTTGCTAAAAATTGATATTTTTTAAATTACCAAATGAAGTTTTCTAATTTTGGCTCTACCCCTTTTGATGATTTGCCTAATGTTTATAGAATAGTGTAGCTGCTGCACCACTGCAACTCATGTAAACAAATCAACAAATGCTCATCCCTAAACTTCAAGTACTTTCTGTACTCCCTCTCCAATAATACGAACATCTTCATTTTGAAGCATGTTCCTTAATACACACCTGAACCCTACGGGCTAGATTTTCTTAAGTACTCTCTCCCTTAACCAACTTTTAGTTTCAGTCAGTCTACACTTACATTTATTTCTGCACAGAGGGAGAAAACTGTGAGCCGTGGAGGGCATTGGAGTTTGTGTGCTGAAAACTGCTCAAAGAAACATGATCATACAAGGGTTGCCACAGAAAACAAAAAAGTAGATATTGGAAGTTTAAAATTCTACTTCGAAAAGCTTTTGGCCACACCTACTTGCTAACAGAAATTTTCATTTTCTCGCATACGTACTTCTTAAAATGTTATTAAATACTAGTCACAACCTTATATTGACTTCACTGATCATCACATTGCTGTGTCCTATGCCTCAAACAGCAAGATGTATTTTAACAATGCTGCAATTTGTTTAGTTGGCTAGAGAGTAAAACACACTTTTAAAAGGGAAAGGGTAAGGGGGATAGAGTGTTTCTTTTGACATGCCTAGTTCACACAATGAAATAAGGACTGTGTTAGAATACACGCACGACCTGATCCCCTGCATAGCACCGATTTAACAAGGAGAAAAGTAGTCAAAAATAGCTATCTTGATTGTGTAGATAAACGGAAATAAAGTGACAGCGTACTACTTTTTTCTCTTGAAAAAATAGCAGAGACCAATTTGCCCTCCCTACATATTGAGCTACAAAATCATAGTGCTGTCAACAAAATCTTGAAAATCTAAAGCGTTTCAAGTAATAAAAAGATAATTAAAAAGTCGCAAAGGGTCGAAATGCTTCATGGGCCAGTTTCAAAACCGTGGTGAAAGCAAGGCTGCATAACCAGAGCAAACAGCTCAGAGCCCACACGTATGACAAAGTGGAAGTTTGGAAACGTAAGTACATTGTAAGTGCTCTTCCACTTTGTGACACCCGGTTAAGCACTGAAGGCGCTGGTGCACAGTGCAATGATTGCAGCGTAATTGGACGGACGGTCAACTTTATTCTTTCCTTTCCTCACCTGACATATATTATAGTTGTACTTGCTGCGTGCGCGCGTGCGTGCTGCTGCTGCCCCTGGCCGTATGCAGGGTGCAGGCAAAAGGAAAGTAGAAGAGAAGGGTGACGCACTCCTCCTACTCTCCAGGCTTGACACGACGACGAGGGGCGAGCGTAGGCGCGGGGCGGGCAGTGAGCGCGTAACGCGTCACACTGCTTGCTACGGCGTGGCGAGGGCTGGCCAAAGTCCTTACAGGGCCGTCATTGGTTGCGCACGCTACCACTGGTTTGACGGCCCTGGAGGAGGACTGAATTACTAGCGTAACTGAGCGAGAGGAGGCTGGGAGGAGGAGGGGCAGGCCAACAACGTTGAAGGTCATCACGTGAATGTTGAAGATTTTTATTTCATGCCGAACCCGGGCCGACCGTGACAACAACTAAGACAGTGTGTGACAGTATTTAACTTTGCAGTCTAGAACTAGAGCGCCGCCGCCCGCCCTACCTACAGTCACTAGTGTGTGTCACTCACAGAGGCCGCCGCGGCCGCAACGGGCCTCGGCATATGACAGTCAGTGCCGGCCGCCTCAGAAAAGGTGCCGCCTCAGAAAAGGTGCCGCCTGGGGCGGACCGCCCCCCCCGCACCCCCCTAGCTACGCGGCTGCCCCTTCTTGGTTTTGGGTTTTTGTTTTGTTAATTCATTATGGGGAAAACGGAAAGCTTTAGGAATGGCTGGCGTAAGCAACACAGCTCCTTCTTTAATTGCTCATTTGTAGTTGGTGTCTTGAATAATGAAATAGGTACTTTGGAGAAGAGATTCGGGGTTACGCAATGTAAACTTCATGGACGTCAATTCACTAAAATGCCCGGGGTAGCAGATGTGCACACCATTTGAACTTTATTTTGACTCACACACAAATGCTTACACATACTAACACATTCACACACTCTCGGGCAAATAAACACTCTCAACCGCAAGTAAGCATGCAACATACGTTTAACAGGTTTTTTATTTACCTTAGCTTCCAGATAGGGTCATATTTCAGCTAATGTACTCAATTTTTATTACACTAAAAGTAAATAGTATAATTCACTATTTGTGTAATATAATAAATTGACAGTAACCAGGAAAGTGGAACTCCGAACAGCGTCAATTAGGAAGAGCTGCTTCTGTGTTCAAGCCACTAATTTTGCCACCTCTGAATCCAGGGGTCGTAAAAGCAGTGCCAGGGGTAGCAATAGGCAAGTCAGGGGTCACAGCTGCGACCCTTTGTGACTCCTAAATGACGTCCATGGTGCACTTATGGAGGCTCTAACAACTCAACTTTTTGTCTCCATTATCACTTGTGTCTAAAAAACACCATTATTAATATACTCAATACCAGATCCAGTGATTCCCTCCTGCTAAGAAATAAATAGATGCCCCACGGGCTCCCCGACAAATGACTGTTCTATGATGTTATCTGTTACCTGCTTGTTGGGGGTTCCAGATTGGCATAACAGGAAAGACCCCCAGCAGCATCACCAATCACATGCTTAATTTTTAGCTAAACAGCTAGTCTAGGTGGAAAATCTGGTTAAGAAGTTATTCGAGACAGTTTCCCCTCAAATGATTGGGCATAGAATCAATCTTAATCAACTTGAAGGTGCTGTGAACAGTATGGAACAAAGACGTACATAATATCACTTCCCAGGGGAAAAGGGAGGGGAGCTTAACACTATTCCTATGTGTGGCATTTCTCTTTCAGAGGAACATTAGAGGGGATGCTTCAGGGAAGCCATGGATGACAAAGAAGAGGGATATGTACAAGAAAGTGGCACCACTTCTGAAACGCAAGGCTGCACCATATGAACAAGAATGTGGTGCAGCCTTGCGTTTAACCCTGCGATGGTGCTAATTTTAGCATCTTAGCCCCAATGCAGGCATCCTTGCACCATAGTGCAAGGGTGTCTGTGTGCAGGAGAGGCTTAAACCCTTCCTGCACATAAACAATCCTAAAATGCCATTCTGTCACTTCCTGTACATAAACAAACCATGGCAATTTGTTTTTTCCATGTGGAAAAAGCAAAAACGAGGAGAAATAATGCAGTATTGTTATTTTATTCAATCAAATAAAACTGATCATTTACATGAATGAAAGCCATCATAATACAATATCATCTAACAGTTAAAAAATTCAATAAAAAGATCTTATATCAAGTAGAAACAATTACAGTTAAAAGATAACAGTTCATTTCAATAAATACTACTTTACATATGCTAAAATTAATCTGATAAAAAGTTCAATCGTTTCCGTCACGCATACAGAAGATACCTTGTTAGTGCAAATACAAGCCACCTAGTATTATCGGACATAAATATCCTGATGGCATCAGAGGGGCGAATACAAGATAAAATACGACAAACAGGGATGATCCATTTTTTCCGATAAACATTATATGCAGTACAGAAAAAAAGAAGATGTTCTACAGTCTCTGGGTTGTCCAAACACTGAGGGCATATAGATAAAACAAATGCATTAGCTAATTACTTCTTCTAGGATACAACGGTAAAACCCCATATCTGAACTGCAAATATATGGCTTTAGCCTGAAGGGGCTCAATATCATCTAGAAACTTTCAAAGGTAAGTTCACATTTAAAGTTTAGGAAATCTGTTGTGAGCGGACCATTAGTGCTATTTAACAAAAATTCATTATTCTAAAAAACGCAGAACCTTTTTTTAAAAAACTGAATAGCCGCCTTCTGGATGCACCCTGGGTCATCACAGAGATAGCTCATACTTAGCTTAGTGAAACAATCCCTTAATTGTTTAAGCCATTTAATTTGCCCGGTTTTTCTATGTAAATCAAGCAATTCGATCATAGCACACCTTAATGGTACCTTTGTTCTACTCACCCAGATTCTTAACCAAAAGGTGAGCGCCCTTAGGATAGCATAATATCCTATACATCTTAGCCCTAAATTGGATTTAAGCGGTATTAAAGGTGTACATTCGGGGAGGTTCACAATTGCCCTTAAAAACTTATTTTCAGCCCTGGTCAACTCTTTTAGATTTTCCAGACCCCACAGCTCAGCCCCATATAGGGCTGTTCCTAGGCCCTTTGCCGTATGAATTTCTAAAATAGGGGCTAATGGCCTATAGGGGGAGTTTCTGGTCTTACACAAAACTGCTCTATCAACATGTTGGAGATTCAAAGTACTCTTTCTAATCTGGTTTGACCAAGATATATGATCACTTATCCTAATACCCAAATATTCAAAGGCTTTAACTTTCTCCAGAGCCTGCGAGTCCGGGAACAAAGGCCCTGTACTTTTCTTATAGGGGTTGAAAACCATGTATTTGGTTTCACCACAGTTTATCATTAAACCCCTGCTCTTGCAAGCCTTTTCAAATCTAATTAACACATTTTGGATGCCACTAGGAGTTTTTGCAATAAGTAACGTTTCATCAGCAAATAATAAGCAATGGATCTGTTGGCCAGCCAATTTTGGGGGATCCCCACCACAGTTAAAAATTTCCCCTATAATGCCATTTATGAAAAAGGTAAAAAGGGTAGGTGCAAGGACACACCCCTGGCGTACTCCTTTCTGTATGGATATTTTCCCAGAAAGGGCGGCATCATTACTCCAGCTCATCCTTGCATAGGTTTCATGGTGCATGAGGATCAAGATGTTTACCAAATAGACCGGTATCCCCATGTCCCTCAATGTAGGCCACAGCTGTTCCCGATTTATAGAATCAAAAGCATTCTTCAGGTCCACGAACACAACTTACAGGTGGCCCCTGTTGATCGTGATCTCTTTCCAGATCACCATCATAAACCTGGAGACATGGTCTGTTGTGCTTGTGGATTCCCTAAAACCTGCTTGGAGGTCCGATAAGATATTTACTTCGTCCAGAAGTGGTCCTTGAGGAATCATTCAACTGTAACTTAATATTTAAGAGTCATCACACAGGTGAACAACATTTTTCAGAACTCAGAGAATTTCACATCAATAAATAGATATTTTTTATATTAGAATCAATCAGTTTTCAGCACAAAAAACGTTATCCAAAGAACATAGAAAAATATTCATTGATCATATCATGTATGACAACACATTAACTACTGCGTTGATTTGTATAGCATCAACAGTAGTATCAAACACCTTTTGCTTGCCAGTATGGACAGTGCATGGAATCAGTCATACGTTGCAATTAATTCATGTTTATACTCATTTCATTATGCATCCGCAAATAACCATATAAACAAAAAGGTGTAGTAGCGTCGACATTTCGGTCTCATATGAGGTCTATAAAATCCACAAGACCATCCTCGGGACGATAATGTTGCACCATGAATCTAACATAATAAAACATAATTACATATTAAGAAAACTCTAAGTTCAAAAGAGTATTGTCTGCTCAGTACTCAAATACAAAATAGAGTGCACCCTCGATGCACACAACCACCACATGCCAGAACATTAAATCTAAGAACCAAAACTATGTGGGCTCATGCAAACCACCAAAAGAAACCTTCATATAAGAATTGGCCAGCACCAGTGGTGACAAAAAACTACAGCACCACATTAACCACACTTATACTCACTTCAGCGCCAGATATCTCTCGGCAACTTTAGCCTAAAAACAACAACAACACCCGGTCATGAGAAACTCAGACTGGCCATTGCCAATCACCATTAGTGAAAATATCATACTCTTACCTTCAATGTACTCCTCGTTAGATCTAAAACCCAAAATGCATTGGATTATCAGTTCTATCATTACCCTTTTACCGACAGCGTTACTACAACAACTCCAGGCTCTTAATTCCAAATAAAGTCATACTCACAAAGAATTTTTAGTATTACTCTGTAGCTTATTTATACAAAATGAAAGTACCACAGCATGATAAGAATCATCCTGTCATAAGACTCACAATGTGCACAAACTCACTTAGCGTGTGAATAGCAAGCTCACTTACTTTTCCAAGGACTTGACTTAATACGTCGACCACACAACAGCGAGACCGAGTGAGGACGCTGCCTCTCTCCTGAACTATAAACTTTCCTTGCGTAGCATGCCTGCACATCAGAAACATGTCAGCCATCTTAGGTGTATTCACACGGTATTGTCTCTAACATACCGTATCGTAATACTACTGCTGACCTTCTAATCTAGCGTTACCCAATCATCAATCACATTTTTTTAGCTGAAAAGTAATTCAAACAATACGCACTAATAATTGAGTACAGTGTATTGTAGATTGCTTAGTTGTTATTCAGGTGTATTCACAAGATGTTATATATAGCGTACCGTATCATGACATTATTGCAGACCTTCTTTTTTGCACTACCCAATAATCACCTAGTTAACTTAGACGAAAGTTCAAAAATTTGGCGTATTGCTGAATACTGAATTGACATTAGATATCAGCTACCTGTTGGGTGCATTTTATCAAACTCGATGCGAAGTACATCTGTTGATATAAAATTATGAAATTATGCCTGGTGACCTAAGCCAAAAACTTTTATAACTCAGGTCCCAAGCACCTATATACCTCATATACAGTACTCAGTAGGAGCAAATCAGCATCTAGCCCCTTACAAGGTTGCCAATGTTTGCCACTCGACATATGAATTCAATCCTTTCTCCACAGTTCTAGCTGACCAGATCTATCTATTCTCCTTAAGTCTGAGAAGACGATCAACATTCTGCCTTCTCCTTGAACTCTTAACAATCTCCAAAACAAGCCATTTCATATCCATTGGAGTATGTGATTTTTCCAAATAATGTTCAACCAACGGTGCAGTTATCATTTTCCATCAAATTCGAGATTGATGCTGCATATTATGTTTTTTCACCTCCTGTGGCGTTTGACCTATGTAGTACAAAGAACACGGACATTGTATGCAATATATCACATTCTTGGGCAGACAATTTGAATGGTGTCTTAAAATCCACTCATTTTCATTTAAAATGCATGATTTTACCACAGATGTACCCACAAGGATAGTGTCCTACTATAGGTGTTAGTCCCCATATATTTTGCAGGGTTGTAGAAGCTGGTTCTGTATATCCTTTGACAAAATGATCCCTTAGATTTCTTGCTCTTTTAAAAGCAAATCGAGATTGCTTCAATTGTGGTTCAATTTTTTGTATCAGGTACCAATTCCTTGAAACAATCTTTTTTATTGTATTGGATTCAGTTCCAAAAGTAGTGACACAGGTGATAGAAGTATATTCATTTTCATGATGAGTTTTTGCTTGCAACAAATCCTGTTGGTCATAATACCAAGCCCGTTTCAACGAGCGTTTCACCAATCTATAGGGATGATTTCTCATCACCAACTTGGATCGTAAAACTTTGGCCTCTTTGAAGTAATCCTCCTTTTTGGTACAATTCCGTTTATCCTGTAAAAATTGTCCAAAAGGGAGATTGTCGCGTAAATTACGCGGGTGATGGCTCGTGTATTTTAAGAGCGTATTTCTAGCAGTGGGCTTGGTGAAAAGACTTATTGATAGTTCTGCCACATCATTCCCAATGAGTAAATCTAAGAAACTTATGGACTGGTTGTTATATTCAATCGTGAATTGATGATTGGTATATGGCTCATTGAGCCACAAATGGAACTTCTGTAGCATAGTGGTGGTACCTTCCCATATTAAAAAAAAAGAGGGGAACGGATCTCTTGTCCTGCGTAACTAGGGTTTTAAATATTTCATGTAGTCTACCAATAAAAATCCCTAATTCACATACAGAGGATGGTGGTGGTGATATATCTTGATTCTCCGCCTTACTCTATTGAACGTGACAGCATCATCATTGGGTTAGTTCTCATGCTTCCTCCGCCCGGAGGTGTACCCCTGGTTAGTGAAGCAGTGATCAGTGATATAGGGGTCTCAAAAAAATAAACAATTTTAAAATACTCGTATAGCCAAATGTAAACATTTTATTGGGTCTGGAATCGATGCCTTTTAAAAAAAGGTTCTGTGCGTAATGGGATTTATTAGGAATCTCCTGCACTTAGTGTGTCCAAGAAAAGGTTGACATGTTTCAGCCCTTGTTATTGCCCACGTGGGTCAAGTGGGCATTCTTCAGGACCTAGAGTGAAAAAGGGTGCGAGAGAGAACCGGTGTGTCTCTGTTTATATCTACCCTGAATAGTCGGGGTCTTTTATTATCATCAAGATACATTCATCTGATTTGAAATGAGGTCCAGATGGTACCTGTACATTTGTAAAGGAAATAAAGAAGGGGGGGAAAGGAGGAACAAAACATGGATATAGGGAAGGTTGTTATGTGTACGCTTTCTCATGTTTTAACTGTCTATAAGCAAAGACAGAAAAGAAACAATAACATGGAAATTCTTTAAGACTTCAGCAAATGTCCTGAATCAGGCTGTTTGAGGCAAAAGATCTCTCTATGTTCTCTCATTTGTGTAACCAATTGGGAAAAGCTATGTGGAGTGTTAGCATAGTCCTCCATGATTACAGTAATGAAGATGGTTAACTCTCAAGTGTATGGTAATCTATACTGAAAGCATCCATATTTACAGTGCCCAGGAGTATGTGTTCATCAAAACTCATTTTAAAGTGGCATATATAACTGGAAAATCAGCAGGGTGATGCCCTCTTAGCTATTGGTTTTTGTCTCTTGTATTTTGTAATTACCGTAAACCTTAATGGTATTAACCTCTAACCCATTCAGAGTTAAATATGCCGAAATATTGCACATAAGGTGCAGTTGGTGGAGACTAGGATATCGCGCTCTATGCCGTTAGTTTTGCCTCCTGTATTGCTTAAATGTGCTTGACCTGCATGGCAAATTGTCCGCTATCCAATTCAGAGGAATACTAGTGGCTAAGGTTACATTTTTTCAGGACATGTCTTATAGGTGCATAAGCGCTCGGTAGACAGCGCGCATGTTAATTGGAGACCTTGTGCCTGTACATGCGGGCACCGTTTGGTGAACCTCTAAACTCGTTCTCTGTATCTAAACTGTTAAATGGCGGCAGCGAGATGAAAGTTGAGAAAATAAGTGGACCAAAAATCATGCCTCACTGCTAATGTTTAGCGCATTCTTCATGTCCTATAGTACGGACATCAGCGGGCAGCCAGAGTGTCTGTTCCCTGCCGAAGAAAGACAATACACATGTCCGATTACTCAGAGTAGATTAATATGTTAAGATTTCGTAGATCGTAGTACACACGGCTACCAGCATCTACCTTCGGCATTGGCGTAGCAAATCTTGTGCTGACTCTTCCTCTGGAGGCCCGGTTACGCTTTTGCTTCCAGGTCGCTTGTTTTTCAAGGAAAGGCTAGAGCTAGTAAAAAGACTACGCGGGGAAAGTTTTATCATGATGTCTATGTGGAGGCATTATTTATAAAACAGCCTATGATATTAAGTACTGGTGTGTTCTAATTCACAATGTAACACCATATTTTGAAATTATGGAAATCTTGGAAAAAATGTTAGAAAAAAAGGGGGCCTTAAATAGAATAGTATTGGTGGTGGTTATTGTTACCCAATACGATCAGGAGCCCTGATTTAATGACAATGATGGTTCCTAACAAGGTTGAATTTATTTTAGGTCCTCATATGCAATTATACCCACCTCAGGCAGCATGTGTGTGAAATCTCTCTACTGAGGGTTAATAGTTTTCTTCTGTGCTCGTGTCACTTTTATAGGTTTTTGAAGGTAAGGGGAACACAAGTATGCTTCCATATGTAAACATCTTAATAAGGAGCGTTTTCTGTGTTCTATGTATCCAGTACCCTTTTTAGTGGTTTAAACTCAGCCATGGAATGTTATCATTCAGTCCTAGGTTTTTGGTTTCGACACGGTGCACCCATCTCTGCTCTTTTTCAAACAATACTTGTTCTGCATTGTGGTTCTTAGTTGCTAGGTTTTCCGGGATAATCCAGTGTAAATGATTCACTGTGTGTTTAACTTCAATATAGTGATCACTCATCTTGGTTGTATTCTTTTTGCATTTGACATTGCTCCTGTGTTCCCATATTCTCTATTTGACCTTTCTCCATGTTATACCTATGTAGCGTAGGTGACTGGGACAGGTGATCATGTAAATGGCGTGTGTTGCATTGCAATTCGTATGGTATCTGATTGTCCAATTAAAATCATGAAGGAGTTGGATTTCTTTTGTTACGGTTGTCAGGTTGCAAACAGAGCATGAGCCGCATGGATAGTGGCCAACGACCGGAGGGTTGTTCCAGAGTCGTGGAATTTCTTCTCCTCACATTTTCGGAGGAGGTCTGGTGTGTACCAGAATATCTCATGGATTTCTGGTTCTCTTGTTCACAAATCGTGGTTTTGGCCAGTTTTGGCCAGTTTAGGGACCCGGAAGTAAAGATGCTCAAATTTTTGTTTAATTTTTTCACGGTGTTTGAGGTTGCATTGTAATTGGTTACACAGGTTATTTGTTCATTATCAGTGACTTTTGGTGTTGTATCTAGAAAGCTCTCTCTGGGTTGGTTTCTGGCCCTCTTTTGGCATCTATTGATAATTTTTTGCGGGTATTCGCGGTTTCTCAATTTGACACAGAGATCTTCTGCCTGTCTTTGGAAATCTTGAGTCTTGCTGCAATTACGCCCTAGTCGTAAAAACTGACCATAGGTAAGATTTTGCCTCAATGGTTGAGGGTGAAAACTCTTGAAGGAGAGCAAGCTATTCTTTGATGTTGGTTTGAAAAAGGTTCTGGTTTGTAATGTGTTATTTTCTGCATAGATGGTTATGTCCAGAAATTCAAGTTTCATGTTGTCTGCTGTGTATGTGAATCTTAAGCATTTATCCCTAGTGTTCACCCTTACGTGGAACTCTTTCAGGCTTTCCATATCATCGTCCCAAATTAGGATGATAGCATCAATATAGCACTTCTAAAATAAAATCCTATGTTGATAGGGGTTAGTAATGTTCTGTAGATGGGTCTCCTCGAAGTTGCTGACATATAGACCTGCCAAACTCGGGCAAATGTGTTGCCCATGGAAGTTCCATGGCATTGTTGGTATAGGGTGTTGTTGTATACAAAGTAATTCTCTGTTAGGGCTAGCGTACAACATTCCAAGACAAAGCGTCTTGGAGTTTTGAAATCTCACTGCCTGCTGTAGAGCAGTATTTCAAGAGTCTCCAGGGTCTTTTGCTGGGTGAGGCAAGTGTAGAGACTTTTCTACGTCTAGCCTGACGAGTAGCATTGTCTCCTCTGAGTATCTTTGGTCTTGCAGAAGGTTTAGTTAATCCCTGGTGTCCTTTAGATATGTTGGTGTCTTTTGGACCATTGGTTGGAGGTACTGGTCGGCGAATTGTGAAAAAGGTTCGAGGACGGAGCCAATTCCTGAGACGATTGGTCTTCCTGGTGGGGGTCTACGGTCCTTGTGAATTTTTGGGAGCAAATAGAAATAGGGCCCTCTTGGTGTTTTAGTCTGTAGAAATTCTGCCTATTTTTTGAGATCCAGTCGTTCAGTTTGGCCTCGTCAACCATCAGTTCAATTGTTCTTTGTAACCTCTTTGTTGGATCTGTGGTTATCCTTTTGTTGAATTTCTCATCTGTCAGTAGTTCTGCACATTGTTGGTCGTAGCCCTCTTTGCTCAACAGGACGATTCCTCCGCCCTTGTCTGCAGGCTTGATCACGACGTCTCCATTCTTCTGTAAAGTATCCAGTGCATGTTGTTCTGCCTTTGATATATTCATGAAGGGTTTTTTGATGTTGTCTTTTAGATCATCTATCTCCTTCACTACTGCCTGCTCAAAGGCTAGTATTTCAACTGGAGTTTGATTGTTCAATGGGCAAAATCTCGATTTGTGACGTAGTGTGGTGTCCCCGTCTGGGACATAGTCTTCTTGATTATGGAAGAAGGCTTTTAATTTCAGCTTGCGGCAAAATTCTGCCATTACGCATTGTAATTTGCATATCTCCAGGATTGGCACTGGGACATGACCTAGTACTTTATTTATGATGTTTTCTTGTTCTTTGATTAAGATTTTATCTGTTAAGTTGATGATGAGGGTGTCGTGCTCGTCCCTGGTTTGTTTCCAGTCATGCTCCTTGTGTGTACCTGTCGTTCTTGGTCTGTCCAGGTCACTCCTTTCCGTCTGGTCCTCTGGTTCATCTGGCCTCTTTCTAAAAAAGGAATCCTCTGTGCATAATTCTGGTCCATCTGTGATGTCCTTTGAGGTCCCATTGTTGGGGGGCCTAGAAAATACGGATTCTTCCAACCGTGAAAATTGGGATTGAATGGTTGGAAAGGCATCATTGGTGGTTGATTCCCATAGTATGGTGTGTGCCACATGTTTGGTCTGTGGCGATTCTGACGTCTGGTTTGGCCTCGATTTCTTCTTGGTGTGTATGAGTCGTCACCACTCCGTCCGGAACCGTCTGTGGAGGTACCAGCACTCGAGTTATTGTTGTGGCCATTGTCTGATGCTTTGAAGTCTTCTGAACTGTAAGGATGCATACATTCCATCGAGAACTTCTTTCAATCTTTCCTAAGCGTTTGTATCTTCTTTTGTGTAAGATACTCTCTTGTCTAGTTCATTTCTCAATTGATTTCCTCAAGTATTTTTTTTGTACACCATATTGTGTACCATGTTCTTTAATTTAGTTTCATTCACTTGTATTTTGATGGTGAGTTCTCCCGTTAGTCTTGTAGCTGTTTAGGTCTCGCACCTGCGATGCAGTGCGAAGTGCTGTGGCAGTGAGACCTATTGTCGTCGGCTTGGCTTCCAAGGGCTCTCAAGGGAGACAGGAGATGGGCAAGCGCAGGCTGCCGGCCGGCCTGGCATTCTGAACGCGCGCGTTCACCATGTACAATCACGCGCTGTGCCCATCTCCTGTCCCCTTTCAGTCCTCGCAACTCGTAAGCCTCATGCAATTTGAGGTTTTTTTAAGTGGCACGCCGGGACTATTAACAGTGTTCTAAGACACGGAAATGACTTTGCACTGCCTCGCCCCTTCTCTGTTTATCGCAGGGCAGTGACGTCACACCCTGCGCATTGAAGTTAAGCTCGCACTGAGCTAGAAAGTTGGGTACTGCACACAGTTCTGTTTAGCAGTGTCTCGTCTCTTAAACTCACAACCTGGTGAGGCTCTTTGCTTCAGTGCACTGAGTCGGAGCAGCGCGGGGCTTGCAGGCACGGCAGTGCCGTTACTCACCCGCCTTGGTCGCCTCCCGGTAGCTCTTCTCGGGCAGGCAGGCTCCTCGGCCGTGCCGCATGGCGTGCAGGGGCATGTTTCAAATATCCATGGATGGCCACATGAACGGACCCTCTGGTGTAAGGTATGTTTGATATTAATGCAAAAGCATCCTATGCTCCTCGGGACCCTGGCGGCGTCAGCAGTAGCACGCACATGGCGCGCTTTCCCTCCTTCTCTCCGTCAGGCCCCTCCTTCTTCCACTGTGTACTGGACGGGAGATTGTGCGCAAGCACGTCCTTAAGCGTCCCTTCCGCCTTGTTATTGTAGTGCAGACAGAATAAATCTTTCATCTGAGTAGAGCCAGTTGCACAGGAAAGGCCCCTACAAGTAAAAGCACCGAATGGTAAGTATTCTAGGTGCAGTAGCGGCTGCAGCCCCCTGTTGCCTGACAGTTTGTTGAGCGAGGCAGATTGATGCTCAACAGGTTAACTCGGGAGGCCTTATTGGCACCCCCAGGCACTATACTGGTCGGGAGAACAGTTGAGAAGAGGCCCTGTGCTGTCCTCGGCTCGGCCAATTGTCTATAAATGCAGGCTGGGCAGCCCCTCGGCATAGGGGACCTCCATGCCGCGCGAAGCGGGATGTGTCTCCCCTTCAGCTAGAAATGTTTGCCCTTGCTCGCTCTCTACTGACGCAATGTATGAGACGTTCCGTCACTAACTATAAGGAGATGCAATAATAACCTGGGACTTCTTCCTTACACTTGGTGTGTGTGAAAGTATGACTTTAAATGCACCCTTTCAGAATTTGTGTATTTTTAAAGTATTCCTTAGACTAATATCTAAAATGTGATCTGTTTTAAGGCTTCATGACAGTTAGAATGCCGGAAATCAAATTGTTTTAATTTTTTCACTGGACTGAGAATATTTGAGGTCAAGTATTGTTTTTATTCATCACGTATGTTAATATGTGTGAATTTATACCTTTTTAACCAATAAAATTCAGCTGATGTGCATTGAGTTATATTTTTTTTCATTTTTTACTAGTTAGGAATGTGAAGACATGTATGTTTTATTACTATATTTACTGACAATAAATACGTTTTGTATACTGTTTGAGGTGCGTGATTCCGCATTGGCAGATTAAGAAAATGGAATCATTCAAATGTATGTATAGCGTGTAAAGCCAATTGAGGCATCGAGAGTTGATAGAGTTGCATAATCTATTAAGAACAGGAGTAAGGTTTGGTAATGTGGCCAGGGGCCATATACAACAGCCCTGGTCCGGACGGTAAACTAAGCGGACACCAGACACTCTTGGGTCTGGGCGTGGCCATGAGTAGGCATTTTTATTTATGCCTGAGTACCACTCTAGGTGGTACTCTGCACTCTTAACCCCTCCCCTTGTTAGTCTTTAGCCCTAACCTCCTGGTTACCCCACACATAGTCTTTCAGCATACGACTGGGCTCTGGGTTTGGTCTTCGACAATACGTATATTTGCCAGGGGCCAGCCATCTCCAGGTGTGGTGTTCCATGCGCTCTCTTGAACAAGGATATGTTCCTGGTCATTAACTCTCCCATTATCACCCTTGCACTACTGTGACTATCGTCCCTTGCATTGGGGTGACTCGCCATGGGTCCTCTCCATAGGGAGTTCTAAACTTGTGCCCCAGGTTACAATCTTTGAAGAACACCCATCCCCTGCTTGCAAGATTAGTGCTCATGTCCCTCTTCTATGACCGGCCTTAGCTTCATTTTGTGACCTTTTTCCTGTACTGCCTCTTCATCCATGGATGTCAGCAGCCATCAACAGCTGGCAAGTATGGTATCCCTTGCGGGTCGCTTGAGCGGAAGGTCCACATGGGCACTTCTCGTGGTGCTCTTTGGGGTTTGTCGCTTACCCTTCAGGACCCACTGAAATCCAGCTTCAAGGTCTTCACCCAAATTAACTCCGATTCTTAGTGTTTTATCGAGAGTCCTCATAAATCGTTCCACTTCTCTATTGGCTTGGCGTCATTTGGGGTGACTTTTAAGTGCTTTACCCCAAGGCTCTGGGGGTACCTTTTGAAGTCTTGGCTTTGGAATAGGAAGGAGCCGGTTATCCATCCGGATCACTTCTGGTAGCCCGGGCACCCGCGCATGCGCATTTGTCAGTAAGAAGTGGCGAGAAACTAGGAAGAGGGAGTCCCGGGACGCCGCATGTCCGGTAAGTCGTTTTAATTATTTTTACAATTTTTAAAATCATTTCGAGGGCATTTACATGAGGGCGGGAGGGAGACGGGTGGCAGGCAACTTTGCACCGCCATGGCGTGTGCGTAGTGTTGTCTACTATGCCTACTTTGCGAATCGCGAAGTAGGCAACACTACGCACACTCCGTGGATGGAGCGGAGTGCTACGCCAACCCCTAGATTAAACCTCTAAAAGGGTACTAGATACATAGAACAGAGAAAACGTACCATATTAAGAGGTTTACATAAGGAAGCATACTTGTGTTCCCCTTGCCTTCAAAAAGTAAAATAGTGACACAAGCACAGAAGAAAACTATTAAACCTCAGTAGAGAGATTTCACACACATGCTTCCTGAGGTGGTTATAACTACATTTGAGGACCTAAAATAAGTAAAACTTTGTTAGGAACCACCATTATCATTAAATCAGGACTCCTGATCGTATTGAGTAACAATAACCACCACCAATACTATTCTAGTTAGGACACCAAACAAAAAGGCCCCCCTTTTTTCTAAAAATGTTTCCAAGATTTCCTTACTTTCGAAATATGGTGTTACATCGTGAATTACAACACACCAATCCTTAATATCATAGGCTCTTTTATAAATAATGCCTCCACATAGACATCACAATAAAACTTTCACTGCACAGTCTTTTTACTAGCTCTAGCCTTTCCTTGAAAAGCATGCGGCCTGGAAGGAAAAGCGTAATCAGGCCCCCAGAGGAAGAGTCAGCACAAGCTGTGCTACGCCAATGCCGAAGGTAGAAGCAGGTCGTCGTTTGAACTATGATCTACAAACTGTAACGTATTAATCTACTCCGAGCAATCGCACATGTGTATTGTCTTTCTTCAGCAGGGAACAGACACTCTGGCCACCCGCTGATGTCTGTACTATAGGACAATTAGGTATGCGCTAAACGTTTAGCAGTGAGGTATGATTTTTGGTTCACGTATTTTTCTTGTCTGTCAGCTCGCTGCTGCGCATTAACAGTTTAGATACAGAGAAAAGGTTTAGAAGTTCACCGAACAGTGCTCGCTTGCACAGGCACCTAGTCTCCAATTAACATGCCCGCTGTCTACCGAGCGCTTATGCACCTATAAGACATGTCCTGAAAAAATGTAACCTTAGCCACTAGTATATCTCTGAATTGGATAGCGGACAATTTACCATGCAGGTCAACCACATAAAAGCTTAACAAGAGGCAAAACTAATGGCAAAGATGCGATATCCTAGTCTCCACCAAATGCACCTTATGTGCATTATTTCGGCATATTTAACTCTGAATGGGTTAGAAGTTAATACCATTAAGGCTTACAGTAATTACGAAATACGAGAGACAACACCAATATCTAAGAGGGCATCACCCTGCTGATTTTCCGGTTATATACACCACTTTAACCCCTTCAGCGCGGCGCAAATTTTTGCGCTGTGCTGAAGGTTCTAATGAGCCTATTGGCTCATGACGGAACGGTTCCGTCATGAGCACAGCTCAACCGACCCTCATGACGGAACCGTTCCCTCATGAGCATGGAAGGGGTTAAAATGAGATTAGATCAACACATACTCCTGGGCACTATAAATATGGATGCTTTCAGTATAGATTACCATACACTTGAGAGTTAACCATCTGCATTACTGTAATCATGGAGCACTATGCTAACCCTCCTCATAGCTTTTCCCAATTGGTTATACAAATGAGAGAACATAGAGAGATCTTTTGCCTCAAACAGCCTTATTCAGGACATTTGCTGAAGTCTTAAAGAATTGCCATTTTATTGTTTCTTTTCTGTCTTTGCTTATAGTCAGCTAAAACATGGAAAAGTGTACACCTAACAACCTTCCCTATATCCATATTTTGTTCCTCCTTTCGCCCCCTTCTTTATAGGTACCATCTGGACCTCATTTCAAATCAGATTAATATATCTGAATCATAATAAAAAACCCTGACACAGAGACACACTGGTTTTCTCACTCACCCTTTTTCACTCAAGGTACTGAAGGAAGCCCACTTGACCCACAGGGGCAATGCCAAGGGCTGAAACATGTCGACCTTTTCTTGGACACACTAAGTGCGGGAGATTCCTAATAAATACCATTATGCACGGAACCTTTTTTAAAAGACATCCAATCCAGACCCAATAAAAATTTTGCATCTGGCTATACGAGTATTTTGAAAATATATATATTTTTGAGACCCCTATATCACTGATAACTACTGCACTAACCAATGGTACACCTCCGGGTGGAGGAAGCATAAGGACTAACCCGAGGATGATGCTGTCACGTTCAGTAGAGTAAGGCGGAGAATTAAGATATACCGCCTTCACCATCCTCTGTACGTGAATGAGGATTTTTTTATTGGTGGACTACACAAAATATTTAAAACCCTAGTTACGCAGGACAAGTGATCCGTTCCCCTCTTGATTTTTTTGGTATCAGAATAAGGAAGCTGAATGGATCACAGTCTCTTCCTTCTCCCCCCTCTTGAATACATATACCTTCCCATATTAGACATACATCATCTATGTATCGTAGATATTTCTTTATATGAGAATAAAAAGGGTTGTTATAAATCACTCTTTCCTCAAAGGAAGCAACAAACAGGTTTGCTATATCTGGAGCAAAAATTGCTCCCATAGAAACACCCTTTATTTGACCTAAAAAGTCCCTATTAAACATAAAATAATTCTGTTCCAGCGCAATTCTAGCACAATCTACAATGAAGTCAGACAGAACCTGATGTGGACATTTTAAAGGGCAGACCATGCAAATCTGCAATTTTTGCTCAGATATAGCGAACCTGTTTGTGTCTTCCTTTGAGGAAAGAGTGATTTATAACAACAACCCTTTTCATTCCCATATAAAGACATATATACGATACATAGATGATGTATGTCTAATATGAGAAGGTCTTACCACTTTGCTACAGGAGTTCCATTCGTGGCTCAATGAGCAAGATATCAATCTTCAATTCACGATTGAATATAACAAACAGTCCATAAGTTTCTTAGATTTACTCATTGGGAATGATGAGGGTGACCTATCAGTAAGTCTTTTCATCCAAGCCCACTGCGAGAAATACGCTCTTAAAATACACAAACCATCACCCGCGTAATTTAAGTGACAATTTCCCTTTTGGACACTTTTTACGGATTAAACAGAATTGTACCAAAGGGGAAGATTACTTCAAAGAGGCCAAAGTTTTACAATCCAAGTTGGTGATGAGAAATTATCCCTATAGATTGTTGAAACGCTTGTTGAAACAGGCTTGGTATTATGACCGACAGGCTTTGTTGCAAGCAAAAACTCATCATGAAAATGAATATGATTCTATCACCTGTGTCACTACTTTTGGAACTGAATCCAATACAATAAAAAAGATAGTGTCAAGGAATTGGTACCTGATGCAAAAAATGTAACCACAATTGAAGCAACCTCGATTTGCTTTTAAAAGAGCAAGAAATCTAAGGGATAATTTGGTCAAAGCCTACACAGAACCAGCTTCTACAACCCTGCAAAATGTATGCGGAGTAACACCTATAGTAGGACACTATCCTTGTGGACATTGTGCAGCTTGTGCAACTACATCTGTGGTAAAATCATGCTTTTTAAATGAAAATGAGTGGATTTTAAGACACCATTCAAATTGTCTGACCAAGAATGTCATATATTGCATACAATGTCCGTTTCTTTGTACTACATAGGTAAAACTACACAGGAGGTGAACAAATGTATTATGCAGCATTAATCTCTAATTCGATGTAAATTATAACTGCACCGTTGGTTGAACATTATTTGGAAAAATCACATACTCCAATGGATATGAAATGGTTTGTTTTGGAGATTGTTAGGAGTTCAAGGAGAAGGCAGAATGTTGATCCTCTGCTCAAACTCAATGAGAATAGATGGATCTGGTCAGCTAGAACTGTGGAGAAAGGATTGAATTCACATGTGGAGTGGCAAACATTGGCAACCTTGAAGGGGCTAGATGCTGATTTGCTCCTACGGAGTACTGTATACGAGGTATATAGATGCTCGGGACCTGAGTTATAAAGGTTTTTGGTTTAGGTCACCAGGCATAATTTCATAATTTCATATAAACAGTTGTACTTTGCATAGAGTTTGATAAAAGGCACCCAACAGGTGGCTGATATCTAATGTCAATTCAGTATTCTGCAATACGCTGAATTTTTGAACTTTCGTCTGAGTTAACTAGGTGATTATTGGGCAGTGCAAAGAAGAAGGTCTGCAATAATGTCATGATACGCTACGCTATATATAACATCTTGTGAATACATCTGAATGACAACTAAGCAAACTACAATACACTGTACTCAATTATTAATATGTATTGAATCAGCTAAAAAATGTTGATTGATGATTAGTAAAGTTAGAGTAGAAGGTCGGCAGTAGTATTACGGTACGGTATGTTAGAGACAAAACCGTGTGAATACACCTAAGATGGCTAACACGTTTCTGACGTGCGAGCACGCTACGCAAGGAAAGTTTATAGGTCAGGAGAGATGCAGCGTCCTCACTCGGTCTCACTGTTGTGTGGTGGACATATTAAGTGAAGTCCTTGGAAAAGTAAGTCAGCTTGCTATTCACACGCTGAGTTAGTTTGTGCACGTTGTGAGTCTTTTATGACAGGATGATTCTTATCATGCTGTGGTACTTTTGTAGGAATAAGCTACGGAGTAATACGGAAAATTCTTTGTGAGTGCGACTTTATTTGGAATTAAGAGCCTGGAGTTGATGTAGTAACGCTGTCCAAAAAGGGTCATGATGGAATTGATAATCCAATGCATTTTGGGTTTTTGATCTAACGAGGAGTATATTGAAGGTAAGAGTAGGATATTTTCACTAATGGTGATTGTTAAAGGCCAGTCTGAGTTTCTCATGACTGGGGGTTGTTGTTGTTTTCAGGCTAAAGTTGCCGAGAGATATCCAGCGCTGAAGTGAGTATAAGTGTGGTTCGTGTGTCACCACTGGTTTCTGGCCAATTCTTATATGAAGGTTTATTTTGGTGGTTTGCATAAGCACACATAGTTTTAGTTCTTAGATTTGATGTTCTGGCACGTGGTGGTTGTGTGATTAGAGGGTGCACTCTATTTTCTAATTGGGAACTGAGCAGACAATACTCTTTTGAACTCAGGGTTTTCTAAATATGTAATTATGTTTTATTATGTTAGATTCATGGTGCAATGTTATCGTCCTGAGGATGGTCTTGTGGATTTGATAGACCTCATATGAGACCGAAACGTTGACGCTACAACACCTTTTTATTTATATGGTTATTTGCGGATGCATAATGAAATGAATATAAACAATGAATAGATTGCAATGTATGGCTGATTCCATGCACTGTCCATACTGACGAACAAAAGGTGTTTGATACTACTGTTGATGCTATACAAATCAAGGCAGTAGTTAATGTGTTGTCATACATGATATGATCAATGAATATTTTTCTATGTTCTATGGATAAAGTTTTTTGTGCTGAAAACTGATTGATTCTAATATAACTAATATCTATTTTTTGATGAGAAATTCTCTGAGTCTGAAAAATGTTGTTCACTTGTGTGACAACTCTTAAATATTAAGTTACAATTGAAGGATACCTAAAGGAAAAGTTATGTTTTGCTATTAAATTTAATTCTGACACCCACTGACAGACAGTATGATCTATGACTTACTTCAGAGTGCGATTGCATACTCACCTTTCCCTATGGGAGCTTGTGTAATGGCCATAAACAGGCAGGCTTGGCAGGCACCTCAGTGTGCCTGCCACATGGTGCAGGGATCAACAGGGGGGGCACTCCGCACCCCAACCAGAGGCCTAAAGGAGAATGAGGCTCTGCTAGTGGCCCACAAACGTGCTTCATGACAGGCTTTCCATGTCAGATTTCCTGGATTGGAAAGTCTGTCAGAAACACAGCATTGTAATCCTAATGGCAGAAACGCCATCCATTGGGATTAGGGGCCGGTCTCTGACTGGCCGACGGGGTCCTTGAGCCCTTCGGGAGTCCAGCCTGAAGGATTGGTCCATTTAAATTCTGACCTTCTAGATTGTAATTGGGTGGTTCGAATTGAAACAGACAATTTCGATTGGAAAGCCTCCAACCTCAGTTTAGACGCTTTCCAACCAAGATCATAATAGGCCCCTGAGTAACCCGGTACTTGTAAAGCACAAACAAATCAACCGTATGGGTCTCAAGGAACTGAGGGCCATCAGGAAGATTAAGTGAGCTATTGCCCAGAGTCACATGGTGGTGAGCTGAGCTTCCGCCAGAGCCAGGGATTGAACCGTGAGCCCCGTGTTCCGGAGTCAGCTGCCCTGGCCTCTCTCCACCGTGTGCACTTCACAAACTAATCACATTGGATAATTTATCATAGAGGTAAGGGTACATCTGTTAAGTGAAGGTGTTTAGATATCAATGGTTTTTTGCGGTTTTCATAGTTTTTCATAGGGTATGTGATATTTGGTATGGAGACCTCTTGCTATCAAGCTCAGCTTGAGAAACAGTCAACAGATGGCACCTAAGGTAGATTGGGGCAGTCGGGTACCTATATGTGAAATATTTGTTAGTTGTAAATGTGACTAGTCACAAAGAAAGATGCATAGAACTGTGAGAATTTTTCTGGTGTGCATTTCTTGAATGAGCTATCATAGAGTGTTCTAAGTGTGTTCTTGCCTGGTTGCCATGATTTTTGCTCTGACAAGAGTCTTGCAGTGCAGATTTAAATGACCAGTAGCTTAATGTGTTTTTTTATTTTTGTAATTTGGCTTCCTGTTTATTTATTTGGATATTTAGCATATATACAGGTTTTTTTTTTAAATGAAAGTATTTTTGACCCATAGGTTTTAAGAAAAATATAGTTTTTCTAACAAACAATTTCTTTCAAAAACATCCCTACCTTTTTCTAAAATGTAATTGTCTATTACACTACGTAACATTATTACATTTAACCCACATCACTCAGAATTATTCACTTTCCCAAATATTTTTGGAATGGATTTGAAACAGTCAGTGTCATGCACTGCTAATGTTTGTAAGACTAAAGTTAGAAAAGTAAATCTAACTTCATTTAATTGTATGAACTTACTGATGAATTGTAGGACTGAAGTTGGGATAGTTAATTTCACTACTCCATTGTATGTACTTTCCCCACATTTAGTGAGGCTTAATTTGGAATAGTTAATTGCATCCCAATTTCTCATTCTATTTCTCCAATTATAGTTGGATGGGCAGTAAAATAGTGTTTGAATTAGGTCTCTAGTTGGCAGAAGTATGTACCCTGACCAAGTAGGGACCACAATTCCAGTCATGGAAAGTCAGTCACAAACTTAAATCAACTTGCGCTCACCCTTTGGTAGCATGGCACACAGAGCAGTCAGGCTTAACATAATAGGCAATGTGTAAAGCAGTTGTGCATATGTGGATCCAGTAACACAATGAAAATACCACAAAAAAACTCCACAATGAGCTATAAAAATAGTATCTCTTTTACTCTTTAAAACAAGATAAAAATGATAAGAATCCAATTAAAACATCTTAAGTTACAAATACTTAATGAATGTACAATGCTGAAAGAGCCCTTGCACTTTCAATAGGTTTTTAAGATTTTGCTGGGAAAATGACAGTGATGCACGTCGCGAACCTCGAACAGACTTTCTCCCCGGGTCTGCATTAAGCAATGCTTCCAAAGTAATTACAGTTAAAATGCAATGTCAACTTTTTGGGAGACTGATTTACTTGCTCCATTTGTGTCACCCATGAGATCGCTGGTTCCTTGCAGGGGTCTCGTAAGTCCCGGAATGCACAGTACCTTTCTCGGGGGATGGCAGCGGAGCCATTTGCTTTGGGATCGAGACCCGCATTCTTGATCTGTACACCGCACTGATGAGTGTGAATGCCAAAAAGCGGCTTCTGACTATCTGTGAAGGCCCAGGACTGGTTGAGTACAAGTCAAAAAGAGTCAGACTCTGGATTAGCAGAGCCCAGTAACTGTCATTTGCGTGAATGAAATCTTTGATGGAACAGGGACCAAGACAGCAAGCCCTTGGAGTTGCTTACGTTGAAAAAGGTAGTACAGAACAGGTCCATTATTTCTTACTGCCTAGGTCATAGGCAGCAGGCCAACACAGCAGAGCAGGTAGAAAAGTGGCAGTCCATCCATTAGCCTAGCTCTACGCAGCTAGCAGGCCAACACAGCAAAGTAGTTAGCCAAGTAGCAGTCCCTCTTGTAGCACAGCTCCTCTTCTTGGCACTCTTCTTAGGACCGTAAAGTGAACTAGTGAGAAGGGGGTCATAGATCCTATACTTATATCCAAATGTGTCATTGAACTGGAGGTGACTACAAAGCAAACCCTTTGCGATGCACAAGTCTCCTTTGAGCCGGGCTCTGTCTGCCAGCCTATCTGTGTGGGTAAATCAGTGTTTTCCATGAGGTTAGACCACTACCTGTTCAGTTGTGCGTGCCTGCTCCTCCCCTTTCCCTTGTCCAGGAAGACCCATCAGTATGCAGATGAATGCAGATGCAGCTGAGTGTCCTGTACTTATGGCTGTCTAGAGGGAATGCACAAAGTGTAGCTGTCACCCACCCCAGAAGTGTATCGGACACAAGCTGTAAGGAGCAGAGAAAACCCCACTTACTAAAAATGGCATTTCTAGATTAGAATTTCCAGATCCAACTTTACGATTAAAGAGGCTTAGCATTGCCCATACAGTAATTTAAAACAAAGCAACCATTCCTTTGCAATCAGGAATTAGACTTAAAAAGGGTATTTAAGGAATTCCAAATGTTAACCTATGAGGGAAGCAGGCCTCACAATAGTGAAAAGGAACTAGGATGGTTGTCACTACCAGGACATGTACAACAAAAAGGTACATGTCCTACCTTTTTCTTACACAGCACACTGCCATTAGGGCTACCTAGGACCTACCTTAGGGGTGACTGATATGCAATAAAAGGGGAGTTTAAGACTTGGCAAGTAGTTGGAAATGCCAAGTTGAGGTGGCAGTAAACTGCACCCACCGGCCCTGCAGTGGCAGGCCAGAATCAAGGTTGAAAGGTTACTTCTGTAGGGGGCACAATCAGTGCTGCAGGTCCAATAGTAGCATTTGGGTTTACAGGTCCTAGGTATGTGGCATACAACTTTACTAAGGGCGTATACGTGAACCAAATATATCAATAATTTATAAACCAATTGTCATCACATTTTAGATATATGCACATGCACTTTAGCATTGGTCAACAGTGATAAAGTGCTTAGAGTCCTAAAGCCAGCAGAACAAAGTCAAAAACAGGAGGTTAGAAATCACAAAGTCAGGGGAAACAACCTCAAAAGATGCCAGGTCTAGCAAGTAGTAAACCTCACTACTTTTATTTATAGACTTTAAACAGTAATATGGTAGATATTTTTATACGCACTGTATATTTTACTCTCAATATTTTTCAGGGCATCTGAATTAGGTGGTAGAGGGGTATTGGTACACCTACCTCTTTACACTGTGACAAATTAACAGGAAAAGAGCAGCAGTTGGAAATGGTCTCTTCTACTCATCTGGTGTCTCAAGGACATAGGCATGTCCCAGGATGGGGAGCAAAGGCAGATCAACATCCTCATACTGTTTATGTTTGACTTACAAAGTTGACAGTGTACAGAGACTCTACAGGCCACAGCATGGCCTGTCCCCATGGTTTTTACATAAATCATGAAGATACACCGTCCTTAGATTGCAGTGCTATCCTTGAACAAATACCTGCAAGTTTAAGCACTCAAGAGAAAAAGAGGAGGCACCAATTAAATTTCAGTCAATGTTGTAATAATGGCATTTGGATGAGCGAAGGGGGGCATATGTTTTTAGAATTTGATCCGGACAATTAGCAATACTTGAATTGTATATGTGTGACACTGAGCGAGGAGTCGACAGGCTTTAAGTACTGTGGTGGTTACTCTTGAGAGACAGCAGAAAGTGATCCTAAGTGTGAATTCTTTGGAGTCTATAGAAGAGGAATGATGAGAGGCTGAAATAAATAGTGTTACCACATTCAAGATTGGATCAAATGAGATAATTTATGAATGTCACTTTCCATGACAACAGCTAACAAAGAAGTTAGATTCATTTTGTGATAGCAGAGCTGATAGAAACAGATAATGACCAGTATATTACATTGTGGATTCTTTTGGAGGATTACAGTGAATCCCAAGATTTTTGACTTAGTCAAAAGAGAGATTCATACAGTTGATCGCCAGCTAACTGATGGCAATTGTTGATGGATGGAGAGTTGATTAGTACCCTAGTTTTATCTTTGCATTTAGATGTGCATTGCTGATAGAGGTGGGGTTGGGATTTTTGTCTATTCAGACAAACATATGGAAGTCATTAGCTTAAGGTAAAAACATAAGGTTTAAGAAGTAGTTCAAGAAGGTAATGAGCTGGAGATATATGTAAAACAAGAGTTAGAGGACTGCTGCAGAACAGCACAAGTGAAAATTTGGGGGTGGGTTTAGAAAGGGAAAGAACAATCATTTGACATAAGTCACAGAGTAAAGATATAAAAAGTGAGAATCCATGCAAAAAAATAATGTTGAAAACATTTGCTTGTTCTGAAGGGGAAAGAAAAGTGTCTTGGTATCAGTTAGGAAGTACCTCTAAAAGAGCATTGCTTTGATCTCCAGCAACTTGAACATCAGAAAGATGGATGTGGTGCACGTCAATGTGTAATAATGCCAACAGATCTATGATGGTGCCAACTCTGTAATGATACAAAAGGGGGTGGTGATGGACGGAGCATCTGAATCAATCAAACACTCACACCCAGTCAAAAGATCTGGGTTTGATCCATCACCGTTCCTTAGCCCACTCTGCACCCCAGTTCAGACATGGCTATATGCAAATCAGTCTGACCCTGTGTCTCATGGGAACAGTTCAGCCCGAACTGCCAAGCCATGTCTTCCCTGGACCGGAAACAAGCTTCCGGTGACCGGTTTCTCGCATTCCAGCAGTCTTCAGCCCGGCTTGCTTGAATCCAGTGGCAAAGTGAGCAAGGAACTCACGTCTGAGTATACCCTGCCACACTTATGGCGGCCAAAAGCGGTACAAAAGGGGGTGGTGATGGACGGAGCATCTGAATCAATCAAACACTCACACCCAGTCAAAAGATCTGGGTTTAATCCATCACTGTTCTTTAGCCCACTCTGCCACCCCAGTTCAGACATGGCTATATGCAAATCAGTCTGACCCTGTGCCTCATGGGAACAGTCCAGCCCGGACTGCTAAGCCATGTCTTCCCTGGACCGGAAACAAGCTTACGAGGACTGGTTTCTGGCATTACAGCCGTCTTCAGCCCGGCTTGCTTGAATCCGTCCATCACCACCCCCTTTTGTACAACTCTTAATGAAGCATTTGAATATGCATGATTACTAACCCTGCGTGCATTGACGGTGATTTCATCAAGCCATTTGTTGTCTTTAAGTCTTCATAAAAGCACTGATGCTGGTGTGAAACAGTACAGTCTATAGATTTGGTAAGGAAGGTGAGGCAGGAGATCTCAGGAAATTAGGTGGTGTTGCTTTATCCCAGCGTGAATAAGGTAGAGAGTTCTTAGTATTGAGAACAAGTATGAAGGATAAAGGATTGCCTCTTGAAGAAAAGAAGAGGCAATGGAGTTGTATCAGTAGACTGGAGAAGATTGATGGCCTTACCGGAATAGTGCAGATGGACAGGGATCAAAAGGGTATCACTCAAATTGACCTCATTTCATTAACTTCAGGTGTGAGAAGCTCGTAATCGGAACTGAAAACCTCACCCTCAACCTCAACCTTCACCCTAGTCAGATACTGATGGTCAATCTAACCTATGCAAGTATCTAAGAAACTTTTTAACATTGTCCAGTAGCACTAGAATAAAGTTTTTTTCCATAGAGTTATATTTGGCCAATTTTTAATCCACTTTTTTCACTTACACTCATGGAAAAAAAAACACTCCACTGTAATCAGGTGTCGCAGCACCCCCGGACGGCATTCGGCTGTCCAGGTGAAACCCCGATGATGAAGCATGTCACCAACTAGGTTGGTGAGTGAGGGATCTTCTTAAAAAATGATATTTTCCGTTTTTGTACTTCCTCTCCCCACACTTTTCTGAGACCTTGAAAGGTCCTGTGGTGGTACTCCTACATTTGTTTTCTCATTTCACGGTCAAGGGAACCAGGAGTATTCCCCTCCACATTTTAGAAATCCCTTTCTCTCTCCTGTTGTTTTACACATTAAAGGTGAACCAACAGGGTTTTGAATTAAGTAGATTAACAGAAGGTTATCCTCTGAAGCTGGCCACTAGGGCAGCAGGCAGCAGAGTATGAAGGAGTGTTTGTTTGGTGGTGACTGATTGCTCTCATAGGAATTGCAAACCCAGAATCTTAGTTAGTCTTAATAATTCCGGCGCAAGTATAAAGGACATTTTTATGAAATGTTTGGGTTTCATGCAGAAAATGATATCATCCAGAAGAAAGTTCCTCATTTTGTTATCGGGAATCCTGACAGCAGTAAGTTGTTTTTGATAGTTCACATTTCCAAAAGGCCTCTAGTACTCTAAATTCTTAGGGGTCTCCTAATAGGGGACGTGCCTTGCTGGATTTATTTCATGGGTAAATTTAAACGCTTACAGAGATTAAGAATTATTCTAGAATATATCAAATAAATGAATATACGCGAAAGGGCACATAGTTCTATAGAATGTACTAATGATAAAGTAGGCAAATATGTATCAGGTTTAGAATAAACTCACAAGTGCACGGTAACTTTGATTAGTATAAACAGACCTGCAATGACTTAGTCACTGGCAACCCCCACCATAGGTTTTCCTAACCCCCAAAGTGTTCCAGTGTCTAGTAAGCAAAAGCTCAAAGATGCAGGAGTTACCTGAGCATAGCCACAGAGAGGTCCCCAGTGTGAGGAGTCATTCAGACTGCAGCTAGTCAGAGGACTCCTGTGGGGGAACAGGCCCATAATAACAGCTGCCCCTTGCAAATAACTGTAGAGCCCACCCTCTGAGGCAGATGATTCTTCAGTCTACAGCTATTCTGCTGATATCACCAGCAGAGTCAACACAGAACGTTGGTGTTTGGCACAATCTTTGGGGTTCGCAGATGCAGTCCTTCTTATTGGGATGGTTTAAGTAGTGATGAGGTGTCAAAGGGACAGGCCCCATCCCTGAGCGCTGCTCCTGCATGTATTTCCCTCTTTCTTCTTGGGCACAGTCCCCTAATGGAGATGGAACAGGGATCGGGAAGGCATGGAGGCGCTCCAGTACTCAGGCTGTCTCATGCTTTATTTTCAAGCTAGTCTACATTTTTGGGCTGTCCCATCCAATTGGGCACTGTGGCCAGGCTCCTCTGGTGAGTTTCTTCCTGCAGGGATACATTTCACTCTCCTCACTAGAAGGCAGGAAAGCTCTAATACCAAGTTGCCCCACTGCTTCTCCAGTAGTACCTTGCAGACTTCTCAGATGAAGTCTACTCATATTTAACCCCTTCGATGCTGATGACGAGCTCAGCTTGTCATCAGCCACGGGTGACGTGTGCGGATGACGAGCTGAGCTCGTCATGTAACGCGGTTAATTGAAAACAGCCGCACAGCGCAAAAAATAACCGCGGCAGCGATGCGGTTAAGAAACTATCTGTCAGCAACATTATCTCTAGATCTCATGAATTATTCTGGTACTCTGCGCAGTCCCACCTCTTTGGTCAGCGAGAAATCAGGATTCAAGTGGTGTACTTTCAATCCAAGATTTATAGTCATGTTCCAGTCAGGAAATGCTCATTCCATTAACATTGTCTTGGAACCTGTGTAAAGCAGTTCCATCTCTTAGTATACTTCTTCTCTGCAAAGCAGACACACTATTTATTTCAGGTGATGGTTTCCACAGAAGGTAGTGATGAGGGTGTCTCAAACTGGAGAACCAAACCCTGAGCATAATCTTAACCCTTGCACCTGGTATCCATAGGGCTTTGGGGGCACCCTTTATGGGAGAGAAAAATGGTCAGGGCCTGCCTGAATAATTCCCTCTGCAAAACAAGGGAGACTGGTGTCTTCATCTCCCCACTCCTCCATCAAGCCAAATGGATGCGTTCAGAAATTGGCATGAGAAGGCCTCTACTAAACAAAGGTCACTGCAGCATAACTGTAGATGCACTGGCTTCATCCTCCCACACCTTAATTATTAGTATCTGATAGTAAACCCAAAGCTCAGGAATGCATACTTTGCCAGCTGTATGTTAGCCTTCATCTTGTGCATGTGTTACCTGGGGCAATTCAAACTGGATCACACTGGCCCCACAGTGACACATTTACATTCAACATGGAGTTGCACTACAATTCACCAGTTGTACTGATACATCACCCCTCACTCATGGATGTCAGGGTAGAATTCGAGCACATCAATGCAGCGGAAATGGCTTATGTATGGCCGGTATGAATCTCACTGTTTAAGGACCATAACAAGGTCTGTCCTTTTCAACAGATCAGAAACATCTGTATGCTACAACCACCATACCATGTTTATGTCCAGGACTACAGACAGTAGGAGCATGTCCTAGGAAGTCAGAATCACTGTGCCTCTCCAGACCCGCTCAGGGATTCAGAACCTTTTTTTACACAGCCTTGTCAGCAGCCACGTGCATGATTGTTGTGCATACTTGGAAATAAAAAAAAGCTAGAGTAGCAGTGAAAACTACCATTGAGTAACCTCAGGGTAGAGGTGCATGTCGGTAAACCATTCAGGGAACATTCCCTTCCAACACATACACTTTCACAAAGAAAACACGGGCCAAGCAAGCCAGGGGAGTTGTCAAACTTTGAGCACTTGGAAGGGATTAGCTACATGGGAGAAGAAGGAACTGTTGCCAGAGCAAATGACATCCTTGAAACTACAACTTTTCAATTAGAGTTGCCAATTGGGGCTGCTTATATTCATTCTGAGAACTGACCAAGACCCCAATAAACCAACCCAACAGGAGAGAGAAACAGTTTGGAACTTGTCAGAAAAAGAGACCTCATCTCAGTAGGGGAGTGGTTATGGAGAGAGCCCGGTGCACTTCTGTTGAGGGGATTGGCCATCTCAGATTGAGGCTATCTGGAATCTGTACAGTAAAGTGAAGAGGAAGTGTGTCAAAAGAAGTTGGACAAAGGACAAGAAAGGAGACATGCGTTGGTAGTGAAACATTCTCCAATTACTGGCTAGTGCACAGGATAAGACTGGCACAACGCCACTACCTCCTCAGAACATTCACTGACCCGGAAAGAAGACACCTGAAGAAGGCCCTGCAGGAAATAAGAAGCCTCCTAACTGCTGCCTTCTTTTGGGATACAAGGGTATGTAGATGTCCTCCTGTTTGACAGTGTTAGGGACACAAAAACAATAGGACTCTTGACTTCATCAAGGTCCAGCTGACTATAGAGGACTGGTCTAAGCATGGGCGGAAAATCCGTTTCGCTCGCGGATTTTGCGGATTTTCGGTAAATTCGCAATCCGCGAGATTCGCGAATCTCCCGCAAAATCCGCAAATCCGCGAGCAGCGGATTTTGCTCGCACTGCTCGCACTGTTCGCGTGAGTTCGCGGCTTCCCAGTACAACTTCGCGCCCCGCGAATAAGTGCAAAATTGCAGAAATACGATCTTAGCAAAACTGAAACTACTTACCAGGTTCAAAAGTTCAGGCTCATCATTAGTAGCCATTTCCTGTAGTGCTTCCTGAGGGGCCCCTCCAGAGTTTAGTTGCCAGTTGCAACTATTATGTGACCCTGCTCTGAACCTCAGAATAGTTACACATATGCCACAAAGGTCCTGAATTACAGCTAAGGGAGACAAGCAGGAGCCAGGCTGGAAGTTCAAATCCATTAATCAGCCCCTAATTCATTATTGTCAGTTGGGGCAGGGCAGGTGTTGTAACTAATTTTGCAACAATGAAAGCACTTAGCAAGTGCAAAAGATCACTAATCAGGAAGCACTAAGGAAGCAGGTGCCAGCTAAAAAAATATTCTGTGACACATTAATCAGCCCCAAATTAATTCAGGTCACTTGAGGCAGGGAAGGTGTGCTTGCGTTGCCACAATAATGTACACTGACTGGACAACCAGAGGGTGCTGTGATGAAACAGAGGGTGGCATGGGTGGGCCAGAGGGTGGCATGAGTAGTCAGAGAGTGGCAGTGGTGACAGAGAGTGGCAGTGATGAAGAAGAGTGTCCCAAACAGGCTGGACACGTAGAAACAACAAGTTCGCGAAACTTGCGACCCGACAGGTAAGTTCGCAATTTGCGAAATTGTACAAAACCCTCGCGAACTGGCAGAAACCCGCGCAAACACAAAAAAAAAAAAATCCGCAAATTCGCGAGAATTCGCGGATTTGCGGATTGCGAGTTCCTAAATCCGCAAAATTCGCGAACGCGAGATTCGCAAAATTCGCCCATGCTTAGACTGGTCCCTACTGGAGCCATAACTGGAAGAGACGTGGTGCCTAGAACCCTGGCCTGAGGACCTGGGGTCTCCGGAATGACCAGAAAGAACTTTCCCAGAATTTAAAAAAAAATGTGGACTTGTGTTGAGACCTAACCAAGATGTGTTCATTAAGTTGGCAAAGGTTGCTTGTTCACAAATGAATATCCTACTTTTAGAAAATAAAAATGTGGTTAATCTGCGTGGAATATTGTTGTAAAAAAGATGTTGGAGAGCCATTGATTCTGAAATACCCAAGTCTCTGATCAATAGATGCGATGTTTGAGGGCAGGTACGACAGGGTGTGTGAATACTGACATACATAAGTCATAACACAAACCGAATATAAGCATCAGTATTTAAGCAGCCATTATATGTGCTCTAAAAAGTTCAGACTGATCGCAAACTGTCCCTGTAATACATACCTCTAAAAGTGGAACACTCCAAACTTATCAGCAAATAAATACACCCTTGCTTATTCCATTGAGGCCTAATTTGAGTTTTATAAACTCTAACATGCTGGAACAAAACAATATGAAAGGCTGTTAACGGGCCTCATAAAAAATAATGGGCACACATAAATTCGCGTTACACTAAAAAAATCTAGTAAACATTTTTATGCTGAATTATACAGAATCGCCTTGCATAAAAGGTATATGAATGCCAAGTCATGAAAATACGTGTTTTGCAAAGCATGATACCAAAAACTTTAAAATATTGTTGAAATTACTTTTTTGAGTATAGTACAGCGGCTCCAGTTTGACTGCACTGTCTCTGTCCTGTGCTTATCAATTTACAACCCTCCCCTGCTGGACAGGTAATCCATTCTCCTATTCAAGATGGCGTGTCTTGAACTACACCCCATATTCCCTTCAACCAATTATAATTTCCATGTCATGCTTTGACCGTCGCCTCCCTCTCCCTGTAATGAATGACAACTTCCTGTCCCCTCACATCCCTTACACCTAATCATGCCCTCTTTTTGATTTGCTGTGCTCTCGCATTCCGACGTCTGTCCCTGCCATTTTCATGCAATGAACTCCTTCAGCTCTTCTGTAACCATGTCTGCCTACATCCCTCGCACAGCTGCTTTTCTTTCAATCCATGAACATGTGGCTTCAAAGCACCGTATGCACACACAGCATCTATGAAATACAGGGTCGTCTACCTTCCATGTGCACCATGCAACCATGCACATCTGCTGCCTTTTGCCCCTCCCACCGCCGCCTTCACTATACTTAGGGGACACCTACCGTCCTTTTACCTATCCAAACGCCTCCCTCCGCCTTCCCGGTACTTACTCGTCGTGCCCTTTACAGAGGAAAAACAGAGTCCTCCAGGCCTGCACCGCGGCCGCCAGCAGCGCCAGACCCCCGGCCAAAACGCTGAACCTGCAGGCCGACTCGGGCCCCCACTCGTCCACGGTGAAGCGCTGCCTCTCGGCCGTCAGGTTGGCGTTCAGCCACATGCCCTCGGTGAAGAGCAGGCATCGGCCCTGGAAGTCGGCGCTGTTCTCGGACAGCGGCACCACCGCTATGAAGCCGAAGAGAAAGGCTAAAAAGTAGGAGATGCATTGGGCGAAGAGGAAGTTGTTGAGAGCCATGATGCCGGCAGCAGCGGCGGCTGCAGAGGCGGCTACGGGGGGCGAGGGGACCCAGCAGCCGGGCGAGGCAGGCTGGAGGCTGCGCACTGAGCGCTCGATGCAAAACCAGCAGACGGAGGCTACGGGATTCTGCAGTGCGAGGGGATCAGCGTCTGCGCCAGTGACACGTAAACAAAGAGCGATTGAAGTAGCATCTGCACCAAAACATGTACACTCAGGGCTGAGAGATACCCTCTAGACTGATAGGTTTTAAAAACGGCACTTTACGCGCAGAGGGCTCAGAAAATATGTCCACAAATTACAGTTATTAGTGGGATGGGACACATCAGCATGAAAATTAATTAATTTTTTGAGAGACAGACTCTTCAGCTGTAACATGTATACATATTTCCGGGACATACGATAGCATGTTCAATAGACCCCTATCTACATCCTGGCATTTAACGTAGTATTCCAAAAGAGGGGAACGTTGTACAAAAGGAAACACGGCAGCTTCAGCATCAATAGCACCGGAACACATTATATTGCGATGTAGCACGTCATATTCACGACCAGCTCCAAGTAACCCAGGGGCAAAGCTTCAGGGACAAGCTACAAAGCGTGCAGCCGGTGCAGTGGCCCACTGACCGTCATTTATTGTTGTATGTTACTTACCGTCCAGCAGTAATATGGCCCATGTGTCTGTCTTGCACCCAGGCCCATTGCTGCACCCTTGCTACGCTACTGATTTAAATTCCAGTAATGATTGTTTTAGGATAATCCTTGTCCGCCGCACATAAATGTAACTACAGTGTGAGACAGACCAAAGCCAAGCACCTGATCTGCGCTGCCCTGTTGGTAACAGAAGACGATTTCAGGACGTTGGACAGCGCCCGCTAGCCTGCACGCGCAGAGCGGGCCAGTTGGACAAGGCAAAGTGAATGTTCATTAACGAACCAACTGCACTATGTATTTAACACCTAGGCGTATGCACACAACAATACATAACGTCATCCATTCGCATACTTACAACGCTCAAACAAACACACGCGCAGACATGTGTAACATGCACTATTGTAAACACTTTAAGATATCCATGAAGCGCCCTTACCATGAAAATATTGGCACTGAATGTAACCGACCACCTTAAGACGCTATCACTATGGCCCCACTATGCAATCTCCTTGATAAATGTAACCAAACGGGCAATACAGGGATGGCCCGATTCGGTATTTTATGTGGTTGTGAACCCCACTAGGTCTATGAACATGGGCCCATTAGGATGCATAAGTAATATCACCTACTATCGACGTCAATAGAGAATACAGGTAATAATGCTTCATGTGGTATAGGTATGGTCTAATGACTGCTGCGCTCCTCCTTTGAACCACACCAGGCTGGAACATTGAAAGAACAATCACAACAAAAACATTAATGTACAATTATTCAATGGCTAAAACGTGGTTATGCTGCTTCTGAGAAGCTAGCCAGAGTTGCGGAACCAGACTCGTTCACTCCTGCATTTCAGCTGTACATGTCAGGTATATGTTTCCTGGAAGTGGGGGCATACTAAAGACGTGTAGAATATGTAGAAAATCTGTGACGGGGAAATAACTTCGTCCTTTTTTTACATAAGCCTCTGACTGTAAGTAAACATACGTGATGCTCCCTGTTAGTCCATCATACAGCGAGACGATAGCTTTTGTTAAGTTGCAGAAAAAGGATAACAAAAGGCTGCAGCGTTAGCTAAAAAAGGGAAGCACAGGCAGTATTCACCATGAAGTTTCCCATCCTAACAACAGAAGACGCATAACCCATATTACCTTGATGTAGCCATAGGAAAACATAAGTAATAGTCCTTCAAGGCTGCACTCTTTACCTCTGTGCACTCTTCTCTAAAGGATTTCCTCCCATCCAAACCAGCTTGGAATTCGCTTCCGACATAGCAACAGATGATAAGAGCATTTCATGACTTTTGCTGCATCATAGCAGTGAGTTGCTGTATTTATTCTAGTTATTCACACTAGTTACTTTCTACCAGAGACATCCGTAACATAGAAGTTAAGCAGTTAAAAAGCTTAGGCCAATCTCCTTCTATAGTAAGTATATATTGAAAATATGTACAAACCATAGAAGCAGATGGATGATGTGCAAAAAGCTATTAGAAGATCAGATTTGTTCACTGTAAATTATTTGATTTTTTTAAATAAAGTTGTCTACTCCTTTGTGCAGCAGATTACTTGTAAGGTGAAAAATAAAATTGGCCTGAGTAAAAAAATTAATTACACAAAAGTGATGTAATATGTTTGAGCAGATCTGCTCACAGAGAGTTGTGGGCTTTTTTAGAGTGCAGTGGCTTGGAAGGTAGGTGAATATCTACAAATATAGAATATTGTGGGCATTCAAAAACGTTTGGGAGGCATGTTCACTCAATTAGTAAAGGTGGAGATTTTCTCCTGTTGATGACAATAGTAAATCCTGGTCCAAAGTGGGGCATAGATATCAATCACTTGCACAATTGGTAGGTGTGCGATGCAAAGAAGTTCTCCTGGGAGAAACGCTTTTTCCTTTTAGGGAAAACAATGAAAGCATTTTCATTGCAGCCCCACTATTGCAAAGTATTTACTTATGTTTAAATGTACACCTCCTGAATCTGAACATGCATTTAAGCTAAATTGGCAATTTAAATAAGCTACCTCTCTACTAATAATGTCCCACTTCTGTATAAAAATACTCCACTACAATACAATTGGTGCCTAAACATGTTCCTGCTTGTGTTCTAACATGTTCCAAATTTCAGACTTTATCATCTATGAAGTAAGAAGCAACTCAGAAGAAGAAAGAAAGGATACAATCGTGGAAAGGAAATGATGGACACACATATTGTAATATATTATTCTTTTTAGCATTGTGAAACTATGTGATAGTTCAGTGAACGATGCATCCATTGTAAAAGTTTGTTTGATACCTGAAGGTCACAGATATGCATCCTTGAATGTCTACTCAGGCTTTCATACTTCAGAGGTTAATAACATGAGCAAACCCAATTGAAGGCACACGCATTACAATCCCAACTGTAGTTCGTAGTTATCTTGTAATCAAACAACACTGCTGTAATTCTTGTTCTTCTCTTTGTTCTTTTATTTCTTTATAGCCTTGCACCAAAGCGTTTTGTCACAGTAGGAGTGTACCCCTTTGACTTTCTGAGGGATACAAAATACCCAAAATAGCTTAGTTGTGATATATACATCAGGACTCGCAGTCCATACTCAACACTCAACGCACCCAGTGCAAAGACACGAATAGATATCTATACGTAATCAATTGTGACATCCTAAACCATCACCTCTCATTAATTCAGGAAACATTCTTTGAGATTGTAATTGGAAACACTTACTTTAGAGCTATACTCCAAGCTCATGGCATTTATTTAACATATTTCTTAACATGTCATACACAACATTAGCTATCCATTGTAGCCAAACCAACATCTGACTCCTTGTTATAGCAAACAAATACGTGTTACTAAAACTAATCACTCTGAATTTCACAGCTAGTGCACCCTTATATGAAAAGTACAGTAATCCATCTGTGACTAACCCACATGCTAATACGACAATAATGCAGACAGTACCTTCTAGGCTTTGGGTGCTAAACACAAGGTAGGTACCCTATTATATCAAAAAGAGAGCAAAGATATATGCATGATGTCAGTATACGACCAGAGTAAACTTCAAATCAAGATTGCAATATCCCAAAACTCAGCTCGATATTAAAGCTTACCTCCTATTATCATGTACAAAGAGGAGGATAAACCCAGCCTGCTGTTATGTTTCAATCGAAAAACTGTTCTTTTACTATTATTGAGGTCTGAGAATCCAAACAAGGTATCTAAATAACCAAAAAAAAAAAAAGATTGTATTTGAAACTGAACCTCAACTTTTGTCACGTGAAATGTTAAAAAGTTCCAACTATCAACTTAGGGGATTCTAACTTCAAAGAACTCACCCACAAGTGAATGTACCATATATGGTACTTTATACGTCCTTCTTCCCACAATTAACTGCTGCTGTGTGGAGGAACCCGATCCCTTCCTTCCAATCCCGGATCTTGATGCCTATCGGATTTAAAAGTCAATAAAAGCGAATATATAGTGTGAATCCCACTACCAATGATCCTAATGCACTGTACTTGAATCAATAAGCTATATCCTCCCTTACCATGACTATATCCGGCTCCTAAAATAAAACATGTCCTCAGCCCTAGCTATATAGTAGCAAAAAAGGAACAATGGTTAACATAGCTGTCCAAAGGGTTCTACAAATGTGGGAATTGTGAAATGTGCAGATGGGCAAAGGATAAAACCAGAGAATTCAGCATTGTTGCAAATAATTCATGTGCAATACTTACCACTAATAACTGCAATTCGAAATTTGTTGTTTATGCGATTTTTTGCAAATGTAAATAGATTTATGTGGGCAGCATATGGATCAGTGAACATTGGAGAGCTATAAAATAAAATGATGTACGATACCCTATTGCAGAACATGTAAATAATTGTGAGAAACAAGGAAGCAACAAGAATTTTACTGTCTTGGGTGTTGAACATATTGCATAGGATCCGAGGGGCAGTAATCGTAAACTGAAACTGCGCAGGCATGAAGCTAAGTGGATAATGCGCTTGAGGGCGGTTGAAGACGGACTAAACTTCGACCAAGAATTGCAATATTTTTTAGGTAATTGATAAACCTTCAAAACTGTATAAATCTGTGGCCTTATCCTGAAGTGTATGGAGTCAGAACCCACTTCATGGTAGAGGGATAAGAGTTTAAAATGTAGTTTATTTTGCAAGGAAGATCATATTTCAAGACCAATAATTTATGAAAGAAGATTAATTCATCTTTAATCACCAAAAGAGGAGGGTAAATGAATTAAGGAAGAATATAGTGCAAAAAATAGAAACAAGATTTTTTATAGTATCACTATAACAGAATGTTAATGGGTATATAATACAATACCTCTCAAACTAGTTTAAGGGTTTATTTATAATTGCACAGTAAGAGTAAGCTTTTTTATTAACCACCTTTATAAAAAAATTTCAATAGAATAGGAGGTGTCTCAGCATTTCAAATATGGCATGGTCTATCCTTCGTAGCCGGATTTTATAGTCCTGCGATAATGATTATCCATTGGAATGTTAATACTCTTTTATGCCCACATCTGTGATTTTTATATATATCATCAAAGGAAACACTTGTTCGATAACTGAAAGGCGAGTGTATAGTTAATTTCCTCCCTTAGATTGAGGCATCAATAATTATGCTTAGAAATTAGCAATGGAATACTTGCAGTTTTTATCACTCTAGGATGGCACCGAATGTTTCCACATCTCTTATGCCCGCATCTGTGATTCTTATATATCATCAATAGGTAACACTCATTCCATAACTAAAAGGCGAGTGTCTAGGTAATTTTTTCGCTTTGATTGAGGCATCAATAATTATGCTTAGAAATTAGCAATGGAATGCTTGCCATTTTTATCTTTCTAAGATGGCGCCCGATGTTTCCATAGCTGGACGCGGTAGTCCTGCTTTGATTTCTACACCGGAAACGTAATATTAGGAAGCAGTGGTGTCGAGCTCGGGACCTGTATTTGGGCCGAAGACGCATTTTATTTTAGGACCTGGAGATACTCACGGTAAGGGAGCATATAGATTATTGATTCAAGCACAGTGCAATAGAGCCATCTGTAGTGGGATTCACAATAGATAATCGCTTTTATTGTCTTTTAAATCCAATAGGCGTCAAGCCCCGGGATTGGGAGAAAGGGATCAGTTCCTCCGCACAGCAGCAATTAATTGTGTGAAGAAGGACGCATGAAGTACCATATACGGTACATTCACTTGTCGCTGAGTTATTTGACGTTAGAATCCCCAAAGTTGATAGTTGGAACTTTTTAGCATTACACGTGTTACAAAAGGTGAGGTTCAGTTTCAAATACGATAGTTTTTTTTGTAGTTATTTAGATACCTCGTTTGGATTCTCAGACCTTAATAATAGTAAAAGAACAGTTTTTCGATTGAAGCATAACAGTAGGCTGGATTTATCCTCCCTTTTTGTACACGATAATAGAAGGTAAGGTCTAATATTGAGCTGAGTTTTGTGATATTGCAATCTTGATGTGAAGGTTACTCGGGTTGGATACTGACATCTTGCATATATCTTTGCTCTCTTTTTTATATAATAGGGTACCTTGTGTTTAGCACCCAAAGCCTTGAAGATACTGTCTGCATTATTGTCGTATTAGCATGTGGGTTAGTCTCAGATAGAGTATTGTATTTTTAATATAGGGGGGCACTAGATGTGGAATTCAAAGTGATTAGTTTTACCAACATATATTTGTTGGCTAAAATAGGGAGTCAGATGCTGGTTTGGCTACAATTGATACCTATTATTGTGTAAGACATGTTAGGAAACATATTAAAGAAATGCCATGATCTCATGAGCTTGGAGTATAGCTCTAAAGTAGGTGTTTCCAATTACAATCTCAAAGAATGTTTTCTTGAATTAATGAGAGGTGGTGGTTATCTATACATATCTATTTGTGTCTTTGCACTGGGTGCATTGAGTGTTGCGTATGGACTGTGAGTCCTGATGTATACATCACAATGCAGCTATTTTGGGTATTTTGTAGCCCTGAGGAAGTTGTAAGGGCTACAATCCTGCTGAGACAAAAAACGCTTTGGTGCAAGGCTATAAAGAAATAAAGAACAAAGAGTAGAACAAGCATTACAGCATTGTTGTTTGATTACAAGATAACATCGAACTACTGTTGGGATTGTGTTATGCATGTGCCTTAAATTGGGATTATTATTCTTTCAAACATTGGATTTATAAACAGGAGGAGTGGGGTGTATCTCCCCCTCAAGAGCACCTCACGAATAGAGAGATCAGATATTAAGTGGAGTATTCCATGTACAGCGCCAGAAAACGTGTACACCTACAACAGTAGTATTAAAAAATGAGTACCATTGGGTAATATATAACGAGTTCCCAATGCATTGACACCAGACAAATGGTAAAGTGCTCCATGTAAGTATGGTTATTATAACTGTAACTGGCAGGTTCCAAATGAGCAAAAATAAACCAGCTTTGATAAACCAATAGGTTTATCTTTTTATGCTACATGCACACAGAGAAACACAAAATTCATGTAGACATTGACATATAGTAGACATGAATGTAGATATGCCAATAGGACAACTCACTTACAAACACAAAAAACACAAAACACAGCAAATGTGCAGACATCCATGCAAATACACCATGAGAACTACATAGACCTATGCACAAAAGTTAACAGACTTAAAGTTACCAGAGCACACAGAAAAGCACATATACATGCACCCCATCACCGAGACCTATTGGGTCTTTGTATCACAGTCCCTCATTCAACCCAACTCATAGAGGATCAGTCATACAGCCACTATAGAACAAACCAAGAGATATCCAAATGCTTATGGAAAAAGACACATTCAGAACGTCCCATGAATACTGACTGAACACAGAGATGCAAGTAAAGGCTCAAACATCACCACATCAGACAACTCAGAGAGAAGCACATACAGATAAAGATTGTGCAAGAAATGTTAATATTATCTGGGTGGGACGGCTGCTCATGTCAGGGAGTAATTAGAACTCCTGTGAGACTGAACCTTCAAAGTTGATATATTCACCTGAGCTCACCCCCCTGATAACTATAGCACAGGACAGACTGGATTAATTTAGGATACTGTCTAAAGAATTTAGACAATACCAAAACAGTAATAAAGTCAAAATACCAATAAAAATCCCAAACCAAAGTGCAATTTAATAAAAAAACAATGCACCAACACAAAGAGAATCCAACAAGGGGATCAGTCTATATGGAGTTTTTAAGTTTTAAGTAGAAATAGCACCAAAAAGTGCAAAATGTATGTGTACGAAAATGCCCCTTTTTGACATGATCACACCCACCTTTTGCCTGATACCTGATGTGATTTCGACTGGAAGTGCACTGGTTCCTTGCTATTAGTGGAAGATGCCAACCCCCCTGTCCTGACCCTATTTTTGGTGGGAGGACTGGCGGGAAAATTAGTTGAATTAGGAGGTGGGCCCACATCCGGCCAGTACCACTCCTAATGTAGGGCAGCTGATGTGGACCCCACATTTTACAATCCTCCATCTTGTGTTGGAGGACATTAGCCTATTAGGGTGAGGGTTATTCCCACTCCCCACAGGTAGTGGTCATATAGAGTGTGTAGTCACCCTAAAGTGGGCAGCCCATTAGCTACTACCTGGTACCGCTATATTGAGTATTCAGGTGGCACCCCTCAACCCAGAACGTCAGATTCAGGGGATCTAAAGAAATTAAAAGGGCAAAGAAGGGCTGCTGAAACCGAAAACTGTGACCCTGGCACTGAGTTTTTGCATGAACCCCTGCCTGCTGCTTTAATATTCGACAATCAAGGTGAACTGTCTGTTCCTGCTGCTGGTGTTCTCTCGCCAATTGCCAAGAGCTCCTTTGGAGTAGAGTCCACAGGCACTGAATACTGCCGAGTCTGGTCCACCAGACTTGCATCTCACCAGCCCGACCAACGCTGCAGCTTACCAGAAAGAGGTACTTGTGGTCTGAAGGTCAGACCTGTCTTCCCCTCAAGCATTGAGGCACCATGACAGACCGGAGCCATGCAGTACCGATTCCTGCTGTACCGGATGCCCTGCAACCAAGACCAACACCAAAGAGTCCAGTCGGGACTCCAACTATACCAGAGCCCAGCAGCTGCTGAGGGACATCACGACCTCTGAGACCCACGTTTTGAGTTGGCCAGCAGTCCTGAATTTGGTCCTGCCAGCTATTGGGCTCTGACTGTGAGGAGCACCTTTACACACTGGAGCCGGACAACCTATCTGCTCTGCACCCACCCCTCCTGGCTTGGGTAATGATGAACCGGCTGTGCTGTTTTGTCCATAAAGCCCTTGTGACCACAGCGCACAGCCCTCATTTGGGAGTTCTCAAACTTGCTTGCAAGTCCCCTTGTGCAGCCTGTTTTTAGAAGGCCCCCTTTCCCAGTAGCGAATCAGCTATTAACCACACCAACACCCTGCCGGCGGCGGAATTCAGAACGCACCCTACTACCTGTTGGTAGAACCTTGAACCTTGGTTTCTGGTACCCTAAACCCAGAAGGTGAACTTCTACAACCGTCTGTGCTGTGCTATTTATTTACCTGCTTTTTCTCCAATAGAACTGTATGGTGAGTAATTGCACATGACTTTGAACAATTTCCTATCTTTTGAAAATGCATAAGAAATACAGTACTTATCTGTGAAAACAGTTCTTAGTTTGAAAATATATATACAAATAGTTTTACTTTTCTAAATTGATCTCTGATTTATTTTTGAGCGTTTGTCTCATTTATTGCCTCTGTGAGTACAACAAAAGCTAGGCACTACCCTCTGATAAGCCTGACTGGTCTCCCACACTGCCACAAATAGAGTGTTAGTATTATCTATTTTTGCCTCTGTCTGCCTGTTGAGGACCCACTGGACTCACTATGTAGTGTACATTTTTAGTGCACTGTATAGAAAGCCAGCTTCCTACATTGGTGAATCATGAGTGGGGTCTGTGACTGTAGTGTAGTTCCTATATTCCCAATAGGCTCTGTGCATTGGAATAACATAAACGATAGTTTTGACATAGGACTTAGGTCGACTAGGTCTCTATTGAATATGTTAGACTTAATTGTGTGTGCCAGCTCGCTCAGAGGTCACTAGAAACTTTCTCGAGTAAACAAGAAGGGATTTTAGCTTTCCTGAATAGACAAGAAGGGATTAGCTTCTGACAACCGCATAAACATGACAACTTTGCTCCTTCCAGAATAAGGAGTATATCTCCAGAGTCGCAGAAATAATAGATAGATATTTTACGCAGTCAATCGTGCATGCTTCGTTTCTAAGTATGGGTGAAATTTACAAATTCGCGTTCCACGAATTTACGCGGAATTGAATTTGCAATCTGCAAAATCCGCGAATTCGTGCGAATTTGCAGATTTTTGTTTTTTTGCGTGTTCGCGGGGTTTTTTACGCGTTCGCAGGGCTTTTTGCGTCTTCGCGGGCCGCTTGCATGGTGAAGTTACCCATGCGGTCGTGTATGGGCACAGCACCCTCTGGATCACCACTGCCACCCTCTGGTTCATTACTGCCATCCTCTGGTTCACCCCTGCCACCCTCTGGTTCACCCCTGCCACCCTCTGGATCACCACTGCCACCCTTTGGTTCAGCACTGCCAGTCTCTGTTTCACCCCTGCCACCTTCTGGTTCAGCACTGTCACCCTCTGGTTCACCACTGCCACCCTCTGGTTCATGACTGCCACCCTCTGGTTTATCACAGCACCTCTGGTTCACCACTGCCACCCTCTGGTTCAGCACTGTCACCCTCTGGTTCAGCACTGCCACCCTCTGGTTCACCACTACCACCCTCTGGTTCACCCCTGCCACCCTCTGGTTAACCACTGCCACCCTCTGGTTCATCACACCACCCTCTGGTTCACCCCTGCCACCCTCTGGTACAGCACTGTCACCCTCTGGTTCACCACTGCCACCCTCTGGTTCATGACTGCCACCCTCTGGTTCATCACAGCACCTCTGGTTCACCCCTGCCACCTTCTGGTACAGCACTGTCACCCTCTGGTTCACCACTGCCACCCTCTGGTTCATGACTGCCACCCTCTGGTTCATCACAGCACCTCTGGTTCACCACTGCCACCCTCTGGTTAACCACTGTCACCCTCTGGTTAACCACTGTCACCCTCTGGTTCAGCACTGCCACCCTCTGGTTTACCACTGCCACCCTCTGGTTCACCACAGCACCCTCTGGTTCACCCCTGCCACGCTCTGGTACAGCACTGTCACCCTCTGGTTCACCACTGCCACCCTCTGGTTCACGACTGCCACCCTCTGGTTCATCACAGCACCTCTGGTTCACCACTGTCACCCTCTGGTTAACCACTGCCATCCTCTGGTTCAGCACTGCCACCCTCTGGTTCACCACTGCGACTCTCTGGTTCACCACTGCCACCCTCTGGTACACCCATGCCACCCTCCGGTTCACCACTGCCACCCTCTGGTTCACCCCTGCCACCATCTGGTTCATCACTGCCACCCTCTGGTTCACCCCTGCCACCCTCTAGTTCAGCACTGCCACCCTTTGGTTTAGCACTGTCACCCTCTGGTTCACCCCTGCCACCCTCTGGTTCATCACTGCCACCCTCTGATTCACCACTCCCATCCTCTACCGAGACCTTTTGTGACGCAGCGGCAGCACAAAAGATGTGCCATGGTGCTGGGTATTACCAACGTGACGCATCTGAGAGATGCCTCACGTTGTAAAGCCCTGCGCCATCAGGAGGCGTTCCGGCGCATGGGGAGGGCGTTCCTGCACAGGAACGCCTACTAAAAGTGGCTGAGTGAAATCTACAAGAATTCACTCAGTCACTTTTAGGCCAATGCAGCATCAAAACCCTGCGCCTGCTTGAAGCAGGCGCAAGGCTTGATGCAGCATTGGGGAGATAGGGCCCCCCAGAGCATTGCTGGAGCTGCGTCGCAAGCTCGACGCAGCTCCAGCAATGCGCTGCTTTTACGGCACAGATGCGTGCCGCATCTGTGCCATTTTTGCCACATGGTGCGCCGCATTGTAAATGCGGCGCACCATGGGTGGCGGAGCTGCGGCTCACAATAACTGGCGCATCCCTGGGGATGCACCAGTTATTGTAAATCTGCCCCTATACATTTAGCCAACGAGGGAGCACTCTCTGGTTCAGCACTGCCACCCTCTGGTTCACCACTACCACCCTCTGGTTCACCCCTGCCACCCTCTGGTTCACCACTGCCACCCTCTGGTTCATCAGAGCACCCTCTGGTTCACCCCTGCCACCCTCTGGTTCATCACTGCCACCCTCTGGTTCACCACTCCCACCCTCTACCGAGACCTTTTGTGACGCAGCGGCAGCACAAAAGATGCGCCATGGTGCTGGGTATTAACAACGTGACGCATCTGAGAGATGCCTCACGTTGTAAAGCCCTGCGCCATCAGGAGGCGTTCCGGCGCAGGGGATGGCGTTCCTGCACAGGAACGCCTACTAAAAGTGGCTGAGTGAAATCTACAAGAATTCACTCAGTCACTTTTAGGCCAATGCTGCGTCAAAACCCTGTGCCTGCTTGAAGCAGGCGCAAGGCTTGATGCAGCATTGGGGAGATAGGGCCCCCCAGAGCATTGCTGGAGCTGCGTCGCAAGCTCGACACAGCTCCAGAAATGCGCTGCTTTTATGGCACAGATGCGTGACGCATCTGTGCCATTTATGCCACATGGTGCGCCGCATTGTAAATGCGGGGCACCATGGGTGGCGGAGCTGCGGCTCACAATAACTGGCGCATCCCTGGGGATGCACCAGTTATTGTAAATCTGCCCCTATACATTTAGCCAACGAGGGAGCACTTACTGATTAGACAGTAGAAAGTACACCAGTTGAGTAGAGGTATTGCACAAAAAGGTGGCATCTTTGTGGACAAACACGCAGGGCGGGATTCATTCTGTCCCCTGTTAGACTCGTTTTTTGTGCCCTTCTGCCCTCTGTTAGACTCGTTTTTCCCTTGTTTTTCTGCCCTTCTGCCCCCTGTTAGACTCGGTTTTTGTGCCCTTCTGCCCTCTGTGAGACTCATATTTTGTGCCCTTCTGCCCTCTGTTAGACTCGTTTTTGTGCCTTTCTGCCCCGTTAGACTAGTTTTTTGTGCCCTTCTGCCCTCTGTTAGACTTGTTTTCCCTTGTTTTTCCGCCCTTCTGTCCTCTGTTAAACTGGTTTTTTGTGCCCTTCTGCCCTCTGTTAGACTCGTTTTTCCCTTGTTTTTCTGCCCTTCTGCCCTTTGTTAGACTGCTTTTTGTGCCTTTATGCCCTCTGCATCACCACATCATCACTCAGCGCTACCTCAGCATCACTCAGCACCACCACATTACCACTCAGCACCACCACATTATCACTCAGCACCACCACAGCACCACTCAGCGCCACCACAGCATCACTCAGTGCCACCACAGCATCACTCAGTGCCACCACATTATCACTCAGCACCACCACAGCACCACCACAGTATCACTCAGCACCACCACAGTACCAATCAGCACCACCACAGCACCACTCCGCACCACCACAGCATCAATCAGCACCACCACAGCATCATTCAGCACCACCACATTATCACTCAGCACCACCACAGCACCACTCAGCACCACCACAGCATCACTCAGCACCACCACAGCACCACACAGCACCACCCCATCATTACTCAGCACAATCCCAGTATCACTCAGCACCACCACAGCACCACTCAGCATCACCACAGCATCACCACAGCACCACTCAGCGCCACCCCAGCATCAATCTGCGCAACCATTCAATAACTGGTTCAAATATGTTCTCTCAATGTTTCAAACTTTATTACAAATGTCACAAAAAGATGTTAAAATTTCACTTCTGTTCTTGGATTTTCTTCACAATAAAATACGCTGAACATAATCTTCACAAAAGTTATTTACAAAAGTTTAAGCTATTGCCATTATGAATTAAAATCACTTTTATTTAAGTATTAAATATTTAAAAAAATTAAAAGCCATTGCAATTTGTAATATCAATACAGCTAAGTCACGTAAATACAAAACATGTTGCATTACAAATGCTATAGGTGTCACATTTGCGAAAGTTATAACTATTGGCATGACAAAGCTATTAATTTAGCTATTTTCAAAACCAACACATAAATAAAAAAAATTGTCATTTACAAGACCAATAGCTCAAACTTTCCTAATGCGAGACCTATTGCATTGCAAATGCTTGTTTTTATATCTGTCAGTGCTTCCTGTTGAGGTTTAATTTTCGTGACAGGCGCCTCATTGCCTACTTGTAACTATTCTCTGACCCTGCTTCAAGGGTCAGAGCAGGGTCAGAGAATAGTTGCAAGTAGGCAACGAGGCGCCAGGAAGCACTTACAGGCTTACAGCAGCAGGTGCCCAAGTTGAAGTTAATTTCTTTGTTACCCTTTTGTAAAAGGTTACAAAAAATTAGCTTCAACTTTTGCAACTGCTGCTGTACCCTGTAAGTGCTTGGCTGAAAATTCGTCCCCCCTGATTCACAGATTTTACTGCGATTTCGCAAGATTCGCGGATCGTGAAATCGCGGAAAACCGCAAATTCCGCAAGCGGAACGAATTTTCAGCCCATGCTTATTCGTTTCACCAGCGATGCAGAGAAATAGAGAGACGGACGTTTTCAATAAAAGGGTTATTTATTGAGCAGTCTTCTTTCTCATGCAAGAGAAATGAATTGCCATAATTGCAATACTTGCTATAAAGTAAAGTGCGTACAGTAAAAGGAGTATTATGAAATAATACTGTAAAAGCATTTATATGGTTTCTAAGCCATAAGATACTTAAAATGGATAAAATACATACAACAATACAATAATGACTAAACGTACTCAAGCGGTGTTTCTAAGATACGCCTACCCCTGTGTACCTAACCTAAGCCTAGTACGTGGGAAGGAGTAGATGAGTTAAAGTTTTTTGCCAAGAATCTGAATCAAGAATTCTCTATGGGTCTAATCAGCTCCGTACCTTAGGTATAAAATGAAGGAGGTCTTTTATCTCTCTCTCAGGACTCGATCTCCCAGCAACCCGCGAGGGTGACCGGAAAACACTGGAGCTAGATTTCTCGGCAGGAGAAAAGACACCGTCTCTCTCAGTGCGTCAGCAGGGAGGGTTGGCTTCCTTCAGCACTCGCATCAGCAGGGCGTCGGGGAAGTTGATAGCCGATCTGCTCCAAACCACCGTGTGTTGCTTAAGGCATATACTGGTATATTTATACCTGGAAGGTGCCGAGTTTGACGTAAGGTTTGACATAAAACGTCACTAAGAACTGGCAGTTCTTTCAGGACTAAATAAACAAAGAGAGGAGTACCATCATTTGAAGGTCAAAAGAGATTTGTAGCAGGGCAGCGGAGGACTAATATAGGTAATCAGCATTTTCACCACGAAGGAACTAATATGGTTGAGTAGTGGGGATACCTCCTCCCGCCCTCCGATGAAAAAAGACAACTGAATAGTAGTCTTTGTTACTTTTTTCTGACTCACTCAATGAGGCTAGAGTCTTTTTCACCATTTAGCGATTTTTGCTAAATTGGGTTACAGAGAACGAGGATTGGATGCGCCTTTTAGGGGGTACATACCGTCCAGTTCCCTGTTCAAATCGGTCCTGATGGAAACCTGGTATATCCCACCTTCGGTTGAAACATGTAGACCAGCACACATATAAGAGATACTCTCAGCCTTAATATACCCTCACAGTATCTCGCCCCACCCTTTTAACATTGTCCAGTTACTTGTAAATAAAATGTAGCCTCCCACTAAGTTAAACCAGGACAATTTTTAATACACTTTTTTCTGCACTTACACTCACAACCTGCTCAACTGTACTTCAGGTGTTGTAGCACACCCTGGTGACGCTAGGCCGCCAGGGTGGACCCCGATGATGAAGCATGTCACCACTAGGCTGGTGAGTGAGGGGTTTTTAACAAAAGGATACATTCTTTTCTTTTGTCAGTTTACCACCACATTAGGAATATCTTTTGACCTTCCAATGATGGTACTCCTCTCTTTGTTTATTTAGTCCTTCCACAGGTGAACAGGAGTACTCTCCGTTCACTTTCTGTGAACACGATCCCTTGCTCTCCCCTTTGTTAGCATATATTAGTTCTTTCAGGACTCCAGGAGTTCTAGGACAAATCAGAACAGAAGCTGGGGGAATTCCCGGGCTGCTGGAGGCTTGGTTTGTTTAGGAACGCGTTGTGCTTTCTAGGAGTCTATGTGAGTAGCCTTGCCGTATTTGGTCTGCATTGGCTATGACTTAATATGGATATGGTTTTTATGCCTTTATAAGGATATGATTTGTTATAACCACATAAGGGCATAAATCGGATTAGGGTTGTAGATACATTCACAACACCCACTCCACATATAATGTCCATCATTACTAAATACTAAGCAATACTAAACATATAACGATGCATGTGTTTTTCAGCCCACCCCAAAATACATAGTTAGCATTTTAACTGGTATATACACGAAACATGAGTATAATACTGTACGCTTTTAGTAAGCAGTGGTGTCATTCAGATAATGCATATTTTGTACATTTAGAATGTTGACTGAATGAATCACGAAATTTACATTTATGAAATGGCTCTTAATACAGAAGAGAAGGTCGGGACCATTTCATCACATATGTATACAAGACTGTACATGTGTTTAGAGACTAAGTCAAAATATTGTCTCTAGAGATTTTTTTTTTAAATTAGAAAACTTGTTCTCTAAGAATAGTTCTACTTCAAGCAGAGTATCATGTGCCAAAAAAAAGGTAAATATTTTGGGAACTGGAGGAAAATAATTTCGTTTCTGGGAAGAAAAAATAGTCCCAATGTTTTTTAGAAGTTCTGTTTATCAAAACTGAAGGCCGAATTCAGAATTCAGGGAACGCTGTGTGCTCGTTATTTCAAAAGTTATTCTCGTTGTTAGGAGAGAACATTAATTCAGATAGGCTGGTAAAAAATTTGTCTACAACAGTAGGTGAAAGTTGGGCCAGGTCTGAAAAAGTAGAAATAGTGCATACGTGAGTTGCATTACCGTCAGTATTATCTGGATCAGCAATGTTCACAGAAGGTTGTACCTGTGTGCCGCTTTCATCTCGTACCTCACCGCCACCTAATCGTAATGGTGAGGTCTCAACGAATGCCGTCATCAGAATTGGAAGCCGCTGGGGACAACACGCTGCATTAGCCGTTACTGAACCAAGCAAAGTATCGACATCCATAGGTACTGCTGATGGAAGAGTGAGACAGACGTCTAACACGCATTCTTCTCCGCATAGCAGGCATCGTAGAACAGGTAAGATGCAATCTTGCCAGATTGGTCTGAATGAAAGAAACCAGTTAGTATTCAGATCTCTTAGCCGAGCCAAGCCGAGGACTTTAGTGGTCTGTTCTCTGTATTGTATTGCTAGGATCATGTCTTCCATTGCAGCCTGAGTTTTGTCTGTGACTTGACTTCCCATATCAGAGCTGAAGGAACAAAAATAAGATTCCTGCTACGAGTCCCAAGATGAGAGGCAGGCCGCCGAACACAGAATGCACGAAATTCAGGAAGATGCCAAGAACTGCTTTAAAGGGTGCTAGCAGTCCCGAAAAAATTGTCTTAAATACATGTGCGATGCCGCTGGTATCAGACATGTTTAAGATTTGGCTTAACATTTCTACGAAATGTACGGAGCAATTTGTTGATAATAATGCATGTATCTCTGCTGCTGTCCTTGCAACTTGCACATCATACGTTTCTCTAGATGAGGTTAAAGGCACAGTTGTTCGTATAAGAATAGACTTCATTCTGCTTAAAGTATCAATTTGAATAGAAGTGATATTCAAAGAAGGCCATATTGCCGCCTCCATATCTGGTTTGCTGTTTGGATACAAAACTTGCATACAACAAGTGACCATGGAAGTAACGCTCACGAGATAGGCTTTTCCAGGCACCATGCCACAACAGCTGTGGTCACTTATTAGAACGTAGCTGTCGTTAGAAAGCTGTCTGAAAAAAGGCTCTATCTGTGTAGCAGGGGTGCCGTGCAGGTGACATGAAAGGTTTTTTGATGAACCTTCGCAGGCTCCATGCAAGTTAATTCCTTGACACAGGAGTGTATCGCTTAGTGATTTTTTACAGTTGTTACCACTAAGAAATACCTCTTTCTTGCTCCCACTCCAACATCTATGCGTATAAGCAAATTCCAGGTTGACTTGATGTATCCTTTACCCAACCTTTCATACAGGCCTGCTGGTATATACTTTTGGCAGTATTGAAAGTGAAACGTTGTAATAGGGATTGTAATGGTGCCATGTATTATCCATTCAATGACCGGTCGTTCTGACATTGTCAATGGTAATTTTTCGAGTTTTTCAATGCTCAGCACCGTATAGTCTGCCCCTTTTTGTGCCAAAGAGATTTCTCTATCAGTAAGGTTGTTGATAGAAAATAATTACGTTGTGTTGATTAGACGCCATGGCACGTTGCCTGAACGCAAATTTCTTAACGTCCAACCTAACTGTACAATAGAACGAAATTGGGACTGGCCATGTTGTAACATTGGGATATCCTGTTCTATTATATCAATAGCAGATGATACAATGCTGTCCAGTGAATAAATTCTGGAGGACAGAGTCGTTAACCCATTGTCCACTACAGAAAATGATTTTTCCAAATGAATACGATCAATTTCTCATATTTTTTCTGCAGTTTCAATTTGTGTTATTTTCCAAGCTTCATTGTAAGCTGCGTATATACTGGCGTATATATGAAACGTTTTTTATGCTGTTTGCGAGGTCCCAGTAAGAAATCTCGCAAGTCAGCACCTTCTTTAAGTAAAGTTAAGTGTTGCTTAATTTCGGGTAGTGTGGATTTCTGTAGCCATTCGAGGCATAGTTTTCCTACACTGTATGTTGTTATTATCCCTGGATGTTGTCTCTGGGAATATCTTGGGTCTGGCCTGTTCTGTTTGAACCCCTGTATTTTGTTCAGGAATCTATCTTGACAGTTATTAGTGTCTGTGGGCCAGATCAACCTTTTGTTCCAATTAGGATTTGCTCTGTTTTGTTTTAAAATATGGGACACGTCTAACCCCTCATCTGTAGTGTTATTTCTATCAGGCATAAGCTTTGGTATAGACAGGTGGTTTAAATCTTTTATCTTGGCTAGACCAAGACAGGTTGTTTGTTGAATGGTGTCATTCAGGGACATTTTTGTTCTGGGACAATGCAGGCTCTGAATAATGATTCTAAACCTTGTACCTGCCATTCTTTTGTACCCCAGACAGTTTTTGTCTCAATGTTGTTTTTCCAAAATTCTAAACCAAATGTAGACATTTTTTCATAACATTTTTCAGAATAAATCAGTTTAGTGTTTGTCAACATGTTTTTAATTCCTGTCTTATTCACAATTTCAAAATAAAACGTTTCAGGATCAGTGAAATTAAACCCTGAGACGTATGGGAATTTCTCATAAAATGTTTTTGAACTGCCTTTTGGTGGAGTTGGACAATGTTCCCATTGATTACAACTGAAAACATTTCTAGGATTAGCCGATTTATGCAAATAATGATGCCCATAATGATTATAGCAATACATTTCTTCATCATTTGATAAACCATGTAAAAAATCATGTTTTGTAAATTGTGCTGACATTTCTAAATCTGACATTATATTATTAATATTTTCAAAGTCCCAATCATCAGAGAAAGTACTAGGTGATACAAAGTCACTTAAAGGTATCTTGAACTGGTATGGATATTTCAAGAGTTTTACCGTGCCATAGATTTCGTAATCAGTATTGTCCCATGCTACACCACCAGGTATAAGAATGGCTGTGATGTTCACTGTTGATAGTTATCTTTTTTCAATGTGAGATGATCTGTGAGGTTTTAGAACCAAGTTGATGTTCTGACTTGCTGTGTCCATTGTACTGTATTTTCCATCAATCATGCTTCCCAAGTTTAAAACTAAGATGAGCCAGAGCAGGAGGAAAAGTACACCTAACACAATCCACAATTCAATCCACTGTGAAATCAGATATGTTTCTCCAAGTTGGGGAAAGAGTTCTGTAATTTTGTCTTTGAAAGGTTTGTTTGTTGGCTTGTCTTCATGTTCACTTCGATCTTCAGAAAAGTTATCGAAGTTGATAAAGTAGCCAGATGCAGTTCTGTCAATTGTTTGGATGGCATCAGGATTGTTATTATTCTTTGGATTTGCTTCTTCCTTTTTCATATTAGCATAGTCCGAGGCTACATCATTGTAGACAGGCGTTCTTGACAAACTGTTGCAATTTGGGTTTCAAGAGGCACAAGTTCCATGGCTTTATTGCATAGTCCTTTTTTATTCACTGCCGGTTTATCAAATATGATTAGTCTCTCAGTTTGAACCTCTTGGATTGTAGCAAGGTTTGGTCTTCTGCTACATCTTGGGAGTCCACTGGGCCTGCTACTTATTATTGGCCACATGGTTGTGGTTTTACCAGGTCGATTGATACAACTCGGTTCTCCTTTTTACCAGCAAGGGGCGGTAGTACGACTGATCTTGTTCCGCTGATAGCTAAGACAGGTACTGCTTTTCTGTAAGAAAGCCCAAATTCCTTCTTCACCGCGATATTTTCTCTGACCAGATCCCCAATCTTTGGAATCCAGACAGGTCTTGCTGGGACAGGTGGTTTCTCTTCAGTGGCCGTTGGCTTTAGCTTTGTGTTACTTAGACTTCTTCTTGTTTCATTCAACTCCTTTTTTAACAGCCAAACGATCTTTGATATCAAAAGCTTTTTGTTCCACCACTGAAGTCTGACAATCGAGGTCTTCGATAATCATTCTTGTACCAAACAAAATTTCATACGGAGTGATTCCACCCAGAGAATTTCTTGCCAGATTGTTAAGACTACGTTGGACACTTATTAGATGTTTGACCCACCCATCACCCGAACCTAATACCCTTGCTGTTGTAGATTGCTTTATGCCATGGTTTTTTCTCTCCACTACCGCATTCCCCTCAGGATGGAATGGACTAGAGTACCGCAATGCAATCCCCAAGCTGGTCATGGCCTCCTTGTAAGCTCGAGAGCTAAACGCAGGACCCTGGTCAGAATGTAGCATGCCAATTGCGTATGTGCTGATAAAGACTCGCAAATCTTTTATAACAGTTCTGGCGTCAGCCGAGCGCTGGGGCCACATCCAAATGAATCTCGTCTTAATATTTATGGGATGGCATTTGTCCGGTCGGACGCCTGCATGTAGATAGTCTAATGCTGTCTAATACAGGTGTCTTGGCTGGTCTCATTGTGCTAGAGTCAGATATCTGGTCCGGTTCATAACTGTGATCTCTATTGCAGTCCTGACAATCCATTGCAAAGTTATAAACTTGCACGCTCATTCCCGGCCACCAGTATCGTGATTGCAATTCTATTAGAGATTTCAGGATCTCTTGGTGCCTCAGACCCAATCCCATGTGTGCTTCTTGAATCAAGAAGACTCTCCGGTTCATGTTTGGAACTACTCTATCCCCCACTCCAGGGATTTGAGCAAACGGAACGGAGTTCGCATCAATTATGTATGTATTTCTGAGTGGATAATTCAGAGGTAACGCCGCATAACTGCCTTCCATGGAGGTTTTCACTGCAAGCAGCATTTCACCATCTATTTGTTTTTTAGAACCCTTTTTTGTAGCTACGGAAGCCGGTTGACCAGCTGCCGCTGTGGCTTTATCAGCCAATGAATTCCCTGCAACGTGAACGCCATTGTGTTGAAGACTCTGCGTATGTATCACGTGAGTCTTTTGTAGTTCTTTCTGTAAAAGAACTACTTGTTCCCATAGTATTTTATGTTTTATTGTGCCACCTCTTTCATCTTTGTAACCATTTTCAATCCAGGTCTGCATGGAATTATTGTAAGATTCGACGCAGTAAGAAGAATCGCACACTATTAGTGTGGGGACTTCGCGATCTGCATTTTCAAGCGCCAACTTCAAAGTTCGTAGTTCAGCTCGCTGAGCTGTACAGTTTCTGATTGATTCAGTTTTAGTGACCATTGGTCTGAATTTACCTAAGTGCCAGCGACCTTTAACAATCGCACACGCTGAATTGTAAACTTTTTTATCCACAACGTAGTGTTGTTCAAATCTATCTGCGTAGATTACACAGGTGTACTGTTCCAGAGGTAGAATTTCGATCGACAGAGGACATTGTTGTTCGTATTCTAGATGTTCTAGCTTTTTCATTCTGGGATGAAATGCGTGTATCACGTCAGTTGTATCAATAGAATTAACCCATTGTATCCATTTCAGATTTAATGCCAAAGCATTTGGAATGCTTGGTCTTGTTACTGCTTCAAGGGCTGATACTGCTGTTAAAACAGATATCCTCTTCCCATGAGCTAGGGCTTTTTCTTTTGCTAGAGCCGTTTGAACCGCAATTAGAATTTTTTCAGTAGAACTGAATTTCATTTTAGCTTGTGGGTACATTTGTAAGCTATTGGTACCGTTTCTCCCTCATTAGAGGTCAGGTATGTAAATCTGCATCTTCCTGGGATGACTCGAATTACAAGGTTGCGTTCAGTGCGCGTGTTTGCAGTGTTGTTTTAGTTAACATGTCTGTTTGTAATGATCGTAACATTTCTGTGTGTTTCTGAGTCCAATTAATTGCTTTGAAATCAGGTTTTATTAATTCGTAGAGTGGTTTAACCCTCTCTGCATAATTTAAAATGTAAGTTCTTCCGAAGTTCAGGAAACCTAGAATTGATTGTAAGTTTTTCAGCGTTTCTAGAGCTTGGAGTACTGCACACTCTTCTAAGAAGTTGTCAGCTAGGCTTTTGCCCTCACTTAACAATTCATATCCTAAAAATAGGACAGTGTGGTGGGCAATTTGTGACTTTTTTTTTTTTTCTCCAAAACCTTAATTGCACTTTGCATAATACACAGTGGAATGCCTACAACCCTGTGGGCCGGCCGCTATCAGTGGATCGGTGTATACATTAGTTTCCAGCAAGAAGGATATCAATACTGTAGTAACGATAAAGTCGCGACTGATCGTGCCGAAAAGTTTAAAAGTGCCAGGTGAGCAATTATTCAATGCATGAATTGAGGTTTTGATGTGGTTTTTTTTTTTTTTTTTTTCGTTTTTCTCCCTTTTAAATAACAACAACCCGTAACATTAACAGTTAGGAATGACATTGCGGTCGGACATTAATCAATGCATTTCAATTCTCTCGAGTCTCTTGGGAATACGGGAACTTGACAGCCCATCACAGTGCGCATACTCCTTTACCCACCCCACCCGCTCCTGCCCCCTTTGGCCCATCTGCCTAAGCTCTAATAAGAAGCCTATTGCAGCAACCCTGGCCTCCACCCCCCCGCCCCACCCCGCCCAGGTTCAGCCCTCCTCACCCTCCTCATCAGAGTCGACCTGATCATCTTCTCTCAGGGGCTCGCAGATGTCCCCCCTGTATTCATTCCACTTCAGCCATATCTTGTTCCATTTCCCGGGGCAGGCTCGGTTGATATATACTGCTCTCTCTGTTAACATTACCCGGTCCATGTTTAGGCACCACTGGGACTTGGTTGGCAGTTCTGCTGCCCCCCAGCGCTGAGCTATGTCGCGTTTTGCTACCATTAGCCCTGCCGTGACCCATAGTTGCTCGTATCGGTTCAAGTCAGTAGGTTCCCATATATTTAGCAAACACCTCCTCGGGTCAGGTAATATGGAGTGATCTAGTGCCTGCGAAAGTGTGCGGAGCACTTGTTTCCAGTACTCCTGGATCTTGGGGCAGTCCCATATGGTATGAAAGAATGTACCTTCCTCCCTACATCCCCGCAGACAGTAGGGATGGGGCGCCCTGTGTATGTGATGTAGCAGTTTCCTTGTATAGTAAACCCTGTGCAGTATCTTAAATTGCACTAACCGCATGCGTGCCGAAATGCCTACCTCCTTAGGGGACCCAAGTGCCTCGTTCCATTCATGTTCACCCATATCGCCAATCTCCCCTTCCCATTTCTCTTTCAGGTGTGCTGTGGGTTCAGGACTGGTATTGAGTAGCTTGCGGTAAGTGAGGGAAGTCGCCCGTTCCAGCATGTAATCGGTGAGTAGGCGATCCTCCAAAGGTGCAGAATCTGGGAGCTGAGTGCCTGCCGGAATGGCTGCATGCAATGCGTGACGGACTTGAATGTATCTGTATAGTTCCCTGTCACTGAGCTCATATTGTTCCTGCAATCGGGCAAAGGGGATCACTTCATTCCTCTCCCATAGGTCGCCCACTACGGAAATGCCTATCGTGTCCCATTGTGCGAACCCCTTGGTGTTCCTCAGGTTGCCCAGCATGCGAGAGTCCCACAGTGGAGTCATCCTAGTAATTCTCCCTTTCCAGCCCAGTGCTGCCGTAGCTGCGTTCCATGTCTGCACCGTTATCTTTGTGTGGCCTATCAGAGTGCGCATTTTGCGGCGATCATATAATGGACCCAACAGACTATCAGCTCCCAGCTGCACCCTGTCCGAGTGAAATGCCGGCTCATCGTGTGGTGCGTGTATCCATTGATTAATGGGTTTCAGTTGTGCAGCCCAATAGTACAGTTTTAAATCCGGTAGCGCAATGCCCCCGCTGTACCAGTCCCTGTGTAACTTGGATTGTGCCACTCGCGCCGGGAGGTTGCCCCAGAGTAGGTTGGAGACCAGAGCCGCCACTTTCTGGAAAAACTTGGGTGGCACAGGATAGGGTGAATTGTCAAGGACGTACAAGAAGCGTGGTAACGCCATCATCTTGTAGAGTGCTGCCCTGCCGAGGAGTGTTAATGGCAGGCCGGACCAAAACTCCACATCCCGCTTGAGTCTATCCAGGGGGGGCTTCAGTTTCTTGTCTGCGAATTCAGTCGGGTCCCTCGTGACGTGTATGCCTAGATATTTAAAAGATGACCCCGCCAGTCGCAGCGGGCAACTATCGTCGAGTGCTGGATCTGGACCTCGTAACACGTAAATCTCTGACTTGGACCAATTTAGCGTGTAGCCGGAGATCTTACCGTACGTGTCACAAATGCGTAACAAGGCCGGTATTCCCACCTCGGGGTCTGTTAGATACAGCAACATGTCGTCTGCGTATAGGGACAGACGGTCTTCCCAACCCCCGGACCCCGATATTCCCTTGATGAGGGGGGAGGCTCGTATGAGAGTCGCCAGCGGTTCCAGTGAAATAGCAAACAACAGGGGTGACAGAGGGCATCCCTGTCACGTGCCCCGCCCCAGCTGGAAAGTGCGGGAAATGTGGCCGTTCGCTACCACATGAGCCACTGGGGCTTTGTACAGCAGCCTGACCCACGCTAAAAAACGAGGCCCGAACCCCATACGTGTCAGTGTTTCGAAGAGGTACTCCCACTCCACCAAATCAAATGCCATTTTGTCATCAAGTGCCAGGATTACTGCCGGTGTGGTAATGGTGTCAGCTCTGGCCAGTATACCGTGCAACCGCCGCAAATTCATCGCTGTGTTCCTGTGTGGCATAAACCCGGACTGATCCGGGTGTATAATCGAGGACAGATGGGGCAGGATTCTCTGTGCCAGTAGCTTGGCCAAGATTTTCACTTCCGCGTTCAATAGGGAAATGGGACGATAGGAGGAGCAATCCTCTGGTGGTTTACCCGGCTTGGGGATCGGTATTATAGTAGCCGTACGTTGGTCCGGTGGAAGGGAACCCCGCTGTAAACAGTCCTCGAACATTTCCAACAGATGCTGACTGAGGGTGTCCGGCATCACCTGATACCATTCCATGGGTATCCCATTTGGTCCCAACGCCTTGCCTGGGTTTAGTGCCTTAATGGCCAGCTGGATTTCATCGGCTGTGATGTCCGCCTCCAGCTCGCACGACGCCTCTGGTGAGAGGGTTCGGACTTCGATCGGCGCCAAGAGCGCCTTGGCACACTCAGGTGTGATTTCGCGATCCGGGGTGTACACTTTTTCAAAATGGGTCGCAAGCAGTTCCGTTATCCGCCTCGGATCAGTGTGCGTCTCTCCCTGTGCATCCTTTAGACATTGGATCCCCCTGGAATTGCCCTCTCGTTTATCGAGCCAAGCCAGCATTTTCCCCGCTTTGTCCCCCACTTCATAAATCCTGTTCTGGGTGTCGGTTATGTGTCCCTTGACTACCAACCGTAGGTGATCATTGTACAGCTGTTGCTGGAGAGTGAGTGCGTGCATGTTAGCGGTGGAAGGGTGAGATTCATGTGCCGCCGTTCGTTCCATCAATGTAATCTCCAGGTCGACTAGTTCTTGAGACTGCTGTTTCTTATGACCGGTTATGGTGTTAATGGCTTGGCCCCGCAGAACTGTTTTATAGGCCTCCCAGAGCGTTGCCGGGGAGCGCACCGAACGGGTATTTTCAAGAAAGTAGTGCTTCGTGGTGCGTTTGAGTTCTCTGCTAACCTGTGGAATTTTAAAATATGATGCGTGCATGGGGTAAATGCGCTTACGTGCTCTCGTTTGTAGGGAAAGCGTCAGTGCTAGCGGTGAGTGGTCAGAAATACCGCGGGGGTGAATCACCAGGGTTTCCACATGACAAAGGGCCTCCCCCAGCGACAGGAAATAATCGATGCGGGACAGGCTGCCATGCACCGTGGAGTGAAATGTGTATTGTTTCGTGCTCAGGTGTAAGTGTCTCCAGATGTCAGTCATGTCCATGGCCGTGGTAAATCGCCGAAAGTATGTTTCCCCCCCTGTCTGGTTGGGGGAAGGGTGTTTATCTAGTTGTGGGTCTAGGACCGCGTTGAAATCCCCCCCTAGAATGATCTCACCCTCGGGGAGAGTTAAAAGGAAGTCTCCTAGTCTTGGGAGGTGGACCGAGTGCAAAGCCGGTGGAATATACACTGATACCAAATTAAAGAGTTTCCCTTCCCATTGTCCCTGCACGGCCGCAAAGCAGCCCTGATCATCAGTTTTAACTGATAGGGGCATAAAACGTGAGTTCTTCTGTATTAGAATGCCGGACCCCCTGGAGCCGGACGTGAAAGCAGAGTGGGCCCACATCTTGTAGCCTCGTCTATCTAAGGCCTTCGTAGCTCCCCCCATCAGGTGTGTCTCTTGTAACAGGGCCACTGCAGGTCGCAGGCGCCTAATAGCAGTCAGTACCAATCCCCGCTTAACCTTATCCCCCAAGCCCCTCACATTCCAGGAAACCAGGGTCAAAGGTGGGCATTGTGTATCAGAGGGAGTCACCCCCTCCGCAGTTTCGGGATAGTTAGCCATCCAGGGGTGCTAGGTACATGATGTATTGCCCCAGAGATGCGGCCGTTCCATCTGCTGCGTCGTCTTGCAGCCAAGTGCTTAGATGCATCATGGGGGCATAAAGTCACTGTCCGTTCCCAATAATGTGTTCTGATTCCTGTAAGTACCGAAACACTGCCCTCGACCCTTTGTGTACATTCCCAACAAAAACATTTCAAAACAAACCCCCCTCCCTGCCCCCCTGCTTAACGGACCTTTAACTGCCCGCCTCCCCAACTGAGCAGAGTGCTTTACCCATCCCAAAACCAGTGTACTTGCGTGTAGGGGGGAGAGCGTCTCCCCAGGCAGGCGGCCTCCCTGAAGGCTTTCGGGGCAGCCATGCCAGCATCTACGTGTAGCAGCGAAAGAGATAAGTCAGTTCAGCGGTCAGCGGCTTCTTAGTGCGCAGAGTCCTTGGTCGGGGTCATTCTTCCTCGCCGCCCCCTTCAAATCCATGGGAGGGCGAGGGTTCCGTTCCCTCCACTCGACCTGATGCTTGTGAGCCAGTTCTGCTGCCCTCCCCACGGTCTCGATCCGGTCTGTGTGATTTGCGCTGTCTTCCAACGGTGTGCCAACCCTCCAGCCAGTCACGGGCTGCATCAGGGGAGTCGAAGATCCATACCTTTTTGTCCGCCACCACCCTCAGCTTAGCCGGGAAGATCATCGAATATGGGAGTTCTTTGTCTCTCAGGGTCTTTTTTGCCTCCAGGAACGTTCTCCGTCTCCTGGCCACCTCCGCCGTATAGTCCGGGAAGAAAGCAATCCTGGAGTTCTGGATCTGGATGGCCGGTGCCACTCTCGCGGCCTGCAGAATGGCATCCCGATCCCGGAAATTAAACAATCTGGCCAGTATCGGTCGCGGTGAGGCCCCCGACTTGGGTTTTCCTCCCGGAACGCGGTGCGCCCTTTCGACGGAGAAGAAGTTCGAAAGTCCCTTGGGCTTGAGCCGTGTCTTGACCAGGTCCTCCACATATAGGTCTAACGCCCCCGTGTCTTCTGATTCCGGCACACCTAAAATTCGGACATTATTGCGTCGGGAGCGCCCTTCCTGGTCATCCAGTTTGTCCCTCAGCAGTTTGTTATCGGCTTGCAGACGTTCTACTGCTGTTTGCAATTCGGATACATCCTCAACTAGCGATTTAGTGACCACCTCGACCTGCTTGACCCTCTCGTTCATCTTTTGGAGATCCGCTCTAATCAGGGTGACCTCCGTCGCCATGGCACCCACCGTCGTTTGTACTTGGGCCAGAGCAGCCAGGACATCATCAAGCGTGGCCTTTCTCGCCCCCTCTGTTTCTGCCGTTTTGCCGGCGGCCTTGCGTTGGTCTTGGGGCGGCGAGTGCCTCTCATACGCAAATTTGTCTAATTTGGCCTGGGTCGTGTTGTTTCTGGGGCCCCGGTGAGACATGGTCCAGCCGCGAAGTAAACTGTCAGCAGGAGAGAATGATCTTGCGTGGGTCGCGCTCTCCAATGGCTGGCTGTGTTTGATGTTATGGCCACCGCAGTGGGGGATGGTGTTTCCTCACTGGTGTGCAGCGGTCCAGCGCACTCACATAGATCGTGTACTGACCAGGTGCCAGGTCGTCCCCCAGCAAGGAGTCCCAAGGGGAGTTTGGTGGTGCGCAGTAAGCTGCGATCCACACCAGCTGTGGTCGTCGCAGTGTGCCTCTCCTCAGTATCTCCCCGTTAAACCCACCGGCCAGGCTCCTGCCCCTCTTGTGGCTCAGTGCGCGTATGGCCCCCGGTGTCCGCAGCGCCCACTGCCCGATGACCGCAGTGGTCGCCGAGTGATGCTTCCGGTCGCTGTGTGGCTTTGACGGCCGTTACTGGGGCCTGGTGTACTCCGTTTGCGTGACTGGGCAATGGCGGCACCAGGCTGAGTTTGCGCAGCCTCTGTCGCACCACCGCTGGTGAATGCGTGCGGGACCGGGGGGTGCCGATGGGTTGCGTTGATGTGCGCCCGTGTGCTCCGGTGACGGGAGGGGAGCCTCACGGAGGTTTCCGGGTGATGCGCTCGTAGAGCCGGCGCTTCCTGCCACTCACCCCCGCCTTTGGGCCACTTCCGGCCGGATTCAGTCGCGCCGTCAGTCCGCGGCTGCACTGCTGCAGTCAGGCCCCGCTCCTCCTCCGCCTCTTGACCGCGGGATCCTGCCCTTTCGGCCGCCGCCGTTCCCGGGAATTACAGCGATGCTTGCCGCACGGACGCTGGGTCTGGTCCGCCCCTTTCCGCCTGTAAATGTCAGGATTCAGTTACGGATGTTCGCGGAAAGCCGCCTCTGCCCAGGAGCCTCCCTAAGTTGCAGCCGCCATCGTTGGCTGCTAGCCACGCCCCCCAATTTGTGACTTTTTAAAGTTAGATTTGTACCCTTCAGATGCGAATCCAAGTATGATGGTGTTCACTCTTTTCAAGTGTGTCTCCAGGTCATCGTCTGTAAGATAGATGTCATCGACATAGGATAATGCCTCATCATCATACATTTGTAGTAACTCTGTTAACCTGGCTGAAAATAATCCTGGGCTATTCTTGAATCCCTGTGGGAGACGACAAAATTGCTTTTGGGCCCCCATGCTGGAAAAAGCGGTCAGATACCTGCTTTCTGGTGCAATGTTTTGACAGAAAAAAACATTTGAAATATCTAATGTCGTTTTATATTTTTTGCGCACTATATTATTCATAAGTGCTGCACTGTGTGAATTTTGTACTGCAAATGTTTTGCAACAGGAGTTTAGGTGTCTGTAGTCCAAAACTAGACGATATGAATCATCTGGCTTGGAGACAGGAAACAAAGGATTGTTCATTTGTGAGGTGCATGTTTCAATCACCCCCTGGTACTCAAGTTGATCTAAGATCTCCCTGACTTGTTTTTTAGCTTCTTGCTTAACGGGATACTGCCTTTGTGCAGTAGGTTGATTTTTTAACTGGATTTTATGGTGAGGAGAATCCTCATCCCATCCTACATGATTTTTATATAATGGCGGTGCTTGGGCCACTGACCATTTTCTAGCATATGTGCATTTTTTTATGAATTGAAATGTGATTTGAGAAGGCAGTCATAATCATTTCTTCGCCATGTGGGCACTCCCTGACAAACTCTAGTGGCCAGTCCTTTTCTGCTAGAAGGATATCATAACCTTTAGATAGTTTTTCCCAGAAGAGACCTTTTATTTTCCTAGTTTTGTCCCCCTCTATACATAATGTTATTTCATATAGTTTATGGGGCACGCTAACTCTGGTGTCTGCAGTTTCCACTTGAATGTATTCATTCGTGTCCACTGTCTCCAGAAGATTCATCAGGATCTTGTGAGCTATGGTCACTTCTGCTGCGCTGTCTAGCATTGTTTGGGGCCCACTCTCCGTTCTTGAGTTGTGTCCTCAGGATCCTTGGCATGCTTTACTTTAATACTGGCTACCTTCTTTTTGGGAAATTGTAATTTTTTACTTTGATGAGCAGGTTCTTTGTCTTTGGACTTGACACGCTCTTCTTTATGTTCTGACCGTCCTCTTCTTTACGATTTCTGTGAGGAAGTCTGAAAAGATCGAGAGGGACGTGTATCAATATCTTGATATCTGTCAGGTTTTCTCAAATTATCCCTATTTCTAAGTTTATATCTTTTTTCAGAGGGTTCCTTTTGTGGAGACTTGCCCCCCCGTTCTGGAGATCTATCTCTCCCTTGAGGAGACCTTCCTCTGGTCTGAAAATGTTTTTCTCTGGGAGTGGTTTGCTTATTACCCTCCCACTTCTTCTTTTGAGTTATTAAAATATTTTTAAAGAAAGTTTTTTCAGGATTTTCTGTTAGTTGTGGTTTTAGTGGTTTACCACCTAAACTGTCTCTACCTAATTCTTCATAGGATTTTTCAATTATTCTGGCAAGTTCAAAAGGTTGGTCTGCTATATCTGTTTCTTTTAATTTCTGGCAGATTGCCACAGATGCTGCTTCTCCTTTTATGTTGGCTAGTAGTATAGCCGAGGCTTGCTTAAAGTCTTTCAGTAATTTCATACCTAGATTTAAAGCAGGCTCTGGACCGTATTCATTTTGAATCTGTCTTAGTACATCTGGTATAACTGCCATAGACGGAACACCGTATGTTTTTGTGTAGATTGAAGCAAAAACTGTTCCCCAAGTGTCTTAGTCCTCAACATGTGGTGCAATCCCCATCGGTAGGCAGATGGTCAGAATTCTGTGTTTTTCGTGATGGGTAGTATCAGGATATACTGCCTATATTTGAGTAATTTTTTGAGCTAACCAGAACGGAATTTGTTCCCGTTTTGCGGATAACTAACCAATGACTGATTGTATGGTCTGTGGTGTAATTTTATTAGTGTTCCCCTGGTGAGGGGTGTGCTGTGGAATTTTTATAGCAAGTTGGACAGTTAACGTCCGCATTACATATTGTACCAATTGTCTATGTATTTTAATTAATTGTTTTAGTTGAACTAAAAGTTCTCTGTCTGACATTTCTTCGATGTCAGGATGTGGTGTATAGCTGGCTAGAACCGGCCATGTGGCTCCTGGTCTACCTAGTGGACCAAGCCTGGTAATGTGATTTTGATGTTTTAGGGCGCCATTGAACCAGAGCTCATGCTCTTGGTAAGTTAGTGGAATTTTAACTTCCTCGAAAGGGGTGTATTCCGTTGGAGGTTCCCCTGCTTTGTAGTAGTGGAACTCGTGTGTGACAGCATTTGCTGCTGGAAAAGTTATCCATGAATAGAATACCTCTGTCTGCCGATATTCATGTGCCTCGACAACAAATATGACTGTACCACCTCTTGATGATACTCCATTTTCTATAGGTTTTATAGTTAAGGTTTTCCTTACATTTATCGGGATGAATATTGAATCCGGTTGATCTTGTTGGAGACTTGTGTCCTCCGTCGAAAGTTGAGCTGCTAGTCTAGCTCTCTCCCTTTCGTCGTCACTCTCTGTCATTTTGCTGACAGAATGTTTGCAGAGCAAGTTTCAAGGAAACAAATAATAGGTGCACAATATTTTGGAACACTGTATCCGTCAACGTTGATTAAACCAAAAACTAATACATAGGAATCTCTTCCTACTAAGTTTTGGCGGATATTAACCTTTTTACCCTCTCCAGACGTTCTATTGGAGTTTTTACGGAAAAAGGGGTCTGTGTGAAAAGCACGACTCTAGTATCTAGCGTTAAATTATCGCCTTACCAAACATTGGGCACCATGTAGTGTGTTCCTATATTCCCAATAGGCTCTGCGCATTGAAATAACATAAACAATAGTTTAGACATAGGACTGAGGTCGACTAGGTCTCTATTGAATATGTTAGACTTAATTGTGTGTGCCAGCTAACTAAGAGGTCACTAGAAACTTTCTCGAGTAAACAAGAAGGTGTTTAGCTTTCCTGAATAGACAAGAAGGGATTAGCTTCTGACAACCGCATAAGCATGACAACTTTGCTCCCTCCAGAATAAGGAGTATATCTCCAGAGTTGCGGAAACAATAGATAGCTGTTTTACTCAGTCAATCGTGCATGCTTCGTTTCACTAGAGATGCAGAGAAATAGAGAGACTGGCGTTTTCAATAAAAGGGTTATTTATTGAGCAGTCTTCTTTCTCATGCAAGAGAAATCAATTGCCACAATTGCAATACTTGTTATAAAGTAAAGTGCGTACAGTAAAAGGAGTATTATGAAATAATACTGTAAAAGCATTTATATGGTTTCTAAGCCATAAGATACTTAAAATGGATAAAATACATACAACAATAAAATAATGACTTAACGTACTCAACTGGTGTTTCTAAGATATGCCTACCCCGTGTACCTAACCTAAGCCTAGTACGCGGGAAGGAGTAGATGATTACAGTTTTTTGCCAAGAATCTGAATCAAGAATTCTCTATGGGTCTAATCAGGTCCGTACCTTAGTTATATAATGAAAGAGGTATTGTATCTCTCTCTCAGGACTCGATCTCCCAGCAACCCACGAGGGTGACCGGAAAACACTGGAGCTGGATTTCTCGGCAGGAGAAAAGACAGCGTCTCTCTCAGTGCGTCAGCAGGGCGGGTCGGCTTCCTTCAGCACTCGCATCAGCAGGGCGTCGGTCAAGTAGATAGCCGATCTGCTCCAAACCACTGTGTGTTGCTTAAGGCAGGTGCTGGTATATGTATGCCTGGAAGGTGCCGAGTTTGACATAAGGTTGGACATAAGACGTCACTAAGAACTGGCAGTTCTTTCAGGACTCCAGGAGTTCTAGGACAAATCAAAACAGAAGCAGGGGGAATTCCCGGGCTGCTGGAGGCTTGTTTTGTTTAAGAACGCGTTGTGCTTTCTAGGAGTCTATGGGAGTAGCCTTGCCGTATTTGGTCTGCATTGGCTATGACTTAATATGGATATGATTCTTATGCCTTTATAAGGATATGATTTGTTATAAGCACATAAGGGCATGAATCGGATTAGGGTCCTAGATACATTCACAACATGACTTTGCGCTTGTGGATACCACTCTGTCAATAAGTAACCACACAAATAAATCCCAATATTCCCTTTTGTTAATTTTTTCCAATTGATCAATTTTTTTAATCAATTTCTAAAATTATCTGTTAAAGTCTTAGTTAAGTCCCTGCAGTTTAAAATAGTTTTGGATTTAAAATGTACTATAGGTAGGACTGTAAAACCTGAGTTAGGATTTCTTTCTAGTTCCAAAAAGGTCCCAACATTAGTGTGATAGTGGATCTTATAGGTAATGTTACTAAGGAGCTCAACCTTATCCCTATCAACAGCTTACTTTTAAGCAGTTGAGGGTCCTCTGCAAAGGATTAGGGGTGGGCGGTAAACAGTGCTCCACCTGCGGAGTTCACAGAGTTTTTACAACTCCGCGCTCCACTTGGAATGCGGAGTTTGGCATAAAACTCCATGAGCTCCGCGGGTGGAGCATAGTAAAGCTGTCCGCTTAGGGAACATTGGGCTCTTCCTGCCATGGAACTCAGGATTGCAAAACACCAGAGGAATCACTATGTGTGTGTACGAGGAGGTTAATGAGGCTTGGAACGTACTCTGGTAGCTTCCTCCTGTGGCAGGCAGCATGCGCCGGAAGTGGAACATTGGCGGTTGAAGTGTGTTTGGCTTGCAGCCGCAGCCTACACTTTTGGGAGGATATCTGGGGCATTGATGGCTGAGAGTTTTCAGGTAAAAAGCCTCTACTTAGTATTTTTATGCCATGTAACATTACCCCTTTCGCGCTGCGCCTATACCAGCGGCCGACGGCACCACTACCTCGGGAGTGCTGCCGTTGGACGTTCCAACTGCACCTGCGCAATGGAACGTTCAGCACTGGAGCTGGACGTTCCAAAGCAGCTAAGGTGTTAACAACGCGCCATGTGTAGAGTGCTGCAGTGCAGGGGGCATTATTCCATTCATTGCTTCTGTTGAGGGAGGGAGTCGCACAAGCCTCTGCTTCACTTATCTTTGATTTAGACCCACTCATCCTGTTGCTATATTTATGGGTGCTCAATGGTTTACAGAGATTTCAGACCGGGCGTGACCGGGTCTCTTAACCTGATGCTGCACCTAAGGCCGCACACATGGGATGTCTTAGCCTCATGCCATACCTAAAGCCACATGCATGGTACAACTGTTTTAAATTGTGGAGGATTCTGCAGTATGGCAATTCACCCCGACCACCTCTCTGTATGAAAAAATGCACCTTGAAGCACAGGCAAAAAGCTGCATAAACATGACAACTTTGTTTCTCTTAAAGTCGGAATAATATCTTCAGAGTCGCGGAAACAATATATAACTATTTCACTCAGTCAATCGTGCATGCTTCGTTTCTACAGAGTTGCACAGAAATAGAGAGACAGGCGTTTCAATAAAAGGGTTTATTGAACAGTCTTCTTTCTCATGCAAGAAATATGAACTACTATATTCGTTAGACAGAATGCGAAGTATAATGCGTACTGAGCAAACAGTAATATAAAAAAATACTGTAATAGCATGGTCTGTTGTTATGACATACATAAAAATACATACATAAATAACACAGGCTAAAATACTCAACTGGTGCTTCTAAAATACGCCTACCCCACTGTACCTAACCTAGGTCTAGTATGAGGGAAGACGTAGGTGCTAGTTTAGCATAGGTTTAGTTTTGCCAAGTATTGCCAAAGGTTTTTCTAGGTTCTAATCAGCTCCATACCTTAGAATGAGAGAGGTTGGTATCTCTTTCCCGGGACTCGATTTCCCAACACCGCGCAAGGGGAGTCAGAAACACTGGAGCTGGATTCTCAACAGGAGGATGACAGCTTCTGGTCAGTGCATCAGCTGGGGAGTTGGCTTCCTTCGGTACTTGCTGTGGCGAGCTGCGTCGTGCAAGTAGGTAGTCGAATTGCACCAAACCACACCGTGATTTGCCATAGCAAGTGAAGATATTTATACCTTGAAGGTGTTTAGGAATGCCAGTATTGATGTAAAAGTTGGGCATATGAACCTCATGAATGAACCCCTAAGGAACAGATGTTCATGCATAATAAATGAGTTCTTGGAGAAATCAATATCAAGGGAAGGGGAAGTCCCTAAAGCTTAAGAGTCTGATTTTCTAAGAAATCGTTGTGACGTAGATGAACGGATGTAAGTAGCCATGCCTGTATTTGGGTAGCATAGACTAAGCCTAAATAAGGACAGGATTTCTATGCCTATATAAGAGCAGTGTGAATTGTACCTATATAAGGGCATTAATCAGGAAATTCATACAGAATCTAAATCCATACACAGCACCAGGGTGAACAAGAAGTGTTGGAGAATGGCATAATGGACCAACCTTCCAAGAGAGAGGGCAAGAAGACTGGAAAATCAGCTTGTAAACAGATACCTGATCAGGTCCGCCTCCTCAGGGAGAAGACCTGACAGCCCGAGAAAGAATTGAGCCCCAGGAGCTTAGGCCTTACACAGCAGAGCTACTGTACCCAGGTGGCCCCCTAGGAAAGATCTGTTCTGCGCAGTGGACCTGTCCCACTCCAGACAGCAATCTGCTTATCGGGAAAAGTGAGATGTGAGTAGCGTCCACAAGAACTATTGGGAGGAGGGACTCATTTACACCGAGGCGAGAGACCCCAATCCTGATGCCACTAGGAGAGTGATAGTGCCTCAGCAGTTTAGAGAATCCCTCCTCACACTGGCCCATGACATCCCCCTAGCCAGGCATCTTGCCCTGGCCGCCACATTCTGGATCACCTGAAAACAGCCAAGAAAGTACTCCGGGAGGCCCAAATGCAGGGAGTTAACATAGTCCTGTCTCGACACCACCAGGGCCTGGACTACTGTTTTCCTGTAAGAGACTGGGAGCAGGGGGAGAAAGTTCCTCAGCATTCTCATCACCCCAAAACAGGCATGACAGGTGGTCACCTAAAGGCCCTCTTAATTTCACTTTCAGTGATTATAGTTCCCTACTCACTGGAAGGGATTGACATTGAGGGTCCCCTTGAACCTCCAACAGCCTCAGGAAACAAATTCATCCTGGTAGTATTGGCTCATGGTACCGGGTATCCTGAAGCAATTCCCCTAAGGGCTTTTAATAATTCTGCAGTAGCTAGGGCCCTCATTGGTATATTTACCAGAGTGGGGTTATCCAAAGGTGGTGGTCTCAGAAAGAGGTACAAACTTAATGTCTGGGTACCTAAAAAAACATGTGGGAAGAATGTGGAGTGACTATATGTTCACTATCTGATACCACCCACCAACCAATGGTATTGTTGAGAATTTAAAAAAAACATGAAAAGTATGATTGGTGGATTCCCTGAAAAAGTCAGAAAGACATGGGATGTCTTACTACCATGCGTGCTTTTCACCTACAGGGAGGTGCCACAAAAGAGGGTAGGGGTTTCCCCATTTGAACTTCTGTATGGTCATCCTGTAAAGGGGCCATTGTTTCTTGTGAAGGAAGGATGGGAAAGGCCTCTCAAAGAGCCTACACATAATTATTGCTTATTTTTAGTATATTTTGTATTTCACCCGTGTTACTCGTGTCCCGCTCTTTCTGGGCTATTGTCTCCCCATGCCCGAATGGTCCTGCCTCTCCCTGATTCTATTTTATTATCCCTTTTCGGTTCGTCCCACCCTGCCCCTTCTTTTCTCTTATCTCCCTGATATTTATTTTTCTCACCCCCCCCCCTCATCCCAGTCTCTTGATCCCCCCACCTGGCCTACCACTTTTTCACCCTCCCCTCCCCTTTTTTTTTTAACTCTAAACTCGGTGGCTAACTCTGATTTTCCCTCCGTACTCATACTCTTCTCTATCTCAACCCACTTCAATTCATAACTCCTGCCCCTGCTTTGAGCCCAACTTCTCTCACTCTCTGACTTTTCTCGTTCCCCTGTCATCTCTCCACCTACATCTTGCACCCCACTAACACTCCTGCCCGCCTATTCGATCATCCTAGTTGTCTTACTATGCCTCCATACAATCACACCATCACACCATCACTCCACCTGACACTTTAATCACCAGGTTTGGCTTCAACTCTTGGACCATCCTTTACCCTCCTAACCTCACTAAAAATGCAGAGAAGAACCTGAAACATAAACTCGTAATTTGTCACCAAGAACCCCTTTTTGTAGATAATTACCTAAGCCTTACATCCATTGTTAAAACCAACTGCATCTTCTACTCTAAGCGCCCCTCTAAATGGAAAAGTATCTTCCTCTGCCACTTACCCATAAAGAAATCTACCAAAATCCCATATGGCCTGAAGCTATCCACCACTCCATCCCGCACATTCGCTGGAGAAATTGACATCTCCATCTTTAAATCAGGAAATATCCTCATCCAAGCCTCTGAAAACCACCTCACCATCTTCAAAAACCATTTCAACCACCTTTACGATCTACTATCCTTACCCTCGCATTCCTCCTCAGCCGCGCAAACACACAAAGTCCTCACAACGACTCTGCTCGTAACTCCAGCTCCCCCTGAATCCTCTGATATCTTCGAAGTCTCCCAACCCCAGTCCTTACATCTCACCGTTACCACTATACCCGCTCCCTCACTTGACTACTCCCCATCTTATCTGACCTTCACACTTTCCATGCCATCTGACACTCTCTCTTCCATCCCCAACATCTTCCCTCGTACCCCTCTTTCTTCCTCTCCCCTGTTGTCTGATCCCTCTTCTCCTCTCCCTACCCTCTCTTCCCACCCAACCCCCTCACACCTAACCCCAACCTTGCCATTCCTTCCCCTCTTTCCTCCTCTCCCCCTCCTTTTGATGCCCCTGCTCCCTCTTCCAACACACAGAATCCCTTCACTCCTTATCCCTTACCGCACCACGATGTCCTCCTATTCCTCCCTATCTTTCTGATCCTCAACCTCGAAGTCATGATTGCTCCTCTCTTCCTCAACCACCCCCCACCTCGTCCGCACACAGCATCCATCAGACCTCTGAGTCAGTTGACTCTCACACAGCCAGCCTTCATCAGATCAGAATCGGGATCACCCCTCCCATCCCGCCTCCTGAGTTCCCCCCTCTCCCATCTACCATGCCTCTCTCCCCGGAAAATTTGGAACAAGCCTCCTTCCCCACGGCCCCTCTTTCCTCCTTTTCATCCTCCTTCTTAACTCAATCGCTTCTTAACATTGAACTTCACCTCTCTATCTTGTCATTGGAACTCTCATCCTCAGGAAAGACCTGATCACCCTCTGCGATACAAAACCTCCCAACTTTCGGTGACACTCTTCCCAACTCTTCTCACTCTCCTCAAAGAGGCACCTCTCCTCATGACTTCCTCTATGATGGACTCCCAAGTAACTGCCTTCCATCCCTCCCCTCATGCCTACCCACACTTCCTCCCTGGACCTAGTGGTCCCAAATAATTCCTTCCCCCTCAACCCTTTGTCTGGTGAATCTCACATTCCCCTGCCCTCCTTCTCGGCGACCCATGTGATAAACCTCACCCCTACCACCACTGGCTCTCCCAAGCTTCCTCGACCATCTTCTATGTCCACAGAAAAGGATATTCCTCACTCCACTATCCCTGTGATCCTGGGGATTAGCTGCACCCCCATCCCCCCTCGCTCGCCTAGCCCTCCCCCACAATGCACCACTGTCCACTCTGAAACTACTCCTGCTATCAATCCCAAACCCCTTAACTGCATGCTCATCAAATGTCAATCGGCAGCACATCATGCAAAGGAAATCTCTGAGACTATCCTAAGCGAAGCCATTGACATCGCGTTCTTACGGAAACCTGTCTCAAGGCTCACTCCTCTTCTATTCTTGACATGCTCTCCCCCCCTGGCTACTCTAACCTCCGAAAAGACAGGCCTGTCAAAATCGGGGGGTGCTAGCCGTCATCTATAAAGATGACCTCCCTCTCTCACTTGTCAAGAACTCTGACCAAACCACTTTCGAATACCTTGTAGCTGATCTTACAGTTCAGGGGCCCCGCCTATTCGACTACATAATACCAATCACCCCCCTGGTGTCCCTATATCGTTTGTAGATTAACTGTCTGACCTACTTTCCCAAGCCTCGATTTCCTACTCCAATAATATTTTCCTCTGAGACTTCAATATACACTGGACCAATAACAATCACCCCTCGGTTTTAACCCTTAAAGACCTCCTTGACGTTACTGACTTGACCCAACTTTGCCATTCCCCTACGACTGACAAAGTAGCGACGCTAGATGCCATCATCACTAGCATAGATTTAGCCTTCCTCTCGCACATTATCCCCATTGATTGGTCGGACCATCACCTTATCCTCCTCACGATCAACAGGTTTACCCCTCCCCCCACATACCTTAAACTTAAGAAATTAACCAGAAACCTTCACCTTATTCACCCTGGCTTAATAGAGTCTAAACTCAAAGTTAAACTTCAACTTCCTCCTCCCTCACAAAATGCTAATGATATTACTGAACACTACAACAAAACAATCACCAAAGTCCTTGACCAAATTGCTCCAGCCAAATTAAAACCGCAAAAAACCATCCCTTCCAAATCCTGGTTTAATGCTGAACTCAACAATGAGAGACGTGCACTCAGAATGTCCGAGCGCTCGTGGAGACAACACCCCTCTCCCTCTAACCTCGCCCTCCTCAGATCCACGAGGTATAACTACAAAAAACACATCCTTCTTCCGCGCTCAACTTGATCGAGCCAGAAATAGACCTAGGGAATTATTCAACATTATCAAAAAACAATCTGCTTGACCGCCACCACCGAGAATTGTGACGTAATTGCGAATTTCTTCTCTAAAAAAATTGCCAAGATTGAAGCATCCTTTGCCTCAACTCCCCCCCCCTGCAATGTGTCTCCCCTCTCCTTGTCCTCTCACCTTTGCCACCTCTCTCTCCTTCGCCCACTCCTGATCCTGTTCCCTCTTCCGACCCTGCTCATCTCCCGCTCTCGGTCTCCCCCTTGGATCTCCCCCCCTAAAAACAATGCTTCCTGGGTTCATTTTAGCCCAGTTACCAAACTTGAAGTACTCAACATCATCTCCAAGCTCAAACCCTTCTCTCATACCTTGGACCCACTCCCCTCCAATATCGTTCAAGACCGTAAGCATATCATTACCCCTTATTGGACTACCATCATCAACTCCTCCCTGGCCACGGGTTGTGTTCCTGTTTCCCTACAGCTGTGCCAAATCTCACCCATCCTCAAAAATGCTTCAGCTGACCCTAATGACTTAACAATCTACGCCCCATCTCCAATCTACCTCTTCTCTCGAAAGCCCTCGAAAAATGCATCCTGCTACAACTTGACAAACACATCGACTCATTTTGCCTTCTGGATTTTTTACAGTCAGGTTTCCGAAAGGGTTGTAGCACTGAAACTGCAATGCTCAACATAGTTGATGACATCCATCACTCCCTTGACAAGAGTGAGGCCTCTCTTCTTATCCTTCTTGACCTTTCTGCTGCCTTCGATACTGTCAACTACTCTGCCCTTCTCAATACCCTCAAAGTTCGGTTTGCCCCCAATGGTCCCGTTCTTGAATGGTTCACTTCCTTCTTCCAGCACAGATCCCAACAAATCAAAATAAGCAGTTGCCTCTTTAAACCTATGCCTGTCTCCTTGGGTGTTTCCCAGGGGTCTATTCTCTGTCCTTCTTTATTCAACCTCTTCATGGAGCTTCTCACCCTCATTCTAAAGAAAGCTGGTGTCGACTACCACCTCTACGGAGATGACACCCAATTTTACTGTAAAATTAAATCCCATTCAGACATCCTGTACCTCAACGACACCCTGACTAAGATCCAACAATGGTTCCATCTCAACCACCTGAAACTCAACCCTAAAAAAAGTGAAGTCATTCTCTTTGCCCCTAAAAATAACCGGCTCCCCATTCAACACTGACTCTCTGCCTGTAATGTTCTCAACTGCTCCCTTTCCACCTCTAGCTCAGTCAAGTCTCTCGGAATTAGCATTGACCAAAACATCAGCCTCTCCCTTCACATAAAAATCTCTGCCAAAGCAGCTCTCTTTTCACTTCTTCACCTTAAAAGAATCAATCCCTTCATCCCTCCTGATGACTTTAAATCTGTTGTTCAATTTTTAGTTCTCTCCAGACTCTACAGAAGCTCCAATGCCCTCATGCTGATTCCTCCCCTGGTTAGAAAGAAAGCTACACAAGCTCGCTCTTTTTCCTGTAATGCTCCCAACATCTGGAACTCCCTCCCCAAAGATCTTTACTGCAACCCCTCATACTTCAGCTTCAAAAAAGATCTCAAACGACATCTTGCCATCAAAGATTGGGGTCTTTAATCCGGGTGTTTCCCTTACTGTCCCATTTGTTTCTATGTTTCCTCTCTGCTTCCTCCCTGACCTGACTCCCCCGCTTAACTCCGCACATATACCTCTTACCTCCTTTCTACTGTTCAGTTGTACTCTTCTCATTTCCCCTCATGCTCTCTTTTCTCCTGTCACCCTCCGTAACCCCACCTTACCCCTATTCCTTCTCCCTTCTATTCTTGCCTATCCCCCATGCACAGCCATCCAATGCCAGATTGGTTCTTAATGTTACTGCCTATACTTGTATTGTCCTTGATTTTTTGTTCTTTTATTTTACCTGTTCCTTTTTGTTTGAGCTTTTTATTATATTATTTGATCTTGTCCATCTCCTGTAAAGCGCTCTGATACCCTTGGGTCTTGCCAGCGCTATATAAAACTGTTTAAATAAATAAATAAATATGTGCTTGGCCTTCATTCCAGAATGACTGAGTACATGAAAAAAGCAATTAAAAGACTTGAGGCCAGCCGAGAGCTCTAAAAGCTCTGGTATGACCAAAAGTGAGTTCCAACCAGAGCAGAAGATGCAGGTTTTAGAACCTGTGGCTCCTAGGGCTCTCCAGGACAAACGTAGTGGACCCTATCCCATACGTGAAAGTAAAGATGAGGTCACCTATCTGGTGGACCTTGGCAGTTCCAGGAATCCTAAGAGGGTGATCCATGTCAACTACCTTAGACCCTATCATGACAGAGCAGAAGTGACCACGCTAGTGGTCCCAGATGAGTATCAGGAGGCAGAGAGTGAAACTCATTTCAAACAACCCTAAAGATGGGTCAGTGGAGGGAGTTGTCTTGTCAGTAACCCTCACTGCCCAACAGCAAACTATTTGCAAGCAAGTCCTTCGTCAGTATGCTGAACTCTTCTCTTTGACCCCTGGTCAGGCCGACTGGTGTAGACATGATATGGACACTGTGGACAGCCTACCTGTCAAAAACAAAATTTACAGGTAATCTGATCATTTCAAAGAGAGCATCAAGACTGAAGTCGGCAAAATACTTGAATTGGAAGTCATTGAACCCCCTAAGATCACCAGGGCCAGCCCAGTTGTCTTAGTCTCCAAACCTTACACCCAGGGTGGAAAGAATGAGCTGAGGTTTTGTGCAGGCTATAAGGGCCTCAATTCTGTGACCAAGACTGATGCACACCCTATTCCTAGAGATGAGAAGTTATTTGACAGGTTAGGGGCAGTCAAATATCTCAGTGCTTTTGATCTGACATCAGGGTACTAGCAGATAGGTCTGACCCATGGAGCAAAAGAAAAATCAGAATTCTCAACACCATATGGGCATTATCAGTTCATTGTTATGCCCTTTGAATTCAGGAGTGCCCCTGCCACCTTCCAAAGGTTAGTGAATAAAGTCCTTGCTTTATGCTTGACGATATTGCTGTCTTTAGCTCAACCTGAAAGGATCACCTGATCCACCTTAGGAAGGTCCTTGAGGCTCTGCGAAGTGCAGGCCTCACTATCAAGGCAATTAAGTGCCAGATAGCTCAGGGCTTTGTTGTATACTAGGGCCACCTTGTAGGTGGAGGCCAATTTCGATCCCTTCAATTCAAGATCCAGACAATTCTGAACTGGGTAGCTCCAACCACCCAGGCTCAAGATAGGGCCTTTCCTGCATATATTTTATATAAATTCTTTCCTAAGGAGTTCACTTGTGTGTTGTCAATGCAATGTATCTATTTTAAAGTCACCCTCACTGAGCACCTCACGCTTGTTATTATTTTCTTATGTGAGCACCTGAACTAGTATTATTCCTTGCATACTATTGAAAATAAACAACTATTCTTACTCTGATTGTAACGTGTCCCTGGTCACACATTTCCATGCTCCCTTCAGCATTAATTGCCTCCCCTTACTTAGTTGCACTGTTGCCCATTCTGGCCCCACCCCTGCATCTGCCTTGGACCATTTTTTTGGCCACTTTTTGAACCATTGTTTTCATAAACTGTATAGAGAGCCAGCTTCTTACATTCAGTGATGGTCTATGGAAGTGAAAGACCTGGAACAAGGTGTGATTTGAGGCAAGCCGCAATAGAGTCCTAGTGGGTTAAAAAACTTCAGGAAACATTCTAAATCCCGATGCAGAAATAGACTTTGTCACTTTTTGAGAAGAGAAATTCTTGAGCGGGCTGCCGCTAAAATTGTGGTCGCAAAACACACAATATGATGGACGGAATGTTGCACAATGGCAAAACATTCACCCCCAGTCACAGATCTGGGTTTAATCCATTGTTATTTTGCTCACCAAGCCACCCCAGTTCAGACATGGCCATATGCAAATCAGTCTTGACCCTGTGCCTCATGGGAACATCCAGACCGAACTTCCAAGCCATGTCTTTCCTGGACCGGAATCAAGCATCCTAGGACCGGTTTCTGGCTATCAGCCTTTATCAGCCAGGATAGCTTGACTCCAGTGGCATAGTGAGCACGAGACCCACGTCTGGGCATACTCTTCCCACATAGGGTGAACAGCAAAACACCCAAGATGATGGATGGAATGTTGCACAATGGCAAAACATTCACCCCCAGTCCTAGATCTGGGTTTAATCCATCGTTATTTTGCTCACCAAGCCACCCCAGTTCAGACATAGCCATATGCAAATCAGTCTTGACCCTGTGCCTCATGGGAATAGTCCAGACCGAACTGCCAAGCCATGTCTTTCCTGGATCGGAATAAAGCATCCTAGGACCAGTTTCTGGCTATCAGCCTTCATCAGCCAGGATAGCTTGACTCCAGTGGCGTAGTCAGCATGGGACCCACGTCTGGGCATACCCTTCCCACCATGGAACCAAAGGCTGGTTGCTTGAAGTATATTGGTGCAGTTGGAACTAAGGAACTTTGGAGATTTCATACCAAAATATTTATCAGTCTCAACGTCGAATAAGACATGGTCATTTTTTTGGAGCTGCTTGGAGTCATGAGCGTGACGAAGCTGCAATTCAGTCTGACACCATGGAACTGCTGAGTGGACACAGGCCCCTAAAAAGCTCTTTAAAAAAGTTTTCAAAAGTTTCGGAACTTTCTTCTGCTGGCCGAACAAACATATGAGTGTATTTATAATGGCCCCAGGACTTAGAGGGAAGGCATTTAGAGACTGGCATGCGAGTCTAGTCCAAGTCCGGTTGCCACTGGTCAGCTGGGCCCTTTGGGGAAAAGGTCTCCTGCAGTTTGTTGTCTTCCTGTACCGACACAGGAGATCAGCTAACCAACCCTTAGAGGCAACTTGTATGTTCTGGGTAAAAGAAGGAGCAGTTCAATCCTCTCAGCTCCTCTCAGGTGTTAGACAGCAAGTCCAACACTTTTCACACAGGTCCAAAAATTGCCCTGAGTAGGATTCCTGGAGGTGCTATATTTATGCCTGGCACTAGCTAGTTGGTGGGGGTGACTCTTGGGCACTGCCTAATTATTGGGATAAATGTTCCCAGGGGCAAACCTACTCATTTTTTCAGTAGTTCCAGGTCGCCTTACTGCAAGCAATAACAAAAGTACCTGCCGAGGGGATTTTCAAGATGATGAAGGTCTCCATTTGCACCGAACTTGGGCTCAGAGATTTGTGGTTGTGTATAGGAGTGCACTATGGTAATCATTAGTGCCCTCCCACATCTAATACTAAAATCCAGTTTGATGCAGGCACTGTACCACAATAAAGCAGGAAACAGAAGTCTGGTAGAACAAATGGACTGAAGAATAATCTCTTAATTGATGCCGAGCTAGTTAAGGCTACACGATCACCTTCTTATTTGGAGGAATTCATATTTGAGGTGGAAAAAGTAGTAAAGTGTCAACACACATTAAATCATTGGTTTGTTCTTTTGAAGCCCATTTCTACTAGATGATAGGCTACCATTTTCATGTCCATCCAATATTTTCCCCTTTCAATAAACACCATTATTTAACAATACAATGGAGTATGCATTCTCATTTCCTCATTGACCTCTCTGATACAGTCGTTCATTGCACCATTGCAGTGGTGTAACGCAAAATGATGGGGCACCCCCTGCAGAATGTAAAGAGAGGCCTTTTGGTCTCTCATATGTCAAAGATATTCATTGGTCATGGGCTATGTGAGACCCCCATGAAGGGTTCGGGCCCTTCCCAAAGACCGCAGGGCTGCTGAGGCTTACGTTACGCCGTGCACCATCACCAATTAGTATCTCCCTTTTTCTGTGCCAGTTGCAAAATGGATTGTGAATGTTTCCCATATAGAGCAATCACATACCCAGTTTATTCTTCTTCTGTGCCCTCGATTTCACATACCCAGTTTATTCTTCTTCTGTGCCCTCGATTTCCAGGTCTCTCTGTAGGAAATACATGAGGCTCCCCCTAAGACCGGTCCTTGAGAAAGTGTATTGTCCATGCAGGATGTGACCACTGTATTACATTTTTGGGATAGAGCTTTCCCAGATTTCTCCTTGAGGAGGTAAACTGTGCATCCGCCTGATTGGTTAGCCCTTTTGAATATGTAGAAGATTCTAACTCTGGTAATGGTGTGTTGCACAACTGTTTGAATTTGGACACAGAATTGGGGGTTCATTCTATGTTGATAAATTCTTCCCTCACACAGCCCTGCAAGGACCCCACTACTGTTGGTGTGTTTAGAAGGTGGGGCTGAGTGCTGAGCATTTCCTCCTGACAGAAGCCTTGAGGGCCCTTTGGAAGTGCTGTTGTCATTACCTTCTACTGACCTCACCTGTGTAAAAGCTCAGAGCCAGCCCAAGGTATCCATATATTCGGACACGGTGCCTTGAAGCTCTCTGTACTGTATCCAGAAAACAGAGCAGCTCTACCCAAGCAAAGTGAAGGGTAACTGATTGGGGACTCTGTCTAGAAAGCAAACTCCCTCTCTGCACTTAAGTATTTCAGTTTCTTTCATTCATCCTGCCATGTTGTAGTGGTCTAACACCAAACTGGCTTATCAGCTAGCCGCATTGAAAAAGATCTGAGACACCTAAGTGGAGTACTTTAAGAATTACAGCTGCATTCCAATTCTGTGGGTCAGTCATTGGTCTTACCCCACCACTACTGAAGAAGGTCCTAAATACCAGTGGAGCCTAAAACCTGAAGCCGGTATGTCCACTAGGCAACACGTATGTTAGGCAATGGATACAAATACCTCTATACCCAAGATGTAGGCTTGCATTCCAGGTCTCCAGATACTCTGCTAATCCTCTGTCATTGTTTTAGGTTTGTTTTGTACTTTTCAGGTCTCTTTGAGTACCAGGGTTGCAAACAATAACATAACCGACTAATAACAATGGCATTCCATTGTAGGGACATGATTGCAAATCATTCAATTTTTCAGCTTGTAGGTCATGGTCAGCAAGTGATCACAATCATCTATTATTAGCAGACATTGACAACTTTTAGAAATTACTGTGATGATGTGCTTTTCATTGCAGGATCATGCCCATGTGCACGATCATCTAGTCCTCATGAACAGTATCAAGTGTGCATAGAGAGGGCATTTGGTTCTTTGGCTACATTGTTTATACCACTCTTTCTTTGTGTATTAAGTTTCGTGTATTGACTTGGGTAGTTTCATAGACTAAATTACCAATTATGCTGTAAATATAATTACATTTTCCTCAGTTGTTCCTAAAGTGTTGTGAACTCACATCTCTGCCTAGGTATTGACATCTTTACTGCAGATGTTTAAATTGTTTTGTACTATAGTCACAACTGACGTAAACCACCTCACTTGAGCATAGCCCTGAGTGCTCCCTCATGTCTACCCAGAGAGTAAATAGTGCTTACTGAGGCCATCTGTCTCTTGCACAGCCAGCACTTGTAGCCCTATTGAGGACTGCTAGCATCTGACGTTTTGAGGGCTTGTTGGCCTTTGCAGCTGTGGTTCCGGGGATTAATAGGCTGATAATAGAGTGTGGCTGGATAACACTCACCTTTATATTTGAGAACAATAGACGACTCAGACCTCAAGATAATTGTAAGGTAATGTGGAATCTTGAGACAGAAGAAGTTCAGTACCTTGAACAGTTTGTTTGAGACGTGACGCACCTAATAACTTCTGTATCTCTGAAGATTGCTAACATAAACCATCAGGAAAAAGGGAGGAAACTGATTCTATTTTTCCTGCTTATTGATTAGATTGACTTACTGATTGAGTTAATTCAGTTTATCTTCATCCTATCAGCGCCCCCTAAAGACCCTAACATTCCCACTTCCCATTCTATCAGTATCCTCTAATACCGAGTGCCAGAGAGGACACTTACAAGAAGAGGAAAAATAGCCTTCTCCTGTATCAAAGACATACATTTATAGAGAGTCCTAAAAGAACTGAACCAGTTCTTAATTTGTTAAAAAATAAGGAATAAGTGCCAGAGCCCGAGGTATTTCACAGGAGGTCACTACAACTTGCACACCTAACAGCGCTCTCACATACCAGTGCCTCTGTTGTCTACTAACCATCACAACCTAGGAGTTGTGGCAATATGGATTATTCCATTTCACCAAAGCTTTTGAAGGACTTGAATGAGGTGTTATCATTTCAATTTCAGTGTATACTGAATTATTAAATGCTCTGCTGATGTTTTTATCAACCAATATATAGACAGTGCTGCCATGTGGTGGCCTAGCACAAATAAGTGCAGGTGTTGAGACATAAGTGTTGGTGCCAAGCACCGGCAAATAACATCAGAAATTAAACACTGAACTAAACAACCTGCCAAACCTCAGTTGTCAATACTATCCTCAACCTCTACAACATCACTGTGCCCTACTTAACGGTCTTTCCACTGCTCCATTAGCACCCCTGAAACGCATCCTACATGCAACAGCATGGGTTGTAGAAGAAATTCAACCACATCCCCCCATAATAAAATACCTACACTGGTTCCCCTTCCAGGCTGGATCATCTTCAAGATGAGCTGCATCACTAACAAGATCCGTCACATTCAATATAATACATTCTCAAAAACAGAGAAAAGAGCTCCATCCAGGTCAAAATTGTGTTATTATCCTCTTTGAGGGATCTCATTTGGTATCAAACATTTTGTTATACCAAAAAGTGCAGGTACTTAGACACAGGAGCAAATAAGGGCACCTTATGTTTGTCATACTCCTCATTTCAAAGTATCTTTAATGCTTCAAAATTGATTTGCTCCATGGTAGCCCTGGTATGCAATTGTTTAGATAATCACTGATACTCCTTATTAACAAGTGGTCTGTTAATCCCAGTGGGGCCAGTGCTGCAGCAAGTTTAATTTGCTATTCAAAAGAAATATTAATAATGTGTACAATATTACATTTAATTAAAGCATTGTGCTAAATACAAAATTTGTAGTAGGTACTCATACTTGATTGTTTTAGGCCTGCATGTAACTCAAATGCTGCCTATGGGGTTGATTAGGATGGCGTACGGATTACCTCCGCCGGGCTGTCGGTAGCCACCGCCGGCCCTGCGGGGGCAATCCGCCCCCCATTCTCCTTGAAATGACCCCCCGCCACATTAGGATGACTGGGGGGTCTGCGGCAGACCGCAAGACCGTCCGCCGCTTTTCCGCGGTTGGCGGTGTCTGCGAGACACCGCCAAACACATTACGATGCCGGCGGTCCTATGCCTTTCGATGGCGGCATTGCCACCATGAAAAGGCATACGGTCTTTGCTTTGGGGGCCTGTTGCGGGCCCCCAGGGTGAAGGGGGTGGGGGGTGCACATGGGTGTTTCAAAGTACAACATGGCAGGCCCCTGGCGAGGCCTGTCTTGTTGTGCTTTGAAACATAAAACATGCATTTTTAGCAATGCGGCTCCCGGTGCTTTCAGCCCCGCCAGCCGCAATGTTAAAAATGCGGGATGCACCAGCCACTGTGGCGGATACATCCTAATTTGAGGCACGGGACCTCCGCCCCTGTGGCGGACGGTCCCTTCCTCCAACAGGATGGCAGACGGACAAAGTCCGTCCGCCATCCTAATCGACCCCTAAGTTAGCCTAACTGGCGCTGTTAAATAAAAAATAATGTATTAACTTTTTTTCATCTTGAATAGGTGTTTGTGGACGATGTCTTTCTTCTCTTTGTTGCAGATGTTGCAACTTCCAGAGCTTACTGCTACTTAGTGAATAGATTCTTGTTTTGTTTTAGACAACTGATAGTGAGGTTCTCCTCTGGAAGAGACAATAACGACAGAAAGAATGACTCATTGGAAGAAGATTGACCTCAAAAAAATAACGTTGTTATCTTTCCTAGGTCAAATGTCTGAAAGTCTATTATGCTTTGGTGAGAACATGGGGAGTGAACCTGTTCCCAGGAGGTTGCAGATATTCTATTGGTCGATGAAGAAAACAAAAGAAAATAATGTTGCAACATAGGATTTGTGTGTTTATATTAGTGCCTGTTCCTAGACAGCTCTCACACCTGAGAGGCATATCTTGGGATTCCTTTCTCTGACATTCGGACTAGAGACAAGTTTATGATTTCCTAGACTGCTCTACATGAGAGGTAACTTAGTCTAATTCTATATCTCTTTTGAATTATGAATGACAATAATTTCCAGTCTGATTTGCAAAAGCTTTTTGCTTGTGCATTTGTCTGTCTCTCTCAATCAGAACTATTTATGCATATCTGAACTGACACCTTTCCTCTCTATCTCAGCTTATTCAGAGTAGGGAGTTTCTTTATGGAACACGCTTAATCAATGATTACTTTTTTGGCTGTTATCTTTACGAATATTTTGTTCTATTTCATAATCAAACATCGATTTATGGATTCTATTAATTTCTAATGCTGAAATTTAAGATTGTCTTATAAATAAATAGACGTAAACCTAAAAGACTTGAAAATAAAAACTCGAACTCACACAAAGTCTCTTTATTGACTCAATAAAAAGTATTTAACATTGTATTTTTTATGTAGATGATTGCTCCTCATTTCTCTTCATCGACCATCAAAAGTCCATATGACCAGTGACGGAGTTTATTTAATAATTACACTCCAAGACTGAGATACAGAAAACCCCGCTCCATCACCACAAATGGGCGTTAAAGTGACATTGGGATTTAAAGTCTTGAAGTAAGAAGTGTGTGGGTCGGGAGTGCTTCAGCCAGATACTTCGACTTTTGAAAGTAGGCAAAAAGTGTGAGTAATAATCAGGGCAAACATGTGGAAGACAGCAGGGAGCAGCACGCACACGGATTCTTAGGTATTATTCCCCATTCCAGATGTAAGGCTTGTAATTGCTGTAGTACAGTTGTGGTAATACCGTGCAGTTTCTGTAAATCCATCGCCTTCTTACCAAGGCGTAACTACCACTTCGCTTGTTTGCACCAGCGTATTAAGGGTTTGTGACTTCGGGAACAAAGTCCAACGACCCTTTATACATTGAAAGAAAACTGGAAAGTGAAATAAATGTGATTGAAGCGAAAACGTGAATATCATACTCAGGGGCCATATTATCAAGCATGGGCGATACATTATCGCTGCTTTTATCGGCCGAAAAACTGCCGCTAAGCTGCTATAATGGGCTTGATAATATGCCCCTGTGAATTCCCATAGAAGCCCAGGTTAACACAAGAACCTGGGCTTCTATGGGAATTCACAAGGGCACATTATCAAGCCCATTATCGCCGCTTTAGCGGCAGTTTCCTGCCTATAAAAGCGGCGATAATGTATCGCCCATGCTTGATAATATGGCCCTCAGTGTTCTTTGACAACAGCGCCACTATGACCTTGTTTCTTGCAGAGAGAATATTCAAGAGTAGCAAATATAACAACTAGGAATCTTATTAAAAATCCATAATTAATTCCCCTAATTGTTTACAGCAGCAAAGATGAAGATGAACGCGACTGAGACCGGACTCCCGCTGTTCCTCGAATCTTTGTTTTCCTTCCCGGCGCCGGGCGATGTTTCTTTTATGTATTTTTTCTATGTCCCTTAAGTACAACTCTTCTGCATGCTCCAAGCAGGATGTACACCAAATGACTGATCGCAGGCATGTCTTTCTGACTGTATTACAGGGTTGTGCGCTCCCAGGATGTCCTTCATTATTTTGCCTGACAGAAGAACTGCTCTCAAGTTGATATTTCGCAAGATAAATGAGGCATTTCCTATCACCCAGGCAGCTCATTAAGATGACATGTTTTATTCCAGTGAAATCTGCTGATGAATTAATTAATTAGGAAACAGAGATCATATTATGTGAGCACATATTTTTTTTTATAAGCAGCACCCTTCAGCTTTAGTGTTTTGCTGTTCTCGCAAACACATGATATACGTCAAACGCCGAGCCCCGTGTTGGTCAGATGTACGCTTTATGTCTTTTGGAGAATGATGACTCAGAGTGCAGGGTACGACGTGAATGTAAATCCCCTAATATCCAGGGACTCTTTTATGCTACCACAGTCTTTGTAAAGTTTAAAGATGAGGACATATGGGCCACATTTACTGAAGTTTTACACAGGTGGCAGGTGCTTGAGCAACTGAATGCAAAATACAAGATATAGTAGACATTTAATTACTATTGTAAAAGGCCACGTGTGCAGAACTAAATTATTTTGTGCTGTGCAAGCACTTGTATACATTTTTATGACACTTGCGTCGTAGTTTATTTAATAATCTGTTTAGTTGAGAAGTGGAGACATCGGTTATAAGCTCGGTCTGAGCAATTGTCAGACATTTTTAAAATAAAGCGATTCACTGCAAAGCACTTCATTTTCATGGAACACATTTTTTTTAAAAAAAAGAGTTGTATAATGTAAATTAGGTTTCCTCCCCAACTCGCCAAAGTACATGTTACCTTGTCACAAGTGACCCTTTAAACCAAACTACTCTTTTTTGTGTATTTGAAGACCTGGCCTGGTATACCTATAGTAAACTACAATAGCTGTTTCTAACGTGTTTCACTTCTTCTTGAAACAGTGCCCTTGCTATGTCAAACACCTTGAACATTCAATATTCCCCTCTTGCTTGATTCGAACGGTATATAATTACTGACATCACAGGTAGACGTTAGAGAGGACAAATGTTTTCTGTCTGAAACTGATATAAACAGATAATTTTCTTATTGCTGGACACAAGTGTTTCTTCTCTGACCCTCATTACACGTCAGGCCGATTAGTGTCACAGTGTATGGGTCATTCGTCCGGATCACAAGGCACCTGATTTTTCTCTCCCCGATTTACTGGGCGAAGACCATATTAGATCACCAAATTCATGCCTAGTCATAAAGAAGCTGAAGAGGTCGTGTAACGGAGGCATACCTTTGGTGATTTACCATTCTGTTCCTTGTTTATGGTTCTTGTGATTTTTTGTATTTTTCTGAGTTGTCTACCTTTTTATCGCGGGCAGTTAAATGTCAGGGGTACTTGTGAGAAAGAAAGGCGAGCGAAAAAGCCACATGCCAGTGGCACTGCATAGACTCAAACCCACCAGAACGGACACCCTTCTGCCCAGACTATAAATAATCACTTGGCTTTAATAAGGGCCTCAAAGGCACCCAGTTTTTTGTGTTTCAACTTTTTTTTTAAGTTTTACAGAGTAAACAGAACAACATTGTAGCCAAGGAGTATAGACAACATTCAGCACTCTGATACATAAGGACGGGGTGTCAGGTGATATCAATTCCCTCTGCAGTAATAACCTGGGGGTGGAGACGTGTATCATTACCCCTAGAAGAAAAAAAATGAAGCGAATGAGACAATCATTGGGCACTAGTTAAGAGAGAAATCAACAGGGACTGAAAAGGATCAGTGTGAATATACCAAAGCAATGGGGCAGTACAATGCAGAGTACCCAAGAGGGGTACAAAAAATGTGAATGTGTGGATGAATGGATCAAAGAAGTAAGAATGAGGGTGTGGGATAGGAAGGGTGAGAGGACTCACGCCGGGGAGAAAGGGGAGAGGGGGGGAAGTGGTCGGTAGAAGTGGAGGCAAATAGGAGGTGGATAGAGGGGAAGGCTATAGCACTTCAGTGCCGGTAGAGGGGCAGAGGAAGTGAGGGAATTAGTGTCCTAGGAGCTCAAAATATGAGACAGGAGGGGGAGGAAATCTGAGGGCCTGACTAGGGGAGCGTCCCTCCCTCCAGAACGGCGGGCCAATCTCATTGCCAGTGGGCTTTCACACGCCCTCCTGGTCTGTCCCAACTGTGTGGACAGCGGAGGGTCCATGTGTCCCATGATTCAGACACTGTCAAGTATATTTGAGATTCATGCAGTCCTATAGGCGTCATATGAAATGCTCATATGATGCCACATTGTGCATTGCAGAAAGCCAGTCATCACAAGAGTGCAAATGTGTCAATCTCCAATGCTTGGGGATGCAAAGTTTAGCTGAGGTAAGCGCCACAGTGAGCAGTCTGCGGGCATGGGCGAAAGTCCCCTGTGTTGTGTAGCATAATTAATGTGCACGGTAGAGTGTGTGGCAAATTAAAGTAGCGACTAAGCATAGAACTGACTTGCAGCCACAGACTTAGCACCTCTAGGCAGTCATGGAGTATATGTGTTAAGTCACAGTCAGGTGCTGTGCAGTGCCACCATTGGAAGTGATGGAGAGGGCCGAAGGCTGCAAGCTTTAGTGGTGTCCAGTACAAATTCAGGATCGTTTTGAAGAGATAAAACATCATCCTGAACTCAAGGGTCCCCCTGTTCAGTTCTTCTGTTAGTTCCTTCCAGTCCTGCTCCTCATGGTGTGTTTGGAGCCACCTTTGACTTGTGTCGCGGAAGAGAGTCAGAAGGTGACGCAATGCAATTGCAGGTGTTTGACTAAAAGATTACAGCAACCTGACCACCCCCTTAATGGAGCCCCAGATGTTAAAGTGTTAAGCTTTGGGGTCCAAGAACATTATGGAGGCAGTATCAAAGATGACCATACCACCAGCGTTGTGAGTGGTGGAGGTGAACGTCCTTTTGTAACGCGGCAAATTACTTTGTGGCTTCATCTGCCACAAGGTCATTCAGATCGTTAATTCCAGATTTCCACCGCACCTCCCAAAGCATGGGAGAACCTCTGATTTGTATGGCAGCATAATTCCATATGGGGGCATACAGTTGTAAGCGGGTGTGACATTTCAGAAGTATGTGAGCTTTGTTCCATAGCCAAATCATTGTTTGCATGACAGGGTTAGGAGGAGATGCTGATGGGGCTTAGTAACAGTAGACGAGGTCCAGACTGGGGCTGCAGCCAGACATGTCCCATTTCAAGCCGCACCCGAGGTGACGGGCCCACTGCCCCAGCTCTCATGAAGGATATTTGGGCATGGTATAGTGCAATGATAAAATAGAATCCACTCTGGTAGTGGTGCTGTTCCCTACAGTGGTGGGGAGCACAGCGTGTTGTTAGAATACCCCTCACACACCAACAGGCCCCTTGGTGTCATTCTACCATCATTGGGGTCTTCGCACCCCTCTACGGAATTGCGTGTGCTACGACTAACGGCTGCGTAGGATCACTTCAGATCTATTATGTGTCGGTGTGTGGAGAGTGGTTAAGTGTGGATGGTGAGGTGGTGAAAACGTGATAGTTTAAAAAATTACCTGGCTCATAGGGTGTGGAAAAATAAAAATGTATTAAGCCCTCGGCTGGTATTTTTAAAAGGGTGCAGTGTGAGGTTGTTTACTGTATATTTAGGTACAGCAACCTCAGAAAGTGCGTGGAAGGGTATACTCAGATGTGAGTCCCTTGCTCATTGCACCATCAGGATTCAAGCAAGCCGGGACGAAGACGGCTGAAATGCCAGAAACCGGTCCCCGGAAGCTTGTTTCCTTCCCAGTATAAGAATTGGCTTGGTAGTTTGGTCTGCCCTGTTCCCATGATGCACTGGGCCAGGGTCAGACTAATTTGCATATAGCCAAGTTCTGAGCTGGGATGGTGCAGTGAGCTAAAAATCGGTGATGGATCAAGCCCTGATCTTTGGACTGGGTAAGAGTGGTCTGCTTAATTCAGACACTCTTTTCATCACCACCCTCTTTTCTGAATCATTTTTGTCCACCATAAGCGTGGAAGGGTATACTCAGATGTGAGTCCCTTGCTCTTTGCACCATCAGGATTCAAGCAAGCCGGGCCGAAGACGGCTGAAATGCCTGAAACCGGTCCCCGGAAGCTTGTTTCCTTCCCAGTATAAGAATTGGCTTGGTAGTTTGGTCTGCCCTGTTCCCATGATGCACTGGGCCAGGGTCAGACTAATTTGCATATAGCCAAGTTCTGAGCTGGGATGGTGCAGTGAGCTAAAAAACGGTGATGGATCAAGCCCTGATCTTTGGACTGGGTAAGAGTGGTCTGCTTAATTCAGACACTCTGTTCATCACCACCCCCTTTTCTGAATCATTTTTGTCCACCATAAGCGTGGGAGGGTATACTCAGATGTGAGTCCCTTGCTCATTGCACCATCAGGATTCAAGCAAGCCGGGCCGAAGACGGCTGAAATGCCAGAAACCGGTCCCCGGAAGCTTGTTTCCTTCCCAGTATAAGAATTGGCTTGGTAGTTTGGTCTGCCCTGTTCCCATGATGCACTGGGCCAGGGTCAGACTAATTTGCATATAGCCAAGTTCTGAGCTGGGATGGTGCAGTGAGCTAAAAAACGGTGATGGATCAAGCCCTGATCTTTGGACTGGGTAAGAGTGGTCTGCTTAATTCAGACACTCTGTTCATCACACCCCCTTTTCTGAATCAGAAAGTAAGCGAGGCAGATGCTCACAACCATTTTCATGGCCTCTATCCTCTATGTGACCCCAAAGGGACAGGTAAAGGTGGATTCATTTGGTGTAGTTTGTGGTGGTCTGAGCAAGGAGTAGATCCAGGTTGATAGGAACCACCCCTTCTGGACCTCTGGGCATGAAAATTCCCAAGTACTTCAAATGCTGCGGTGCCCACTTGAACAGGAAGTTTGCAATGGTTGCTTTGTTCATAAATCCAGTCATGGGTAAAGTGTCTCTCTTTCTCCAGTTAATCTCATATCCTGAAATTGCAGAAAAAACTTGCAATAAGGGCATACGTTTTGACTGTCCTACTGCTGTGGGTTGGGGCTTGACAAATGGCAGCAGCCAGGGGTTCCATTGCCAAGAAAAACAATAGCAGGAACAGGTGACAACCCTTGCAGGTGCCCTTGTGGACCAGAAATGGACCTGTGAGACAGCCTCCACAAGTAATTTGCACATAGACCCTGACTTTTGAAATAAAGCCATAGCTGATGTTCAATTTCAACAATGAACAGCACATTCAATGTGATATGATGCCTTTTCAGCATCCCAAAAAAGGGACATAGCCACTTCTGGGAGTCCTTGGACATCCGGAGCAGTTGTGCTAGGGATCTTCGATGATTATGAGACAAGCTTCCCAGAACGAACCCCACCTGGGACTTATGGATCAGGGTGGGTATCACTTGTTTAAGCTGAGCAGCCAATATGCTAGCAAGAATCTTTGTGTCTGAGTTCGGGAGGGAGATGGAGTGGTAACTAGATGTAGGTGATAAATTCCGCTCCACCGGCAGAGTTTGTGGAGTTTTGCCCTCTCCGTGTTATGCTTGTAATGCAGAGTTCTGGCAAAACTCCACCAACCACCATGTGATGGAGTTTTTTGTTGCACAAAGCTCACCAATGGTAAGTTGGTGAACGTAAGCAAGAATTGGGGTCCCCTATCTTGGTTTTCTGCCATTAGGAGGGCACCTGGTAAGATTTTCTCCTGCTGGTGGTCGTGGCCGGTTGCAGCCTGTCATGAATGTTCGCAATGAGAATGCTGCAGCTCGAATAGAAAATCTACTTGAGTGGCAGCAAAGAAGCAGCACCCTCTGGTGCACCACATGGTGCCATTCATGCTGATTATCCAGCACGGAACAAGCGGAATTCCAAGAGTGAGACTCTGCAAGTTCCCCACATCCTTAGTGATATCTACCTCAGAGTAATGGATCTCATCCAGGTTGCAGGAGGACTGAGATCAGCACCCACTTGGACATGTGTGAATGGGGTACCGTCAGCCTTCTGAAAGGCTGTGTTGAGGCAATCAACAGTCTTCTCCTAAAGCCAGCGGTAAAATTCACTTGGAAAGTCATCTTCATACGGGCCATTATTATACAGGAGTTAACAGAAGGCTTTTGTTATTTCCTCTTTAGAGATCCCCACCCAGCAATGTCACTCTTCAATATTGAGGCTTGGGAGGGGAAGGGCATCAAGGCAGGTGTTCGCCCCGTCCATGTTACAATCTGATTCAGATATATATAGCTAGGTGTAGAATCCCCCAAAGGTGGTGGAAATTTGCTGTGGGGCGCGGATGACCCTACTTTTGTCATCTTTGATCATCGTGATGGCCCTAGCATCCTCTGTCTTAAGAAGTAAGGCAGCTAAGAACCAACCTCCTTTCTCCCCTGTTCGTAGTGGTAGGCTTGTATCCTATAAAGTGTGCAGTCTACTTAAGATATATAGAGGAAGTTCAGCTCAATTTTAGCCTGTTACAGCTTAGCCCATTCCAGTTTGTTCTCGGAGGGTTGGCTACCTGTGTCGTTACGGAAGTGGTCCAGGGTGTAATGGATTAGGGTCACCCATGTTAACACTCTAAGTTTGTTTGACAATGCAGGATCCCGCATCATTTGACCTCTGAGAGTGGCCTTAGCTTCTGCGCCAAGTTCAGGGAGTCCTTCTTTTTGGTGAGCTTTGTGGGCATGTGTGATTTCAACCCTGTTTTCTCTCAGGGTATCCTTGAGTGAACAGTATTAAGAAGCCATGGTTGCCAAATGGGCTACTGGATGCTATAGCCATTAGTTAGGCAGACCAGACATGGTCTCAAAGGGTGCCGGGGAAGATCACACTGTCCAGCCCTGAGGAGGTGATCGACTGGGAGATTAGGAAGAAAACAAAGTGAGACTGCGTACCATGTACTGCATATAAAAATATATATTCCCTCTCAGTCAGAGGAAAGAATCAACAGTGGTCCCAAAGGACTTGGTCTTCAGGGGGATCCCAGAGAAAGGCCCTATCCTTCCAATTGTAAGCATCAATGGGTCTTGTGTGGTACAGGACTGCCTCAGGGGATACATTTCAATATCTGCCAAATATCATATGGGAAGGTTGGAGTTCTGTAAGGGGTCTGTTGAGGTGGGGAATGAAGGCGGTCTTACTGGCTGTTGGGTCATAAACGGGGCCCACACTAAACACCTTTATGCCAATCCTAAGCTTGGCAATTATGTAGCACCCTTCGTCATCAGACCCAGTGTTTAATACCATACAAGAGAGGGATTTATGTAAGAGCATGGATATGTCACAATTCCTAGAGCCTGGGATAGTGGCATCCATGTCCTCAGTCCCAGGTGCCATTTGCAGTCCGCAGCTGTGGACAATCTTTCCAACATAATCAGGTTTGAGCTTAGCTGATTCTTTTGCTTTGAGATGTGCTTCTTGTATAAGGGCTGTGTCCATATGTTTAGAGGTCAAAAAAGACAATATCTTCTAGCGTTTGGCGTAGGACATTAAGCTATTGACATTGAGCGAGATGATAGATAACGGTTGGGAAATCATGATGATAGCGGGCAGGAATACCCAATATTATGATCAGCAGTAGGGGGCATGGAAGATGTGACAGGAGGGGGCAGATAAGCAGAAGGAGGTGATGGTAGCCAGCCCGGAAAATAGAATAGAGAGAAGACATGCAGTAGGGGAAGGTGGGGTAGGGATGGGAGAGGGAAGGGCCCTATAAACTATGCCATAAGTTATGACATAGGGATTGACGGCAATGACCGACAGGGGGATGCACCTCTGGGCCGATCACTGAACCAGGCTAGACAGGACAGAGAAGGCCTGTGGGTCCAGATAAAGTACAAAAGTGTGTAGGAACTGTCTTCAGCTGATTACTCCTGCGCGAAGAGACAAGAGGGAAGGCCTGAGGGTGTATAGAATGATTTATTGTGCATGGACACACTAGGCCATTACCTAATCGAATGTGGAACAGATGAGAGGAAGGGGGGATGTAGCATGGAGACAAGGGACTCCAGTTATTCAATGGTAGTGTAAAATGCCCCATGTAGGTTTCTGTGCTGGAGAAGCAGGATAATAGAGAGTAATTGGGCAGAGCAGCAGTGTGGGTCTGAGCTCAAGTGGTCACTGGGTCATCACAGTGTCCAGATGCCATAGTCTTTTGCAAAGCTGTGGTCAAATTCCAGGTTCCCCTATAGGATATTACCTGTTCCCGAGTTTGAAGTTCAGAGGGTGGGGGGGAAAGAGGAGAAAATCCCAGCACCCCATGGGCAGAGAAAGGACATGGGCACCTAGGGTTCAGCTCGTTAGGACCTGGCTGGGGGTGCTGGCTCAGATCCCCAGTAACTAGTCCCTGAAGTGGGTCATATTATGACATGAAAAAAACCTCTGAAGTCCCAGTTTCCTCTGATGTGGGGGGCTTCAAAGTTGATCTCAACTTGACACTCTTGTCGACTTAGGTGAGTGCTTTTGCTGTGTGGAATGGTCTGCCTCTCTCAGGTTGATTATTGTAAAATTGTTCATGTTAGCGGTCCCGGTGGGCTGCCCCATATCACCTGTTGTTCCCTGGTCAAGCCTGTGTGACAATATAGGTAATGTCTCCATGCCAGAAGAGGCCAAGGAGCCCAAAAAATGGAGATAATTTAGCAAGGTCATGGTACTCCCTGGAGTGGCTGCCAATTGTGAACCACATGGTAGCTAACCCTGGGCAAAGCACTACGCTACGCTCGCTTAATTTGTGAAGTTTGCAATACTTCACACTACCCAAACTGCACGTAGCACAGTGCAAACATGCGTAGGGTTGCGCAGAAGTCATTTTTTGCTTGCTCGCGGTCCTCAACATCAAGTTGGTTGAAGTATTTCGGGGTTCCCAAGGCCTACACGCTCCAGAGATTACCCACATACACAAAAGAACTGTTGGCACGGAAGCTGTAAAAGGCAAAGAACAAGTTTATTAAAACCCCATGGGGTGGTGGTACACTCAAACAGCACCCTTCGGTATTGCAAGAGGTATCACACCGAACACCGGTGTGACCCCGTTTATATACAATTTTGGGGCAATAAAAGATAGGCGGCACAAGTTAAGACACAGTTTTAGAGACATACATGGTCATGTTTTGGAATACTGCCAGCTCATTGGAGGGTTTCAAACCCGCTGGTCAGTTAGCGGCACATTCCTGAAGGTATACGGGTCAGTGAGAACTGCGCATGTGTGGCTTGACCAGTACTAAAAATAGCCTGTTGCTGGGCAGATGTGAGTGGTCAGTGGAACGGACAAAGGACTAAAAGGCACGTCGGCCACGAGGCCGCTCATGATCTAAGATGGCCGCCACAGTATTCAAAATGGCGTTTATCGTATACAGCCAAGTTAAGGAGGACAACGTGTAGGTTCAGCTAATCGCTAACACGGACGGGCCAATTACAACAGACGACCCTTTTAGCGTTTAGCTGAATCTACCTCATAATGAACATAGTCTGGATGTTCGTCCTCGATGTCAATTAACATAATTTGTGTCACCTCCTTATGTAGCATCATTTTATCGTAGGCAAGAGCTCGTCTCGATGGCAAACAGGCCGATAGGCACATTGAACACAATGCAGGACCACATTGGATACACAAGCAGATAAAAAACATTGCTCCCACAAGTATACAGAGAATTGTCAGCAGTTTCCAGCCCCAAGTTGTAATCATGGACCAGAACCATCCAGAAAGTGTCCAAGTTCCATTGTCCGGGTGTATTTCGGCAGCTATTTTATGCAGCTTTGAAATCGCATCATACACAGATGGAGAATTATCAGGCACGTAGACACAACAGCTGCTTCCGATGATCCTACATGCCCCCCCACGATCAGCCAAAACAACATCCAGCACCATCCGGTTTTGGAGGGTGACAATTCTGGAAATCTGCAGTTCTTCGGTAATATTCCCCAGGGCAATAGCAGTGTCATTCGCAACAGCCTCGACAACACGTGTCAGGCGTCTGATCTTCCGACTGTTCAGTGCGGCCCCCACAAAGGAGAATAGTCCCAGATTGAAATCCACATATTGTTGCAACGCAGTGTCCGTTTGATCAATGTCCTCTAGTGCAACAGTTCGCTTAACTCTGTTCAAAACAAAATCGTGGTACAGAGTATAGTCGTTGTGATACATCGGAGGGGCAATGAATACAGGAGGTAGCACAAACGATACATAACATGTGCCCAACCACCCCACTGGAAGCTGATGGTACCCCTTCGTTCCACAGATGAAGTAGGTGTTTCGAGATGCAACAAATGAAATGCCATTCGGGCTATCAAACGTGAGAGTAATGTTACATTCACTTTTCCCCACAGCAATCGTGCCCTTATTCCGGATACATAAATCGGCTTTTGTGGCAATGACATTTATAACATGAGCACTGGATACATTCACGTTTCGCTGATTGCTGTATATTCGTGGGGCAGATACATTGTCGGGCCTATACTCCTCCCATTCAAAACGTGTACCCTCAGCCCGTGGAAACCCATCCTTGTCATGGGGACATTCTTTATTTAGGCGAAAAAGCACCCCCCCTTTGGTTGGCCATCTCAGGGTAAAGAGGAGGGTGTACCAAGCGTTGCATGACCCATTATGCGAAAACGGGAGTGGAATAAGTGGGGTGCCCCCTCTCTTCTGGTGCCCAGGCAACATTCCACACACCCAGCAATTAGAGGTATTGGTCATATTATGTGTGTGGTGAAGAATCTGAATGAAGCTGTTATTTAAATACGTTTGACGGTGGCGTTCTTCATGAAAAGGCAAGGTAAAGTGAAAATGTTCAGACGGTGCCGGGGTAGTCGGCAGCAAATGTTCACGTACAGGCACCACAAGTTCGACTACCCAGGCAATAACAGCTATCACCACAATCGTGAAAACAAAAAGAAAGGCACCCAGTATTTTCTTATCACGCGATACCATTGATGCCATAGTTCAAGAAAGTTCAGTGCAAAGTCTCAAATAACACAAATTGTTCACAGTTTCTCACAAATAGTCTCTGATACACGTACGTGTATACCTAAAAAAAAGGAAAAATGCGGTGCTGAACTCCGAGGTAGCCGTTGTTTTCTTCTCCGGGCCAAGACGGGTGTCGCTACTCTGGCAGAACTGATCCCCCCCCCTTGGAATTCCCGGTTTCCGTTTCACAAACCTGGAGCGGTTACCAACCAGTCTAAAAAGGAACAAAAATCTTCTTTATCGCGGTCGTAGATTGTAGCGCTCTCTTCCAGCGACAGATTGGTCCGGGAAGGCTCCCTCTACTTCGGCCGACGTCACAGCTGGGCTCTTTTCTTTCTCCAAGATCTCTTTATAATCAGTAAGCACAGCAGGAGTCACCAGATCCGGAGAGACTCGACGACAGTGAGTCGAATGCACCCACCGCTTCCTGTTGGTCACTCGTACGGCGGTGCGGGTTGCCAGAAGGACCTGCTCGGGGCCCTTCCACCTGGGCTCCAGACTGCTTGCTCTTTCAAACGAACGGATCATCACATGATCCCCAGGACGAAGATCGTGGCCTTCTCCAGTAGAGTTGTCAGGGAGCGCTTCTCGAACCTGTTGATGAATGGAGAGCAAATCATTTGTTAATCGTGCCAAATAATCATTCATCATAACACAAGGCACATCATGTATTAATCGCGGCTTGGGCACTCCCCAGATATTCATGGGGCGACCAAACACCACCTCATAAGGTGTAAGGCCTATCCGTGAATGGGGTACTGATCTAAGAGACAGTAGTGCTAGCGGCAACGCATCTGGCCACTTCAATGATGTAGACGCCACAATTTTGGCCAGCTTAAGCTTCAACGTGGCATTGTACCGCTCGACCAAACCTGCCGACTGAGGGTGGAATACAGCGTGGAACTTTTGCTGAATCCCTAACCCCTTCAGTACATATTCCACAATCTTTCCGACAAAATGGGGCCCATTATCGCTCCACAAAAATTTGCAAACTCCAAAGCGAGGAAAGAATTCCTTAAGCAACACCTTAGCTGTTGTCAAAGCCGTATTGTCTTTCGTGGGGTAGGCCTCAACCCATTTGCTAAAGGCACACACCACCACTAAGACGTACTTCAGGTTATTGCAGCGCTCGAGTTGAATGTAATCCATTTGAAGGACTTCAAACGGTGCAGAAGGTGGAACGAACCCTCCTTTCGGAGTATAGGCCCCCTTTCCAGGATTGTGTTGCAAACATACCAGGCAGGTCTGCACTACTCTCTTTGCAGTGTTCGCAATCTCGGGATGTTCCCAAACTCGTGTTAAAAGCTGAGTGATTGCAAGAGCTCCGACATGCGCCAGTCCATGTGTCATCTGGACCATCGCCTGTAAGTAAGCCGCAGGCAATTTCCACTTCTCCATGTCTTTGCTTCTCCAACATCCCTCATCATCTAGCACCCCATCTGCTGCCCAAGCCGCAAGCTCAGATTCTGTAGCTGAATTTTGTATATCCCGTATCTCTGCTCTAGCATCACTCCATCGTTCAGCCTGCGATTGTACCACGTACATGGGGGAGCTAGTTCGGGACATAGCCGTTTGCCTTGCTATGCTGTCTGCAAAGGCATTTCCTTGGCCCACCTTATCCGTAATTTTCTTATGGGCACTGCACTTCACTATCGCTACTTTTTTAGGGCCAAGCAGCGCATTTAGGAGATCACGCACTAACTCTCCGTGCATAATGTGCTCCCCATGTGACGTCAGAAACCCGCGTTCCCTCCAAAGAAGCCCGAAGTCATGGGCCACTCCAAAGGCGTACCGGCTGTCTGTGTATATGTTCACACATAGGCCAGCACTCAATTCGCAGGCTCTTGTTAAAGCTATCAGCTCTGCTGCCTGAGCCGATTTTTGTGGTATTCTAGCTGTTTCTACCACCGTCTTAAGAGTCGTGATCGCATATGCTGCGGAAGTCGTGCCATCTGGCAGCCTCAAACACGATCCATCAACCCACAGTTCCCCATCCACATCTGGAAGTGGCACATCCTGTAAGTCAACACGACCCTTTGTCTGTTCCTCAGTCAGGAAAACACAATCATGATGTTTTTCTTCCTGACCCTCCTCGGCCGGATAGGGCAATAAAGTCGCGGGGTTCAAAGTAGCGCATCTCTTCAATGTTATGTGTGGCGCTAAAAGTGTCAGCTCATATCCTGTAAGTCGTGCACTCGTGAGGTATTGGGTCTTTGTTTGGTTTAACAGGGCGTCTACTGCGTGAGGAACCAACACCAGCAATTTGTGTGATAACACTATGCCCTCACTCTGTCGTATGGCTACTGCTGTTGCCGCTACTGCTCGAAAACACCCAGGCAGCCCTCGTGCTACAGGATCCAAAATGGCAGAGAAGTATGCACATGGTCTCTGCTTATCCCCGTGTAACTGCACTAACACTGACAACGCGCACCCATCATTCTCGTGCACGTACAATGTGAAAAGTTTCGTGTAATCTGGTGTTCCTAACACGGGTGCAGAACAAAGGGCCTGTCTCAACTGTTCAAAGGCTTTCTGACATTCGTCTGTCCACTCAAGAGGCATCGGTGTAGTTTTGGACAATAATGCTAGCAGAGGTTTTATGATATGTGAGAAACCCATGATCCATTGTCTACAAAAAGATGTCAACCCTATAAAGGCACGCACATCTCTCTGCGTGCGGGGGACTGGTGTATCTAAAATCGCCTGAATTCGATCAGATGTTAATGCCCTCCCCTCCTTAGACAACAGATGACCGAGGTAGGTCACCTGGGGTCTACAGTATTGAAGCTTTTTCTTGGAGACCTTGTGATTGTTTTGTGCCAAAAAGGACAGCAACGCAAGCGTGCTCTGTTCACATTGTGTATAGGAGTCAGCAGCAAGCAAAAGGTCATCCACGTACTGGATGAGCGCAACGCCAGACTGCAATTCGAAGGAATCTAGTTGTCGTTTCAAAGCCTGGCTGTAGATGCTAGGGCTCTCAGTATAGCCTTGGGGAACACGACAAAATCTATACGATTTATTATTGAGCGTAAAACCAAACAGATATCTGCTATCTGGGTGAACAGGGATAGAAAAGAACGCATTCTTTAGATCGATAACGCTAAAAGTGGTGGCTGTCGGTGGAACCAAAGTAAGCAAAGTCGTGATATCAGACACCACTGGGTATTGGGGAATGACAATTTTATTTATTTCACGCAAATCAATAATAAATCGATAGATCTTGCCATCTGAGTCTCTCTTAAGAATTGGTAGAATAGGGCTGTTACAGACATTATAAGGGACCTCCTCCACTACCCCTGCAGAAATCAAATCCTGAACAATATGTGTTAGTGCAATTTCGCCTTCCTTCGAGATCTTATACTGTGGCACTCGTGGTAGAGGGGCCCCCTCCTTAACAGTGATATGTATTGGTGGAATACGCATCTCTCCCACATCCGTATCTGATGTCGCCCACAACGTGTGCGGCAGAGAGGCCAAAGCGGGAATATCTAAAATGACACAAAATCTGTCAGGTTCAGGGCAATCATCAGGATCAGGGTAGTTGTCATTCAGAATAACCCGCACTCCTTCTGGAGCGCAGCGTATTGTTGCTCGAAAATATTTAAGCAAATCAATGCCCAAGATATTATCTGGGGTATGGGGCGATAACAAAAATTGGCCAAAACTAAAGTACTTGTCAATGCATAGTGCAAGGGGCTTGGACAATGGGCTGGGGGAGGGTGTGCCATCAAACCCTACACACGTAATCATTTCGCCAGACAGGGGAGCCCTCGGAACCAAGTTTTTCGACAGAGCGCTACGAGTAGCTCCTGTGTCGACTAGAAACTGATCAGTAGAACCCAAAATACCCGCTGTTACATACGGACCTTGCTGATCTACTGGCACTTCGACTGATTCCGTACCCCATCCTACGCAATCCTATGCATGCACATAATCCTGATGTTCCACATTCTCTCCTTCCAAAATCTGATATTGATTCCGTCTATCAAACGTATTTCGTTCGTCCTGGCCACGGCCCCTCTCCTCAACCTGTCTACGATCACCTCCGCCACCTCTCGCTCCAGTATAACCTCCTCTTGACCTTCCACTGCCTCGACCACGCTGACTACGCTGTTCACGAAGTACCGGACAATCATCGGCCCAATGCCCAAACTCCTTACAATAAGCACACTGATCCTCCGCAATGTCCGTACGACCATACGACGCATTTCCTCCACCTCGTCTACCTCTATCATTCCCTCTACTCTGTGTTCCCCGAACCTGTGCCAACATCACCTTCGTTTTCAATTCCTTCGTCTTTTTCTCTACATTTTCTTTAGCCTCCACTTCCTGCCGCTCATAATACTGAGCCATAGTTAACAAGGACGCAGGGGTCGCCGTGGCCCAGGAACTCTCACTCGACTTCAATCGCTTTGCAATCTCTGGTAGGAGATTAGCCACATACTTATCTACAAACAAATGCCGACCCGTATCGTCAGTTAAAGATTGACCACTGTAATCATGAAATGCCTCCTCAAAGCGTGTAAAGAAATCTGAGACTGTTTCATCTGGTTTCTGCTTGCACGACGTTAACATGGTCCAATCTATCTTTTTGGCAGGAACAAGCGTTTTCAATTTATGCAAAATAGCTGCCGGAAGATCTAGAATTAGCTGACAAGGCTTACATGCTGGTTCTCTATCTAAATCTGCAGCATTTATCTCTTTCCAGGTCCCCCCCAAAATCGTTTCGTCATTAGTTTTACGAATTTGCCTCCACATATCAGGTGGTAAAATTAGCCCAAAAAACAAATCTATATCTACAAGAGTCATCACACAAGACGATATAGCCCCCTCTACCCCCTCATAGAATGCCGCTGGGTTCTTTCGGAGATCAGGTAAAGAGTTTTTAAGTGCCATGACATCTGCTCTATTCCATGGTGTATACACCCAATTATACACAAAATATCCCTTCGCATCCTTTGACAATTTATCATCATCCGTACCTTCCCCTTTTGGTGGAACATACAAAGGCGCGGCTTCACGCATAGGCATAACATGCAACGCAGAGCTCTTATCTGAACCACGAAGAGAACACTCCTTAACCGCCCCGTCGTTTCCCGGCTCGGACTCCTTTTTCCTCCGTTTCAGTTCCTGTCGTAAAGAAATTGTCTCATCCCGCAGCGCGATCAACTGCTTGAACAGGTCGTCCACATCTGTAAGATCAAAATCACCTTTAGCTAAATTCTCACGATATACCGACAAAGCTTTAGGTTCTAACGTTTCAGAAACTTCACGATATGCATTTACAACTTCATCCGCTAAAGTGGACAAGAAATACATTAATTCAAGATCCGACCACCCCTGTTTCTCCGCTACCAACTGTTCCTGAGTAACACAATGCTTATTCACTTTACGAGCCCAACTGCGTAAATGAGCGGACCTCTCCGCAGTAAACCTGAGAGCCGATACCCCTTTCTGGCTCACTTGAATCTGCCCATCATCCTCGGAATCCGCAGCCGGAGCCGTCGGTGAAACGTACGGAGGCGGTGACCGATCTAACAAAGAAAAATCATCAATTTCATTATTAAGGACAGGATAAAGCGGTCGGCGAATAGGAAACTGACCAGTCGTTTGCAATTTACGTTCCCGTTCCTCCCTCTCTTTCTTCTCCTGAGCCTCCTTCTCCTCAAGCTGTAAAGCCTTATCCCGAGCAGCCTTACGCTGCTCTTTGTCCGCCAAGGCAACCTCACGCTTCATTCGTTCACGCGCCGCTTTCTCCCACATTCGTACACAATCAAACATATTTTGTCTAGACCTACGTTGAAACATACATTGCCCGACAAATTGGATTTTATTCAAATCGTATGACCCGTGTAGGGGCCATTGCAATTCGGGATCGGCCTTAGTGTACTTATGCCATAATTTACTGTACATAATAGGTGGAAGGCCGTGCTTGATATACATGTCCCTATTTGGTGTTCCCTCTGGGGGAGCTGGCTGTGATTCCGCTAACCTAATTGATGCATCATCTCCTAAGCAACACATTCCCCGGAGTTTGCTGAAAACAGGCATGTTCAAAAAGTATCACGAAAGCGTGACACCAAACCAAATGGCACTTACAGTTCTTCACACAATTGTGCCGCTCAAAGGAAAAACAAGGTTAGAGAAACATCTCTACATGCCTGCCTATGTGAAGTGCACTACACATATAAGTTCAAAGATCACAAATTCAAGATGTTAGCTAACTCAGATCAAAATTCACAAAATTCGGCGAGCGTCCGAAGACTACCTCACCGATCACAAATCTCAAGACTTCAGTAAGCGTCCGAAGACTACCTTACCGAACACAAAGCTTACCAATTCTCAAAAGTCCAGATTCCAACTGCCAAGGTCTTGTAAGCCAAATCAGCCAAACGGCACTTTCTCAGTGAAGCGGACACTCGAAAACTCAGTCGGAGACCGGCGCCACCTGGAAGGTCAGATCGGAAGGAAAGGAAAAAACACCTTGGCAGCCAAGACTCGGGTCACTCGTGGCAGTGCGCGTCCATGGCGAGTTTCCAAGCCTTCGTCACGACCTCTCCTTCGGGCATCCGAGTCGCCGATGAGTCCCTTCGTGGTCGCCAATTGAAGTATTTCGGGGTTCCCAAGGCCTACACGCTCCAGAGATTACCCACATACACAAAAGAACTGTTGGCACGGAAGCTGTAAAAGGCAAAGAACAAGTTTATTAAAACCCCATGGGGTGGTGGTACACTCAAACAGCACCCTTCGGTATTGCAAGAGGTATCACACCGAACACCGGTGTGACCCCGTTTATATACAATTTTGGGGCAATAAAAGATAGGCGGCACAAGTTAAGACACAGTTTTAGAGACATACATGGTCATGTTTTGGAATACTGCCAGCTCATTGGAGGGTTTCAAACCCGCTGGTCAGTTAGCGGCACATTCCTGAAGGTATACGGGTCAGTGAGAACTGCGCATGTGTAGCTTGACCAGTACTAAAAATAGCCTGTTGCTGGGCAGATGTGAGTGGTCAGTGGAACGGACAAAGGACTAAAAGGCACGTCGGCCACGAGGCCGCTCATGATCTAAGATGGCCGCCACAGTATTCAAAATGGCGTTTATCGTATACAGCCAAGTTAAGGAGGACAACGTGTAGGTTCAGCTAATCGCTAACACGGACGGACCAATTACAACATGGTGATCACGAGCAAGCAAAATGACATCCCGGCGAGACTTTTTCCTCGTTCGCGATCAGCAACATCAAGTTGCTGATCATGACCGTTGAAAATACACCTCCCTGCTAGATTCTCAACGTGGGGAGGTCAAGTTTCTCATTGCGAGTGGTCGTGTATGCTCGCGACCGCTCGCGATGAGAAACAACCAGTCCGCGTTGAGAAAGTTGTTGCTCGAGTATAAATGCACTCTAGCGGCAGAAAACTACAGTTCGCACTGTGCAAGATGCTGTTTTCAATGATTTTTTTTGGTTGATTTTTTTTGTCCTAAATTGCCTGACCCTCGTTCAAAAGAAAACGCCAAACACCTTACGTGTCCTTAGCCAAAGAGAAAGATCTTGATCCTCTCCCACACCCAGACACAGGTACCAGAGTGGCGGGAGATGAATTCAAGGAATACCTGGAGGGAGGAGATATAGGGTGGCGTGCAAACCCACAAATACTCCATCAAGGCATATTTCGGCCTATCGGACCAAATACATTGTTGGGCGGAACCACCAAAGATCCATGGAGTGTATTAGGCAAATCCTAACTCCACTGAACCAACAAATTCCAGAAGGAAAGATTACTTTTGCTGCAGGATCTGGCCAAATCCACCTTTGATGTATCATATAATGACGTTAGCCAGCCTGAGTGCGATGGTGCCTTGGAGTTGACCCAGAATTTGCAAATCTGCCGTCTCGTGAGGAGAATTGCGTAGAACAGGAAGGTCTTTGCCGGCCCAGTGACGTTCTCGTCTATTCCAAAAATGCTGTTTTCAATGATTGCACAGTGCCGGATGCTTGTCTGCACTGTGCAATCATTGAAAACGGCATCTTGCATAGTGCGAACATGGTACTATGCAGTTCGCGTAGTGCTATGCGTAGCTCGCGTAGTGCGAAGTGCACTTCGCGTAGCTACGTGTAGCGCTACTTCGCGAACTACGCTCAGCCCTAACATTGGTAGCTTGCTCAAGCAGCATATATTTGATGTTCCATTTCCACAGCTGAGATCATAGGGAAAGACAAGCTTTCCTTGTGGCATTGGTCTCTGAGGAAAAATTGGCTGTGACATGTAACCAGTAGCCGTCGACATCAAAGGGGCCATGTTCACTGCCTTCTGCAAGGATAAACCTAGTATGACAAGCTGGAAAAAACAGGCTACCAAGGGTTGGGATTTGTTGGGTGATATGGAAGGATCACAAGGGGAGTGATCCCAGATTCTATGCGCCACTGTATTTCCAGGAGAGGAGTAAACAAGGACCAGTGATATGGGGTATTAAGTCCAAAAATAATGATTTAGCATACTTTTTTCCATGACATCATCAAAGTGGATGTTATCATGCCATATTTGGTCTTCCAGGTCTATGAGCTTGTGGTGGAGAATTTGGGCAGAGGGAGCCAGCATCTCTAGGCAATCCACTTTGTCCTCAGTCACAGACAGATGTTGCTCCAGTACATCTACTCTGGCTTGGAATAAGCTGATTTCGGCCTTGACGGTTTTGACCTTCCAAGTAAGGTCCATAATCTTCAAATCCATTGACCATGGTCAAGTGCAATGGACATGAGTTCCTTTAGAATAGCATTGATAGGGGCGTCGGAGAGGCAGGAGTCACCTTGACTCCCCCCGCAGCCTCTGTAAAGAGCAGTTGACAGGAGAGTTTGCCTGATGCTATCTCCAAGTATTGGGTACGGTAAGCAGCGCAAGGACCAAGAGAGAGAGAGGGAGCTCTGTCCTGTAGCATAATCAGCATGGAGGTAGCGGTTGTTGGCTGGTCCACCATACCCAGGAGTCCAACAGTGGCCTATGGCAAGATGGTCCTAGTGGAGAATAGACATAATTATTGATTCAAAACATTGGAAGGCTCAGGAGGAGGCTGGCTAGGGCAGACTGTCTCTGGATACATTTTGCCTTCCTAAAGTTAGTGGGGGCAGTATCAGCTGCACCGCACTGTATCCTGGGCACAGGGGCTCATGGCGCCTTGCACCAATCATTAACTGGGTGCAGTGGAGCCTCAGAGATGTCCCAGGCTGTGCACGGTACACACAGTGCCTGGCACCAGGCAGTAGGGGAGGAATATGCGGGGCCCCATGCAGTAGTGGGACACAGGAGTAAACCACAACCCGGCTGGCCATCAGACAAAGAGGTACTGGTGCTCCACAGTGGCTTTGCCCTCTGTTCAGCGAAGGTCTGGCATAGCCCACACTTCACTCATCCGAGCTCGGTGTACAGCCATATGTCTCTCTGGGGAGCCATGCAGCTATGCCAGTGAAGGAGTGGGGGAGGTGGCTGAAGATGGCATCTCTCTACCAAAGGAAGTTGTGCAGGGTGGCTGGGCATGGGTGAGATCATGCCTTTCCCTCAGTCGCCCAGTGTCTCAGAGAGTGGAGGCCATATTGGTCTGTGGTGTGGCTCCACCCCTAACAACCAGATTTTAATATGAACAATCATGGCTCTAGTAAACATATGAACTAGTGTTATGATTTACTGGTTGACAGGGGTGTGAGCACTGGTCAAGTAGCAATCACAATCCTGAGAGGTACCACTTGGGGCTCAGGAACTCACTGAAGACGGGTCCAGGAGGTGTTCAAGAGCATTTTATGTCACTGAGGCTCAGATCAGGAGGCCAACAGACTAACCCTTTGAGTCACTTTAAGGTACTTGGTTCAAGATTGAGTTGCAGGTCCAGTTTTTCTTCACCAGACAAGAGGGCAGCAGGTAACCACAGTAGAGCAGCAGTTTCTTTAGAGCAGTAGTCTCACGGAGGGGCAGTCCTTGTAGCAGCACAGCAGTCCCCCTTCCTGGCATAGTGTCCACAGGTCCAGAAGTGTATTGAAGTGGTGGTGTCAGAGGTCCTTCTTTTATACACAGTTGTGCCTTTGAAGTGGGGAGAAGCTTCTACATGAATGCCATTGAAGTGCACAGATGCCCGGCCTTCCCTGCCCTGGCTCTAAACTACCTACAGGAAATATTCAGCCTTTTATGTGGAATCAGGCCTCAGCCTATTGAAGTCTAAGTGGGGTTGTGCCCAGCTCCTCCCTCCCATCCTGCAAGTGATTGGCCCATGCAGTCACACCTAAGCACCCATTGTGTGTGACTGACTAGGAGGAATACATAAAGCCCAGTTATGTCGCCAGAGACAGGCTGCAGATACCAAATGGCTAAGGCAAGAAAAGGACAACTTTATATAAGTGTCATTTTCAGAATTGTAATAAAAAATCTGTATTTACCATAAGCTAGATTTTTAAATTAGAATTCCATGGACACCAAACATGAACTGGTTAGATGTTCTCATTTGGAAGTTACACTTATAAAATGTAATATGGCAACTACAATAGACTTATAAGTAATTTAAACGTGCCCATTAGGTATAGGGCAGTGTTACTGAGTTTTAGGGAAATAGTACAAGCACTTTAGCACTGGTTAGCAGAAGTAAAGTGTACAGAGTCCTATGGCTAACAAAAACAAAGGCAGCAAAATCACAAGGGTGTAGGCAAAACTTTACAGGGAACCATACCAACAATGCCAGACTAACATGTGTCCTCCCCACCTGAAAGTTGGGAGAAATATCCAACCCCTTTGAGGTTCTCTTCACTAAGGTGGAAGAACCTGGAGAGACCATCAGCATTGGTGTGGTCTGTTCCAGGATGGTGTGCCACCGTAAAGTCCATTCCCTGTAGGGAGAAGGACCACTTCCACAGCTTGAGATTCTCACCACTCATCTGCATTAACCATCTGCCGGGTCTGTGCTCTGTCTAAAACCGGAAATGAGCACCAAACAGGTATAGTCTCAGCTTTGTCAGTGCCCAGACAACCTGTTACCCCTTCTCTGTCTCTTCCTTCTCTCGATCAGTTTCCACCTATTCCTCTGAACTCTTTTCTGGCGTTACTTCAGAAAGTGAAGTCAGGCTCTCTGGCTGACTGTGCTCCACCTCGGATTCTGAGAGAACTTTTCACTCACTGCCGACCCCCCTCTTTCCCTTCTTAACGCCTCTATCTCCTCAGGTTTAGTTCAGGAATTTTTTAAATAAGCTATAGTTCGCCCCATCTGGCTCAGACCCCTCTCTTCCCTCCAATTTCAGACCTATTTCCCTTCTCCCTTACCTGGGGAAGATCTTGGAGAGCCATATTACATCTTGTCTCTCTTCCTTCATTGAAGATAATCATCTCTTGGCCTCTCACCAAGCGGGTTTTCGCCCGGCCCATTCTACCGAGTCAGTGGTCCTGTCCGTTCTAGACGAACTAAAGAGTAAGGCAGACTCCAACTTACCTCAAGCCTTGGTGCTCCTAGATCTGTCCGCCGCGTTTGACACGGTCGATCATTCCATCCTCCTCGGCCGTGTCTGCGCGGCGGGTGTTCGGGGCACCGCCCTCTCTTGACTCGCCTCTTTTTTTTTAAAGATCGGACTTAGGCCGTCCATCTCTCTGGCTGTACCGCCCCAACCCGCTTGGTTCCTTGCGGGATCTCCCAAGGTTCTTCCCTGTCCCCTCTTCTTTTTAATCTTTATATCCGTCCCCTTATTCTTTCTCTCCTTGACATGGGGGTCTCCATATATAACTATGCGGATGACCTCCAGTTAGATTTTGATCTCTCTTCTCCTCTGCACTCCCTTCCTTAATTCCACTCCACATTAGTTTTCATCTCAGAGTGGATGAATCGTAACCAACTCAAGCTTAATCTGGACAAGACGGAGTTGGTCCTGACTGGCCCTACCATCTCCCCGTGGTCGGCCGCCTTTTGGCCCTCCATCTTCGGCCCCCCACCCATACCGGCTGCCTCCGCAAAGACCTTGGGTATTAAAGTCAGTCGGGACCTCTCCATGCATGCCAAGATTAGCTAATTTGTTTCTTCCTGTTTCCTCTCTCTCCGGATTATCCGGAAAGTGTCCCGCTTTTTTCCTCTGATGCCCTCACACTTATTATTTTGACAATGATTCTTTCCCGTCTTGATTACGAGAATAGCCTGTATGTGGGCATCCCGGCCTACGAACTACGTCGACTACAGGCTGTCCAGAATCAGGCCGCCCATCTCATTTATCACCTTCCCAAGTCCTCCCACATCACTCCTATTTTGAAATCCCTCCACTGGCTTCCCATCTGCCAGAGATCTCTCTTTAAGATGGGCTGCCTGGCCTTCATGGCCCATACCTGCACCGCCCCGGCCTTCATTCACTCTCGCAATATCCCCTATATTCCCAAACGTGCCCTTCGTTCCTCCAACCAGTTTCTCCTCACTGTTCCGTGGTTCCGTAGATCTAAAACTGGAGGCACTAGATTTTCTGTACTAGCCTCCCGTTTTTGGAACACCCTCCCTCTGTCAATTAGATCTATACCAGTCTTTTCTCAATTCCGCAAAGCCCTCAAGACTCATTTGTTTTCCATAGCGTACTCTAGCTGATCTCTTTTGGCAATTCCTACTCTTCAGCTTTTTACCCTCAGTGCCAGGAAGCCGCTTGGTCGCAGTGCGCTTTATTAAGAACTTTCTTCATTTCATTTCATTTGCAAAGGCTTCCCTCTCTATAGTACTCCTTCTCTGTTCCCAGGGAAGAAACCTCCTACTGATGAAAGCCATAGGCTGATCCAGGCCCTCTTCATTCAGCTGTGAGAGAACATCTCTGAGGCATGTGCATGCACAATTCATTCTTGAGAGGAGTCAGGGACCTTGAGCATGGGTGCTGTGCACATGTCCTCCTTTAGAGTCTCAAAGGCTTCCTGCCACACCTCTGTCTAGATCACCTGATGTAGCTGCTTCTTGGAAGTCAGCTCTATCAAGGGTACAACGATTATGTCATACCCCTTGACAAATCTCCTGTAGTAGCCGGTGAGGCCCAAGAAGGCTTTCACCTCTGTTTGGGTCGGGGAGGGGGTGGTTCCAAGAAGGGGAAAAAAGAAAACTAGGAACAAGTATATAATATTCACAAAACTTCATAATTTCCAGGACAACATAATGATAATTATTCAAAAACCATTGTGCATTGGTACTTAATAAATGACTGTATCATGTTTCAATTCGTTTTTATATATCAAAAAAATATTTATATTGGAGATATATTGTGTTTTTTTCATATATCAAAAAACATTCTTACTTTGTAATAAAATCATTTGTACATCACAATAAGGTTAATTATATCCAACATTATCGTATATTCAAGGAGAGAACAGTGCAATTCAATTATACAGTTAAATCACACCATTGATTTGACAATTAGAGACAATGTGTATTTGTCAACAGTTGAAACATCCAGATGATTCATGGACAAATACTAAGTATGGGCGAATTTTGCAAATGCCTGGTCCGCGAATTCATGCGAATTCGCAAAAAAATCTGCGAAATCGTGGATTTTTGGGCAATTGCACTATACTCAACTGGAGTACTTTCTACTGGCTAATCAGTAAGTGCTACCTCGTTGGGTAAATGTATCGTGCTTTTCCTACACTACAGCTGCGTAAAGGCCCAGAAGAGTTTTCTCCAGTGACCCGTGTGTCTGTAACTTTGCCACCGTGCCCATAGGCGCTGAGGTCCCTTGAGTGAGCTGTCTATCACAGTGGGGGAAAGGGCGGGAAGAGGTTGTATACCCTAGTGTGTGTGGGGCCGGGCTTCTGTGCGAGTTCACATGCCTCTTGTTTATAAAGGTCAGAGACCGATCAGCGCAGCAGATGAGGAGAAAGCAGTAAGTGCCACCTCGTTGGGTAAAAGTATTGTGCTTTTCCTACACTACAGCTGCGTAAAGGCCCAGAAGAGTTGTCTCCAGTGACCCCGTGTGTCTGTAACTTTGCTACCGCGCCCTTAGGCGTCAAGGTCCCTCGAGGGAGCTGTCCATCACAGGGGGGGAAAGGGCGGGAAGAGGTTGCATGGCCTAGTGTGTGTGGGGCCGGGCTTCCGTGCGAGTTCACATGCCTCTTGTTTACAAAGGTCAGAGACCGATCAGAGCAGCAGATGAGGAGAAAGCAGTAAGTGCTACCTCGTTGGGTAAATGTATCGTGCTTTTCCTACACTACAGCTGCGTAAAGGCCCAGAAGAGTTGTCTCCAGTGACCCCGTGTGTCTGTAACTTTTCCACCGCGCCCATAGACGCCGAGGTCCCTCAAGTGAGCTGTCCATAACAGTGGTGGAAAGGGCAGGAAGAGGTTGCATAGCCTAGTGAGTGGGGCCAGGCTTCTGCGCGAGTTCACATGCCTCTTGTTTATAAAGGTCAGAGACCGATCAGCGTAGCAGATGAGGAGAAAGCAGTAAGTGCTACCTCGTTGGGTAAAAGTATCATGCTTTTCCTACACTACAGCTGCGTAAAGGCCGAGAAGAGTTGTCTCCAGTGACCCCGTGTGTCTGTAACTTTGCCACCACGCCCATAGGCGCCAAGGTCCCCCGAGTGAGCTGTCGATCACAGTGGGGGAAAGGGCGGGAAGAGGTTGCATAGCCTAGTGTGTGTGGGGCCGGGCTTCCGTGCGAGGCCACATGCCTCTTGTTTATAAAGGTCAGAGACCGATCAGAGCAGCAGATGAGTAGAAAGCAGTAAGTGCTACCTCGTTGTTTAAATGTATCGAGCTTTTCCTACACTACAGCTGCGTAAAGGCCCAGAAGAGTTGTCTCCAGTGACCCTGTGTGTCTGTAACTTTGCCACCGTGCCCATAGGCGCTGAGGTCCCTTGAGTGAGCTGTCTATCACAGTGGGGGAAAGGGCGGGAAGAGGTTGTATACCCTAGTGTGTGTGGGGCCGGGCTTCTGTGCGAGTTCACATGCCTCTTGTTTATAAAGGTCAGAGACCGATCAGAGCAGCAGATGAGGAGAAAGCAGTAAGTGCTACCTCGTTGGGTAAATGTATCGTGCTTTTCCTACACTACAGCAGCGTAAAGGCCAAAAAGAGTTGTCTCCAGTGACCCCGTGTGTCTGTAACTTTTCCACTGCGCCCATAGACGCCGAGGTCCCTCGAGTGAGCTGTCCATCACAGTGGTGGAAAGGGCAGGAGGAGGTTGCATAGCCTAGAGTGTGGGGCCAGACTTCTGTGCGAGTTCACATGCCTCTTGTTTATAAAGGTCAGAGATCGATCAGCGCAGCAGATGAGGAGAAAGCAGCCTCCTGGTCACTGGAAGTACAAGGGGATTGCGCTTGAGAAACTCGTGGATGCCTGGACCTCCTTCACGGATTACAGCTATTTGTAGATGGTAGATTTGGGGAGAAAGCACATCTGCCTAGCATCGATTGTGCTCACTAGATTCTTGGGCTGATTAATAATGCGTTACTGAATTTGAGCTTCAACTCGGACACCTACTTTATTTATATCTGTAAGTGCTTCCTGCTGAAGTTTAATTTTTGTGACCGGAGCCTCGTTGCCTAATTGTAACTATTCTCTGACCCTGCTTTGAGGGTCAGAGCAGGGTCAGAGAAAAGTTGCAAGTAGGCAACGAGGAGACGCTCAGGAAGCACTTACAGGGTTACAGCAGGTGCCCAAGTTGAAGTTAATTTCTTTGTAACCCTTTTGTAAATGGTTACAAAGAAATTAGCTACAACTTGGGCACCTGCTGTAATCCTGTAAGTGCTTCCTGAACAAAATTCATCCCGCTTGTGGATTTGCGGATTCATGGATTTTACCGCGATTTCACAAGATTCGCGGATCGCGCAATTGTGGAAAATCTGCAAACGAATTTTCGGCCCATACTGGCGGTAGATGCAAGCTATGCGTGGTTCTGCAAGTTTTCTTCATCAGGAAACTGTCTCAACTTTCTCTATAGCTGCAGGGATTCCAAAATGTGTATGCAGTGGAAAAACAACAATGGTTCTGCTGTTAGGGTTCCTATTAGTTTAGAAAGACAGTGCTTGTGGGCTCTATATTCATGATGGAGTATAAATAGTTGGAAAAGATCGATTTTTCAACTCGATGTTCTAGGGCACAACCAGATCATTTACATCTTCTTTGTCTGAGGAAATTTATTGGAACTGAGTGTCTCGTTTTAAGGGAATGTGGACCGAGGTTCCCATGTTCCGTGCAGTGAGATTCTATAAATTTGTATGTGCAGCCGTTTCTGCATCCGTCATGGCATGGCTTTGATCAGGAAAAAAGGAGGAGGTTCCAATCCAACATGGGTGCAGTCTTGGCCCGGAGGTGCTGCACCATGTCTCCTTCCACTTGGTGACCCATGTAGACTACTGACCCCTGCCCTACCTGGCACTTACTGGCCTTGGTAGTCCAGCCTGTCCTCTGCAGAGCCTGAAGCACTTCTCTGAGGTGACCTTGGCAGCTCCTAGCTGATCTCTGAGCTCATCAGCTTTCATCAGCTCTGGGGATAGGGTGTGCATCAATCTTCGGTGATTGTATTGAGCCAACAGTAGTCCACACAGGAGCTAAGTTTCTGGATTGACATCTGGAGGAGCAGCATTGGGGACCAACACCACAGAGCTGGACCTGAGGGCAATTTTAGGGATCAATAATCCCTAACTCCAGGACTTTGGAGGCCTTCTCCTTAATGCAAGCTCTGTTCAGTTAATGTATTTTTTTCATTAATTAAATCCATGTTTTTTTTTAATATCCTGTACATTTAGTAATTAAAAACTGAAAAAATAAGTATGATCACAAGATTTCTTTTATTTTTATATCATTGTATTTTAAAGGAATGGATCAAGTCAATAATTTATGTATAATAATATGTAAAAACAAATCTTTATTGATTAATTAGACAGGATTTTTAAAACAAAACCTGTCACTGGTGACCAAGAAAAAAATGAAAATAGCAGGGTTGGCACTGTAACTAAATAGAGCCATTAATGCTAAAAGAGTAAAGCACTACTTTTTTAGTCGAAAAGATGCACTCTCATGTAATATGATAGTAATTGCACGTATTTATGAATTATGTTTCATGACAATTATTTAATTCATCATTATTTGAGGCTAATTTGCTGTTAGCTTCTCATTCTGTTACTCTCAACTTGAATCTATACGCTATGCAGACTTCACCCTATGTTTTTTCATTATGCATTTTTTGATCCTCCAGCGGCTAACTTATACGATATCTTTCATCATCTCTATAATGTTAACCACTCTCTTGTTATGTTACCATGGCACCCCAAGAACTTTTTCGTATGTCAGTATGTTAGACCTTAGAATGAAAATATACTCTCAACACCCTTGCCAGTTAATATAGGTTTGTTCCATGATGCCAACCTTTTTCTTTTTGGCAATATTTTTTTCCAAGATGGCTATGCCACTGAGTTGCATGCTAATGTTCGCTTCATACCTCTGAAAATACGTTTTTACCCTTCCAGCATGGTCAAACCCAAGAACATTGTTACTGGCTGTCTACATACAGTACACTGACCATTTTCTTTTGGGCCCACCACATGCTAAGATTGCTGCCGTATGACACTAGGAGCATCCTCAGAACGAAAACATCCCTGGTGTGGAATATCTTAGATGTGGGTATGCTAAGAGACCATAGAATTGTGTGCAGACTCGCTAAGGAAGCGATACATCATAAGTTCATAAAATGGAACTAGGCACCAGTGCAGCATCTTGAAAGATAATCATAGTGCAGCATAATTAGCTCACAAAGCGCAGGGAGGTGGTGATGAGTGCATACCTGCGCCTGGCAAAAAAGGGAATGATGAATAAGATGGTGATGGAGAGCTATCAAATAACGTCTTCCTGCTTCTAGTGCAGAAAGTCCTTGTTCTGCAACTTCAGTGCGGCACAGAGATGTCATTGTGTAGTGTTCCTTTTCTAATTTCTGCATGCAGAGCCTGTTTATATCCATCTTCAACAAGACTCATTCAAATATTGTGGAAATATTCACCTCTCATCTGGTCAAAATGTTGCCTCCTGACCACACGACCACTTCCTCTCCTGAAAAGTGACAAAATAATTCCTGAGCGTTTGGAAACCAATTGCCCAATGTTTAATGTGCCAAGTCACTCATACTTCTCGAGGATTATTGTGCCGTAATTTCACAAATGGATGTCGTCACCACATTCAGATGCACTAAGTGACTAGGCTGTGTAGTTCATTCTCTTGACAAAGGACATGTGGTGGAGTGGTCAGTCTTTGAACAAAATGCTGTTCCACTCATTGGACAAGCTTGGATGCATTGGACACAGCCGCCACTTTCACTGCCTAACGACTTATGATTATCCCCATTATGCAACTATAGCTATGTATCTGCCAACATCCTCGAAGTTCCAACAATTAAAACACTGGGGAATATTACTAACAACCAGTGATAATTATCGCTATGTTGGCTTAGCGGCAATATTATTATCACAACGATTTTTATCGCAGATAAACGTTGCTATCATCAAGGTTTATCTCAAAAGCGATAAAAATCGGCCGAAATGCATGAATATTGCTAAAAGTCAACGATATTCATGCATTACCGAGGTAATGCTCTTAGCCATGTTATTCACCTACCATTGGATAACATGGCTAAGAACTGCTCTGGGCAGGCGGTAGCTTTTGGAGATATTCGCGCTTAGCGCAAATATTTCCAAAAGTAGTTAATAGGGGATAGCGATGTTAGCGACTGTTTCCAGTCTCTAACATCTTGGCACGCCCATTTTGCATGTCATTAGTGATAATTAGAGCTGACATGCAAAGTGGGCCCCAAGATGATCGCTATCTCCTACTAGCTGTCGCTAACTGGTGTTAGCGACAGATAGGTAATAGGGCGATAAAATTATTGCCGCTTTAGCGGGAAAATTCCAGCTAAAGCGGCGATAAGGCCCTTGGTAATATGCCCCACAATTTTTTATGGCAACTTTTTCTGTGTCCCATGCATTGCAAGTTGTAGGACTATTCTTACGTATTTTTGCTTCACACTTATACAATCTGCTAGTAGTGTGGCAACCTCTTAATGCAGACTGATGAATCAACACATCTTGATGCTTGCACCATTGGAGCATGAAATAAAAGACACAACAAATAACTGTTGAAACTGACTGGAGTCAAACTCTGGCCACACTCACAACATCTTCATCACTACACCAAGAGCAGACTGCAGTGGCTTGCACAATACCAGCTTAGGCTTTGTTCTGTGCTTTCACTTTCAGCCACATTTCAAGCATAAGTAGTTCTGTGCTTCATGTCCCTCCAAAACATGTTCCCTAAAAGAAACAATATTCAAATTTAGCAAAGTTTCCCAGGAAACTCCTTGAGCAATTATAAGTGATGTTCCACAATAGCATCTGACTCTTTCAGATTGCCACTACACATAGCAGATGTAGCCATCTTTCCGGGTAAAAGAGGAGTAAAATGACACTATGACACAGGAAACAAATAATACTGGCTACGGCAAAACTGGTAATGTAGGTGCTAATAGTGATGATAGAATACAAACTACTACAACAGCTAATAACAACAAAAACATGGCCAAAAACTATAGATCTGGTCTTTAGCAGAGCTGCAGTACCTCAAGTGATTACTACATGGCTTTCTTGAGTCAAAAGCAACAGTTTTAAATATTTTACAAGGCTACAGTCCTTCAAAAGATTTGCAAATGGGTCCTGCTGATTGAGTTAACCAGGGTTTTTTTGCTTTTGATCCCACCATTTTCCGACCTTTACTGCAATGAGTCTCACTACCTGAGTCTCACTCAATGTAATTGCATGGTAACTGTATTGAGCATGTGTATTGCCAGTTTTCGCCTTTTAAGGTAAGGCTACTGTGGCATATCTATGGTAAGGGGCACTGGACTGTTTACATGTGAACATTTGTGCATGTGTGTGGGCTGCCATAAGAGACTACCATTGTGTGCAGCCCAGAAACTGAACATCGGTAACATGCCTGTTGCAGTTTTAGTCAGTAAATTTGACCCGCCAAAATAACCCCTTTTGACAGGCTTAAATCTTCCTGTTTAATATTAATAATTCACACCTAAGTAGATCTTATTTCCATAAAGAAAGGGTGCATGGTATTTAAAGGTAAAACATGTAAAAGTTAATGTTGAAAATGTACTTTGTACTATGAACTATCCCAAAAAGCCATTTTCACTGTGCAATGCTGACTGTTTCCATAGGGAAGAAGTGGGCTACATTGTTACAGTTAATAAATGTTAAATTAAGATTGGTAGCAGCTAGAGAAATAATTCAAGGACTCATGATTATGTCATCCTAAATCAATCAAAAGGTAAAATAGAACTTTGTCTAACCTTTAACCAACAGGTTCTTTAAAACGTTACTCAAATCAAATCAAATCAAAAAGTACTTTATTCGGTTTTCATGTATTAGAAAAACCATAAAAGTACATGTACAAAACAGTAATTGTACCATAAAATGCTTAAAATATTTCTATACACAGCATAAAAATCAATACAATCGTTACATGTTTAAAATACAGATAGGGAATCTACGCTTTTAGAGTCAGATTCTAGAGCATCAATTGGGCAAATAGAGAACCAAATTCAAAATGTATATTTCATATAAATTTGTCCTGTGTCTAATTATATATTTCAGAAATCTGACTACCTGTTTCGCAATGGGTTCTTCCTCTAAAAATTGGAGAGGGAGAAATGCTGGGCCGCATCTTCGTAAGCTCATAGTTTTTAAAATGGGAATTATCCAACGTTTTCTTTGCTCTATGAAAAAATTGCAAAATAGGACAATGTGAATTGTTGATTGGCTAGAAAGTTCATCACAAGGGGAACAAGGTAAACATTTTGCCCAATCATTGGTCAGCGGAAAAGTGATGAAACGATGGAAGGTGTTCATCCTAAATCTTGTTAATAATAACCTTTCATAACTAGTTAAGTTAAAGGTTAGGTATGGCTGAATGGACAAAGTTGTTTGTATCGTTAAAATGTGTTGCACTGTTTTTTTGGTAACCTCGTTACTCAATCGTAGCTGCTCTAAGTGTGCAATGCAGATTGTTTTAAATGCTTTTCTTGATAGTTCTGCTATCGCTACAGATGTATGGAAGTATTCTGCCATTCCCAGATCGAATAGGAAATTTTTAATATATGTGATCCACCCTATCTTGTGAGCATTTTCTAGCATAAGACAATCATGAATAAGATTTTGACAGAAAATTGTTTTAGTTGATGTCCATATGCGATGCCACAAGAGGAGAAGAGGTTGAATTTTGATAATATCTGTCAAATATGACAAGCCAAGTTCTATGTGGCATGAATAAGTTGCAGAACCCTGCTGCAGTGCAAGGAGAAATCGTAAAAACGAATTGTCACGTTTTGGATGGAATCCACCTTCCCGTAACCCCACACCCCAGCCCCATAAATTGCAGTATTTATGCATTTAGCCTGATAGATGTATATCAGTTCCGTTAGGGGCCGTTTCCCTAATCTACGTGAAAAACTAACTAATGCAGCTGTTGCCCTAGTGAACAGCAATTTTCTGGTCTCGATTGCTGGTTTCCACATTTGCTTGTTGTCAATTGCAATTCCCAAATAGGGGTATGTCTTTGTACTCTCTAGCTTTGTGTTGTCAATAAAGATTGCCTTTGATCTCTGTGGGTTGGAGCCTGACATCATAACATAAGTTATTTAAATATTGATATGCAAATCTAGATTAGCCATAATGGAATGGTATCTTTCAAGAGCATGCTGCAATTCCAAGGGGGTTTGGGCTAAAATTACTGCGTCATCCGCGTAGAGCAGGGCAGGTATAGGGCACTTTTTTAGTTGTGGTAAGTCCCAGCACCCTTTGACCATGGCCCGTTCCAGGCCATTGGTATAAAGTGTAAATAGAAAGGGTGCCAGGGCGTAGCCCTGCCTTACCCCCCGCTCCACTCCGAATGGCGCAGTTAATTGCCCCCTGAAATGTAAATGTAAATGTAAATGTAGGTGTACTTATATAGCGCAACCTGTCACCCAAAGGGCATCCTGGCGCTTGCTTAGGGAACCCGTCCTGGTATTCCCCTGTGAGAGGCCCCGGCAGGGTGTCCACAAGGTGAAAGCCAGGCATCCCGCCGCGAGGGGCCGTTGTGGAGATTAAGCAAGCTAAGACCATGCCTCTCTCTTGCACTTGCGCCAGAGTATAATTCCCGTAAGAAATTTACTAAAGGTAATTCTACCCCCATTTCCAATTAAATGGTCCATAACTTGCTGTGGCTAATGCAGCCAAAGGCTGCAGATAAATCAACATATGCCATATGTAGAACCCCACCCTTAGCATGTACTTATTTGCCTATCAGAAGAGTCAGGTCGAGAACCTGTTCTGTAGTACCGAGACCCTCACGAAACCCAAATTGTAGGTCCGATAAAATCTTATTCTCGTCAGCCCAAAGCTGGAGGCGGTCGAGGATGACTCGTCCGGCCACCTTCCCCAGCGAATCGAGCAACGATATCGGACGATAGCAGTAGGGAGCTTGTCTATCTCCCTTTTTAAAGATTGGGACCAGAATACTATCAGACCATGAATCTAATAACCCTACCATGCAGGACGCTTCTAGGACTCGAGTAAAAATAGGGGTCCAGAGTTCCAGATTAAACTTATAGAAATCAACTGGGACCCCGTCTGGGCCAGGAGCTTTTCTGCTTTTGCTGGCTTTGAGGGCTAACTCTACTTCGATATGCGAAATGTCGAGGTCAATTGGAAAATAGGTTGTCTTGGTTGACGGATATGTTCCCCCCTTCTCGTCCGTCGCCTGATGGTCTTCGGATGGAGGAGAAAAAATCTGGGTGAAATGATCTACCCACGTATGCTCATCAATGGCCACGTCAATTTTTGAGTTGTCGTTGTTGTCTTCTAAAAAGGGTGATTTAATTGTTGCCCACAAGGCAATATTATCTTTCATGGCGCAGCTTTTATGGAGTTTGGCCCATAGTTCATTTTTCAGATCTTTTTTCCTTGATTTTATTGCCATATTATACTCTCTTCTGAGGTTGGCTATTTCGTTTTTGTTCCTATTTGTTCTGTGGAGGGCTATTTTTAGCTTGGAATATGCTTTGGTGCATGTTTTATTGAACCAGCCTTTGGATTTGGAGGTTGTTTTCCTTAAATTAACTCTAAGAGCTTCTTTTACTGATTTTGTTATGGACAGAAAATTTCTCAGGACCTCCTTGTGTCCGGTCAAAGGATTGAGGCATTTTTCGATTGCTCCTAGAGAGTTATTTACTACTTTCGTAGTAATCTCTGCTGGATCGACTTTTACCCACTTTAGAGAAAAGCCGTTTACCCTATCGAGGGACAGATTTGCTCGCTCAAGAATGCTTAAAGAGTTACCTCTAACTACTTGATGTGGTAACAGCAGTGTTACACTGTTGGGATAGTGGTCACTTATAGCAATGTCATGCGTTGAAAAGTAGGATATTCGGGAAGAAAAATTACTAGAGATAAAAATATCATCTATAGTGCTAGATAATCCTTGCCTGTTAAAAGTGCTAGTAAGGGGGATTGGGGGATTAATGAGTTCATTTGCCAAACCCAGTTCCAGCCCAAATAATGTCTCATTCAAGCAATTCCCAGTCAGTGTATGGGGGAAGTGGGTAAGTGGGAATTTGTTTTCATCCACAAGATCGCAGGTTGAAATGGAATTGTGCCCGCAGATGGACTGATTGAAATCACCCCCCCATACAATTACCAGATCCTTTCTTGTGTTATTCCTCAGATCCTGCAAGCAAGACTGGATTTCTCCTAATACACTGATTATTTCGTCCTGTTTAAGATTATTATAGTAATTGACCTCTATTTTGACCTGGACGATTTTCTCTAGTTTGACGATATTGGAGATATAGATCGACAGACCACCCCTGGCTCTTCCAGAAGTTGAAGGGAGTGCCATAGAAAGGTAGCTTTTATAACCCTCTATATGAATTGGGGATGTGGCCCAGGTCTCCTCTAAGCATAGAATATTACATTTTTTGATAAAATTATTCCAAATTTCGTTGTTAAGTTTGGTACTCAAACCTGCAATGTTCCAGAAAAGTGTGCTCAGTGAGGGTTTATCAGGATGGTCAATCCCTCTCAAACCTCCAAGAGAAAGTCCTACATTTAAATCGGAGGGATGTGGAATTGGCAGTTTCGCACTGGCATCTAAAACTGGCTCTGAGATTTTTCCTTGTGCCTCCAAATAGTTTGCGTTTATTTTGACCAGTCAATCTAGATCTTCCAAGCCTGAGAGTGGGTTGAATCTATTTGTGGTAGGAATCTGATAGTATGAGTCCTGTCTCTTTGTAGTATCTAGATTGGGAGTGTAATGTGCGGCACTCGGGGGATAGAAATAACCTAGTGGTAGTATGTTAATCTCTCCCCTTGCTAGGTAGTTGGTTCCAAATTCCCACAAGATTTTTTTAACTAGCGCGGGGAATCTAAAGGTGAGTGCGATGCAGTCTCCCTGGAGAGTTTTCCCACGAGTTCCCACCCACTGTACCCTTCTGGCCATCATGAATTCCCTAAATAAACAGTCATCTAATCCTTTTCTGCGACTTAACCAATGTGGCGACTTATTTCTCAATGCTTCCCACCCCTCTAATTCTAAGGGAGGCTTTCTTGGGACATTTGTCAACACTATGATGTAAGGAGTGGCGGCAGGTGGAAGGTCGAGATGTTGGTCAGATCTCAATTTTGTTCTAAGTTGGCTTCAGGAATTATGGAATTGATGTGCGTGTGCCTGGGAGGGGTGGAAAGAGATGTCAGTTTCCAGGGTGTCTAAGTTCCTCTTTATGGGGTTATTACCCTCACCCTGAATTATAGCTGAGATGGTATTTGATATCGGGGTGTTGGACCTCATTACAGTATTTTGCTTTGTTCTTGAGTGCCCTTCGGTCGAATCTTTCACCACGAATACTTCATCTTGTTTGCTAGATGGAGGTTTAGCATCCTCTCTATATTTCCTTATATTGGTGGATATAGTTTGTTCTATTTGAGTCAGTCTGGACTCCATTTGGTCCAGCCTGAGCCGCAGGTACATATCTAACCTTTCCACCACTGTGGTGAGGGTCTTGATGTCGTTAGTGGAAACCTCCAAATTCTTATTGTTACCTACTTGAACCTTTGTGGAGGTTTTTTTTACGCCCGCTTTTCTTTTACCTTGTTTGGTATATTTCCTTTTTACATTTGGCGGGTCTTCCTTGTTAGCTTACTGACTATTTTTTGCAGCTTTGGTTGTACTATTCTCATGAACCATGTATCCAGCAGATATCGGGGTTTAGTGTTTCTTTTGGGGTGGTTGTAAAGAAGTGTCTGAGTCGCTTAGAGTGATTCTATCTGCAATATGCTGAACACAGCCATTTGAGGTGATTTTTTTGGGTGGACATTGGCTGGAGCTCTCTGGAGGTTCTGAGTGGTTGGACTCCGCATTGGATCGTGAGGAGTTAGCTTCAAGTAATTCCTCCGCTGAGCTTATCTGTTTGTCTAAGGCTCCCATCGCGCCTGTTAAGTAGCTTAACAGAGTTTGCTGAGAGTCTATGATGACCTTCGGACCTGTTAGATTCAGGACTAAGGAGCTTCCTTTTCCCCATTATTACCACAATCAGTACAGTGCTATACTATAGGTGGCAGAGTATATATGCAAATTTTGAAACTGCCCCCTAGGTTGTAAAAAGGAGAACAGGTCTTACATGCACTTCTACAAATAATTACAATGAAGGGTCCTTCAAGTTCATGGTAGTAAACAAGAATTGTAATAGTGAGCTTACTAGTTCTTTGTTCTTAATGGAGAACCAAGAGAGGGGGCCCAGCCCGACCTCAGTCGGCCACTGACGGGCAAGGACGGGCCCGCCTTAGGCCCGGGCTTCGCCTGGGCGAGCCCGCGCGCGTCTCACGCCACGGGAGGTCCCGTCTGTTTTGAGGGCTGGTGCTGGTTCTGACTCTCGCGGCCCCTCTCGCGAGACCGCAGTGCCTCCTGGGGGATGTAGTGAACCGGCAATCGGCGGTCCGCTGGATATGCGAGGTGGATGGCAAAGGTTGTTTGGGGTATCACCCGGTCTCCAACAGGAAGCAAATAACGGTACTGGCAACAACAGATTATGTCCCAAGGCTAAAAGCCTGTCCCAAAGTTACTCTTTTTCTTGCCTAAAGCTTGTGAGTATTCACCTTTCACCTGGCAGCCAGATGGCTCCCCTGTAGTAAGATGTGGATTGCTCCCATAGGACAAGGGGCTTGGGTGTGAAGAGGTGCTGGCCTTCCAATGACAGGAAGACCTGGGGCTGTGCCCAAAGACAGGCTACACTTCAAAGAGTCCTAACCTTTCACAAGCAAATGACCCCTTGGCCAACCTGGCATCAAAACTAGTGGAAAGAGGAGCTGCTCCAGAACTGATTTGGAGTGATCATAAGAGTGGGTTTGCTCATTGCTATAGCCACACCTCTGGGTGGGCACAGGGAGCACTGAACAAGGGAAGAAGAGTTCCGCCATATTCCATTGTCCAGGAATGCTATGCAGGAGGGTTGGGATGGGGTGAAGGGATGATGTGCCATTCTAAGATTGGGCAGGGTTGCCTGACATCTAGAATGTTTCACCCATGATTATAAACCCCTGCACAAAGGAGAGACAGTGAGCATGACCTTGGCAAGAACACCACCAGAATCATGGACAGTTGGAAGGAGGAGCCACCTGATGCCCTGCCTCCAGATGACTTTGTCTCCAGATGACTCCAAGGACTAGATGACTCTCTCCAGTGCCAGTGACTCTAGCTCTCTTATGCCCCATGAGGTCGAGCTTGGGGAGGGCCAAGACTTCACTGTCACCTTGGGTGCCCTGCAAGACAGCCAGGAGGCTCTGGAGACTGGGACTGCAGGCAAGATGATGAGTAAATATTGCAACTTTCAATACATGTTTTTATTACCCTGGAGCACTTGTAATGGCATCCTAATATACACCCATGTTGGCAGGAACGGTTTATTCAAAATGCATTTATTCTTATTCTCATCAAAGTATTTTTTGGTGGCATCATACTTGTGTGCAAATAATTGCAATTGCTCATATTAAAGACCATGAACCAATGATGTGCTGTGGTAGGAAAAAACAAAATGTCAGTGTTAAGCAAAGCAGGAGCTAGAGATATTTGATGAAAAGTACTTATAATCGCACATATAACTTACCTACCTTGCAAAACCTTGAGCCATTACTTGAGGTCCGGTCCCTCTTGAGTCAGATGCAAAATCCTCAAAAACTACCTAACAATTCTACAATAATAAAAGTGGTTGGTAGGTTTTCTTTTTGAGTCAGAATCAGCTGAAGTCTCCACAAATCCGCAGCACCTCCTAAGTAAGAAGCCATGGCAGAGAAATTCTTTCATGAAGCTGTTATACCTCAAGAGGTTATTTATCACTTGCTCTCGAAACAGATAGCAGTGCTTCAAAAGGCCTTCACAAAGTGAAGGGGTGTGGCTTCAACATATATACACTCACATAAACACATTTGCTATGTTTATGATTTGTGCTTCTTTTCCTAAGGATAACTAAATATACCAAATTGATGGTATGAAAATGAGACAGTTTTTCAGATTACAATCCATTTCTTGATGTTATCAAAGTGAATGATAGCACCCTAGTGTACATCAGTTCTTGCAGATATAGATAAATACAAGTATATTCAAATTGCCAACTTTTGAATATACTTTTTTTCTTTCTGCTTTAGGTAAATGTATGATTTATATATGTGAACAAGAAAAGGTGTTCAAAGGATAAATTGAGCTGGCCCAGTGTCCAGTGCTGTATACTGTAATGGGAGGGAGCAGAATCTGAGAGATATTTGAGCAGCCCACTGAATAAAGTGAATTTACTAAATGCCCCGTATATACATAAAACATGACGTTGGCAAGATAACTGACGGTGTCTTTGGGTCAAAGCAATTAATATCTATAATAATAATCTTAATAAAAATTATAAATTGCATAAATTATTGCCTATAGTACATATTAAATACATTGCAAAACACTAAACAGACTATATAGGTGCTGGAGGCCACAATCTGATTACCTTAAAAAGGTAATGGAACTCTGAGGTGACATGCATAATTCTTGTAAAGGTACAGTTTGGAGATAGTTCTTCCGTTTCAATGTGTGGATTTTCCCCAATTTCTCACCGCCCATTCTGAGGTCGTTTTCTGTGATCTCTGACTTTTTTTTCTACCTGTCCTTGATTTTCTGATTTTTAATTTCTTTCTGGACGAACTGACTCCCACCCCTTTCCCTCTCCTCCTGTCATCCATCCCCTCTCCTCTTCAGATAGGGATTTTCTTTTTTTTTGACCAGTGTTGCATTGTGTTTTTTTGCACAGTGAAAGAGTGCCTTTTCTAACAGATTATGTGGGATAGTAGTATGCTGGTGCTTGGGTGCTCTACTTTTGGAAGCAGTAAGAATGTACTTTTTGCCATGACGCTTGTGGACTAAGGCCATGTTTTGTTGCCTAATTATCCTGCCTCAAGTCATCTCAGTGAATGCAGTCTGTTTTGTTCTGCTGCAAGGATGTGAGCATAGCGAAGTGAGGTTCGGTGAGAATCGGAACGACATTTTGGGCTCGTTCGGATATGGATGAGTTTGGTATCTTCGAACCGTAAATGATGAGATTAGTAGGTGTACGTGTTTTCGCTACACTACTTGGAAGGGTTCGTCTTATTTACGGGTTTTCCATCTGAACCTTCGGGTTCCATTTTAGATACGGCATCCATTTTGTTTCTTGCCCTCACGTAGCCGGCGAACTGACAATGTCTGCTTGATGACCCTGGGATTCCCAAGCTCTTGCAGAAGATGCATATTCCTTTGAGTGTGTCTTTATGACTAGGGAAACAACACGGCAAAAGCAGATGGCTCCGCTCGAGGCTCATCTTGCCGTGCCGGTCTATTGTTTCAGCCTTGCATATGTTAGGCTCGAATCCTTTGATCCTGTGATCACGCTTCCGATATTGCCCCCACACTCTTTTCAATCTGTTGTCTGTCTTTGTTTTCCTGCACCTGTTTCTGTCCCTTCTCTTAGGTCGTTTACAACTAGAATGGAATGTGCCTAATGGTAGGGATAGCGTGCTTTTACAGTTGGGAACCGACATGTTTCTGTAATTATGTTCCGGGCTTCTGAAAACATGAATGCGATCCTTTTGAAGTTTACTGTGGGAACTGAGTTGTAACCTTTTGTTCGTTATGTTGTGCATTGGCTAAAATGTGTATAAAAGGAGCGATCCACTTTTGCAATTTGAAGCAGACTCTCTGAACATACACTATGTTGTACTTCTAGCGATTTCTATGTCCCTGCAGTAAATAAACGCTGATCTTTGACGCCGAAGGAAGTGTCCCGTGTCTCTGTAATTTGTACGCCGGAACAGATATCTCCACGAAGGTTTCAGGTGTTGTCCCCTGGCACCGCTGGGCCTTAAAATAGCCCAGTCCTTCAGTTGGCGCCCAACATAGGGCGACATCATGTGGTACCGGTCCAAAGCCTGACGATTGTGAGAAACTTCGTGTGAAATCTCTGAGGGAAGGTGCACCCCGCTTCATCGATCCTGTTGTCGAAATAGGTGGTCCGAAGATTTTTCCCGCGAAGATTCCCGCTTCCCGACGGCTGCGACGAACTGATGCCCTGACTGTCGACCTGTTTTGGCGCCTGGCGTAGTCCTTTGTACGGCGAGACGTTAGACAGGCCTTCCTGGTGACGCCATTGTTCTTTCAGTTAAGTATTTGTGGGTCGCTCCCAGTTCTTAGGTTAGCTCTTTGGTTCCTTTTTGGAACATTTGTTTCAAACTTGAAAACTTGTCATTTGCTTGACATTTGCTTCGTACTTTGAAACTTGGTTGTTGTTGTTGAAACTTGGTTGATTGCATGGTTCCATTGCATTTTTGGTCCTTAGTTGTTGGTTCTTTCTTTTTGTTGTTTGGGTTCTTTGACAATTGCAATTGCCAAAAACCGAGGGTCTCGTATTTTTGCGAGGATATCGTAATTTGATAACCCTTGAAGTTTGAAACTCGGTTAGTGTGCATGATGCCTGGCCGTAGTATTTTGTTTGGTTTCCTTAGATGTTGCAACACGGATTCCCGGTTGGAGGACTCGTGTCCGATACCTCCAGTTGGAACTCCGATTTATGAGCTCTATAGTCGACATGGAGTGGGCCCCATTATTTATAACGCATTTTGGATTTGTTATACGAGAAAAGATGGTGTCCTTAGTTGGCCACCCCATGGTAGCTTTGAAACTGAGATTTTAGATAATCTCGAAGCAAAATTGTTTAAAAAGAAAGCTAGGCCAGCAATGTTTGATTCCATTTGGTTATGGCGCAAAGAGGCCAGACAGAAAGAAATCAAGCTGATTAAGAAAAATAAGAAAGAGGGTGTCCTTTCGATAATGCAAGGTGCAGAACAGCATCAGCGAGACACGGCAGAGAAGGAAAGGGAAGTTTCTATTAGACAGCATAGCATGGCGGTGGATAAATGTTATCCGGTTTTACCGTCGAGTTCTGATAAGAAGGAAGAAGAATCGAAAGAGGATCCTTTGTTATCTTATTTACTAAAGTCACCACCTCCTTATGTACAGGGTACTATAGCCCCTGTAGTTCCTCCTGTTCTTCCGCCTGTTATTCCGGTGGCTGCTGGTCAGCCTGTAGTTGGCCCTGTTCCTCCAAATCCCCTTGTTCCTCAAGTGGGCCCTGCTCCTTTACCACCTCTTCTTCCTACTGCTCCTCTTTCGTAACCTCTCAGTCTACTGCTACTACTACTCCTGTTATCTTGGCTACTCCCACTGCTCCTACGTTTAGTCCTAATATTGTTGCTCCTGTTCTTCTTTCCTCTTCTCCTTCTGTTCGTAAACGTATACCTCATTCTATTGCTAATCTCTATTCTCCACTTTTCGGATCGTTATTCGAATCCGATGTCTCTGAAATCTCTCAGAGACGAAGTCAAATGCCTGCTGTAAGGGAGAGTGAGACGTTAGTATCTATGGCACGTAGGTGGATTAGACACCCTGCTAAATACACTTCATGTGTAGTTTTCGATACGTTCTCTCAGTTTAATGAGCCCACACAGAGATTCGTGTTCGAAGAAATGTGCAAATCATTGAGAGAAGAGTGGAATAATGATGAGCTAGATATCGTAAAGCCCGATTTGACCGAACTTCAGAGTCAGTTTTCAAACGGTATGATTGTAGGTGGTGATGTACGGCGTGCATTAGAGCGTTTGTTAGCTTTTAGGTCCACAGTGCCTTCACGAGTGTCGTTTGACGATGACTCCGGTGATCTGAAAACGAAATCTGGTCAGTATCCCATGCGAGAGGTCCCCCCAGTGTGGAGGCCAGGTGATGCTGCTCCCGTTCCTCCAATTTTGCCACACTTCCAGAGAGTTTGGATACACCTCCCATGGAAGCGATCAGAAGTCTTGCAGGTGAAACAATCCTTGCCTGACCCACGAAAGAATCCGGCAGGTTATTACAAGGAGTTATCCCAATTTGTAGATGTTTCTATTATGAACCTTGCTGATATCGACATGTTGTTTGGAAATGTAGTACCGCAACCGATCTGGGCGAAGATTTTGTCACGAGAATCATGCAGTTGAGTTAGGTGGTGATTGGGCTGCAATTGTAGCGGCCGATGGACAGCTAGTTGGTGGGGCTAAGCCTGATCAGTTGATTACGGATCTGCCCCAAAGAATCATTACGCTCATGAAAACACTCATGCCAGCGATGAAGGTGAACTGGGATAAATTGTCTGCTTGCAAACAAAAGAAAGACGAGAGTGTCTCCGATTTCTTTACTAGGTTTGAGGAGGCATTTATTGATCATAGTGGTCAGGATATGAGAACTGAGGGAGGTCAGCGATTGTTTGTCGATAAGTTCGTGTTCAATCTGTTGCCTGAGTTATGCAACAAATTGAAAAATTCTGAAAGTGCATGGGCTGTTTCAACCACAGCTCAAATATTAGCAACGGCTCAATATTATGAGAATAGAGAAAAAGAGGAGAATGATCGTGCAGAAAAGAAAACAAAGGAGCTAAAAACTAAGGTCTTATTGCAGCAAGCGTATCCTCCGCGCTCGAATCAGAATGACTCGCAGCAGCAGCATGTGCAGTATCGACCACAGGCGCAGTCTTCTAGGATGCAGTCGCACTCTGAATACTCTGCATCCAGATCTATGCTTGGGAATAATCAATGTGCATATTGTAAGGGTGACAGCGGCGGCTGCGGTGTCCATTCGACAGTCCGCAGGTCTGGTCATGGATAATATGCTTACAGTGATGGTTCTGCATGCAGTTGACACTCTCTTGAATCGAACAAAGACTCAACACTTGACGAGTGCAAGGTTGTCCGATTATGAGTTGACACTTTTGGCACGTCATATACAGATAAAACGTTGTAATGTGTTGAATCCAGCGACATTGTTGCCGATTCATATGGAATCAGGTGATGTAGCACCACATGACTGTTACTTAAGAACTGAAGAAGAGACGAAGGGTCGTATTGACCTGAAAAACACTCCATTGGTAGATCCTGATGGTACTTTGCATGTTGATGGTTCATGCTTCAAGTTCCCGAATGGTGATGTGACGACTGCGTATGCTGTAGTGACGTTGAGTACGGTTGTGGAAACTGCGAGATTGAGTCAGAATTCGGCACAAGCGGCAGAGCTGATTGCTTTAACTAGAGCGTGTGTTTTGTCTAAGGGAAAGCGAGTGAATATGTTTACTGACAGTCAGTATGCGTTTGGCGTAGCACATAGTTTTGGTCGATTGTGGAGAGAGAGAGGATTCATGATGTCTCATGGCACGAAGATTGAACACGGACAGCTCGTGAATGATCTTTTAGATGCACTTACATTGCCTAAGCAAGTGGCAATCATTAAATGCAGCGTGCATCGAAAGGTTACAGATGATGTTGGTTGCGGTAACGCGTTTGCAGATGAGATCGCTAAAGAAACGGCCAAGAATCTGACAAACCGAATGTATGTTACGAGTTCAGTGAGATGGCCGGCGGAGACTGGTATGTGTGAGGACACAGTTGAGAGTGTGAAAGCGATTCAGAATGAGGCCACCAAAACTGAAAAGGCTAAGTGGAAAGAAAACACGGGGAAGTTAGACATGAATGGATGTTGGGTTGATTTGTTAGAGTATCAGAGATGGATGTTACCGGATGCGTATGTGCTTGCCGTTGTTACTATGGCCCATGGCATGTCACATATTAGCACGAAAGGTATATGTAAATTGTTGTCTCCTGTATGGAAGAATGATGGGATTGCTAAGTGTGCTGAGAGAGTGGTCAAGAACTGTATGGTATGTTTGATGCATAATCCTGGCAAGGGCACCCCCACTCCACCTGGTCATTTTGCTCCTCCTACATGCCCCTTTGAAGTTATCCAGTTGGACTTCATCCATATGGAGAGATGCAATAATTTGAAATATGTATTGGTTGTGGTTTGTGCGTTCTCCAGATGGATTGAGGCCTACCCTCTTAAGGATAATACTGCCCTGTCTACAGAAAAAGTTCTACTCAAAGAATATTTCCCACGGTATGGAATGCCACGGATCGTATGGTCGGATAATGGTAGTGAGCTTGTGGGAAATGTGATGAAGAGTGTGTGTGCGGGTTTGGGTATTCGCCAAAAAATTCATAGTGTGACCATCCTCAATCGGCGGGTTTGGTAGAAGGGTACAATGATACTCTGAAACTGAAACTTGCAAAAATCCAAGCATCCACTGGGTTATCATGGCCTGATGCATTGCCTCTAGCTCTCTTGTCGACCAGGGCGACTGTGCACTCTCGAGTAGGGCTTAGCCCATATGAGATTGTGTTCGGCCGTCCTGCGAACGTTTGGGGAGTTCCAAGGCCAAAGGAATTTAGCAGAATTGAATATCCAATGTTGATTGACTATCTTTACGATCTGACTGCTAAATTGAGTTTGATTCATCAACAGGTTTTTGAAGCTCTACCGGCACGAACGGAAGGACCTGGACATCGACTCCAACCTGGAGAGTGGGTGCTCGTTCGTAACTTTAGGAGAAAACGAAATCTCGAGCCAAGGTTCATGGGACCCTACCAAGTCTTGTTGGCAATGAGGACTGCAGTTCGGTTGGACGGCAGGAAGCATTGGGTGCACGCCACCCACACGAAGAGAGTACCGCTCCCATTGCCAGCAAATAATTGGATAAGGAAAGGGTTTGCCCCGACTGAAACCGATGTCATCCCAAAGTATGTGTCATTTAGTGATGCTCAACCTGTAGAGATCGATCCAGCTCAGCCAGATATGTTTGTTGAATCATCTGGAACTGTACCTTTGTCTTCAGCATCGGAGAATTCAAGTTCTGAACAGTCACCTGAACAATCGAACTTTGTCTTGCCACCTGAACCGTTGTTTGAAGAGCAAACTCGACCTGGAAAATGTCGATATTTCCTTCGATCGCGTGATTAAGGACAAATAAAAATTCCCTTTTGTTTTTGAATCCACATTACCCCCTCCCTGTTGCTATGAACATTGTGGACATTTGCATTTTTTCCTGATTTCGAGTTCTTTAATTTTGTTTTACATATTACGTGTGTTCCTTTTCTGTGCAGCGAGGAGACTTATATGAAATTGGATGCTTAATTGATTAAACCTACCATCTGGGTTGGCCGTAGGGCCGTACGGGTACCTACTTCTGTTTGGCAGGTTTCTGACACTAGGCCGGTTACTTTTGTCGGTTTCTGGGAACTCCTGGGAATTGACAATTGCTACTCAGAATCAGGTGCGTCAAGAACGTTACGGACGGTCCTTAGAGGATGGAGTTCTCTAAGCTGTCAGAAATAGAGATGATGTTGGCGCAAAGATCTAAGTTGCATAAGATTTTACAAACAAAGTGTTTTTGTTTCAGATTTTCATGTTGTTCCTAACTGTGTCTATGTTATTGGTGGGTGGAGTGTATTTTGGGATTCAGTCATTGTTGCCTTCCATTTCACCTACTTCCCCCTCTCATGATCTGAATTCTGTTCTCGTTCCCACTATCTCCCCACATTCTTTTCATCTTCTGCCCCAACATGAACAGGTCAGACGTGCGGAATTTATGAACAATTCCTTTGTCCAACTTTTGCATCAGCATCAGTTGGTGATGAACACTACCAACTGTTGGGTGTGTGGGTTAATGCCACATACCATGGATAAGGGTATTCCGTATCTAGTTCTTCCCTACAGCTCCCAGGGGTCAGCTCGGGCATTCCAAACCATGTTCCGTAGTGCACTAGATTCCTACCCCCGTCGAGAGCCAAGTTCCACAGACCTTGGTTCTGGCCCGTACCACAAGTCTTTGGCGATAGCGATTGCTGATCTGGATAGAGATATTTTTGATACATTGCTTATTCCAGAGGAAGAGGTGCGAGCCTACAAGGATCTGAGTGAGACCGAGTATAGTATTTCAGTAGGTGATAGACAGCTTAAGAGCTCGTCTCCAATCTGGATTGTACCCCACCTTGGTCATTTCTGTCTGCAAGGTCTTGGTCGAAATCCGAGGGCTCAGCTTGGGAAGAGTGCTTGTACTGAGACATACGTTTTACCGATGCTCTCTTCCCCTGTATTTCTGACTGCCAAGGGTACCTATTATGTGTGCTATGATCGCGCTTATACGTGGTTGCCCCGTGACTTCTCTGGCACATTTATATCGCGAATCTTTTGCCACCGACCTTCACAGTTGCCTCAGACTACCACAAAACGAGAGTTGTGAGAGGCGTTATTAGTAAAGAGGACACTGCCGGTCAAGAAGCAGGAGACTTCTTTAAGGGTTTCCTACCGTTTGGGGACCTATGGTTAATAGCAGGAACCTGAGACAGTTGACTTGTGTGGTAGAATCGACTGCTAACATAACTGCAAGTGCTCTTGGTAACCTGACAGCAGAGCTTCAAGCGGATAGACTGATGACATTACAGAACCGTATGGTTCTAGATGTTGTACTCGCAGATAGCGGTGGTGTGTGCAAGGTGATCCATTCGAGCTGCTGTATTTTCATACCTGACAATGCTCCAACTGTTTATCAAGCCATCTCGAAGTTGCATAAAATCTCCGAGTTCATACACGTGGACGAAGGTGATTGGACGCTTCTAGGATGGTTTTGGGGTCTGATGTCGACTTGGGGTTGGAAGATTCTGATGATTGTAGGGGTTGTTGTGACATTCCTGTTCATGTGTTGTCTTTGTGTACAGTGTGGTCCAGCCTTATGTAGCCTTTGTGCTACAACATGTATAAGAAGACCATCTGCTACCAGAGAGACATTGATGGATAGAATAATGCTCCAGCAACATCTAAACGACCTGATGAATATCGATATTGATTCTGATGTCAACTAGTGCTTGCCTACATGAGGACAAAAGGAGCGTCTGAGGTTCGGTGAGAATCGGAACGACGTTTTGGGCTTGTTCTGATATGGATGAGTTTGGTATCTACGAACCGTAAATGATGAGATTAGTAGGTGTACGTGTTTTCGCTACACTACTTGGAAGGGTTCGTCTTATTTACGGGTTTTCCATCTGAACCTTCGGGTTCCATTTTAGATACGGCATCGATTTTGTTTCTTGCCCTCATGTAGCCGGCGAATGGACAATGTCCGCTTGATGACCCTGGGATTCCCAAGCTCTTGCGGAAGATGCATATTCCTTTGAGTGTGTCTTTATGACTAGGGAAGCGACACGGCAAAAGCAGATGGCTCCGCTCGAGGCTCATCTTGCCGTGCCGGTCTATTGGTTCAGCCTTGCATACGTTAGGCTTGAATCCTTTGATCCTGTGATCACGCTTCCGATATTGCCCCCACACTCTTTTCAATCTGTTGTCTGTCTTTGTTTTCCTGCACCTGTTTCTGTCCCTTCTCTTAGGTTGTTTACAGCTAGAATGGAATGTGCCTAATGGTAGGGATAGCGTGCTTTTACAGTTGGGAACCGACATGTTTCTGTAATTATGTTCCGGGCTTCTGAAAACATGAATGCGATCCTTTTGAAGTTTACTGTGGGAACTGAGTTGTAACCTTTTGTTCGTTATGTTGTGCAATGGCTAAAATGTGTATAAAAGGAGCGATCCAATTTTGCAATTTGAAGCAGACTCTCTGAACATACACTATGTTGTACTTCTAGCAATTTCTGTGTCCCTTCAGTAAATAAACGCTGATCTTTGACGCCGAAGGAAGTGTCCTGTGTCTCTGTAATTTGTACGCCGGAACAGGTATCTCCACGAAGGTTTCAGGTGTTGTCCCCTGGCACCGCTGGGCCTTAAATTAGCCCAGTCCTTCAGATGTCACTATTGGCCTGTAATAAATTCTGACAAGTGACTGGGGGGCATATTATCAAAGGGGTTTATCTCGATTTTTTGGCTTTAAAAGCCAAGAAAGCGGAGATGAAATTATCTCCCTATTACCTAGCTGTCGCTAACACCGGTTAGCGACAGCTAGTAAGAGGTAGAGACCATCTTGAGCCCCACTTTGCATGTCAGTGATATTTATCACTAATCACATGCAGAGTGGGCGTGCCAAGATGTTAGCGACTGGAAACAGTCGCTAACATCGCTATCTCCTATTACCAATTTATGGAGATATTCACGCTAAGCGCGATTATCTCCAGAAGCTAACACCTGCCCTGAGCAGTTCTTAGCCATGTTATTCAATGGGAGGTGGATAACAAGGCTAAGAGCATTAGCTCGATAATGCATGAATATCGCTGACTTTTCAGCGATATTCATGCATTGCGGCCGTTTTTTATCGCATTTGCGATAAACCTTGGTAATACGAAGGTTTATCTGCGATAAAAATCGCCGCAGCTCAGTGGTAAATTTTTGTCTCTAACCAAGCAATAGCGATAATTATCGCTATTGCTTGGTAATATGCCCCATAATCTTTTCACTACAGGCTTGACTATGAAACTATTGAGAAAATAATTCACCCGCCAATAAATGAAAATTAACTCTTTAATAATGCTCCTCATCCTCCTGCTATTAATACTACTACTACTACTACCACTACTACTAATAATAATAGCATGTTTTTACATTCATGAAATTCAGTTTTCATACAGATGTCAGCTAAGAGCACTTAATTCACTGGCCATTGTCAGTGACTTTAAGAATTGAATGGATGCACGTAGACCGAATCATTTAAGGACGAGGCTAAAGACAAGACGATCTACATGAAATAGATACAATTAAATAACTAAGTGGTCATTAACTGTGAAGTAATACACATTGCATGAAAAGATTGACAAAGGTCTGCTCAATACCATATTCCATTGTTGGCAATCATTACCAGGGGCGGAGCTCGGTCTGTAAGATTGGGGGGGGGGGAGGGGTTGAGCTGCAACTTTTCCAAAAATCACGCTGGCTTATTATGTTGAAATACAACAAGTAGGGAGCAGGATGGGGCAAACGGGCTGTGGAAAAGTAGACGAATACGGGTTGATGGGGTATTAAAACAGAAAAAACACAATAAATACAAAACTAACATTTTGAAGCATTTAAAAAAAGAGAGTGTCGGAGTGTCTGTGCGTTTTTTCTGTGTCTATGGAACAATTCCTGGTGAAATCTTACAGACACCTCACACCCAACCTCAAAACCCTACTGAAAGCCTCTGCAGCCACCTGTTTACCTGGAAATACATGCGATATACTGGGGGATGTAACAGCCCAAACACTCTCCTGAAACTACTCCCCTGATCATGACACTGGTGAAGTAATGCCTGTAGGTAATACCGGGCTGGTCATTCAAACTAAAACACAGACGTACAGCAGAAAAAAATCCCAGACTACACACAAGGGTTAGAGAAAAATTCTTTCCAATAGCCACAGTACCTTCTGCTAACCATTTTCCTCTGCTTGATTCGTGTGAGGCATTTTAGTTTTGTCATCCTGCAAAACCGAGTAAGCCCACTTTCTTATGCCTATCTTCAGTTTTCCATGTGTGTCACCTCGCATTCTGCTACAACATCCAGCCTTTCAAACGGTGCCAGCGCGTGCACACACAAAGCAGCTCCAATCAGCAGGATGCTCGAGAAGGAATGATGTTGGCGGAGAAATTAACTGGCAGACACGGAAAGGATTATATGTAAAGGAAAATCCACTGGCTAAGCCAAGATTCCGGAGCAAGGTATGTGCTTTTTCGTAGTTGTAAATCTGTTGATCTTCTCCTGAAGGTCAGTTGAGGGTGTGGTGTAGATATAGCCACAAAGGAAAATGGCGCGCAAAGGACTGGCGCGTGAGAAAAGCATGAGAGGGATTCTGTTGAATCACTTATTTAGCGGGTTTGCAGCACAACGCAAAACAGGGCACGGTGCACACAGCAATTTACGGCTGTAAATTTGCGTTTACGGTATAAAATGGCTCCGTTTTTAATACTAACAGTTATGTACCAAAGAGAGTAACTGTCAGACTTGCATGATTTTACTACTCTGTAATTATACATCACAAAAATGACCCCTTTATAGATTGTTCAAAAAACATATCGCAATTTTATTGATTTGTAGCAATATACAGGTTTGGCTTCAGGCTACCGGACTGTTCAGCGCTGTTTTAGATTTGAAGCTAATCCCCGTCCTGAAACCAAGCCAGAGCAGTATTTCACCATCTGGTGCTTGCTATTTCCCGTTGGGAATGTGGCCCCATGCAGTTCTCGAGGCGCTGCACCTGTGCCAATATGGGCCAGATTAAGGTTAACCACAAGTTGTCAGGCTACCAGCTGTTCTTGTAGGATAAAGGGGTCGCCATTTCATTCTTCTAATGGCCCACTATGGCCTGACAACATGAAGTCTGTGGCTCCTTATGCCATCTTGGAAACTTTGCGATTCATGATTTAGGATAGAGCAGTCGCTCCACAAATGCTTGGGGTGGCATCTTACAATGCATAGTAACATTCACCCTTCTATTTGAAACCCTGATTGCTTTTTAAGACCAGGCTACCCACCCTTCATGCCAGAGAATTATTTTTGGACCAAATTATATCACACAATCTCAGGTAGGCTATTGACCAGAAGAGCAGTAGGCCACTGTCAAGTGCAGCTAGATCATTATCATCCCCTCCCAGGTGTGTCACCAATATGTTAGGCACATTCTCACCTGTTATGTTAAATCGACTTGGTATAGCGCACAAATTCCCCTAGGGCATATAGACGCCCTGTACTCAAAAGATGCCTGAATTTGGGTTTCAGTGTAGACAGGGGCTCCAATTTAGTTAACTTTCCAATCAGGCCATGGTTCCAATTGTTCACTCTTTCCCAATATGCTGCCCTGGCAATGAAAGAATACCCAACAACCCAGACTCTGGTACCTGTGCACAAGAAGAAAGGAATACGTAGATTGGCATGTAGCGCATGGAACTCTTTACCCTCACAAAGCTTGCATTAATGCTACACAACATACATGTATTACTCCAGAGTCAAAATGTAAGGGAGCTGATAAAACATGCACTTGCCACCGTACACTGCCATTTACCCATGACTATGGCCAACTCCCACCTGAAAACAATTAGTTGGGGCTACCTTTCAACCTTTTCCTTATCCGGGGTAGGGGGGGATTGTAAAGGAGGCAGTTTCACCTGCTCCTTTGCCATGAACAAAACCATGCTCTCAAAACTGTTATTCAATCAATCACACAATACTAAGTTTTCCACCATTACCTATGTCTCAGGCTATTCGGGTATCTCAGCAAGTGGTTGTAAAATAGAACAGTCGACTGTTAAAAGTGTTTAGGGTGCCAGCTGTGTCTTTGCTTCCATTCACACTGCATGTGGTAAGTCATGACTCCCTAGAGTCATGTCCTGGACTGACTGCACCACTGCTCACTACATCTAATTCTGTATTGTTTAGTCCAGATTACTTGCACCTCTAGAAGCTATTGCAACCTTGCTGTCAAAACAATACACTTTCAGGCATAGAGTGCCACATAAATTATGCAAAAATGAAGCAGATAACTCTGGGTAGTTCCCTAGATTAGGTGGAGAGCATCTCCTGTATGGAGCACCGTATAATAAAACAAGCAACTCTATGAATTTGCTCACCTCAAATGTCTGCTTTTCTATCAAAGTTTTTAGCATAGTATTAGCACATTGCCATCCATCCAAGATAGAAAGGGACATACATACACTTGCATCAAAGCTATTTGCGATCGCAAATGGTGCGAATCGCCAAAATCGGCCGTTTGCGATTGCAAAATTAGCTTTTGTGATGAATGAAACAACTTGCCACTTGCACTTTAAAAAATCATAATTATTTGCCAGTTTTCAAATCGCGATTGCATTTATGGAATCGCAATTTGCAATTCCTTAAATGCAATGCAAGAACCACTTGAGAATAGCGATTTCGCTAATAGGGAGCACAAATTACCATGAAGTTGAACTTTGAAAAATTCACTTTTGTGCATTTTTCAAAGTTTCATGTTGCTCACATACATACCCTTAGTGCATATGTGTGCACAACATATGCGCACAGATAAATTTCAGGGGTGCAACTTGCACCCTTGCACCCTGTAATTGCATGCACAGTTTGCGTGGACCTATTGGTACTCACAAATAGCGCATGCAATTTCCCATTCATTCCTATGGGCCTGTAGGCTAATAGGAGGGAGCCATTCCTTATTTGCGACTCGCAAATAAGGAAAGTGTTGGAAACGCTAATTTATAGCGATTCCTACATGCATAGGCTTTTGCAAGTCCTTAATTGCAATTCCTTAATTATCGCAATTAAGAACTTGCAAAATTCTACCTTGATGCATGTGCCTGATAGTCTTTTTTCCATTTCAACAGAAAAGTCTTAAAGCATAGGATTAGCAGAGTGCCATCCACGCCGAGCTATAAAATGACAAAACTCTTTTATACTCCAGGCACAGTACTACAGGTTTGAATTGATAAAATACAATCCAAGCCAACCTGGAATGAATAAATATTTTATGCATCAGTCTATGCCTGAAATAGAATTGTTTTGATTTATAATGCATACTCCCTTTTGTCTGTATGTAAAATAAAAGTCAGGAAGGAGTAGAAAGAGGAAAAACAGAGGTCAGCAACAAGCAGAAAGGGGCAAAATAAAGGTTGGCAATGAGCAGAAAGAGGATAGATAAAGGTCAGCAACAAGCAGAAAGAGGCAAAACAGAGGTCAACAATGAGTATAAAGTGTCAAAATACAGATCAGAAATGTGAAGAAAGAGGCAGAATAGAGGTCAGCAATGAGTAGAAAGAGCAAGATAAAGGTCAGACGCGAGCAGGAAGAGGCAGAAATGAGGAGAAAGAAGCAAAATAGACATCCAGAATGAGCAGAAAGAGGCAAAACAAAGGCAAGCTATAAACAGAAAGAGGCAAACTAGCAATCAGAAACAAGCAGAAAGAGGCAAAATAAGGTCAGAAACGAGCTGAAAGAGGCAGAATAGAGGTCATAAACTAGCATAAACAGTTAAAATATTGGTCAGCAACAAGCGGAAAGAGGCAAACTAAAGGTCAAAAGTAGGCAGAAAGAGGCGAAATGGATGTCAGAAACTCACAGAAAGAGGCAAACTAAAGGTCAAAAGTAGGCAGAAAGAGGCGAAATGGATGTCAGAAACTCACAGAAAGAGGCAAAATAAAGGTCAGAAATTAGCAAAAAGAGGCGAAATAGAAATTTTGAATGAGCAAAAAGAGGCAAAATTAAGGCCAGCAATGAGCAGAAAGAGGCAAACTAGCGATCAGAAACAATCAGAAAGAGGCAAAATAAGGTCATAAACGAGCAGAAACAGGCAAAATAAAGGTCGGAACCTAGCATAAACAGTTAAACTAATGTTCAGCAACAAGCAGAAAGAGGCAAACTAAAGGTCAGAAGTGAGCAGAAAGAGGCAAAATGGAGGTCAGCAACTCACAGAAAAAAAGCAAAATAAAGATCAGAAATTAGCAGAAAGAGGCAAAATAGAAATCTGGAATGAGAAGAAAGAGGCAAAAGGTTAGCAATGAGCAGAAAGAGGCAAACTAGCTATCAGAAAAAAGCAGGAAGAGGCAAAATAAGGTCAGAAACTAGCATAAAGAGGCAAAATAGAGGTTAGAAACTTGCATAAACAGTTAAAATAATGGTCAACAACAAGCAGAAAGAGGCAAACTAAAGTTCAGAAGTGAGCAGAAAAAATGCAGAAAATGAGCATAGAACAAGCAGAACCAACTCAGACACTTATGCACCCACTCCCAGAACAACTCAGACACTCTAAGACACTCTCACAGCCATTTACAGAACCATTTATATACTCATTCACCCACTCACAGATGAACTGAGACTCATACACCCACTCACAGACCAAGTCAGACACTCATGCACCCACTAAAAGATTCACTTATATCTTCTCTCACCTACTCACAGACCTACTCGGAGACCCATGCACTGACTCACAGACCCACTCAGAGACTCTCGCATCCACTCACAGACCTACTCAGACACTCATGTATTCACTCACAGACTGACTGACACACTCATGAAGGCATTCACAAACACACTCAGACACTCTCCCACCCACTCACAGACCTACTCAGACACTCATTTACCCTCTCAGACACCCTTACAAACACTCACACACCCACTCACAGACCCACTTAGACACTCCCATGCACACTCACGCACTCACTCAGACACTCATGCAGTCACTCACACACTCCCTCTCAAATGTTACAGATTACAGGTAAGAAAAAAATATTACAACATAGAAATTTACTGAAAAAAACAAAGGTTACAGGCATGATATAGTTAGAAAATATAATTTAAAAAACCTTAGAAATTCACTGAAAAAGCCAAAGGTTACAGGGACAATATAGTTAGGCACCGAATTCACTTGTACACAAATCAAAGAAATTCAGCAGCTACAGTTACCTGATCTAATTATACTTATATAACCGATGCTCCCACAATGCACTGCTTATGACCTCGCATATTATGTGACTCATGACATGGTGAGTGACATCACTGATGGCAACCCTGATGACATCTCAAATGACATCAGTGAAGACATCATCCACAGAATGACTGACACACTCACTCACACCCCCATACAGCCTCCCATACAGGTACTTGCTCACCAACATAACACATAACTACTCATAACCCTTTCACAGACCCATACAAGTACTCACAATACTACTTGCTCATTCATTGAGCTCATACAGCCACTCACTCACTCATACAGCCACTCATACAACCACTCACCCATACTGCTACTCATATGACTAGTCACTCACCCATACAACCACAAGCACTGACACACTCACTCAGACATCCACACAACCACTTACATACCCATTCACACATACATACAAGCACTCACTCATCTGTGCTCACTCACTCATAAATCCATTCACACAGACACTTACTCTCCAAAACAGCCACTCACACACTAACTCACTTAACCAAACACCCACTCAAACAGCCACCCACTCACCCGTTCCGTGTGGACACTGCATTATCACGAATAAAAGCCCTGGGAAGGTGGCAGCCCTTGCACTGCTGGTGGTCCGCATGCTTCCTCCACATTATTTTCAAGTCTAACCCTGGGGAGGTGGTGGTCCCTGGGGGATCCACGAAGCCCACCATTTATATAACTAAAAGTCCCAGTGAGGTAGTCATCCCAAGGGCAGCAGGGGAGGTCATAAAGTTCTCCCCCGCATTTACCTATAATTATCCTCCAGGGAGGTGGTGGTCGCCAGGGTAATAGTAAGCCCCTGGAGGGGGGACCCTTGCCTCCCCCTATAGATGCATAATGTCTCCGGGACCTGACCCACTCGGGCCAATAATAAATGAAGCACAGGAGCCCGTGCTTCATGTTTTTTCTCATCTGGATCCCACTGAAATAAAAAAAAATGCCTTTTCTGATCTAAGAGACATATGGGGTCATGGTGTTTCTACCCTGTTCCCTTTTCCTTTTTGTGATCCCCTTCTCCTCCAGCGGCTGTTTACATTAAAGGAAGCGAAGTCTTCCCAGCGGCTGTTATTTGAAAAGGAAAACATGCGGTGAGGAGTTTGGTGGGCGGTATAAAATTGGAAGCCTACTGATCGGGACTTAAATTAATAGGGAGATTAATTATTATGGTTTAAATCTTTTATTGTTTTTCAAACAGATAAAGAGAGAAAAAACAAGACCTCCTGCTCCTAGAGACAATGCAGTACAGACGCCAAGTGTCGCAATTATGAGCATTACCAAGGTAACATGTACACAGCGGGTCTGCGGAAGAAGACATTTAGAAGGAACGGAAGATAACAGGACAACAGATGAAACCCAACATTACCACCCTCCACCCTCCCACCCTCATCCACCAAACAGAAAAAAAAACCCTGGCGGGAAAAAAAAGGGGGAGAAAAAATATTGAATAGACTGTGAGTTATCGTGGTCATTTAGAGTTACGCAAAGGGCCCACCTGCGGGATTTGTGTGTCAGCAAGGCATAGAAACCTGAGGTAACGGGGGCATGTCAATTCCCAGAATTCAATTATGAGCAAGGTCAGGAAGGAGCGCCACAGCTCTGGGAACTCAGTACCTCTGCCAGCCAGTGTAAGGGTTAACTTCTCCATCCCTAGTACCAGCCAGAGTCGATGCAGCCATACAAAATGTGGTGGTACCTGGCAAGAGTGCCAGTGCGCCAGTATATTCTGAGTGGTCGCCCCAGGGCGATGGTGATTAGTCGGCCCTTTCGGGATTTCAGAGGATATGTCATTGGGTTGGATAGACCCAGGAGGATGTATGTAGGGAAGCGCTGGAGTTGGATTTGAGGATGAGAGTCTATTTTGACAAGGATTTGGGTCCAATATGGTTGGATGCGTTCACAGCTCCACAAGAGAGGCATCAGGGTGCCCACCTCCCCGCAGCCCCTCCAACACAGAGCGCTCTGGCGGGGGTCAAAGAGATGAAGGCACTCTGGCGTGTAGTACTAGTAGGTAACCACCTTAGTCAGTGTCTAAGTAAGGCCTGTGTGGCTTGATTAGGCGTTTTCTTTATTTGGTATTGTTATTCTTTTTATGTATATTTGTTCTGATACTCACATAAGTTACTGTGCAATTTTTCTTGCTTTTTTTATGTTTTGGGGAGAAAATATGAAAAATATGAAACTTATTGCATTGTGCTCAATACCACTCCATGCGAATGTTGGTTATACCATTGCTATTGCTCATGTTGCATACTGTCTGTATATGTGATACACATGATACTGAGTGGATATCATATCTGCGAATAAAGAAAAATAAAAAAAAAGTAAGGCCAGTGTGGTATGCTGAGTGTCGAGCCCTATAATAAATATTGTCCCAATCTTGTGCATTAGCGTCCGGCCCAGCTGCCGCCCCCACCGTACCCAGCCCGCGCTACATGTGAGTGTAGTAGTTGTTAATAAGAGTTTATAAAGGTCAGAAATTATTTTTTTATCTGAGGTTCAGGTGATAAGCCATTTCTCATATGGGTCAGGAGACGTTGGGCGCTAGGTTTGACATGCGAATGAAGTGCACAATGCCTGAGCTGTAAATAGGGTAGTCGTTCCGTCTCTGAGATACCGTACTCCTCGGGGATAGCCCCAGTTTGCGTGAAGCTGTTGAATAGATCCCGCAGTAGGGGGACACCTGGGTGCAGAAGGTTTTATAAAAGGCCGCTGAATAGCCATCCGGCCCAGGCAATTTACAGAGCCTAGTGCGGTAAATCGCAGTGATAACTTCTTCCATCCCTATATCCCTATCCAGGTAGTCAGCTTGCGCTGGGTTATGAGCGGGTATTTGTGCAGACTTTAAATATTCGGAGCGATGGAGTACTTCTAGGGGGTCACTTGAGAAAAGCTCTACATAGAAGTCTCGGAAGGCTTCCGCGATGGCCGCATCATCCGAGGTAGGCTCTCCCCCTGAAGGTCAAATGGCTTGCACCCCTTGTCGTTGCCGTGCTTCCCGCAATTTGTGGGCTAGAATACGGGGCACCTATTGCCCCTGGTACAGTAGGAATGGTGAAGACGCAGAGCCGCAAATTCATCCCTATCTTGATCCAGTGCTGCAAGTTGCTTCTGTTCTGCACATAGTTGGCGCCAGGCTCTGGCCGCTCCAGTGCGTTGGTGCATTTGCTCCAGTTCTGCAACCCGCTTGGTGAGCTCAGCCCGGTTTCGACTACGTTCTACATTGCTGGCTGTAGAAATAGCTAAGAATTCTCCATGTAGGACAGCCTTAAGGGCAGTCCATTGTGTCGCCAAGGAAGTGTCTGGCTGAGCATTGAGGGTTAGATAATTCGAGATGGCTGTTTTAATTTGTTTTTCACTGTGGAGGCCTGGTTTAGTAATGTGTCACACAAGTGCCAGTGTCTAAGTGGTTGTCTAGCACGTGGGAACTGAAAGAAAGCCATAACTGGAGAGTGATCTGATAAGGACGCGGTGAGAATCTCGGTATCAGTCGCGAGCGCGGGTGGAGCTGAGGAAATAGTCTAATCTGGCGTATGTTTTATGAGCTCCTGAATAATAGATGAACGCCCGAGTGCCCTTTTCCTATTTTTAAAGTTTTTTTGGTGGGACTCAGTTCAACCGAGTCCCAGGATGTCTGCCAACACTTCCTGGTAGAAGTGTTGGCAGCCAATCATATTTCAGTAGGTTCCCAGTAGGCTGTTGGGCTCCTAAATATCTATATTTTTTAAACTTGAATATTTCTTAAACTACTGAACAGATTTCCACCAAATAAAATAAAACATGCATTCTAGACCAACATCAAGCTTTCTGCCAAATTTGGTGTAATTCTGTTCAGCGGTTCGGGCTGTAGTCATGTTAAAAAAATGAAAAATTCTCATAGACATAACACAGGGAAAAAGCAATATGGAACCCCCACTTGACGGAGAAACATTCAACACAGCTGAACTAAAAATGGCACATTTTTTGTGAAGATTCGTCAAGCAGTACCAAAGTTATTGGCAAAGTAAAAAACTATTTTCCTGTGTAAATTTTGGTAGTACAGATAACTACCTACTGATGGCCACATATAGATATTTTTGTTCGATTGCCAGCGAAGGTACAGCAGTAAAGGAGTGCTTTTCGATATATATAACGACGGCAAATGACGAGAGCAGTGATGGAGTGATGTCGCACCACGCCGGGCGGGCTGGATTTCCGGACCTGCCCCTGCTAACATCAATGCCGGGACTCCATGGTTGGTGCGGTTAGGGGAGACGAGGGGATGCCAGCGGTGTTATTACAGAGGTGACCTTGGCCCGTAAAACTTTTCCCCCCATTTCTGCATCACATCTGCCCATAGCATTCTGGGACTTGCAGTGTTGGCGCATTGGGCGTCCTACAACTTTAAAAACTTACAGCCACTCAATTTTCTTGCTGTTCGGGGGCGGAGCCTATTTGTCACCTAGCAGGAGCAGAGTTGGTATTTATACCGGGGAACTACATCCGCATCCTGCTGCAACCTTCTGGCGTTGAAGAGGCTACACATCAAGCCGAAATGCATTCGCCCTGTTACTAGGTTGTTACTAGCATTAAAGGTACCTCCTCTGTTTCCCCGCTTGTGGCCTCTTCTTCTTGCCTGTGGAGAAGTTTATTGACATTACCGCATGACATCCAGCATCACGCTTTAGGAGGTCCCCGCACTGCTAGCTGGCCCCGGTCTCGCTGGTCCTTCTGCTGATGTGGAACTCATTGCACCCAAGTTATTGGGAGGACTGGGGACCACCTTCAGACTCGGCAAACGACGAGAGCAGTGTTGGAGTGATTTTGCCCCACGCCGGGCGGGCTGGATTTCCGGACCTGCCCCTGCTAACATCAATGCCTGGACTCCATGGTTGGTGCGGTTAGGGGAGACGAGGGGATGCCAGCGGTGTTATTACAGAGGTGACCTTGGCCCGTAAAACATTTTCCCCCATTTCTGCATCACATCTGCCCATAGCATTCTGGGACTGGCAGTGTTGGCGCATTGGGAGTCCTACAACTTTAAAAACTCACAGCCACTCAATTTTCTTGCTGTTCGGGGGCGGAGCCTATTTGTCACCTAGCAGGAGCGGAGTTGGTATTTATACCAGTGAACTACATCCGCATCCTGCTGCAACCTTCTGGCGCTGAAGAGGCTATGCATCAAGCCGAAATGCATTCGCCCTGTTACTAGGTTGTTACTAGCATTAAAGGTACCTCCTCTGTTTCCCCGCTTGTGACCTCTTCTTCTTGCCTGTGGGGAAGTTTTTATATATAGATATATATATATATGCAACCAGATCCTGCAGCAAAAGTCTGTTGTCCCCTCAGGGCTAGAAGGGCAAAAACAGGTACAGACCCCAACTGGCTCATGAAAAATTAAGTGCTGTTTATTTTCACCACGATCTCCTCAGCATGATGCGTTTCGACCGGGTCACCCCAGTCTTGATCACATTATATATATATATAAAATACATATACATACATATATATATACATATATGACTAGGATTCCTGAGCCAATCCCCGTTAAGAACCCCAGGCGGAGAGGCAGCTGCGACAAAGTGTGGAGGACTCGAGGGGGCACTGGACCCTGAATTTGCCTTACCTCCCTACTTGCTTCACGACTGTGCCTGTTCTCGATTCCCACTCCGGCAATGTCATCCCGTTGAGCATTTCCTTACCTGAGATGCACCATACAGAGGCATTCTGGGACTTGAGGTCCTGATCCATAGGACCACACAGGTGTGCTCAATGTTTACAGGAGGCGGAGCAAGGTACTTACATCTCCTTCGAGGCAGGGGTTGCCTACGCCACAGCATACGAAGAGGTCGGAGAGGAGCGGTGACGAAGGCTCAAACGCCAAAATGCATTCGCTCAAGACTCTTTCTGAATAAAGTGAGCCTTTAAATTCTCCACATGGGTTACTGCTCTTTTCTTGAAAGGAGGTTTACGTGATATATATATATATATTCAATGAAAAAACCATAGGTTATAGTCCATATATAGTTAGGAATTAGCATTTACAAAACCTTATTTTACTCGCATAAAACCATTGAAATTCCATATATAGTTAGATGCGCTAACTATATATCGCGCACCCGCAATCCACTGCTGATGATGTCACATATTACATCATTCATGACATGGTCAGTGACATCACTGATGACATCACTGATGACATCTCAAATGACATCTCAAATGACATCACTGATGACATCTCAAATGACATCACTGATGACATCACTGATGACATCTCATTTGACATGACTGATCACATCACTGATGATATCATTCATGTGATAATACGATGAACCTCTTCAGACTCTAATATAACCTTAGATACAATCAGTGTAAACAGACACTCACAGACTGCCACTCATCCATGGAGTTACTCAAACACCTAGTCAGTCATGCAAAGAATCAATCACACCTCCATTTCCTCAACTATACAGTTATACAAACTTTACTTATTCAAACATATACTAACACATATTTACTCTATTATACAATCCCTGATACAAGTTCACAATGATCCATACAGCCACTCACACATTCACTGGCTCTTATGCACAGTTATTTATATATGTCAACTCTCACATGTACTGTGTTTTACATATGTACTTACTTTGACATGTAGCACTGAGATATCCATTCACTCACCAATACACTCATGCACACAGTCAACCGCCCATACAGCTGTTTACACATGCACTTTTGAACCCATACATCTAGTGTATCAACTGCTCACACATCTATGCACAGAGTCATACATCTCCCAGCCACTCCCACACACACTCAGTCTCCCATACATATACTTGGGCAACCAATCAATAATCCATATAGTTACTCATATAGCTACTGATCAACACATGCAGCAGTTTACAGAACAACAGACATAATGATGCACTTATTAAGACAGTTTAGTCACTAACCCGTGCACTCAGTGAGACACATTTAATCACTCACTCATACAGTCAGTCATGCACCCACTAAATCCTTCATCCAGACACTTATACATCCACTCATTCTTCAATATGTAAGACATGTTTTAACTGTACAGAAACATACAGTCACTGGATGTTGTCATCAGTGATGTCATCAGTGATGTCACTGACCATGTCATGAATGATGTAATATGTGACATCATCAGCAGTGGATTGCGGGTGCGCGATATATAGTTAGCGCATCTAACTATATATGGAATTTCAATGGTTTTATGCGAGTAAAATAAGGTTTTGTAAATGCTAATTCCTAACTATATATGGACTATAACCTATGGTTTTTTCATTGAATTTCAATGGTTTTTTGAAAGCTAATATTTCTATCTGTAAAATGTATTCTTCTTTAAATCATAAAATATATTGTACATGTTTTTTATACATTTAAAAAAAAAAAAATTGTTCCGCTCCTAGTCCGCGAACTGGTCAGCTTCCCGTTAGCTGAATTCAAAGCCGCGACTTGGTGCGCGAGCCGGTAATCGCTCCTTAAGCGTGACTGTTACGTTATCATGACGTTTTGCGTTGTCGCGTAATACGTTATCCGACGCGCCAAGTTAGCGGACTCGAAAGCGGATTGGATAGCGGCGCAAAGCACGAAACGTAAAGACAGCAGGTCATGTGACTCGATAATAACACTTTTCATTAGTTCATTTCACTTTTGGTTTCCTAATGATGTAATACTAGGTCATGTGATCTAAAATTAACACTTTTCATTGGTTTAGAACTTTGGCTTTTCCCAAATGATGAAAACCCCTCCTTCTTTCCTCACTCTGACTTTCATCTTGATGAGAGAAAGACCTTTGTACAATCTAGGGAAATGGCTTCTGTTGTTGCTTCTGGTAGTGTTCCCCCACCACCACCTCCACCTCCTCATGGAAAGAAAGGACCACCAACTCAACCAATCTTTCAAGAAGAGGAAGAGCGGGAAGAGGAGGAAGAGTCTGAATATTTGCCTGAGGAGCCCAGGAGATACAACAGGAAGGAAAATTTCATTTGGCAATTTTTCAAATTTCCACCAGGGCAAAAGAAAGTGAACGCCAGGTATGTCTTTTGCCGAATCTGTGATGAACGTCTTTCTAGAGGCACGGATAAAAAATATAGTTATGGGAATTTCACTATGCACAGACACATGAGCAGGTGGCACCCAAATAACTACAGTGCAGCTCAGCTTCGAGACGAACAACAGAATTCACCAGCAATAGCCAGAAGATCGGTTGTGCCAGAAGTTACGGGACCTGAAGCAAGGGAGCTGATCCCAAATATTCAAATGGACATGGGGGAAGTCAAACAAGTTTGTGTGAGGTGCAATCAAACATTATGCTACCGCGAAAGTAGTATAACTCTTATCATTAGAGCCATCAAAAATCATGTATGTCCAAAACGCCCCCAAAAATAAATTCTTCTTTTTTTTGTTGCTCCTGTTGAGCCCTCTTCGATGAATCATTTTTGTTTCCCCCCCCCCCAAAAATAAAAAAAAATACAAAATGTTCAGAAAAAAACAAAAAAATTTAAAAAATATTCAGAAAACTAATAAAAAAAATTTAAAACAACAAAAACAAAAAAAAAGTTCTTTTCAGAACTACCTCCCCATTATTAAAAAAAATTGGTAGAATTCTTTGAACTCTGCCAAGCTCTATTTCTATTAGTTCGCTCCCAGTTCGCACTCCGGTACGCGAACTTTGAGCGCACCCAAAACATTTTTTTAAAAAAAAGGAACAGTAAGTATAAGGAAAGAAAACAGACAGCTATGTTACTATAAAGATAGCTATAGGGAGTAAAGAAAAGATACTGTGACCCGCAATTCACTTCTGATCATGTCATATATTACACTATTTTTCACATAGTCAGTGACATCATCAGCAGTGGATTGCGAGTAACAGTTTTTTTTGTTTACGTCCTATAGCTGTCTTTTTTGTAACATAACTGTCTGTTTCCTATCCTTAAACTTACTGTTCGTTTTTTTAACGAGATAACAGATATGCCCAATTATTACATCATTCATAACATAGTCAGTGACATCATCAGCAGTGGAATGCAGGTTAAAAAAGTAGAAAACATTTACCTTATAATTCTTGTTAATTTTTAAAGAAAATTTTTCATACATTCAATCTGTAAAAGAGAGAACAAACATTTCCAAAAATATTAAAACATGTATTTAAAAATTAGAAAAAAGAAGGGAAAAGGTTCAAGAAGAAACACTTTTTAAACAACTTTGACACTTATAGAAACCTCTACTTCTCTACGACCCCTACACAATCCTAAATATATTTATTTTCAACAAACAGTATCTTCATGCTGATGAAATGAGGCCTATTTTGAAATATGATGCTTCTTTTGCATTGCTTATGTCTCACAATAGTGATGCCATAACAGCGCAAAAGAGATGTGAAACCATCATAAAATTGTGTCTAACATTTAAAATGATTATTTTAGGATGCAAATAAGATGTGTGCTTTCAAGAGCTTTCTTTGAGGTGAGGCCTATTTTCATTTTTAAAAAAAAAACAGTACCCAGAAGTACAGCACTGTAAGCATTAAAATTGACACTTACAGAAGACTCAGCTTACCCATATGTACCTCACATTTCTAAATGTATATCATAAGTACAAAAACCATAACATTAATTATACATGTTAAATGGTTTATTTTTGCTGTTCTCAGAATGTATCAAATTTCACTTAAATCAGTGACTTGAAGGTATTCATCATGTAACAGCGGGGAAAAAAAAACACAATCAAAATGACTGTGTTTAAAAAACCCATACAACCTAAGAAATCTGATTTCAAAACTCCTTAAAATTGACTTACTTTCAATGACGTCGAATGATCTCCTATAAACAGCATCCACTCTGTTGTGCTATAAATATTTTCAGCCCGCCACTTTCTGAAAGAAAACCTCCATCGATACGTAAAATATGTTACATAGAAAAAAAAACTTCTCTCATTCTATCACATGTTTCCACTAGGCCAAATCATGTTGCCGCGATTCGCAAGTCTTATATTTCTTCCAATCAAATCCCGACATTTTCTATTTTCGCAACTTTCAAAAATAAAATATTTGAGATTATTTTCACAATCCTGGACTACTAATATCTTACTCTTCTTTGTCACTCATGTTCTCCTTTTCCTATGACACTGATACTGCTTACTATGAAGCAGACCTACTTGCATCAGGTTTATATAGTTGGATTTTTAATCTAGACAGCATTGCAGACTTACATTCCCTCTACTTAAAATTTTGGTTTTAAAAACACCAGGTAAGAATTTTTAAGGTCAAACGGCAATTTTTTTTTGAAAGTTACAACGGAATCATTACAGAATGACCAGCCGTTTCCAGACTTTAAGTAAGCTGTATAATGTCCTGATGTTGTTGATGGACCTTCATGATAGATAATTGCTACAGTTACAAAAGTCCTCCCTGATATTGACAGCTGAGAAGCCACAATTTTTTTTATTAAAGTTGACAATTTTGATCCATCAGGCCTACATCGTTGGATCATTAAAATGACATACTGGCTATATCTACGTATAAATAATGTTGACATCATATCACATTTACATTGACTACACTCCATGTTGTGATCCGCTGCATTTACTAGCTTATTAAAGGACACTGATTTACTGTCTGGCAAAGTTAAATATATAAATCTTTCTGAGTCTACACTAGTAGTACTTGATACCATACAGTTCTCGCAGTCATGCTGCCATTGATAAGAAAGCCCAAACAGGTGATCTACATCTACACCCTCATCTTGCAATACATCAAGCATATACATTAAAAACTCCTGACAATCTTGCTGATTATTTTCAGAGAAGTCTGTTTGACCTGAACATTCATCTAACAGATAACGAACTTCGGACACACTTTCTACTTTTGTTCGATCAGTGCTACATTTCTCTAACACAGAATTCAACAAGCAGCATAAACTTTGCTCCGAATTGAACACAATCTGTTCTTTTAAACTCTCTAGTGAAAAGAGAACATTAACCACTACATTTGCATAGCAGTTGACACCAGAACTGTTTTCAAATTGAAAACCGACAACATCTTCAACAGAATCCACTTTCTTTCTGCTAACAACTTTCGGTTCATTGACTTTTAGTCTTTTTGCAACAACCTCCCTACTATTACTGATATTTCTACGTTTCTGGCCTACCACACGTTTCTCAAACAAAGGATATTGAGGCAAATGTGGCGCATACTCTCTTCTTAACCTATTGTATTCCTTAACACAATCTAGATCCGCACAAATGTTTGTGACATCACAGTCAATCAAGTACAATCCCGATAAAGTTCTAACTCGTGACAATGCCACATATGCCATACCCTCCTTGAACACAGAACTGCCAATATTCACCAATGCACAGTCTACACTTAAACCTTGCGATTTATGGATTGTCACCGCATATGCCAAGCAAACAGGAAACTGTTTACGGCGAACATATAAGTCTTTAACAAGCAAAAACCTAGCAGAACAACGACCAATTTGCTGTACTTCCTCAATGCCATCAAATTTAATTCTTAAAAATTCGATTCCATCTCTATTTTTGTATTTCTCCAAATCAACAACATTACCCATTGATCCATTTACTAGACCTCTTTCTACATGTAAATTCCTTCTCAAAATGATTCGGCAATTTAAACACACATTCAAAGTCTTTTCAAAACCCGCTGTTTTAGATATAGTCTTCTCTAATGAATCCAATTTTGATTTCAAATTGTCTGACAAAATAATTGTTGATCCCATGTGCTCTAATTTGTCGATAGCTTCAAGTTTCACAATCTCTCTTTTCTAAGTTCAACATTTTATTGTTGAAGATGGCACATTCTGCAAGAGTTGGCATGAGACATATCCCGGACTTCTTCTCAGTAATTTTCTGAAAAATATTCTCAGGCACAATCTCTTGTTTGGGATATAAATTTGACAGTAATCGTGCATTTAAAGCTTCTCTCCCATGCTCGGTCACTTTTCCAATTCGAATATCTTGTAGAATATTCTTGTAATCTTCATCCTTTGCCTGACGCATATTTTCATGCAGTTCTGCATAATTGAAGTTTAACCATATATTGACGTTGCCAATGCTCCCTAGGCACTTCCTGGTATCTTCATGTGTGAGTATTTTGAACACAGGTTGACCTTTTACTGGTGTCAGCTGCAGAAGATCTCCGAAAACAATGATGTGTTTGCCACCAAATAACACATCATATTCAGTTTTAAGTACTTCTTGCATTCTCAAATGCACAAAGGCAAGCATGACATTGGAAACCATGCTTACTTCGTCAATGATAAGTAGTTTCATTTTCCTCAAGACTCTTGAAACTTCACAGCAAGCATCTCCAGATAACTTGTTGTATTGTAATTTGTTGTCATGCTCCACCGGCAGCATCAGTAGACGATGCAAAGTAATACCTTTAATGTTATGTGCTGCCAGTCCAGTAGGAGCGGTGACAACACAAGACAGCGATGACTTAGTCCTTTCCTGCAAATAACAAGAAATTGCTTTAATGAGGAAACTCTTTCCAGTTCCCGCTTCTCCACTCACGTACAGTCGGACAGGCTTCAACGACGTACATGAGCACTCTTTCTTCTCATGACTTAATCCGTGCTCAATTTCCTTGGTAACTTCATCATATATTTTCCTCTGCTCAACGTTGAGTTGTTTTTCCAAGTCTTCTAAGTTAACTGAATCCTCCTGAGCATGTGCCATGGCTCTTTCCACTTCATTCATAGCAGTGGCAGCTTCATTTTCGATAATAGGTCCTCCAAGTGGATCTTGACTCAATGAAACAGAACTCTGACTGTCCTGAGAACTGTCTCTGGCAATCTCGGCTGCAATCGTTGCTTCCTGCTCGATTTCCAAAGTTAGCATTTCTTGATATTTAGGAAAAGCAGGACATTCTATGGACTCCTTGGCTGCATTAAAAGAGTCTTCGTAACAGAGGAAATCTCCAAGCAGTTCCTCTTCTGCACGCCAAGGCTTGAAAAGTTGCAAAAGTGCTAAATAGAAAAACTCCTTTCTTTCTGGAGATTCACCACTCAATTTTCGATGGTTTACTAATTGGCATTTTCTTTGCTTGACCAGGCATCCCTCACTTCCAATTACAGCATACACTCCTTTCTCAATATCTTCTTTGATGTTCCTCTTGAATATATAATTTTGGAGAACCTCATATAGACAAACATTCTCAAGGTGACTGCTTCGATTTGGATAATATGTATCCAACATGTTGGTCTTCAAAATGTCGGTACTGTTTGGCTCCTTTTCCGCCAAATACTCAATTTCCCGGACAGGTTTTAGAACTCGATTTCGCGTTGCAGCAAGACCAAGACTCGCCCAAACGATACTCCTAGATTTGGCATAGAGACTTGCTGAAGACAATCGATCTGAACATTCGTAAGCTCCGATTTCTCGATGCGACAACATCTTCAGACTGAAACTATACAACTTCTTGCTGAGGCTCTTTTCATGGGATATGTCCTCCCACATATCCTTCAGTTCTGTCTTTTCTTTTTTGGTGATGTAAGATGTCACATACCGAGCCACAGCCATGCAGTTGTCACCCACAAACTGTATATCCATGTTAGCATTCCACATGGACAAAATCACTGGGTTGTAGTCATTGATGTACTTGGACTCTTCGTTCCTTTTCAAATTGTATGTATTTTTGGGTGATTTCCTCGTCACATTATGTCGTAGTGAAGACATCAAACTGTTCACTTTTCCTTTAGAAATCACCGGCCGTGGAAAGTTGAAACGACATTTGGTGTAGAACTTGTCCTTGTTTCTGAATTTACGACGACAGTACTTTCCACAACGATGGCTTTGGAAACGTAGAACTTGTTCTCTTAGGCTTTTCTTCTCCGTTGCATTTGGAACAGCACACGTAGAATACTGTTCTATGAAATTCATCACTAAGTCATCGGGATCTGTTCCAAATTTAGGAGCATCCTTGATCCACAACAACATATGTATATGAGGAGCACCTCTTGCTTGGTACTCCTTTCTCCAAAAGAAATCCAACACCTCTCCAAGAGGTGGATTCTTCTTATTTGTGATGAAAGACATCATAGCTTCAAATTTATGATTGAAGTACCTGCATACATTCACAGGATCCAAAGAACACAGTTCTCCAGGTGTCTTGAATTCAATGTTTTCAATATTTCCATTTGCTTCTCGTAGAAATTCAAGTAAGTCTTCCCAGCCATACTCGGCACAGCTCAGAGTGAGGAACCATGTCGGAGTTCCTAAGTTCCTCAGCATACATTTTAAATCACCATGACGACGATACCAATACTCATTAGTACCACGCTGACACGCCATGAGATTAATTAAGTGAGAATCCAAAATACTATCTTGGACATTAACTTTATGCATAAAGTCTCTTGCCGAGATATTTCGCATCTGTATACCACTTTTCAAGATGTGGTTCACTGCATATGACAGTCCAGACAGATCGCTTTCAAACAGGAGATGAAACAAATAGGGAATGCATTGACGAAACCTAGGATCTTCTCCATACAATCGTAAAGTCCGGTATTCAGACGCAGGAATTTGATGAGATCGCTCATCATATCTTCCTCCTCGACCTGTGGGAAATAGCTGTGGGAAACACCGAGCTTCCAAACTTTCCTCCCAAACACTAATGGGACTCCCTTTGGCTTGTTTCATTTTAAACAACTCAATAGCATTCCCCATGACTTCCTTGGAATGCAATGGATGAACACTATAATGTTCATATATTTCTTCACTTTTAGAGGCCTCTACTTTCTCAATTTGCCCAGCACACAAATCGCTATCCTCTTCATCACTTACTTCCTCTTCTGCAACATACACATTCTTATAATACTTATTATTTTTCTTCAAATACACTGTTGCCTTTTTGACTTTCCTAACATCCACTAAATCTTGCCATATTTTCTTATTCTTTGTCGGAACCCCATTAACCAAGATAACCAGAGGTTCCTCTTCCACTTCTTCTACTCCAATTGTGTTAATGTTTTTATTCAAATCTAAAGGCAAATAAACAACTCTTCCCTTTAATCCTCTCTGTAAATCTGCTGGAGGCAACTTCCCTGTCTTTGGCTCCATTCTTACAATAGCCTGAAAGGGATGAATACTTTGAATCAAAATAGATTCATAAGTATTTAAATCCTTCAATTCAGAAGGAATCTCAACCAATTCAAGATTATTATGAACTGCCCTAGCAGGCATCTGGTTTTGGTTTAATTTATTACAACAATAAGTACACACACGTTGATCCGATCCCAAATCAAAATAATTTTCTACCATCAAGTATGTGGCAAAATCCTTCCATTCACTATTATTTTCCCTTTCACTTTTTGCATATAAATCCACTACCTTAGTCTGATTCTTATAATAAGTACGTCGACAACAAACACAAGTGAAATTAGGCCTCTCACTTGATTTCATCTGAAACGTGGCAATTTCCTTCTGAAAATTATCTGTACTGTAAACCTGTACATTATCTTCCACATTACTCTCTACTTCAGGGTCAATTTGAACATTCTCATCTTTACTACTAAAGTAACAAAACTCAATTTCTTCACAAATATTCTTCACATCTATTTCAGAACCATGCAAAAGAGCAGCACATAATTGTTTAAGCATAATTGCTGGACTCTTTGCATAATACAACATTCTCACTAATTTTCTCACTTTATTATGATGCACTGCTAGCATCCTGAAATGATGAAAAACACTCTGGCATACTCTCCTGGAAAGACAAGCCAGTGAATGACCACGCAAACCTGTTATTTGTCTCACTCTGCAAGGATCTAAATCTAAATCTAAAACTTCATTTTCTGCTTCAAACTTTTCTTATTAAATGTCCGTATAAAATCACAAAGCAAATTGATGGAAACCTGTCGCACACTGCAAATAGAACTACACTTCCAAATGTACACAGGAGCCTTAGGACGTCTTCCTAAAACCTCATCACTTAGCGCCTCTTCTGTCTCTGTTGTCACAAGTTTTTCTTTTTCAACTGGACAACCATCCTTCACTTCATAAGCTCGACCACTGATGTCAACTGCATGCACCAAATCATTATCCTGAAAATAACTCTCCTCATTAAAAAATGCCTCAGAACTTGAACTATGCATCCATTCTCCGGAAAAAACTTCACAAAAGTTGCTACGATTTACTACTCTCTTCCATCTACTGTTTGTTTTAAAATCAGAAATTACCTTGCTTAGTTTCCTAATTCTATTGATTACCAAAATAAACAACTTTCGCTTAATTTCAAAAGCATGATCAATAATTTTCTCGACATTTTTCTTCTTCTTATAAAATGCCGCTTTCTGTTTGCATTTCTTAATATTTCTTAATAAATTAACTATTATCCGATTACGGAACATTCGTTGTCGAATGTCCCTAAACTGTTCTTTCCTTCTACTATCATGCACAGAGTTATCTCTTCCTCTACCAGTAACATTTTTCATGGGTCTTTTCTTTCCATTTAAATTACTCTTCTTTTTTCGAACTGAAACATTTGGGCGAGAAATACTTTTTTTACTACAAATATTTTTTAAGAAAGACTTTGTGCTCTTACTCGGAGCTTTCTTGGTGTTTTGATAAGTATTTAGAGAAGAGGACTGCTGCAATAAAACATCACCGTGCTGTCTTTGACGTTTTCGAGCCTTTATAATTCTATTTTTGGTAGGCATTTTCCAAACTATGAAAGAATCTGCAGTTGAATCTGTTGAAAAATATAATAAAAAATGTTAATAACCACTATTACCAAACAGTAAATGAATAACAGTCATCAAAAACTTAATGCCCTTCTTATTATTTAACATAGCAAATCAAGGCATATGACTGAGTATGATGTTATTTTTCTTTTTTAAATGGAAAGCGTTCTTCATGGTGCAAGTTTCTTGTAAATACGCTCCCACCTGCGAAAAGGAACTTAGCAATGCAAAGCTGCTTGGGTCCCCAGTGTCTGTCAACATTCTAAACAGTCCGGAGCGGCCGCCATCTTATCTCTCGGTAGGATCGAGAGAGAAGAAAAGGTGAAAAACGAAGGGGAAATTTAATAAAATGGGGCAAAGTGTACCCGAGTTGACCCCCTAGGAATGTTGTTGGAATTTTTTAAAGGGTCCCCTGAGGAAAATAAAAAAATATATATTTTTCACGATAGAACCGCTTCCCAAACACCGAACTGGTCCGCAAACTGCACGAGAATACGCCATTTTGTGCGTCGTTTTAATTAAATTACTAGGAATAAGGAGGTGCGGGAGACGTATCCTATTTCCTTATATTTTCTGAGAGTGGCTGAGGAGTCTCATATATGTTGATACATGTGTTCCAGCGGCTGTGCGTGAGCTTTTTTTAAATTTTTGCTGCGTGACGTCTGTTAACGTTCGATTCGAAGGAAATCAGGAAGTGTTGACCACCAATTTCTCAGTGCGATAAAATCTTTTGAGATATATTATCAAGCCTGTGCGCTAAAATTATCGCCGATAAAGCGGCGACAATGGGCTTGATAATATGCTCTGTGAAATTCCAATCGAAGCCCATTTTAGATGTCTTCACATCTAGCATGTACTTCGATTGGAAATCCATAGAGCATATTATCAAGCCCATTATCGCCGCTTTATCGGTCGTTTTCGGCCGATAAAGCGGCGATAATTGAAGCGCACAGGCTTGATAAAATACCACATTGTTATAAATGAATCCTTATTGAGACACAATGTCTGCGCCAATTTGCCTTTTTTACAATGCCACAATTTTGTCGTGCACGGCAGCCATTTTACATGCCAGGCTGGTCTCAGCCTATCACCTAGCCCTGCGAATGTAGGGAAATATTATCAAACCTGTACACTAAAATTATCGTCGCATTATTGGCCGAAAACGGCTGATAAAGCGGCGATAATGGGCTCCATAATATGCTCTGTGGAAATCCAATCGAAGCCCATGTTGGATAACATGGCTAAAAACTACTCAACACCATTGTTTGGACATTATTAACATGGCTATGTAACTCCCATAATCAAAATTTAAATTTGCCAAGCACACTTGTGTTACTGCATGCCAGAATGCTACACCGAATATGCAATTACAATTTCGCAAAGTAACAAAATCTATTTCTATATCACTACAGACAAAGCCACAATTTAAAAACACAGCTTTCTTCATCATTTTCTCCTTAGCGATAAAAAGCGGTAGCAATGCATGAATATCACGCTGAAAAGTCAGCGATATTCATGCATTATCCTGCAAATGCTCTTAGCCATGTTATCCACCTCCCATTGGATAACATGGCTAAGAACTGCTCGCAAATGCGAAAAAAAACGGTCGCAATGCATGAATAACGCTGAAAAGTCAACGATATTCATGCATTATTCAGCAAATGCTCTTAGCCATGTTATCCACCACCCATTGAATAACATGACTAAATACTGCTCAGAGCCCCATGAGGAACGCTTTCCATTTAAAAGAGAAAACATATCATCATAGAAAAGAATCGTTTTTAAACACAGCATATAAATCAATTGTATACCTGCATTCAAGAGGAAATGACTGAAAATGTCCTTGAGACACACGAAAGCGTTTTCTGGAATACCCTAGCACCATTTTTCCGACATTATTAACATGGCTATGTAACTCCCATAATCAAAATCTAAATTTGCCAAGTGCAGGTGAGAACGTATTTACAAGACACTTGCCCCATGAGGAATGCTTTCCATTTAAAAATGAAAAAATAACATCAAAGACACTCAAATGCCTTATAAATATGACCCAAAACAACCTATGAAACTCTAACAGTACATATCCAAAATTTAATTGTTTTCAAAATGGTTTTTAAAAACAACATATCTGTTTCAGCTTACATAAAAGACCATGGAATGCGCTTCATATACAACAATACCTTGAGTTACTACATGCCAGAATCCTACACCGAATATGCAAATACAATTTCTCAAAGTAACAAAATCTATTTCTATATCACTATAGACAAAGCCACAGTTTTAAAAACACAGCTTTCTTCATCATTTTCTCCTTAAATCATTCTATTCTATATCTAAAATAAATAAATCTTTTCTCACCTTAGCAAAGACTTTTTGAGTTTTGAAAACAGTCTCAGAAATACACCAAATTGTCTTCAGCAGAAGAAAAAGGATGCACTCCAGAGGCTGCAGCTATTGAAAGCACAGAAATACAGATATTCATTTCACATATCTCTCATATTAGCCAATCATAACTCTTCCCTCACTTTTTTCAAATCAAAACCCTCCCCCCCCTCTGCCCTCTCTGCCTTTTTTTTGCTTAGCAACGACCTCCTGAAAGACCTCTCATGTTTGCAAGTTCACACAACAATGTTTCAATTGAACTCTGAACTCTCAGTGCACCTGCGTATCCAGTGCAATCTTTCATTAAAAGTTTCTTCCTTGACCATTGAAATTACATGTTTCAAGAACACATCCATGCACCCTAACTTTCTGTTTTCAGAAATGGAAATGCGCCAATCACTGCTAATGAATAATTAGCATTGGAAATCCACAGTTTTTTTTCTTTACAAACTCCTACTGTTTCAACTGCCCTTTCATTACCACACTTCATCTGACTGCAGCACAACCTTCTCCCACCATGTTTAACGTCTGGATTGTTGGACATAGTTACATCCACTGGGCTCAAAGGTATGCTGACAACAGAAATTTACACAACCTCAATTTACAGGATGTGGAAATTAAATGGTTGGGCCAAAGAGGATTAAAATGTCACCAATTGATACCATTGGTGAAAACCTTTATGCATTTGCCAAAACCTGACCTCTTAATAGTGCACTGTGGAGGAAATGATTTAGGCACTATGACTGGGGTTGGTCTGGAAATGCTTTTAAAGGACACCTTTGAGCAATTAATGGCACTTTTTCCTCAAACTGCCTTGGTATATTCCAATATATGCCAAAGACAGAAATGGAGGTGGTCCAACCAATTTGGTCCACAAATTGAGAAAGCGAGGAAGCATGTAAACAAATCTGTTTCAGCTTTCATGAGAGACCATGGAATGGGCTCCCTGTACAATAATAACTTGCGTTACTACATGCAAGATATCTACAGAGGAGATGGAGTTCACTTCTCAGATGAGGGCAACAGAATTTTCATTCTGAATTTAAGACTGTGCATTGGTACCTACTTATAAGTACCTAAATGGAACATAAACCCAAAAGCTCTTCTCAGAGCTACCCTTCATCTGATCACTCACAATTAATACTTTTCTCTAACTTATTTCTGTAATTTTCAACAAACTACGCTCAAAGAGCGCTACACGGTACGCGAACTGGAAGCTAACCGCCCAAAATTATTTTAAAAATGTTTTTTCTCCGCACATATGGTCCTCCTCAGCCACCCTCAGAAAACCTGGGGGGTCAAAATACTTGTACCGTGTCCCCTTCTACCCTTTCTGAACATTATTTAACCTCCATTTTATATGTTAATTCGACCGAAACACAAAATGGTGGACTCCCGTTACGCTTCTAGTTCGCGGACTAAACTGCTTCCCGGGAAGCGGCCCAAAGAAAAGGTGGGAAAGTAATTCAAAGAAAAAGGACTGGAGACACTCTCACCAAATATAGATTAACTCATACTACATAACAATCCCTTTCATTTTCACAAATTTGATTGAAATTCCATTTAGCCATTAAGCCTGTAGACCTCTCTAAATACCTTGAGGTAAATTACTTCACAAAACACATCTGAAGTGTTGGAATTGACAACCAATAAAAATCTTACTTTCATTTTCTACTTTTATTACCTGATATTTGATTGGTTATATACCTGAATACATATAAAGGAAGAGAAGAAAACACAGCCATTTTGACTGCTACTTCTTGTTGTACATCACATTTCAATACTTACCTAAGACTTCAACTTGTTTCTGAAGGTAAGTTGTTATTTTTAAAAATGAAGTATATTGAACACTATAACTTGATATGGTAGACTTTTTCTGATACATATACACTATCCCTCTGTAGTAGTTATGGATTTAGATAGACTTCTCTGTTATAGTTAGGAATGGAGTTAGGCTTCTCTTCGTTAAATTACATACACTTTTTTATAGTCCTATTTCCACTCTGATACTATACACTGCCAAAAGAAAAATTCACTGATAAAAACTACCTATCTAAAATTAATCCCAACAGTGCCCAATCTCTACTAATATATATTTTTTTATTCAAAATTTCAGGCAAAATGGAAGGCGAACAACAAGTTTCATTTTCAATTGAACTGAAGGAGAGCAGCCAAGACAAACTTGATGACTTTATGGATGACAGTAGAGACCACGAACTTCTACAATGTGTTGAAGCAGTAGACAACCTGCTTCAAAATGAAAAACAATTACACCCTATAATAAATTATGACATTTCTGACAATGAAATGTTAGAAAATTTAATAAAGTATGAAACACAATCATAATAAAAAAATAAAAAAATAAAGAAAACAAAAAAAACCCAACAAAAACAACAAATATTTAACATACAGTATTAAAAAAATCTATCATTCTTTTATCCTTATAGTACGCTGCCCAGAGCGCTACCCGGTTCGCGTACTAGGAGCTCACCACGCATAAATAATTATTTTTTTTTTTGTTTTTTTCCCCCTGCAGAAACCTTTTACAACCTCCACATAAAACCTAGGGGGTCAGGGAGGATCTACTAGGCCCCCTTATCGAAATTTCCCCCTTTGTTTTGGCCTCCTCTTATCTCTCGATCCTACCGAGAGACAAGATGGCGGCCGCACCGGACTGTATAGAATGTTGACAGACACCGGAGAGCCAATCAGCTTCGCATCGCAAAGTTCCGATAAGCGAAAAGTACGCGAACCGGATCGCTGCCCGGAGCGCTGTTACAGATATATATCTTGATTTAAACGTTAATTTCTCAAAATCCACTGAAGCACATATATTGAGACCTAGCAAAGGCACATCGGGCTAACAGTCCCTACAATTTTGCCAAGTTTCGTGCAAATCCATTCAGCCGTTCGAGCTAAAAGTGAGGCCAACCGCCCTATGGAAATTAACATGGGAAAAACGCGTTTTGGGACCCCCCTTTTTTCTCAGCCCCCCCTTGACGAAACCCCCCTAAATTTCTAGGAGCTGCTCAGAAACAAAATGTGCCATTTTCCTGAAAATTTCAGCCGATTCCGTCCACAAACGCCAAAGTTATTAGACATAGAATTTTCAGAAATCCCATAGAGAAAAAATCCTAACTATATATACCTACTGGCGACCGCCAGTAGGTAATATATATATATATATATATATATATATAATGTGATCAAGCCTCGTTGGTGGAGGCGAAATGCGTCATGGTGGATTGCAGGCTGATACTTTGGCACGAATAAAGCACTGAAAACTGCACTTACTTGGTGGTTCCGCTCCTATCGTTATTTTGCGCGAAGCGGTTGTGAATGGCGACTTTCTGGATATATATATATATATATATATATATATATATATATATATATATATATCCAGAAAGTCGCCATTCACAACCGCTTCGCGCAAAATAACGATAGGAGCGGAACCACCAAGTAAGTGCAGTTTTCAGTGCTTTATTCGTGCCAAAGTATCAGCCTGCAATCCACCATGACGCATTTCGCCTCCACCAACGAGGCTTGATCACATTATATATATATGTATATATATATATATAAATAATATATATGTGTGTGCTCACTTTCTCCATCAAAGCTGGCACTCACAAGGCAGTGGGTTCCCCATTTTTTGAAAACGGACTCACCTACCATGAAAAAGATCCTGTGTTTGAAATGCATTGGTGGAGTACTGGTGTTCGAAATAAAAGAATATACCCAGCTGTTATCGAGTGTAGTGTTATTTGGATACAACATTGATTTGGAGAAAGAGGATCAGCCCCACACCAGTAGCCGCAATTGAGAGCGCCGAGCGAGGACCAAATTGTTTAGAAATGTCGAATCGCTACAGCACTCGGCACAGCACGAAGTTAGGAAGGATCACTCACCAAAGTAGAGCATCGAAGGACAGAGCCGGAGAGCACCACCCATTCGGGAGTCTCCCCGAGGTTTGTCAGTCTGTCTGAATACTGTGCAGTGTTGTAGCCAAAGCGGCTAAAATGCTTGTTCTTCAAAAAATAACATTTACGGAGAAACGATTAAAAAAAATTCAAACAAAAAGTGATAAAATCAGACAAAAGCAAACCCGACTATGACATGTGAGATGAAATTAGATGAATGCATCTCTATCAGACCATGACAAGGGAAAGAGGCAGGGAAAGACGAGATCAACCAGAAAAAAGGCAAGATCCTTTACGCAACACCAGCACAAAGAAGTTATAATCAATCTTTCTAATCATGAACTAACCAAAGATATATGGCCATTACTCAATAAAGACCTCTCCTGTTGCAGCGAAACCCACTTCAACTATGCAGACACAAGGGTTGAAATTTACAAATAAATACAAAAACTCAAATTGGCAAACACATTCTAGTAAACCTCAAAAAACAATCCCTCAAATAGAAAACAAGGAACAAGGAACCGATCTCAAAATAGAACAAATTCTAGATATCAACAATATATATGATCTCATGTACAATCTCAATGAAGAAGACATGCAGGAAAAATACATTTTACAGGAATTGTCTATAGCAACAGACAAAAATTAATTTAGTCAGTCAAAAATGAAATCAAAATATTGTCCCGCATTGTCCCCAGGAAATACATTTGATCTCTATTCTGAAGCCATCATAACAGAATTGGAAAAAATGACCAAAATTAGATATCCTGAGAAAAACGAATATTTCTCACTGAGAGAACGTAAAGCCCTGACAGATTTGATGGAAAATGATCATTTAATAATGAAACCAGCAGGCAATGAAGGCAATATAGTTACACTTAACAAAAGTGACTATCTGAGGGAAGCTTATGGATAATTAAAGGACACAACCAATAACATAAAATTAAACTCCAATCGTATCAATCGAATGACAATGGATTTACTTATATACTTTTTTGTTAAAAGACTAACCAACCATTTCTTTTAATAAAATTTAATTTTTTATTGAAATCCAAAAGTCACATTTTTTAAATACAAGATTTTTTTACCCTCCATTTTTCTTTAGGATCCCGTCATACCCCATCCCCCACAGTGATTCTACATACATATAAGATAGAAACCGGATTCTACTAAAAACACAGTCCGTGACCTGATCATATGCAAAGCTCGAGAAAGAGTAAATACATCTGCATTTCATACAATATATTAAATCCAGTGCATTCTATAAAGTGCATATACGAGTCAGAAGAAATTCATCGAATATCAGCCTAATGGTCAAGTAAGCCACTGGGCATAAAAATGGAATATATTACATCACAAGTTGTATATTTATTTTGTGTGATCGATCCCATTAAGTGCGTGTGCAATGTATCCCTTATTTGATCAATCCTGTTGAACAAATTCTCCCATATTTTAAGGCCCTTTTTCTGTGCCCTAGAACCATTCTGGGCACACATGTATTTTTCCAGATTATAAAGGGACAGCAGTCGGGCCAGCCATTGCTGAAAGGTAGGAGGATCTGGATCCAGCCAGGCCTTGAAGACGCAAAGCCTAAAAATAGCCATTGAGATGCAAAATAATTCTCTTCCCTCTTTGATTCTCCCTGCCTCCTGGATACTCAATAGGATTAGAGTTAGTGTCATTACTACATTCAGTTGTAGTTAATCTCAAAAAAATTCCCCCATGTAAATAATAATCGTTGAAAGAGATGCACAAGCTGCGAACATATGGACTAGGTGAAGGGCACAACGTGGACAATACATTCCTTTCCCTTTACCCCACTTTGAAATATGGTATGGAGTATAGTATAAAAAAACAGGTTTCATAAAATTAAATGTGCAGTTTAGCTGACATACGTGCTATCGGTGAAGTGGAAAAAGCTTGATGGAACAGGATACCTGTAAAGCCAAGTTTAGCTTGCCACCTTTCTGAATATTTCTCTATGTCATTCGTCATCAACTCATTTAGTAGACAATATACAATCTCGATACGAGGGGGGACTCTGTTTCTTAACTTCTCCACCAATTTGTTTTTTACCATTTTCCCAGACCCACCCCCTTTCTTCTGTAAAAAGTCCCTTATCTGGTGGAATTTAAAAAACTCTTCATATGTGTGATTAAACTTTGTCTTAAGTTCGTCATACGTGACAAAACTTAGAACTGAATAAAAACACCCTATTTTGTTGATCCCAAACCTCAACCATCTAGCCATGTATGTATCCGAGAATATCTCTGGTTGGTGTGGCTGCAGGGGAGTATAGTAATTGGTCCGACATAATTCCAGCAGTCGACGAATAGGAGCTCATATTTTGTGGTCTGTCATGAGGGTCTTAAATCTGACCATTTTACAGTACCCCATTTCTAACTGATGCTATAGGCATCCCTTGGCCTCAGTACCGATCAACAATTGATACGGTGAGGGATGCAGTGGTGCATCATCACTGAGGTTATCCCTCAAAAGGATCGTAAAGTGTGCTAGAGCCATAGCCCAATAATATAGCTTTAGTTGGTAAAATCAACCCACCACGTTCTGTGGGGAATGTCAATAATTTGGCCGATCTTCTCGGTCTCAAGTAAACCCAAATGAATTGAGAGAAGATATTTTCAAATTTTTTAAGCCAGTAGTTAGGGAATAGACAGGGAATGGCTATCATCAGGTACAGGAGTTGGGGAAGTAAACCATTTTTATTATGTTGCACCTGCCTTCCTACGTCACATGCAGGTTATAAAGCTTCCTCAGATTAAGCTTAGTTTTTTCCGCTACAGGTTTTATCCTTGACTCTTTTATGTGAGTTTTCTGGAGGCAGACAATGTCTGTGCACAGTGATTGCAGCCCTAAATATACCCTCTGTCTTTTCTTGGCATCGTTTAGCCCACATATATTAATTGTGGCTATGCAAAACTTCCCATCACCCGTCATCCATTCCGCCATATTATGCTGTGCAATCCTCAATCGCGCTTATACCTAAAACTGCAAAAGTGCACGGTCTCACAAATCAAACACCCAATGCAAACAAATTGTGTGGTTCCATTTATTCCAGCATTCCCAGGCACTACAGGGACTACAGAGATTGGGGATACTTCTCTCCTGGTGTAAGGGCAGGGCAGCTTACAGTACTTTTGCTTGTAAGTTCGACAGTTTTCCCATTCCCCCTAACAGGAGGGGGAAACTAAGAGGCGATGACAATTTGTTTTTATTTTGGAATGGAAACAACAACGATTTCATGAAGTAGTTTGAAAAATTGAATCGAAGAAATGTAGGGTTATCATTCACCTGCCCAACCAGTAACACAAGAATAAACTTCTTGGACGTACAGCTTGATATAGACAAAGGCGAAATTCACTCTACACTGCATAGAAAAGAATAAACAACGAATAACATACTTCATGCAACAAGCTTCCAGCCGACATCACTGATTAAAACACTCCGTATGGACAGAATTTCTCTAAAGACAAGGATGCAGAAGTGAAGCTTCCCACAAGCTCTAAAAACAACCCTGCCCAAGCCCAGAAAAGAAACCGACCCCCCCAACCCTAACATCTAAAAACTACCCCAAACCTTAAAAATTACCCCCACCCCAAAAACCCAGCCTGAGCCCCACTTACTTCTCTGGGTCCTCTCCCAATCCTTCCTTTTCCTATGCCTGCCCATCTCAGCATTTAGAATGCGTGCTTCCTTAACGTGGTTAAGGCATATGCATGGTTAAGGCAAGCATGTTTCCGCTTGCGGGGACATGGCATGCACGGCTAAGATCACATTGTTAAGGCTGTTTCCCATTGGATCCTACTGAATTAATGATAAACACATTATTTCCCCATTATATATGTTCAAGAGTTGGCTCGGGTCGGTTTGTATTTTAGGATGTGCATTTATAGGTTTTCAAACTTTTTAAAAAATGTACTGGGCCCTAAGACTTGGTTTGAGACCATGCACTCACCATGTTAAGCAACTTTAAGGTTTGGCCACATCTAAACATTTTGTACTTTAGCTCAATTCCATGAACCTTTGGCATATTTAAGATCATTCTGAGGTTAATCCATCGCTATTTTGCTCAACAAGCCATTCCAGTTTGGACTTATCCATATGAAAATCAGCCTTGACCTTGTTCCCCATGGTAACAGTCCAGCCTGAAATGCCAAGCCAGGTACTCCCTGGACCGGAAAACAAGCATTCTTGGACCAGTTTTGTGGCATCACCCCTCATCAGCCAGGATATCTTAAAACCGATGATTTAGCAACCACGGGTCCCACATCTGGGCATACCTTCCCACTTAGGGTGAAAATGCAACACAAAAATATTATGAATAGAATGCTGAATATTGTCAAACATTCACCCCAGTCACAGATCGGGGTTTAATCCTTCGTTATTTTGCTCAACACGCCATTACAGTTTGGACCCAACCATATGCAAATCAGCCCTGATCCTGTTCCCCATGGGAATATTCCGGCCCGAACTGGCAGGACAGGTCCTCCCTGGATGTTAAAACAATCATTCTGGGACCAGGTTTGGGGCATCACCCCTCATCAGCCAGGCTAGCTAGAACCAGTGGTGTAGTGAGTATGAAACCCATGTCTAGCATACCCTTTCCACTTAGGGTGAAAATGCAACACAAAAAGATGATGGACGGAATGTTGAACATTGTCAAACATTCACACCTAGTCACAGATCTGGGTTTAATCCATAGTTATTTTGCTCACCACGCCATTCCAGTTTGAAGTTTTCTTAAGTGGTAAAGACTGTGGGAAGGCTTTAAGTGGGTCTTTAGTGTGCAGAGAACTGTTGCTTTATGGAATGTGTAATTCATCAAAAGCACACTTATCATGCTACTTGAAAGGCTCCCCAGCTGCAGTGATTAATTACTTTCAAATGGAATTTATTTATTGCTGAATGATCAAGACTGTTGGGGGATGACGCCAGGCATCGCATATCTAGTCGCAGTAAACTTCAGGGTTGTTTGCTGTAAGCAAGTATTGTTTCCCTCGGCTCGCACAGTTAGGGAGGCACCACTGTGGTCTTCATTGAATGTTTCCAGTATATGGTTTGACTCGCTGAGCAGATTGAAACCCATGTTGTTTCAACAAAATGTGGCCTTAACTTCAGCCTGAGAGACATTTGATCCTCAGGTTGCAAGGCCTTCAGCACGGATGCAAGCCCTGGTATGTACGAACTTTGCAGATCAGTTTCCGAGAAATGGTTCATCGTATCTTAAACATGTCTGATACGAGGGGATCATACACTTATTTAAGTGCCTGGGATCAGTTCTCTTAACCACCTTTCTGACCATCCTCGGAGTAATTCCATCCTTCATACACTCTGTACTTGGAAGTGTTTTTGGAGGGATTCCTTTGGTCCTGCTTTCAGTAGTGGGCATCCTGATTTTAATACTTTTGCTTCGCAATGGACATTGAAATCCCTCATGAAATGAAGAGAACACTGCTAGAACGACGTTGTCCTGAGCGCATGGTGTTCTACCTGACAACACCTTAGCTGCAAGAGCTGAGTGAGCATTGGTTCCTGTGTTTCAGACTATTCCGTTGCCACTTCTGTGGATTCGGCTGCATGTTGGAACTATGTCTGACACAGCCATCAGTTGCGCCACCGGACTTAGTTGCACTACTGGCGCCTTTGCAGGCCCATATGTGCAATTTTCCACAGAGTATTCCCATGTGGATGACAGCATTTCTAGAGCCTCCAAGGGATGCTTCTGCTCCTGTCGGAAGGGATATCGGCTCGAATTTAGAAATACAGGCTTCAGCATCAGGCATGCAGGCATCTAACTTCCCCAGCAGGTGTCGTGGGAACAAGAAATGACAACCTTTGATCATTGGATATGATTCTGGAAGTTCTTGAGGTACTGCCATCTGCAGATATGATGTTCAGCGATGTTGAGTCTTCAGTGCAGGATTCTTAAAACAATCTGGCCTCTCCTGTGTTGGGAAATGTTTGGCTATTTTTTAAACATTCACATTCACCAAATTGAAGGTTGAGTGTGACTTTGTTTCATTCTCTTCTCAGCTCTAACTGAGCTTCATGGCTTTTAAGGTGCTCAGTGCAATAATCACAATATATTCACACTTTTAAGTATCTTTTACTATGTTTTATGTAAATTATTTCATGCCTTTGATAAGCATTAGCCTTATCATTACCTAGCTGACCTTGTTGAACTTTTGATGAGGAGTGGGTATCATCTCTTTTAGGATAGTCCCATCATGTATACCCCGTTGTAAATACATTATCCCATTCACACGACTAAAACAATTCTAAACAGGTGTTTTACCTAATAGCTTGCTCCTGTCTCTTCGACACCAGGCTCTTAGTCTTCTATCAGAATCCCTGAACTTAACATACATAAACATGTCCCCAGGCACGGCTGAATTGTTCTGCTTATGGGTCACCACTGTTTTCATTCTTGGCCAACAGCCAACTGTGCATGATCACAATTGTTTTGAAAAGCAGCAGTGATTGTTTTCAAAACTTTTATGATTGTTTAGAAAAAATCCATGGTTGTTTTAAACTCATATTGATCCCAGAAAAAACCCTGGAGTGACCACTTTAGTAGAAAAGACCCTCACTCCACCCTACAAATTAGAGGAGAATTCCTTCCAGGCTAACACGGGGGTCCTGCATGCTGAATCTTTGACACACAGCAGTCTGACATCCCTTGCGGGTTGTCATCCTTGACGCAGAGATGGGGTCCCTTTGTTCTAAACCATCATGTGAGGGGCTGGTTGATCCCTGGGGGTTTCTTAGCTACAGACATACATAGCTGTACACACATATACCTACACATTCAGGTTAGGCTAGCTACATTCTAGCTAAATTACTTAGGGCGCACATTTTAGGAATATGCAAGTGCGACTGTTTTTATCTGAACTACTTATGTTCATCTTATTAGCACTATGGTGGAAATGTATCTATTATTTACGATATTGGTACTATCAATCTCTTTCGTATGCTTCTGTCTCCTGATTGTCTCAGCACATATGTTTTACACAAGATTGTCGCTGGACCAATAAATATTTATTAAAATGTACTAATCGCCTTCCTGTGTATTTTCTGAGAGAAAGCAAGCATGAGTGTCTGAGCAAAATGCACTATATTATTTTTCCCGATCCCTGAGTACCAGACACTACCTACCAGCCACGGCCCGTGGAGGGAGTTTCGGTGGGGCGGAGAGGCGGGGCGGGGGAGGGGCAGGGTGGGGGGGTTTAAAAACTGGAGTATGGATAATTGAAGGTAAGTAAACAATTTAATTATTAAAACGAATTTCGTAGCGCACCCTGCATCGCAAAATGCGATGCAGTGTGAGCTACGAAATTAGTTTTATTAATTAAATTGTTTACTTATCTTCAATTATCCATACTCCAGTTTTTAGCATCCCCCCAACCTGCCCCTTCTCCGCCCCGCCTCGCCGCCCCACCGAAACTCCCTCCACGGGCCGTGGCTGCTACCTACACCACTGTAGAATACATGGGGGTAGTAGTGACACTGTGGAGCTAGCTGGTCTAATGGCTGACATATCCTGTGGGGTGTCCAGAAGCAGTTGGGACACCAAGCCCTCAGTTTAGGTCATCCAAAATGCGCAGGTCCTGGAGGACTCCTAGGAACTACACGACAGTACATTCTGTATTAAAGATACAGTTCCAAACTGTTGTCAATGGAAGAACCTGGAGGAAATGTCTATTCAGTCAGATGTCATGCTGGCCATCTCAAACCCATGAGCGGCATGTAGGACTGGGGCTAAATTAGCCAAGTGAGGTCACTTTCTCTGTAAGGCTGGCCTGCAGTAAAGTATTTTGTATTCTATGTGCAACTGCGAGACATCTATGTTGGAAGCATTTATGTATGATATGCATGTAAAGGCACCGGACAAAAGTAGCTCATATGTCTGGGTAGTCACAGTGTCTGTGCACAGGCAGAAAGGCTGAAGTAGAGTCAGTGACATTGTAGGATTCAGAAACAAATAATTATGTGGTAGGACTGTGCTCCTATAGCTGCTGCATATTTGGGATGCTCTTAGTGACAAACTCCAGTGCAGTCACGGAAACAAGGCATAGGCATAGTTTGTCATCTGCCATGCAGTTGATTTTTGAAGGTTTGATGGGGCTGAGATCAGGTAAGTTACATATTGGTCCAACGTGTGTGCAGATTGTGGGGCTCAGGTTGTTCAAGTTTACTCATGTGCCAGATAAATGCCTACCTACAGTCAATTTCATTATAGGAGGTTGGATGGGCCAGTGACAACTCAGGTCAATGCTTTGTAGGCTGGAAGGTATACAGTGCTTAATGTGAGCCATTGGTTGCTAGTGGAGGGCACAAGTATTTATTTTTGGGGACCAGCACTTTTCCCCATCATTTATTTTACCAAATGCAAGAGAGGGAAATTGTGCAGATTGGAAAGATGGAAAAAGAGAACAATGGCAAAAACGTCACAAAAGGAGAAAGCAGGAACCTGCAGGAGTGAGATTAAAAAAAAGAGAGGGCATCTGGTAGTGGATTAAAAAGGTAGGAGGAGGCTTTTGAGCAGTTTCACAAATCAAGGACTGAAGAAGTGGCATTGTGAACCCCCAGCTTTTGCAGTATGGATGACTGATAAAATTTCGAAGGTCAACATATCGACCTACAAAAATATCGGAGCAAGAAAATCGATGTCATGAATATCGAAATCCTATCTACAATATGGTAAGTACAAAAATATCAGAAAAAAATATTGATGTCAAAAATATTGTTACAAAAAATATCGTTTTTTGTTGAAACAAAAATGTAAAATAAACTAAATAATACTTATAAATATAATAAACATAGTGAACAATATTTCATAATGTTTAAAATTAATAAGTAATATATATAATTTAATAAAACAATAATTAAACATATACATATTATGTGTAATATATATAATTACTTAATCAGTTTTAATAAATATTTTATTAACTTATAAATTATTTAAAAAGATTATGAATTACAAATATATCTATACACATAAAACAACATCAATAAAAACTAAATATTTATGTAAAACAAATTAAAAAAAAAAAATTTACTTTTAAAATTAATTATATACTACATTAGCTAAAATAATACAAAAAATATTAAATAGCGGAAGGAAAAAACTACTATTCCAACATAAAAAAAAAACAACAGTAGGGAAAGTGTTGGATAGTGTAGAGATAAAAATGACTATTCCCGCTCCACCGAGTACAACAGTAGGGAAAGTTTTGTATAGCGTAGGGGTAAAAATTAGTATTCCAACTCCAGGGAGTGCAACAGTAGGGAAAGTGTTGGATAGCGTAGGGGTAAAAATTACTATTCCCACTCCAGAGAGTGCAACAGTAGGGAAAGTGTTGGATAGCGTAGGGATAAAAATTACTATTCCAACTCCAGAGAGTGCAACAGTAAGGAAAGTGTTGGATAGCCTAGGGGTAAAAATTACTACTCCCACTCCAGAGAGTGCATCCGTAGGAAAAGTGTTTGATAGCGTAGGGGTAAAAATTACTATTCCCACTTCAGAGAGTGCAACAGTAGGGAAAGTGTTGGATGGCGTAGGGGTAAAAATTACTATTCTAACTCCAGAGAGTGGAACAGTAGGGAAAGTGTTGGATAGTGTAGAAGTTAAAAATAACATACATATAAATAAAATATATTTTTTAAATAATTCATGAATTAATTAATAAATAACTCAACTAGTTACAAAAACCAATAAATAATTACTAAAAGCACAGTTAACAATAAATAATTAATTAACAATCAATTATTAATACATATCAATAATTAATAGTTATTAAATATTAATTACCAATTAATAAACATTGAACAATAAAATATTTTAAATAACAAAAACATATTATTTAAACATATCAATAAATAATATTAAACACATTTAATTACCAGTAAAAGACTTAACAAAAAGCATACATCACACACATATTAAATACATATTAAAATACATAACAACAATATAAATATCAATATTAGTAACATCGATATTAGTAACATTGATATATTTGATATTGATATTACTAACTTTGATATTACTTACATCGATATTAAAGAAATCAATATTACTTACCTCGGGGTCGATATTCTGTCCCTTCGATATTATCACCTCGATATTATTGTAGGTCGATATTTATTTTCGATATTTTGGCTGCCCCCTTGCAGTATAGTGAGGGTGGTGTTGACATTTACATTTATTTATGAGCCTTTCCTGTCTGAAGCTCTGCAGACAAAAGCTCTTAAAAATACAAACATAAAGGAAACCGATAGCAGAGGCCAAGCAAGCTAAGTTAATTGCAACAAAGAAATGAAGAGGGAAAGCAAGAGAGAGAGAGAGGGAGGGAGGGAGTGCCAGAAGGAAGAGTGAAATGAAGGGCATATAAAAGTAAGGAAGAAACTGTGACAAGAAGCAAGGGTAAAAAGGATGAAAGGATGGATGCAAGCGCAAAAGGACTGAGGGATGTAAGGACAAAATAATGTTTGTTAGAATGAAAGAAAGATAAAAAGTCTCCCTCCCCCTGTAATGCCTCTCGGTGGCACTCTGAATTTGGCCCTCCTGACCCTGATAGACCATGACAACAACCTTGGGATAATCCTAGACACCAACCTCTCCATGAGCAGACAAATTGACGCCATCTCCTCATCATGCTTCCACATCCTATGAATGCTACCTTTCAAGTAGATCCCACTGACCATCAGACGAACGGTCATCTAGGCTCTTTTATTAGAAGCACTCTACATTGGAATCCCATCCAATGTCCTACGCCAACTCAAACCACCCAAAATGCTGCTGCCACACTCCTCATGAATATTCCACAAAATAACTATATCTCTCCACACCTCAATAAGACCCTCTGGCTCTCAGTCCAGAAAAAGTTCAGTTTAAGCTACTCACCCCCACCTACAAAGGTCTCTGTAACACTGGTCCTGCTTTCCTCAACCAACGTCTCAACTTCTACTAAACCATCAGACACCTTTGATCTGAGTGCCAGACAAGAGCACACATCCCTTGCATTAAGACCAGAAGCAGAAGACTCTCCTTCTAATTACCTTGCAGCCAATCCCGGGAATGACCTACAAGACACCTCAGAACCTTCCCCTCCCTCATGGACTTCGGAAGGAACCTCAAGACATGCTCTTACAGATGAAACAGGCATGATCTCCTCCTCCCCCCCTCAGGCCTGCCCTACTCAGCTCCTGGATACCTTCACAGGTGATTAGCCACTCTCTACAAATTCAGAAAGCATAACAATGATGAAAATCTGGATGAATGGGTGACTGGATGAATGGTTGCCTGGATGGAGGTGTGGAAGGATGGATTACCTGATTTATAAGCGTAGGGTGGATGGATGAATAAGAATTGGTGGATGAATAGATGTGTAAAAGAATGTATGAATGTTTGGAAGTGTGAGTGCAAGGATAGATGGATGGACTACTGTAATAATGTAAGAATGAATGGATGGACTGGTGAAAGATGGATGAAAGTATGAAAAGATGGATAGATGGATAGATACATGAAAGGTTTAAAGATGAATGGATAGCCTTAAGAAGGGACACCATCTAGAGTGGGTAGTGCTTACTCGCTTCACTCACCCAATGACATTCGAGATAGGGATGAAAGTGGGGGGTATTTTAATTTGCTGGCTAGTCCCTTCCACTGAAGGTATGGGGAAAGGTAATCAAAAAGTCAGATGAGCGCCTCACAGAAGGGTGTGAAGTGTCGGATAAGAATGTTACGATTTTTCCACAGTTCTCCTTCAAACTGAGGAATGAAACAGCACTTCACAAGTTAGGTTTGTGATGCTCATTGTATGAGATCATTTCATGGCTACTACCTGATAAAGGACCGGTAGATATATGATTTTCTACAATGCCCTACATTTATGATACAGCTAAAAGTAGTTTGACTGTGAACTGCATAAATATCATTATTGTCTGATGGGCGTTAAGTAGTGCAGATTGTGCTGCTTTGTGTCATTATCTAGAAGAGATAGTGGTCTCTTTCTGCCTTCTAGAGAGCTAGAATATTGTTTTTATATAATTTGAGTCTAATTATAACATTCCATTGTGCATACATTTGCACAAATATTACCGTTGATATGCTGTCATTTTCTTTTTCCTTTTCATCCTTCCCCGGCCATCATTTTTTCCTTGAATAAATGCTGTATTGTTAAGTGCTTATATCTGCAATATGAGCTGAGACCTTTTGTTTTAACCATCTGGGGTTTTAGTGTGACGGCTTCATGCACTCTGCACACAATGGCCACATGTCCTAAACCCAGTGACACGGTGAAATCTGGTATCGGAATTTCATGAATGTTTAAGCGTTATAATTTCTAGTTTGCTATGCAAATACTAAGCTTAACGTTATATTTTCTTGCCCTGTGACCTCTCTCAGTTGTGCTCAGCCAGGAGTAATTTTTATACATAAAATCAAAATCTAATAGCTCTTAATTTATGACCCATAAACTATGCTGGTCACAGTTTCTGCGCAACAACAGCATTTTTTTACATAATTGCCAGACTGGTTCAAAATGTGCTATTAAAAGCACATTTTAGCAGTTAAAATAGTTTCCTATAATATTTTCTATCTCTATGCTAATGGCCTTCCTATGCACATTTGCTTATCAAAAAACCTTTGGATGATAAATCCGCTGATCCCTCAAAAATAAGAATATTCCACTATTTGTGTTTAAATGTCTCTATAAATATTATGTCTTACAGTTTCCATATTTAACTGATTTTATGGTAATCTCGCTTTCAACTATTTAGATTCAACATAAACCCCGTTAAAAAAGCAGGCTTTTTAAATATCTTGTCCGACTATTATATCAATGTAATCTTTTTTGTAACCTTTCTGAAAGATAAAAGGTAATAGAATGAAACAAAGGAGACCTATCTATTCTTTTCTAAAGCAATCTAGCAAATGGTTTCACCCATAGCAGTTTGAGAACATATGTGTGTGTGTGTATGTATGTATAAATACATATATATATATATATATATATATATATATATATATATATATATATATATATATATATATATATATATATATATATATATGTATGTATTTATACATACACACACACACACACACACATATATATATATATATATATATATATATATATATATATATATATATATATATATATATATATATATATATATATATATATATATATATATATATATATATATATATATATATATATATATATATATATATATATATATATATATATATATATATATATATATATAATTTTGCCAAGAAAGCAACTTTAATTACACACAAACAAGGATGGATGTTTATAAATTCGTTCAAAAGCGTAAACTTTAAAAAGTACCATCTCCTGCGGAAGGCTGGTGAAAAACCGGGTACCTCCTCTCCGAGCCAAAGTAACCTGCTAATTTCGGACATGCAGCTGATACCTGAATTGCAGGATTTAGAAAATGAAAACCTGACATCATCCAGCGAAGCCCAAACTCAATATTTAATTGCTCAACAACAGCTAAATACATTTGGAACGGCTCCCAAGTCTTTTTAGGCCCAAGTCCAACTTTCACCCGGTCATGCCACGTTATTCTATAGACATATTTAATGATCATCTGATATCTCAAATCAAAAAAACTCACCCACCACATACAAAGAACGTGTGCAAGTTATAGTAACAGGGATTAGAAATATAGTCAACCTTTGGATAAACTACAAAATAATAATCAAATTGTCATTCGCAATTCAGACAATGGTGGCAATAGTGGAGAAGTGTGGCTCACCGGTTAGAGCAGGCAGACCCTGAAGCAGAGGTCAGACCAGGGTTCAATTCCCGACGCAGGCAGGGTCTTGAGCTCAAATGTCCATGGACTCGATAATTCTCGCTTCGGTGCCTGACATTATCATGGGTTCACACTCTGCAACTCTGGGCATTACCAGCCTGATTCATCATTCTCCCGTTTTGCGAGCCCCTAATAGCGATTCATAGCGAATCGCTATTAAGGACTCGCAAAACGGGATTCATGTAGAAATTGCATAAAGAAATGCGATTCCTACATATTCCTTATTTGCGATTAGCAATTTGCTAATCGCAAATAAGATAGCGATTGGAAGGGTGCCAGGGGTGTCCAAAGGACACCCTGTAGCACCCCTCAAATGAAATTTTACACAGGTGTTGCACACACATATGTCCAAAGGACATGTGTGTGTGTAACATGCAACTCAGAAAAATGCATTTAAATGCATTTTTCTGAGTTTTCGCAATTTACCACGAGGTCTGACCTCGCTGTAAATTGCGGCCAGAAATTGCGAATTCGCAAAAAAAAATTGGATGATGAATTGCATTTAAGGAATCTCAAATATCTGGTAGGCCAATAATCTCTGCACGTAAAAGTCTATTGGAGAACCCATTTCGATACACTGATTACTTTCTGCAGGGACATGTTCGAGGATCACCATCATTCATCCAAGACACCAGCGGTTTTCTTAGACACATTTACAAATTTCCTGGTCGAGAACACTATGGGGCCCATTAGGATCACGGGCGGATCGCCATCGCCATATTACTATGGCTGGAAGACGGTCCGCCGCTTTTCCACCCCGTCAACGAGTCGACCGGGCGGAAAAGGGTTTAATATGGTGGTGACACCACCAGCCATATTACCATGGGTGTGGTAAAATGCCTTTCCGTGGCGGCATGCATTCCCGGTATTGTGGCGGGCAGTGCTGAGTGCACTGCCTGCCACAATGACAGAAATGCAGGATGCATCCACCACTGTGGCAGGTGCATCCTAATTGCCCCCACGAGACCCCCGCCCTTATGCCGGGCGGACCCGTTTTCCGATAGGATGGGGGCGGACAAAGTCTGCCCGCCATCCTAATGACCCCCTATCTATTAATGACATTAGACTTCAAAACGCTCTACAAGAGCATCAACCATAAAGATGGCATTAGAGCATTGGAACTCTTTTGGTCCGATATGGTTATTCCAATCAATCAATCAATCAATCAATCAATCAATCAATCAATCAATCAATCAATCAGAGTACTTGTAAAGCATGCTACTTACCCGTGAGGGTCTCAAGGCGCTGAGGGGAGGGGGGTGCTGCTACTGTTCGAAGAGCCAGGTCTTGAGGAATCTTCTGAAGGTGAGTAGGTCTTGGGTCTGCCGTATGTGGGTGGGGAGGGTGTTCCAGGTCTTGGCGGCAAGGTAGGAGAAGGATCTGCCGCCGGTGGTTGTACGTTGGATGCGGGGGACATCGGCGAGGGTGAGGGTGGTGGAGCGGAGCTGGAGGGTGGGGGTGTGGAAGCTGCGTCTGCTGTTCAGGTAGGCTGGTCCGGCGTTGTGGAGTGCTTTGTGAGTGTGGGTGAGGAGCTTGAAGGTGATCCTCTTGTCGACGAGGAGCCAGTGTAGGTCTCTCAGGTGGGGGGTGATGTGGCTGCGGCGGGGGATGTTGACGATCAGTCGGGCGGAGGTGTTTTGGATACGTTGTAGTCGTCATAGTTATTTGGCTGGGATTCCTGCGTAGAGTGCGTTGCCGTAGTCCAGTCTTCTGCTGACGAGGGCTTGGGTCACCATTCTTTTTGTTTCGGTTGGGATCCACTTGTAGATCCTGCAGAGCATTCAGAGGGTGTTGTAACAGGAGGAGGAGACAGTGTTGACCTGTTTAGACATGGAGAGGGATGAGTCGAGGATGAATCCCAGGTTGCGTGCATGGTCAGTGGGTGTTGGTGCTGTTCCTAGTGTGGTCGGCCACCAGGAGTCATCCCAGGCTGAGGGGGTGGGTCCGAGGATGAGGACCTCTGTCTTGTCCCACAAAGCAAGATGTTAATCAACATAACCTCATTTTGCTGGTGGGAGGAGCTGGTCCTTTTGGCTAACTATAGGGAAACTCTTGAAAATCACGTAATGATATGGTTAAGATACATTGACACTCTATTTGTCATTTGAAGGGGCTCAAAGGAAAGTGCACTTAAATGTGTGTATGAAATTAATGTAAATGATATTATTCTTAATCTTACAGCAATTGTGAATGCAGAATCGGTCAACATTTTAGATGTACAGGTCTTCATTGCTTATAAAAGGGTAGAAACAAAGTTACATCACAAGGAGACAGGTGGTTACACTGTACTCCACGTTACCAGTTTTAATCCAAGCCACCTAATATACAGCATCCACCTTGGGGAAATGCTCAGACTTAAAAGAATCTGCTGCTATGAGGTAGACCTTAAATCAGCCCAAAGCGACACCAAAGTAAGATTCATGGCATGGGGATACTCCAAATAAGCAATAAATTCAGCAATTATAAAAACACAAATTGCAAATAGAACTGATTAATTGTTCGGTATCAACAGCAGCAGCGTAATCCCTAAATCCACACAAAAACAGAAAGGAGATTAAGAAACCAGTCTAATTCTTACTTTCAACAAACAAGAACAACAGCTAAGAAATATAGTCATAAACAATTGGCTACTGGTACTGGGAGATCCTGTCATTGGTCCTCATTGCCCAAATCACTCTCTATAACTTTTAGAAAAGCCACCTCCATGAGTAACACTTAAGTTAAAAGCAGTCCAGAAATTTTGGAAGTGGAAAGTTGGATGACACAAAGAAAGTGGTTCTTTAAATGTAACACCTGTCGAGCTTTCAAATTTGGGGTCAATAGAATATCATATTTAACCCCATTATGTAACAAATCCAATTTAATCAAGAAGTTCCTTACCAGAAAAACTGACTATGCGGTTTATGTGTTGGAGTGTTCCTGTTGATTGCGTTATGTAGGTAGCACAAAGTTACAAGCTCACAAGCGGATACTCCAACACATATGGGCAATTACCAACTCTGTCCCAACATATTCAGTTGCTCACCATTTTAAAGAAATCAATAGCAACAATCTAGAACACCTCAAAAACTATCCGTTGTGGGGAGGAGCTGCTCCCGGATCCAAGATGGACGGGTGAGCACAGGGCTCCCGAGACCCTTTCCACCTCCCGCATCTATCCTGCCACATATCCTGATTTTGACGACAGGTTCTATTAGCTGATGCCCTGCTGGCATGATATCTCTTTTCAGAAATTGATTTGGCCGCTGGAAACCGGACTCTCTGCATCTTGGAACTTTGTGGCCTACACCGACGAATCTCCGCAGCCTCGAGTCTCTGAAGTACCCAGGTGGCAATTGAACAACAACGGTCACAGATCCTTCTGTCGCCCCTGAGGTACTTTCGGTTTCGTTTTTGGTCATCATCTACTGCGACTCGCTGTCTGTTGAGACTGCTGGCCTTGCCCTGCTGATGGCCCTGCTCCTCTTCTTCTTTCGCCCTCATCCCTGCCTTTACTGGTCGGTTCTGCGAAGAGCCATTCTCACAAGATCTCGAATGGCCCGACTGGGCTCGCTACCCAACATGGCGGGCAGGTCGGATAGTGAGAAGAGAGCCACCAGGGGTGCATTCCGAGGGGGTGTCGCCCAATCCAATACTATTGATTGCTTCGCCCGCCCGAAGGGATCCCCTGGCGGAGCGGGTAAAGTCTCGGATGAGACTCGAGATGGCTCTCCTGTGACGGAAGACTTGACATTGCGGGATGTCATGGGCGCCATTGCTGGTGTGAAGGCCTCGATGGGCCAGCAGTATGAGACCCTGGTTTCAAAGATAGACACTGTGGCGATTGAAGTCAACCTTATCAGAACGGACCTTGCAAAGACCAACGGGCGGGTCAAGTCGCTGGACATTAAGACCGTAAGCCTCACGACAGATGTCTCTGATCTACAGGCGGAGGTTTGTAATCTTCGATCATCAAATGACTTGTTTGCCCGTCGGCTGGACGATTTCGAAAGCCGGGCTAGGTGCAACAACGTTCGCATTATCGGTGTTCCGGAAAGTTCCTCGGAGCTCTCCACGGATCTTTTGGTGGAGGATCTTGTGCTGCATCATCTCGCGCCTAAGGGACTCAGCAACTTTTTTACCGTGGAGCGTGCCCACAGAGTCCCAGGTGGTAGGCCTAAACTGGGCGCCGCACCAAGACCTATTATTGCCAGGATTTTTAATTTTCGAGACAGAGACGCTATCCTGCAAGCATCACGTACCAATGGACCCACTAAATTTGACAATGCGCTGGTCAGCTTTTATCCAGACTTTACGCAAGCGGTGCAAAAACAACGCATGAGCTTCACCGGTGTCAAAAGGCGCCTCAGAGACATGGGACTAAAGTACGCCATGCTGTTCCCGGCTCACTTGAGGATCAAATACGAGGAGGGTGTGCTCTTCTTTGAACACCCGGAGGTTGCCAGTGACTGGCTCGATACTTTGCCGGCACACCGTGATCGACAGGAACAATCGAAGGGAGCTGAAGGTGGCCTGGAGGAACGGGTGGAGTGAGTCCCTACCGGCGTGCCACCTATACGGACTTGCAGCGGGGGTTTGACTATTACTATGTGCATGACCAGTTGATTACCCGGGGTGGGAGGGCTTGGGATTCTTCCTCCTCTAAGGGGTCTTTCTCTCTATTTTCGTAGATTAGTTTAATGGGGCGACAGGCACACTGCAAGTTGGGGTGGCTTTCGGGTCTAACGCAGGGGTGCAGGGTGGGGTGGGGTGTTCTTAGGGTATTCCTGGAGGTGGGGGCTTTTCGTTTCTTTGTTTATCCTGAGGTTCTATTTTGCTGCACACTTTGACCACTGTGCCTGTTTCTCTATGGGGGGAGCACAGCTCATGTTCTTGGAAGGGGGGGTAAGGGGCTGCGGGTGCTGAGTTGGAATGTTAATGGTCTGGGTGATAGGATCAAGCGGGGGATTGTTTTACAGTATCTGAAACGTCTTTCACCTGATATAGTGTTACTGCAGGAGACACATCTGATAGGAAATGCTCGCCAGGCACTGAATAGAAGGGGATACCGTTTGGTGGCACATTCAGGATTCACTACTGGGTCGAGGGTGGCGGATGTCCTGGTCAGGAGTTCCCTCCCATTGGAGATAGATGATACTGTGTTAGATGATAGAGGCCGGTACGCGGCCATTACGGGTCGCTGGAGGGGAAGACGATCTCTGTTCTTTCTGTGTATGTCCCACCGGGTTTACAGTCCATCACATTTTCTGATCTGGGTTGAGTGGTGCTGAACTTCCCTCTGGGCATGTTGGTGGTTGGTGGGGATTTTAACTCAGTTGTTTGTGGTAGCGAGGATCGTCACCCCCCCCCACTCTTTTGAGGTCACAGTTATGGATGAGCAACTTCCTTGATGCACTGGGTTTAGTGGATTCCTGGAGGCACCTGCACCCTAGGCAGGCACAATAGACCTTCTATCCGGGAGCACATGGGAGTCTCTTGAGGCTCCATTATATCCTGGTACCTGCAGTGAAGATGGTCTCTGTGAGGGAAATTCGACACCTTGCTCGGGGGATCTTGGATCACTCTCCTCTCTGGCTTACGATTGATGTACACCTGGAAGCCGAGGGCCGGGTTGCCCCACTTAACCCCTGGCACCTACGCAATCCGAAAACCAGGGCTGAGGTGGTTAAATGTATGGACCACTACTCTGTGGAGAATGTTGGGTCTGTGTCCTCTTCGGTTTCCCTGTGGGAGGCCTTTAAGACAGTTGTCTGGGGTCAAGCCCTTTCCCTGATCGCTAGTGCGAGGAAAAGCAAGAATGAGGAAGTGGTGAGATTGGAGACTAAAATCAAGTCTCTGGAAGAAGAGCTGGAATCTGGGGTTACACCCGAGGGTTTGCAGGTTTTGGCCCTTAAGCAGGCCGATTACAGAGCGCTGGTGACGGATGCGGCGAGGATGATGAGTCATGAGCAGCATGGGCATTTGTATGATGTTGGTGATAAGGCCGGGAAGTTGATTGCGTGGCTGGATAAGAGAGGAAGGTTGAATCGTGTGTTGCCTGTTGTGGTAAGAGAAGACGGTGAACGGGTTGTGGACCCAGATAAGATAGTCGCGGTGTTTGATCAGCACTTTCAGAAGGTCTACGTGCCGGTCTCGGACAGGCCGGAGGATTATTCGCATTTGCTACTTAGGGATATCGCGCGGCCTAGCCTTTCGGAGTCGGATAGGGAGTTTATGGAGGTGGATTTTTCTACTGATGAAATAGCGCTTGCTATCCGCTCCCTTCACTCAGGGAAGGCCTCCGGCCCGAATGGTATCCCGATAGAGCTGTACAAATTTTGTCCAGACAAGATGGCGCCACACCTTCGCCAAATGTTTTTGGAATCGCGAGATCTCGGTGTTGTTCCCCGGGATCAGAGATTGGCGTCCATTGTTGCCATTCACAAAGATGGGAAGCCTCGTGATCGATGTTCTTCTTGTAGGCCGATCTCGCTTCTGAACGTCGAGCCCAAAATTTTGGCGAAACTTTTGGCGAATCGTTTGATCACGGTTATCGGTGATTTGATACACCCTGATCAGTCCGGGTTCATTCCTCATCGGAATACGGCTCTCAATCTTTGCTGCCTTCATGGTGTACTGGCAAGGGCAGGGTCACTTCGTGAGTCGGCCATTTTGGTCTCCTTGGATGCCTCAATGGCCTTCGACACAATAGAATGGCCGTATTTGTGGGCGGCCCTCGCAAAATTCGGTTTTGGTCCTAATTTTATTGGCTGGGTCAGACTTCTTTATGAACAACCAATGGCCCAAGTGGTTGTCAATGGTAGGGGCTCAGAACCGTTCGTCCTAGGAAGAGGCACGCGACAGGGCTGTCCGTTATCACAGGTTCTCTTCGCGCTTGCTCTTGAGCCCCTTGCCGCGTGGCTTAGGTGGGAGCCGTCGCTTAAGGGCATTAGTTGGTCCTCTGACTTCGAGGACCGTATATCGTTGTACGCCGATGATATTCTGTTATACCTTACTTCCCCTCATAAGTCACTAGGAGTGTTGTTTGACGTGTTACACTCCTTTGGAAGGAACTCAGGTTTGGCCATCAATTGGTCTAAGTGCTGCATTTACCCGCTCACTGCAGAAATGCCACTGTTGCCCCATGTTTGTCCAATACCGGTATCGCGCAACAGCTTTAAATACTTAGGGATTTATATTTCCTTGGACTCAGCCGTACGTTATGAGAGGAATCTGCTTCCGCCACTCCGCTGGCTTCGGTCCGACGTCGCAGCGTGGTGCGGTTTGCCGCTGTCCCCAGTTGGGAGAGCGGCCCTGTTTAAGATGATGTCCCTCCCTCGATTTCTGTACGCCCTCCAAAACACGCTTGACTTGGTGCCTGCTAGTTATTTCCGGGAAATTGAGGGCCTCCCGAGAAAGCTGGTATGGGGTGGGCGACCTCGCATTGCGCTGGCAAAATTGACTTTGCCCTGGTACGACAGTGGTATAGCGTTGCCCGATATAAAACGGTACTATTGGGCATCGCAACTGATTGCTATCAACCACGCAATGTATGGTCCGGTCCCGAATCTGGCATTCGAGATGGATAAATGGCAGCTGCTGGGAGGAGACTACAATAGGGCGCTCTACTCTAGATTGACGGGGAAAAATCTCACCGGTCCCACTGGGGTTGCGGTGAGAGTGTGGGGCGCTGCGACTGCTGCCACGGGATGGACAGACAGGCTGACCAAAGCCACTCCGCTTTATGCGGCGGAGAGACTTGGCTGTCTTTGGACGACGAAGGGATTTGACAAATGGGATCTTATTGGCATCAGTAGGGTAGGAGACCTCTGGGTCAAGGATAGGATCAAATCCTTCATGGAACTTCAACAAGAGTATAAACTGGGCGATAGAGAGCACTTCCGGTATATGCAGGTTCGTCATGCACTTGAATCCGTCTTCCCGACCGGTACCGCTATCCCAGAGTCCTCTCCCTTGGAAGACAGGGTGCTAGACGGGTATGTCCCTGATAGTACCATCTCCCTTATTTATTAAAAGCTCATCAATGACCACTCGGATCTTCTTGTACAGCTTCGTGGGGTCTGGACTGGTGACGGGCTGGAGCTGGATGACGAAGATTGGCCGGCCGCGATATCATCCCCTAAGGAAGTCGCGATTCCGGCGCGTCTCCGGCTGGTGCAATTGAAGATTTTACACTGCGTGTATGTCACGGGCCCACGCCTGATGCGTATGGGTTACTCTATGGATGGGTTGTGTAGGCGGGGCTGTGGTATGCTTGCTACTTTTCTTCATATTTTGTGGGAATGTCCGGACATGGTGGTGTATTGGAGACGGGTGCATGAGGTTATGGAAGAGGTTAGGGGTGTCTCGTTACTGCCTGAGGCTAGAAGGTGCCTGTTGAATGTGTGGGAGCCGAATGATTATAGCGTAGCGCAGACTCAATGGGCCACTCTCGGCAACATGATTGCGAAAAGAGACATAGCCCAGCTGTGGGGGTCTCAAAGGGCACCTCTGGTTTCAACCTGGGAGGAAAACATGGATTGGTGCATGTTCAGAGAAAAAACTGTGTACAACGCCCGTGGAAGACCTAAGAAATGGGGGAGGATATGGGGTCAATGGAACTCATATCTTGGAGAGATTTGCATCCCCCCTTTTGTAGAAACCAATGATATTCCGATATCGATGTTAAAATTGTACTAGTACAAAATATAAATTTTTATATATGAAAACATAAAATGATAACTATTAAATATCTCAAATAATAAAATAATAAAAAATAATATACATTTTAATAAATATAACAAATAACATAATTTAAATAGTTAAACAAACATACATAATAATTAATATGTATATATATTTGCTTTAAAACAATTAATAAACTATTAATTTCGATTTATTTTATAATTTTTAAGTTATATATTTATATATATATACATATGTGTATATATATATGTATAAATATATATATATATATATGTATATATATTATATATATATATATATATATATATATATATATATATATATATATATATATATATATATATATATATATATATATATATATATATATATATATATGTATGTAAGGTAGGATTGCACACAAACAGCCGCCTGGATTCAGCGGGTAAAGGACCAGGCGGCTGTTTGTGTGCAATCCTACCCTGTGGGCATTTGGAGCATTCATTTTCACGCGGCAGTCCAGCCGCGAGGGTCGCACCACTCCGTAGTGGGGGGCACAGGCTTTTGTCACGTGCAACAGAAGCAAGGGATTAATGGACCGCCTGTGCGCTGAGGCCCATCCATGGGCTTTGAATGTATTACTGTACCCAATGGACTAGGGACACGGACTACATTACCCACAAATCTTGGTGTTATGCGCATTTGAGTACGCCCATCTGGGGGCAGGAAATTGACTTAACTACAAATCGTGGGTGTGTCCCTAGAAACGCTTTCCCAGGTCGAGCCTCTGAAGACGAGCAACACGGCTCAGAAACGCGTCAGGCTTTCATCCAGGACAGGGGAGCTGCAGTTATTGGCGCACATGGATGTCCTTTACCCGCTGAATCCAGGCGGCTGTTTGTGTGCAATCTTACCCTGTGGGCATTTGGAGCATTCATTTTCACGCGACAGTCCAGCCGCGAGGGTCGCACCACTCCGTAGTGGGGGGCACAGGCTTTTGTCACGTGCAACAGAAGCAAGGGATTAATGGACCGCCTGTGCGCTGAGGCCCATCCATGGGCTCTGAATGTATTACTGTACCCAATGGACTAGGGACAGGGACTACATTACCCACAAATCTTGGTGTTATGCGCATTTGAGTACGCCCATCTGGGGGCAGGAAATTGACTTAACTACAAATCGTGGGTGTGTCCCTAGAAACGCTTTCCCAGGTCGAGCCTCTGAAGACGAGCAACACGGCTCAGAAACGCGTCAGGCTTTCATCCAGGACAGGGGAGCTGCAGTTATTGGCGCACATGGAGGTCCTTTACCCGCTGAATCCAGGCGGCTGTTTGTGTGCATTCTTACCCTGTGGGCATTTGGAGCATTCATTTTCACGCGGCAGTCCAGCCGCGAGGGTCGCACCACTCCGTAGTGGGGGGCACAGGCTTTTGTCACGTGCAACAGAAGCAAGGGATTAATGGACCACCTGTGCGCTGAGGCCCATCCATGGGCTTTGAATGTATTACTGTACCCAATGGACTAGGGACACGGACTACATTACCCACAAATCTTGGTGTTATGCGCATATGAGTACGCCCATCTGGGGGCAGGAAATTGACTTAACTACAAATCGTGGGTGTGTCCCTAGAAACGCTTTCCCAGGTCGAGCCTCTGAAGACGAGCAACACGGCTGAGAAACGCGTCAGGCTTTCATCCAGGACAGGGGAGCTGCAGTTATTGGCGCACATGGAGGTCCTTTACCCGCTGAATCCAGGCGGCTGTTTGTGTGCAATCTTACCCTGTGGGCATTTGGAGCATTCATTTTCACGCGGCAGTCCAGCCGCGAGGGTCGCACCACTCCGTAGTGGGGGGCACAGGCTTTTGTCACGTGCAACAGAAGCAAGGGATTAATGGACCGCCTGTGCGCTGAGGCCCATCCATGGGCTTTGAATGTATTACTGTACCCAATGGATTAGGGACACGGACTACATTACCCACAAATCTTGGTGTTATGCACATTTGAGTACGCCTATCTGGGGGCAGGAAATTGACTTAACTACAAATCATGGGTGTGTCCCTAGAAACGCTTTCCCAGGTCGAGCCTCTGAAGACGAGCAACACGGCTCAGAAACGCGTCAGGCTTTCATCCAGGACAGGGGAGCTGCAGTTATTGGCCCACATGGAGGTCCTTTACCCGCTGAATCCAGGCGGCTGTTTGTGTGCAATCCTACCCTGTGGGCATTTGGAGTATTCATTTTCACGCGGCAGTCCAGCCGCGAGGGTGGCACCACTCCGTAGTGGGGGGCACAGGCTTTTTTCACGTGCAACAGAAGCAAGGGATTAATGGACCGCCTGTGCGCTGAGGCCCATCCATGGGCTTTGTATGTATTACTGTACCCAATGGACTAGGGACACGGACTACAATACCCACAAATCATGGCGTTATGCGTATTTGAGTATGCCCATCTGGGGGCAGGAAATTGACTTAACTACAAATCGTGGGTGTGTCCCTAGAAACGCTTTCCCAGGTCGAGCCTCTGAAGACGAGCAACACGGCTCAGAAACGCGTCAGGCTTTTATCCAGGACAGGGGAGCTGCAGTTATTGGCGCACATGGAGGTCCTTTACCCGCTGAATCCAGGCGGCTGTTTGTGTGCAATCCTACCCTGTGGGCATTTGGAGCATTCATTTTCACGCGGCAGTCCAGCCGCGAGGGTCGCACCACTCCGTAGTGGGGGGCACAGGCTTTTGTCACGTGCAACAGAAGCAAGGGATTAATGGACCGCCTGTGCGCTGAGGCCCATCCATGGGCTTTGAATGTATTACTGTACCCAATGGACTAGGGACACGGACTACATTACCCACAAATCTTGGTGTTATGCGCATTTGAATACGCCCATCTGGGGGCAGGAAATTGACTTAACTAAAATTCGTGGGTGTGTCCCTAGAAACGCTTTCCCAGGTGGAGCCTCTGAAGACGAGCAACATGGCTCAGAAACGCGTCAGGCTTTCATCCAGGACAGGGGAGCTGCAGTTATTGGCGCACATGGAGGTCCTTTACCCGCTGAATCCAGGCGGCTGTTTGTGTGCAATCCTACCCTGTGGGCATTTGGAGCATTCATTTTCACGCGGCAGTCCAGCTGCGAGGGTCGCACCACTCCGTAGTGGGGGGCACAGGCTTTTGTCACGTGCAACAGAAGCAAGGGATTAATGGACCGCCTGTGCGCTGAGGCCCATCCATGGGCTTTGAATGTATTACTGTACCCAATGGACTAGGGACACAGACTAAATTACCCACAAATCTTGGCGTTATGCGTATTTGAGTACGCCCATCTGGGGGCAGGAAATTGACTTAACTACAAATCGTGGGTGTGTCCCTAGAAAAGCTTTCCCAGGTCGAGCCTCTGAAGACGAGCAACACGGCTCAGAAACGCGTCAGGCTTTCTTCATCCAGGACAGGGGAGCTGCAGTTATTGGCTCACATGGAGGTCCTTTACCCGCTGAATCCAGGTGGCTGTTTGTGTGCAATCCTACCCTGTGGGCATTTGGAGCATTCATTTTCACGCGGCAGTCCAGCCGCGAGGGTGGCACCACTCCGTAGTGGGGGGCACAGGCTTTTTTCACGTGCAACAGAAGCAAGGGATTAATGGACTGCCTATGCGCTGAGGCCCATCCATGGGCTTTGTATGTATTACTGTACCCAATGGACTAGGGACACGGACTACAATACCCACAAATCATGGCGTTATGCGTATTTGAGTATGCCCATCTGGGGGCAGGAAATTGACTTAACTACAAATCGTGGGTGTGTCCCTAGAAACGCTTTCCCAGGTTGAGCCTCTGAAGACGAGCAACACGGCTCAGAAACGCGTCAGGCTTTCATCCAGGACAGGGGAGCTGCAGTTATTGGCGCACATGGAGGTCCTTTACCCGCTGAATCCAGGCGGCTGTTTGTGTGCAATCCTACCCTGTGGGCATTTGGAGCATTCATTTTCACGAGGCAGTCCAGCCGCGAGGGTCGCACCACTCCGTAGTGGGGGGCACAGGCTTTTGTCACGTGCAACAGAAGCAAGGGATTAATGGACCGCCTGTGCGCTGAGGCCCATCCATGGGCTTTGAATGTATTACTGTACCCAATGGACTAGGGACACGGACTACATTACCCACAAATCTTGGTGTTATGCGCATTTGAATACGCCCATCTGGGGGCAGGAAATTGACTTAACTAAAATTCGTGGGTGTGTCCCTAGAAACGCTTTCCCAGGTGGAGCCTCTGAAGACGAGCAACACGGCTCAGAAACGCGTCCGGCTTTCATCCAGGACAGGGGAGCTGCAGTTATTGGCGCACATGGAGGTCCTTTACCCGCTGAATCCAGGCGGCTGTTTGTGTGCAATCCTACCCTGTGGGCATTTGGAGCATTCATTTTGACGCGGCAGTCCAGCCGCGAGGGTCGCACCACTCCGTAGTGGGGGGCACAGGCTTTTGTCACGTGCAACAGAAGCAAGGGATTAATGGACCACCTGTGCGCTGAGGCCCATCCATGGGCTTTGAATGTATTACTGTACCCAATGGACTAGGGACACGGACTACATTACCCACAAATCTTGGTGTTATGCGCATTTGAGTACGCCCATCTGGGGGCAGGAAATTGACTTAACTACAAATCGTGGGTGTGTCCCTAGAAACGCTTTCCCAGGTCGAGCCTCTGAAGACGAGCAACACGGCTCAGAAACGCGTCAGGCTTTCATCCAGGACAGGGGAGCTGCAGTTATTGGCGCACATGGAGGTCCTTTACCCGCTGAATCCAGGCGGCTGTTTGTGTGCAATCTTACCCTGTGGGCATTTGGAGCATTCATTTTCACGTGGCAGTCCAGCCGCGAGGGTCGCACCACTCCGTAGTGGGGGGCACAGGCTTTTGTCACGTGCAACAGAAGCAAGGGATTAATGGACCGCCTGTGCGCTGAGGCCCATCCATGGGCTTTGAATGTATTACTGTACCCAATGGACTAGGGACACGGACTACATTACCCACAAATCTTGGTGTTATGCGCATTTGAGTACGCCCATCTGGGGGCAGGAAATTGACTTAACAACAAATCATGGGTGTGTCCCTAGAAACGCTTTACCAGGTCGAGCCTCTGAAGACGAGCAACACGGCTCAGAAACGCGTCAGGCTTTCATCCAGGACAGGGGAGCTGCAGTTATTGGCGCACATGGAGGTCCTTTACCCGCTGAATCCAGGCGGCTGTTTGTGTGCAATCTTACCCTGTGGGCATTTGGAGCATTCATTTTCACGCGGCAGTCCAGCCGCGAGGGTCGCACCACTCCGTAGTGGGGGGCGCAGGCTTTTGTCACGTGCAACAGAAGCAAGGGATTAATGGACCGCCTGTGCGCTGAGGCCCATCCATGGGCTTTGAATGTATTACTGTACCCAATGGACTAGGGACACAGACTAAATTACCCACAAATCTTGGCGTTATGCGTATTTGAGTACGCCCATCTGGGGGCAGGAAATTGACTTAACTACAAATCGTGGGTGTGTCCCTAGAAAAGCTTTCCCAGGTCGAGCCTCTGAAGACGAGCAACACGGCTCAGAAACGCGTCAGGCTTTCTTCATCCAGGACAGGGGAGCTGCAGTTATTGGCTCACATGGAGGTCCTTTACCCGCTGAATCCAGGCGGCTGTTTGTGTGCAATCCTACCCTGTGGGCATTTGGAGCATTCATTTTCACGCGGCAGTCCAGCCGCGAGGGTGGCACCACTCCGTAGTGGGGGGCACAGGCTTTTTTCACGTGCAACAGAAGCAAGGGATTAATGGACCGCCTGTGCGCTGAGGCCCATCCATGGGCTTTGTATGTATTACTGTACCCAATGGACTAGGGACACGGACTACAATACCCACAAATCATGGCGTTATGCGTATTTGAGTATGCCCATCTGGGGGCAGGAAATTGACTTAACTACAAATCGTGGGTGTGTCCCTAGAAACGCTTTCCCAGGTCGAGCCTCTGAAGACGAGCAACACGGCTCAGAAACGCGTCAGGCTTTCATCCAGGACAGGGGAGCTGCAGTTATTGGCGCACATGGAGGTCCTTTACCCGCTGAATCCAGGCGGCTGTTTGTGTGCAATCCTACCCTGTGGGCATTTGGAGCATTCATTTTCACGCGGCAGTCCAGCCGCGAGGGTCGCACCACTCCGTAGTGGGGGGCACAGGCTTTTGTCACGTGCAACAGAAGCAAGGGATTAATGGACCGCCTGTGCGCTGAGGCCCATCCATGGGCTTTGAATGTATTACTGTACCCAATGGACTAGGGACACGGACTACATTACCCACAAATCTTGGTGTTATGCGCATTTGAATAAGCCCATCTGGGGGCAGGAAATTGACTTAACTAAAATTCGTGGCTGTGTCCCTAGAAACGCTTTCCCAGGTGGAGCCTCTGAAGACGAGCAACACGGCTCAGAAACGCGTCAGGCTTTCATCCAGGACAGGGGAGCTGCAGTTATTGGCGCACATGGAGGTCCTTTACCCGCTGAATCCAGGCGGCTGTTTGTGTGCAATCCTACCCTGTGGGCATTTAGAGCATTCATTTTCACGCGGCAGTCCAGCCGCGAGGGTCGCACCACTCCGTAGTGGGGGGCACAGGTTTTTGTCACGTGCAACAGAAGCAAGGGATTAATGGACCACCTGTGCGCTGAGGCCCATCCATGGGCTTTGAATGTATTACTGTACCCAATGGACTAGGGACACAGACTACATTACCCACAAATCTTGGTGTTATGCGCATTTGAGTACGCCCATCTGGGGGCAGGAAATTGACTTAACTACAAATCGTGGGTGTGTCCCTAGAAACGCTTTCCCAGGTCGAGCCTCTGAAGACGAGCAACACGGCTCAGAAACGCGTCAGGCTTTCATCCAGGACAGGGGAGCTGCAGTTATTGGCGCACATGGAGGTCCTTTACCCGCTGAATCCAGGCGGCTGTTTGTGTGCAATCTTACCCTGTGGGCATTTGGAGCATTCATTTTCACGCGGCAGTCCAGCCGCGAGGGTCGCACCACTCCGTAGTGGGGGGCACAGGCTTTTGTCACGTGCAACAGAAGCAAGGGATTAATGGACCGCCTGTGCGCTGAGGCCCATCCATGGGCTTTGAATGTATTACTGTACCCAATGGACTAGGGACACGGACTACATTACCCACAAATCTTGGCGTTATGCGCATTTGAGTACGCCCATCTGGGGGCAGGAAATTGACTTAACTACAAATCATGGGTGTGTCCCTAGAAACGCTTTCCCAGGTCGAGCCTCTGAAGACGAGCAACACGGCTCAGAAACGCGTCAGGCTTTCATCCAGGACAGGGGAGCTGCAGTTTTTGGCTCACATGGAGGTCCTTTACCCGCTGAATCCAGGCGGCTGTTTGTGTGCAATCCTACCCTGTGGGCATTTGGAGCATTCATTTTCCTGCGGCAGTCCAGCCGCGAGGGTCGCACCACTCCGTAGTGGGGGGCACAGGCTTTTGTCACGTGCAACAGAAGCAAGGGATTAATAGACCGCCTGTGCGCTGAGGCCCATCCATGGGCTTTGAATGTATTACTGTACCCAATGGACTAGAGACACGGACTACATTACCCACAAATCTTGGCGTTATGCGCATTTGAGTAGGCCCATCTGGGGGCAGGAAATTGACTTAACTACAAATCGTGGGTGTGTCCCTAGAAACGCTTTCCCAGGTCGAGCCTCTGAAGACGAGCAACACGGCTCAGAAACGCATCAGGCTTTCATCCAGGACAGGGGAGCTGCAGTTATTGGCGCACATGGAGGTCCTTTACCCGCTGAATCCAGGCGGCTGTTTGTGTGCAATCCTACCCTGTGGGCATTTGGAGCATTCATATACATATATATAGTTGACAATGAAAAATGGCAGGAAAGAATATTGATGTGGACTAGATACATCAATGACCTTTTTATTGTGTGGCGCGGAGACAAAACCTCGGCTGAGAATTACATCTCCGCGCTTAACAATAACAATCTGAACCTAAAATTCACTAGTACAATAAGTGAAAGCAGTGTATGTTATCTGGATTTAGAAGTATTTGTGGATAATAACCATCTCCATACTAGACTATATAGGAACCCTACGGCTGGCAACGCCATATTACACGCGGCCAGCCACCATCCGAAAAGTCTAGTCAGAAACGTACCCTACGGCCAATTTTTGCACCTAAAAAGGAACTGCTCAGCGGAAACAGACTTTAGAGACGCCCAAAGTGATGCTAGCAGTAGATTTCAGGCTAGAGGCTACTCGAGAAGCTTATTAATTCAGGCAGCCGCTAAAGCAGATACCATCAACAGAAGGGATCTTCTGTTGGCGAAAGAGATGCAAAATGAAAACGATCAGGTCAGAATGATCACCACCTTTAATGTTAAATCAGGAGATCTGGTTCAGTCTTTCAAGAGAAACTGGCACATATTAAAAACAGATAACACCCTGAAAAGGTATATCTCTGAGAGAACCATGATCCCCTATCGTAAATGCCAGACACTCTCAGATCACCTGGTTCATAGCCATTATACCCCCTCAAAAACATCTGTAGCTACCAACAAGATCACTGGCTTTTTCCCGTGCTTACAATGTAAAGCCTGCAAGCATAGCCAAAAAGTAAAAGAATATCCTGGTAGAACAGGAGAGAGTAAACCCAATAGAAAAATTATGAAACATCTCAATTGTAATTCTGATTTTACAATATATTGCCTCGAATGCTCTTGCAATAAACGCTATATAGGTAGTACCATCAAACCTACTAAACTAAGAATCCTGGAGCATATGAGGGCTATTGCGAAGAATGACAAGACCTATCCGGTAGCCCGTCATTTTGATGAATTCCACAAAAGCAACAGGGATTTTTTTAGGTTCTACTGCATTGACCAAGTCACAAAAACAGAACGTGGTGGTGACAGGGAAAAGACACTGCGCATCACAGAGTCGAAGTATATTCTGGACCTAAAAACGATGGTACTGTGGGGCCTGAATAATGATGCTGAAATGTGGGTTCACCTGTAGAATAGAATGAGGCTACACTCCTGGTGTTTACTGTACATATAAGATAAGGTTTCCTCTTTGTATCAGTAGATTTAAGATGAATTCCTTGTAAATATATGCATATATTTGTCTATGCTTGCGCCATCCCAGATGAGAGTCATACCAGTATGTAAATATCTGTATCATATAGGATTTTGGGATCCAAGCCCATACAGGGCCTCAAAAAATAACAATAAAATGAAAGAAATGATGTGGAAATGTTAATATTCTATGCAAAAATAGGGGATACACCCCTACATAACTAACTTTGGAAAATCAAAAAACGATCCCTTTTTTCAAATGTGTATATATATGAATAGATAATTTGATACAGAATAACAGTGTGCACTAGATTAATGTAAAGTTTGTCAAAGTCAACTTTTTTAATTCTGCACTTGAGCACTTTATTTAAGCCATTTTTGAACCAAAATGTAATACTTGTAAATACTACACCACAAGATGGCCGCCGTTTGCATGTAAAGTACCATCATCTATGTCTATGAAATGAAACTAAGCGGTTGGTTTAAAATGGCTTCTGTATGTTTGCACAAACTGACACTGACGAAGCTAACTGGCGAAACGCGTCTGTCAGGGGTGAAGGGGGGTTTGGAAAATGAATAAATCTTGAAGAAACATCTCTACATCGGAGTGCTGGCCGTTTTTGTGACCTGTATTGGTTGGATTGTGTGGCTATATCTATCTATATATATATACATATATATATATATATATATATATATATATATATATATATATATATATATATATATATATATATATATATATATAATATATATATATATATATATATATATATATATATATATCCTTTCACCAATCTCTTTCGAATCAAAAAGATACTCGGACACCTTCCTTCTGCAAAGAGTGATTTATTGCGGCAACAAACAACGCGTTACGGCGATTAAGCCTTGATCACGTGCGAGAGTCTCAATGCACACAATCAAATTTAAATCCATTGGTGTAAAACATAAACATAGATATCAACATTGGACTATTTTTAGGTGCTGTGTTCATACAGGTAAGTGTGTCGGCCATTTTGAAGTGTGCAGAAAAGTAGCGGCCACCAAGTAAACAATCATATGCGCACATAGCTAAATTTGTAACTTACACATGTACCAATAATTCATGGTTTTACGTAAAAATAGCGTAACTTCCAAATGAATCATGACAGTTCATAACATGAATCACAGTCTCATTTCACTCAACTCTTCCATCGATGCGGCCACCTGCTCCTCCAACCAGCCCATGAATAAATTCACGTAGCTGGGGGCGAAGCAGGTGGCCATCGCGGTGCCCTGTGACTGCCTGTAGATGGTCCCATCAAAGACAAAAAAATTGTTTGTCAGACAAAATTCGATCATACTTATGATCATATTGGAATGATCCAGTAGGGGAAACTGACCGAGTTTTAAAGAAATGTCTGATAGCATTTAACCCTAGTTGGTGCCTAATGCTGGTATAAAGGCTACCAACATCCAGGGTAATTAGGACAAAATTCTCCTCCCAATGTATGCCTTGTATGCTGGTAAGAAAATGGGTTGTATCTCTTAAGTACGAGGGAAGTGCCACTACATACGGTCTTAAGTGATAGTCAATGAATCTCAGTGTATTTTCTAGAAGAGATCCCACTGAGGAGACTATGGGTCTTCCCGGGGGATCCTGGTAGTTCTTGTGTAACTTTGGTAGAAGGTAAAGAACTGGAATACGTGGATGAGGGCAATACAAATAATAGAATTCCTCCCATTCAAGCTGTCCCTTCTCTCGCCATTCGACTAGCATTTCCCTGTACGTGGTATTAGATTTTAATATTTCTGCTCCTTCAGATCTTTTGTAGCAAGTGGTGTCTTGTAGCTGTCGAATGCCTTCCGCCAAATACTTCTCTTTCCCTAAGACCACCACAATACCCCCCTTGTCCGATTGGCGCACGACAATCCTGTCATCCGCCCTCAGACTGTCAATGGCATTAATCTGGGAGGTAGTGATGTTCTTCTGATGTGATGGAATTTTAGTTGATCTCAGTTTTTTCAGATCTGCAAGAACACCCTTCTCAAAAAGGTCTATTGCTTCACATTGTACATTGGGAAGGAAGGTTGACTTAGGTTTAAATTTACTCCCCGGGTTCCCATCAGTATTAAACCCCCAACTGGTCAGATCTAGTTCAGTCAATGTTTCTTGTGTATCATTCACCATTAGATCCTCAGTATTGAGGTTACTCACATTGTTGAGTCCTTCGTCCGTGGTGTGTCCTCTGGGTTTAGTGTTAAACCACTTCTTCAGTTTTAGTTTTCTTGAAAAAAAGAACAAATCCACTTGTGAGCGTGCAAAATTCATATTGCGAAATATGGGGAAAAATTGAATCAAGATACATTATCAAGTACAACACTACATACCCCACAGGACATAATTTGGATGAGGAACTGGCAGTTCACTTACAGACCTAAAAATGTATGATGAATAGAGTAGGCTGTCTTTTCAAGGAATTCCATTCTTTGAATTTTAATGTGTTTTTAATCAAGAGTAGTGATCAGTATATGTTTTGATAGTAAATATTGCCTTTTGTCCGTTTGATTTACAGAAAACATTTGAAGATGTCATGTGCGAATGGGAAGGGGTTGCCAACTTGGCATTATCCCATGAAGCAGATATTACGGTGTTGAACGTTGAAGCACACGGCTCGATATTATACGTCATGTTATATTTAGAAATTGATGATCGTTATTCAGTTTTACTCGGAACTGAGTCAGTTTCATTTGCCCACTTAGGCTTTATTTACAGACTCGAAAATCATGCCAAAATACTTTGGGTTGTTTTCATTTTGAATAACGTATTGCAATATGTATATGAATTTGATCAAATTACGATAATTTTCATTTATTTATGTGACTGTACTGTAGACATCAAGCTATAACTTTATTTTTTCAAGTCGGACTGAATTGGCAACAATGTAACTTTTCTATTTTCATTGATCACGTGCATGTTGCAAAATATATATATATATATATATATCCAGACTCACTCCGTTCTATAAATTTTAGCAAAATAAAGAGCCAAAGCACCAAAATGCTGTATGGTGAGATTTAATGGCAGCAGCACTCAACACTTTTCAGAAACAGGGTCTCCTTGATCATGAGTAGTGAGGTTGTGTATAGTGAAAGTCTAAATAAACATCACATGATGGGTGACAGACATGGTACGTGAAAACAGACTTTCCGCTGTTGCACTTTCAATAAAAACACAGTGTTTCAACATACAGATGTCTTACGAAGTAAATTAGTGCAATCAGAAATGTATTTATGATACATAAATTAATATATGGGTGTATGATCACAGAGAGTTTCATTTTACGAACGTTCGTGGAAGACTAAGACTTTGTCTTCATTGGACTTTATTGTTCCCTTCGTAATAAACAGGCATCCTTCTTGACCATAATTAACACAGTAAGATCAACATTGCAATCAGAACCCTACTCTTAAGGCGGGACACCTTCTGGATCAAATTTTGCCCAATCTTTGCTATGACTGTAGTACTTCTGTGCTTCAGTCAGACTGGTCTGACCATTTTATAATTCTATTCAACCTGCAGCCTTCTACATCTAGGGTAGTGGCCCCTCCTGCTAGCTCAGGTAGTCTCAGATCTTGGGGCAAGTTGAACATGGAGTCTTTTAACACTATTCTGTCTACCAACATACCTGATGTCACTTCTCCTTTGCTTTCCTTAAATACTGCTGTCTCGGACTGACTAACTAATGCCATTGACATCCGTCTGCCCCCGTACCTGAAGGCAGCTTTACTCATCACCCCCCTTCCCATGGTTTATAAACGATATTAAAGTTATTAAGTCCAAATGTAAGGCACTAGAATGAAGATGGAGGAGATCGTACTCTTTAACTTGTAAGGATGCTAATAAAGCTGCTCTTAAAAGTTATCATCCAGTGTGTAAAGAGGCACGCATTTTTTATGTTGACCATACAATAACTAAGGCATCCAATTGTCCTCTGGCTCTATTCTCGGTAGTGAAGAAGTTAGCTGGCTATGATACCATCCCTCTCCCTCCTGTCCTTGATGAAAATCAATGCAACAACATTGCTGACTTCTTTATCCAGAAGGTTGAACTCATTTACAAGTCACTCTCTAGCCCTTCCCCTTCCTTGTGTAGTGTGGCGTCTGCATCTGATCCTAAATATCTCAGTAAATGTGACCAGATAGCCAAGATTTTTTCTTAGCACCTATTTGATGAGACGCCTTTCCAAAATTGTTTAAACAGTAATAAATTGGGTCTCCTCTTGATCCTTTGCCTATTAACATCCTTCGTCAGCTCTCTGCCACATCTAAAGGCGTCCTTATAGATCTTCTCAACGCCTCTATGAGGGAGGCGTTGGCACCCCCGAGTGGAAGCGAGCCATGGTCATTCCGTTGTTGAAAAAGGCCGGAGCAGATCCTTCTGTGCTATCTAACTTTCATCCTATATCTCTGCTTCCGGCTTTCTCCAAAATTTTGGAGAAACATATCAACACTCAAATGACACAACACATAGACAAAGTGGGCTTTCTTCATTATTCACAATCCGGGTTCAGACCAAACTTTTCAACTGAAACCGCTGTGCTTGGGGTTACTGAGAAACTGCGCCAGCATTTAGATCAAGGGGAGACTATGGCACTCATTCTATTAGATTTGAGTGCTGCATTCGACACTGTGTAGCATAACACCTTGCTAAACGCCCTTAGGTCTACTGGGCTGGATGGCACTGCTCTATCCTGGTTTGCTTCATTCCTTGATGGTCGCACTTTCCAAGTCTTCTCAGGTAAAGCATCATCTAAGATCTGCGTATCAGCATATGGAGTCCCACAGGGATCTATTTTAAGCCCCCTGCTCTTCAACATCTATGTCAGACCTCTGGCAGAGATTGTGGAAGAGGCGGGTCTTTCCCTATATTCGTATGCGTACAATACGCAGATTGTCTTTTTACGTTTCACCACTAAAGACGCTACGACATCTGCCCTTCAGAGCGGCCTACGGCAAGTGACAGAGTGGATGCGCCTTAACTTTTTGAAGTTGAATGGGGATAAGACTGAGGTCCTTATCCTGGGCAAGCACAAGGACCTATGGGGCCCTCATCACTGGCCTCAGGAAATGGGCTCCTTTCCCCTACCTGTCACCCATGTCCATAATCTGGGCATCATTATTGATGATAGTCTCTCTATTAGACAACAGGTGGCAAGTGTTGCTGCCATTTGTTTCACGATCTTGAGGTGGCTACGTAAGATCATTTGGATGCTTCCTACCTCAACCCAACGCACGGTAGTCCAGGCACTCATCACCTCTTGCCTTGATTACGGCAATGTTCTCGGTAGCTGCCAAACGGTATTGAGTGAACTACAGGTAGTTCAGAACTCTGCAGTACACCTTCTCTGTCAAGTTCCTAGACAGGCTTCCATCTCGCCATTTTACATGACCTTCACTGGCTTGGAATTGATCAAAGAATTAAATTTAAAACTAAGCATGGGCAAATTTTGCGAATCTGGCGTTCGCGAATTTTGCGAATTTGCGAACTCGCAATCCGCAAAATCTGCGAACTCTCGCGAATTTGAGGATTTTTTTTTTGTGTTCGCAAGGGTTTCTGCCAGTTTGTGAGGGTTTGGTACTAGTTCGCAATTGCGAACTTACTTGTCGGCTCGCAACGGTCGCGACTATGTTGTTTCTACGTCTGGTTCATCATCACAGCCTCCCAGCACCCTCTGTTTCACCACTGCCACCCTCTGTATTACCCATGCCACCCTCTGTTACATCAATGCCACCCTCTGGTTCATCATCACTGTAGATTATGGGGGGGGAAAGCAAGCACACCTGCCCTGCTTCAACTGACATTAATTAATTTGGGGTTAGTTTATTAATGTGTCACTGTTTTAAAATTCCAGGTCTGGCACCTGCTTCCTTATCAGTAATTTGCTTTCTGTTGCAGTGCAATTTTTTTTTCCAGGACCTTTGTGGCCTACTTCTAGCTATTCTATGAGCCTGCTGTGAGGGTCAGAGCAGGGTCATACAATTGTTGCAACTAGCAACTGAACTCTGGAGGGGCCCCAGTCAGGAAGCACTACAGGGAATGGTTACTAATGATGAGTTTGAACTCTTGCACCTGCCGAGTGCTTTCAGTTTTGCAAAAGTCGTTTTTCTGCAATTTCGCGGGATTCGCGGGGCGCGAACACGCGCGAGATCGGATTCGGAAGCCGCGAATTCGTGCGAATATTCGATTTCTTTTTTTGCGGCGTGTTAGTTCGCAAGGTTTTGTGCGTTTTCGCGAGCCGCTTGTAGCGCAAGGCGCGAAGTTACCCTCGCGGTCGTTCAAGGGCACGACCATCTGGTTTGCATGACGTATTTCCGTTTCCGGGCGCGAAGTGTAATCTCGCAAAGTGTGCGGCTCGCCAGTACAATTTCGCGAGTGTTCGCGAGGAACATCTCGCGCGAACTTACCCGCGCGGTCGTGAACGGGCGCAGCCATCTTGTTTCTCATTCATTGCTATGTTCTGGGCATGCTTTTTGTATCTTCTCTAAATCTCTGCCATCCTTTGCTTGTTTGAAGTTTTTTTTGATCTTTTTTACTTATTATCTATCCCTCTATTTTTCTAGCCCTATATTTTTGTTTTTACTGCTACTTTTGGTTAATTTTAAACTACTTTTTTAAACTCTTTTCTTTTCTTCTCTTCCCTATTCTATTTTCTTTATCCCTTTCCGCCCAGACCATGGTGAGTGGAGCCGGGAAGCATCCCGAGAAGGGGAAGGGTCCCGCACCCCGTGCCCGTCTTCCGTGCGGGCGTTTGAGGGGGGAGCAGGTCGTACCCAGGGAGATCTTTAGCCCGGAGGAGGTGGGCGCACTAATTTTTTATTTACAGCGCCGCCTCCCCAGGACCATCATGGCAGGCGGCAGGATCAGTGTCGGGTACGGGATCCGGGAGCGCCGGAAGCGGTGGGATAAGGTGTGCCGGGCCATGTACCACCACTCTCGGGTCTGGCGCACCTACAACCAGGCCACCCACCGCTGGACGGATGTCCTGACCCGTGAACGAGATCTGCTTGACCTGCTTGGCCTTTAGATCCCCGGGTTTGGTGAGTAGTAGTAGCTATTTCTTTACTACTCTGTTTTCTCCTGCTCTGTGTGTTATTATATTGCAATTTTTTGTTTTTTACCAAGAGCAATAATGCTGCTCATTACATTGTAGGTAAATTATATTTCAAAATCTTCTGTGCATTTCAGGTGCACTGCTCTCCTTCTCAGTAGTGTTGCTACTATGCTTATTTGTTTTCGATTTTGTGTTCATTTCATTGGCCTGTGAAATTATGTATGAGTGTAGTTTAAAGAACTGCGTAATGCTACACACTAAGGTTCAGATTTTTAATTACCGGCGCATCCCTGCAAAGTAGCAGGGATGCGCCAGTAATTGTGCGCCACGCCACCATCACCCATGGTGCGCCGTATTTACAATGCGGCGCACCATGGGCCCAAAACGTCACCAAAGCGTTACACATCTGTGCCGTAAAGGCGACGCATTGCTGGAGTTGCGTCGCAACGATGGCGCAGCTCCATCAATGCTCTGGGGTGCCCTATCTCCCCAATGCTGCGTCAAGCCGTACGTCTGCTTCAAGCAGGTGCAGGGTTTGAGTCACGCATCATTGTCGTTAAAGTGAGTGATTGAAATCTTGTAGATTTGCCTCAGCCACTTTTAGGATGCGTTCCTGCGCAGGAACGCCCTCCCTTGCGCCGGAACGCCCCCTGATGGCGCAGGGCTTTACAACGTGATGCATCTCCCATATGCGTCACGTTGTTAATATACGCCGCACCATTGCGCCTCTTTGTGCTGCCGCTGCGTCACAAAAGTCACGCAACAATGGAGCAAAAGAGCCGCAAGGGGCTTCTAAATCAGCCCCTACAGACTCAAGTCCAGTCCTTCCTTTGTACACATGGCGATAAGAAGAAATAGTGGTGTTGGATTGAAAGTTAGAGTATTTTAATGACTGGTTAATGTAGTAGGAAACTTTAGTGTTGTCGCTGATCTGCAATCACGATGGACTTTGGCTGTCACTTTGCGTGCTGCGGACTGCTGCCTGCCAATCCTAGGCAAACCTTTTTAGTACTTTGTGTAGTGAGTTACATAAGAAGTTTCCAATTCGACGGTCCGCAAATCAAGCAATACTAATAACGTAGTAGACCACATGAGATTGGTCAATAATATATCCCGTGGAATAGTTGTCTATTTGCTATTTCGCCAAAATATTTTGTTAGTTCTTTTGAAATGTTTGATTTGGTTGACAAATATCATCCATGTTTTCTGTTTTTCTTTCTTTCATGTTGTACATCAGCTTCCCCCAGGGGCAAGAGGAGGACACAGAAGGAAGAGGAGGGTGCTGTTGAGGATGCAAGCCAGGATTGGGCAGGCGAGGGCTCCTTTGCTGGCCCCAGTAAGTTTTAATTTTAATATAGAGTACTTATTTTTTCCCAGCGTTCCTCGTTCGATTTTTTCTAAATCGTCTTTGATATTCTTGTAGACTGGATATAAATTCTTATCCTGCCTCGACTATGACTCCGTGTGGTATTACTAGATTATTCTTATTAGTCTGTCTGTGTAGCTAACTAAGATTGCACATTTGGCAATTTCATTGGACTCCCATTGTAGTCAGCAATAGCTCTATGCACAGAGTGCAGTCCTCTGGGATTGTCCATAATGTCTTCTCAAGTCTTCTAAATGTTTATGCTATGACAATTGCCAACAATAAAAAGGTGAATGACCACCAAGAAAGAATAAGATACTACTTTACTTTTGGTTTGGATAGGAGGACAATCCATTCTACTACTGTTGCAGGGACAAATCTGCACAAACAGAACTATGGACACTAAATAATGCATTGCTTAGCTTATCAATTATAATAGGTGCTGTTAGACTTTCCACATACCTCAGTGATAACAGACTTTGTAGTTGAACCCCAATCTCCTTACTGACTAGATAGTGTGGCAGAGTCATTTAGCTCCCAAAGTCACCGATGATTATGATTATTCCCCAATGATGTCAGAGGCACGGACTCATGCTTGCAAAAATTGCAAAACCTTTAGCTCATCCACTCTAGTCTGGAGGACCAAAAACCACAGAGTCTATTTAAGTTTAAAAGCTTTATTAAAAGTAAACACATTTATTAAAATCAAGTTTGTCATAAAAGTAAACGTTTAACTGAAAATGGAAAAGTGCTTAGTGCTGACGATTAATTGGACACATTTCTTGTGGTCGAGCCGAGCTCTCACCTGGTTTGAACTTGATCCTGCTCGTGTTCTTAGAAGTCAAGCTTCTGTCTGTTAGAAGAAAAAGTGGTGCGTGTAAAAAATAAAAAGCAAGCATTCATCAGTTGTGCCAAAAAGTGCAGCAAGACAACAGCCTTCCCTGGAAAAAGGGACATTTTTACTTAGAGTAGACAGTCACAAATTATTAAATTGTATACTGTTTTTTTCACATTTCTTTCTTCCTCCTAGACCAAATATTATATAGTAGTGAGTGGTGTATTCTAACATTATTAAATGTACTTTGTAGGTGGAACATCTGGAGGCGGGGCCAGCGCGGAGGTGGTGGTGGCATTGGACGAGGAGGACAACTCTGGGGAGGAGGCGGTGGAAGTGCCGGACAATTCTGTGGGGGATGACACGGTGGTGGCGGGCAGAGGTAAGCTATATATTCCTTACTCATTGAGATTGAAGACTGCAGAGTGTGCTTTCTGCACGGGTGTATTATAAATAAACCAGGTAGTAGCCTCCTCTAAATGTACTTCGACGTAGCTGTGAAGTTTTTGGCGAGAAGAATCCCAATCAGATCTGAGATGAACTTGTTGGATGGGATGAACGAAAAGCGAAAGAAGGGTGTAAGTAAGTGTGAAAGGACGAGAAATGTAATGATGACTGGCAAAGAAGAATGATATGTGTTTGCTTGGTCCCCGAGGTGGCTGGGAAGGAAAGAATATGGTATGGTGCATGGCTGGGTGAATGATTGTCAAGGTTACAAGCACTCTTACCTGTGAGTTGCCTGTAGATGGATTTCGCAGAGACGTTATGGAGCAACTTCCCCAAAATTCTAGGCAACACCTAGTGATAATTTAGAACACCTAGGTAATTAAATAGAAAAGAAGGGAGGAAGGCCGGATCGTGGATGCTACCTGGTTCCTGAGTTGTCGACCTGCGAGGCAACAAAGAAACTTTGTAACATGTATCTAATTATCTCCTAGTCTACAATGTACAACTCTCTTCTTTTTAGATTTCTCTTTCTTTTATTCCTAAAAGCATACCTGCGACAAGATGAATCTAAGCGCCGCGTCCGTGTTGTCGTCGGGGAGAGTTGAAGCTGTGTAGATTGTAGGAATTCAGAGTTGAAACCAAGAAAAGGAAGTCTTGCTCTTTCTCCTAAGAAAAGATAATGTTTTTGTGAATAAGTTACTCCCTTTCTACAGTTTAATCACTCTCTTAAAGTTTCCACATTTATACACTTCACTTACTCAGCTCACTCTGTCAATTCTTCCTTTGTCTTCCCAACCTAAGTAGAAACAACTTTGAACATAAAAACATTTACCCAAATCCTACTTTAAATTATTGTCCAAAAATAATGTTCAGCGCTTGATATTTTCTCAAGAACCTTTTTCTTGCAGGAGAAACTATTGTCCTTTAAATCGGGATTCACAAACAAAGTCTTTGGAGTTTTCCTTTCAGGTAAGTTCAAGCCTCTAAAATAAGTTCAAGCCTTTCTGTAAATTGCTGCTTGCTTGCGATGGGCGCCTTAAATTAACTGAAGAAAGTTTTCACTTAGCTTTTGTTTTCTTTGTCTTTCAGGAACGCTCGCTGGATCCGAAGACGGAAGACTGATGGAACTCTGCTGCAGACCTGTGGGCGTTGGCTGGCGTTCAAAATCCTAGGACGCTCCGAGATGAATCCTTCTCGGGGGCGCGGCAGGAGACGAAGCATTGGGAAACCTCGGGTGTGGCCTTTTATAGGCAGGCCACACCCAGAGAGACGCTGACGCATTGCGCACCATTTCCTTACGTGCGTATGCGTCTGGAAACTTCCTCATCGGCTAATACACGGCAATGCAATCCGAAGCTGTCTAACCTAGCAAAAGCACTCGAAATGCACAGACTCAATATTTGACCAAAGGCATTAGCACAAAATGAATGCAAGCAAAAATACAGTATGCCAAGAGACAGTATATGCTTCTTTAACATCAATAGCATCAAACGTATTAAAAAGTCACATAGAACATTTCACACATGGCGTGCTGGTTGCACGGGACAGGGGTGGGTTTCTTAATGGGAATACAACTGCTCACTAGAGAGTAGAAGGTGGTGGTATGTACGATTCATGACAATGATGAAGCAAGGATGGGTGGAAGGAGAACAGCCTGGGTGGGTGAAACAGAAACTGTATGTGTGCATATACTTTGAATGGATGGATGCCTGGATCATTCATGGTACTATCTGACTCTTAGATAGCATATGTGTATCTAGAGAGAGTAGACGGTCACTGCATGAACTAAGTGTTACTTTGAAGAGCATGTAACACAGCACCCGCAGGTCCGTTCCAGTGTAGGAAAGGCAAGGAAAAGAAGTTGTAATTTTGTCCAAATACTACCATGAATAGTAGCAGTAGTTTGTATTGCAACTGCAAGCACAGCATATATCCGGTTATTACGGTGGACACTCCCTACCTCTGTTAATAACTTTAGTTTAGTAGTAGTACGTCATTCATGTGTGGGTGTATCACTGTTCACTCAATAATAAGCAAAGCACCTAAAGTCATCCCATATGTCATCAAATACATCCCATGTGAAGTGATAGATAATCAGATTATTTAGCTTCTTCATTTTCCTTTTCTAATACTCATTTGCACTGTAGGGTGAAAGCTAAATTAATTAAGCAGTAGCCCTTTTAACAGAGTATTCTCAGTGCCACCCGTAATAGAAAAGTAAGAGCTTCACCACCTGCATGTACTGGACCGGTACAGTAACGCAAGTCTGTCTCACTCACCTTGGTGTGCGTCTGTTTTTCTCGGGTGCAAGTTCACTGCGCTGGCATTATGCCGGCTTGCATAAGATAACGTACCAATTTTCCTAAACAAGAGAGAAGAAGAAGAATAAGACTGGTGTACTGTCATAGTCGACTGTAATGGAAGTCCATAGTGCTCGTAGAATTTGTTCCTTAAACTCCCACTAATGTTAGAGCAAGGAGGAAGAAGTCGGAGGTTACATAGATACTGTCCTCAATAGTTATGTACTGTGCTCTCAATTTGCTACTTGTACTGTGACAACTTTCTGCTCAATCATTTTGTGTTAATCTTAAGGAGCATTGGTTACAGACTATGTCTTTCTTTCTTCATATAGTTGCTCCTTCCAAATCCAAGAGACCATCAAGGAGGAAGGAGCTGGCTCGAATGGCCCGGCAACGGAGGCTGGATGCCACTGTCGCTGAATATCGGTGGCTGGTGGCCCTGGAGGAGTAGGAGCGCAGTCTGGTACGACAACAACGTCCACTGGGACAGCTGCATCCTCCTCCGTGTGGGCTGCCAGCCAGCGCAGTGCTCCAGCAGTACGAAGCCGGGCTACCAAAGCCAAACGCCACCGCCGAGCAGCAAAGACAGCAGCTGCCCCCCACAGGATTTGCAAGGCACGCCGGCGCCGCTTATCCCTCAGACTGTCCTACCTGGAGCAGGAGGTCCTGAACTATAAGAACTTGGTGGAGGGCCTCCATTTCGAACATGCCACCCTCCGCAAGGAGCATGATGCCCTGGCTGCTAAAGTCAATAGCACCCTGCCATAGTGTCCCTTGCCCCTTTTTTAGAGACTTTTGGGGGGTGGGAATTGGGAGTTGGGTTTTTTGGGGACTTTTGAAGGACAATCGTTGGGGTTAGGGAGGGTCTTGCTGGAGATTATTTTGTTAGGGCTATAAAAATATACTTTTTGCAACTTTATCTGACCATACCTGTTTTTTACTGCTTTTGAGTCTGGTGGGTGGGGGGGGGGGGTTTAACAGTAAGTTTGTTTTCCTGAATAGTCCTAGGACTTTAGTAGTACTACCGTCAATCTCTCGTCTCTCCTAATACTCCATTATACTACCTCCAACCAAACGCTTATCTTACCTGTAATTTCTGTTTGAAAGTAGGGCTAGGCCCAGGGCTGGCTCCACGGGAAATGGCAATTAAGGTTGCAATCCAGGGCGGCTGAAATTTCCTCCTCATTGCGGTGGTACTAGTGGTGTGACACAGTGGCAGTTGCATGGCTATGGAAAAAAGAAAATGAAACCTGGTTTGTCCTTACTATAGCCTTACAACGGTACGATAGAGAATATAGCAGGTGACAGTACACTAGACTACAACAGTGCCACAATGTAGCCTAACAAATGGTAAAGTATTGATAGTATAACTTGTACTTGTGTAGGATTTCTTTGACATTGGCTACTACTACAAGAAATAGTACTGAAGCTGAGTAAGTGTAGAATATATCCTCGGATTCCTTCACCAGCCTGTTGCTATGACCTTATCCTCCCCAGCAAGTGTGTGGAATTATTGATGTCATTTAGTCACACATCAAGCAAAACCACACAACCCGGGGGAAGAGGGTTAGGGTTTGTAAAATGGATAGGAATGGGGGTTTCTTTTTGGGTAGGTTTTGTTGAGAGAAAAAAAAAGCACAGCATGGACAAACAATAATTGAACATAAATAAATTTTTGGGTACAAAGCTAACCATAAATCTTTTACGTGACATAAATGAAGTGCATGCACTACTGAATGCATTGTTACAGAAAAGTAAGTAGTACTTTCGACAACCGTGAATGACAGAATGCGACAGTACAGGGCTACATTAAATTAGGTTTACAAAATACCCGAAGTAAAACCTATAGAATGGCTGTAGGGATCAATTTAGAAGCAGAGAGAGATCCAAGAAATGCAGTCACACACACTCATTGAATAAAAAAATGGATACTGTATCTGTATTGTTGTAGTTGTCCTGTTGAATTTGGTAAGTAAGTTGCATTCAGCAAACAATTCCTCTTATTAGCGGCACTCCTCCATTCCAGCTGACACTTCGTCCATCAATGTTGGTGACCAGAAGACACCCTGTCCACTGCCTGCCTGGCGGATGCTGCATTGCGGCTCGCTAATGTGAAGCCTGACTCCATCCTTTTTTCCCCATTGCAGACTGAAACCCGGCCTGTAATTATTGAACGAAAAACAGCACTGATAAATAAATATGAGGTATGTACGCTGTGTAGTGCAAAAAGTCACACTTTGATTTTCCTAATAGACAGTACTACATTTTTGAAAGTGCGTACTCTGTCTGAGTCACCTTTTCAAGGATAAATAAGTATGGGCAAATTAATTTAGCGGATCTTTCCCCTCAAGCTAGGTGTACTGTAAACTGTGTTTTAGAACAAAATTACACCTTCCCAGCAGTGGTTCCACCCAGACCCTTACTAAAGCCAGTTGCAAAAATGTAGAAGACCCCAGTCAGATCTCAAAAAACGAGGCCTAGCAGAAAACTGGTGACAAAACGTACTTCGAAAGTAAAAGTAGGCCCAAATACCCCCTTACCCGCCGTGGATTGTATTCAAACCACTTGCAAGCAAGCAAAAGTATCCATAGCCAGCATCGCTCCAAGACTCGAAAACCCCCCCACCCAAACACATGCAATAGAAATACTGCTAACCCTAACGAGCCCTAAGTTAAGAATAGTGGCAGAGGCTTTCTTTAACTTTGCCAAATCCCCCCTTTCCCACCATGGATTTTCTTCAAATGACTTGCAACCAAAATTACAAATTCTCACAAGTGCTCTAGGACCCCAGAACTCAGTTGCAAAAATCTAGAACACCCCAAAACACATGCAATCCTGCTGTTAGGGCTAACCCTAACTTGCTGGAGATTATTTTGTTAGGGCTATAAAAATATACTTTTTGCAACTTTATCTGACCATACCTGTTTTTTACTGCTTTTGAGTCTGGTGGGTGGGGGGGGGGTTTAACAGTAAGTTTGTTTTCCTGAATAGTCCTAGGACTTTAGTAGTACTACCGTCAATCTCTCGTCTCTCCTAATACTCCATTATACTACCTCCAACCAAACGCTTATCTTACCTGTAATTTCTGTTTGAAAGTAGGGCTAGGCCCAGGGCTGGCTCCACGGGAAATGGCGATTAAGGTTGCAATCCAGGGCGGCTGAAATTTCCTCCTCATTGCGGTGGTACTAGTGGTGTGACACAGTGGCAGTTGCATGGCTATGGAAAAAAAGAAAATGAAACCTGGTTTGTCCTTACTATAGCCTTACAACGGTACGATAGAGAATATAGCAGGTGACAGTACACTAGACTACAACAGTGCCACAATGTAGCCTAACAAATGGTAAAGTATTGATAGTATAACTTGTACTTGTGTAGGATTTCTTTGACATTGGCTACTACTACAAGAAATAGTACTGAAGCTGAGTAAGTGTAGAATATATCCTCGGATTCCTTCACCAGCCTGTTGCTATGACCTTATCCTCCCCAGCAAGTGTGTGGAATTATTGATGTCATTTAGTCACACATCAAGCAAAACCACACAACCCGGGGGAAGAGGGTTAGGGTTTGTAAAATGGATAGGAATGGGGTTTCTTTTTGGGTAGGTTTTGTTGAGAGAAAAAAAAAAGCACAGCATGGACAAACAATAATTGAACATAAATAAATTTTTGGGTACAAAGCTAACCATAAATCTTTTACGTGACATAAATGAAGTGCATGCACTACTGAATGCATTGTTACAGAAAAGTAAGTAGTACTTTCGACAACCGTGAATGACAGAATGCGACAGTACAGGGCTACATTAAATTAGGTTTACAAAATACCCGAAGTAAAACCTATGGAATGGCTGTAGGGATCAATTTAGAAGCAGAGAGAGATCCAAGAAATGCAGTCACACACACTCATTGAATAAAAAAATGGATACTGTATCTGTATTGTTGTAGTTGTCTTGTTGAATTTGGTAAGTAAGTTGCATTCAGCAAACAATTCCTCTTATTAGCGGCACTCCTCCATTCCAGCTGACACTTCGTCCATCAATGTTGGTGACCAGAAGACACCCTGTCCACTGCCTGCCTGGCGGATGCTGCATTGCGGCTCGCTAATGTGAAGCCTGACTCCATCCTTTTTTCCCCATTGCAGACTGAAACCCGGCCTGTAATTATTGAACGAAAAACAGCACTGATAAATAAATATGAGGTATGTTCGCTGTGTAGTGCAAAAAGTCACACTTTGATTTTCCTAATAGACAGTACTACATTTTTGAAAGTGCGTACTCTGTCTGAGTCACCTTTTCAAGGATAAATAAGTATGGGCAAATTAATTTAGCGGATCTTTCCCCTCAAGCAAGGTGTACTGTAAACTGTGTTTTAGAACAAAATTACACCTTCCCAGCAGTGCTTCCACCCAGACCCTTACTAAAGCCAGTTGCAAAAATGTAGAAGACCCCAGTCAGATCTCAAAAAACGAGGCCTAGCAGAAAACTGGTGACAAAACGTACTTCGAAAGTAAAAGTAGGCCCAAATACCCCCTTACCCGCCGTGGATTGTATTCAAACCACTTGCAAGCAAGCAAAAGTATCCATAGCCAGCATCGCTCCAAGACTCGAAAACCCCCCCACCCAAACACATGCAATAGAGATACTGCTAACCCTAACGAGCCCTAAGTTAAGAATAGTGGCAGAGGCTTTCTTTAACTTTGCCAAATCCCCCCTTTCCCACCATGGATTTTCTTCAAATGACTTGCAACCAAAATTACAAATTCTCACAAGTGCTCTAGGACCCCAGAACTCAGTTGCAAAAATCTAGAACACCCCAAAACATATGCAATCCTGCTGTTAGGGCTAACCCTAACGAACCCTAAGTTACAAAAAGTGCCGAAAGGCTTTTCCTTATGCTTTTTTTCCCAACCACTTCTATCCGGTATTAGACCTTCCCAGGAATGCCCCAAGACCCGCCAACCCACCCGCCAAAAAGCACAACACCCCCAAACAGCCCAAAAGCAAAATCTCATACTTACAATATTTCTCGCCTTCGGTCCAAACGCGCTGTGTAGCTAGGCCATAACTCCAGTTTACCACCACGGATTTCCTGAAAAGCAAATACAATCAAGATTAGAGTGTCCCAGCAGTGCTCCCAGACCCCGAAACTCACCCACAAACAGCCGGAACCCCCCCCAAAGAGCAACTCAAAGGCAAGCAAGTCAGCAAAAACACAAAAAAAATTCCGCCTCCGATTTGGTCCAAACCACTTTTATCCGGTATTAGAGCTTCCCAGCAATGGCCACAGAGCCATCAGCCCAGGAGAAAACGAGTAGAAGACCCCCAAACAGCCAAAGAGCAAAAGTACAAAGATGGGGACTTAGTCATTTTTTTGCCAATTTCCCAAATCACTCCACGCGCGCTCTGCAGCTAGGCCCTAACTCCCCTCTGCCACCATGGATTTGCTTCAAACCTCTTGCAAACTAAAGTATCCATAACCAGCAGTGCTCCCAGACCCCGAAACCCACCCACAAACACCAGGAAGCCCCCCAAACAGGCTCCCAAAAACGCTACATTGAGCAAAATGTCAGAAATAGCAAAAAAGAAATCAGCGTGGATTTTGTCCCAACCACTTCTATCCGGTATTAGACCTTCCCAGGAATGCCCCAAGACCCGCCAACCCACCCGCCAAAAGGCACAACACCCCCAAACAGCCCAAAAGGAAAATCTCATACTTACAATATTTCTCGTCCTTCGGTCTAAACGCGCTGTGCAGCTAGGCCATAACTCCAGTTTTCCACCACGGATTTCCTGAAAAGCAAATGCAATCAAGATTAGAGTGTCCCAGCAGTGCTCCCAGACCCCAAAACTCAGCCACAAACACCCGGAACCCCCCCAAAGAGCACCTGAAAGGCAAGCAAGTCAGCAAAAACACACAAAAAATTCCGCCTCTGATTTGGTCCAAACCACTTTTATCCGGTATTAGAGCTTCCCAGCAATGGCCCCAGAGCCGTCAACTCACCCGCAAAGAAGTAGAACACCCCCACAAGTGCTGAGTCTTTCTTCATTGGGCGTAATCCAGCCCTCTGCTTTGATGGAAATAGGAGTCTGGAGGAGGAGGAGAGAGGAGCATGTTCTTCTGAACTTGTGAACCTGAGGAATGCAAACTGCGGCAACTTCAAATCAATAAGCAAACAAGTGAAGACAGTTCTGCTGATGGGCTTGTTTTTGTGATTAGGTGATTAAAGTTTGAGTTATATTAACTGTGCACAACAAAGAAAGACAGACACACAGGAATAAAAGTGAAGAAGGACGAAAAAGAAATGTATTGATTCATTGTCTCATTTACAGAGCTCAGTGTCAGGGTCCAGGAATAAGAATAAGGCTTCGTCATCATACTCTGCGAATTCAGGCAGGGTGAGCTCAGTGTCACCGAACAGAGAAGAAATTCCTTCATCTACATTGCTGTCCACCTCGTCTTCATCCGACGTGCTTTCTCGTACTTTGTAATCTGGTGGTATGAGGTGCTGATTCATCTTGATCATTGTTAACCTCTCCACATTTTTGGGCGAGAGGCAGCCCTGTTTGGGAGTTACAATGCCACCAGCAGCACTAAAAACACATTCAGAAGACACGCTTGCGAGTGGGCAAGACAAGTAGTTGAAAGCCAGGTTGGAGAGCTGTGGCCACAATTGTTTTTTTCCCATGCCAATACGCCAATGGGTCAGCATTAACATAGACCTCTGTTGAGGCATTCAGATAGTCCTTCCCCATCGACTCAAGGTCCTCCTCCAAGGTTCCTCCACTTTGCTTAGCTGTTGCTGTGACCTTTTGAGAACCAAACCCAAGCAGAGCTAGCCAATCCTCTTCAGCCTCCAATGTTACTGTTGTGTCTGGTGCAGATGATCCGGTTGCCGGTGTCTTTAACGGCTGAGAGGTCACTTGTGCCACAGCCACAGGTGCAGAAGTGAATTGTTTTGACTGGGGATGGCCTGCTGATGCTGATGTACTGCCTTTTCCTTCAATGAGCTGCCGTTCTCTTTCAAACCTCTTGGCTGACAAGACTAGCCAACGTTTGTACTGTGTAACATGTTCGTCATCAAAAGGAAAGAATGCTTGGCCTGCCAGCGCCTTTTTGTAGCGTGGATCCAGAATCGTAGCACAAATGTAATGCTGTTCTGAGTGGATCATTTTAAGACGCTCATCACCTTGTAGGCGCTCTAATAATTTCTCTGCCAAAAAAAAGGGTCTTGGTTTTTTTCATTTTTTTGGAACACAGAAGACACCTTCTTCAGTTGGTGCTCCAGCATGTACAACAATGGGATAGCTTTTCCCAAATTACAGTCCGCCTTGCTGACTGCACGCTTGAAGAACTCAAAAGGACGAAGCATGTCTGTCAGGCTTTTAACTATTTCCCATTGCGCCGCATCCATCCTCAGGTCCTTGTGAGCTGTATCCTGTCTTAAGAAATAGTGATCGAGTACCGTATACTGCTCATACAGACGCTCATGCATGTAGAAGGTTGAGTTCCAACGTGTTACCACCTCCTGGATGAGAGCTTTCACTGGCATTCGACGTTCATGTAGCACGCTCCTCAGATGCTTCCGGGCCTTAAAAGAATGGCTGAAATGGTTGCACATTTTTCGGCAGGTGTCCACTACCTCGTACGCTGGACTGTCTTTAGCACTCAAGAATTTTTTGACAACAAGGTTTATACAGTGCGGCAAACACTGCACTCTGAAATAGCGACCCAGCTCCATGGCCTTAACTACATTGGCGCCATTATCCGTGGACACATAGCCAATCTGGCGTTTTTTTGGGGACAGCCAGTGAAGGACCTTTGTGTTAAACTCATCCAAAATGTTTTGTGCTGTGTGACATTTCTCCAAACCAAACATGGCTAGTGTTGCATGTTTCCGAGCAGCTTTAAAAACTTGGTCCGGGTCAACACCTGCGTTTAGCTTTGCTTTAACCCCTGAAAAAGAGACCCAGTGTGCAGTGATGCACATGTAATCAGCGCCTGCGCCACTGGTCCACATGTCTGTTGTCAGATGTATAGTGTGAACAGCACTCTTCTGCAAAGCTGCCCCAATAACTTCCAGCACATCTTCATGTAGTGCTGGAACCGCAACTCTGGCAAAATAGAACCGGCTAGGAACCTTCCATTTAGGGCAGAGGGCTGCCACTAATTCTAGAAAACCAACCCCTTCTACAAAAGAAAAAGGGAGAATGTCCAGAGCTAGCATTTTAGCCAGCTTAGTGTTATACAGACGCGTCAGTGGGTGGTTGCGTTCATATTGCGCTTCTGTAAACAACATATTTTTAATGTTGCCCTGGACCAAGCATTTACGGGATGATGATGATATCTTCGACCCAGTTACGCTCGCTGATGAACTTTTGCGCATTGGTGTCTCACTCTCTCCCACACTCTTAGTGTGGCTCACATGGGGTGTGCTGCTGGCAGGGGTACTGGGTGTAAGTGAAGTGTTTGACACGTCTTCTTCCTCCTCGTCATCATCAGATGCAACATCATTACGTGCAATTCGGCCTTCCTTGATCGCCTGTAGGTGCGCAAACCATTGGACAGCGTGCTTTCTTTCAAGATGACCTCTCTGGCCTCCGGTACCATAGTTGGAACCAAACTTACCACGACTAACTGCCAACTTACAAATGCTACAAATGGCGAGGTTTTCCTTTTTTGTAGAAACACTAAAGAAGTCCCAAACTGCGGACTTGAAATGTCTTTGGGGGCCGGAGGAGACGGCGATACTGGTGGTGGTGGTCCTGCTGCTAATGCCAGATGAAGTGGAGGATGTGGATTGCCGAACTTCAGTACGTTTTGCACTTTCACCACCACTAATTGAGGTCGAGGTGGATAGAGGTCCCTTCTGGCGAGTAAGAAATATGAAAGCAGTAGGAATTGGTGTACTAGTTAACTCCAATGATTGTGGTGTGTCTTCCATTGCCTCCTCGTCGACAACATCATCACGCTCAGCAGCTTCTCTGGCTAGGGTCAAAATGTCTTTTTGCTGCATGCCCGCTGGGGCTGCAGTGAACTTTATGATGACTGCGTCGTCGTCGTGAAAGTCTTCATCAGCAGGAGTATCCGCCACTTCTTGTTGAGCCTCATCACACTCCATAACTATGAGTTTTTCGACGACCTTTCTTTTACGCTTAAGTACCTTTGTCAGATCATGGTGTGCCTCACTCTCAGACGGCCGTGATGGTTCCCAATCTTCATCCAGATCATCAGAAGGAGGTGGGCTTGAAGAAGATGTAGACACCCCCCTTGATCTTGTCCTTGCTAGGGATGTGGAAGACAATGAATGATCATCAGGAGGAGTGGCTTCTTCAAATGATACCTCGGTTTGATTATCGATTTCCTGATGTGCCCCTACTTCGGGAGGAACAACTATTGTGGGCACTTGTGACCCTCCATGCACCTCTGCTTGCGCATCTCCTTGCGCTGCCTCTCCTTCCACATGTACTTGGGCTTGTACTTGCACATGTGGTTGTTGTTGCGGCTGTGGTTGTTCAACACTTGTCAGATGAGTTACAACAACCTGTGTTGATTCAGGGACATTGCTGCTACTTTCTTGCGATGAGCCAACATCACTGGTCGATGGTGATTGAAGAAGTACACTGACTGCCTCTGCAGCACTCAAGGTCTTGGACTTAAGTTGGCGTGGTGGTGGTGGTGGCGGCACTGAGCCCAATGGAGCGGGGGTGCTGCTCCCAGCTTGGTCCCCAGCAGATCCCGCTGCTGCTGCAGGCGTACTTTTTTTTTTACTCCCAAAAAACGTGGTGGCCGGCACACCAGCCTCCTTGGTAACTTGCTTCTTCTGCTCCTTACTGGCAACTTTCTTGCTAGAGGAGCTACGGAGAACTCTTTTTGGGGCCATCTTCTTCAGAGCAGGTCAGAACAGCAGGCCGCAGTTGCACGAGTTGCAGAGTTGTCTGTGGCCAGACGTGACGTCGCGTGACGTTATGCTGCACACACACACCGCTGCAGGACTTCTTCCTGGCACTGGTGGTTCTCTTGAGTCTTGTGCACCTAAAAGCAATGGAAGACAGAGGAACATCAGTTCAGTTATACACCCCAAAAAAATCGAAAAAACACAGAAAAATCAGCACAATCCCATGCCCTCCATGATGTTTAAATTCAAGACACCTCACAGAAAGACTAGGCACATGCAACACTCACTACCCCTGGGCATAAAGGTTGAAAAGTAGGCAAAATGGTTGCAGGCCTAACAACACTGACTGCATTCAAAATGGCCACATGCCTCCCAGCACCTGGCCTGCCTGTACCAGCACTCAAAATGGCCCCCACCCACATGGCCTATCCCCATGAACACCCCAAAAAATCGAAAAACACAGAAAAATCAGCACAATCCAAAACCATGCAGGCCCTCCATGATGTTTAAATTCAAGACACCCCACAGAAAGACTAGGCCCATGCAACACTCACTACCCCTGGTGAAAAGGCCACAACAACAGGCCAAAAAAACGAAAATCACAGAAAAATCAGCACAATCCCAAACCATCCAGGCCCTCCATGATGTTTAAATTCAAGACACCCCACAGAAAGACTAGGCCCATGCAACACTCACTACCCCTGGTGAAAAGGCCACAACAACAGGCCAAAAAAAACGAATATCACAGAAAAATCAGCACAATCCCAAGCCATCCAGCCCCTCCATGATGTTTAAATTGAAAACACCCCACAGAAAGACTCAGTGCACCCACCACTGAGTACCCCTGAGCAAAAGGCCCCAAAACAGCCCAAAAATCGAAAATTCCAAAATTGTTGTTGCAGCAACTGTAATGCCCCAAACAAACTTACTTGTGAAATTTCTAATCCAAAGGTGATCCAAAGAAAGTCAAAAAGGCCTCAAATCCAAATATCCAGCAGCATCCACAAAAAGTAATCCTTCCAGCTCCAGATCCAAATGAAAAGTGACCAGGAGATGGACAAAGCACTGGGAGGAGCCTGCTGGACAGGAACAGGAAGTTGAAGACTGTGGGGCACTTCCTTCCTCCCACCCCCCCTCCCCAAAATGGACTCCTCGCAAAAAAAGTGCTGGCAAATGTCAACCTGAGGAGTTATTCAGATAAAAATCATCATTTCCAGAAGGTTTATGCTGCTTGCTGGTGGATTTCTTGTGCAGAATTGCAAATTTTGTATTTTCGCGAGTGCGAGATTGTTGCTGCTCGCCGCATCTACAAGCTCGCAATTGCGAAGTCCCGCGATACGTGATCACGGCGTACTCACGTTGACAAACTCTCGCAGTGCAAGTTGGCAAGCCGCGATTACGTAATCGCGCTCGCCAAATTCCAACTGGATCCCGCAGCAAGATCCAAAATGGCGCAGCACTCGCAAAATATCAAGAAAAACAACTCGGCAAACGCTGAATGACGGTAAGTAAACGCCGCGTGCCGCAAAATTGTATCACCAAGAAAAAAAAATCCGCTGCGTGCGAATTTGGGGATTTTCGTTAAATTCGAGAGCGTTCGCGGATTGCGAATTTACCGAAAATCTGCAAAATCTGCGAGCGTAACGGATTTTGCGCCCATGCTTATTTAAAACCCTGTTACATCTTTAAAATCAAACAAGCTGTGGCTCCAGCGTATTTGCAAGCGCTCAACCATCCTTACATTCCTTCTCGTCCCCTGCGCTCCACTGCCCATGGAGACTTCGTGATTCCCAGATTTAAACTTGCAAGAATGGGAGGCCGTTCCTTTTCTTGTCTTATCCCCAAAATCTAGAATTCTCTTCTGGTGTCCTTGAAGAATGACCCGTCCTATCTTAGCTTTCAAAGAAATCTTAAAACTTGGATATTTTAGTAGCAAATGGTTCTTGATTGCTCTCTTCTAGCAATTTGTGTGCTAGGTGCGGGACACGCTTTTTGGGTAGCTGTGCGCATTACAAAACTAATTTAATTATATTATTTTAATAATAATAATACAGCTATATGTATGTATTATTATTATTAAAATATTATAATTAAATTAGTTTTGTAATGCGCACATATGCTATATGGATGGCAGGCAAGCAAACTTGCTCACTTCGAATATGGTGAATCTGCAGGAAAATTGTTGGCCTGGAAAATTAAAGCTGAGCAATCTAGAAATTTTATTAAAGAAGTGAGGGTTGCTGGAGAAGCTAATAACAGGTCAACAGACTCGGCCGTAGGGGGAAGCCTTCAGGGAGTTCTTCCAGAATATATACACGGAGGAACTGAACGTTAATGCAGATGAAAGGAATGAATGGCTGAATAATATAACTCTCCCGGGATTGGAGAGCACCCAAACGGAAAATATAGAAAAGGATATAACGGAATTAGAAGTCTCTAACACCATTAAGCAACTATCACAGGGCAAAGCCGCGGGACCAGATGGTCTCCCCGGAGAATTATATAGGATGCTTAATTCTACACTTACCCCAGTCCTTACAAATCTTTTTAATGACATAATGGCTAGAGGGCTAGCACTTCCAAGCTACTGGGGGGAGGAAAATATAGCCTTAATATTAAAAGCAGGCAAAGACCCAGCCGAATGTGGATCTTATCGCCCAATCTCGCTTCTCAATAATGATTACAAGATTTTCACCTCAATTTTGGCTGCGAGATTGGGAAGCGAGATTGGGTCGATCATCCACTCTGATCAAAAGGGGTTTATTAGAGGCCGGCAATTGGCTGATCTAACCTACGATCTGGTGGGTGCCACGGATATTGCCTCAACTTTCGGTCTACCCCTCGCCATCATGACCCTCGACGCCACTAAAGCGTTCGATAGGGTAAATTGGGCATACCTAAATTCAATAATGAATAAATTCCATCTGGGACCCAAATTTTGTAGGACCATAGGCTTATTATATACCAACCCTAGAGCATCCCTATTAATAAATGGCACACGAACCACTCCTTTTAAAATCAGCTGAGGAACAAGGCAGGGCTGCCCCCTATCCCCTCTCCTCTTTAATTTATATGTTGAACCGTTTGCACAATCCATTAGGGAGGATACCAATATTCCACATTTTACTTTCTCGGGCTGGGAAAAGAAGATTGGCCTCTATGCCGATGACATACTCATTTATACAACTGACCCTACATTGGCATTCCCCGTAATTATAAAGAAGGCGGAGATTTTTGGGAAATTCTCGGGTTATGAAATCAACGCAGGAAAAACCGAAATTATGGTTTGGAACATTCAAAATCTTCAACTCCCGGTAAAATCATCAATGAGGTACTTGGGAATTACAATACCTAAAGATCTAGAGCACTTGGCGCAAAACAACTTAGCTCGTATTTCCCGAGAATCCCAAATTTTGATGAAAGCCTGGTGCTTCCTCCCACTTAACATCTATGGGAGAACTAGCTTGATAAAAATGAGTATTCTCCCGAAATTTACTTTTATCTTTAATTCCATTCCGCTAGTTTTTGACACCAAACAGCTTGCAAAATGTCAGCAGAATATTGATTCTTTCATTTGGGGATATAAATACAGCAGATTAGCTTGGAAAAAATTGAGAAGGAGAAGAGAAAAAGGAGGGCTTGCATTGCCAGACCTGGAATACTATGTTTGGGCATTTCATTTGACCCATTCTAGGATGCTACTTAAGCTCCACTGGGAAAATGCAAATGGGCTTATGTACAAGGCAATGCTATTGGGTTCGGACCTCCCAGTGAATGGCTTTCTCTTCAAGTTCGGCCACCAGAAGTTTTTCAAAAAAATCAGGTTAAAGACACTACTGAGTAGCTTGAAAGAGTGGTCTCAAATAAAATCTAAGGCCGGGATAGGATACTTATCTGAGCATGCACCAATTTGGGATCTACCTGGACTTGCATCCCAAGAGGTCAATACAGGTAAAAAAGTCCTGCTAGACGCAAGGATCACAAAGTGGGGAGATATGTTGACGGAAAGATCAATCATTGACTGGGATATCTTCAAGCTAAAAGTAACATCGCCACTCTCCTGGATAGTATATCTACAAATAGGAAGCTGGATTCGGACTCAAATTAAGAAAAAAGGAATGATGGGAGAGGAGAGTCCTTTAGAAAATATCCTAGTTGAAAGACCTGCGGGAAAAAAGGAAGTTGCACTCTTCTATTGGCATATTATAGAGGATGGAGAGCGAGATTCCAACCTCCCGGAAAAACTATGGGGCGCAGAGGGAGAACCAGATAGAGAGGTTATTTGGGAGGAATCTTTCACCCTCCTTTACAAAATCATCAAGCCAGCATGGTTGAGGCGCAACCATTTCTTCACACTCCACAGAGCGTATTACTCTCCTAAAAGGCTGTCGAAATTTCAAACAGGGAAGTGCTGCTGTAAATGCTCTTTACCAGCAGCCTCAGACCTTCATATGTTTTGGGAGTGTCCGAACATTGCCACTTTTTGGTATGAAGTCAGAACAACACTCGAATCTATTCTTGGTATCACTAAACCGTGCTCATGGTCTTTAATTATCTTCGGATTAAACCACAATATTAAGGGATTAGAGAGAGATTTTTTGTTTTATGCCATCTTATTGGCAAGAAGAGAAATTTGTAAAAATTGGGTTAGCATAAATCCCCCAACACATGCAGAGTGGCTGTCTTCACTTTATGTAACATCAAAGCTGGACTTATCGAGAACATGCAGCCCTCGATCACTTGAATTTTGGGACCTTTTGATCGATTGGAGGAGGGATAGTTAGATAACCCGGGTTTTTTTTTTTTTTTTCCCGGGTCCGATGATTAGGCCTAAAAATCTCTCTGTCCTAAAGGGTGGTATCGTACAGTTACAGGACAACTGGCCGAACTGGTCCGAAGGGAGTATGTCTGTCTCTGTCCAAGCTCTGTTGGCGACATTGAGACTGACTCTCGGGGCACCTGGAGCTCAGCTTTGGGCTCCGAGGTGCTACAGGGGGGTCGGTCCTCGTGTCTGAGAGGACAAGAGCATAGTTGGATCGACTTCTTGGCTAATGAGGACACATAAAAAAAAATAAAAAAAAAATAATACAGCTATATGACAAAGTGCCTTAGTTGAAAAGTTGATCTAATGAGCGTTATAGTGGCCAGCAAAAATGAAAAATTTAAAAACGCTCTGGCAGGCTCTGGGCTGGAGCTATCTATCTATCTAAAGAGCAACGTGCCCTCAAATAACTAGACTCAATAAATTGATTGATTGCACTAATTTAGTTTGTAAGACATTTGTATGTTGGAATACTGTGTTTTCATTAAAAGTGCAACAGCGAGAAGTCTGTTTTTACGTTCCATGTCTGTCACCCATCACGTGATGTTCATTTAAACTTTCACTATACACAACCTTACTACTCGTGATCAAGGAAACCCTGTTTCTGAAACGCGTTGAATGCTGCTGCCATCAAATCTCACCTTACAGCATTTTGGTGCTGTGGCTCTTTGTTCTGCTAAAGTTTATAGAACGGAGTGAGTCTGGATGTTTTTGAGTCTCGCTAACCCGTCCTTAAGAGGCTCGAGTTGCATCGACTGCTGTGGTTTTGGATTTATGAAGACAACTCTTGCCCGCCTTGCCGATTCACAGAAGCGCCTACATGTTGTTAAAGCCTGATGCAGGAGCAGTCTTCTGATGACGAAGTGACACCTGGACTGAGGCATCGCGATCGGGGTAAGGCTACGCTACTCAATGCTGTTGAAAGCAAACGTCTTGTGGGCGGAAAAGCTGACGGATTCTAAGGACTGTCTGAAATTTAAAACGTGCTTAGAACTCTGAAGGTGGAGACGCGCTATTAAGCGTCTGCTTAGAAACAACTATGTGGCACTGCAGAGGTATGCAAAGCGTAACGAGGTGGCTACACGCATGTTCAATGTTGAAGCCAGTAATGATACTGAGGCACAGAGGGGGCACCTGAGAGATCTGTCACCACTTACAAATGACAGCTGTGGGATAAACTCTGGAGAGCCCTCAAATCAGAGCAAACAAAATGGTGGGAGGCTACAACCTTGCAGAAATATATTGATGTTGGGCGGGTCCCGCGAGGACTTAGGATTTTCATCACCCTTACATTTGCAGATCCTGACCCTGAGCTAGTGGATAAATGGGCAGGGAACAGCAATAATTGCTCCACTATCATGTTGGGCTTTCTTGTAAAGTACACCTGGAAAGACTGTGAAAGATTGGCAATAGAAATAGATGATTTAACAACACAATTAAAAGCCTTGCATACACCAGAAGAATTTCAATCAGACATGAATAAAATGGAGACAAAGTTGGAGAGAATAGAGGAAGATATTAAGGCCAAAAAGCAGCCAAATTCTATTGTGACCAAGTGGACTACGATAAAGGTCAAATATTAACCTTTGCCAAAAGATATGATCACTTGCAAAACCAGACACAAAATCAAAAGACTAAACCAAAGAAAAGAGTACGAATGATTCCTTCAAGGTGAGAAGACGTGGATAAAACAGGAGAACAAAGTGAAACTGGTGACATTGACAATTATGAGAGTGATGCGTTTGACACCGTATCTCACTCTATTCTCATGTCCAGGCTGGAGAACATCGGCCTAAAGGAGGATGCCCTCGAATGGGTAAGAAGTTTCCTAACTAATCGGACCCAACAAGTAACCATGGGCAATTTTCGGTCAGAGGAAGTTGAGATCACTAAAGGGGTGCCACAGGGCTCATGTTTGAGCCCAACTCTCTTCAACATATATGTGGCACCCCTGGCAAACATCTTGAGAGCATATGGATTTGTTCCAATATCCTATGCGGATGACACTCAACTCCTCTTTCCCTTCAAAACCTTGACACCCGAAGTTAGGAACTCCTTCTCCCTCGGAATGAAAGCGGTAGCACACTGGATGTCTTCCAACTACTTGCAATGCAATGTTGGAAAGACTGAAGTCATGTTGTTTGGGGGGGCAAGACAACTTTGGTCTCCGGACTGGTGGCCACAAGACCTTGGCCCAGTACCGGAGCCTAAACCATCTGTAAAAAATCTGGGGGTCCGGCTGGACCAGGAACTCTCCCTCAAGCAACATGCCAACCAGGTGGTGGGATCCTGCTTCCACGTAATCGGTATGCTACGTAAGATCTTCCCCCTCCTGCCAGACGACAGCAGAAGAACTTTGGTACAGGCATTAGTCATGAGTCGTTTAGACTACTGCAACGCCCTGTTTCTGGCTGCCAATGAGGGAGTCATGGCAAGACTACAGGTGGTCCAGAACACGGCTGCCCGTCTGGTCTTAAACGCACCCCCCCGCTCACCTTCCAAACCCCTTCTAGAAAAGCTTCATTGGCTGCCTATCAGACAAAGGGCTAAATTCAAGGTAGGCTGTACCATACACAAGAGTCTCAACGGTATGGGCCCGACATACCTGGCCACCAAATTTGTCCCTTACAAACCCCCACGCCCACTTCGTTCTAGCGAACAAGGCCTTCTAGTAGTGCCCAGAGCAAGAAAGGCAAGGCAGGGCAGCAAAGCTCTCTCTATAGCTGGACCGTCTCTTTGGAATAGCCTTCCCATCACCTTAAGGCTTTGCACAGAATATCTTCCATTTAGGAAAATGCTAAAAACCTTCCTCTTCAGCCAATAGACAGCATACGTGATCCCGTTCCAAATGTGTCAGACGTCAAAAGCGCGGAGATGCTCCCTAGGGAGTCGAGACCAGCGCTATACAAGCCAGTAAAATAAATAAATAAAAATAAAAATGCATCGGCTATTTGAGAACAGCATTTTAAACGAATTTGCGCTCATGGCACAAGGAAGGATGGCAACACAACACAAACAGAATGCTGGCTGTTACAGAGGACGTGGTCGAGGCGGGAGAGAAGGAAGCAAGAGTGCAATGTCAGGAAGAGATATCGACAGCCCAGTGGGAAGCAGAACAAGGGGCCAACAGAAGTCAAAATGAAGAACACAAGGACAGTCATCAACCTTTCAGGTCGGGACTTGAGCCTTGCGGAGACTGAAGTTCTCTCCCTAGACCTTTCTTTTTGCCCCTCCACATTATTTGATTATACACAAAGTAGAATTGACCTCTTCCAATTCATGCGCAAACTTAAACTTAGAAAGTGGTTTGCCACCAAGGTCACTGACTCTAATATTAAGACACCAATGGCTCCTAGTAATATTAGTATAGGGGATGTGGAATTGTTACATACTATGCATCAATTGGAAGGTAAAGAATGCTTCATTGATGACCCCTATCTTAACTTAATTAATGACAATATCCACCTTGATCTGTGACATGCTAGTGGGTTTAAACCTAAGTCAATCTTTCTCCCTCAGATAACTAATGATGCCATTGATGTTTTCAAAAAGGGAGTCATAAAAGAATTTGACAAAATACGCAGAAAGACATACTTTAAGAGGCACAACCTCAGCCAAGATAATTTTGAAGCCATACAATCTATCAGAAATGACATGAGTATAGTAGTAAAAAAATCTGACAAAGGGGGAAATGAAGTTGTTATGTGAAGAACGGTGCCTGCTGCTTTGCACATGCAAATGCGTTCACAAGTGTTTTGCATTGTGGCGGGCGGTGCTGAGTGCACCGCCCGCCACAATGCAAAACATGGAGGACGTGCCCGCCACAGTGGCGGGCACATCCTAATTCCCGCTACAGGACCCCCGCCCTTATGGCGGGCGGTCCCGTTCTCCGTTAGGGTGGCGGGCAGACTTAATGAGCCCCTAAGTATTTAGTACGTAGTATTTTATGGCTTCTGTTATATTGCTGCCTCGTTATGTGCTGCTTGTAAATACTGTTTTTAATTCAATTTTGTGACATGGCGTTATATGTATTTCTTTCAGATTATCTACACTTAAACGGGGTAAATGAGCTGGAATCGCTATGTCAAGCGACTAGTACAGCGGAATGAAAAGAGTAGATTGTGATTGAGTTCTAGAACTGTTGTCCCCACTATTTCTCTTCTGGGCAAGAAAGTTCTTTCTTTACAGTATTATTTTTTACTTACAAATTATACGTACATTTTTGCCTTTTGTACTGTTGCCCAATGGGGGGGAATTGTTTATTGAGTCTCGTAATTTGAGGGCATGTTGCAGACCTGTTTTAGATAGCTGCAGCCCAGAGCCTGGCAGAGCGTTTTAAACTTTTTAATTTTTGCTGGCCACTATTACGCTCATTTGATCTAACTCATGAATTAGATTAACTTTTCAATGAAGGCACTTTGTCTTATAGCTGTGTTGATCTTACTGTGTTAATTATTTTCAAGAAGGCTGCCTGTTTATTATGGAGGGAACAATAAAGTTCAGTGAAGACAAGGTCTCAGTCTTCCACGAACGTTCGTAGAATTATACTCTTTGTGATTATGTACCCATGTATTAATTTATGTATCATTGATACATTTCTGATTATTATTGTATCTGGTGCACATAAAAGTTCAATGATTACAGTAAATAGCGTTTCATTTTTTTTCCATATAATTAAAGTACAATACATTTGAACATAAACCAAAATAAATTCCTCAGAAATACATTAGAATGCTAAAACACAGGAATACACAGTAAAATACCTACAGAAATTTACAGGAATTTAATTATCAATGTCCCATTAGAAAACCATATAAATAGGAATTTTTTAAATCTTGCTTCCCCCCAGCTTTTAAGAGGGGCCCAAATGTTCAAACCTCGCTCCTGCCTCTTCCTACCCCTTCGGGAATATAAAGCTGCCTCCATATTGTGAATCCCAAGTAATCTTGACAGCCACATCTGAAACGAGGTCGCTGTGGAGCCTTTCCAGCCCGCAGCCAATATTATTTTGAAAACAGCCACACAAATAAATATAAAAGCTTCCTCCTCCGGTTTCAGTCCAAAGCTAGTATCATTACCCAGAATCACAAGCAGTGGGTATAGGGTAACTCTAGTCCCTAGCAGCCCCTCCCAGAATCTTTCAATCTCTATACCTATATTCCTAAGAGCACTACATTGATATAACATATGTATCAGGTCTGCGGGACCCTGGGAACATCTTGGACACTTGTCATCATCTTTTTCCCCCCAGACAAATAGCTTAGCTGGAGTGTAATATAAATTGTATAATGTCATATAGTGTTGGGCCCTCAGATTGGAAGAGCTGAATAGATTACCTGCCATCAGTAAAGTTCTATCCAAATCAATGTCGGGGTCATCTAATTTGAAAGCCCAATAGGTCTCCACTTTTTCCATATCATCCTGTAGCTTGGGAATCAGGGCTGAATATATTGTACTGATCTTCATACCTCCTGCCAAAATATATTCCACAATATCCTTTTTTCCTCCCGGTACAATCCGGGGTCCGATATTAGTTAAGGTCTGTGAGACCTGTAAAATATTTAAAACCCTGATTCAGTGTTATTCCAAATTTCGGCTGAACTTCTAAAAAGGTCATCGGGGCTGTTCCCTTCCAGATGTGCCCTATGCTCCTAATCCCCTTACCCTCCCACATTGCCTAGGAGTGGTCATTATCTAAGTAAGGAAGCAAATTTGATTCCACAGGGGTGTATAATAATTAAACTTAGGGATTCCTACAATTTTCTGGATCTCATTCCATACCCTCCAGACCCTATCCAGGACTTTATACCTTTTCTTATTAAAGTATTGTTGTTCGGTTTTACGTAATAGGAGCCCAAACGCCTCCTTTCCTACTAATAGTTCAAAGATAGAAGACGGGTATATATTCCCAGGTATGCTATGTGTCACATCTGTAATAGTGTCCAGAAGTATCGCCATCTGACTGAATAAACACGCTACCAAATAAAACCGGATATTTGGAGCCCCTAATCCACCTCTTTCTTGCGATAAACACAAAAATGTAAGGGATCTTCTTATTTTCCCATAATGCCAAATACATTTTATAAAAACTGACTCGATGGACTTAAGCACACTCTCACCTACCATAACTGGGATTGCACGAAAGAGGTATATTACTTTCGGCTGCATTGTCATTTTTAGCACATTCACTCTCCCAATTATGGACAAGTGAATGGAGTCTATTCTTTTTAACTCAGTTGACATTGAGTCAATTAATGGGTCGAAATTTTCTTTGATTACTGACTCCATGGAGAGGCTTATCCTAACCCCAAGATACACTGTTGAATCAGTATATCTACCATCCAATCTAGGAATATTGCGGGAGCATATTATTTGTGTTTTATTTTTGTTCAGAAGATACCACGAGTATTGCCTAAATTCAGTAGTTATTAACCTTAATACACGCATAGCCGCTTCTGGTTCCGGGGTCATTACTGCCAAGTCATCGGCATATGCAAGCACTTTAGTTTCAAACCTGTTATACAAAATCTGTTTAAGATCCTAGTGCCCTAAAATCTTTCTAATTAGTGGGTCAATATAAAGGGCGAATAAGATTGGGGAGCAAGGGCACCCTTGACGTGTGCCCCACGAGATATAGATTATATCAGACCCTCCGCCCATTAGCTGAATTCTGGCATATGGGTCCAAGTATATTGCCTTGATTGCTTTCATTATTATGGGGCCAAAGCCCCTTCGCTCCATTATCCCCCACAAATACATCCAGGTGACCCGGTCGAAGGCCTTTTCGGCATCGAGAAGGATCATGGCAATCCTGTCCCCTGTAACAGAATGCGCATCAAAGAGCGTGATAGCTCTCCTTATATGATCTGTTGTTCCTCTTCCCAGGATGAACCCATGCTGCCATGGGGAGACCAGACCGTCAGTGACCCCTCCCAGCCGGTTTGCCAGAACCTTCGCATATATTTTCGTGTCTCTATTTATGAGGGATATTGGGCGATATGACCCGGGGTCCTCCTTGGGCTTACCCTTCTTATGTAAGACAGATATATTTGTCTCCTTCCAGGAATCTGGCACTACCCCAGACCAGACTATTCCACTAAATAGATCTAATAATATCGGACCTAAAATTGTCTGGAGGCACTTATACACCTCAAGTGGTATAATATCCGGACCAGTGGCTTTACCTACAGCTAGATCTTCCATCGCCTTTGTTATTTCAGTCAATTCCAAAAAAATGTATAACTCCGCTTTCTCCTGATCCGAGAGATTATGACCCAGATCTTCGTCAGCCAAACCAGGGGGATCTACTCTATAATTTTCCTGGTGTAATTTTTGGTAGAAATCTTTAAACGCCCTCCTGATGTCTTCTGCTTCTGTAAATTCCTGATTAGCGATCTTAATTTTATCTATCTTGTTTCTGCTTAATCCTTGCCTAATTCTTATTGCTAAAAGTTTTCCAGCCTGCTCACCTGTTTCATACATTCTGCCCCTTTGGCTTTGATATTCATCAGCACTTTTCTGGGCTGCTCTTTTATGTACTTCCGCCTTGAGAGTCAAAATCTTGAGCTTTCCTCAGTATCATTCCCACCTAATATCTCTTTTACATGCTGTTCTTCTGCCTTGGCTAGCTGTTCCATTAATACTTCCTGTGCTTTCCTACTTTTCTTCCTCTGGGTGGCAGAAAAACTAATCGTTTCACCCCTTAATGCTGTCTTAAAGGAGTCCCAAACGCAGTTCCGAGGGGCACTATACCTGTTTAAGTCAAAATAGCTTTGAGCCCCGCTCTTAAGATGGTCTACAAATTCAGGGTCCAATAACAACCTTCTTTCGAAAGTCCATCTAGATGGGGGAGTAATAGCCAGATGATATTCATAGCTTAAAATTAAGGTGTTGTGATCAGATATTGTCTTAGATAATCTAGTTATCCCTATCTTGGCACCTCTGAAGACGATATAAAAAAATAATCTAACTTAGTATATTTTTTAAAGGGGCATGAAAAGTAGGTAAAGCCAGGGTTATAAGGTTCCTTGTCTTCCCAAACATCCACCAAACGATGTGTATCCATTAAAGCAGACACTGCTCTAAACATTTTAGGTTTCAGCCCCACATAGGGTACCCTATTATTACCACCCACAAAATCTGCTGAGATATTAAAATCACCGCATACTATAAGGGGGTGTGGCCAATTCAGTAATTCCACTTCCAAATTATCAATCAATTCTGGTTCATCTTGATTAGATCCATAAATTGTACACATGGTTATCCCTACCTTTAGTTCCACAATCACCCATCTTCCATGAATGTTTGCCAGAACTAGTAATTTACCATATTGAACCTTTACGGTTCGAAAAGGGAAGAAAGTGAGGCAAGAAATCATTCTTCCCACATCTTAAGAAAGCAAAACAGAAACAATACTTTCAAACTTACCCCCCCTTTCCCCTATCCAGTCCTCCCCACCACGCCATTTCCTCATTAAAAAGAAAAAGAAAAAAAAATATTTAAAAAAAGGGAAGAGAACAAAAGGAATAATTATCACTATTGCCCCCACCCCCCTGCATCCCCTGATACCCCACTGGCTTGGCATATCAGAGATTAAACAACTTTATTATCAGAGAGAGCCCAAGTATTCTTTTGCCTTTATTTCTGAAGAAAAATATCGGGTGGTTCCCTGATTGATGATCTTAAGCTGTGCAGGGTTGACCAGATACGCTTGCATCTTTCTATCCTGGAAGGGTTTCAATAACTGCCTTAATCTCCACCGCCTTTCAACCGTTACATGGCAGAAATCTGATTTTACAAAGAACAAGACCCCCCCGACTGTCCTCCTGGCCTCTGGCCTGGCCTTGTCAGCTATAGCCTGCCTTAGCAGAAAATTCCCGAGAAAGATTAGTATAGCCCGAAGCTTATCACCTTCTTTTACTCGTATTCTCTGTTTTGAAGGGTATACGATGTGCCCTCTGAATCTCAGAGGCCCAATTCCATTTGGAAAGCTCTTGGAAGGCTGCAGAGAGAAGGGTGACCATATAAAACCTGGTATCAGACCCCTCAAGACCCTCCTGGATACCGAGAACTCTTAGAGTATTTCTTCTTTGTCTGTTTTCAGACTCCTCCAAATTCCATTGAATTTCTTTTATCCGGTCCACATGAGACTCCACCAAGGCTACTGCGTTAGCTGCATCAGCTTCGACCACCACCAATCTTTCCTCCACGTCTACCACTCTTTCTCCCAAATTAGAGAATGCTTTTGAGAGCTTTCTTACCACCCCCTGCATTTTTCGCATCCCTCCCTGTGCCTTACGACTATCTTGCCGAGCCTCTTCCCTATGTACGAGGATAGCTTGATGGATAGTATTTAAGGAAAGCAAAGGAGAAGTGGCATCAGGTATGTTGGTAGACAGAATAGTGTTAAAAGATTCCATGTTCAACTTGCCTCAAGATCTGAGACCACCTGAGCTAGCAGGAGGGGCCACTACCCTAGATGTAAAAGGCTGCAGGTTGAATGGAATTATAAAATGGTTGGACCAGTCTAACTGAAACGCAGAAGTACTACAGTCATAGCTAAGATTAGATCAAATTGAATCCAGAAGGTGTATCGCCTTAAGTTAGGAGTAGGGCCCTGATTGCAATGTTAATCTTACTGTGTTAATTATGGTCAAGAAGGATGCCTATTTATTACGAAGGGAACAATAAAGTCCAATGAAGACAAAGTCTCAGTCTTCCATGAACGTGCGTAAAATGATACTCTCTGGGGTCGATTCGGATTCGGGAAAAACCACTCCGAATAGCCGTTCGGAGCGTTTTTCCCGTACGAATCGTACCCTGCAACGTCCTCCTCCGTACGTAGGACGAAGTACAATTCATACCAGGCAGGAGCTGGACTCCGTACTAATCGTACAGAGACCGTACAAATCAAATCCCTGTACGAATCTCCCTCGGAACCCACTGTACACGACATCTGTATGGTTCGTGGCTGCTTTTTCTGACCCAGCAAGTACGATTCGTGTCGGGTACGCACTGTACGACCCTTTTTCTACGAGAGCTGAAAACAGCCGTAAAAGCAGAGTTTGCCCCAAAACAGGTACGGGTCATGCTAACCCGTCACGTCCTTAAAAGGCGCGAGTTGCAGCGACTGCTGTGGTTTGGATATATAAATTTATGAATTTTTACCAATAACATAAAGGGGTCGATTCCGATTCTGGATAAACCGCTCCGAATAGCTGTACGGAGCTTTTTTTCCATACAAATCGTACCCTGCAGCGTCCCCCGCACGTACGACGAAGTACGATTCGTACCAAGAGCTGGACTCTGTACAAATCGTACAGAGACCATACGAATCAAATCCCCGTACGAATCTCCCTTGGAACCCACTGTACGCGACATCCGTACGGTTCGCGGCTGCTTTTTCCAACCCTGCCAGTACGATTTGAGTGGGGTATGCACCGTACAACGCTTTTCTACGGGAGCCAAAAACATCCGGAGAAGCAGAGTTTGCCTCAAAACAGGTACAGAATGCCCCCCCGGGTATGGTGCGTAGACCCCATAATCATAGGGGTACGGTGCGTACCCCTGTGATCATGGGGTGTATGCACCGTACCCTATGTTCCCGTATGGTGTGTATGTGATTGTGTGCTTTTCCGAACGAATCGCCCTTACCTGACGTGGACCGTACGAATCGCGTCCTCATACCCCGGTCCGGATCGTACTCGTCGGGTCGTACAGCATGTGTACGAGTCGTAGGGTTCACGGTTTCAGCCTTGCAATACGTACGGATCGCGATGATTCGTACGGATTGACGAAATCTGAATCGTACTACGCGACTTGGACGAACGGGTACGATTCGTACGGAGAGGGCTCCGGATAAATCGTATGGACATTTTTTTTCCAGGATCGGAATCAGCCCCAAAATCTTTGAAAAAACTATTCTAATATATATTAAAACATTAAAGTATTTAAAAATCTGTAAACTTAAATGTATCACTCCAGGCAGTGCAACAGTAGGAAAAGTGTTGGACATCGGAGGGATAAAAATTACAATTCCCACTCCAGTGAGTGTAACAGTAGGAAAAGTGTTGGATAGGGGACGGGTAAACATTATTATTCCCGCACCAATTAATGCAACAGTAGGGAAAGTGTTGGATAGCGGAGAGGTAAAAATTACTATTCCCACTCCAGTGAGTGCAACAATAGGGAAAGTGTTAGATAGCAGAGGGGTGAAAATTACTATTCCCACTCCAATGAGTGCAACAATAGAGAAAGTGTTGTATAGTGGAGGAGTCAAAATTACCATTCCCACTCCAATAAGTGCAACAGTAGGGAAAGTGTTGGATAGCGGAGGGAGAAAAATTACTATTCCCTTTCCAATGAGTGCAAACGTAGAGAAAACTTTGGATAGCAGCGAGGTAAAAAATACTATTTCCACTCCAGTCAGTGCAACAGTAGGGAAATTCTTGGATTGCGGTGGGATAAAATGTACTATTACTGCTCCAATATTTGTAACAGTAGGTAAAGTGTTGGATAGCGAAGGGGTAAAACTTGCTATTCCCACTTCAATGAGAGCAACAGCAGGGAAAGTGTTGAATAGTGGCGGGACAAAATTTACTCTTCCCACTTCAATCAGTGCAACAGTAGGGGAACTGTTGGATCGTGGCTGGGTAACAATTAATATTCTCACTCCAGTAGGCTCAAAATTAAAAACAAAAATATTTAAAAAAAATAATACATATATAAATATATATATATATAAAAATAAACATATTATAATGTTAAATACATATGACAAATACCTAAAACATTACATTAATAAAATAACAAATAATTTACAAACAAATACATATTTTTAATTAGAAATTATTTAGAAACAAAAACATTAATTATTACATAAATATTCTTTTTTTATTTCCTACCCTATATCACCACACAATTCACTTCCCACATCTAAACTTTAAAAAAAAGTGCTTCCATAATTAACATAATTGATTATAATTTAAAGATGTATTATTTTATTTAGAAACATGTATAAACTTCCCACACTTTACCACTAAAATACCCACAACCAACAGCTAAAATTAAACTGTAAAAAATGAGTTACGCAATTAAAACTTATTTTCAATTAAAACTAAATAGCTAATAGTATTTAACAACTAATTATAGAGTAAGTAAAATTAATTAACTCCCTACACGTTACCCCTATAAAAATAAAACCTGAACACAAAAAATATAAACAATTACTCTAATTAAATACCAATTAATTAATTAATATGATGACCAACTAAATATTAATTAATTAAACATTAGTTACTTCCCACCGTTCACCCCATAACCCCACAACCCGCACCTAAAATTAATTACACAATTTTTATGATTAATGTACAATCAAAATATTAATATAAATAAACAACTAATTATTAATTAATCAAAAATAAATTACTTCCCACCCTTTCCCCAATAAACCCCACAACCCACACCTAAAGAAAATTACACAATTACCATCATTTTTTATCAATTAATTTATTATTATTAATTTAATACCAATTAATAATTAATTACATATACATTATTTACCACAGTTAAAACTATAAAATTCTTATTAAATAAATATTAATAAATAAATATCCTTATAAGGACCAGCGTGAGGCAACACTTGCGTGATCTCCACTGGTTACCTGTGACTGAAAAAATCTACTTTAAATCCCTTGTCCTGGCTCACTAAGATTTGTATGGACATGGTCCTAGCTATCTGAGAATGCGCTTCAGGTTTTATGTTCTTTTCAGACAGCTGAGTTCAGCAACACAGCTTCTTGCCCACGTCCCGCAATTTCACCTCAAGACAGTTGGAGGGCGCTCTCGTGCTTTTAGGGTGTCCTCTGCTCGGAATCGGCTACCCTTGGATCTCCGCAGCACTCAGGACCCCAAGATCTTCAGGAGGAGACTGAAGACGTTTATTTTTATCTAGTAGTCCTTTTCACCTCTCCCCACTTGGTTCACACCAGGCCACTCTTTGAGTAGCTGTGCGTGTTATCAATTGTATGAACATAAACATAATAAAAAGAAATCATTAATTTATTATAATTAAATTACTTCCCACATATTCCCCTATAAACCCACACCCGCTACAGAACTAAAATATGCAAAACTTTAATAAAATAAAATTGATAACTTCAAAAAATTTAACACATATTAAAAAACATAAACTATACTTATACAAACAACATAGATCACATACATTTAAAATAAAAACTAAAAGAAACAATACTAATTAAAAAACAATATTTTAAACAACTGTATTTTTGCAAACAATATCAATGATTTCTATATTTTTTTAACAATATTTCTTACCTTAAATTCAATATTCTTGACCACGATATTCTTGCTGTCGATATTTCTATGTCACGATATTTCGAACTCGATATTTGTGTAAGGAGAAATTTCCAACTCGATATTCTGTCTTAATACCAATAGAGAGACTACCCTAAGGAAACTGGAATCCTTGAACTTGATACTAAGACACCTAGCAGTCTCAACTCAAGTGAAGATCTCTTAACTTGCCTTTCACATCATAGTCCGTTTTATTTTCTATGCAAGACTTATAGGCTTTCTTGCTCAGTTTTTAGCTTTGAATTTCAAAACAACATCACACATGATTATCATTAATAAAATCCCTGACAATTGTATCTTGTCCCTGATGTTAAACCAAATAAAGATATTGAGCCAACTTGCACCCCTAGAAATCATAGATAACCACCTAACGAGGATAACAATATGACACTTAGGATAGTTCTATCCTGTAGTCTAACATCTCCTGTAGCCATCTTTCGCATTTTAAAAACTCAACTAGCTTTTTATTTTATGTAACATTGCAGTTTTCTTTCTCGCACTTACAGCAGTTTAAACGGACTGCAATAGAAGTGACATGTCAATATTAGGCCCACATGGGCTTCAGGGTACTTGGGTCTAACAGTAAATGCGTGTGCGGGTACTCAAAGGCAGTCGCTTATTTTAAAATCAGACATGCATATGTATAACAATAATGGACCCCAATTGAGATCATTAAATACATGTTCTTAAAGTATGTATACATTTGATACTGTTTATCATGTTTATGCATTCATGCGCTTATAACTATTGCTGCATTTGCCTTTTGAAAAATGTGGTTTTGACTGAAAAATTGGTTATGATTGAATTTGTCTAATGGAATTTCAACTGCATCTAATCACTATTTTGTATCCCATCACAATTTTAAATTAATGGAGCTATGTCATTTTGTACCTGAGTTCAAGTCACAATCAGTCAATGAACAAACAACAATGGTAAATCAGCAGTCTGTTTTTACTATTTCCAACACGTTTATTGCACTTGTCACTTTAAATAGTGTGTTCCACAATGCAGTTGTCTCATGTGATCAAGACCTGTAAGGCTGAAATGCGTCATGGCGGATTGTTGTGAATAAATCCTCAGCACCCGTGTATAGGAGTCTGTGTCCATTTTTTCAGCTCCACGGATCTCTACAAGCTGAGTTGTTTTGATATATATATATATATATATATATATATATATATATATATATATATATATATATATATATATATATATATATATATATATATTTCCGCACTTGCACCCTTGCTGCGACAGACCTTCAATCCTCGGCCATCGACCAGAAAGAACACGGAAGACCCAGAGTGCAGGTGAGTTTTTTATTTCTCAGCACACCACGCCAGCATAACGTTTCGGCCTGCACAGAGGCCTTGGTCACATATATATATATATATATATATATATATATATATATATATATATATATATATATATATATATATATATATATATCTCTCTCAAAACAACTCAGCTTGTATATATATATATATATATATATATATATATATATATATATATATATATATCCGTTATAGTTAGGAATTAGCATTTAAAAAACCTATTAAATAACCATAACCATAGGTTTCACACCAGTTATAGTTAGCTGGAGATTTTACTGACATAAAACCATTGAAATTCCCACGTTATAGTTAGTTGGACTCACTATAACTTGCGCGCCTGCAATGCACTGCTGATGACGTCACATATTACATCACTCATGACATGGTCAGTGACATCGCGAGAAAAGTGACGGTGTGTTTGATATGTATATATATATATATATATATATATATATATATATATATATATATATATATATATATTACCTACTGGCGGTCGCCAGTAGGTATATATAGTTAGGATTTTTTCTCTATGGAACTTTTGAAAATTCTATGTCTAATAACTTTGGCGTTTGTGGACGGAATCGGCTGAAATTTTCAGGAAAATGGCACATTTTGTTTCTGAGCAGCCCCTGAAAATTTATGTCATGTTAACATTCTTATGCATGCAACCATTTTGCTAAGTGCCATACATTCGTTCATTTGATTTGCAAGCACTTAGACTGTGTGTCAGGGCAGTGTCTTTGATTGTACAATTGTGGAATTATGTCCTCCATATTTTTGCCATGTTTTTAATTTATCAGGCCGAGGAATCAAATTGACTGTACAGCCTGATAAAATAAAATCATGGCAAAAATATGGAGGACATAATTCCACAATTGTACAATCAAAGACACTGCCCTGACACACAGTCTAAGTGCTTGCAAATCAAATGAACTAATGTATGGCACTAAGCCTACAACTTAGCAAAATGGTTGCATGCATAAGAATGTTAACATGACATAAATGTTACAAACAATTAAGCAAAATTAGTCTTAAACTGCATGTCCCACAATGCACTTTGACAAGCACTATAAGATAAATAGCTGTAAGTAAAGTAGGACAACTGTGTAACGCTGCCGTGAAAAGGAACCATCCGGTTCGAAACGAGTAGGCTGTAACAGTGTCTTAATAAATCTTCAATTCCAAAGAGCGGAGTGCTGGTTTTATTTTTTCGTGAGAAATAATCATCGGGACCCGGTCCTGGCCCCGAACCAAGCACCGACTTGCAAAGTTGTTCCCTCTGCGACGGGATCGTTCGTGAGAAATATATATATATATATATATATATATATATATATATATATATATATATATATATACATATAGGTTTCAGGTCATATATAGTTAGGAATTAGCATTTAAAAAACCATTGAAATTGCTCCTATATAGTTAGTTGTACTAACTATATTTCGCACACCCGCAATCCACTGCTGATGATGTCACATATTACATCATTCATGACATGGTCAGTGACATCTCTGATGACATCACTGATGACATCTCAAATGACATCACTGATGACATCATCCAGTGACTGTGTGTTTCTGTAAAGTTTAAATATGTTTTACATATTGAAAAATGAGTGGATGTATAAGTGTCTGGATGAAGGATTTAGTAGGTACATGACTGAATGTATGAGTGAGTGATTAAATGTGTCTTACTGAATGCATGGGTTAGTGACTAAACTGTCTGAATGTGTGCATAAGTATGTCTGTTGTTGTGTAAGCTACTGCATGTGTTGATCAGTAGCTATATGAGTGGCTATATGTGTTATTGATTGGTTGCCTGAGTATTTGTATGGGAGACTGAGTGTGTGTGTGGGTAGCTGGCATACATAAATGACTATACATAAGAGGAACTGATTGTGCGAGTGGCTGTATGGATCATTGTGTACTTGTATCAGTAATTGTATAACAAAGTAAGTATGTGTTTGTATATGTTTGAATAAGTAAGGTGTTTTGTGTATAACTGTATAGTTGAGGAAATGAAAGGGTGATTGTTTCTTTGCATGACAGATTAGATGTGTGAGTAACTCCATGCATGAGTGGCAGAGTGTGAGTGTCTGTATAGGTGTTTGAGTGCAGATGATAGTGTTGTATTGATGAGTGACTGTATGTATGAGTGATTCTATGGGTAAATGATTGGATGTGTGCATAGACCTAACAATCAGTGTGTGCGTATGTAGTAACTGGTATTGGTGTGTCAATGGTTTCAAGAATGGTAGTCTGTGTTTAACACTGGGTGTATCAAAGGTTATATTAGAGTGTGAGGAGGTGCATCTTATTATCACATGAATGATATCAGTGGAGAAGCATGGCTCAATGGTTAGAGCGGCAGACCCTGATGCAGAGGTCTGGCCCGGGACCAGGGTTCAATTCCCGCCTCGGCGGCTCTTGGAATCATTTTCCCCGGACCTGATAATTCTCGCCTTGGTGCCTAGTCTAATCATGGGTCCCACTCTGTGACTCTGGGCAATAGCTTGCTTAATCTCCACAACGGCCCCAGCAGCGCTGTGGATGCCTGGCTTCACCTTGGGGGTGCCCAGGAGTGGACATTTCACAGGAAAGCCAGGATGGGTTCCACAGCGGTATGAATACAGCACTACGAGGCTTCCGAGTAGAAGTGCGCTATATAAATACTCTACTCTACATCATCAGTGATGTCAAATGAGATGTCATCAGTGATGTCATCAGTGATGTAATTTGAGATGTCATCAGTGATGTCACTGACCATGTCATGAATGATGTAATATGTGACATCATCAGCAGTGGATTGCAGGTGCGCGAAATATAGTTAGTGCAACTAACTATATAAGAGCAATTTCAATGGTTTTTTAAAAGCTTATTCCTAACTATATATGACCTGAAACCTATGTAAATAAGGTATCTTTTATTAGTATTATACATGATGTAGCTTAGTAAAATTTTAGGTCATCTTGTTGTATTATTTAGGTGGCTTGGACGCCGATCGGGATGGCGGCGTGAGCTCGCAGCTCCGCGCGGAATCCCGCTAATTCTCCTGATTTCTGCACCCTGGGCGACCCGTGCTCGACACTCCTGCCCTACGAAGTATAGGGGGGCCGCTGGGTGTCGGTAGGAAGTTGCTGGGGGACTGCTAGCCCCAAGGAGACCCTGATGAGCGACGGCTGAGGTGTCGCCGAGAGTGCGAAGAAAATGGCGGCGGAGCAGACGGGCGGCTCCGGGCATCGACGTTGAGCGGCCTTGGCCCCGACTGGCGGAGGACTCTGCAGCTGAGAGAGTGAAGCAGTAGGGACTGTGGTGACAGTCCTGAAGATCGGGGGACGGGGACACCGGCTCCGCTCGAACTTTGAGACTATTAGCTGGCCGCTATCCCTCCCCATTCCCCTCCTCCTCCAGGCACACGAGGAGGCAGGTCAGATGGTGTATCCCCACTTGGCCCTTGGAGCTGGGGGCATCGGCGGTGGCAATATTGCCCAATATTGGGAAGCTTGCACTGACCCGCGAGTGCCGGGACCAGACGGGTTTCCTGGCCTGTGACGCAGTACCCTAAGATGGCGGCTTCGGGAGGGCTGGTGGCCGTGGAGCGCGGACAGGGGGACATGGCGGCGCTGTCCCAGATGGGCGAGACTCCCCCGCCGGAGTCGGACCAGGAGCAGCGACTGAATAGGCGCCTGGATGCTCTACTGGACGCAATTACCTCGACCAAGGAGGCGTTGCAGCAGGACATTGCGCAAGTAGCCACAGGGCTGGGGCTATTGCGAGCGGACCATGCGAAGCTGGCGGATAAGGTCAAGGACCATGATCAGCTGTTGTTGGACCTGAAACCGTCGGTGGTGACTGCGGAGCATAAGATCACGGACATACTGGCCAGGTTGGACTCGCTGGAGCGACGTGCGGAGGATGCTGAAGGCCGCAATAGGAGGAATAACGTGCGGGTCGTAGGCCTGCCGGAAAGAATTGAGGGGGAGGATGCGGTGGCCTACATGGAGGACTGGTTTCGAACTGTGGTGGCGCCGGAGGGGCTTACTCCTTTCTTTACCCTGGAGAGAGCCCACAGGGTGCCGGCTCGCCCGCCAGGACTTGGCCGCCCCCCCGACCGATGGTGGTGCGGCTTCTCCATTATAAGGACCGGGACCTCCTCATCCAGAGGGCCCAGACGTTGGGCCCGTTTGAGGTGGAGAACAGCAGGGTCACAATCTTCCCGGACTGCACCCAGGCAGTCCAACGGAACCGAGCGTTGTTCCTGGCGGTGAAGAAGGAGCTGCGAGAGGAGGGCATTCAATACTCCTTGCTCTTCCCGGCCAAGCTGCGGGTTATTCTGGACGAGACCACGCACTTCTTTCAGACTCCGGACGAGGCATGGCAGTGGCTGGAGTCGTACAGGGCGGGGACGGACAGGTCCCACAAAAGTAGGCGAGATCGGCCTAAGCCGCCTCAGATCAGACAATCGCAACGCATCCGGTCCCGCAATAGGCGCCAGCGGGAGAAACGGGAGGCCCAAATGGCTGCGGAAAAGAGGGATGCGCTCGCCGCGACCGCGGCCATCACGGGGTCGCAGCAGGAGAGTGAACTGGTGGAGTCGGACTCTGGCGGTGAGGGCAGCAGGACAGGAGAGGACCTTTCGGAAGCGGAAAGCTCGAAGGGGCCGGTGGTGACCCCCCAGACTTCTGATGGGATATTTCACGGTTGAGGCTGTGTTGAGACTTGGACATGATCTGATGGTAGGGCGGTATCCTGCTGGTTATGGGCGGGTTGCCGGGTAGGGTGCCACGCGGGCAGGACGGGATGGGAGTGCGGGGCGTGGGCTCCGCTAGCTGGGATCGGCGATAACTCACCCCCCTAGGGCCCTTAAGGCCTTCTGTGGTGGAGACCACAGGTTCGGGAATGTGTGGTTGGTATGAGGTTTGGATTGGGGCTGACACTGGGTTTGTAGGCTCTGTCCTGGGGAGTGGGGTTTGGGGTGTTTTTCTTTCTAGAGTTTCTTTCGGGGGGGGCAACTGCTTCGGTGGGGATGTGAACTGGAGGTGTTTGACCTGGACTGCTTGCTGCTGGTATGGGGACGTTACCTAATGTAAAATGCCTGACGTGGAATGTCCGGGGGTTACGAACCATGGTCAAACGCCACAAGGTGCACGCATATCTGGTGCGAAGGGGGGTCCAGATTGCTATGCTACAAGAGACCCATCAGACAAAAAAGGAATGTGCTGCGTTGCAAAAAAGATGGCGGGGCCAGGTGTTCGGCACCACTTACTCAGCCTATGCCAGAGGGGTACTGATTTGGGTGAGAGCGGGGATACCGTTTCAGGTGCTGAACCAAGTGGTGGATCCTGAGGGTAGGTTTGTGGCGGTGGAGGGGCGGTTGTATGGTAGGGATGTGGTGCTCTGTTGTGTGTATGTACCAAATGCTGATCAGGCCCGGTTCTTCGAGGGCCTTTCCGGGTCCTTGGCTTCTTTCCTAGCGGGCCCGGTGGTACTTGGGGGGCATTTCAACTCGATTACGGATGTGGTATTGGATAGGTCTCACCCCCCCTTGTTGATTCCCCGGTGCGTAGGTTGGCCATGCACAGGAAGGACTGGCAGGACAGGTGGGGGTTGCGGGATGTGTGGCGGGAACAGCACAGGGACACCAGGGACTATTCCTTTTACTCAGCTCTCCATGCACTACATGTGAGGATAGATTCCGTGCTGTGTAGCGGATCCTTGGCCCCATTGATATCACACACAGAATACCTGGCTAGAACCATTTCGGACCATAATCCCCTATTGGTACATATTCAATGGCAGCGGGAGCGCTCAGCAATCCCAAAATGGCGGCTCCGGCCAGACACGCTGGAGGACTCAGTGTTTCGTGACGCTGTCCAACAGGGCATCCATAATTACTTCGGCGAGAATGAGGGTACAGCCACGTGCAGGTCCACTGAATGGGATGCGATGAAAGTGGTGGTGAGAGGGGTATGTCTGGGCCGGTTTTCGAATGCATGTACGACTGTGTTGAATGCACTTGCAAAGGCGGAGGAGAATCTGAGAGACTTGGAGCGGCGTAGGCCGGCCAGGCCAGACTTACAGGCCCGGTTGTTGGAAGCGAAGGAGGTGGTCGCCATCGAAACGGAACGGTTGAGGAGTTACGACTACAGGCAATACGCGATTAGGGCGCATGCTGAGCGGGACAAGGTGGGCACGCTCTTGGCCAGACTCGCTAACACTGAAATTAGGGGCTGCCCGGTCCTTAGCATTAACAACGCACTGGGAGAGACGGTATATTCTCAAGCAGCGGTGTTGGAGTGCTTTTGAGTGTATTATGAGCAATTGTACCAGAGTCAGTTGGGAGTGGAGGCCCCGGAAATTGCGGAATACCTAGAGGCGAGGCAGCTTCCGGTCCTTGATGGGGAGGACGCGAAAGAGTTGGGCGGTCCGATCACGCTTACTGAAATACGGGTGGCCATTAAAAATATGGCTCGGAATAAAACACCCGGGGTGGACGGGTTACCAGTGGAATTCTACCAACAGTTTGTGGACAGCTTGGCGCCCAGACTGCTGGTGGTGTATACGGAGGCTTATGAGACAGGGGGTTTGCCTGAGTCCATGAGGGAGGCTTTGATAGTGCCGCTTCTAAAGCCCGGCAGGGATGCGACAGATGTGAGGTCCTATCGCCCGTTGTCCATGCTGACGGTGGACAATAAAATCCTGAGCCGGATTCTGGCCACCCGGCTGGCCCCACACATGACGTGCTTGGTACACAGGGATCAGGCCGGGTTTATACCCACGAGGAGCACGGCGATGAACGTCCGCCGCCTGGTGGGGATAATGGACGCCATGTTGGACGAGGATGGGACCCAAGCGGTATTATCCGTGGACATAGAGAAGGCGTTCAATAGTTTGGAATGGGCCTTTCTGGATGGAGTGCTGGAGAGGTTTGGCATAGGTGATGGGTTCCGCCGGTGGACAAGGGTCCTGTATTCCTCAGCGAAGGCGCGGGTACGCCTGGGTGGATTGGTGTCTGCGGTGTACCCGGTGGGCAGGGGCACGAGACAGGGGTGCTCCCTTTCCCCCCTCCTGTTCGCCCTGGCGATGGAACCCTTGGCGGTCCATGCCAGGACAGGTGACAGATACGCGGGGATAGATTGCGGCGGGCGGCTACATCACATCTCGCTATATGCGGACGACCTGTTGCTGTACTTAGACGACACGGAGCGGGCCCTGGAGGGAGCGATGGACCTGTTATCGGAGTTTGGCCAGTTGTCGGGCCTTAAAGTCAATTGGGCGAAGACCTGTGTGTTTCCGCTGAGAGCGGAGACGCCCGGCCCAGCTCGTGACCTAGGGGTAGTCTGGGAGCCTTCTTGTTTCACTTATCTGGGAGTCCGAATCTACCATGCGACTACGGACCTATTAGAAGGCAACATTGGTCGGTGCGTTCGGGCGCTGAGGGGCAGCATGTCCTTTTGGTCGACCCTTCCGCTGACGGTACTGGGTAGGATTGCTCTCTTGAAAATGGTGGCGCTCCCCCGCCTCCTGTACTACTTCAGGACGTTGCCCATTTGGATTCCTCAGAGGGTCTTTAGGGATCTGAGGACGATGATTATTGGTTTTCTGTGGGGACATGGCCGCCGCAGAGTGGCTCTGAGCACGTTGCTACGCCCCAAGATTGAGGGGGGGATGGCTGTTCCTGATTTTGAACTGTATTACTTGGCGGCGCAGCTCCAGGTCCTCACGCAACATGTGGCCCGGGTGTTTAGGGGACCGGAGGGTGACCGAGAGCTGGGGATCCAACGCCATGTGCTGTCTTATATCGTCATGCAGCAGAGCATGGAGCTGCGGGGCCTCACAATGGAGGAGCGGACGCTCAGGCAGTGCTGGCAGAGGAGTCTTAGGAGAGCGAGGGCGACTCGGCCTTATGCGCCAGAAATCCCGATTGGCATGTTGACGGCCCTACCACACAGGGGCGATTGGTCCTCATTGCTAGAATGGGAGGAGGTGGGTCTTCAGGTGGTGGGAGACCTGTATGTCGACGGGACTTTGGTGCCCTTCGGAGTACTTCAGGAGCAGTTCGGGCTGTCTGACGGGGGGTTCCTCTTGCATGTGGCAGTGGTAGCAGCTATCCAGAAGCACTGGAAAGGTGGGCTCATAGAACCGGACACGACTATGGCGTGCCAGTATGTGGTGATGGCGGCGGGCACCTTTAAGGCTGTGACCTGCCTCCATAACAGGATGTTACACGAGGGACTGGAACCGCTCCAGGGGCTCAAAGCTAAATGGGAGGAGAGCGTGGGCAGGCCCATCCCAGACACGGTGTGGAGCCACATTCTGCGGCGCACATGGAAAGGCACGAGGAATGCGCGTTTCCAACAAGTGCATTTCTTTGTGCTACATAGGGCCTATCTGACCCCGGAAAAAATACGGCGGTACTTTCAGGTGCAGGACGCGCGGTGCCCGAGGTGTTCGTCTCCGGAGGCGGACATGGACCATTTGTTTTGGGGTTGTCTGCATTTGGAGGCCTATTGGGCAGAGGTGGGGGACCTCCTAAACGATGTGACCGACAGGGAGGTGGACTTCGACATGGCGGCGTGCCTGTTGCTCTGGTTCCCGCACACTAAACACACTAAGGTGACGAGCAAATTTATTGACTTGGGCCTGATACTGGCACAAAGAGAGATCTCGTGGCATTGGAAGTCTAGGAGCGGGCCGTCAGTGAGGAGGTGGAAGAATGAATTGTTGCGGTGGTCTGAGTGTGAGAGTGTGCTCCGAATGAAACAGGCTGTCAAGCTTGGTAATGAGAAAGCCTTGGATGCAGCGCGTGCGTGGGAATTGGTGGTGCAAGCCTTGCGCGACTCTTTAGTGGAAGATGAGGACTGAGTGATTGGGACCTGTGGACACTGCGAGGCGTACTAACTCAGAGTTGTCACTGACACTGTAGCGGGATCCATACTACACATCAGGACGGGACACACTCCATCAGCAGTTGCCGGGGTGGGGACACTGGGGGGTTGTTTAGTGGGAGTTCGGGGTGGGCCGGAAGCCGGGAGGTTGGGAGACCGCGATGGCGACACTGTGCTGGGAAGGGCCTGTGGGGCGTGGGTGATGCGCGGAGGAGGCATGGGGCGCGGGTCAAGTATGGAGGGCCCAACAGTGCGCGGGGCGGGTCGGGAAGCGGATGATAGCAATGACCTGCATATGTGGGATGGCTGACGATGTTATTTGTTGTGGGTGGGGGGGGTAAAATGCATATACGTAAAATGATCTTTTGACCATTGTCCCAATGGGACATTCACCGTGATGCCTTCCTGCTATTTAAGGTACTACGCCGCCCGGCCTCCGGGATGCGGGCTGAATGGCTGTGTATGGTTTACGTTTTAATGCTTGAACGGGGGGACATTACGTGTGGACTGGTTGAGCCATTGTATTCTGTGGTTTCTAATTCTGCAATAAAAACAAATTAAAAAAAAAAAAAAAATCTTGTTGTATTATTTAATTATGAAATGTGATTTTAATGTATATGTATTGTATGTGCTTTTTATGGTTTCTTTGTAGATCGAATAAAGCGTGCTTTGACTGACTGACTGACTATGTTTTTTTCAGTGAATTTGCAAGGTTTTTTAAATATTAATACCTAACTATATATGACCTGAAACCTATGTTATTTTTGTGAATTTGCAAGGTTTTTTAAATGCTAATACCTAACTATGTAAGGCTTGAAACTTATGTTTTTTTCAGTGAATATATATATATTTAATATAACATGAATATATAATTTTTATTTTAAATTTTTTTTTTATATGAGTACAGGGTCCGCACTCCGTGAACGCTCTGATCTCTTACCCCAACAAATTTTTTTAAGTTTCTAAAACATAATATCTACGTTTTTAACATAGATTTTAAAGGTAGACAATATCTGCTTTAATGTAGAAAATGTTTTTTTTTTACTTTTAACAACAGTATATTACTTTTTGAAGTAGTAACAAATCTCGTGAGGGTAGGTCACACGTGCACGCAACATAAGAGCTCGGTCCACGAACCGTAAACGCTCCGAGCTCTTACCCCCGAAAGTTTTATAAACTTTAAATCGTTATATCTACGTATTCATTACACAATATAAAGGTACACATTATCTGGGATAATAAAGAACATGTTAATTTAAACTTTTAAAGACCATATATAATTTTATTTAAGCAATTATAAATCTCGCGAGGGTGCGTTCCACGTAAACGCATCGTAAGATTACAATAGCGCTCTGTAAATAGAGCGTAAACGCACCGTAAGCTTACGTACGCGCTCCGTAAATGCAATGTAAGCACTCCGTAAGCTTACGTCCAACCATGTGACCTTCAACCAAAAGATTTAATTGGTTTATAATACTTCCTACTCCAATTGTTGAAAAACCCCTCCCATGTTCATCATTCTTCTTTGGCTTTCAGAGAAGCAACACCTTTTTTCTACAGCTTCTAGCTACAGAAAAATACTTCCAAATGGCTGAACATCTAGAGACTGACTTTTCTTCTAATGATGACTTTGTTGAAGAGGAACCTCGCCCAACTAAGAAGAAGGAGTCCATAGTCTGGAAATGTTTCAGCTTTCCAGAACATCAGAAGAAGGTAAATGCACCACTGGTCACCTGCAAGATCTGTGACACAGTGTTATCAAGAGGAAATCCAAATAAGAAATATTCATTTGGAACCCACACTATGGAACGCCATATAAAAAATATACACCCCACCAATTGGAGTAGAGCTGTGGTGCAAAGATCTCAGGAGGAGGACTCTTCTCCTAGTACATCTACAGGAAGAATAGGAGTACCACCAATCTTCAATGGTGGCGAACATTCAGCCAAAACTGAAAAACTTAATGATGCAATGCATACATTGCAGTAAATTAGTAGCCTTCGGACAACAGTCCATTGAAGTAATTTTACAGAAGAACAGGAACCACAGATGCAGCAAATCATTTTTTTCTTTCAATTTCATAGTTTGTTCCTGTTGAACAATTATTTTGTGTGAGAAGTTCATTTTTATACGTTTTTTAAGCAAAATAAACCCCCCAAAAAAACAGTAATTTTTAGAACTACCTCTACTGGTTAAAGAAAGAACTAAATTTGTATGTTTGTATGTAAAAGTTTGTCATAGTGAATGTCAAAGTGCAAAACTATAAGGATGTGGTACAGCATAAACCTATAAGGTGTTTACCTATAGTATACTGTACTACTTCCAAAGCACTGAAATGTAACATATGTATATAAATATGTTACAAATCAATGGGCCAGATGTACATAATCTCAATTTACCTACTCATAAATACAGAGGGCCCGATATAGGTAATCCCTGATTACCACTTCTTAAATACCGAACCATACCGATTCGGTATTTAATAACTGGCAATGGGAATGTAGGTATTTTTACTGAATTAATTACCGATTCGGTAAAATTCGGTAATTACCGATTCAATAATTACCGAATCTGTATTTGCCATTGATCCTTATGGGCCTTGAAGCCCATGGAATAAATGGCAAATATCGATTCAGTAATTACCGAATCAGTAAATACCGAATTCAGCCAGGGGGAACAGGGTGTCACTTTGACACCCTGTAGCACCCCTGTTTTTGGCTTGTGTGCAATGTGACACACATACATGCCCTTAGGGCATGTATGTGTGTCACATGGCACAGGTGTACATGCACAGATGTCCATGTAGACAAGAATTCCTTATTTACCACCCAATTGTATTGGGTGGTAAATAACGAATTCTTAGACGCCTCTAGCACTGTCAACAGTGCTACCTACATTAGAATTTACAGATTTGGTATTTTTACCGAATCTGTATTTACCAATTCCGTAATTTTATCGATTCGGTAAATGCAGAATCTGTAAAAATACCAAATCTGTAAATAAATGCCTCATACATAGGAAAAGGCATTCGGCCATTACCGACCGGTAAATGCCTACCTACATTGGGCCCTAAATCATACCACTTCAATATTTAAGAGTAGGTAAATGGGATATACGTAATTTCTCTTTTGAAATTATTGAATCTGTATAATTCGGTCATTTTACCGAATCGGTATTTACCGATTCAGTAATTGCCATTGATTCCTATAGGCCTTGAGACCAATAGAAATCAATGGCAATTATCGAATGAGTAAATACCGATTCGGTAAAATAACCGAATTGTAAAGGAGGACAGGTTGTCACTTTGACAGCCTGTTGCATTCCTGATTCTGATGTGCCATGTCACACACATATATGCTCTCACGACATGTATGTGTGCCACATGGCACAAATGTTCATGCACAGATGTGCATGTACACAGGAATTCATTATTTACCACCAAAAGTTTTATCGTTATATCTACATATTCATTGTACAATATAAAAGCACAGATTATCTGGGATAATAAAGAACATGTTTATTTTAAACTTTTAAACAACATATATAACTTTATTTAAGCAACTTTTAAACAACATATATAACTTTATTCAAGCAATAACAAATCTGGCAAGCGTGCGTACCAAACAGTTCTTTTTACAACTACCTCTACTGGTTAAAAAAAGAACTACATTTCCATGTTTGTATGTAAAAGTTTGTAATACTGAATGTCAAAGTGCAAAACTATAAGGATGTGGTACAGCATAAAGCTATAAGGTGTTTACTTATAGTATACTGTACTACTTACAAAACACTGAAATGTAACATATGTATATAAATATGTTGCAACTCAATAGCCCAGATGTACGTAATCTTTTTTTTTTTTTACAAATTCTTTTTATTGTTGCATCAGGCGAATCATGAGTACTAGGAACAAGACATCGCGGGGGAGCGTCAACATTCCGCTCTACCCGCCCTTACGCAACTTTTGAAATAGTCAGTGACATTGCATTCATCTTGACGAACTTATTTTTCATTTTCTCCCCGAACTCCCCCCCCACCCCCCATCAACTATAAGTAGAGGCAGTAACTGAGAGACCTCTCCTCGAAGCCCCCCTTCCCGTCCTCCCCCCCCCCCCCCCAGCAGCATGAACCCTTCTCCACCACTCCCCCCCGACCCTCATGGCTCTCTCGGTCCTCCAAGTTGTGATACATTGAGTACAAGCAATCCCCATGGCCCGTAACCTTCAAGGGTACAAATACTGGAATCAGCGACATACGCACCATCTCTGTGATTCATCCTACCACCCGCCCACTCCCCCCACCGGTCCCACCCTCCTACTCCAATCCATGGTAGTGCCTCCACTTGGCCCATATTTTTCTAAATTTTCGGGGGCACCCTCTAGCTTTATATGTACCCGCAAATAGCGACTTCATGTGACGCGAAAGGAGGTCCCCGTTCGTTTGAAGAACTCCGCCGGGAAACCATTTGGTCCCGGAGCCTTCCCCGGTTTCAGGGCAGCCATCGCCTCTGCAATTTCATCCAGGGACAGGTCGGACTCCAAAGCCTCACTATCTTCGGGGTCAACTGCGGAACCTCCACGCTATCCAGGAACGACTGCACCACCTCGCCGTCCCCTAGGTCCCTCGCCCTGTAGAAGTCTTCGAAATAGGTCGCAAAGGCCTCTGCTATAGTGCCGTCTGTGGACGCCCACGCCTTACTAGGGAGCTCAACCCAATCCACCCACCTGGCAGCTCGCTCGCGCCTGCTCAGCCATGCCATGAGTTTACCAGATTTGTCGCCGACATCGTACAAGCGATGTAGGGTGGCCAGCGCCTGTGTACGCGCCTCGTCCGTGCTTAGCTCTCTATAGAGCCTTTGAGTGTCCAGCAGTAATCTGAGGTCTGCCTCCTCCTTCGTTCTGTGATATTCAGCCTCTCGGGTCAAGATGTTTGCCTCCTCCTTCGCTATGGCTTCCGTGCGTTTCCTTCTGGCCTCCCCTACCCTGGATTGGAAGCGGTCCCTCAACACCGTTTTCATGGCTTCCCATAGTGTCACCCCGGACTGTACCGATCCCTCGTTTTCCGCCATAAAAACTCTGATATCCGCTCTTATGCCCCCTAGAATTTCAGGAGTCTGTAGATCCCATGGCGACATATGCCAGTGTGCCTGACCCCTTCCCCTTCCCCGACCTATATGTACGAATAGCGGGGAATGATCCGAAATACCCCTCGCCCGATAGTCTGCCTCGTCCCCCGCCGAAAGTTCCTGTCTCGATGTGAAGATGTAATCTAGCCTAGAGAAGACCTTATGGGCCCCAGAGTAGAAAGACTAAGCTACGCGGGCAGGATGTAGCCACCGCCAAACGTCGGTGAGACCGATCGTGTCCATTCTGCGCGCCAAAGCCGTCTCTGCAGCCACTGTGTGGGGGTTCCCAGATCTATCGCGCGTCGCGCACATCACGTCATTGAAATCCCCCCCCACAATCTGTATCATGTCCGCCGTGTCTAGCAGAATGGTCGTGATCTCCTGCATTGTTCGTGTCTGTAATTTGGGTGGAGCATATACCGACAGCAGAGTGTACCTGCGCCTCCTCCATGTCCCCTGCACCCCGGCAAACGAGCCCTGTGGGTCCAACCATGTACGTGTGACTGTGAAAGGTGGTGTTTTCCTAACTAGTATGGCCGTGCCCCGTGAGTCCATGGTGTATCCCGCGTGTGCCAGAACTATGTACTGCCCGCGCGCTAAAAAAGCACATCGGTTCCCCCTCAAATGTGTTTCCTGAAGGAAAATGATGTCAGGTGCCACTCGCTTAATATATGCAGTAACCAGGCTCCTCTTAATTTTGGAACCCAGGCCGTTCACGTTCCAGGTTAGCGCCTTAACCCCAGCGCCTTCACCGTGCGGTGTAGCTAGTGTATTCGCCATTGTTTCACCTGAGGACTATCTAGTACCGGGCCCCAGGGCCGGGATGGTAGCAAGGGTACACTTTCCTGAACTTGCTGCTGCATGGATATCTGTCTCCCTCCCTTCCCAACGTCCCAACACCCCAACATGAGGTAAACTGTAACCAAACCCCTTCCCGCACCCCCCACCCCACCTCCCTCCCCTTCCAGTTGCATCCCCATCCGGGTCTCAACTATCCGTGGGAGAAGGCCTGTCGCCCTCCCACACATCCCACCCTCAATCAACAGTAACCAGTGTTAAGAACACAGAAAACAGTAGTGGGGGTGTGCCAACTTGCTTGCTCCGCATCGCCGAGCCGCCATCTTTTCCCGTTCCCAGTACACCACAGTTCACGAATGTGAGTCTTGTGTGTCCACTTGACCCTCACGGCCTGTAGAGTCTTGTTCCAGTTGCTGGATTTCCTTAGCCAGAGGGTGTAACGAGTCACTCCTTGTGTCTTCCTCCTCCTCCCCGGATGCTCGGCCTTCCGATTCCTCCGCATCTTCTTCTTCTGAGCGGATTCCATTTCTCAGGCCACCCATTCTCGAGCCTGCCACTGAATCGGTACCTGGTGACGCCGATCTGCCTCGTCTCTCGTTCTGGACGTTCCTCGTCCTGTATGGGGTCCCCTGCGTCTTGTTCTGCGTCCTCCTCAATCTTCGACGCTGTGGCTTCGGCCTCTCCCACATCGGTCGTTCCCGTAGTTCCCGGTCGAGCGCCGCCCGGCTCGCCGCCTCTCTACTGGTCAGGATAGGGCGCTCTTCAAGCCACTGCCATGCGTCGTCCGGGTGTGGGAAGAAGATGGCTTTGCCCTGATAGATGACCTTGAGCTTGGCCGGGAAGAGGAGCATATACTGAATGCTGAGGGATCTCAGTTTTGCTTTTACGGCGTCGAAGGAGCGGCGCTGTTTTGAGACCTCCTGACTGTAGTCCGGGAAAATCATGATGGTGGTATTTTCGAAGCGGATCTCGCCCATAGCCCTGGCTTCTCGTAAGATCAGATCCCGATCTGCGAAGTTTAGGAATCGCGCTATGACCGGTCGTGGTCTCGCGCCCTCCGGTGGCTTGGCCAGTAGCGCCCTGTGCGCCCTCTCTATGATAAAGCACGAGGAGAATCGTGCCGTCGGGAAGGTTTTTTTGAGCCAGTCCAGGAGGAAGGTGGTCATGCTCCTTTCCTCAATCCCTTCTCTAAATCCCACAAAGCGTAGGTTGTTCCGCCTTGACCTATTTTCAGCGTCGTCCACCTTCCATAGGAGTTGGCGGTGGGAGGCCTGGAGCTCCGCCATGTCCTTCTTAAGTTCAGAGACCGACTTCTCATTGTCCGTCAATCTCGACTCAGCCACCGTGACCCTGTCTGTCAAGTTCCGAAAGTCCTGGCGCAGCAGTGTCACCTCGGACCCTACCTCCCCTATCTTGGTTTCCAGGGCCGCTCGTGAGGCTTGGATGTCCGTTCTCGACGCCTGTATGGCCTCCAATAGCATGTTTGTGTCATTGCGTGCGCCAGAGTGAGTGGGTTGTGGGTCCACCGCAGGTCGCGGCGCTGCGAAATTGTCCATTGGGCCCTTGCTCGCCGTTTTGGGTATTGTCTCCCTCTTGCCCATACCTGCGTCTTCTGGGGGCCGGACGCTGCTGGGCCAGATCCCCGCTCCGCTGTGCCACCCCTGTGGTCGGACGTGCGTCAGAGGCAGAGCTACAGGGCGCCCCAACCGGTCAGTTCCCTTGGGCAGCCTCCCTAGAGACTCTGTGACCATGCACACATCCCGTCTCGGGTGCGGTAGCCGGGCAGTGGTCTCCCTATCGTGCCTTTGGAGGAGCCTTCTCTCCCCCTAGCCCGGGTCTCAGGGCATAGGCACCGGCAACAGAGCGCTGTGGTTGGGTGGGCCGAGGCGTCGGTCAGCCGCTCCTTTTTCCCCCTCAGGGGGTGCCGGTTTCAGGACTACGGGGCCCGAGCCACTCACTCCCAGTGGGCCCCCGAGACCCCGTGTGGCTCGATCGCCTGTCCCTTCGGCGTATCTTGCTGTGCGGCCTCCACGCTGGTGTACACCCTCTTCCCCGATGCCAGGCCAATCTGGGCTCACCTCCGGGGTGTGGGGCCCACCGTCTCTCCTCACTGGGGCTGGGGTGAACTCCGAAGGGGGCCCCGTCGCCTCCACTCTCTAGTCCTGGGAAGCCAGGGGGGGGGGTACTCCTCAGCCCGGGCCTCGTGTGCGGCCCCCCCCGGGAGTCTCACCGCCTCTGTGTTGTAGGCTCAGGCGGTGCAGTGTTGGCAGCAGGGGGGTCGCGGTGCCCTCCAGACACTCCCGAATCGGGATGGGCCACAGGGTCTCCGGGGCAGCACAAGCAGGCCTTCCCCCTCCAGGCAGGCCTCAGTGGTCTTCCGCGGCTTGATAGCTGTCCCGCCTTCGTCATTCAGCGCGCGGCCGCCATATTAGTAAAGGCGGGCGCCGCTTCTGTGGTCGATCCCCGGGTCAGGTGCCAGGCGTAGGCGGATCTCTCACCTCTGCATCAGGCTCGCCGCCGCTTCGTCTCCGTGCCCGGTCTCAGTTGCTGCACGGCGACGGGATCAATGTGGGGATCTCCTTAGTCAGCGCATTATCGCCATGGCGGCCGCCATCTTGGGTAGGTGGTCCGCAGTCACCTCTGTCCCGCTCCCGTTGTCCGGCGGAGACGGCGCGCGACCTTCCGCCCGGCTGGTGTCCACCCTGTCAAGCCTCCAGCAGCCCGCGAGAAGAGTCCGCTGAACCGCCGGCTCTCGGCGCACGCCGCTTCCTTCAGGTGCCTAGGCCGCCATCTCGGTGTCCGGGGGGCAGAGGTGTCCGCTCTATACACCGGAGCTAGACGAGGCAGACTCCGTTTCGGGACCACCGCGGCTCGTATCAGGTAGGTGGGTTCCAGTTCCGTACTGTTGGATGGCTTTTCTGGGTCTTGGGGGATATTGTATGCCGGATAATGTGCAGGCTCGGCCGGAGCTCTATGCAGGCACGTCTAGTCGGCCATGTTGCTGGCCACGCCCCCCAGATGTACGTAATCTTGATTTACCTATTCATAAATACCAAATCATACAACTTCAATATTTAAGACTAGGTAATTCGGATGTAGGTGATTTCTCTTTTAAAATTAAAGATTCTGTGTAATTCCGTCATTTTACCGAATCGGTATTTACCGATTTGGTAATTTCCATTGATTCCTATAAATCTTGAGACCAATAGGAATCAATGGCAATTACCGAATCAGTAAATACCGAATCGATAAAATTACTGAATTGTAAAGGGAGACAGGTTCTCACTTTGATACCCTGTAGCACCCTTGATTCTGATTTGTGTGCCATGTCACAAACATACATGGTTTTAGGGCATGTATGTGTGCCACATGGCACAAATGTACATGCACAGATATAAATGTACACAGGAACTCATTATTTACCTCCGAAAGTTTTATATACTTTAAATCGTTATATCTACGTATTCATTGAACAATATAAAGGAACACATTACCTGGGATAATAAAGAACATGTTTATTTTAAACTTTTAAACAACTTATATAACTTTATTTAAACAACTATAAATATCACAAGGGTGCTAAATCATTTTATCTACATATTCATTGTACAACATAAAGGAACATATTAACTGGGATAATAAAGAACATGTTCATTTTAAACTTTTAAACAACATATATAACTTTATTTAAACAATTATAAATCTCACAAGGGTGCGTACCACGTAAGCACATCATAAGATGAGGTAAGCCCTCCGTAAATAAAACGTAAACGCAACTTAAGCTTACGTAAGCACTCCGTAAATGCTCCGTAAGCTTACGTCCAACCATGTGACCTTAACACAAAAGATTCAATTGGTTTATAATACTTCCTACTCCAATTGGTAAAAGACCCCTCTCATGTTCATCATTCTTCTTTGGCTTTCAAAGAAGCAACACCTTTTTTCTACAGCTCCTAGCTACAGAAAAATAATTCAAAATGGCTGAACATCCAGAGTCTGACCATTCTTTTAATGAAGACTTTGTTAAAGAGGATCCTCACCCAAGTAAGAAGAAGGAGTCCATAGTCTGGAAGTTTTTCAACTTTCCAGAACATCAGAAGAAAGTAAATGCACCACTGTTCATCTGCAAGATCTGTGACACAGTGTTATCTAGAGGAAATCCTAATAAGAAATATTCATTCAGAACCAGCAGCATGGAACGCCATGTAAAAAAGTATACACCCCAACAAATGGAGTAGAGCTGTGGTACAAAGATCTCAGGAGCAGGTCTCTTCTCCTAGTACATCTACAGCAAGAACCGGAATACCACCAATGCCATCTTCAATGGTGGCGAACATTCAGCCAGAACTGAAAAATTTAATGATGCAATGCATACATTGCAATAAATTAGTAGCCTTCGGACAACAGTCCATTGTAATTTTGCAGAAGAACTGTAACCACAGATGCAACAATTGTTTTGTATAAAAAGTTCATTCTTTTACTTCATCTTCAGGAGATTTTCTTCCTGAAACCCCTAGAACACAGAGAGAGTCCATAGTACGGAAATTTAAAAAAAAAACTGAAAGAGAGAAAAAGGTAATGCGCCTTTTGTCACATGTAAAATCTGTCACACAGTACTTTCAAGGGGGAATCCACAGAAACAGTACAGCTTTGGAACTTATAGCATGGAATGCCATTTCCGGAATATACACCCAAACAATTGGAGTAAAGCTGTAATAAAAAGATCATCAGAGGAGCAGGGCTCTGCTCCCAGCACTTCTTCTAAAGCAACACCACCACCAATGCAAGCATCAATGGCTGCAAATATCCAACCTGAACTTAAGAATTTCATGATGCAATGCATTTGTTGCGAGAAACTAATAACCTTTGCACAAGAGTCCATTCAAGTTATCCTGCAAAAAAACAGGAAGCACAGGTGCATTACCCGGAGCATTTTTTCTTTTCTCTGAAGATTGTCTTCTGGATGAATCTACTAATTCAGTCCTCTTGATTGATAACATTTGCTTATAAACTCTTTGTTTGTGGTTCTTGGTAGGCATACTCTATTATGACTTTGCAGATATTTACAATCTGTTGAAAAGAAAAATATGACATATTATAGACCACTACTAACATAGCACATAGAAATTACATTAACTAAACAATATAATCACTAGTTTACATCTCTCTTTTTGTGTCTCATATCACTCTCTGCCTGCACCATCTCCCTCTTTGTATGCCTCATCTTACTCTCTCCTTCCACCATCTTTCTGTTTGCATGTGTGTGTCATCGCAATCTCTGCCTACACCATCTGTCTGTTTGTGTGTGTGTGTCACTCAATGCTGGTACAGAGATAGTGCTAATAGTTTATTTTGGCTTGTAAATATGCTCCTTTTTTACAAGCGCCTTGCGCAACCTTTAACATAGGTGCAAGCAGTGAATATATGGAGAGGGATAGGAATAGCAGATAGAAAACAATATGAAATGGTGTGGGAGATGCATAAAGAATTTCACTAATGGCATCAAATGAGATGGAATATAAGATAAAGAGAGGCATATTTGCAAGCCCCTTGCACAATGTTTAACATGGGTACAAGCAGTAAATGCATGCATGTGCAAGGGGCTTGTAAATATGCCTTTCTTTTTTGTATATTCTATCTCAATTTATGCCATTAGTAAAATCCTTTACACATCTCTCACACCATTTCATATTCTTGTCTGTGTGCCAATTTTAACACTCTGCATGCATTTACTGCTTGTACCCATGTTAAACATTGCACAAGGGGCTTGTAAATATGCCTTTCTTTTTTGTATATTCTATCTCAATTTATGCCATTAGTAAAATCCTTTGCGCATCTCTCAAGGCATTTCATATTCTTGTCTGTGTGCCAATTGTATTACTCTGCATGCATTTACTGCTTGTACCCATGTTTAACATTGTGCTAGGGGCTTGTAAATATGCCTTTTTTTTGTATATTCTTTCTCAACGTATCCCATTAGTAAAATCGTTTACGCATCTCTCACACCATTTCATATTCTTGTCTCTGTGCCAATTTTAACACTCTGCATGCGTTTACTACTTGTACTCATGTGAAACATTGAGCAAGGGGCTTGCAAATATGCCTTTCTTTTTTGTATATTCTATCTCAATGTATGCCATTAGTAAAATCCTTTACACATCTCTCACACCATTTCACATTCTTACCTGTGTACCAATTTTATCACTCTGCGTGCATTTTCTGCTTGCACCCATGTCAAACATTGCGCGAGGGGTTTGTAAATATGCCTTTCTTTTTTGTATATTCTATCTCAATTTATGCCATTAGTAAAATCCTTTACGCATCTCTCAAGGCATTTCATATTCTTGTGTGTGTGCCAATTTTAACACTCTGCATGCATTTACTACTTGTACTCGTGTGAAACATTGCGCAAGGGGCTTGAAAATATGCCTTTCTTTTTTGTATATTCTATCTCAATTTATGCCATTAGTAAAATCCTTTACACATCTCTCAAGGCATTTCATATTCTTGTCTGTGTGCCAATTTTATCACTCTGCATGCATTTACTGCTTGTACCCATGTTAAACATTGCGAAAGGGGCTTGTAAATATGCCTTTCTTTTTTGTATATTCTATCTCAATTTATGCCATTAGTAAAATCCTTTACACATCTCTCACACCATTTCATATTCTTCTCTGTGTGCCAAATGTATTACTCTGCATGCATTTACTGCTTGTACCCATGTTAAACATTGTGCAAGAAGCTTGTAAATATGCATTTCTTTTTTGTATATTCTATCTCAATTTCTGCCATTAGTAAAATCCTTTACGCATCTCTCCCACCATTTCATATTCTTGTCTGTGTGCCAATGTTATTACTCTGCATGCATTTTCTGCTTGTACTCATGTCAAACATTGCGCAAAGGGCTTGTAAATATGCCTCTCTTATTTGTATATTCTATCTCAATTTATGCCATTAGTAAAATCCTTTACACATTTCTCAAGGCTTTTCATATTCTTGCCTGCGTACCAATTTTATCACTCTGCATGCATTTACTGCTTGTACCCATGTTAAACATTGCGCAAGGGGCTTGTAAATATGCCTTTCTTTTTTATATATTCTTTCTCAATTTATGCCATTAGTAAAATCCTTTACGCATCTCTCAAGGCATTTCATATTCTTGTCTGTGTGCCAATTTTATTACTCTGCATGCTTTTACTACTTGTACTCATGTGAAACATTGTGCAAGGGGCTTGTAAATATGCCTCTATTTTTGTATATTCTATCTCAATTTATGCCATTAGTAAAATCCTTTACACATCTCTCACACCATTTCATATTCTTGTCTGTGTGTCAATTTTAACACTCTGCATGCATTTTCTACTTGTACTCATGTGAAACATTGTGCAGACATTGTAAGAACTTATGGGTTCACCCCTGTGTCGTACGCTGACGACACTCAGCTTTTGTTCTCCTTTAAAAACCTAACGCCCGCCATACAAAAATCTTTTGCGGACGGAATGAGGGCAATATCAGACTGGATGGCTACAAACTGCCTCCAGTGTAACGTAGGCAAGACTGAGGTCATGCTGTTCGGAGAGGCCACACTCCCCTGATTGGTGGCCCCCGGATTTGGGACCAACACCAATCCCCAAACAGACTGTAAAAAACCTCGGTGTGCGGCTAGATAATACGTCTGCTCAAAGAGCACACGAATCAAGAAGCAGGATCTTGTTTCCGGGTCATTGGACTGCTACAACGCATTTTCCCGTTTCTATCAGACTCCTACAGGAAAACTCTCGTCCAGGCCTTGGTAGTTAGTAGACTGGACTACTGTAATGGCTTGTTAATCTCGGCCAATGAGGAACAACTACAGAGATTACAGGTGGTCCAGAACACTGCAGCGAGACTAGTTCTCAACGCCCAGCCAAGGTCTGCTTCACTCCCCCTCTTGGTCAAACTTCACTGGTTGCCAATTAGGCAGCGCGTAAAATTCAAAATATGCTGTACAATTCACAAATGTCTTTTTGGTAATGGACCCAAATACTTAAAAGAAAAATTCACTCTCTATAAACCCACTCACACTTTGCGTTCTAGCAGTCAGCAACTACTCCAGGTCCCAAGGATAAAAAAGGCCAGGCAGCGAGGGCGAGCCCTGTCCTATAATGGCCCCATTCTTTGGAATTCATTGCCCCCAACCCTTAAAAATACCACCAATTTTCAATCCTTCAAGAAAATCTTAAAAACCTTTCTATTTATCGCCTGCTAAGAAATTCACTCATGCCCATTTACAGCTCAGAACCAGGTCTTAGCTCCTTTGTTAAAGCGGAAGCGCGGAGATACCCCTCCGGGGGTCGAATTCCTGCGCTTTATAAGAATATAAATAAATAAAGGGGCTTGTAAATACGCCTTTGTTTTTTTGTATATTCTATCTCAATTTATGCCATTAGTAAAATCCTTTACACATCTCTCACACCATTTCATATTCTTGTCTGTGTGCCAATTTTAACACTCTGCATGCATTTACTGCTTGTACCCATGTTAAACATTGCACAAGGGGCTTGTAAATATGCCTTTCTATTTTGTATATTCTATCTCAATTTATGCCATTAGTAAAATCCTTTACGCATCTCACACACCATTTCATATTCTTGTCTGTGTAACAATTTTAACACTCTGCATGCATTTACTGCTTGTACCCATGTTAAACATTGTTTAAGGGGCTTGTAAATATGCATTTCTTTTTTGTATATTCTATCTCAATTTATGCCATTAGTAAAATCCTTTACGCATCTCTCACACCATTTCATATTCTTGTCTGTGTGCCAATTGTATTACTCTGCATGCATTTTCTGTTTGTACCCATGTTAAACATTGTGCAAGGGGCTTGTAAATATGCCTCTCTTTATCTTATATTCCATCTCAATTGATGCCATTAGTGAAATCCTTTATGCATCTCCCACACCATTTCATATTGTTTTCTGTCTGCTATTCCTATCCCTCTCCATACATTTACTGCTTGCACCCATGTTAAAGGTTGCGCAAGGCGCTTGTAAAAAAGGAGCATATTAGCAAGTCCAATGAAAACATTACACTATCTCTATACCAGCATTGAATCCAAACATGAAAAACAATTTAAAAAGAAGTCTACCCTATAAATATACAAACTGTAAGCACACCCACCTAACATTATGGAAAAAGGTGAAAATATAATTCCTTAATTCACATACACACACAGTGTGACCCTTGTGAAAAATATTATAGCCACACATTTCAGCAAAAATCATTTAACATGGTAAATCGATTTAGACACAGAACACAGCCCATTTCAATTTGCACTATATTACACTGCTGAAACCTAACTCACTTTAAAATGTAATTTCTAATATGCACCATTCAGTTAACATTATGGAAAAAGGTGAAAATATAATTCCTTAATTCACACAGACACTCACTGTGATCCTTGTCAAAAATCTTTAAGCCACACATTTTATCAAAAAACATTTAGCATAGTAAATCATTTTACACACAGAGCACAACCCATTTAAATGAGCACTACACTACAATGCAGAAACCTGTCTCATATTCAAAATACAACAGTAATAAAGCCCAATATGCTTGTTATGCTTCCCAATACTGCAAACAGCACTCTCTCTATATTATTCATCTTTAAAATCGCTTTTGAATATGTACAACAGTGTGAAACACACACCAGATTTTCTTAAGCAGAATCCCTGAACTGCAGCTCAGACACTTGAAACAGAAATGGCAGTTTCCCACTAATTCTTCTCACTTATTTCTGCTCATAACCAATGAAATGTCTTCCCACACTATTTCATAACTAAACTAACATTTCAATTGGTTCTACATTTCCACACTTTCAAACTCACATAATATTCACCCATCCCCTACTGCTCATTCAACCTGTTACAATGGTAACTCCCACCTAAGGAAGAACAGAGTTTAAAAGTTCATCATACTATGTTGCAAATGAATCCATCAAGGTTGTTAGAGCTTTCAATATAACAGCTAATCATGTGCAATGTTCCTTTCAATGACCTTTTCTGACCCATTAGAATTGCTTATTTTAAAAAACAAAACTATGCACCCTAATATGCTCTTTTGCATTTTCAGAAAGCACCAATCATTTCTTAAGTTTCAAGTGCAGTGAATGTCCTCCTCTTTTTTTTCTAAACTGCAAGCTTTCCAACTGCCATTTCATTTACAGCCCTCATCGGAGTACAACCAGATCTGCCTTGAACATGCTTTCAGTACGGTTTGTAGGACACAGCTTTGTATTCTGGTCAAAAAGGTATGCAACAAACAGAGGAATTTTAAACCTTGATTTACCAAATGTGGATATTTTATGGATTGGCCAGAGAGGATTGAGATGTCACCAATTGATACCATTGGTGAAATCCTTAAAGCATCTCCCACACCCTGACCTCATAATTGTGCACTGTGGTGGAAATGACCTATGCACTTTGACTGGGGTTGGTCTGAAAATGCTATTGAAGGACATCTTTGGACAATTGATGTCACTTTTTCCTCAAACTGCCTTTGTCTATTCCAATATATGCCAAAGGCAAAAATGGAATTGGTCCAATCAATTTTGTCTGCAGATTGAGAAAGCAAGTAAATATGTAAATAAATATGTTTCTGCATACATGAGAGACTATGGAATGGGTTGTATATACCACAACAACTTGGGTTACAACATGCAAGGCATCTATAGGACAGATGGTGTACATTTCACTGATGAAGGGAACAGAGTCTATCTCTGTAACATCAGACTCTGCGTTGGAACTTACAGGTAGGTACCAAAAAAAACACAATGAACACAACGCCTCTTTTTAGAGCCAACTAACATGTAAACACTCAAATATGATTTTTAACTTTATTTTTTTATTATTTTTACCGAGGTCCGCGCACCGAGCACTCACCGAGCACTCCACGTGCGCGGACATATCGTGGGACATATCGTGTTTTCTGTTATTTTCTTAAAAATAAACATTATTTTTAACGTTAGGAGTCCTTGAAGGACCCCCTGAGAAGGCCTAAGGGGTCAGGGACACTCTACCCTACCCCCTTCATACGTTTTTAAGTTATATTTTTCACTCTCTTCTGAAACCACAAAATGGCGGCGATAGCGTTCACGCACTGTGCATTTACCGAGCACTCACGGTGCGCGGACCTATTGGAATTTAAAAAAAAAAAAAACTAAATGGAAATGGACATCGTCTCCTCTGTAGATACCTTGTATGTTGTAATGCAAGTTATTGTGGTATATTGAATTCATACTGTAGTCTTTCAGGAAAGCAGAAACAGATTTGTTCACATCATTCCTTCCTTTCTCAATGTGTGGTCAGAATTGGCAAAGGGAGTCATGAGTTCCTACTCTGGTAAAACACACTTGCTGTTCTATATACTTACTTATGTTGTAAACTAATGCATCAGAAACAGTCAGTGAGAGAAAGGATGCAGGGCATGAAGAACACAAAATTGTATCACTTTGCTACTACCTCATGAATTAAATTTAAATAAGTATAATTTTTAAAACAATTTTTCTTTACTATATTAAAATTTATTTTTCAGAATTTTCATAATCTAAAAGAACTTGTAGGATTTCTTCATCAGGAATTTCATCCGTCAAAGTCTCTGAACATGATTGGTCAATCTCAACAATGTCTACACATTCCATTAATTCCATATCTACTGTTTCATCAAAAAATTCTTCCACAATATCTCCTTCATGTTCTTCATGATTTGTTTCATCTACAGGATCAATAAACACCACAGAACGAGTTGCCTCAATAAACGTTGCTGTTATTTCAAAGAAGATGTTGGTAGGCTCCTCATTTTCATTCATCATTTTATGTTAGTATACTATTAAAAGAAAGAGAACTAGCGCTTACTGCATGATCATCCTCAACAACAGTCACAAAAATTTCTATAACGATGTCAAATGACTCTTCATTTTCAGCCATTATTGATGTTAGTATACTATTAAAAGAAAGAGAAAGACAGTGAGATGGTGCAGGGGAAGAGTGAGATAGGGCAGAGAAAAACTATTACATTCTATTAAAAGAGTCACTACTGTGTAAATCTCACACCACAAATTGAACACCAACATTTCCTTACAAAACCACCTCAGACACTATAGTCACAAAATGGCCGAGTTTCCCTGGACAGTGTATAGTATCAAACAAGAATTAAAAATATAAACCACTGCATCTGATGTTGCCCAACTCAATCCATAAGTATAAGAGAAAAACATTAAATAACTAACAGTGAACAACAGAGCTCTCCTTACAAATTAACAACTCACCTTCTACAAAACTGTTGAACAGTAAATTCTGTCTCAATCTCACACCTCAGAAGTATACCTCAAACTCTAAAATCTCAAAATGGTTGTGTTTCCCTCTCATTTCTCATACATATTCAGATACCTAGCCAATCAAATTTTATCACACACAAAATCAAAACCAAAATAACATTTTAATTGGTTCAAATTATCAACACTTTCAAACTCACATAATCTTCAACCTAACCCCAATGCTCTCTACCAATTACCATGCTAACTCTCCACAAAACACATACCTAAACCCAAAGGTTAAAGAGTCATCACTCAATGTTGCACTCAACCAACATCTAAACACTGAAACTTGTTATTTTGATGTATTTCTTTTTTGTCTTTTTGAAGCCACAGTCCGCGCACGGTGCGCGGACCCCGCAATCTTTAAATTTTTTTTTCTTTCAACCTTCGGGGTCCTTTACAGACCCCATGACAAAACCTGGGGGGCTCAGGAATCTCTTCCCTGCCTCTTTGTCAACTATTACACTTCTGTTTACAACCACTATCATCTGCCACAAAAACAAGATGGCGGACAACACTTCCTCATTTCGACTGACTAGAATGTTGACAGACGTCCAACAGCCAATCAGAATTCCGCGCGCGCACGCTAAGGTCCGCGCACGTGCAAGGACGGTGCAAGGACGGTGCGCGCTCCGTGTCCCGCTTATAGATATATAATTTGAAAAAAGTTGATTTTCTCAACAATTACTGAAGGGATTTTCACCAAATATACAAAAGGCACTTCTGCATACAAGGCTCTACCATTTTGCCAAGTTTGCAGTAATTCCATTCAGCCGTTCGGGCTGTAGCTGTGTCTAAAGGTCCTATGGAAAATTGCATTGGACACAATTTCACATTCAATTTTCTCAAAAACTACTGGAGGAATTTACACCAAACATACAAAAGGCACTGCTGCATACCAGTCCCTACCATTTTGCCAAATCTGGTGTAATTCCGTTCAGCCGTTCGAGCTGTACCCTTGTCAGAATGTCCCTATTGAAATTAACATGGGGAAAACACGTTTTCGGACCCCCCTTTTTTCTCGGCCCCCGCTTGACGAATCCCCCGAAACTTTCAGGGAAGGAGCGGAGCGCAGCGAGGCAAATTTAAGGAAAATTACAGGCAGATCCCTCAATCGGTGCCGTTGTTCCCAATAGAATGTTCGGAATTTCCTATGGTAACTAGGTCCTAACTATATATATCCTACTGGCGATCGCCAGTAGGTATATATATATATATATATATATATATATATATATATATATATATATATATATATATATATATATATATGACAAAGGTAAAGTAAAGTTATAGTTAGGTGAGTATATCAGTGACTTCCACCACAGGCTGCCAATCCTATGTTGCACTCGGTCTTTGGCCGTGCCCAACAGTAGGTTGGCCCTGCGGACAACCACCTGAAGGTAGCCAACCTCCCCGTAGGAAGTCAACTTCATGATTCACACAGCCTTTCATCTTGTAGCCAGGCCCAGCGCCCAACTCCCTTCAGGCTGCCACCTGGAGGCAGCCAACTTCATGCCACTCATTACCTTTGGTTGTGGGTGGTGAGGGGTTAGCCTCAGGGCCTTTCATACAGCCAGGCCCTTCTTCTAACTCCCTGCAGCCAGCCAAACAAATGCTGCACAAAGCCTTTGGCTGTGCGTAGTGGAGGGTTGGCCACAGGGCTAAGTATGCCTGTTCCGAAACCACCAGTAGGCTGCCAACCCAACCCCACTCACAGCCTTTGGTGTTTGCAACGTAGGGGTCCACATTACCTGGGCAAAAAATTAAGGGAAGGGGGCAAGTAGCCCCCACTCTGAGTCAAATTAGACTTTCGAAACTTCATTGCATGGGGTCAAATATAATAAAAAAGGGGGAGGAACTGTGTGGCTCCTCTCCTAGAGCCTTTATGGCTTGTCCATATCAGTTTCTGAACTTATTATATTGATGACCTTTTCTGTTATGGGATGATCTGCATGATTTTCTTACACACATCTCAAAGAATGACCTCAATCTGTCTTTTACACATAAAATTCACGAAAGTGAGATGGATTATCTGGACGTCTCTGTGAAGGCTATTGATGGCAAAATACAAACTGGCCTCTTTCATAAAGAGACGGAAGGCAATAGCATTCTCCACGCCAACAGCCACCATCCAAACAGGTTAAAATGGAGTGTCCCCTATTGGAAACGTCTACGAGCTAAACAAGCATGCAGTACCATACATAGTTTTTTGAGGAAAATGACAGGATGCTCCAGAGTTTCAGAGCAAGGGGTTATCCATACAAAGGGTTGAGAGAGGCTAGCAAAAAAGCAGGTCAGACACAAAGGGAATTACTTTTCACCCATAACGAAAATAAAAAACAGGATCCACGCAAAGTGAGATTGTTCACTATATACAACAACAAAGCAGATGCTCTAAGAAAGATCTTTAATACACATTGGCACTTGGTTATTGGGAAGAGTGTGGAATTACACCCCCAGATTTCATATCTTAAGTCGAGATCATTGAAGGATCATCTTGTCCATAGCTATGATGGCACATGCACAATTGGGGGCAGTTGGCTGAGTGAGCAGAAAGGGTTCCACAAGTGTGGATGGTGCAGCCTGCAGGAACTGTACAAATCGAAAAGAGTATATCTTACCCACTGGAATGAAACTTAACATCAACAAATTTATTACATGCTCTCATGATTTTGTGGTGTATGTTATTATGTGCCAGTGTGGTTTGACCTATGTTGGCAGTACCACCTGCCCTGTAAAGAAGAGTGTCCTGGAACACTATAGAATAATTAAAAGTGTGGACAAGAGTTACCCAGTGGCCAGACACTGGGCAAAATGTACATAACAAAAATGCTGACCTCTTATCCTTTTATGGTGTTGACATAATCCTTCCCAGTATTCGTGGAGGAGGTAGGGAGCGGAAGCTCAGAATACTGGAATCCGAGTACCTTGAAAAAAAAAAGTACCTTAAACATGTATTTTGAATTTCCGCTTTTGCACGATAGCCGCAAATATTTCGGTCACCGCGAATATCACATGACTGGGTAAGTAAAGAAAATCATTGGATAATATACTTTTCAGCAAAGTGAAAAGGAAATGCACACCCACCTCCACACCCACTCCTCCTTCCTAAATATTCTTTAATACAACTTTATTCTGTACAGGTGGATCAATCTTGGTGTGGATAATTTTTGAATTCTTTTGACTTCAAAAATGGCAGCACAGGAAAGAGATGGTGGTCAGCAGCAACAACAACAGGACCAGGCCGTGGAGGAGGTGGAGACTGAAGATTAAGAAGAAGATGAGCCTTCACAAAAGTGAGGCAGTGTAGCATGGGGAATCTAAAACTGCTGCAAAATTAGTGCAATGCTTAATCTGCAACAAAACCCTCTCTAGAGGGATGAACAAGAAATATTCATGTGGGACTACATCCACGTTATATCATCCTAAAACCTATCATAGAAAAACGTCTCCAACAGGCACTCAAGCAGACCGAACCTAGAGACCCATCTACTTCAGTGGCAGCAACAACAATTACCGGGCAGAAAGTCCCTTCAGAGGTGCAGACTACTACAACAGATTTGGCTCCAGAGTTTTCAAGAATAGCCACATACTGCATGGACTGTAGTGTTATTATAAGTGCCGGTGACCAGTGTGGTGCAGCTATTTGCAATGCTGCAAAAAATATTATCTGTTAATTTGTTCCCCTTTTATATTTTTGCCACATTTTTCAGTGCACGTTTTTTGAATTCCTTCTGTCCCACTTGCCATTTTTGTTATTATAAAAAAGAAGAAAGACAATTTAAAACTTTACAAAAGCACAATAAAAAATCTAAAAAATGTTCCTGTTGGAACGAACTTTTACAATTAAAAAAGATAAAGTATGAATATATGTTAGAATGAGTGCATCACTGGTGGATAGACGATTGAATGAGTGCAATCAGATCAGCAGTGGTGCCTGAGTGAATCTATGAGTGCATAAGTAATGCCTAACAGCTAGATTCATCAAAGACCCATTTTGCGAGTCTTTAATAGCGATTCATAGGGAATGGCTATTAAGGACTTGCAAAACGGGATTCATACAGGAATTACAAAAAATATTGCGATTCCTACATCTTCCTTATTTGCGATTAGCAAATTGCTAATCGCAAATAAGGAATAACTCCCCATTCATTCCTATCGGCCTAAAGGCCCATAGGAATGAATGGGGAGTATTCCTTATTTGCGATTAGCAATTAGCTAATCGCAAATAAGATGGCGATTTCAAGGGTGCCAGGGGTGTCCAAAGGACACCCTGTTGCACCCCTGAAATGCAAATTTACACAGGTGTTGCGCACACACATGTCCAAAGGACATGTGTGTGTGTGTAACATGCAACAGAGAAAAATGCACTAAAGTGCTTTTTTCTATTTTTTCGCTATTTACCACGAAGTCAGACTTCGTGGTAAATAGCGACCAAATATTGCGAATTCGCAATTTCAAATTGGTTAATGAATTGCATTTAAGGAATCTCTAATAGAGATTCCTTAAATCCAATTCCTCGCAAATATGCGATTTCGCAAATAGCGATTTTTGCATTTGGGATGATGAATCCCAAATGCAAAAATTGCACTCGCAAAGTAGCTTGATGAATCTAGCTGTAAGTGATTAGAAGAGTTCACGGGTAGTGCCTGGGTAATGGGATGAGAACAAGGATACTGCCTGGGTGATTAGATGAGTGCATGGGTGGTGCCAGGGTTATTGGATGAGTGCATGGGTAGGGCCTGGGTGATTCGATGAGTGCATGGGTAGTGCCTCGGTGAAAACATGAGTGCAGTGGTACTGCCTGGGTGATCGGATGAGTGCATGGGTAGTGCCTGACTGAATGGATGAGTGCATGGGTACTGCGTGAGTGAATGGATGAGTGCGATGGTAGTGCCTTGGTCATTTGATGAGTGCATGGGTAGTGTGTGAGTAAATGGATGAGTGAAAAAGTACTGCCTAACTGAACGGATGAGTGCAAAGTTAGAGACTGGGTGATTGGATGTGTGCATGGGTAGTGCCTGGATGATGGATGAGTGCATGTGTATTCCCTGAATAAATGGATCACTGCATGGTAGTGCCTGAGTGAATGGATGACTGTATAGGTAGTGGCTGGGTGAATGGATTAGAGAATGAGTAGTGCCTGGGTGATTGGATGAGTGCATGGGTAGTTTATTAGTCAATGCATGAGTGCAAGGCTACTGCCTGGGTCAATGGATATGTGCATGGGTAGTGCCTGAGTGAATGGGAGAGTGCAAGGGTCGTGCCTGAGTGAATGGATGGGTTCATGGGTAGTACATGTGTGATGGATGAGTGCAAGGATTGTGCCTGGGTGAATGGATGAGTGCATGGATAATGGCTGGTTGGAAGAATGAGTGCAGGGGTAGTGCCTGGGTGATTCGAATCATGCATGGGTAGTGTCTGGGTAAAAATATGAGAGCATGAGTAGTGCCTGAGTGATTGTATGAGGGCAAGGGTAGTGCCAGGGTGATTGGATGTGTGTATGGTTAGTGCCTGGTTAATTGCATGAGTGCATGGGTAGTGCATGGGTCATTACAAGTACAAGGGTTTTGCCTGAGTGATTGGATGAGTGCCTGTGTATTCCCTGAGTGAATGGATCACTGCATGAGTAGTGCCTGATTGAATGGTTGAGTGCATGGGTAGTGCCTGAGTGAATGATTTAGAGCATGAGTAGTGCGTGGGTGATTGGATGAGTGGATGGGTAGTTTAATAGTTAATGTATTTGTGCAAGGCTACTACCTGGGTCATTAGATATATGCATGGGTAGTGCCTGAGTGAATGGATGGGTGCATGGGTAGTGCCTAGGCGATTGGATGAGTGCCTGTGTATTCCCTGAGTTAATGGATCACCTCATGAGTAGTGCCCGAGTGAATGGATGACTGTATGGGTAGTAGCTTGGTACATGAATGACTGTATGGGTAGTAGCTAGGTGATTTGATGAGTGCATAAGTAGTGCTTGAGGGAATGGGTGAGTGCATGGGTAGTGCCTGAGTGAATGGATTAGAGCATGAGTCATGCCTAGGTGCTTCGATAAGTGCATGGGTAGTTTATTAGTCAATGCATAGGTGCAAGGCTACTGCCTGGGTCAATGGATATGTGCATGGGTAGTGCCTGAGTGAATTGATGGGTGCATGGGTAGTGCATGAGTGAATGAATGAGTACAAGGGATGTGCCTGAGTGAATGGATGAGTGCGTGGATAATAGCAGGGTGAAGGAATGAGTGCATGGGTAGTGCCTGGGTGATTTGTATCATCCATGGGTAGTGTCTGGGTAAAATGATGAGAGCATGGGTAGTGCCTGGGTGATTGAATGAGTGCAAGGGTAGTTGCTGGGTGATGGATGAGTTCATGGGTAGTGCCTGATTGAATAGATGAGGGCAAGGGTAGTGAATTGGTTATTGGATGTGTGTATGGTTAGTGTCTGAATGAATGGATAAGTGCAAGTGTAGTGCCGGATGGATCAATCAATCAATCAATAAATCAATCATTTGCAAAGCACACTACTTACTCGCAAGGGTTTTAAGGAGTTGGGGAGCTGGGGCCGCTACTGATCAAAGAGCCAGGTCTTGAGTATCCTCCTGAAGGTCAGCAGGTCTTGGGTCTGTCATAGGCTCACTGGGAGGGTGTTCCATGTCTCGGCGGTGAGGTGGGAGAAGGCTCTCTCGCCGGTGGTTGTTCTTCAGATGCGCAAGACGGTGGTGAGTGAGAGGTCGGCGGAGCGTAGCTGACGGTTGGGGATGTAGAAGGAGAGCAGTCTGTTGAGTTAGGCCGGGCCAGTCTTGTGAAGTGCTTTGTGTGCGTGGATGAGGAGCTTTAAGGATATCCTCTTGTTGATGGGGAGCCAGTGCAGGTTACGGAAGTGGGGGGGTGGCTGTGTCGTGGTATGTGGAGGATCAGTCATGCCGAGTCGTATTGGATGCATTGTAGTCTTTTGATGAGCTTGATCAGGGCTCCTGCGTAGAGGGCGGTTCCGTAGTCGAGTCTGCTGCTGACGAGGGCTTGGGTGACTGTCTTTCTTGAATCTGTCGGGATCCATCTGTAGATCTTGCAGAGCATGCGGAGGGTGTTGAAGCAGGAGGAGTAGATGGCGTTGACTTGCTTGGTCATTGAGAGTGCTGAGTTGAGGATTATTCCCAGGTTGTGTGCGTGGCCAGTGGGTGTTGGGGCTGCCCCCAGTGCCCTCGGCCACCAGGAATCGTCCCAGGCTGAAGGGTTGGAGCCGAGGATGAGGACCTCCGTCTTGCCCGAGTTCAGCTTCAGACAGCTGATCTTCATCCAGTCGGCGACAGCCTTCATTCCTTCATGGAGGTTGGCTTTAGCGGTGATGGGGTCCTTGGAAAGGGAGAGAATCCGTTGAGGTCCGTCGGCATAGGAGATTATGTTGAGGTTGTGCTGTTGGGAGACGTGTGCGAGCGGGGCCATGTAAATATTGAACAGTGTCGGGCTGAGGGAGGATTCCTGGGGTACGCCGCAGATGATCGCGAAGGCTTTGGAATGGAATGAGGGGAGGCAGTTGCTCTGCGTTCTGCCGGACAGGAAGGAGGTGGTCCATTCCAGAGCCTTGTCTCAATCCCTACGGCGTGGAGGCATGCGCGTAGAGTGCGGTGGCAAATGGTGCCGACGGCAGCGGAGAGGTCCAGGAGGATGAGTGCTCCAGTCTCACCGTTGTCCAGCAGGGTCCTGATGTTGTCGGTGGTAGCGATGAGGGCAGTCTCGGTGCTATGGTTGCTTCGGAACCCTGACTGGGAAGGGTCCAGGATTCTGTTTTCTTCGAGGTATCGGGTTAGCTGTCTGTTGACGATTTTCTCGATGACCTTGGCCGGAAAGGGGAGCAGAGAGATGGGCCGGCTTGAGGTCTCTTGGGTCTGCCTTAGGTTTTTTGAGTAGGGCCTTGATCTTGGTGTTTTTTTAGCTCTTCGGCCCCCAACGCGTACACCCGCTGTGGTACCCACCAAGAACTGGAATCACATTGATTGAAAAAAAAAAAATATATATATATATATATTGGACTTTGCAGGCTCACCTCAAAAACGGACCAAACAAGAGGCTGCTGCGGCCAGCAGTCCGTCACTGCACGGGGACACAGGATCACTGTACCTGTTTGTCACGGCCCGGTTTGGACTTTGTGCTTGGGGTTGAGGCGTTGGGGACTTGAGGCAGCCACGAACACTGCTATTACAAGTTACATTTGGCATCAATTAGCCTTCTCCTTCCTTTACTGGGCACAGCAGCGCTTACAGAAGCATAACATGGCTCCACACCCGAAACTCACCGGAGAAATGCATGCAGGGATTTGGTGTCCTACAGCATCGAACTGCAGCTGCAAGCAATAACGTTTGGGGCATGCTGCACTCCAGCCAATGGGAGCGCCGTGGAACGAATAAAGGAGGGAGGTAGTGTAATTTGGTGAAAATAGGCATCTGAGGAAGGCGGAGACGCCGAAATGCATAATGCCGATCACCGTGAATAAAGGGTTGCCAAGAGAATCCCCGCTGTGTCCTCTGATCTTTTCTATGAAGGGATTTTGTCTGCATACATTCACGTGCTGGCCAGTAGCGTGTGTACAGAGGACCCGCCTTTTCAAGTGGCCTGCAGAAATATTGGCAACGTGGCTTTTCTAAGGTATTGGACTTTGCAGGCTCACCTCAAAAACGGACCAAACAAGAGGCTGCTGCGGCCAGCAGTCCGTCACTGCATGGGGAAACAGGATCACTGTACCTGTTTGTCACGGCCCGGTTTGGACTTTGTGCTTGGGGTTGAGGCGTTGGGGACTTGAGGCAGCGAGGAACACTGCTATTACAAGTTACATTTGGCATCAATTAGCCTTCTCCTTCCTTTACTGGGCACAGCAGCGCTTACAGAAGCATAACATGGCTCCACACCCGAAACTCACCGGAGAAATGCATGCAGGGATTTGGTGTCCTACAGCATCGAAATGCAGCTGCAAGCAATAATGTTTGGGGCATGCTGCACTCCAGCCAATGGGAGCGCCGTGGAACGAATAAAGGAGGGAGGTAGTGTAATTTGGTGAAAATAGGCATCTGAGGAAGGCGGAGACGCCGAAATGCATAATGCCGATCACCGTGAATAAAGGGTTGCCAAGAGAATCCCCGCTGTGTCCTCTGATCTTTTCTATGAAGGGATTTTGTCTGCATACATTCACGCTCTGGCCAGTAGCGTGTGTACAGAGGACCCGCCCTTTCAAGTGGCCTGCAGAAATATTGGCAACGTGGCTTTAAGGTATTGGACTTTGCAGGCTCACCTCAAAAACGGACCAAACAAGAGGCTGCTGCGGCCAGCAGTCCGTCACTGCACGGGGACACAGGATCACTGTACCTGTTTGTCACGGCCCGGTTTGGACTTTGTGCTTGGGGTTGAGGCGTTGGGGACTTGAGGCAGCCACGAACACTGCTATTACAAGTTACATTTGGCATCAATTAGCCTTCTCCTTCCTTTACTGGGCACAGCAGCGCTTACAGAAGCATAACATGGCTCCACACCCGAAACTCACCGGAGAAATGCATGCAGGGATTTGGTGTCCTACAGCATCGAACTGCAGCTGCAAGCAATAACGTTTGGGGCATGCTGCACTCCAGCCAATGGGAGCGCCGTGGAACGAATAAAGGAGGGAGGTAGTGTAATTTGGTGAAAATAGGCATCTGAGGAAATATAAATTTTTAGGTCATGTTATGTTCCCTAGCGCGTACCCCACCGACTCCATGTACCAGCTTAAAGTGCATGTAACTTCCCTCCTGTACCAGTTATGAAGACGCAAATACATTTGCGTCCAACGTTAACTTGTCCTCTTTCAGATCCACCCTGAATGGATTATATAGTCCGTTCCTAAGTATGTTATGCCACCGTCTTTTTGTAGTACACTTTACATGTTTTTCCTGCTCTGACAGAGTAGGCCCTGAATTTCTGCCATCGAGCCTCTTTCCTGGCTCCTGACTCTGACAGCCTCTGCCCAGGCTACCTCTGTACCCGTGAACTCTGACTTACTTTCAGCGCGGCCCCTCGCGCTCAGCTCAGCCTGCTTTCTGCCAAGACTGACTATAACCTTCGAGTTATCTGTTCCGCACCTCGAGAATGCATTCCTGCCTACTAGCTCCAGTAAACATCCTCTCCAGCTGCAGAGCCAAAGGGCCGACCTGTCTCAATGCAAGTAATTCATAGCCTCTGTTACCATGCTTCCATGGAAGGCCCCGTGCCCCACGCTTCTCATGTAGACACTTAGGCGCTTATACACGCATCCACAGTTAGCATAGAATAGCTTCTGCCCTAGAGACCTTTCCGCCCAGATAGTATGGTTCCTAAACATCAGATATCAGATACGATAAAAGTACAAGTTGGTCTGACATGCCAGACTTCTGTCTCTTTCCGTCAGTGTAAATGTCAAGTCCCCTGCACCCCGTCAATCACACGTCATGCAGCTGCGCGCGCATCCAAGCTTCCGATTTCTGCTGACACTGCAACAATTCTGTTAGCACCACCCCTTGGTGCCACCCACTTGCGTCACCTATCAGTGACGTTTCTAGCACACACCTCTGATTCACGCCTAGTTTACGCCTCTTGATTACGTACTAGTAACACGTGTATACTGTTATCTTGTCTTCTCTCAGCTGTTACGCCTCTTACATTACTTCTTATGGTATAAATCAAGTATATAAGCTATGTAATGTCAATAAAGTTTGCTCTATCCCTTCTGACACCCCTGTGGTGGTCAGAACATGATATCCTGGTCTTGACCATTCCTTTATGAGGAATAAAACCCTTAGAAACTCTAACACCACGGACTCTGTCTTTTTTCATCCGATCTGAGTTATTATTGATTAAGTACTTACCTGCATAGAAATTAAGAGAGTAAATTAATTATTTACGTCATTTTGGCGCCTGAACAGGGGACCGCGCACCTCAAGGATTCACAGAAAGCCCCAGCATCTATAGTCAAGCACTGAAAAGACAACTAGATTGTGTTCAAATGCCAGTTAACACCGCTTTACTGCAATACGTCGATGATCTACTGATCACCGCACAAAGTGAGCCCGAATGTGAACAAGCATCATTGACAGTTTTACATTTCCTGGCCGACAAGGGACACAAGGTGTCTCCTTCGAAGCTACAATTCTGTGTTCAGCAAGTTGTGTACTTGGGTCACTTGCTGTCCAAAGTGGGGAGACAGCTCACTCCCGATCGCATTCAGTTAATTGTAAATATGCCACGACCCCAGACACAAAAGGAAGTGCGGGCCTTTATAGGCCTCACCTCGTACTGCAGACAATGGATTCCTCAATATGCATTTCTAGCTAAACCACTCATCCAGTTAACGACGCAGGAGGCAGCAACTTCGCCTGCCCTCCCTTGGACTCAGGAACATACATAAGCCTTTGAGGAATTAAAGAAAGCATTATGCCAAGCACCAGTTTTAGCGACACCATGTTACAGCAAACCGTTTACACTTTTTGTTACAGAACGTGACGGTACAGCATTGTCTGTCCTCACTCAAGATCAAGCAGGTTCACATAAGCCTTGCGCTTATTTTTCAAGTACATTGGACTCAGTAGCCCAGGCACTCCCTGCGTGCTTAAAGTCAGTAGCAGCAACAGCGCTAGCAATCAGACAAAGCGACTCAATTGTTCTAGGTCATCAGTTAACAGTACAAGTTCCACACTCTGTAGAGGTTCTGTTAAACAGAACTCAAACTCAACACTTGACTATAGCACGACTGACAGGTTACGAATTGACACTATTCCAGCCACACATAGAAATCAGACGTTGCAGTATCTTGAACCCAGCAACACTGTTACCTACAGTTATGACAGATCCAGTTCCGCATGATTGCATAGAGATCATTAATGCAGTAACAAAGCCCCGACGAGATTTAACAGATGTTCCATTGACAAATCCAGACCTGACACTTTATGTGGACGGTTCATGCATGAGAACAAGTACAGGGGAGTTGGTGGCCGCGTATGCCGTGACCACTGAAACTGAAGTTAAAGAAACACATCGTATTGATACACTGTCTGCTCAAGCGGCAGAGCTCATCGCTCTGACCCGAGCCTGTATTCTAGCCAAGAACAGAAATGTCAACATATACACTGATTCCCGTTATGCGTTCGGAGTCGTACACGACTTCGGCATGCTCTGGCAAGAACGAGGTTTTCTGACCTCTCATGGTGCCAAAATCCAACACGGTCCTCTCATTCAAGCACTGTTAGAAGCAATACATCTGCCTTCAGCCATATCCGTCATGAAGTGTAAAGCACATACTAAAGTCACAGATTCTGTTTCCCAGGGTAACGACCTGGCAGACCAGACAGCAAAACATACAGCACTGACCCACATTCAGACAACTGATACGACAATGACAACAGATCCGACAAACTGTATGACAGTCAGGGATCCCACACTAGATGTTATCGACATTCAGACACATGCTACTCCAGAAGAAATAAAGAAATGGATCGAACTAGGAGGGATCCAGACAGATCAAGGTTGGATGACGAAGGGAAAATCTACATGGTTTCTCCCTGACTCTATGGTTCAAGTTATGATAAATACAGCACATAGTCCTGCACATCTAGGAGAGAAAGCGATGTTAGACAGTCTACAAAATCTCTGGAATAATAAACACTTACGAGCAGCAGCAAAACAGAAAGTGCGTACTTGCATGATCTGTTGTCAGTTCAATCCAGGAAAAAGCGTCCCTGTAGAGCAAGGTGGATTTCATCCTCCCGATCACCCTTTTGAAGTCCTCCAGATGGATTATATCCAGATGGACCGTTGTCGAGGATTTAAATATGTTCTCGTAATTGTCTGTGCTCTGTCCCGCTGGACCGAAGCATACCCAGTCCCAGATTACACTGCTCCGACCACTGCCAAGCAGCTGGTTCGTGAATTTTTCCCACGATACGGCCTGCCTCGTGTCGTGTACTCAGATAACGGTCAGCCATTCTCATCTGCATTAATGAAAGAAGTTTCCTTATTACTGGGATATCAGTGGAAGTTCCATTGTGTCCGACATCCCGAAGCAGCAGGCCTTGTAGAAAGGCATAACCAGACACTAAAAATCCGCCTTGCCAAAATATGTCAGGAGAAAGGGGTCGACTGGATAGTCGCCCTGCCAGTGGCACTATTCTACATGAGGATGGTCGCCCATTCGAGATCAGGGCTATCCCCGTACGAGGTGGTCTTTGGCAGACCACCGAATATGTGGGGGACGCCCATTCCGAAAAAGATTACTGATGTTGATTGTAACATGTTGACAGATTACCTTGCCTCCTTGATGTCTGCACTCCAATCATGTCGTTCACAGGTTGCCGCAGCCTTCCCTGACAACACTGATGTAAAGCCACACGACGTCCGTCCTGGCGACCTTGTGTTCGTCTGCAACTTCGACAGAAAGAGTCCGCTGGAGCCCCGCTGGAAGTCCCCGAAGATCGTTCTTCTAACAACAAGGACGGCCGTGAAAATAGAAGGAAGAAAGGGGTGGGTTCACACGAGTCATATAAAAAAATTCTCTGGACTGAAACCTGATCGAGACTCGTCCACCCCCACCAAAGACTGTGTCGAACAAAAAGACTTTACAGAATCTGAACGAGAAAAAACTCCTCAAGAAAGTTATCGCATGAAATTACGATCTAGCAAGTCAGACAGTTTAATTGTTTAAGTCCTCCCCTAGGTGAATCGGTTAAATAGTCTCTGACATGTATCCCCTAGATCGAGATAGAGAGAGAGAGAGAGAGGCCAAGAAACGTACATATTGTAAATCACTTCGTAGTCACTGTATAGTGACACTATTAATCATGTTTATTCTCAGTATTCTAATCATTGTTGCTAGCATCCTGTTACCTATATATTACCCCATTTTCAAACGTGAACATTCTGCCTATAATGTATCTGCTGAACACACTTTTAGTGAGTTACCTCCACACGAGCTTTCCTACAGACTTGCGCTGCGCAACAATACATTCATTAGTATGCTACATCATTCTCATCAAACTAACAATGCTACAAATTGCTGGATATGTGGCCGACTCCCTCCCTACCAGAACTACAAGGGAGCTCTGCCCCTCTTTCCGTATCCGTTCACTCACAATGGCTCCTGCGGAGCATGGTTTAAAATAATTAATTCCTTAGATCCTGATATTGCTGTTTTCGATGGGGGCTGGGTTTGGGGAAACCTGAACTTGGTCCTGCTCGACGTCTGTTACCCAGATAAGGAGGGACTCCCCACTAGAATAGGAACTGATCTAGAAAATGAAGTATATGGATTAAGTAATTATACAATTAGCCTTATGATTCTTACTGTCGAGTCCGAAGCCACACCAGTTTTACCCATTATGTCAGTATTGCCAGTCACTGGTGAATTATGTATCAAGAAGAAAGGTTCAGTACACTTAGGTCATAGTAAATGCACTACTGTGGTCGAATTCAGTGATCATGGAAAATCGTCCTTTAAAGCTATCAGTCATTCTTACTTTGTTTGTGGTCATACCGCATACATACGTCTACCTCCAGATTGGGATGGTACCTGTTACATTGCATTCCTTCTGCCACCTGTTTTTCTAGCTCCTCCTGATTACCACAGAAATACCAATCTAGTAAAGAATAGACACAGAAGAGATATCCCACTTGTCGACTACACAGAAACGGCATGGGAACAGTACACCGACTTTAATAAAGGATTCTTTTTCTTTTTAGGACCTGTTCAGAATAGTAAATTAATACGCAGATTAACTAGAACACTTGAAGCAGTAGTGAATGAAACTGCCTCCGCCTTAGGTAACTTAACAGAAGAACAGTCCGCCATGCGGGTTGTTGTCCTTCAGAATCGTCTTGTTACTGACATCATCTTGGCAGATAGAGGTGGAGCCTGTAAGGTCATCGGGTCAAGTTGCTGTGTTTTCATACCACAAAACGCACCATCTGTATATCAAGCTATCACCCGTCTCCATACAATTGCAAATCAGATACATCAGAATCCAGGCACCTGGACTTGGTCTGGTTGGTTCTGGACAACGTTAACAGCTTGGGGATGGAAGATCCTATCCTTCCTAGGCATTGGCCTAGTCCTAGTATTCAGTTGCTGCCTGTGCCTGCAGTGTGGGCCAGCGATTTGTGGACTGTGTGCCACGTCATGTATTGAACATTCCAGTTTTCTCTCAAAACGTAAACGAAAGAAGGAAGAACAAATGATGTTACAAGAACAAACTGATCGATTCATGAGGATCGATATTTCATGAAGGGTCCGTAGGGAACAAGGAGGGAATGAGGAAATATAAATTTTTTGGTCATGTTATGTTCCCTAGCGCGTACCCCACCGACTCCATGTACCAGCTTAAAGTGCATGTAACTTCCCTCCTGTACCAGTTATGAAGACGCAAATACATTTGCGTCCAACGTTAACTTGTCCTCTTTCAGATCCACCCTGAATGGATTATATAGTCCGTTCCTAAGTATGTTATGCCACCGTCTTTTTGTAGTACACTTTACATGTTTTTCCTGCTCTGACAGAGTAGGCCCTGAATTTCTGCCATCGAGCCTCTTTCCTGGCTCCTGACTCTGACAGCCTCTGCCCAGGCTACCTCTGTACCCGTGAACTCTGACTTACTTTCAGCGCGGCCCCTCGCGCTCAGCTCAGCCTGCTTTCTGCCAAGACTGACTATAACCTTCGAGTTATCTGTTCCGCACCTCGAGAATGCATTCCTGCCTACTAGCTCCAGTAAACATCCTCTCCAGCTGCAGAGCCAAAGGGCCGACCTGTCTCAATGCAAGTAATTCATAGCCTCTGTTACCATGCTTCCATGGAAGGCCCCGTGCCCCACGCTTCTCATGTAGACACTTAGGCGCTTATACACGCATCCACAGTTAGCATAGAATAGCTTCTGCCCTAGAGACCTTTCCGCCCAGATAGTATGGTTCCTAAACATCAGATATCAGATACGATAAAAGTACAAGTTGGTCTGACATGCCAGACTTCTGTCTCTTTCCGTCAGTGTAAATGTCAAGTCCCCTGCACCCCGTCAATCACACGTCATGCAGCTGCGCGCGCATCCAAGCTTCCGATTTCTGCTGACACTGCAACAATTCTGTTAGCACCACCCCTTGGTGCCACCCACTTGCGTCACCTATCAGTGACGTTTCTAGCACACACCTCTGATTCACGCCTAGTTTACGCCTCTTGATTACGTACTAGTAACACGTGTATACTGTTATCTTGTCTTCTCTCAGCTGTTACGCCTCTTACATTACTTCTTATGGTATAAATCAAGTATATAAGCTATGTAATGTCAATAAAGTTTGCTCTATCCCTTCTGACACCCCTGTGGTGGTCAGAACATGATATCCTGGTTTTGACCATTCCTTTATGAGGAATAAAACCCTTAGAAACTCTAACACCACGGACTCTGTCTTTTTTCATCCGATCTGAGTTATTATTGATTAAGTACTTACCTGCATTGAAATTAAGAGAGTAAATTAATTATTTACGTCACGGAGACGCCGAAATGCATAATGCCGATCACCGTGAATAAAGGGTTGCCAAGAGAATCCCCGCTGTGTCCTCTGATCTTTTCTATGAAGGGATTTTGTCTGCATACATTCACGTGCTGGCCAGTAGCGTGTGTACAGAGGACCCGCCTTTTCAAGTGGCCTGCAGAAATATTGGCAACGTGGCTTTTCTAAGGTATTGGACTTTGCAGGCTCACCTCAAAAACGGACCAAACAAGAGGCTGCTGCGGCCAGCAGTCCGTCACTGCATGGGGAAACAGGATCACTGTACCTGTTTGTCACGGCCCGGTTTGGACTTTGTGCTTGGGGTTGAGGCGTTGGGGACTTGAGGCAGCCACGAACACTGCTATTACAAGTTACATTTGGCATCAATTAGCCTTCTCCTTCCTTTACTGGGCACAGCAGCGCTTACAGAAGCATAACATGGCTCCACACCCGAAACTCACCGGAGAAATGCATGCAGGGATTTGGTGTCCTACAGCATCGAAATGCAACTGCAAGCAATAATGTTTGGGGCATGCTGCACTCCAGCCAATGGGAGCGCCGTGGAACGAATAAAGGAGGGAGGTAGTGTAATTTGGTGAAAATAGGCATCTGAGGAAGGCGGAGACGCCGAAATGCATAATGCCGATCACCGTGAATAAAGGGTTGCCAAGAGAATCCCCGCTGTGTCCTCTGATCTTTTCTATGAAGGGATTTTGTCTGCATACATTCACGCTCTGGCCAGTAGCGTGTGTACAGAGGACCCGCCCTTTCAAGTGGCCTGCAGAAATATTGGCAACGTGGCTTTAAGGTATTGGACTTTGCAGGCTCACCTCAAAAACGGACCAAACAAGAGGCTGCTGCGGCCAGCAGTCCGTCACTGCACGGGGACACAGGATCACTGTACCTGTTTGTCACGGCCCGGTTTGGACTTTGTGCTTGGGGTTGAGGCGTTGGGGACTTGAGGCAGCCACGAACACTGCTATTACAAGTTACATTTGGCATCAATTAGCCTTCTCCTTCCTTTACTGGGCACAGCAGCGCTTACAGAAGCATAACATGGCTCCACACCCGAAACTCACCGGAGAAATGCATGCAGGGATTTGGTGTCCTACAGCATCGAACTGCAGCTGCAAGCAATAACGTTTGGGGCATGCTGCACTCCAGCCAATGGGAGCGCCGTGGAACGAATAAAGGAGGGAGGTAGTGTAATTTGGTGAAAATAGGCATCTGAGGAAGGCGGAGACGCCGAAATGCATAATGCCGATCACCGTGAATAAAGGGTTGCCAAGAGAATCCCCGCTGTGTCCTCCGATCTTTTCTATGAAGGGATTTTGTCTGTATATATATATATATATATATATATATATATATATATATATATATATATATATATATATATATATATATATATATATATATATATATATATATATATATATATATATATATATACAAATGCCAAGTTGCTCCAAAGGGTTGCGGGAGGCCCCGTGGGAAGAGGGGGGGGAATGCGCACTTTGCTGTAACAAAATTCCTAACGGCCTGCCTTGGTCGTGGCAAGGGGCTCCGCTTCTGATGCGGAACAAGGATCCAGCAACAGAGGCCTGAGGCAAGCTGAATCGGGATCGCCTGCCAGCACAGATTTCCAGTGAATAATTCAGCGGTGCCCCAAGATTCACCCTCGCCTGTTAACTCAAGGTTTTAAATGACATTTAAACAGAAGGACTGAGCCACCCTACTTAAGGGTTCATGAAACATTTTACTCACAGGACTGCATGTACCACAAGCCCCGACGTCACAATCCCACCCACTCAGGGCGGACGACGCCCCTCTCAGGCATTTAAGCGCTTGAGAAGTGTGAGTAGAGTTTGGCTCCTTCCCCAGCAAGTCCATGAATAAGGAGCGGGTTTTGGCCCCGAAACGCGTCGGACGTTCAGTATTAACAAGAGGGAGTCCTGGTGCATCGCATTGGGAGCCATTGCAGAAACCGGATGGTTGGAAGGACGTGGTGAGCCCTTGCCAAAGCGCTTGCGCACTTTGCTGTAACAAAATTCCTAACGGCCTGCCTTGGTCGTGGCAAGGGGCTCCGCTTCTGATGCGGAACAAGGATCCAGCAACAGAGGCCTGAGGCGGTCTGAATCGGGATCGCCTGCCAGCACAGATTTCCAGTGAATAATTCAGCGGTGCCCCAAGATTCACCCTCGCCTGTTAACTCAAGGTTTTAAATGACATTTAAACAGAAGGACTGAGCCACCCTACTTAAGGGTTCATGAAACATTTTACTCACAGGACTGCATGTACCACAAGCGCCGACGTCACAATCCCACCCACTCAGGGCGGACGACGCCCCTCTCAGGCATTTAAGCGCTTGAGAAGTGTGAGTAGAGTTTGGCTCCTTCCCCAGCAAGTCCATGAATAAGGAGCGGGTTTTGGCCCCGAAACGCATCGGACGTTCAGTATTAACAAGAGGGAGTCCTGGTGCATCGCATTGGGAGCCATTGCAGAAACCGGATGGTTGGAAGGACGTGGTGAGCCCTTGCCAAAGCGCTTGCGCACTTTGCTGTAACAAAATTCCTAACGGCCTGCCTTGGTCGTGGCAAGGGGCTCCGCTTCTGATGCGGAACAAGGATCCAGCAACAGAGGCCTGAGGCGGTCTGAATCGGGATCGCCTGCCAGCACAGATTTCCAGTGAATAATTCAGCGTTGCCCCAAGATTCACCCTCGCCTGTTAACTCAAGGATTTAAATGACATTTAAACAGAAGGACTGAGCCACCCTACTTAAGGGTTCATGAAACATTTTACTCACAGGACTGCATGTACCACAAGCCTCGACGTCACAATCCCACCCACTCAGGGCGGACGACGCCCCTCTCAGGCATTTAAGCGCTTGAGAAGTGTGAGTAGAGTTTGGCTCCTTCCCCAGCAAGTCCATGAATAAGGGGCGGGTTTTGGCCCCGAAACGCGTCGGACGTTCAGTATTAACAAGAGGGAGTCCTGGTGCATTGCATTGGGAGCCATTGCAGAAACCGGATGGTTGGAAGGACGTGGTGAGCCCTTGCCAAAGCGCTTGCGCACTTTGCTGTAACAATATATATATATATATATATATATATATATATATATATATATATATATATATATATATATATATATATATATATATAATGTAGAATGTAGTTATATTTAGGACCATGATTAAAGCAATTTTTGGATTGCCTATATCTTTGACCTCATTTGACGAACCTTCACTAAATGTTTCAAAAAAGTGTCACAGTGAATAGTGAGTCTTGTTGTACATGAAAAGATTTGGGGTGATATGTCAAGCGGGCCCGAAAAAAAAAGGGGGGGGTCAAAAAGTAAATTTCCCAATTTAATTCCCTAAGGCTCTTTAGACACGGCTGCAGTCCAAACCAGTGGATGGAATTATACCAAATGTGAAGAAAGCTAGCTTTTAGTCTGCACTTTGGACTTTTTGTTATTTGGTGCAAATCTGTTCAATAGTTGTTGAGAAATTTAAGGGAAAGAAATAAGGATATCTGAGATTGCAGGTAATTCTCGCCACCCCAGTTCAGACATGGCCATATGCAAATCAGTCTGACCCTGTGCCTCATGGGAACAGTCCAGCCCGAACTGCCAAGCCATGTCTTCCCTGGACCGGAATCAAGCTTCCCAGGACCGGTTTCTGGCATTACAGCCGTCTTCAGCCGGGCTTGCTTGAATCCAGTGGCAAAGTGAGCAAGGGACTCACATCTGAGCATACCCTGCAAACTTAGGGCGAACAAAGAAAAACGAAAGGGGATGATGGAGGGAGCGTTGACAATACAAACACTCACCCCAAAACCGGTCCCAGGATGCTTGTTTCCGGTCCAGGGAAGACATGGCTTGGCAGTTCGGGCTGGACTGTTCCCATGAGGCACAGGGTCAGACTGATTTGCATGTGGCCATGTCTGATCTGGGGTGGCTGAGTGAGCTAAAGAATGGTGATGGATTAAACCCAGATCAGTTGACTGGGGGTGAGTGTTTGATTTGCTCAAATGCTCCGTCCATCATCCCCTTTTGTATCGATTAAAACAATGTAGCCAAAAATTTGCACATTACCTAAAACGGCTTTCAAATATTTTTGTTGGTGTAAAGCATCCAATCAGATGTTATCCTTTAATCTGCTGGTCCCATTGTGCTTCTGCTGCTCTGGATATCGATACATTCGAAGCTTAATTTCTGAAAAAAAAACTGAACAGATTTACACTAAATCACAAAAAGCCTATTTTCTGGGTAAAGATCTATGTTGCTGCCAAATTTGATGTAATTCTCTTCATCTATTTTGGCTTTAGCATTATTTAAAATATATAGCTATATTGATGGTTGCCACTGTGTAGTTGTTTTTATTGTTAGGACCAAGTTTTTATATGAAAGTGTTTTATTGCTTGCTAATAACTTTGCCACCATTTCACAAATCTTCATAAAACTTTCACACAAACAAGTTCATCAACCTCAGATCCTTTCTAGGAAATGTCAAGGTGATCCCTCAAGCAGGGAATGTGAAAAAGGGGGTCCCAAAATGTGCTTCCTGTATGTAACTTTCCATTCGAAAATTGAACAGAGATACAACAAAAATGTCTGCACTCAACCACACCAAATTGGGCACAAAGCTAGATCTTTAAGTAGAAAGTGTGATTTTTGGGGTTTAGTGTAAATCCATTTAGTAATTTTTGAGAAATGAAGGTTCAAATGTATGTATATGCAGAGATTCAGTAGTATAGTGGTGCAGGCAGATCAAAGATAAGATATTTTACGACTCAGCCACTAGGTTCCCAAGTCCTGGAAAAAAAATAGCATATAGGGCGGACGGGGTAGGGATACCCTGGCCTGGTGGGGGGGTCCCAATGGGACCCTCCTGGGGCCAAATACAATTTATTTTTTGTGATAACATGGCAGTACTGCAGTATGTGGAACAATTTTAAAAATAAAAAGTCCTTTTGAATTAAAAGCCCCCCTGGATGGCCGGCACATCTAGTTTATTTGCAGAAGGCGGCATCCTTAAGCTATTTAAAGGTCTCAGGGACCCGATCCACCAGAGCTGATGTACGCTTTTTTGTGGGGGGGGGGGTAAAGTGCCTCCCTTCTTTAAGCCATTTAAAAACCCATCCCCCAAGTTGATGTAAATTTTTCAGGGAGAAGAGCATGGTGCCCCCCTCCCAGAGCCATTTAAAGGCCTCACGGACCCCAGGGCCCCAGTACATTTTATTGATTTTATTGAGGAGATCGCATGGGGCCCCCCTCTCTGAGCCTTGATATGGCCCCAGAGAAACCATCCCATAGTATACTGTTGTTCCCTGTCCGCCAGGGCATGGACAGGGTAGAGTACATTGCAATCACCGGGCAGCATAGAAAGGCTCCTGCTGGGCTGGGGCAGAAGTGCATCTTACTGCCAGCACTCTGATGAGCAGGTACCAGAGGATTGCTCCTATCTACTGATAGCAGAAGCAAGAGCTTCTGCCAGCCTGGCAGGACCTCGGGTGCTCCCGTTAGCAACTGAGTATGGGTGCTGGCAGGGGAGCAGGTGGAGCTTCTGGGGTCATGGGCCTCCCTCTGTACCCCCTACATTTTAAAATCTTCTGGGTGTCTCAGGTGGCTCTGGGTTACCTACAAAAAAACCTATAAGTGTTGCTGGCTCCTGTATGGCCCCATACAATAGGGGCTGCATGCAGGAAACTAGCAAGGTTGCAGGGGTCATGTAGCTCTCCCCATGGTCCCCAATAAAAAATAAACAAGCGCTGGGTGTCCCAGGCTGGACCGGGACACCCAAAAAAAAAATAGAGGGGAAAAGAGTAATCAATGAATGGCCGAAGCTGCTCATTTATTATTCACTTCTCCAGCAAGGAGCCCCCCGATAATGTCCAAATTAACATATATTCTATAGAACATGATCTCAGGAAAAGCTTTTGATGTTATCAAGCATTCCCAGAGCTGAAGCTTTTGCTCTTCAGTTATGGAATGCAGGGATTCTTTGTGGTTGCTCTTATGCTGCACTATGTGGTGCCAGCGGTGTAAACAAAGACTCTGACACATATAATGTTGTTTTGAATAGAAATGCTATATTCAAAGGTTTTTTTAACAAACATTTGCAATGTTTCTTATTATTGATAAACATTTCTTAATATGGTTTTGAAAACTATTGATTTTAATGTTGATCACTGACATATCAAAGTTGTTCTTTTGAGAAGGTGATCTTTGACAAAGTCAGTAGGTTTGCATTAAGATGTTGATGTGGTAATCCCTTGACAAAGTCAATAGCTTATTTTGTATTTTGATGTAGTCACCCCTTGACAAAGTCAATAGACTTGCCTTTTAAATATTGACATGACTTTAGGTTTAAAAAACCCTAGAAATTTACTGGAAAAAAGGGTAAAGTGATGCTACAGTTATGTGAAAATGCAAGTTAAATGTAACTTTTCAGATTAAAAAAACACTGGAATTCAACAGTTATAATTAACTGAGCTAACTATGACTAGCACCCTGCCATGCACTGCTTGTGACTTCACTTATTACATCACTCATGACATGTTTATTGACAGATCTCATCACAGATGTTAGATGGCACCAGACTCTGGCCGAAAAAAGGCAAATATTGCACAGTGGTCAAAAATCATGTAATGAAATCCATAGTAAATTGAAACATTATCTCTGCAGGAGAGTCATTCTGAAGAGTCATTGGGCTGTAGTTATAAAAACCAATGCTTCACTATGTGTTTGCAGGTTATGATGATTTTGGACCAACAGTTTTCATTAGATCTTCAATGTGCACATTTCTTGTGTCTGATCCCAGCAGCATGTTTGTACTGGCACACTTCACTTCTGTGTGATCTGACTTCACGTCACTGCTGTTACCTCATGTTTAAGTTCTGGTTCTCATTAAACACTTCTTTCAGATATGTCCTTTTGCCAATATTTGTCAACAATTTGTAGCATTTTTCTTTCTTCTAAATGACACACCAGCAAAAAACACAAGTTAGCAACCAATATCCACTTATTTCACCCATGTTCCTGTATCCTAGGACAGTCCTGAAAGTCACATCTGACTTTCATAATGCCTCCTCACATAATGAGCGATCAAACTATTTCCCAAAGATTGAGTAGTGTTTGGTCTCAGAAACTGCAAGAATGAGCTTCATCACCTCAATCAATGACTTTGTGTAATCATAAATTCACTGATTAATTTGTAATATAGTAGGTGCCAGTGCCCAAAGTCTTTCTCTGAAGCATGCATCCAGCACTGACCAGTGTCAGAATTGCCAAATACCAAGGATGCATAATCTTGATTACATCACTTGCCTTTTTCTTCCACAACCAGACACCCCCTTACCCTTTTTCTCACTCTTGCAGGTTGTTTGTATCTTCGCCTTCTCTGTATGTAATTGTTTTTCCATTTTTTCACTTTCGCCTCCGTCCCTCCTTTTCTATTTTTTCCTCTCTTGCTCTGGGTCAAAGTCTGATAAGGAAAAGTAAGTGTGAGTCCCCTAAAGAGCGCAGGTGGGTCTCACCTGCAACCACCAGCTCAAATTAAGCTTTGCGGAAATCTTGTATCTTGAAAAACGACAGCAATCAAGGGGACTGAATAGAAATTACTTTTCAGTCAATCCTCTCCTTAATAAATCTAAATGGAATCGATTTTACTGCTGCTGTACAATGTATATGTTATGTTATATTATGTTACTTTATTTTTGTATAGCGCAAATCACCACTGGTCTCTAAGCGCTTTTAAAGAAAGGAATAAAACGGTGAGCCACCGGTGATCCGCCAGCAGCCAAGCTGGCAGTTTAGATTGAGGCTGTTGTCTTTTTAAACAAGTGGGTCTTCAGAGACTTCCTAAAGGATAATAGCACCGGTTCCCCTTGTAAGATTTCTGGTAGCTCGTTCCAGATTTGAGGAAGGAGGACCGACAGAGCTCTACCACCCTTAGATTTGAGTTAAAATCTGGATGGGCCAAGCTTACAGGCCTTGGAGGAGCGCAAGGCTCTGCCTGGGGTGTACTTTATCAGACGATCTTTAATGTATTTAGGAGCCTCTCCATAAATGGCTTTGTGGGCTATACAAAGGCACTTAAATTGCACTCGGTGTTCAATGGGCAACCAGTGCAATTTATGTAGAAGGGGGGTAGCTCGTGTTCACCTCGGTAGGGAGAAGATGAGTCTGGCTGCATCATTTTGAACTACCTGCAATTTCCTGAGGAGCTTCCGAGGGAGGCCTAGATAAAGAGCATTGCCGTAGTCCAGCCGAGAAATAACAGTGGCAGACACAATGGATTGTAATGCCGGAACAGAGAGAGAATGGGAACAATTTTCCGCAGTTGACTAAGTAGGCCTATACAGGTGCCTACTACTGCGAAGACTTGGGGGGCCATGGACAGGCCTGAATCAACTTTCAGTCCTAGGCTTTTTACTACTCTCCATGGGATTGGTACCTCCCCCAATTCGGGGGGCCAGAAAAGCTCACACCAGGGGCTGTTTTGTGTTGCGATGATAAGCACCTCGGTTTTATCCGGGTTAACCTTCAAGAGGTTATTTGCCATCCAGTTAACCGTAAACCTGAGAAGATTTTTTACTGAGTCTTGAGCCTGGCTGGTGTTATCCAGTTGGACCAGCAGTTGAGTGTTGTATGCGTAATTAAAGACTTGACAGTTTCTTCCGGTTAGCTCTTCCACTAAGGGCTGCAGATAGATATTAAATAAAAGGGGGGACAATGCAGAGCCCTGGGGCACACCACAAGTTACTGGGGTCGCAGATGATAGTTGATCTCCCATTTGCACTCTCTGAGTCCGGCCGATTAGAAAGGAGTTTAGCCATTTAAATGCTTGCCCCTTTATCCCCAGAATCGACACACGGTTCAGCAAAATGGAATTGCTGACCGTGTCGAATGCTGCTGACAGATCTAGGAGAATCAGGGGACGCATGGCTGTTTATTGTCGGCCCTGATTCTCAGGTCGTCAACAATGGAGGCCATCACCAGCTCAGTGCTCTTGTGTGATCTGAAACCTGCCTGTCTGGGATGGAGTAGTTCATGATCTTCCAGATAGCTAGCCAGGGTATTCAGGACCTGTTTTTCCAGGATTTTTGCCAAAAAAGGGAGCTGAACCTACAAATATTAGTATTATTATTTTTAACATGACATATACTGTTTTTAGTTGTGTTCCTCTTTTGTAACCACACTGTTGATTTTGAATCACGTTCACATTTTACACATAGGGAAAATGAGTAAATAATACAGAGAGTTCCACACTTTTCTTGTCAGCCAAAGCCCATCCTTAGAGATCTGGAAAAGCACAAAGTCACCTTGGACGGCACATATTACCTGATCTAGAGAAAAGGTGCCGATATTTTACATTGCTCCTTCAGCGGTGCACACACAACTTGTGTAAACTTGAGAAGGATTGTTTCACGATTGAGATGAATATCTAAAAGCAATATGTCTTTCCTGTACCAAGTCTCATTATGAAGATATCTGAAGTATCGATTTGTGCATTTTCTAAGAATCTGCTTTCATCTCCAGAAACCATTCATGTTTTTTCAAGAAATCAGAAGTAAAGATAATAAAGAATATTTCCATTGTGTTACCCTCCCTTTCGTAGAATTCAATTTCATGTTTGACCTGGAACACAGAGACATGTGAGGGGAAGGAAGGAAGGAGAGTGTTTCTACCTATAGTAACCTAAGAGAGAGAAGGTTTCAAATTTACTGTCCCAAATCAGGATGACGGTAAGTGTGAGGATTAGGTGGGGTATTCCTATGTGACTGTTTCCTAACTACTAATATTCAATATCAAAACCAAATCCTGACATTAAGAAAAAAAGAATGTAATATAAATCAAAGGTATTAAATGAATACATATATCACCTTACATTGACATGACAGGCTTCCAGCGATTTAGAACCAAGTGGTCAGAATGTGTGTGTATTTACGGAAGTGGATCTGCTTAAAAAACTGTAAACTGCTCCACTGGCTCATAGCGATGTGTCACTTTTCATAAATGAGGCCCTTAATTTGTTTCAGAGTGGTTTCAAATTAATTATGCCCTGGAGACATTTGCATTACCCCGGAAAAATCTCATATAATTTCGAGAAGTTTGCATTGCGCTAATTACGAATTATGTGAATTTCCAGAAAATATGCCACGTGGCGTGATTACACCACATTTGTGCCAAAATGTTTGTGCTTAAGCATGGGAATAGTGTGGAGACCAGAACACCAGCTGGTTTTGTTCATGGCACTTGTGTTTTTAATGTGAAATTGGTCCTCACATCCAATATCGAAGGGAGGACGCATTTTGCATTAAAAGATAGTGCTAAATGCTGATATTGTATTTCACGTAAATTCACCTAATTTCACACGAATTATGGAAAAAATCGAATTATGAAGCTTTCCAACCAACTTCTATACTAATTGCAGTTGAAGCCTCCGGTCATTGGACTCAAACTGCCCCCTTCCAGAATATAATTTTTTGTATTCCATGGAGCACTCTGATGTACCCTGAAGGGGAAGCAAAGATCTCTACTAAAACTCTTAATAAGTTAGAAATACTCATAACAATTGATAGCTGTTGGACCCGGCCCTTTTGGCAGGTTCACCCCGAGACTTTTTGCTTTTTCCTAGCCTGTTTCTGGAACCTGGTGGTGGTGATTTTAGGCCTTTGTGCACTTTTTCACTGTGGTACAGTGTAAAGTGCGTGAGCTCTCTGTGTATGTGTGGTGAGTGACCTGCCCTCCCATAGGAATGAATGGGGAATATGTATGCCCATGGTAGTTCCTGATGTGTGGGGAGTGCAGGGTCGAGTTTGGTATTTGCAAACTCGTGAGATTGAATGCTGTGTAATGGTATATGCGGCATGAATGTGTCTAGTGTAGAAGTGCCACTTTTAGAAGTTGGCATATTTGTGTAATTTGTGTCTGGCATGTGATTGGCTGAGGTTGGCTGGTGAGCCTGGCTCCAAGAGTCTGGGAGGGTCTGCCCCGGTGGTGAATGGAGTGTTTAGCATGCTGATGTGAGGGGAGGAGTGAGCCTGGGCCTGCTTGTGGATTGACCGTCTGGTTTGAGGGTCCTGAATGAGGCTGGGTTTACCCCACACAATGCTGGCTCCACCCCCTGGGGTGCGTCTGATGTCCCTAGCCTGGTCAGTGAAAAGAATTCCCTATAACCAGTTCTAGCTGGTTCTCACACTGCCTGCACCCTTTAGACAAAGGATTTTGGGTATAAAAAGGGTGCCGTGACACTCTAAAAATGTTCTTGTTTCTGACTTGAATCCTACCAGGGGCGTGCTGCTGCTTGGGCCCAGGCGAATCCCTGGGCCCTGCCCAGCCCCTGGATACCTGATGGACTGCTGAGGTCCTGGACTCCTGAAGGACGTGTTGCTGGACTCTGGGGCATCCTTGCGCTGGGGAGCGCTTTGCCCTTGTTCCTAAATCCCTAAGCGCTTAGTAGCGCTTTTTTTTGTATTCTGAACACCTGGGAGCGCTTTATATCGCTCTAGCGCCTGGAAGTGCTTTACTTTTGCCTTATGCCCCTGTTTGTGTTTGATTTTTACTCAGTAGGGGAGCCCACCCCGCTTATCCTGCCTGTTGGTGGCGTTGATTTAAATTTATAAAAAGTGCTGCTTTTCACCGCCGCTGCCCGGGACTGCCGAAGGGGAAACCGAAGGAACAGAGCCCTGATTGGCTCAAAGCGACGAGCCCCCTCAGTAAATGCCGCGCTGTGATTGGCGGGCCGAGGAAGGCTCGCCCTGGAAGGCCGCGCCGTGATTGGTGCAGGGCTGGAGGCTGCCCCGACGAGCCGCGCTGGGATTGGCCAGCGCCCGGGAGAAGTGGAAAGGAACATGGCGGCCTGGTCTTCGGGGCTCCCGTGTGCTGGAGGGAGCCCCGGTAGAAGACGTGCAGCCGGTCATCCTGCGAGGGGGCGGGAGGCGCAATGCCGGTGCCTGCCCTCCGCGCTGCTCGCCTGAGAGTCCGCAGCCCAGCCACCGACAGGAGAATACGCCGCACCGGGAGAGCCGGTGAGTGTAAAGGGCGGGGAGAGCATTGGGCTGGCTCAGCGAGCCGGCCCGGCGAGAGAGGCACCGACGTCTTGAGAGCCTTCTGGTTTGCAGCCCAGAGGCTCCGGGGGCATGTTGGAGATTTTGAGTCCCCCAGAGAGGGACTCCAACGAGGGGCGGAACCGTGTTTAGAGCCCCGAGAGGCCCCAGTGGGTAGTTCCGTTTCCGCTCCAGCAGACGGGCCATTGTTTGCAGAGTCCCCAGTGGGGGACTCCAGCGATCGGGGGAATTTGTGTCTAGAGCCCCGAGAGGCTCTGGGGGCCATTTTTAGTTAGAGGGGGCACCGGGGCACATTGCCGGTGCCCGCCCACTCCTGCCTCCGAGGGACTTCAACGAAGGGGGCCATAGTTGTTGACGAGCCTCGAGAGGCTCGAGGCGCCATTGTTTTCAGAGCCTGAGGGCTCCATGGGCCATAATTGTTTAAGAGCCTGTGTGGCTCCAACGTTGGGCACGTGTTATGCCAGAGCCTGTGTGGCTCCAACGTGTGTAGAGGGTTTTCAGAGCCTGTGTGGCTCCAGCAGTGGGCGCAGTTCGCGCCTAAGGGTCAGTGAGGACCCTGTTGCAGTTTGAAGTTCCCAGCTGCCCAGCAATTAGTGGGCAGCTGCACCGTTTAGGTCTTGTGATGGTTCCCAGGTGCCCAGCAAGTAGTGGGCACCAGCAACATTTAGGTTTTGCGCCGGTGGCGCACCCTTGATTGGCGCTGCATTGGCAGCGCGCCCTGACATTCTGGACACAGGGCTCTTTAGTCCCTTTATTAGATGGGGGCTGGTATGTGATTTTATTTAGGCGCAATGTGGTTATCTATGTGATGGTTATTGCCTAATGTGTTTTTGCGCTATTGAGTTAGGTTCTGGCACCTCTGAATGTTTTTATGCATCATGTGTCTTCCTTGATTTTACACCTCTGAATGTGTTGGTTTATGCATCATGTGTTTTTCCTTCCTTACACCTCTGAATGTTTTAGGCATCATGTGTTCTCTCCGGTGAATGTGTGATTGATGCATCATGTGCCATGTTATTACACCGCTGAATGTATGTTTTATGCGTCATGTGTTTTTCCTTCCCCATACCTCTGAATGTTGGTTTTGCATCATGTGTAATGTGTTCTTACCTATACCCCTAAATGTATTTTATTCTTAGGTGGTTGTTCTTTCTAGTACAGGTGGTCCTAGTGAGGTCCTGGTTCCCTGCGTGACACTTCTCCTAAGGTGTTTAGGGTTGCGTAGGTGGTACTTACCTGTTCCCAGTAGTTACTGGATGTGATCTATAACTGTTATTTTGTGCTATACTTATTCTAAGTTCTAGAAGTGCTATTTCTAAAAGTGTTGATTCTGACAGTGGCCCATGTGGCCCTGTCCTGTAAATAATCCCTTGTGAATATTGCCCGTGCCAGTTGGCACAATGTACATGTGTGACTTCTGTCTGATGTGTTTTTACAATACAGAAGTTATTTTTATATAACCTTGTGTGGAGTTCCTTTTGTGGTGGGCCTAGGGTGTTGTTGCTGTTGTGTGCTGGCGCAAATGCTTTACACATTGCCTCCGGGATAAGCCTGTCTGCTCGTGCCAAGCTACCAAGGGGGTGAGCAGGGGTTATCTTGGCGTGTGACTCCCTTGCCCTGACTAGAATGGTGGTTTCTGCCTGGCTTTGGTGTCAGCCCTAGCCAGGCAGAAATAGCCAGTTCTAACAATAGCCTAATGGACACCACCACTTCAACACTCTGGCCAATGCCAAGGGAAAACCAGAAACTAGAGCTGCCTCCCTTGCTCCTGAGTAATTTTGACTCATTCAATTCAGAGGTAAAACAATCACTCCAGCCACTGTGACCTATTGTTCCTATATTCAATATGTTTTTTGCACTCTTGTGATTGGTCCTGAGAAGCTTAATTAAGTCAAACCTAAGCATTGCTCACATTTTAATTTTCAAATTCTTTACAAAATTTCGAAAGTTCATTTACATAGGTAAGGAGTGCTGCTGTACATCATTGTGAGATGCCACTGTTCAAGAAAAAACGCTATTTTTCTTCTTTGGGACTGCGGAAATTATTTCACAGAATGGTTGACGCCTCTCACATGCTTTTTGAGCAGGTGCAGAAGAACGTATTTGCCTCCATAAGAAAGGATTCATATTGTCAACATCGTATGTATCTTGAAGTCCTGTTTTAACTCCCACCTAGAGAGGTTTTTGGCGGTAACGGGTCCCTGAGACATTGCACCATCAGCAATAGGAAAAAGGCCACATTCTATTTGCAAATTCTCAATAAATGTGGAGCTTTTGTGGTGAGTTTTTATTTTGAAAAAGGCACCAGCAGATATCCTGGTGCCAAATGTAGCATAAGGGTATGCTTGGGGTGTGACAGGCACAGATGTCACAGCGTCCCATATTCAGCGAGAGATGCTGTGAGATTTGTTCTTCATATATATTCAATTTCACCATTTCAGCCCCGTACCAAGCAAGATGGTGCCAGAGCAAAGCAAAATGCTTGTAAAGAAAAAAAATCTTCAGGCATTGCAGCCCTGGCACAGCGTGATCTGGAAAGGCGCGAAGAATAGAGTTGTAGATGCAGACGATGTTTCTACCGCTAAATTATGCTTAGAAATATATTGTCGCTAATTAATTTTAATCCCTACTTTTATAAAGTTTCGCACTAACAGAAGGTAATGAGAAGCTGCACGAACATTCTGAAAGAGAAGACAAATTGAGCATAAATGGCACAAAAGAATCCAAAAAAGTACACAAGCAGAACGATTACAAGGGAACAGTGATAGGGCTGAAGGAAACATACAAAGTAAAAACAAATAAAACCACGGAGAAGTGAAAGGCAGAGAAACAGAATTTGAAATTATAAAAATTGGAAAATCTACGTTGAACTAGAAAAGCATGGTTAAAATGAAAGGATTTTAGGGATTCGTGCAACAGTAAAAAGAGAGGTAGAAACTCTAATGGAAGGTGAAACTGAGTTCTGCATTCAAGGATTATTGGCTAAATCCAGGGAGAGTGTGTTCCCGGGTGGGTCTTTGGAGTATCAATGTGCAGTGAGTGTTTGCACCTAGTCACCTGTTTCAGGGCTATTGTCTCATAAGTTTCGCGCAGAGTTATCAGACCATCCAAAGCGGCAAAGGCAGCCCAGGAAGTGAAAACAGAATAGACCTGATGTGATCAAGTTTAGAGCTAACATACAAACCTTGATTATAGTTTTCAGTGGGGCAGAACACCCACGTATGTCGCTCGGTATTAATAGCTCAGGGGCGAGCAGTGATGTCTCCCAGGGTCTCTGTAGCAATGGTGAAGAGGATGGATGCTGCGATGGGACACTGATGCACCTCAAAGGGCATGGGATGGCCAAAAACCTGAAGTACTCCAGCAGCAAACCTGAGGATGACAACCAAGGAAAGAGGGGACCCAATCTTCGACCTTTCCCTTTAGGCCCATAAAATTAGCCAAAATTGTAAAGGAATACATGAATGACCATTATGAAATGCAGGAGACATCCAGCTGCATGTGTAAACAGACCTCCAATCATCCTGCACACAGAAGGCACGATCTTAGCATTACTGATAATTTGGACACATTGGTAACATTGGAAACTGTGATGAAGCTGCGATGAAGCGTATCAAAGTAATGCGTGCATGCTAGAAGAGTCCAACCTCAATAATCATGAGAAGATAAAAATAGCTAGGTCAGCATGGAAAAAACTGAAAAGAGCCTTGATGAAGGGTAGTGTGGCCTTTTCGGGCTTGTGTTTATCACTGGCTGATCCAACTTAGATGATTAGTTTCTTCTCTATGTGGTTCACACACAACTATAAGAATAAATTGTTTATTGGTTGATACGAGTCATAGAAGACACAGGGAGACTTGTATGTACAGGAGAAATGGTCGCTGGGGAAAACCTTGCAACCTGTAGCGGGCATCCCATGGTCCCTGCCACATTGTGCATGGTTGGAAAGGGGGGACCCATGGGTACCCCCACAGGCCTGATTCAGAGGGCCCCGGATGAAGGGCAGCCTGCTATGGGCCCCAAAAGATCGATTCTGTCAACTGATTAGTTCCGGAGAAACCAAATCGGAAAGGCTATCCAAATCGTTCATCGTCCTTGCTTGCTCGGAAACCAAGTCCATAGAGCTGAACGAATTGGCTCCGGAAAGGCTGAATCCCTCCGAATGCCTTTCAAAACAGATTCGGTCACCGCTAAATGTTTCCAGGGATTGTACTTGGTCGTTCAGAACTGGGAATGAATCGATCACGAACAAGGGGTCTGGATCGGTTTGGGCAAAGCCAAATCCGATTCGGAGCCCTTCTGAACGAGATTGGAATCGGCCCCTAAAGGTACACCTCTCGAAACAGATGGAATTGATATTACTGGGGACTGGTTAGACATGCAGGGATTTTCTGAACTCAGTTGGAAGCAATTACAAAGCATAACTCATGATAGAAATTCGAAGTTTACATGGCTCCAGGTTGGCTTATGGTTGTCAATTGCGAATTTTGGTAAGGATTCAGATGTTCATCTGATTACATCCCAGTCTAAGGACAGAGAGTGGTCCATGCTTGGATAGTGGGGTAGGAGTGGTTTTTAGAGGACAGCCTGATAGACAATTAACAAACACCTATGTGGTTGCTATGCATACTGAACAATCTAGAAGGTTACATCTAAATTACTTCTTTATCACTTAAAGTTTATATTAGGCCCCTGCAAAAAGAGCTAAGCTAAACCCCAAGGTATTTATTTATTTTATTTATTTTCTAAACTTATAAAGCGCAAACAAATACGAATGGTGTCTCGGCGCTGAGCAGACAGAGAGGCACCTCCTGTGCATTATTGAATAAATAGCCAGGTCTTCACTTGCTTTCTAAAAATCATCAGTGAAGAGCTGCTTTTTATATAGTGGGGCAAGGTATTCCAGAGCTTCGAGGCGGCCACCAAGAAGCGTCTGTCTCCCCATGTAACTGTTCTCACCAGTTGAATGCATAGGGATGCGGATGAGGCAGATCTTAACGCTCTCTTAGGGACATACACCTGCAGTGATTCCCTAAAAAAGTCAGGTCCTTGGCTATTCAGTGCTTTGTATATAATACATAAAGCCTTGAATTTGGTTCTCTTTTTTACTGGGAGCCAGTGTAGTTGGTAAACGATGGAGGAGATGGGTGCGAACTTGGGAGTTTTGGTCAAAATTCGTGCAGCTGCATTCTGCACCATTTGTAGCTTTTTAAAGACCTGCTCCTGAGCATTCAGCAAAAGCACATTACAGTAGTCCACCTTGGATAACACCAAGGAGGACATAAGGGTTTTCCCTGCCGACAGGGGAAGGTAAGGTAGCAACTTTTTCACTTTTCGTAGCGTGAAAAAGGAAGAGGAGACTACTGCATTGGCATGATTGGTGAAACTTAGTTTGTTGTCAAACAACACTCCTAGGTTTCTGACCTTTGACACTGGGGTGGGTGGATTACCCATTTCAGGTGGCCACCAGATCGGAGACCAAGATGGTTTTAGGTCTCCAAACACCATTACCGCGGTTTATCGGTGTTTAGTTTTAGACAATTACTGTCCATCCAGTGACTGATGGCTCTCATGCCCGTCTGAAAGTTGGCTGCCACCTCGATCCCATTTTTATGCACTGCTAACACCAACTGAGTGTCATCGGCGTACGAAGTCACTCCCATTCCATGGGTTTTAATGACCCTCGCCAAGTCCGACACATAGATGTTAAAAAGTGTAGGACTTAGCGAGGATCCCTGGGGGACTCCGCAAGGCAGCACAAACGTGGGTGAATAGAAGTTCCCCATCTTTACCGACTGTTCTCTGTTAGACAGGAAAGAAGCCAGGAGCTCCGCAGCTTTGCCCTGTATGCCCATAGCTGTGACACAGTCGAGCAGGATGTTATGATCAACCGTGTCAAAGGCCGCTGAGAGATCCAGCAAGATCAGAACAGCCGTGCCACCCTGGTCCATGATCTGTCTGATCTCTTCAGAAGCCTTGATGAGCGCCGTCTCCGTTCCATGTCCTCTCCTAAACCCAAACTGAGTGTTATCTAACAGGTTGTTATGATCAATGTAGCTAGCCAGCTGTTTGTTTATAACTTTTTCAAGTATTTTAGATGGAAAAGGAAGGGCTGCTATAGGGCGATAACTTTTTAATTCCAAGGCGTTAAGGGTGGGTTTCTTTAGAAGTGGCTTTATTATAGCAGTTTTTCATCTTTGAGGATAATTTCCTGATTCACAGACGGTACTGCAGATGTTCTCCAGGATTGGAGCTACCACATCAGATGTTAATTTAATGATAGTCAGTGGGCAGGGATCCAGAGGGGAACCCAACATTGTTGTTTTAATGAGATCTTTTATTTCTGACAGTGATGGAGGGAGAAATTCATTCAGAGAGGAGGATGTGAGTTGTGAGTTCTTAAGGCTATCTGATGGTTCCTCTGTCGTGATGTTATTGAATTTGTCGAAGATTTCTGTGACCTTGGTCCTGAAAAAGTCAGCCATTTGATTACAGAAATCTTGGGTAGTCTCAGTAGTATTGGCTGCTGGTATAGTTGTTAGTGTTGCCACTACCTGATATAGTTGCTTGCTGGAGTTCTGGGCTTTTTCTATCTGTTCACAAAAATATTTGCTTTTTTCCAATCTTAACATCTTCCTGTAGCCTGATAGCGCTTGTTTGTATCTTTCTTTATCGTTGTTGTCATACTTAACTCGCCAGCACCTTTCTAGATTGCGGCATTTCTGTATTTCCAATCTTAACAGTTCAGAGAAGCAAGGGGCTGATGGTGTTGCACGATTTGGGCGCACTCTCTTTAGAGGCGCTACTTGATTAAAGGTGTCTGTGAGCCATTGGTTGTAGTTATTTGCTGCTAGTTGAGGGTCTGACACTTTGGATGGTTTATTATTATCTAGTTTCTCAGATAATGTATTCGTATCTATGTTTTTCCAGTCCCTGCAAGACCTATGTTGCTTTTTTGTCGAGTGTTGATTTTTGTGTTTTTTAACACGGGCATAGAAGACCACCACTGCATGATCTGACCATACAATAGGAGTAACAGTAGGGGGAGTAATGGCCGGATTATTCGTGAATAAGCCGTCAAGAACATGACCTGCTTTGTGCGTAGGTGAGGTAACTAGCTGATTTAAGCCAACGGCCTTGAAATCCTCAATAAGGCTCAGTGTATCTTTACCTGTTGTGTTTTCTAAATGAAAGTTAAAATCTCCAAGTATTGTAAAGTCGGAGGCTTCTGGCACTGTTTCTAATAAAGTACTAATAGATTGGAGAAAAGGCGCTCGGGCCGCTGGGGGACGATAGAGCAGAACTCCATTGAACATTTGGATGGGAGATAAAGTGATAGAAAAAGATAGTGTTTCTGCAGGAATCTTCTCTGAAGTTCCAGTTTTTACTGCTAGGTCTAGCCGTAAAATTATGGCAAGGCCGCCCCCTTTTTTCCCTGCCGGTCTATCTTGTCTGACGATATAGTAGCCCTCAGGGACGGCTGTTACAAGATCGGGGTCGGATGCCAAGTCGGACCATGTCTCTGTTATAAACAGAATATCTAGTTTGTGTGCTGATATTAATTCAGCCACATCTTCTCTATGTTTACACATAGATCTAGCGTTCACCAGTGCGCATTTAATGCGTGTGGCCTCATTACAAGATGCCCCTGGGATTAGTGGTATCTGAGTAAGGGAGCGAGTGAATTTAAAATTGCAGTTTGGGCAAGCTATATGAGTCACGTTAGAACACTCTTCTAAGTTGAAGTGTGGACATTTGTGCCGCAACATGGTGTTTTTAATATCTAACAGATCAGAGGAAGAGTATTTCAGTAACTTACTAGGATGGCGTGGTAGCCGGCCAGGGAATTGGGCGCTGGGCGCGGGTCCAGCGCGGACTGGCGCAGACTGGCACCCCTTTGGCGCGGCTTCGGCGCGGAGACGGCGCTCCCGCTGCGCTCGTCCGCTGCGCTTTCGTGAAGCCATTTTTAAGGTCTAAGCCCCGCCCCCAGCTATGACGCTAATTCTGGTCGGGGAGCCGGCCCTGAGGCACAATGAAGCTCTACCCTGCCCTCCACACAAACGGCACGGATCCGCGGTGGAACGGGGCTAGGGGTGCAGAGAAGCCACAACAATGCTAGTTGGCTAAAATTGATTTTAAAACACAATTATTAAGTCAATTGTAATGTTTATAAAAACGAAGCTAATTTGCATATACAAAGTCCGATATCCAGCATATTTTAACTGGGCTTTCATCAGCATGCAGAGGAGGATCCCCTCGCAATCTGCATGGACTCACCAACACAACACACAAGGAGCTGCCACCACCTTGCTAGTAGTTCGAGCCCCCAGTCCTACCTCTTCTTAAGGTCTAAGCCCCGCCCCCAGCTATGACGCTAATTCTGGTCGGGGAGCCGGCCCTGAGGCACAATGAAGCTCTACCCTGCCCTCCACACAAATGGCACGGCGCCGCGGTGGAACGGGGCTAGGGGTGCAGAGAAGCCACAACAATGCTAGTTGGCTAAAATTGATTTTAAAACACAATTATTAAGTCAATTGTAATGTTTATAAAAACGAAGCTAATTTGCATATACAAAGTCCGATATCCAGCATATTTTAACTGGGCTTTCATCAGCATGCAGAGGAGGATCCCCTCGCAATCTGCATGGACTCACCAACACAACACACAAGGAGCTGCCACCACCTTGCTAGGTATCAGGAAATATTCTCATTCAAGGGCTTCCTTAGCAGATGATGTGTGTATGTTCTTCAACTGTGCTACTCTAAAACTTTCCTGGAAGGCAGTGAGTACGATAACTTGCTATGTATTTAGTCATGAGCTGCCACTAAAGATTTCCATTGTCATGTGTGGCATTCTACCAGAGCACAATGTGGTATTCAAGCTTGGATGCTGATTTTTTATTTGGTTCTCTAGGCAAGAGTTCAGATATGTGTCAAATGGACTCAGAAGATCCCTCCATTTCCGGTTGATTCCAGTACCGGTCGGTGGTGGGAGTAGCTGCCGGGCGGTGACGTGGGGAGGGGGAGGGTCAGGGTGGAGGGTAGTAATCTATGGATTACGGAGGACTGCCGGTAAGTAAACATATAAATAAATAAAACAAATTGTGTTGCGTGCACTGCATTGCATTTGGGGATGCAGTGCGCGCAACAAAATGTGTTTTATTTATTTATATGTTTACTTACCTGTAATCCGCCGTAATCCATAGATTACTACCCCCCACCCTGCTCCTCCCCCTTCCCATGTCACCACCCCGCAGCTACTCCCACCACCGACCCCTATTGGTTGATTCACTTTTGCATGCTAAATGCTCTTTGGGGAAAGAAACTGTTTTGAGTTATATGGTTCCCTCAGCTATGTTGGTACTTTACACAAGTGGTTGCGAAAGTCGCAATGACTGTTAATGAGATGGAAAGCATCTCTTGCAGTTATAAAGCTCCTTGATATTGATGCTCCTCTTGTCTGATGACTACTCCAGCCAATATCTGGTAAGTGTTTTCCAGAAGATAGATCCTAATTTTAAAGTTGGAGTAATCTAGCCTTTTCAAAATAGGAAGGACAGGTAAGGTTGAAAGTTACACATTTCACTGAGATTTAGAGTCGCCTTTTTGAGTCATGGCACGACTTGGACTGATTTCAAGGAAACTATAAAAAATAGCCTAAATAAATGATGTTTTATTAAAAAGAGTCAGATGTCGTTTATGAGTGTAAACGTTTTAAATAATAAAACAACTAGGATAGGATCACCAGAGTAGGAACTGGGTTTTGTTTTGCTTAAACTGGGTATAAGATGACCCAAGAATAAACATCCGGAGAGAATACTTATGACTCATTAATTGTAATGTGGGAGAGTCCGAGACTTTAACATGATAGTTACATGCTTGGATCCTATAAAGCCTGTGCAAGATAATGTGTACCTGTGAGCTGTAATGACAGAGATGAGGAAGCTAGCTGAACTCTACAACCCCCCCCCCCTCCCTCAACAGACAATGCATTCTTGAGCAGCGATCGTGTAGCAACTGTTTTAACAAGCAAGGAGTGCCAGACAGAACATCAGAGTGTAGGAGCTGTGCTCACTACAGGAATCTCTGTCTAAATGGAGGCCCTGATTGTTATTTGTGGACAGTAGGCTAGAAAAACAAAATCAAATTAAATCATGGGTTTGTTGAGCACGACTACTCACCTCTAAGGGTCTCAAGGTGCTGGGGAGGAGGGGAGGTGCAGGTTCCAGTCCATCAAGCAGGAGGTCTATCGAACAACCATGTTTTGAGGTTTCTCGTGAAGATGGGGAGCGATGTTGTCTGTCTGAGGTCGAGCGGTAGAACGTTCTAGGCTCTGGCCACGACGAAGGAAAAAGAGCGGCTTCCGATCTGGACTTCTTGGTGTGGGAGACCATGGCATAGGAGAGCTGGTCACCATTGGGATGCATGGAATTCAAGTTGGCTGTTCATGTATGCAGCTGCGGTGTTGTGAAGGGTTTTGTGTGCATGGGTGAGAATCTTGAAGGTGATTCTAGCCTCATTGTGGAGCCAGTGGAGTGTGCCCAGGTGGCGTTCTTGATGAGTTGTAGCTGGCGGTGAGGTTTTTGTTTATTCCAGCGTAAAGTGCATTGCCGTAGTGAAGTCGGCTGGTGATGAGTGCATGAGTGACAGTCTTTCAGTGTTCAAGGGGGATCCATTTGAAGGTCTTGCATAGGAGGCGGAGAGTGTGGAAGCAGGTGGATGCGACAGAGTTGATTTGGCTGTCCATTTTGAGTTCGGAGTCCAGGATGATTCCAAGGTTGCGTGTGTGGTCGGTTGGGTGGGCAGGCTTCCAAGGACGGCGGGGCCACCAGGTCTCTTTCCAGGCATCGGGCTGTGGGCTCATGATGAATGCTTCTGTTTTGTAAGTATTGAGTTTTAGGCAGCTGCTTTTCATCCATTTGGTGACAGCTTCCATGCCTTCTTGAAAGTTGTGTTTGGCTGCGTTGGCTTCGCTGGATAGGGAGAGGATGAGATGGGTGTTGTTTGCTTATGAAACAATGTTGAGTCTGTGGGTTCTGATGATGGGGGCGAGCTGCTCTATGTAGACATTGAACAGTGTGGGGCTGAGGGAGGATCCCTGGGGGACTCCGCAGGTGGTTGGTGTAGGGTCAGAGAGTAAAGGAGGGAGTCTGACCCACTGAGTTTTGCCGGAGTGTAAAAAGTGGATCCAGGTGAGATCCTTGTCCCAGATCCAGGAGTCGTTAACTCTGCATGTTAGGGCGTGGTGAGAGACTGTGTCGAAGGCCGCTGAGAGATCAAGGAGGATGAGGGCTCCTGTCTCTCCTCTGTCCAGGAGGGAGTGGATGTCGTCTGTTGCGGTGAGGAGGGCAGTTACGTTGCTGTGTTTTTTTCTGAAGCCGGATTTGGAGGAGTCGAGGATGTTGTGCTCTTAGACGAAGGTGGTGATTTGGCAGTTGATGGCTTTCTCGATTACTTTTGCTGGGACTTCAGGGTGTCGGGGTGGTTGGTGAGGGTTTGGTGTGTTGGCTTTCTTCGTCGAAGTTGTCATAAATGTTCTTGATTTTGTGCTGGAAGAAGGTGCTGAGTTTGTCGCAGAGGTCTTGTTATGGAGGGATGTCTGTAGACTCGCTGGTGGATTGGGTGAACTCCCTGATGATGCTGAAGAGCTCTTTGCTGTTGTGCGCATGTGTGGAGATTCTGTCTTTGATCGCTGTTTTTCTCATATTTCTGATGAGTTGGTGGTGGGCATTGTTGGTGCTCTGAAGTTGTTGTGGGCTTCTGTAGATTTAGAGATCCTACAGGCCTTTTTGTGGTGGCGGCATGTGAGTTTGGACTCTCGAAGATTGGTGGTAAACCATCTGGCTTTCTTGGTGTGTGTGTTGTTGTTCTTCTTGAGGGGGGCTATTGTGTTGGTGCTGTCAGAGATCCATCTGTGCAGAGTTGAGGATGCGGTGTTGGGGTCGTCGTCTTCTGCAATGGTTGGGGATGAGTTGCCGAGTGAGGCGGTGTGTTGGTCATTGGTACTTTTGGTCCAGTTTTTTGTGGGAGCAGGTGCTGGGGTCTGTGGATGGTGTGTGTTCTGACGGTGAAGTGGTTGCACAGGAGTTCAGTGGTGTGGCTGAAAGTGATGGAGTTTCCTGTTGTGAAGAAGTGGTCGAGGGTGTGTCCTGCTGAGTGTGTGGGTTTGGTCATGATTTGGCAGAGACCAATGTTGTGGAGGTTGTCCACAAGGGATGTTGTGTTGGGGTCTAGTTGGTTGTCGAGGTGGAAGTTGAGGTCTCCCTGCAAGGTGTAGTTGGTGGATGCAATGACTTACAGGGAAACGATGTCCGTGATGGAGTTGCTGAATGGTCCGTGGGGTCCGGGGGTTGGTAGATGAGGTTACCTCGGAGAGTGGTGTTAGGGCTGGCCTGAATCTTGAAGTGTAGGTGTTGAATCAGGTCTTTGGGCTCATCGGGGAGTCTGCTCAGCTGAGGGTGGATTTGTGGATGATGACAATTCCTCCTCCAGGGTGGGTGGAGTGGTCCTTCCAGGAGATCTTGTCCTTAGGGGATGGCGATGACGATATCTGGCCCCGATGTGATGTTGGTCCAAGTTTCAGTGAAGAATGCGATGTCCGGGGTGGTGCTGTTGAGGAGGTCCCATATTTTGGTGGCATGTTTGTGGAGGGATCGGACGTTGTGGAGGATGCATTGCAGGGTCTTCGGTGTGGTTGTGCTCATGCGGGCGGGTTGTGCTGGATCTGTGGTCCTGGCAGGGCTGCAGGTGTGTCGGCAGTATTGACAGCTGGAAAGTCCATGGGTGTTGGCTGGTAAAGGTAGCTTGCAGTTGTTGTTGTGACCTGGGTTGAGTGTGTGGAGTGCCGCTGGGTTGTAGCGTTGGCGGTGTGGAGGTCCAGGGTTCCTGGCACTGTTCGCGTTTGGGTAGACGGCCTGGCCTTTGGTGGACTTTCGGCACACTGCAGTGCAACCGCACAGCGGCCACCATTAAGTAAGGGTCTGGGAGAGCAGGACAGCTGGCAGGCGGGTGCGGGGAGGGGAACTGGCTTGGGCTGGTCGCACTGGGGTACAGCGGCAGCGGGATCAGCAGCGGCAGGAAAAACAGGCACAAAAGTAAGAAAAAGAAAATGGTAGCAGAATCAAAAAGTGAAGAAAAGTGTTAAAAGAGAGTAAAAGGGTTAAATAAATAAAAGATGAAAACTGAGAAAACTGAGCAGAAAGGAGAGGATAAAGGGAGCGGAAAGTGGAGTGAGAGAAGGAGTTAGAGGTCCACTTGACCACCAGGGATGAGATGCAGGTATAACCTGTGGGTGGAGGAGGGCCTCGAACACCAACACTTCGGGAGTGCGGGGGCTCAGGAGGGCCTCACTTAATGGTGGAGCTGTGAGGGTGGGAGAGCAATTTCACTCACAATAAGTCAGTGGTCTTGCTCCTGTTTATCCCCTTGCTAATGTGCGACCATGTTTGAGTAAAATCTTATTTATGCTCAAAGTTGTGTCACCTCCAAATATTACAAGGGAGAGGTGTGGCATAGCATCCCGGGCAGTTAACTCCAGAGCTCAGGGCTCACGGTTCGATCCCCCGTGGCAGCTCAGCTCAGCACCATTTTACTCTGGGCAATAGCTCACTTAATCTCCCTGATGGCCCCTGGCGCCTTGAGACCCTAAGTCACAAGCAGTTTCTGCTTTACAAATGGTGTATTTGGATTTAGATGTCCCCCAGCATTTTTCTTTAACGTGGCAATCTTTCTGGCAGGGGCTCCCAGAAGTAGGAAGTAGAAAACAACGTTTGAATTGCTGAAATTATGCAAAGGCCTTTTTAAATCGAATACATTTTATAGTACTTAAACATTGAAGATATGTACTTACGATGATATGTACTTTTTATCCTTGTTCTTATGCTTGTGATGTACTTTTGTGGTGCTTATTTAACTGAATAAAGTATTCGTTGATTAATTGATTGATTGAGTCAACCAATAAATAAAACTATATTGTCCCATTTTTGTAAAATAGTCTTCACCTGTAAATTCAATTTTTCCATGCATTGCATTGCAAATTTTCCTCCACTGGCTCCAAGAGGAATAACATATAGCATTTAAAATTCTGTCCTAAATGAATCCATAGGAATCTTATATTCCAAAGAAGCCCTGAAAAACAAGGTTCAGGTCTGACAACTCCACATGCTACAGGTCTCTAGAGTGAACTGGTGACAGACCATTCTGAGGGATGGCACCACAGTTGTGGCATGCTCTCCCCTGTGCTCTTCCAACTAGGAGTAGCCTATTCTGAAAGTCAATGAAAAATATATATTTTTTATTATTGAGGTGCAGATGCTGTTCAGAGAAAAGTTTGTGATTGTTAAAGATTTGCAGAATTTCACACACTTTGGAACTTGTTACTACTCATCGCTGGTAGTCCTAAAAAAGCGGAATTGCCATTACTCAAATGGAAAAATGTGCTTAATTGGTTGCTATTACTTTTTTGTTGTTGGAAATGAAAGGAAATATCTTATGTAATAGCTTTAGTTGGACAAAGCAGGCTGACATGATAGTGTTTGCTTGAGGGATAAAGAACAGGTCTTTATCAATTGCAAAGGCTTTTACTGTTCCCTGCTGCTGTGGGTGGTTTGCTAAGCTTTTCAGATCAATGAAAAGCCAACCAATGATTGGTTTACAAACACAATCACTCTAGATTTAGACAGGCTTTATCCTAATCAGTTACTGGACAGTTAAGGGACTGACATTTTAGTTCTACATTCGGCTCAGTACAGTACAACAAGGTCTGTGAATTGTCTGTATAAGAGATGATTCTGAGACCAAATCTCTTCACTATTTCTGCAAAAGAAATCTAAACAGAGATAGGACTGACCCTTGGGGAAACTCCAAACCATACTGTAGTCATACTGGATCTACACTGAGCTGTTTAACCATAATTTTCCTTTTAGATAAAAAGGAACACAAACTGTTCAAAGGTAATCCAGTAATACCCAAGCCCTCCAACCTCTTGATTAGGATTGAATGATCCACTGTATTAAAAGCAGTGAAGATATCAAACCTTATATAACAAACCTGATCATCTTCTTCTAAATATAGTCTTAGCTTGTTTAGTCTTGGCGGATCTAAACTGTTCACTTAAAGCGGTCTTCGTTCCCGGTCCTGGTCCAAACCCCATTAGGGTCTCATCCAGCCGGTGATGATCTACCAACCATTTGATTAGTCATCTAGCTATGAACTTTACCTCAGAATTAGCCATAGCTTGTCATAGAGAGATACAATGGTGATTGCTAACGTTCAATGGGTCATGATTAGATTTCTTCAAGAGGGATTTCACTACTGAGATCTTATATCTGTCAGGGACTTAATCATACAAAAAAGAGGAATTCAAAAGAGCTCTGATAGCAGGTTTCAACCTTTCAGAAATGTCATTCATGACTCTTATAGGCCATGAATCTAGAGGTGAACAATTGTTGATTTCCCTCACTGCACAAATCTAACCTTATGCATCCTGGTTTTTGTGATAGCATTATATAAACAGATATATGAACATATCTGATGGCATAAACCAAACATGCAGATGTTATGTTATTTGTATTTGTAAAATACACTATCACCCGCAAGTGTATCCGGCAACCCTGTCTATGTTAGTTTAGTTAATAGGAACGCCAGGTCTTCAGCTTCTTGTGGAATTTAAGAAGAACAGAGGAGGCTCTTGTGTGGAGTGGGAGCTTGTCCCCCACGTAAGAAGCGATGTAAGAGAACACCAGTCTTCCTTGTCTGGTTCTGTCTGTGAATGGAATGTGTGTGAGTAGGAGTTGTGAGGGGGTGGTGTCTAGGTGGATGGTGGAAGGAGATGCAGCTGTTCAGGTAGTGGTGTCTGAGTTGTGCAGTGCTTGAATGTGTGTGTGAGAAGTTTGAATTCAGTGTGTTTATGAATCAAGACTGAGCCAGTATAGTTCCCTGAGGTTTGGTCTGATGTGGGTTCTGTGCTCCGAGTGGAATATGCTATTTCACGTAATTTTTAAGGGAGGGGCATCATTATCTACTTGATTCTCTGTGTCTCATGAATAGAAGTCCCTTTCCACAACAGTAATAAATATCACATTACACTCTGAGAATCTGGTTATATTGAATCCAGATTTCTGAATAATGTTATCACTGTTGAATAATTCTACAGAATGCTTTCCCTTAAAAGAAAAAATATCTGTCTTGGATTTGGTATGCAAGATTTGTGCAAATGGGAGTGTCAAAACAGTGCATTTTCCCATTTTAACATAGAATTCTTTGCTCTCTGCTGAAAAACGAACTGGAAAGGGTTACACCAAACTTGGCATGAAAGTATTACTTTACTCAACGAAGTGCTTTTGCTTTTTTTGGTGTAAATCCAATTAATAGTCTTCAAGGAGATATTACAAAAATGTGTTGGGTGGAATTCAAAGTGTCAAGTCAAAGTGTTATGAAGTTAGAGATATCAGTACTGTTAGTCCATGAACTCTGGCTTAGGACACTTTGTAGGCCAAAATGTGTAAAATTAAGAAGCCTCCTCAGTTGAGGGAGATTTTTAACACAGGGCTTTGATTGGCGGGGAGTGTAGAATGAGCAACCACTATGACCCCAGGGCAAAGTGAAGGACTCACAAAGGCGCCTCTAAGTTTGAAATAAAAATGTGTGTTTGATTCAGAACCCCCAAATCCAGAGAGAGATTTGCAAACCTGAAATGCAGAGGCTCCCCTACATTCAGAATCTTCTTTCTCAGTACAGAGACACAGATCCACCAGTTTTATTGTTGAAAGTGCTGATATCAAGGCCCTAGGCTATGGCAACCTTTTACAAGTTACAAGTTTGCAGCCTTGATTATGATACTATGGACAATAAACCTTGTGGAGCTGTGTTCCCCTTACATAGTCTACAGTACTCTTAATGATTCTGTATATTATAGGATCCATTTAGGGAGTATCAAGTCCACGTCTTGAAAAATTGTCTGAAAACCAATAAGTTGTGGGCTGGTATCAGTGTAAATTATAAGGGGTGATTCCAGTAGCCTGAACTTTATTTTATTACACTTGCTCTGCCATCCCTATTGTTAAGTATATCTCACTTCAAAGGAAGACTTTCTCTATATTCTGTGGACTTCCTGGTGAGTCTGCAGGCAATTTTCTGAGTTACAGCGCATTTTGAGCTTTTCATTGGCTAAGAATTCAGATCACCTTCTTCCACATAATAAGTGCCTGTCCCATAGCAACAGGAGGTATATGGACCTTTGTGTGAGGAGCGGGACACCTATGCATATCAAATATAGAGCCTGTGATAGTTTGCAGCAAGAAGATTAACTAAATCAGCTGCCAAGGGTGTTCGTTGAAGTTTACAAGCTCAGGAAAGGAAGAGAATGTTGTGCCTTGTGGACAGTGAAGATGTGGAGAAACACATCAAAGACTCTGAAGTGTGGTCAATGAAGATTGCCTTCTAACACAGCTCCGCTGTGGTTGCTGAGGGGTGTTTACCTTCCCTACAAGTTTTGTTCTCTCTACATAATGACTTTAGGATTTCGATGTGCAGCAACTTCTCTTAATTTCAGCGCGATGCCTACTTTTCGGCAGAAAGCAGTGCAGACCACATTTTTTCATACATTACGGCAGGCGTGATATTTGGCTGGAATTGCGCCCACCATTTTGTTTTTGTTTACTGCTTTCAGTGCTGACAGTTCTGTGCAGTTCTCAAAGGAGTTTTCCGGCCTCAGGTATATTAACAGTGTCCAATACCATTTGCTCTCTACGTTCTTGATTATTACTGGCAGCAGATTATTTTACCCTCATGAACAATACTTCTTTTCTCACTCTGTAAGTCTCTATATTTTTTATAGATAACAAATATGAGTGATATTTGAGATTCCACCTCCCTTTTTGCGTTATTCATTACACTGCTTGCTTACTGGAACTTATTTTATATAACAAACTGTCCTTTACAGGACCTCATTCTTTATAACAGCATTTCTATATGTCCAAACCCTCTCCATTTAGCAGCTTGCTATTACTATGATTTTCTGCTATGAGTTTTTGGGGAAAACCCTGACTTTTAAATGTAAGTCTATTATCAGCTACTGCAACCTTCATCTCCTATTTTACTGGATTCTGATCTATTTTTCTATACTACTGGATAACATGAAGGACTCTGATCCTACTAGCCAACCTTCCCACTCGTCAGTCACTACGTCAAATATTCCGATGTCTTTTACTAAAACTACGACAAAAATAAAGGTACTCCTGTTCTTTCATCAAACAAGAGAGCAAAAACATGGGTCCCCAAAGAGCGATTCCGTCAACTGATTTGTTCCGGAGAAATCAATTCAGAACTTCTGTCCGAATCAGTCTTCATACTTGCTTGCTCGGAAGCCGAGTCCTTAGATCTGTGCGATTTGGCTCCGAAAGATGCAACCTGTCTAAATGCCTTTCTGAACCGATTCAGACACCCCTAACAGTTTCCAGGCATCGTAATTGGTTGTTGGGAAGTGTATACGATTCGGTCAGAAAGAAGGTTTCTGTATCAGATTCAGCAAACCCGAATCCGATTTGCTGCCCTTCTGAACAACATCAGGATCCACCTCTAAGTCTCCTCCACCTATATCTATGGAACTACTCCTACAGGAAAAAAAGAGCCATAGGTAGAGGAAACAAATAGGGCATTCAAAACCTAAACAACACCATCAACCGCAGAGGCATGCAAATTACGCACAGAGTGGAATCAATTCAAACTACTACTCAACAAGTCTTTCTTCTACAAACTGATGTTTCCCAACTCAAAAAACAAGTGGGAGATCTTGAAAACCACAATAGATGCAACAACCTTCGTATTTTTGGCTTGGTAGAGGATTTAGAAGGATCCAATATTATTTCCTTTTTTAAGTCTTTCCTTACGTAAGTCATTGAACTTCGTTTCACACCAATATTGAATATTCAAACATCACACTGAATAGGACATAGTCCATGTACTACAAAATCATCTCAAAAGCCAAGGGTGTTGTTATCATCTACATTTTGGAATACACTGCATTACTGATAGTCTGCGAGCGCTAAACTTTAAGGTCGAATATCTTGGCAAGGACATTTCTTGATCTTTTCCCAAGACTATGCCAAAAATACGGCAAACAGAAGAAACCTCAAAACCAGATTTGCGTTGTTTCAGCTTGTCTTTTAAAAGTAACTAATGAGAACAAGACTACAAATGACAAGGATCCTGCTTTACAGCAAAGATTTTGTGACAATTGCAGAGAAGAAGACATGTGAGTTGCAAGACTATCTACTATTTGCTTATTCTACTCTGATTCTGTTGAGAAACATTTTGCGGTTATACTCTCTAATTAATGTATACATTCATACTATGATTATGCTGATTCTTCCCCTTCTATATTTTCCGTTAGGTGATGTTTCCTATCTGATCAACAATACCCTTCATCCAATTAAATGGCATTCACTCCTCCTTGAGTTGTCCTGGAGTTCAGTTGTATTGTCTTCCCAATGTGGTTGTCAAGGTTACAAGCACTCTTACCTGTTTCTTGCTTGTAAGGAGATTTCGCAAAGACGTTATGCACCCACTTCCCAGTACCCCTACTAACAACCTTGTAAATAATACATCTAAGGTTATGCAGTTGGGATGGAGGGAGGATGGCTGGATCCTGGACGCTAGATGTTCCTAGTTGTCGACCTGCGAGGCAACAGGGAAAAGTATAACTACTGCAGTTCTTAATCTAAACCTAAGTATAAACTAAAGGTCATATGCTAAACTAACTAATAACATAGACTTTAGTCAGTACTATGTCCTACTTGCGATCTAAATATTTTGAACGTCGCGTTCTTGTAGTCGTCGTGAAGAGTAGATGGGAATGTTGTTGTTTGATGTATTGATGAAAGTAAAGCATTAAATGCTTGTCGGCTGGTACCTGGGTTTAAAATAAACATGAGAATAAGTTACTGATTTTCTATGCCCTTCTTTCCTGTTTTTTAAATGAGAACTTTTTTTTATTTCACTTACTCTCTAAACTGTATGACACAAAAATAATAACAATGCCTAATACACATCAATTCACAAACTAAATGGATATTCAAATAAGTTTTGCAATGTCCGTCTTTTCGCAGAGCTAACAACTTTTTCTATCTTTGTAGATAAAAGAGGTTCCAAAAATTGTTCCAAGAAAACATCAAGGTAAGTTCAAAGTTGTTGCTTTCAGCTTTCTTGCTTAGGGCGCCTGAACAAAGAAAACTTTCACTTAGCTTATCTTTCTTTCTCTCTTGCAGGTTCGAGAATGCTGTCACTGCAACCCGACCGGCGGTGAAAGAACCGGAGCTGTTTTGAAGGGTGGAGTCTTCTTTCACAGAGAGCAGGTAAGCAGACGTCTTTGCGGTTCAGAAAGCAGAAGACTTTGCTTGGCATACTCCTTTTAATACAAACAGTTGTGCTTTACGCAAACTATACATAAGATATAACATCTTAGTTTTTTCTTGAATAACACAGATCCCTTGGCAAGAAATATACGAGTCCACATTATCAAACAGTTACGTAATCCTTACATAATCAAATGAAGTGTGCTGGGAGCACAGGACAGGGGTGGGTTTTTAATCTTGGATCAGTACGCTTCTTTGAAAGCGTTAACAATCACGTCTTTTGGCTCACCATGAACCTTATCATGACAGTGGCTTTACCACCCGCGATATCTGTTTGTTTCTTGGGTATATTAATTTTTCTATTTCCTACATGGATTCTATTTCCTTCTTTCTCTTCTTTACCTTTTTTCTACCCTTTCCTCATTTATGCTTTCTCTACTTTCTACTGAATATACTTCATCCTTTATTTTGAGTTTTTTCGTGTTATTTTTGCTATTCCATTTTTCATTGCAAGTGTAGTATGTATTTAATAATTAATGCTTCTCTCTAGGTAGAACACCGTTTTCTTGTTGCAAGATACTTGGACACAGAATACTCGTGATACCTTATACTACAACCCCTTGCTAGACTTAGATGGCAGGAGTGGTAAATGTAGAGAAGGAACTCTGAAAACTACCTTCCTTAAACAGATTATTACAATACGGAGCAAGTGACAGATCGGGATGAACGCTGCTTTACATATATTTGGGTAGATGAATAAAATTGCTCCAGTTGTTATACTTAACCGCCATATATAACACTGTATCAAATTAGGCGTTTGAAAGGGGAGGGATTTACATATCCTCTTGCTAGCGATTGCGACAGTAGGTCATTTGTATTTCAGCCCTGAAGAAATCAATGGTGCATTACGGTGCATGATGAAACACGTGTTAGCTGCTTTTCTTTGTATGGACTAGAGAACTGTTTATCCGTATTTGTGGACTTGGGTACTATTCTTTGTATGAACTGGAGAACTGTTTATCCTTATTTGTGGATTTGGATTCCTAACTGTGCCGATCTCAGGATATCTGATTTGAAGAAAACCTAATAATCCCATGGACATTAAAACGTGAATTATTTGGATCCCTGTATTATCTTAAGAATTGTTTATACAACACTTGTTACTTGTTATACAACTTTGTGTGCTTAGGCAGACTTTTGATTTGCTTCTCTTTAAATGATTTTACATGTTATTTTTTGGAATTGTAAACGTTTAAGTTTACCTATTAAGAGACAAAAGGTTCTCACCCATTTATCTTGACTAAAAGCAGATATTGTAGACTACCCTCATTGGGGTTACTGATCGTATTACAACAGCTTTGGATAATAACAAAGCAGTGCTGCTGGTATTATTGGATCTGATAGCTGCCTTCAACACGGTCTCACTTAATTGGCTCGTTAGCTTTCTAGATCAGTGCACCCAGACCATCAGTCTAGGCCCTTCTGCTCCCAAACCCTGACGCTTACTAAGTGGGTACCCCAGGGCTCTTGTCTGAGTCCTACCTTGTTTAACATCTATGTGGCCTCCAAGGCCAAGGTCATTAGGGAGTAAGGTTTTACTCTGTTTTCCTATGCTGATCATATGCAATTACTCCTGTTCTTTGATAAGGACACAGAGTTAATCGATCAGCATTTTGCAGAGAGCATGCTAGCCATATCAGCTTGGATGATGGAACACTTTCTCGAGCTGAATGCGGCTAAGACCGAAATCCTGCAGTTTGGATTGGCTCAAGCATCCTGGTCCCCTAAGTGGTGGCCTGCTGTGTTAAGCCCCGCCCCTTCTCCTGCTACTGTGGCAAAAAATCTAGGGGTTCGTTTGGATGTATTGTTATCAATGAGGGATCAAATCATGACTCTTGCAGGGCCTACTACGATACCCTGAGCCTTTTGCGCAGAGCGTTCCAGTGGTTGCCTCTTTCTGTTCATAGAACTCTGATTCAGACTTTGATAATTGGCCAACTGGATTATCTGCTAACGAATCCCTTCTCAGCAGATTACATATTGTACAGAATGTTGCTACACGCCTGGTTCTTAAAAAGCCGCCTCGCACCTCCCCGGGGCCATTGCTAAAACAACTCCACTGGCTCCCTATCCCAGAATTAAGTTCAAGCTTTGCTGCCTCGTCCATAAAGCTCTTTATGGAACGAGCCCTAGCTACCTGGCCGAAAAGTTTAAAGTCTACTGTCCAAGCTGTCGACTCAGATCGGAAGCTAAAGAGCTGCTGGTGGTCCCCCGCTACAGGAAAAGTACAATCAGGTAACAAAACTATTGCCTACCTTGCCCCAAAATACTAGAACACCTTGCCGGAGGACTTGCGCAAATGCCCTAGTATGTTTCGCTTCAGGAAACTCCTGTAGATGGAATTATTCTGGGACTGATCTGTGACTGTCATGGACCCTCTCTATGGTAGCGTGGAGATACCCCTTGCGGGGTTGATTCCAGCGCTTTACAAATCCCCTACATACATACATACATTCCTGCAAGAAACTCATGTTTTGGCCTCAGTAGTTCTTAACTGTAAATGTCAATGGGTGGGGATTTTTTTTCTTTCCTTGGGTCAAGGGAAATGAATGGTGGTATTATTCTCTGCCATACAAATTTCACACTATGCTCCTCTCCCAGGATTCAGATGAAGATGGTAGATAGTTGAAAGCTCTTCTTCAAGTTAACACAATTCCTATTTCTTTGTGTATGCACCAACCAAACCTGACAACACATTTTGACCTACTATCTCTTCTAAATAAATGTCCATTTCGACAGATTGTATAATATTTAGGGGAAGTTGCAATCTAGTTTTGAGCCACATGTAGATCAAATTTCTAAATCCTTTTTTATCGCATCTACTGTCCATCAACAATTCACTACAACCATTCACCAACAATTTCTTATTGAAACCTGGAGACTGCAATCCCTCATCGCGTGAATACATGTTTTTCTCTCCCACATATGTCCCAATCTAGAACTCATTATCTGCTTGTTTCCAAATCTCTAGCATGATGCATTATATGTGCTGATGTTGGTTCTACGCGGGTCTCCAATTATACCCTGTTACATTAGATTTAGATGTACTCACTGTCAGTAATGGTAACAGAAGCTGGCGTTTTAACACATCCTTGTTGTTAGACACTACTTTTACTACACAATTTGAAATGTTCATTACTTTTTTTTTTATTATCAATTTTTCCTCTGAACTCTTTCCTCATCCTATCTGAGATTCATTTAAAGCTGCTGCTGGAGATTTTATTATCTCTTATGTTTCCAAAAATGAAAAAAATTTACTCTCAAACGGCACTAGAAATATTGACTTGCATTAAACAACTAGAAACTCTTTGCACCACTACTAATTCTACTCTTCACCTAAATAAACAAATAATGGGGAAGTTACAATACAATAATCTCTCCACAGAAACTGCTGCTTTCTACCTTCTTAAAAGAAGTGTAAATTCTATCGAGGTCAAAACAAAATGGGGAAATTTTTCGATACTTACCTTAAAATTCAAAAAGAACGTATCGAAATTGATTCTATCCTAAGAGCAGATTCTTCTTGAGGTTCTTCGGTTTTTGACTTTGTCCTGTATTCGGCCGCCATTTTGTGTCCCGTCGCTATTTTGTGTTGCCCTCACTCAGGCAGCACATCGAACTGAGTGTTTTTGCCTTTTTCCAGCTGCTACGTGTCTCTTCTGTTAAAAAGTAACCCCCTGCCCTTGTTTACGAAACCGATGTCAGGGTCTGGCCGAGTCCACTAATCCATGTCTAGGTTGATTGATCCCTGTCTCGACTGACTGTTTGGCTCTCCCTATTATTTCCTTACTTTATCTTATCCGACTTGCCTTCACTATTCTCTCCTTGTATTCTCTTGTTACACAACTATCCTTTGAGGCACACAACTACTTCCTGCCACCTGCAAATTGGATTGTAGGTACTAGCACTGATTAACTTGTGGGGAGGGGTGAACACAGGGTCTGAAAGAAGGGCGTATTTGGGACACTTGATAGCTTGTTTTCCAACTTTTTCAATAAGTCTAGCAAGGGGTTGTAGTATAAGGTATCACGAGTATTCTGTGTCCAAGTATCTTGCAACAAGAAAACGGTGTTCTACCTAGAGAGAAGCATTAATTATTAAATACATACTACACTTGCAATGAAAAATGGAATAGCAAAAATAACACGAAAAAACTCAAAAAAAGGATGAAGTATATTCAGTAGAAAGTAGAGAAAGCATAAATGAGGAAAGGCTAGCATTGTATGTATTGGGAGTATACGTTGTAAATATGTACGCCACAGAATAAAGTGGCAGTCTCCTAAGAACCTACTTCTGGGACAACTGTGCTTAGCTGCAGCTAATAAACTTGGTTTTCTACGCCTAACAGAGTGTCTCGTGTCTCTGTCCGACAAGGCAGGTGAACTCGAAGATTTAAGGCGTGCCCTGCGCCGCCAGGCCCATAAGGCCCGGTTCTTCACTCTCCTGTTTTTAAAAATGCAGGTATCTTAAACGAATTCAAAACATTTAATAATACTCCATACACCCAGGAATTGACTCCAACTCCAGATGACAAACAACACTAATTATCCTCTATTCATAAAAACTGTGATACTTCCATCAGCATGCAAAGTCAGTGAAATTTATTAAAACAGGAAAAGCCCTTGGACCAGATTGTTTTTCCACTGAATTTTATTTCCATTTTTACAAATGTTTGCTCACAAAACTTCACGAGATATTCTCACATTTTATCTCTACAAAATCATGTAGTGGCACCTTTCAAGTAGGGGTGGGCGGAATTCATGGCGTTTTACAGAATTTTGCGGAGTTACATAAAAACTCCCCAGTTTTGCAAGCAGCGGAATTCCACCAGCGCCAAGTGTGTTGCCACTGGAATGGAAAGGTACAACCCTTGCTGCCCCTCAGGTGCTTCATGCTTGTTGGAGTGGGTGCCACAATCTCAGTTGTGGGTGCCCGGGTGTCCAATTGGTCTTCAGATATGACTCTGCAGTATCAGTCTGACAGCTCTTGTTGCTTACATCAGCAGAGCATGCCTGTGACAGGCTGACTGTCAAGCACAAGCCAAAAGCAGGATGTAAAATCTTAACACACACAACTGTTTTCCCAGCAACAGTTCTGTGGAACTGAACTAGGAAATAGGGGTGTACAATTTCAAGTACAATGCTACATTGACGAGTCCATGCAATGAGCCAGTCCACGCAATGAGCTTAACAAATGCAAGATGTTAGCTGCTACTCAAACTACTGCACCTGCTGAGGAAAAATGTCATTTGAAATTTACAGTTGTTCATGCTCAAGAGGCAGCAGATTGAATGGATGTTTCCTCTCAAAAACTGGACATCAAATTAATTCTGCGTCAAACATGCAATGGTGAGCGTGTGTCCCTCAAATATAGCTAGTTGTAAGATTACTCAGTGTATACAGATGATCAGGGGATCCATAATCAAGACACATTTTGGGATACACTTCCCATCATACATTTGATTACGGGTGTTTGGCCCAGTAACAATTTACGAGGATCTCTCAATATGTAGTAGGTTGGTTCAAGTAACAAACAATGCAGTTGGATAGATCTCTCTCTCCATTGCAGTCGGTGCTGCCCCTCTAAATGAAAGCAACTTAAATATATGGGCCCCTCCAAGTCCACAATTATGGGAATACCCCATATACAGAGCTGATTGTTTGTTTGATTAGCTGGGTGAATAAGCCCACCCATATCTTACCTTTAGCGCTCACCCTGTGCAATTCCCCTGTGGCCCGGTACCACTCACCAGTGGCCTGCACTTTCAGGTAGTTCAAGGATCCCACAGAGTTCACAGTCAGCCCATGTGATCAGCTCTATTCCCCTCTCTGACTACACCGGGTTCAATAGCAGTTTTTCCTGCGGTGCTGAAACAGATACAGAATGAGTACGGGCCAGCACCTGCCCTGGACCTGGGGATGAAGCTAATGGGCAATTTTGCATCTGTATCAGCCATCGTCTTAAGTAACAATAAAGGGGAAGCAGCAGCATTGGTTATATAACAATGCCTGAGAGAGTTCACTCCTGCACAGCAGGAACAGGAATTGCCTAAAATTATCGAAAAAATACAAACAACACTAGATATCTCAAATGGGTTTTTCTGCCTAAATATAGTGTCTTAAGCAGATATTTGACAGCATTTTCAGCACTCTGTTCATAGCGTCACTTTTTCTGTTTACCTCAAGGGTATAAGCACAGCCCGAGGCTGTTCTCAGCCAGAGTAACAGTTACTTCAAAATTATGATGAGGAGGCATTTTCCTCTGTAGACAATACTTATCTAATGGACAATAAGTTAATGAAACATTTGGCTATATTGAACCATATAATTTTTGGGTTCTCTCAACTGGGTTAAAAGTTTTATTTAAAAAAATCAAAAAATGCCCACCTCAATGTCATGTTTCTGGGATATGAGTGGTCAAGTGAAGGCAAAAGCCTGGTAGTGCATTTTTTAGTGCATTGCTCCAACCTCAAATGACTCTGAAAAGACTGCAATCCATTTTAGGATTTTTACATTATGGCAGAACATACATTTTGTATTATGCAGAATAAGTAAAACCGTTCTACAATTTAATCAGACCTGATTTTTTTAAACAACCATTATACACAGGAACATACGAAAATGTCACGCTGATATGATAGCTTCTAAACATTTACACCCACTTGTAAACACAACCAACTTGGTGATCCACGTAGTTGCTGGACCCACCAGGTACACCTATATCTCTTTCAATGAAGGTGATACAGTACCTATTGCATGAAAATCTCATTTGTATAAAAATGCTGAATTACGTTTTGCACCCACTGAGAAAATTCTCACAACAGTACAAACTGTTGTAATAAGAGAGAGAGCACTGGCTCAGGGTAAGCAAATAATTGTTGCTACCCCTGTACCGCCCTTAGAGACCCTTACAAAAGCGAGCGTTTCAAATGTCAAACCATTGCATCTACGATGAATTCAGTGGTCTAACTCTCTCACTGAAACACATGTAGATTATAGATTCAATTCTACACTACAAACACAAGCATTCCTGCAGTACGAAAAAGAATATCCTCTGCCGAATGAAATAATGCCTCTAGATTGATATGAATACATCATTTACACCAATGGCTCTGCTCAGTTTGCTTTAGGGACACAACACCAATATTCTGCGCAATCATAAATGGGCGCATGCATGCCAGAAAGTTCCATCCTGGAAAGACAGACATTCAGTCCTTAGCGGACTTTACAGAGCAGCTGGCAAAACTCAAACTCTATTCTAGCACTACAAAGTACAGATCACACATTCCCCACACTTATATTTTTTCATTCATACTACTGCATCCAGTCCTATAATGAATATCTTCACTATGGGGGCCAAACAGGATTTCGAGATTCCAAGGGTTGCAGAATTAAGCACAAGCTGCTTTGGGAAAAAGTGGCAAAGCTGAAAGAATGCTTGCCACTGGCTCATGTTATCCACAAATTGAGTCATCAACATGTTGGCGTTCAAGTTGAATGGAATTTCATTGCTGATGAAGCAGCTAAGGCACCAGTCCACACTGCTGCCTGTGCTGCAATTACTCTATCTAGAATGAGAATAGACAGAGACATCATAGTGGCTGTCAATGCTGCTCGCAATGACACCTACCTGCTCAAGGGCTTTCCACTCAAGTACTACTATAATTTAGATGCACAAAACATTCCATATGCTCAGATTCCAGGAGTGGGTGATAGAGTTATACCAATCACTGATTGCAGATTGGATTTAATACTAGTCGTACATGATGGTCGGGGTTCAGCACACACTGGAGTTACTGTAACAGTTTCATTACTAACGCAGTGCTATTGGTGACCTGGTCTTACAAAACAGACCAAGGACTTTGACCTAAAATGTGAAATCTGCCAGCAGATGAAGGCTTCCACCATAGCACGTCCTCCACAGATACCTCTACTGATTTCAGATAAGCCTCTAGCGGTTGTTTATTTGAATCACCACAGCCCTTCAGACTCAGATGGGGCTTAAAGTGTACATTGGTGGCAGTGGATTCATGCTCCATATTTCTGTGGGTTTGGCCACAGCGTTAGGCTGATGCTCAAATTGTTATAAAGTATTTGCGAGTCTTCATTGGGACATGTGCAATTGGCACAGTACATTCCAATCAGAGCCCAGTGTTTAGCTCTCTGGCTTAAAAAAAGCCATTGGGAGTTTCATGTGGCCTTACAGTACTTCTCCCCCTACAAGTCCGAGAGGAATTCAGTAGTTGAGAGGACAAACAATGATTTAAAGCAGTTCTTAACAGCAAGGGTATTCGGCTCAGGTGGCAGTTGGGTCAATCATCTTTATGGGGTCCAGAGGGCACTCAATATCATACCAAGAAAATCCCATGGGACTGTACTCCATACAAAGTCCTGTTTGAAGTGAGAATGTGGGTACCAGACCTCGATCATATCAGCACAGTGGCAGCAGAAACACCATTTGACATCAATGAATGTTTGGCTGTTTTATAGGAACTCAATGAATTCATGGGCACTCAAAGCAACGTCCAAGTAAAACACACCGCTACTGGAAAAGTGAAGGTCCTACCATCAAGAATTGTCTGGGTTCTGAAGATTGGAGACCTGGTCAGAGAAAAAATTGTGGACAAGAAAGAATTTGGGTCTGTACCTGTCCTGGCTGTCGAAGGTAATAGAACTGTTCTTTTTCCGCCCCCTGCGGGCGACAGAGACAAAAGGTTTGTCTCTATTGATCTGATGAAACCACACTATCCTCCCCACATGGGCCCCTGAGTAGCCGCTGCGCTCCTCTTGCTACCATTCAGGAAATTCCAATGGAAGCTTTAATAACTAAGGAAGATTCCCCTTTCCAAAGAGAAGCTGTAAACAATAATGAAGTATTACTCCTCCCTGTTGAACCAACTACAACTGTAAAGTCAACAAGTACAGAAACTCACATTTCAATTCGATAAATTGACAATGTCTATTTAAATATGCCACAGATCATCTCCCAGTGCAAGAAAACCTGCTGAGCTGTCAAAAACAGACCAGATGGCATCTGGCTACGTTGTGCATGGATTACAATTGGATTACTCTTTCTGGTCCTCAGGATTGGTTTGGTAACTGTCTTTTTCCTACTTTTGAAGGGACACGATCTCCAGGACACAGTACAACACATGAACTTGGTTCTGAAACAACATGCATCATTGCACCTTGAAATAAGGTACCTGTCCCTGGTGAACGCTGAGTAAAAGCGCCGCTGGTCAGAAGCACGTAATCCTCCTGAGGCGGAAAGCCGGGAGTCACTGTTTGTGTATTTTAAAAATTTCTGTCACTTGATTTACTTGTTTTTAAAGCACCTACTCGCTCACCAGGATCCCTGGACCTGCCCCCTGAGCATAGCGCACAGCCGAGTGAAGGCTGATCGCCGACCCAAACCTGAAAACATTTGCCGCCGCCATCGCCGGCGAGCCGCGTGACCACGCCCACTCTGAGGCCACGCCCACCGCCACCCGCATATAAACGCTGAGTAAAAGCGCCGCTGGTCAGAAGCACGTAATCCTCCTGAGGCGGAAAGCCGGGAGTCACTGTTTGTGTATTTTAAAAATTTCTGTCACTTGATTTACTTGTTTTTAAAGCACCTACTCGCTCACCAGGATCCCTGGACCTGCCCCCTGAGCATAGCGCACTGCCGAGTGAAGGCTGATCGCCGACCCAAACCTGAAAACATTTGCCGCCGCCATCGCCGGCGAGCCGCGTGACCACGCCCACTCTGAGGCCACGCCCACCGCCACCCGCATATAAACGCTGAGTAAAAGCGCCGCTGGTCAGAAGCACGTAATCCTCCTGAGGCGGAAAGCCGGGAGTCACTGTTTGTGTATTTTAAAAATTTCTGTCACTTGATTTACTTGTTTTTAAAGCACCTACTCGCTCACCAGGATCCCTGGACCTGCCCCCTGAGCATAGCGCACAGCCAAGTGAAGGCTGATCGCCGACCTAAACCTGAAAACATTTGCCGCCGCCATCGCCGGCGAGCCGCGGGACCACGCCCACTCTGAGGCCACGCCCACCGCCACCCGCATATAAACGCTGAGTAAAAGCGCCGCTGGTCAGAAGCACGTAATCCTCCTGAGGCGGAAAGCCGGGAGTCACTGTTTGTGTATTTTAAAAATTTCTGTCACTTGATTTACTTGTTTTTAAAGCACATACTCGCTCACCAGGATCCCTGGACCTGCCCCCTGAGCATAGCGCACAGCCGAGTGAAGGCTGATCGCCGACCCAAACCTGAAAACATTTGCCGCCGCCATCGCCGGCGAGCCGCGTGACCACGCCCACTCTGAGGCCACGCCCACCGCCACCCGCATATAAACGCTGAGTAAAAGCGCCGCTGGTCAGAAGCACGTAATCCTCCTGAGGCGGAAAGCCGGGAGTCACTGTTTGTGTATTTTAAAAATTTCTGTCACTTGATTTACTTGTTTTTAAAGCACCTACTCGCTCACCAGGATCCCTGGACCTGCCCCCTGAGCATAGCGCACAGCCGAGTGAAGGCTGATCGCCGACCCAAACCTGAAAACATTTGCCGCCGCCATCGCCGGCGAGCCGCGTGACCACGCCCACTCTGAGGCCACGCCCACCGCCACCCGCATATAAACGCTGAGTAAAAGCGCCGCTGGTCAGAAGCACGTAATCCTCCTGAGGCGGAAAGCCGGGAGTCACTGTTTGTGTATTTTAAAAATTTCTGTCACTTGATTTACTTGTTTTTAAAGCACCTACTCGCTCACCAGGATCCCTGGACCTGCCCCCTGAGCATAGCGCACAGCCGAGTGAAGGCTGATCGCCGACCCAAACCTGAAAACATTTGCCGCCGCCATCGCCGGCGAGCCGCGTGACCACGCCCACTCTGAGGCCACGCCCACCACCACTCCAACCTCTTGTTAAACATGTGCTTTCACCGTACGCGCAGCGGACGGGCGCAGCGGGCGCGCCGTTTGCGCGCCGAAGGCGCGCCTAAGGCAAGCCCGTCTGCGCCCGTCATCGCCAAGACATCGCCTCTCGCCTGTCCCCCTGGTCTAACAAACAAGGAAGTATACCGGTACGAAAGAAACAATCTCCTCACTCTTAATCCGGGAAAAAACTGCGAGAAGACATTGGAAAATGTTGGACAGACATACCTACAATGTAAGTCATGCCACTTCTCCACACCCTACCCCCGCTCCTTAAAGCATCTCTCAGGTGCATGCAATTTCACCCCCCTCACTATACTACAACTCAATGTGAGATCATTGCGCAAGCATCATCAAGAGATCAACACTCTTCTACTTGATGAGAACCCCGATATCCTTTTTATCTGTGAAACCTGGCTACATGATGATATGACCAGTGTCATTAACCTTGCGCTGCCAGATAGCTATCAGATGAAGTCGATTAATAGAGACTCCAGAGGAGGTGGAATCGCCGTTATTTATAGAAATCAATTCCTATGTTCCTTCATCAAAGAACCTATTTCAAACTGTGAAAGCGCTCGCTTTAAGATCACAGTGGGCCCGCATTTCTCGTTGTCTGGCCTTTACATCTATCGGCCCCCCGGTCCCTCATCTAAATTCATAGAAGACCTCCTTGAAACTGCTAGTTCCTTGGTGGTGAGCACGGCTAACTTTACGATACTGGGAGACTTGAATCTCCATTTTGACAGGATCCAGGATGCTACTATTAAAAACCTCCTAGCCGACCTATCAGCCTTACAACTCTGCCCCCTAATCCAGGACGCCACTCATTTGGCTGGTCACATCCTAGACCCTGTCTTCTCCAAACTCCCGGGAACTATATTAGAGACACCCAAACCTATGGACTGGACGGATCACTACTTAGTCAAATTCACGACACTGATTGAGGAAGTGTTTAACAAAGCCGAACCTACCCACCAACTCAAAAGAGCTTGGCACAAACTCTCAGCCAATGACCTTCATACCACCTTAGGAGAATTCCGCCAGGAAGCACAAACTAATATAAACTCTGTATATTCTGCTTTCTGTGACTGGATTAAGCAGGGACTAGACACCCTCATACCTCTTAAATGGGCTAAAGGACGCTGCTCTCCCTCTAACCCGTGGTATAACAATACCTTAAAAGACATGCGCAAGGAATGTAAGGCAGCCGAAAGAGCATGGAGACGGGAATACAATGTCAACGACAAACATGCCTACCGACTTAAACAAAAGCTCTATCACAAAGCTATCAGCTCCGCTAGAGCCACCTTCTATGCGGAAGAAATTAATTCCAGTGCTAATCCTTCCAAAGTTGTTTTTAAACTTGTGGATGAGTTGCAGAAAAATAAATCCTCCTCCTCCAATGCTATGTCAGCACAGCAATGTGAAGATCTTGCTCTCTTCTTCGTGACCAAAGTAGAAAACATCTACAAATCTTTTCCTAACCACTCTGTTGTAGCTCCCAGCTCCTCTCCTCCTATTAATAAACTCACCAAAATGGAGTTTATACCAGAGATTTCTCATGAAGAACTAGCTGGACTATGCAGGAAGGTTAAATCTGGTTCCCCAATAGACCCCATGAGACCAATTCATTTTTTAGAATCCTTGGACCTCTTTCTACCTTACTTAGCATCCATATTAAATCTGTCTTTTTCTTCGGCCAATGTCCCGACTGCTTGGAAGCAAGCACGAGTCTCTCCCATCATCAAAAAACCGACCCTCGATCCCACCAAACCAGAAAATTATAGACCCATTTCGCTGCTCCCCTGGATCTCCAAACTTGCAGAGGCTCACGTCAACACCATCCTGTCCAAGCATATGGATCTAAACAACATCTTAGATCCATCCCAGAACGGGTTCAGACCAGGCCATAGCACCGAATCTGCTCTCCTAGCCACATCAGAACATCTTCGGACGATACTTGATGCCGGTCAAAGTGCTGCGCTGATCCTACTAGATCTCAGCGCGGCCTTTGACACGGTATCGCATAACATTCTACTTCACCGTCTGAACATGGCAGGTATTTCGGACCGTGCACTGGACTGGTTCCGATCCTTTCTGGAGGACAGGTCTTTTCAGGTCTCAGCCCCTCCCTTCCTCTCCCAGTCCCACTACATCGGACAGGGAGTACCCCAGGGCTCCGCACTCAGCCCATCCCTTTTCAACCTATATGTTCAACCGCTTGCAGTAGTAGCCAGAGAATGGGGCCTCTCGCTGGTGTCATACGCTGATGACACTCAGCTAGCTATCACTCTTACAGAAGGCCCCTCCATCTCTGCAGCGAGGTTTAGGGATGGGCTGGCTGCCGTAGCCCAATGGATGACGGATAATTGCCTGCAGCTTAATGCAGGCAAAACGGAGGTACTGCTCCTTGGTAAGAACACCAACTACTGGAACCAACACTGGTGGCCTCTGTCGTTAGGCACCATTCCTCCTCCCAAATCCCTGGTCAAAAACCTAGGTGTCTGGATGGATTCTTCACTCAATTTCCAAACCCACACAAAAAGAGTAGCGGCCACCTGTGTGGGCTTGATGAGGAGCCTTAATCCGATACTTGGCTTCTTCGATTCCAAGGTCCGTCAAACAATCATACAAGCCACTATTCTATCCCGCCTAGATTACGCTAACGTGTTACTCCTGGGCGCCAACAAAGCTGAGATTGTGCGCCTGCAGCGCATACAGAATACCGCTGCCAGAACGTTGGTTGGACTTCCCCGTAGGTGTTCGGCTAGAGTCACTATACGGAAACTGCATTGGCTGCCGATTGAGTCCCGCATCCAGTTTAAAGCTCTTGTTATGATCTTCAAAATTCTCAAAACTGGACGGCCTGAACTTCTCTGCCCTCTCCTTTCCCCTTATGTGCCACAGCGCAATTTGCGCTCTCTTGGCCAACATCTCTTGACAGTTCCCCGCACACAGTTAGCTCGCACTGGCGGACGTTCCTTTAGAGTTCTAGGAGCCAAACTCTGGAACAGTCTGCCAGCAAACGTTCGCTCTATGGAAAACCTGTTGGCCTTCCGGCGAGCTGTCAAAACCTTTCTGTTTCCCCCCCTTTAGGTCCTTGATTTCTGGCTCCCTCCCCCCCAGATGATGATTCTGTGGTTCTTTAGCGCCGGGACGCCCCTTTGCTGGGGCAGCTGTTGAGCTCTACCAAATTTTAACTTAACTTAACTTAACTTAACTGAACATTACAGCAGGCTCAGTTTCATAAGGAATTTTGTGGAACAGGGTATTGCATGATGTGTATCGTCCTTCTGAACTTTTACAAATACCATATTTGTTTAATATTTCCTTACATGATATCATCACCTCCATTACTTTCGCAATAAAATCTCAGCTCATCAGGCTTGCATGGGGGGGAAACAACTCTGAATAAGCTGGCAGACACTTACATTCCCATTTGCACAGGGGTTTTTGAGGTACCTGACATTGAGCTCTATTTTCTTTGTGCTCTGGTGCATCACACCATACACTGGCTCCACCCATTACCCACCCATCACCCTTCATGCCTCACCTAGCTATTGAACAGGGGTCCATGGCTCCCCTGCCTTCGACTGCCTTCCTCGGAGTGAGCATTCCAGAGTGGAGTATCATGCAATCGACTGTAGCATGCACAAATCTATCATGGAAACGGCTGGGCAAAAAAGTAGGATAGCCCTGTCTGTATCCTCTATTGATGCCTCTCCCATACCTGCACTTTACCCCGATCACCTAGGATACAGCCTGCAGGAAAATGCTCAGAACGCACAACCTGAACACCCTAGGAGAACTATATCAGGATGGGCTATTCAAGGATATACAAACACTCTTTGGGTGGGAAGACGTCACACCATGAGAAACCTTCCTGTACATTAGGCTGCAACACAAGATGAAGGCAAATACTCCTGCGTTCCCACATGAACCCTCTAGATGTGACACACTACACACTCTCCTTCAAATGAACGGGCAGCACACGTGGTGTCTAGGCTGTAGCGCACAGCTTCACTGGAGCGCCCATGCACACAGCAGGAGGCAAGGAAGGGGTGGGAACTGGAACTAGAAACCACACTCACAGATAAGCAATGAAAATATTGCTGTAAGCAGACAGAGGCTATCATGGCGAGCAGTCGCTTAAGGATTATACACTTTTAGGGGCCGATTAGGATGGAGGATTTTCCGCCTCCTCTGGGCCGGCGGAAGCCACCTCCGGCCCGGAGGAGGCGGAAAATCCATTGCGGGCTCACCAAAGACCCACCGCCACATTACGATGGCTGGTGGGTCTTGGTTTCTGTCCGCTGCTTTTCCGCCGCGGTCGGATTACAACCGCAGCGGAAAAGCTCTCATTTGGCTGGCAGTGTCTATCAGACACCGCCGGCCAAATTAGGAAGCATTTGAAAACATGCTTTTCCGCGGCGGTTTTTCCGCCGTGGAAAAGCATGTGTACTTTTGATTTTGGGGGCCCGTTGCGGGCCCCCAGGGTGTTGGTGGGTGGGGGGTGCACATGGGGGGTACCTATGGTACCCCACAGCATTTACATGCACAATGCGGCAGGCACCGCGCGGTGCCTGCCGCTTTGTGCATGTAAATGTTACACATGCACTTTTAACATTGCGGCGGGTGCTGCTTGAAGCAGCACCCGCCGCAATGTTAAATATCCAGGATGTGACCGCCAGGGTGGCGGTCACATCCTAATCGCACATGAGGGAACGCCGCAGCCCATGCGGACGTTCCCTCATACTCTGGGGTCGCGGACGGACTCAAGTCCGTCCGCGATCCTAATCGACCCCTAAATGTATACAGCGGGCTTATTATACCTCTGCACGCTTACAGAGTTATAAGCTATGAGATAATGACTGTTGCAATAGATGCAGAGGTGAGGGAGCAGGGTTCTTACACCTGGTGTGTCAATGCGATAAAATACAGAAATACTGGAGGGAAGTGCTGGAAGCAGTGTCTAAGATGACTGGATATCACATTACAATGTCACTTATTGTCGCATTGTCCAGGAACTATATTGATATTTTATCACTGTAACAGTTGGTGATGGGATAAACGTCATTCCATCACTTGAGTATTGTTATGAGTCCTCAAAATTGTAATATAACAAGGGGATGATATAGTTAAGTCAACGCGGGCACAATGCCTGATATGTATCATCTTCTAGTGCAGCTGCTTTTATACATGATATACGCTGTATGCCCTTGAGCCCATGTGATGTACTGCTGTGTACACTTAATACAATTCAATAAAAAATGTGTTAGAAAAAAAAGAATTTTATGATGGTACATCAAACTTTGCAGACATGGTTTATTATAAACATTTTGGTAGTATCCCACTTGCTGTTTACAATTACACTCAATGGGGACACTGTCTAACACTGCCAAAAGGTAGTTCAAAAACATTTGCACAAAATTTTGCTTATTTTTCTGGTTGTGACACATCAGACCCAGCCGATTATTATTAAAAGCTTGCACCTACACCTGAGAAGAAAAATAGGCTAGCAAACACCAAGCTGATATACTCTGCTTCCTTCATTTCCCAACTGTCTGTTAAGGGTTTCAACTTTTGGAAAGACACCATAGACACAAAATCTGTCTGGGGGACAAAAGAATGGCCTTATTCAGAGCATGCCTCATACAATATCAAATGATTTTCCTAAATACAACAGTGCAATAGAATTCCTGTGTCAGAATAGCCAAGATGAAGGATTTGAGCACACCCCGCATTCCCACAGAAACTATGATACGTAATGTTTCTTTTAATTCATCAGATCCAAATTGGCAATTCCATTATTGTCTAGAATACCAACAGGTAGGCAGATATAAAGCCCTATTGGAAGGTTTTGTGCATGAGTACTGGGAATTACCATTCAGGTTTAGATGCAGGAATGGGGACACAAAGGTTTTTCTCAGTTGTTCACACTGAGAGGATGCTTACGATGGGCCTTCGTTTGCAAGGACATTTCTGTTTGTGGGGCATGCAATGCTTCAGTTGTGAACCTGTCCTGTTATCTGTAGGGTTCTCTGGCTACTGGGATTTAACAAGTTTTCAAGCTGCTCCTGTTTGGTAGCTATTTGATGCTGAATGATCAATGGAACCAGGCATCGCTCATCTAGTTTTGGTTAATTCCATAGTCACTTGTTGCACACAAGTACTGTTTCTACCTGCCCGCACTGTGAAGGAGGCAAGGCTATGGCCTTCGATAAATGTTTCCAACATATGCTTTAATTCAAGATGGGGCCTTAACTTAAGCCAGAGAGATGTTTGATCTCCAGGTTGCAGGGTTCTCGTCAGATACAGACACAACTCCACACTAACTTCCCACTGCATTTTGGGGAGCTGGTCCCCCGTATTTTTAATATGTCTCATAAGAAAGGATCTGTGCACTTTTTTATGTATTGCCTCTAGACTAGTTAGGACCTTTCAGACAATTTTCAGAGTTATACTATCTTTCATACACTCCATGTTGGGAAGCGTTTTTGGATTTTTAATTTTTCTGCTCCGCAATGGACATCCCAGTTCAACCCCAAATGGAGACAGATTGTGCTGCAATGCTGTGACTGCATTGTACTCTGCTTTGGCACACCTCAGCTTCAGGACTAGATGAACACTGGTTCTTGTCTTTAAGCCTATTTGGCTCACTACATACAATCTGTATTTCATTGCCTGCTGTGCAGCCGCAAATGCATATTGGATCTATGCCTACCATCACAATTGGTTGCGCCACTGAACATTGAAGTACTGATGGACCCCTTTAAAGCCCATGTGTATTGTTGTCCCCAGCGTATTCCATTGCTGATCAATGCATTCTTCGAGCCACCCTAGGATGCTTTGGCTCCTAGTGAAATGGAGACTGGCTCTACGATAAGCTTACAGGACACTGTCCCTCCCTCAGTGGCTGCTTTGGGAACTGGATGGAATCACCTTTGCTCCATAAACATGCTTCGAGGCGCCCCTCTGGGAACGTCATCTGCAATCGCAAGCAACAGCATTGTTGAGTCTACCTTTCAAAACACATAAACAACTGGCTTTTCCTTGTGGTACGAAGCATTTGGCCTGTTTTATTTAAACAAAAATGGATCAAAACAGCTTTTGCCTTATTTTTCGCATGTATCATGGCTTTCTGAGTGCTTGAGATTTCAAAAGTATGAGAACGTCAAAGCTTATATATGACTATTTTAAAGGTAAGCTTGACTTTAGGTTATTTTAAGAGTAGTGTTTGAACTTCTTAACTTTGCTTCATAATGGCCTGCTGGCTTTTTAGATAGAGTTTATAAATTGACCCTCAGTATGAGGAGTGGCTGTTATGTGCCCGGGTTAGGCTCATGTAGAGAAGCATTGTCCTATTTTTCACAATAACATTTCTGCTGTGACCTTTTGCACAATTTGCGTGCATGACAATGTTGGATTCGTTTCTCTGAAACTACTTTGTTTACACATCTAGCTTCGCATAACATTATCAGAATGCCTCAACCATCATGTACAATGCCCTTCTAAACACTATATACAAATGTCATTCTATCTTTATCCATGGGGTGACAGGGCTATCTACATATCCATAACATCGCTAATCTATATGCACATTGCAAGGCTGCTTTCCGTTATAAATAAAGAGCATCCCAAAAGGTTAGCAGAGAAGGCACTTCAACTGACACCGAGGGTCCATGAATGCTTAAGCTTCACCACACAGCGGTCTGACTTCTCCGTGAGGGGGTGCCCAGTTTGTGACTAAGACAGGCTCCTACATTCTCTCTGTGCAGGTTGGATCATCCCATGGGGGGATTCGTGGCTTCACACCTACATGCAGAGTAGGGTTTGCATAGTAGGAGTACATTTGACTACCCCCTTGTTTATATGCATGCATATATATACACTGTTTTAGCACAATGGTAAAACTATATCTACTGTTTACTATTTTTGTGCTTGTAATCACTTTCATCTACTTCTGTGTAATGATTCTCGCAGCACATATATTCTATACAAGAATAACTTTGGTTTGACAAATGTATTGAAAACTTCCCACTGTGTATTCTGTAAATTTCTCTGAGCACTAGAAAGCATGAGTGACTGACTAAAAGGTTCTGATCTATTTCCATGATCCCCGCGGGGTCACATTTGTTATGTTCAATGGTTGCCAGAAACCATTTGCTCCTTGGTAAGGTTAGAGGGCGCTCATGGTGGCACTGTGAGGAAACTTGTCTCTAGGCCAACATAACCTACGGGGTGCCAGGAATCAGTCAAGGCACCTCAGCCAAAGTTTAAGTTGTCCAATAAATGCTCAGGTCCTAAGGATTAGTGGCAACTACACGACAATACTTCCCTCCTTTCTATGGAATAAAATAAAACTCATATGTCTCATCTTAAACTTTCACAGTGGTGTGCTTCCAGATATCCAATGTCATAATACTGCTTTTCTGTATAAGCAAATGGTTTTCAGACTCTGCTACAGATTTTCCTCCCCCTTGGAAAGACATTGAATTATGTTTTCTATCTCCCTTCTCTTTTAAAGAATTCCAATCCTTCACCCTGATGACTCATTTTTATGTCCTCTCCTATTAATAAAACTACCTGAAAATCGCTCAGACCAGTACTCTTCTCCCATCCCTCTGATAAAGAACAATTTCTTCAATCCTCTATTTGGCATAACAAGCTCCAAAGAATTAACAATAAACACATTTTTGGGAAATCCTGGAGGGAGAAACGTTTTCTTTGGATTCACAAACTTTAATCAAATGACTATTTTCTTATATTTACTCAAGCGCAACTACTATACAACCTCCCAAAAACATACTGTTACAAATTTAATGCCTGATTACAAGTCCTCACTCATGCTTTCTCTACACTGACATAACATATTACTACCCCAAATGTATAATACTCAGATTAGCCCTCTACTTTCCACATCTCCTCTGCTTCATCCATCTACAAACTCCTTACTAAGATCCCATGGAGCAGAAATAAGTCACAAGTTGAATGACAATGGGAAAAGAGTTTTCAAATTTCAAGGACTATCAATCTATGGGATACGATATGGTTACAATTGCGCAAAACATTACAATCTGCTAACACAACACAACACAACACAAACTCACATTTATTATTTATAACAAACTTATGATTACCGCAACTACGTTACATGTTACGTGTGCTGGCTGTGGCTTTTCCACCGGCAAAATGTTGCTTTCCAAGACACAAACCACTAAAGCGCATCACCGGGGTAGAAGGAAGCCTACTAAAAAACTGTTGACCTCCCTTCCTCTCCAATTTTGGAGTATTAATTGTAGATCGCTCCCCAAAAATAAACTTAATCTATTTGACTTCATAAATGATGAGTCGCCTGATGCATTGTTTCTGACTGAGACCTGGCTCCACGAAAGCTCTGGACCTGACATTGCCATAGCGGTTCCTAACAACTATGTGATAATACGTCAGGACAGGGCCTCCGGGAAGGGCGGGGGGATTGCTATTATTTTTAAAAATATCTACCAATGTAAGTTGGAGCCGTTTCCCCTCTCTGAATGCGAGGCCGCACTTTTTAAATTAATGATTGGTCCTCAATTAACGCTTTCTGGTCTTCTGATATATCGCCCTCCGGGCTATGCTGGACCTTGGATATCGTCGTTGGCTGATACCATATCTCCCGTGCTACTTAAAACGGCTAATTTCACCATTCTTGGTGACTTAAATATCCATCTTGAAGACATTGAAGGCACGCTCAGTCAGTCGTTAATGTCTGACCTTGAAGTTTTTAATCTTTTACTTCGAAACTCTGGGGCTACCCACTCTGCTGGTCACCTGTTAGATCCAATTATCTCTAACTTACCTAACGATTGCTCCCAAAAGGCCCGCCCACTAGAATGGTCTGACCATTTTGCGGTACATTTCATGCTACCTCTCCCTTTAACCAATTTTAAGCACTGTGTTGGTAAGAGTAAGCTTTCCTATCGGTGGGATAAGCTTAATCTGGTGGCATTCAATCAACATCTTACTGATTCTACTCCGAGCCCGGATAGCTCTGGAGTTGAATCTAATGCTGCAGTTTCCCAATGGTTAAGGGATGCTGTAATCGCATCCTCCCCTCCTTTATCTAACAACCACAGATCTCTTCCTCCTCCCGCACCTTGGTTCTCTGAAGATTTAAAATCACAACGAGCCAAGTGCAAGGTTTTGGAAAGGAAATGGAGGCTTTCCTACTCCATCTCTAGTAAGGTAGCTTACAAAGTAGCATTAAAGAGCTACCATGGTAATTGTAAATTGGCCAAGGCCACCTTTACGGCATCTACGATAACTCAGGCACAGAATTGTCCACGGACTCTCTTTGGAGTAGTGAAGAAGCTAACAGGAGCAGACACTACACCTTCTCCTCCGGCTCTGGATAAACCACAGTGTGATGCCATTGCAGATTTTTTTATTTCTAAGGTGGAGAGTATTCATGAATCTTTGAATACCTCCCCGCCACCCGTTCACCCCTTACTGGTGACTACTTTTAGCAGTCCTCTTCCTCCCCCCCCAATGTACATTCACGACTGGCTACTGTTCGATGACACCACTTTTCTATCGTGCCTGAACAGTATTAGGTCAGGCTCCCCTCGGGACCCTGTTCCTATGAAAATTCTAAAACAGTTGGACCTTGAGCCTAGGAGAGTCCTGATGAGACTCTTAAATACATCTCTCACAGAGTCCCTGGTGGCGCAGGAGTGGAAGCATGCCATGGTTGTTCCCTTGCTGAAAAAGACCGGAGCGGACACCTCTAACCTATCCAACTTCAGGCCCATATCCCTACTGCCTGCATGTTCCAAAATCTTGGAACGACATGTGAACACTCAGCTTAATTTGTTTGTCGAGAACGTGGGATATCTTCATCCGTCCCAATCCGGGTTTCGCGTACACTATTCCTCTGAATCCGCTCTCCTCGGGGTGACGGAGAGGCTTCGGCATGGTATCGATCGCGGGGAAACCTTTGCACTCATCCTTTTGGATTTGAGTGCAGGGTTCGATACCATGTCTCATTCCATTCTTCTTGACTCTCTCCGCTCCCTTGGTGTTGCTTGATCTGCGCTGGCCTGGATTGCCTCCTTTTTAGGTGAGCGCACCTTTCAGGTGTTTTCGACAGAAGCTGAATCTGCTGTCTATTCATCGGCACACGGCGTCCCCCAGGGGTCGATTCTCAGCCCTCTGCTGTTTAATATCTATATCAGACCCCTTGCTACCATCGTGGAGGACGCCGGGTTGACGATTTATTTGTACGCCGATGACACGCAGATCGTGTTCTCTCTTTCCAGCAGTGAGGGCCATGAGGTCTCCACCTTGAAATCTGGCCTGTCACGAGTTGCTGCTTGGATGCACAACCATCTGCTCAAGCTCAACGGTGACAAGACCGAGGTCATTATCCTGGGCAAGAATAAAGATCTGGGGGGCCCTAGGCATTGGCCCAGTGATATGGGTCCTCTGCCGAAGCCAACCCCCGTCGCCCGCAACCTTGGCTTCCGCATAGATGATAGGCTCTCTATGAGACAGCAGGTAACAAAGGTCGCTGCAATCTGTTTTTCTACCTTAAAATGGTTGCAGAAGATCCTATGGATGCTGCCTTGCTCCACTCGGATAACTATCGTCCAGGTCCTTGTGATTTCTTGTATTGATTATGGGAATGCGCTCTATCTTGGGGCCGATAAGGCCACCATAAACAAGCTTCAAGTGGTGCAAAATTCGTCAGCTCGTTTGTTGTGTAATGTTCCCCGGAGATCTTCCGCAGCTCAGGCTTTACGTGACCTTCATTGGCTCAAAGTCCCAAACCGCGTAAAATTAAAAACTTTATGCCTCCTCTTCAAAATTAGGCAGGGCTCTGCACCAAAATACCTGCAAGACCTGGTTCAAGTCTATAAGCCTGGTCGGGCTCTAAGATCTTCCACTAGTGGCGATTTCTTTGTCCCCAGAATCAAACTGGCCAAAATGGGCGGCCGCTCGTTTTCTTATCTTGGCCCAAAGATGTGGAATGCTCTTCCGCCGGCTCTGAAAGCTGAGACTGATCTTTTCCCCTTTCGTAAAAAACTGAAGACCCTTTTATTCAATTATTTCCTGCATAGTATGTTCTGTTTAGGCCTTCTGCTTGTTTTCTTTCTTTCATCTATCTCTGGCGCCGGGAAACCCATTGAGGGTAGCTGCGCGCAATACAAGTTCAAATAATAATAAATACACAAGATGAGTTCAGAATCCTTGTCAAAATATTGGTCATGTAATGCTACCTCTTCAGATTTATACCATTTATTCTTCTCTTGCCCATCAAATCTTCAATTTTGGTTTAAAGTGTGTACCCAAATTAGCTCTGTTTTTCATACAAGCATTCCATTTTCATTTAGCACTAATTGTCTCAGAAATCTTTTAGATCTCTTGCAAAATAATCCCTGAACAATTATTATAATTGAGTTACTAATTACAGTTGCTTTCCAGCAAATTACTAAATGCTGGAAAAATTACTCAGACCTTTCTTTTCAAGTTTGGTGGCATTTTTGTTTGTTATAACATAGATTTAACAGAGCATACGTCACCCCCATTTCGCCTTTTATTAAAAGAGCCATTTTTTGGGCACCAGTACTTCTTTCTGGACAATTTAGCTCAAACATCTACCACTCACTGGCCTAAACTAGAAAAAGTACCTAAACCTCCATAAATAGTTTTAAGATTTTCCCTTACTTATACATTTTGATGATCATATATTGCTTTTGACTATCTATTATTACACTACTTTTCCCACTCTCTTCCCTTTCAATCTAAGCAGACACTATGAATAATTATCACAATTTTTCTTACTCGTATCTCTTTTTTTTGTCTTTAATATCTACCTATATGCAACATATTTTATTTCAATACAATGTTATGTTTAGTTATAAAAATTTCCTTTTTTATCCTTATACTCACAACTTTTGCTATAATTATGTAACACTTTTGCACTCTTGTTTAACAGATGTCTTCTTTGAACTTAAAAAAGACTCAAAACTGTGGGAGTCCTTAATACATCCACTGTGGGGAAAGGAGCTGAATGTGAGGAGGTCTACCTACAAATCATGTAACCAAGAACTTAATAGAGGGATGATAGAACTTTAGTCCTTTGACATATCAATCATGCTAGGTCACCTTTGTCAAAGTATGACACTGAGTAAGGGAGATTCCTGCAGAAGACAAAACCAACAGGACAGCAGGGATCGGACACACCACAGAATATGCTGGAAGATGGGCTACAGGAAGAAAACAAAATCCACACCTGAGAATCTTTGTTGCCTGGAGTGCAAAAGGAAAGTCAGGTGTGGGGAAAATAACTGTCGGATTGGAATAAAGACAAAAATAATTGTCATCTCAGCTAAGGACTCACATAAAGGTAATGCACTGTATTGGAATTATATCTGTACATTTTACATGTTTTAGGGGATTTTTACTTTGATTTATAGCCTACAAAATCTCCACTATGGCTAATTGAGCTGTAGAGACTTTTTTAAGTAAGGCATTTATTGTTTCCTTGATGTACAAACTTCACCATAATATGTCCCGCCAGCAGATTTAAAAATGACCACCAAAGGCACTTAAAAGTACTTGTGAGCATTTACTTCCCTTTCATAGGCTTTAGTATGTCAAGAATGAAAACAAATATGAAAATCTCGTTGACCATTAGTGTTTAAAGTCTACCACTATCAAGAATTAAACCCTCTTACAACATTTCCCGCCTGAATTGAGACACCAATGAAGCACTAACATTAAATAGTCGACCACATTCACATTAGCAACTATTAGCTCCTCATCCTGAGCATCTCTTGGCAATTTTTAACACCATTGGTCATCAAACCATACCTAACAGTAGGCCTGGGGAACATGTAAGTTACACCGGCATAATCAGCATAATGTTTAAGTTTCACATAACAGAATTTATGTGAAATAAATTACAGAGAATATACCATGTCGCATAACGAAACTCAATTCTGGGACAAATCATAATGTGAGATCTACTGTTTGGGTGAGTTTATGAGTGAGAGCCGCAGTGATTTGATCACGAGCAGCAGTGGCAGTCAACAAAAATTCCTGGCAGAATTCTTTCCTGGGTGGACTAGTTGGGTAATTCTTGAGCACAAACCTACAAATCCAAATGCACACAACAGTGGGGCATATTTACAAGCCACGTACACCACATTTGCGCTGCTGTTGTGTCACTTTTGTGATGCAGCAGTGGCGCAAAGCCAGCTCCATGCTGCTGGGTATTTACAATGTGACACATCTGGGAGATGCGTCATGTTGTAAAGCCCTGCGCCACATGTGGGTGTTCCGGCACAGAGGGGGGGGGGGGGCATTCCGGCGCAGGAACGCCTCAGAAAAGTGGTTAAGTGAAATCTACAAGATTTCACTCAGTCACTTTTACTGCCATGCTGTGTCAAACCCCTGCGCCTGCTTGAAGCAGGCGTAAGGATTGGCGCAGAATGCGACGCGACTCCAGCAATGCGTCACGTTTACGGGTTTATATGCATCACTCATCTGTCTATTCATGCGCCATGGTGGCCATGTCTGAACTGGGGTGGCTTGGTGAGCAAAATAACGATGGATAAAACCCAGATCTGTGACTAGGGGTGAACGTTTTGCCATTGTGCAACATTCCGTCCATCATCTTGCGTGTTTTGCATTGTAAATGCGGTGCATCCATGGTGACCCAAGAGGTTTCTGCCGTGATACACAATAACTGGTGCATCCCTGCTGATATGCAGGGATGCGCCAGTTATTGTAAATCTTCCCCAGTGTTTTGAATGCAGGTGACTGAAAATCAACACATTTTTTTGTTGGATTTTTACCTGAATGAATCTTTGGGTAATTTGTTGAGTCTGAGATGCAGTTTACATAATTATTCATAATTTCTTGTAATTTTGCATTAATTATGCATACTTACGCTACAGCAAATTACATGAGTTTCACACACCCCTGCTAAATAGGCTTTCCTCAAGATTTACATTTCTTATCATACTGAAAAACAGTTCCAAGGTCTTTTAAATGAATACCTTCAATTTTCAACCTATACATGATTCCTCTGTTATAGTCCTCATGGCCAACAAGAACATCAATGCCAACAGTGCGTGAACTTCGCCAAACTCTAGCTAAAAATAATATCATGGGACAATATCATACAGCAAACAAGTTCCACCCCACCATTAAGGCCTCAATATAGCAGGTGTAATTGAAACTTAATACCACAAAGTCACAGTTTGTGCATTTCATCAGTGACAGCCAATTGGATTGAATGTAGGAATTGATCTCAACAACGTTCATGGCTTCCACTAATGAGTGGCCAACTGTGTTGAAGATTCCTAAACTTCCACATTATCATCAATCTCAACTTCAAAACACAATTTTGAAAAGAGACTTACCTCAGCTACTATAAATGTAAATGTGTTTCGATTTATATAGCGCACTTTAACCCAGGGGCCTCAAGGCGCTTGCTTAGGGAACCCGTCCTGGTATTCCCCTGTGAGATACCCCGGCCGGGTATCCACAAGGTGAAAGCCAGGCATCCCGCCGCAAGGGGCCGTAGTGGAGATTAAGCAAGCTATTGCCCAGAGTCGCAGAGTGTGACCCCGTGAGTCGAGTAGGCACCAGAGTGAGAATTGTCAACTCCGTGGAATTTTTGAGCCCGAGACCCGCCGAGGCAGGGAATCGAACCCTGGTCCACGGCCGATCTCAGCTTCTGGGTCTGCCGCCTCTAACCACTGAGCCACGCTTCTCTACTATAGGCCGATCATCCTGTTTTTTACTGGACTTCATTACCACTGTACAAGATATCTGTTGATAAAAATATGATGTCATAAATGTTGTTTACACAAATATCCCCCAATTGGATGTAGATTTTTTTTTGATAATTCCAATAGGCTTATATTTTTGGAAACAATATTTCTAGCAGGCAGAATAATGATTATGATATTCTGGTACCATACCCAGTTCCTATTGCACCTAAATGGAGGAAAATACTTCCTCTCAAGCTTCCCAGCATCGCATACGGCTAGCAATATTTTTTAATTCTTCAGGCTTTTTTTACTATGGCTGGTTGTGATGTTTTCTAAACAAGTGCCTTTTTTCTAATATACCCCGGAGAAAAGAAAGTGGACAAGGCTCAGGGTAACAGAGGCAAGTTCAAGTGGCTAACAGGTATTCCTTACACTCCTCCTAGCCCAGTGTACTACCCTCTTTTAGATTAACCACCTCACTATGCTTGTGTCAGTGTATCTCATCCTTTTTAATTATAATAAGTAGAAATATTGTGCAACCCAGTAATCACCCATACCTTTCATATTCTGTCCAATTCAGGCATGAGACACATGTCCAGTTTCCCTCATTCCTTCTTCTCATCTTTCTTTTTATTCCATTCCTTACAGCGGTCCATCTTCTACCTTCAATTAACCAATCTATAGCCCAAACCTAAACATATTCTAAGCCCTGGGTAGAGTCAAAGTTACTTAACACCCACTAGGTCCTGAACCAACGTACAATAGTTGTTTGATAGGTAATAAATTAGGATCAGTGTTGGGTGTAGTTTGGTAGTCATACATAATAATCTACAATGATGTGGTTAGAATGTATAAATCAATTATGTTGCATTAAAAGTTAAATAAATTGTGCTGCACAAAGTATTACTGTAATACCTTTTGCAGTGGATACCATATTTTCCATTTTGGTCATTTTAAAACACATATTTATGTCTGGTAAATGTTTGATGTCATAAATTCATATCTTTAAAACAGTTTTATCCATTTTAGCAAAAATATATATTTTTTTCAAATATGCAGTGATAGTGGAATCCGGTAAAGTCGCCCTCGCGTTCCTAGCGCTCGAAATCCGGGTTTCGAACGATAGGAATGCGAGGGCGATTGTGCCGCAGGAAATCATAACTCACGCACCCGTGGTTACGTTTTGTTGTTGTTCTTTTAACGAGGAATGCACCATTTGGACTTTACCGGATTCAGTGAAAACGGAGACTTGGAGAATTAAAAACGAAATTAGAACTCCACATAAGAGCGGTGACTATGTCTATTGTGACTTGGAAAATGTAAAGATACCCCACCGGGTTGGAAGTATCACCGGAATTGGGTCGAGATATAATGTTTCAACATTGGAGCCCTGAAGAGTTGTAGCTTCTGTATATTTACAGTCCTACAACGAAATACGTGTCGGCTGGCTGTATATTAAGTTACCTAAATTTGATGACCCAATAAAAAGGAGAGACCCACGAAACTCCATGAAAACGACACTGAACAGGAAATTCCTTTTGTATCAATTTGCAAAACTGCCTGTCACATTGTTGTTGAGATTCTTTGAGCGCGCAGGATCGTGTGTGTATATTGTAAGGGTGTGTTTTTTCACACTCTAATTGAGGGGTTCCCAAGGGTCTCCCCTTCCTGCCTACACCATCACCTTTGAGATATACTTTGCACGTTCACTTTGCTTGAGCGCCTACAAATCCCGAATACTTAAAACCCTTTCTTTTGACAGTAATGTTCTTGCTGTGGGTAATATAATTCATGTCTTTTGTTTCTGTCCTTAGAACAGACTGCTGCTTCCACTAGAGGCCAGCCCCAGGAGGAAGGCCCATGGCAAAGGGCCAAGTGGGAGTTACCTTTTTGACTGTGATTTGAACAATATAGAGGCCATTGAGGTGGCCGTCCACAAACTGGTGATGCTAAAGAAGTAGGGAGCCGCAGACGGGCCTGGGATCTCAGAGGGCCAATAGTAAACATTTCAAAGAATAGTTGAGCCAGCAGCCAATACCACTGTTACCCCCAGAACAGCTAGCCGATCTCTCCTCTCAGTCCCAAATGACCTTTTCAACAAAGTCTTTGAGTGTCTGAACACACTGGATAAAAGGAAGAAGGAAATAAAAATGAATGTACAATGTAGAGGGGAATTTTTGTTAGGGAGGAAGTGGATCTGTTTTCGGCTGTGTGGGTGGAATCATTTGGAGCTTGGGGGACTACTGCTGGTGGCGTGCATGGTATTACTTGGAAAAAAGCAGCTTTCATTTTGTTCTTTTAGGATTTAAGGAGAGAGGTGGGTTCATTGCAGGTGTTGTATGTAGCTGGGTAATTTGTTTCTAAATAATATTTCTTGTGTTATACATACCGGTTGGCTTACCGTTTGTAGGCTTTTAGCATGTATCCTCAATAACCAGGGAAGGTCCAATTACCTACCAACAGAGTCCCAGCGCACACGTGGCTCATAACAAAGAACAAAACATTTGCATCATCCTCTGTCTAACTCTCTTTACAAGAGCTCTCTTGCCATGCCTCCCCAACTGAAGGCCTCTACTCTCTTGCAATCAGTGGTGGAAAGCTGGCCATGCTCACCCTTTTATGACACACCAGTTGAGCCCCAATCTATCAGCAATAACTTCTGCAGTCACCTGTAAGGACTAGTATTTATGCAAAGTTGGCTTATTTCATTGCTGCCCTGAACCCACATCACTTCAATTTCTTCACCTGAGCACACATGTCTGCATCTTCCCAAATGCCTGTAAGGCACTTGTTGTTAAGCACAAACTAACTACTGGTGCCCCTAACAGGCCAGATCATTGAAAACATCAAAGTAAATGAGGTTTGTTATTTTGATTTTAGCTGATGAACATACAACAATATTCTTCACAATGAAACAAGGCAGAATAAGCTAAAAATCCCAGGCAGAACCCAACAAAATGTAGCCCAATGTACAGTAACTGACAAACACTGAAGTTGTATATCATTTTCCCTCTGCAAATGTAGTATAGATTAGACCCTGGTGGTAAACTCTGCTTTGCTTGTGGAGTTTTGGGAATTCAGGCAGTTCACGCTCCGCGGCAGAGCATGGAGTTCCTGGATTCTGCCTTCCGGGCACAAAGTGGAGCTTTTGTTATAGTTTGCATGCTCTAAATGAGCGCTGCAATATTCTCAGGCTGATAGCAAGCATGTGCAAGACTTTGCACCTACCACACAGCTTCCGCCCATGATGGCACCAATGGTGTGTCCCTCGCTATAACAAATGAACCATTTGAGGAGCTTTTGTGCTAAAAAAGCAGCTAAATCTTCTAAAACTGTTTTTCAAGTGATTTTCCTCTGCTTCTCCACTGGACTGTTCGAGTTGTTTTCTAGTGTGAAAAGCCTTTTGTTTAACTTTTTTTTTTACAAGAGGAAGGAAGTGACCCAGAGACTCCAACTTCCTGTTCCTGTCCAGCAGGCTCCTCCTAGCGCTTTGTGCACCTCCTGGTCACTATTCATTTGAGTTTGTAGCTGGAAGGATCAGTTTCTTTGTCTGCTGCATATATACCACTGGATTTAAGGACTTTGTATTTTCAATTTCACAAGTAAGTTAAAAAAAACTCCTGTATAAGGGAGTTGTTTGTTTGATAAAGTGCATGCACCAGTATCTATTTGTACATTATTCGAATTTTCAAAGTTATTGCGGTGGGTGGCCTATAGTACCAGTAGGGGCCTAGTTATATTTTTGCAATTTATTTGTATTCCTTTGTAAAGGAACAATGTTGCAGAGTTCAGTGCATTTTCTCCATGTTTGTTAAATGTGCAATATTTTTTTTTACCATGTAGCACAGTCTGCCAATGGGCCATCCAGTCAGTAGGTTGAGGCCAGTTCTAGTCATGGGTGCATGAAACAACTGTTTCTATTGTATACGTTATTGCAAAACAACATTTAAGGCTAGAATGGTATTGGTTCTACATGACATGTGGCCGGAGGTATTTTGTGGAGTCTGAGTCCATAGACCAGAATTTGTTGTCTTTGTTCCCCATGCCTCCTTGCCTGCTCTTGTTGTTTGGTCATGTGGCTAACAGCCATTTTTGCTTTCAGCCAGTGTGTTTTTGCCATAGGCTTCCATTTGTTCCTTGTTCCCAATGGATACTTGCTCACTTCTGTTGTTTGGCCACGTGGCACTGGCTGGCAGACATTTTGTGCATCCAGCCCGTGTGCCTTTGAAATAGGCTTGCATGGGAGGATTTGATATCAGTTTAATAATATGCTTGACAAATATTTTAGTATAAGTATATTAAGAATATGATTTTGTTGATCAGTGCATATTACATGCATTTTTTTGCTTGATTTATTTTGTACCTCTTTGTTTCACAATAGGTTTATTCACATCCTCCTATGCAAACATTAGCAATTATTGATTTCTTTTGAAAAAAAAATATTATTTGAAATTATATATTCACACTTCTTGATTTTAAAAAAAGTTACAATTTATTTTGTAATTATTTATTTTTGTGTTTATCCATTTACATATTTTTTTTGCATTTTCCCTCCGTCCACCCTCCCATCCATCCATCCACCATAGCCACGCACTAGCATTACGTTTTTTAAGTACAATTCCATTTCCTCCTGGCCGCCCGGGCTGTGGTGCACTGCAGACACATCAGCATCATTCATGTTTTTAATGACTATTCCATTTCCCCCTGGAACACATTGCATGCCATAGGCGTACACCAACCTTAATTTTTTCAAAGATTATTATTCCATTTTCTCATGCAGTTCCCTGAGTGCCACAGGTGTCTCCTTTTACTGATTTGAAATAAAATTTTCTGGAATGGTGGTGTGGTTTGACTTTAAAGTGGTTAATGTATTGTTACCTAAGTAACCGGCCACACTAATATTGCATTTATCTGTACTACTTGAAACTGCAACAATGCCACGTTCCTCCAAAGGTTGTTCTTGCTTCTTTACTTTTAGATGCACAAAAGAAGAAGAGATATCACTTTCAGTACTGCCAAACAGAAGGCCTGTACAGTGACCTCAATCCTCTAATCTCATCCGCTTGTGCAGCTTAATGCCACTACCAACTGGTAGCTTTAAGATGACCCCAAAGAAAGTTGGTCCCAAGAAGGTGGTCAGTGAGAAAAAGCAGCTTTCCACCAGTTGCATGTCGACCACAATCTTTTTAGGGAGACATGTGCGTGCCAGATTGACCTCCAGGGAGGAACTTGGGAGCAGCCCTGTTGCATCAACAGTACCACCCTAACCTAGGCCCAAGGCAATGTTTGCAAATAAGGCATTCACTGTAATCATTGTGATACCAATGAGCAGTGATGCTGAATTGGATTTGCCCCTTTCAAAAAGTAGTACCCATTCATAGCAAAGTGGACAGCAGCAACAGCCAGCAAAAGTACATCACCCTTATGTTGGAGCAGAACAGGGGGTTGAGCTTCCTGCCGAGCAAGAACCACCTGTAGTAGAATCATTGACTCCCAGATCTTCATCAAGGAAAAGGAAAGGTACTACTCCACCATCTTCTCCAAACACCACTTCTGATGATGATGATAGTGGACCCTGACATGGGGTGGAACCCGACAGAGTTCGGGAGATGCCAGGAGAGGCAAGGGAAAAGAAAGGTTTTTGAAAGATTTAGAATTATGGAAGGAGATGATGAGGAGGATGAGGACCACAAGCTAGTCATTGTGGAAGGTGACAGAGAGGAGTCTGACATAACTATTCAACCTGCTCCAAAGGAGGTGGTCTCAGGTAGCAGTGCCAATTCACATATTTGCAAAGCCCCAGCTGAGACCTGCACCAACCCCTATCTCAGTAGAAGTATGCATTGTAGCGAGGCCATCAAAGGCACACCCATATACCTGCAGTTCTTTTTCAGACATTGGCAATAGCCCAGTGAAAAAGCACTTCCTTTAGTTTGGGACTTTTTTGCAGTCAGCACCAGGGGGAGAACTTTGAAATATGTACCCTTTGCCACAAAAATGTTTGTCAAGGTATGCCTTGTTCCCATTATGGTTCAGGAGGCCAAACAACTCATAACAAAAAATATTATGCAATCTGGTGGGAGGAGAACCTTAACAAATTGCTAAACATGGTAGTGAAGGTGGGGAGAACTGGGCAACATCAGCTACAAGTCCAGTCACAGTGGGAGGTGATGATGAAGAAGAAAAGGGTGACATCCTCACACAAAGCAGCCCTGTCTCCAGCAGTGTGTAAATAGAATAACCCACCTCAGCAACTTCACAAAGGCACTAGAAGACGCAAATTCAGATGGAGAATAAGAAGGCATACAGTGGTTGCTGTTCCGGTGCTGCATTATGATGTGCTGCAATTCGTTGGTCAAAACTTTGCAGCAAAGTGTTGTGCACACTATCAAACTGATGACAGACATGTGGACCAGTTCTCAGGCAACTGATTACATGTGCATCATTACACACTTTTCTTAGGCATTCATCGGCATACAACAGTAGCCATGTTCGCTATGGAGAAATCAAATACAGCTGTAAACATCTTGGATGAATTTAACGGCAAGGTGTTTGAATGGCAGTAACCCAGAGGTCTCAGAATTGGATTTCTTGCCACTGAAATGGCAATAACACAGTCAAGGCCATGGCAGATGGTGTCTATTTCAGAGCCTTGTGTTTGGTGCATTGCATCAACCTGCTTGAGTAAGAAATTCTCAAAAAAGAAGATATAGTTAGCAGCATACTGACCACCTGCAGAAGAATCTGCATTCATGTAATTCTTTCATTTAAAGCCTGGAAGCAGTTGTGTATTATTCAGTATGCTAATAGAGTGCCAGTTAAATCCCTGATACATGAGGTGCCAACACATTGGAACTCTACTTATTACATGTTGCAATATCTGTTTGAGCAGTGCAAACAGATCAATGATTATAGTCTATGTCATTGAAAGTGGAGGAGATACAATTGGTAATGCTACAAACATGGATTTGGACCAATGAGCCTAGTCAAATGCCTGACACAGATGCTACTACCTTTAGATGTTTCCACACAGGAAGCTAGCAAGAAGGACAGTACAATGGACCAAGCTATCCCATTGATGCATCTGCTACAGGCTTAGCTAAAGAAGGTGTCTGAAAGGTTCACACATGCAGGTGTGAACAAAAACACAGAAGTGCAGGCCTTAGATAAGAGCTTAATCTCTGGCTTGGCTTTTAATGCAAGGCTACAACATGATATCATCTCATCCAAAGAGTACATCTGTGCCACACTACTTGATCCACAGTACAAAACAATTCAGGCCTCTTTCATTCCTTTTTCTGAAAGCGGGTGTTTCAAAATACAAGAGGCAGATTGTTGCCCAAGCTGGAGACCTGGAAGAAGAATGGCTGGAAATTAGGGCCAGATGTATCAAGCGAATCGGCCTGTTTGCAAACAGGAAAAAGCCTTTTGCAATGCATATTCCCAAAAGGCAATTGCAAAATAGGTAATCGCAATTTTGGCATGTGGCGCACATACATGTCTTTTGGCATTTATGTATGCCACATGTGCACATATGCATATTTCAGGGGTGCAACAGGGTGTCCTTTGGCACCCTCGCACCCTTGAAATTTCATGCAGAATTTGCAAGTACCTATTTGGTACTCGCAAACTGCAAATGCAATGCTAATCATTCCTATGGGCCTCTAGGCCCAGAGGAATAAATGGGAAGGTATTCCTTAATGGTGAATCACAATTTGGGGTTCGCTATTAAGGAATATGTAGGATTTAAAAATGTTATTGCAAATCCTACATACATTGCATTTTGCGATTCTTAAAGAGTGACTCAGTAAAATTTGCCATTTAAAAATTGCAAAAGCAATTCTTGATACATCTGGCCCTTAGAGTTCTACTCTGCAGTTCTGGGGTGTCGCGTTCATCTACCCGGGAGGGCAGTCCTGTTGTCTCACTGCAGCCAAAATCATGAATAAGAAAACCAGTGGCCACAACAACAGAAACACAAGAATCATCCACAGCCCCTGCATTGGAGTTGTGTCAAATGGCAGGGCTTACTTCCCGTGCAGAGGTCATGGCAATAGAAGTTGAGCAAGTGGCAGCACCAATTACTATTCAGACGATGTTAGAGGAGTATCTGTATGATCCAAAAGAGTCTATGTGGAGCAAAACTCATTCATGTATTGAATCTCCCATAGGCCAGAGCTCAGCAGGCTGGAAATAAAGTATCTGTCTTGTCTTGTAGACAGTGTTTCTTCTGATCATGTGTTCCGTGCAGCTGGTAAAGTTGTTATAGTGAGAAGGACCAGCCTCTCACCTCAAAACATGGAGAGATTGACCGTAAACATAATGAGCCTACATTTTTTGCCACACAATACACTATTCCTGAAATACCACAGGAGGAGGACGACGATTGGATAGAATCAAGTGTGTTAGGCAACCAACTTCTGTGTGAACTACCTGAGTTTGACAACAAACTCTACTTTCCAGACTGAGTAAGCCAGTGCCACCATAGCAATTTGTTATTATTTCTCTGTGAAAAATCATCCCCAATTCTCACCTCGCGGGGAGGGTGTTCAATTAATAGTAAACTTGATTTTGATGAATCACAATGTGTGGTGCCTGAGGGATGATCATTTTTCCTGGAGATTGGCCTTTACAAATTTACTTAGCAAATATTTACCTCCACGGTCCACTTTTATCCTTCTTTTTTCATCACATAGATGGGCTGACCTAGAAGATCATTTGATTTACAAGACTGACAAATTCCAATGTGCTGCTTGCATTAAAGAGGAGATACAATAGTGAACCTGCCACTGTGCTTGGATTGGAACAGGTAACTGGTGCACCAATAAGTGATATATTAATGAGTGACTGTGAGTAATGATTGATGATTCATGTGGTGGCAGAGAGTAAGGAAGGGTCTTTAACTAATTTGTAAACTTGATTTCAATGATGTGCAATGTTTGGGGCCTGTTGGGTGATCATTTTTCCTGAAGGTGATTGGCCCTATCATATTTAGCAAGATTTACTTGCAGGGTCCTCTCTTTTTTTCTGGTTCTTCAGAGACCAAAACAGTCACTTTAGTTAACAAACACAATTCTATACAAAACACTGCAACTCTGTTTTTCTTCTTTAACAGCAGTCCACTACGTGTTCAAGATTGCTCTGGCCAGGACTGAGACAGGATTGAAGGACTCAGGGCGGGACTACTTCATCAACAAATAAAAGAAAGAAGTTATCGACTTCAAAGGGAAACCATGACTTTGAGGCCTAGTACTCAATTATGTGGAATGGAGAGAGTCTGTTGATTTGAGAAATGCTTCTGAGTGTGGTGTGTTGCACTGGTGGCAAAAGTGAAACTCCGAGTCCTCTTGTTTTCTGCTCTGCCTCTGAGTCTTCTTGGTACTCTCCCCATGAAGTTTACCTTCATTCTGTCCTCTCTGACGCTACAAAACATTTTCTGTTTTACAATCCTTGGGCCTTCTCGTCTTCTGCACGAAAGAAATACAAAAGCTGAGCTCAACACTTCCGCTTACCTACTGGATTGGTCCAGATAGGCACCCAAGAGTGATGGACGTTCCCGAGAAGAAGGATACACCACCCAATTTAGCAATAAAGTATAATTTTTCTTTTATCAATCATATTTAGAACTGAGTGTGTTCAATTCACTCCTCCATAATGTGATTTTTTTCAAACCTAGAAGACAGAACATTTAAATAATTGATTACTTGGGTCTCTAGGGCAGAAGGACATTTTCCAAATGCATTTAATTGTACTGTGCGATTCTCATTTCTTTGTTTCCTTCCACAACAGATTGATGATGATGATGTGCTAAGAATTGCCCTCATGAATATTTTTCCTGTGTTGTGTTTGTCTTTGTCATACTTTCCCCCAAATCCCCTTTCCCATCCACTGAATGAAACCCCTAACCCTCTTCCCCCAGGATGTGTGATTTTGCTGGAGGTGTGAAATAGATCACACACTTTGGGCCCGATTCACAGAACTAACTTAGGACAAAATCCCAAACTTACTACTCATGGTATTCACAGAATGCATTTACGACTGTCCTCAGTTTATGTCCGCACTCAGGCCGGTATTTCCACACCCAGAGTGTAAGTTCCGCACCCAGAGTGGAAGCTCCACACCCGGAACAGAATTTCCACCATCGGGCCGGAATCTCCGCTTCCAGGCCAGTATACCCACAATGCATCAGATATAGTAAATTAACACCAGATTGTGGGTATTCTGGCTTGGAATCAGATATTCCGGCCCGATGGTGGAAATTACGCTCCGGGTGTGGAGCTTCCACTCCGAGTGCGGAGCTTACAAATTCTGGCCTGGGTGCGGGCGTAAACATAGGACAGTCGTAAGTGCATTCTGTGAATACCATGAGTAGTACGTTTAGGATTTTGCCGTACGTTAATTCTGTGAATCGGACCCTTGGTGTGGTGGATGTGGTTAAATGTGACACCAACTCATTGCAGGATCTTCATTTTCCTGAGCAATAGTCCACACCAATTCACTTACCCAACCATGAAGAACGTCATTTCTCAATGTCAACATCATCTTTCTGGCCTTTGTAATGCATAAATAAATAAACGTGGAAACTTTTCGACTAGAGTACAGATTTTGAGAAAATTGTTCCTGACTTGATGATTTCATAACTTTGTTTTTCAAATCTCATGCTCATTACTGCTCAGAATAATTTACTATAGCTAGTTTTATTTAATAATATATTGTATTCTTTTCTTTGATGTGCCATGGTGGTGGTAGCCTGTCCTCAGTCTTTCTAAAGCAACCATATAAATACATATGTATAACCTACACCTTTTTGTATTTTCTTTCAATGTAGCTGCCTGTTATCCTTTTGATTAATCCTGAAGATGGAGAACACCTAGGAGTGCGACCTTGATGTGATGCCTTCCCTGTTAACACTCTACCACTACCATAAAAAAGGTACCTTGGAAAACCCTCCAATAAGGTGTTGGAAGATTGACAGAGGGGGCAGCCCCCAGCCATCACTTCAGGTAAGAGAACATTGGGGTGAAGTGAACTGCTTTACTCAGTACTTAGCTAACTTGTACTGCAGATGAGAAAACGTCATTGTTTATGTTTCTGTAGGCAATATAGGGAATGGCAGCATTCCCTCCAATCTGGTGCAGTACACCCACATAGGCTCTCCTTGACGACATGATAGGTCAAGCAATTTAGGACAAAATTCCAATCCCACAGGGTCATGCTTGTGACTTGCAAACCACATGCATGCCAGGTCCGTGGTTTTCCTTGATTACTAGGTTGTGTGTTTCAGGCCTAATTTGTTGGCTCAAGTGCACTTCTACCCTCTTTCCACCGTCTTTTGCATCATGAGACACCCCATGATGTTGTCAAGGGGGCACTGTTTGTGTATACTTTCTAGACTGTTATCTTTTAATGATCAACTCAGTCAAGTTAATACGCAGCAACTATGTGCTTTATGTTGTAAGGGGTTACATGACTCAAAACAGGATAGTGATATATACAATTCTGTCTTCGTTAGCCACTCTGAGGAAGTCAGTGGCAAATGCCATAATGATTAAAAACACGTGTTGGTAACCCCTATGTGAAGAATTGCTGTGGAATTGAGTAAAAGACAAAGAATACCAACTGTGTTCTGTGGATATAATTTCACTACTGGACATAATTGATTCTAAAAGGGTCAGGAAAACTGTACATTTGCTCTCAGGACTTCCTGACAAAATTAGGGTGTGGTGGCTACCCTATTTCCATTGTAGCACCAAGGGTATAATTGTTGAACCTTATATTGGGCACAAACTTGAACTGCGCATATATACAGCCAGCCACAGATCTGAATGTTTTCTATTTTTTACAATTATGTTGATTAGTATTATCTGAGATACTGTACCTACCTGGTAAATGTTCATAGATATGCCAGCAAAAATCAGCTCAGTTTATTATGTCTATGGGACAGCTCAGAAAGACTATTGTGAACTGTACCAAAAACCTTAAGTGAGCTACAGTGAACTTTGGCCCAGCCTATTGTTTAGCACTGGTTTTCTTTGTTGTCACTCTTGTTCGTTTGCTTTTTATTTGATGACTTTCTTTATCCATGATATAGTTGTCCCTCCTCTTCTTCTGATTATCCCTCCCTTTGAGCATAGCCACTTTATCATCATTTTGATTGGATGACTTGTATCATTCCACTTCTCTCACTTTTTTCCTATCATCCGTATGCCCATGAAGAGATATCACTGGTTTCTCACAAACACCATCTTTAAAGGAAGAAGCCAAACAAGTGGACTTCATTTTCCATCACACATCTCCACAGGAAGTGGCATCATTGGATTTCCCATCATCCAGCTGCACAGGTAGTGACAACATATCCTGCCTTCTACCAATTTAAACCATATCCTCAGGCCATCTCCATCAAAGGGTGTCCCCAGGCAAGAGTATCAGTTGATTAGGCCAGTTAGGACAAGGAACAAAGTTAAGCTATGCGAGAAAGTGGTTTATTAGTTGGGGAGCATAGTAATAAAGCCACTACCTTGTTAGTTTCTACCATCAAACCAAGGTCAAGTAGCAAACATAACACAATAAAAATCCCTCTCAAATTTAAAAAAGAGAGAGTAAAGATTAGTATGCAAATTGACGCCCAAATGACAAAAATGCAATAAGGAAAGATGGCAATATGAAATGTTAAAGATTTAAGTGTAAAAAAGCACCAAAAAGTAGAAAGCACCAATGGTAATCATTGATCATGGCCGGCCAAGACCTAAGCGCGATTTGAGGCAGTTTGCGATGGAGCAAGGCTTGGGTACACTATATAAATTGGCCCGCTAGGACCTGGAAGTAGGAAACTATGTAAACTAGTCCAAATCTGAAAAGGGACTTTGTCATTTTTCTTAGGAAAACTTTTCTCTATGCCAGACAAACCTGACATAATAACCGATGCTGTGACTCCCAGTCAGATTTGTTAGTGGCAAGTCCTATGAAGTGCTGGAGCTCTGGAGTAAAATTATTGAAAAAGTTCCCAGACTTCTTCTGGTGCTCATACAGCCACAGGAGTAAACTTCCAAGGCCATCAGTATCTCAGGGAGTGGACCTAGAGATTATCGGGGTGTCAGGCAGAGGGCAACAGGAAAGTCCAGTCCAGGTCCAGTTGCTATTCATGAGTTGGGATTCTTCAAAGGAATGTCCTGTTCAGCTTTGTTATGTATCTGGAGCCACCCAGGGGTTAAGCTTATGATCCTTGATTATGTATTTGTCTTTGGATTTCAAGTTGAAGGGGGTACTACCACCTCAGGAACTTTTCAGAGGTCATAGATTCCAAGTGTAGCAGGTTCAGTCTGACTGGTATCCTTTTGCAAGTCTAGCAGTGTTCTAATGGGGTGCTTTGATTTGCCAACTTTATGCATAGCACTAGCTATTGGGGGATTACTCATGGGCACTGCCTAATAAAGGAGTTAAAGGTTCCTGGTGGCAACACTACCCACTTTTTCAGTAGCATTTTCAAAATAGCAATAGTCTTCTACCACGTCAAACTCGGGTCTGAGGTCTGGGGTTGTGTGTGAGAGTGCACTAGGGAAATTCCAAGTATCCTCCCACATATAACACTAAAATCCAGTTTGAAGAAGACGATATACCCACAACAAACCCAGAAAAAGATCGCTAGCTGTACAAAAGCAGGGTCAGTAACAAGACAGGGGAAACACAAGAATTGTCTTGTATCCTGTTCTCTCCCTTTCAAGTGCTTTTCAAGTGATACATGTGGCTCAAAGGGTGTTAAAAGTTCCTGGTGACAACACTACCCACTTTTTCAGTAGCATTTTCAGGATAGCAATAGTCTTCTATCACGCCAAACTCAGGTATGAGGTATGGGGCTGTGTGGGAGAGTGCACTAGGGAAATTCCAAGTATCCTCTCACATATAACACTAAAATCCAGTTTGAAGAAGGTGATATACTCACAACAAACCCAGAAACAGATGTCTGGCAGTACAAAAGCAAGGTCAGTAACAAGACAGGGGATACACAAGAATTATCTTGTATCCTGTTCTCCCCTTTCAAGTGTGCTTCAAGTGGTACATGTGGCTCAATAGACCGGTCAAGCCGAATTTGATAGTTTGGTGTCAACAGGATGCCCACGGCCCCCACTCTTGTTATACTGTGGAGATCAGAGGATTTACCTCTGTCAATTCAGGTGAGACTATTGTTTGCTCCTGGGAGGCATTTCTCAGCTCGTTCACACCTATTCCCAGGCTGAGCACAGACTGGGAGATGGCAGAGGCTTATTCCAATTAGCCTTATGACAGTTCAGTTAGGTGAAGGGTAACTTTCTAAAAGTTACTAACAAATAATATTTCTTGCAAACTCTACAGCATAATTGAATTTAATTTGTAATAACTATGAAAAAAATGGCTTATTGTTTTCCTAGCTGGTTCCATTCCTCAGATACCAGTATTAGTATTTCATTTTGTACTCTGGTGTTTACATAGGACAGACAGGCATGCCACAGTGAAAACTGAGTTTAAAGTCTTGCTACGGTAGGGACATGGTAACATTAATTTTCTGAATGTCTCACTTCAACATACAATGGGTCCTACCTTTTGGGGGTACAAGGCTTAAGTAGGGCTGATTTACTAACATTTAAAAGGGAGATTTTCCCCTGTTAAAATGTTTTATTTTTACTGATCGCTCTGCAGGCTTTTTCTTATTGCTGCAGTCAGTTAACATGGTAGGTTTGAGCCCATGTTTTCCTTTGTCACACTAGTATATGGCACAATAAGTGCTGCAATCCCCAGATGACTGTTAACATGTCATGCCATTGGTGTATTTCCACACTATGGCCTTAAACAAAAGTTCTACAAGCCTGTCAGAATCCATTTCAGAGGGCAGCCCGGCACGCAGGGCTTGCTGGAGCCAGCAGTGGTGGTTGAGGACTTTTACTTCTGATGTCCCAGGGCCCGGCATACTATGATTTTCGAGCAACTGGGCCAAGTCCCCCTTCTGTATTTGACTCTCAGTGGTAGGTCTGGTTGAGCAGTCCAAGGCTCCCTGGGGATGAAGTGTGGATACAGATTAGTGAAAGTAACTTAAAACTCAAAGAGCGCACAGAAGTAACACAAACAATCATTACCATTAACACAATCCCTTTGAGGTTGGGGCTCTAGAGTTTTGATGGCAATCCTTGCTCTGTCTGCTTCTCATACTGTATTTGGGGCTGTACCCCATTCAAGGTGGTCACATCCAGGGAATGCTCACTAGTAGATCTTACTTTAGAGTCCACTTTGACTCTTTAGAAATGAGTCAAAATTGTCTTTCAATGGGTAGCACCTATTGCAGTGAGTCGACCTGGACCCTGCAGGCCCGTATCAAGTATTAGCCACTCCAGTAGCTAGAAACCACTTAGTGTCTCAGTTGGTGACCTAACTGCAGGCACTTGCGATGATCCAGTCCTGCTTGGTTGAATCGAGCTGTACACAGGAAAGCGGCAGCACCTACCAGCACTGGCTCTCTGTGAGCTTGCACAATCAGTTCCAGCAGCCATATGAGGTGCTCCAGTCTATCCTTCTCTAATATAAGTTCAGTGCTTCCTACTGGGGGATCAGAGGATTGATCCTAGCGCTCCCAATTAGGACTCAGTAAGGTCAATGTACTCATGGTGTCCTCTACCATCCATGGGGCAAGTCAGGGGGTAATTTCTTGATGGTTGAATTCGACCCACGGGTTGCACTTCAGTTCACAGGCAGAAGTTCGAGCTGCAAAAGTTACTCAGTACAGGTAGCCAAACCTGGCATAAAGGTTTCCTGCACTACTTGCACACAAAAGGCTTTGGCTCTTCCTGCATGGCATTCTACACCACAACAGCCCAGGGCCAACGGGGTCACAACTAAGACCAGCAATAGTCTCTGCACTTATTTTAGGGTGTTCACTTCCACAGCAGCCTATGGGGGGACATATGGAGTTGCAGCAATGGTGCGGTATGGACTTCACAGTTCCCACGGCGCAGTCTTCGTTTATGACTATCTTCATATTGACCCTCTCATGACATGCAGGGCTCACCGACCTGATTCTGCACATGGGTACTGACCTGTTTGGTGTCGCAGCTACATCCTCACACCTTGCACTGGGAATCCTCTTGACAGGGCTCCCCACCAGACAATGCACCCTCTAACACTCTCTCGTTCTGCACAGGGCACACTGGTCTTGGCAAGCAGACAGGTGCTGGTGATCCGGAGTTGGTGGTATTAGTTTCCCCTTCTGATGTTCATTCATCCAGCATGGAGACAAGCAGGCCTTGGGCCCAAGTCCTGGTCATATTCAGAGCTTCCCTCTACACACAGCTCTGTCTGGCTGCTTCTCAATCGCCTCTTCTTATAGTCCATTTCCAGACACCAATGTGACATTATTCTTGGGCTCTTAGCCCCACTCTTTGAATTCCCTTATAAGTCCTATATCTTCCCTGAGATGTGTCCAGGAGCCTTCCTGTGATCTCGCACTAAATCAAAGAGCACAATGTATAGTGTATGGGGGTCTCTCTCTCTCTCTCCCTTCTCCAGTGTATCCTATGCAGCTCACAGGAATGCAGCAATGCACAAATCTGTCTGGGGGATTCCTCGACTCATCATGTCTTAGCCAGGTAAGCCTGGGTTTTCCAAAATGGAACTCAGTGTCCTCCATGTAATGTACCTTTACAAGGACACTTGCACTCAGTGTATATACAGAGCACACCGACCGTCCAGTCCTGTTACCTCCATGAATTTTGCCTCCCCAGGCACAAACACATTCAGCACACCTAATCACTCTGCACACACTGATCAGGACTATAGCCTTTCTGTATAGTACCATGGCGTACTACATGCAAACACACACATTCCCCATGTGTGCACTGCACAACACTTCACCCTTCATGTATTGTACTACTTGCAAGCACATATACAACCAGTGCATGCTTTCATTGCACACAAACTGCACAGCAACAGCACTACTTCTCTCATGTAAGGTAACCTTCTTTAGTCTACAGGCACCCAGCACACACACTCACCATCCATGCACTGCACAGCACTGGTCTATCCCTGTACCGTAATTCTTAGGCACACAGATATCTAGCGTTGTGTGGCACTCTACACCTAGTTGATGTAGGTCAAGGGTGAGTTAAGCATACAGAAGTGGAATATTAAAAAGGTGATTGAGCCTGTAGTCCTCATTCCAGTGAAGCAGGTTAAAAAGAACTGATCCACTCATATTGAAAACTACATGGTATTCTGTAATCACCGCACTCAGCTGCTCAATTCTTGGTGAAGTCAGTAGCCTTCCACTACTTTGAAGGTGGTGCTCCCGGTCCAACAAGTCTGCAATCTGTGAGATGGCCTATATTATGGTGCACATGGATGATCCTTGTTTTTCTACAACAAAATAAATCAACATTAGTGATCCAGACATCTGTACAGTTGGGCACTCAGGCACAGTTGTGCATCCGTAACCATGTAGAGGTCTTTTCTGTGACAACAAAGCCAATTAGGGATTAGCTAATTCCTACATGTTATAGGGGTATGCGCACATACACTGGGCTCTAATTCGCAGGGCTCCGTGTTTGGAGCCTGAAAACCAGCAATAAAATGTTTGCAAAAAATTGGGATGACCATGCAAAAAGAGTAAGCTGTGTGGAATGATTCATTCTGCCCATGGAATTGACAACATGTTGGTCACTCTGTGTTACTCTTTAACCCAGAGTTTCATCCAAATGCCACCAATCACAGTGTGGTAGCATTCACCTACTGTGATGCTCCAGAAAATGCAAGCTGGCAAGCACAACCAAGTTTTGGGGTCCTAATGCCTTTTTCTGTTACAGGTGGTCGGGAGCAGTCACATTCATGGGGCTACCGCTCGCGTAGATTTGCTTCTGTTCAATTAGATTTTCTTCTTGAGCAGCAGAAAATTTAACTAACATGTCCTTGCTCTTTTGAGCCATGCATAGCACAGTATGCCCTGAGTTTTCAATGCTGTGCCAGCATTAAATTGCAGCACGAGCAGCTACAGACCATTGGAAGAACTCCATGGAATCCTGTGAAGTTTATGTAACTCCCGTAATTTTGTGGAGTGGAACTGTGAGTTTTGCTGTTACCCATAAAAAATAGGCATGTTCTCACAGGCCAGAACCCCTGTTCCACTGAATCTTGCACAGTAAGGTACATAATCATGTGCCTCACCCAGGATCCCATAGTGCCAGTTCCCACAATCACACCCAGACCTAGATGAACAAAACACTCAAATAGCATTACCATAACACATAGACATTGTACACATCTCACTAAGTACTACACGACCGCTAACTACATAGCACATATTCCACTTAATGCTCAATCCTTAATGCTCATTAGTTCTCTCTCTGCAGTACTCCATGCAACAGATATCACAGATCTCATAATTCACCAGCTTGATGCCTTCTTCACCACAGAAGTAGTTCCCCCCCACATCCTCTTACATTCTAGATGTCTTTCTTCCCACAGGTTACAGCAGTCATCATGTGGACCATGAACTTAAGAGGAGGAGCCCTCCCTGTAATCCATAAGTCTTCCTAAATAGACACTCCGATTGATGAAGCTGCTGACATGCCATTTCCCACTCTCCTCTACAGGCCTCCCAGGCAGAACAAGGACTTCATTGATGAATGTTCAAATTCCCTCATCACCTCATCTATCCAACATGTCCACCACGCTACCCTTTAGGGTGACTTCAACTCTCAGACAATGCAGGCAAACAAAAAATAATAAATTACACCCACTTAAACCATATCGACACACTCGATGTGTTACCACATGTCACATAACCAACACACTGCAAAGGTCATATGCTTGACTTGCCTTTTGAACATCACCAACAATCCAAAGCAAACAGCCCAAGCCCATTTACTGGACTGACACCTTCACCATCCTATCTCTCTGCTCAGCATCCTAAAAACAAACTAATGTCAAGACAAAATAGACCCATCAACTGCACACTATATCACAATACTGAACTAAACCAGTTCAACTTTTTGTGGAAAACTATGCGCATATCCGCATCCCAATTGAGATATGCAAGTTCAAGCCAAAGCATTCAGCAACCTGGCACTCTAAATATCCTGCTTATAATAAATGATCTATTCATAGACAAGAAAGAAAATGGAATTCAAACACAACTACTAATGACCTCTTGATACTGAAGTCTCTCTGTGCAACATGCAGACAACTCATCACATCAAGCAAAGCATATTATTACACCTGCACCAACACCATTAATGAAGCCACCAACAAAAGCAGAACACTTGTTTAAGGGAGTAAAGTACTATATCTACCCCCTGCCGAACTCACCTTTAGCTCACTGCACAGAAAAGTGAAATTCCAATAATCTCTTTTTCATTGGAAAAATACAGAAGATCAGGAAGAACATCAACAAAACCAAGCTGATCAATCTCTCACATCTACCAATTCTTATAGAATCCTGCTGTTTTCTGACTTCAAAGCCCTATCTTTGGCAGATCTCCCCGACATACTCAACTCCATTAAGGACACTGCTTATGAAGAAGTGTTCTTAACCTCCTCCTTCATTGAAGCTCTTAATGGGAATGCTATATCACTTCTACTCACCAATGTCAATGCCTCCTTCACTCAGGGCATTTTCCCACAAGCTCTTAAGACAGGCCAGATCCTTCCACTCCCAAATAAACCTACACGAGACCCTGAGGATCTCACAAACTACTGCCCATTACTCACCTTCCATTCGTGGCTAGATAATTCATAAAGCAGTCTATGTTCAATTTCAAGATCACAACAATGATAGCCATCACCTGCATGACTACCACTATGGCTTTAGATCACACCTCAGCATAGAGACAACTACTGTACACATGGAAGACAATGTCTTCCTGAACAAAGATGATGATGATGATGATGGTGATGACCCTTCTTCCTGAAATTGCTGGACCTCTCAAGCTGCCTTCGACACAGTTGTCCATCCACCCCCATACACTCCCTGGAATCTCAAATGGGATTCACCAGCAATGTTCTTTACTTTGTCTCCTACTACCTTCCAAACTCACACCATATGAGCAAAATCAAGCTCCCAAAAGATCCCTATCAACTGTGATGTCCCGCAGGGTTCAATTATTTCCCCAGTTAACCCTAAAAATGGAGCTCTTTGTGCTGAACATCACAGATAACAGCATCCAGATTCACGAAATACCCGGAAAATACCCAACTCTACTTGAAACTGTCCTTAGTTTCAGGCATCCAACACCTTAACCGCATCATTGCTGCTGTATATTCCCGTGCTGTGCTGCAATTTTTAAAATCCCTTGTTATGTTATGTTATTGTTATGTTATGTTATGTTATTTATGGGTCTTGTATAGCACAACGGCTACTCCAAAGGAGTGTCCCGGCGCTTTGGGCTTCAGACCCAGAAAAAAAGACTGAAAAACATAACAGCAAAAAAAGCTAAAACAGAGAATAAGGATAGCAGAGCTCTAACCAGAAAATAACCAAGTCTTAAGACCCTTCCTGAAGGCAAGCAGATTGGATGTGGACCGTAAGGACAGAGGTAAGGAATTCCACAACTGAGGGGCCAGGAATCTAAAGGACCGACCTCCCAGACGTGCCCTCTTTATACGCGGAACTAGAGCAAGTGCTAGAGACTCCGATCTTAAAGATCGCGTCGGCTGGTAAAAATCCAGCCTCTTCTGTAGGTATTTTGCACCCGTGGCGTGCAGTGCTTTGTGGGCTAATGTCAAGGCCTTGAACATTATCCTCTTCCGTATGGGAAGCCAATGGAGGGATTGCAGCAGGTTTGAGGCACTGGCTCGACGATGCAGGCCGAAAATAGCTCGTGCTTCAGCATTCTTGGTCACCTGCATACGCTGTAGAAGGTATTCTGGGAGACCCAGATACAGAATGTTAGCATAATCCAATCTGGATCCGATAAGGGCCTGTACAGTAATTCTCCGATGTTCCTCGGACAACAAAGGGAAAAACTTTCGAAGCATCCTGAGGATGCCGAAACAATTCCCTGTAAGGGTTGCCACCTGGGATTTGAGCGTAAGTCCATTGTCGATTTTAATTCCCAGGTTCTTAGCCCATTTAGAAGCCTGAGCTGGAGGGAACTTGTCGGCAGGCCACCAACCATGCCATTCCGGTTCCAAAGGACATCCAAAGAAAAGTATCTCTGATTTATCCGAGTTGCACTTGAGGCTGTTCAGATGGAACCAGTTAAAAACAGCCCCAAGGCACTCACGGATACTTTCCCCATCGAATTCTTCCCTCTTACGGCAGGTGAAAAGAAGCTGGGTGTCGTCAGCATATGAGACGATCTGGGCCCCGTAGGACTCCCCCAAAGTCGCCAGAGGGGTCATGAGGATGTTAAATAGAGTAGGGCTCATTACTGAGCCCTGAGGAACTCCGACTCCCAATGGCGGCATTTCGGCAGATCCAGGAGAGGCCCAGACCGTTTGTCGGCGGTTGGCTAAGAAGGAACGAAACCAGTTGAGCACCGTCCCCCCTAGACCGATGTCATGTAGTCTTATGAGGAGATCCTCATGAGGGACGGTGTCAAAAGCCGCCGACAGATCTAACATGACTAACATCACCCTGCCTCCGTCATCCAGCACCTCCTTTACAATCTCTGAGACTTCCAAGAGCGCCGTCTCGGTACTTAAGTTGGATCGAAAGCCCGATTGAGACGCATGGAGAAGCTCATTCAACTCCAGGAAGTTGGACAGCACGCTGTGGACGTGCTTCTCCAGGATTTTAGTCAGTGCTGGAAGGAGCGAAATTGGTCGATAATTGGACGGGGCTTCCGGGGCAAGGTTGGGCTTTTTGAGAAGAGGAATCACCATAGCCTGTTTCCAGGAATGTGGCAGAAAACCCTGACTCAAGGAGAGGTTGAGAATAGGATTGGCTAAGGGCTTAACAACATCTGCCATTCTAGCAAAAAATTTAGCCGGGCAGGGATCACATGGTGAACCAGATTTAAGGTTCCTCATCAAAACTAAAGATGAGGCAGTCGTGAGAGGCGGGAAGTCCAACAAAGCCGGACCAGAGAAAGGCTGGTGAACTATCTCTTTCGACAGGATCAAAGGATCAGCTGTCGGTCTTGGAGAAAAGGAGTCCTGAATCTGTCTAATTTTGGTCGTAAAAAAATTTGCAATAGTGTCAGCCCAGGTCTCATCCGGAGCCTCCTGATCTGAGATCGAACGCGGAGTAGTAAATTCTCGTACAATCAAAAAGATTTCCTTACAGGAGTTTGCTGCTTCCTCAATTTTTTTTAGCAAAGTAGCACTTCTTTCCCTGTAGAATTAAAGCATGATAGGATTTCATCGTGGATTTATAGGTCCGTTTTGCCTCAGCATCATATTGGGCTATCCATGCGCGTTCGGCGACTTTACATTGTCTACGGGAGTGGGCCAACTCCGCCGTAAACCAGGGGGCTGAGGTACGTTTAGTATCAGATCTAGGTGGCTGTAGAGGGGCCAGCTCATTCAATCTAGCTAAGAGCCAGGATTGCATGGTATCCAGGTCAAGCTCCAGATCACCCGTGTAGGAAGGAGGATGGTTCACCAGGGCCTGGGCTAACATGTCAGGAGATACCCGATGATACGCCCTGTAACTACTTCCCAGCTGTCTAGTGGCCCTGATAGATGGTTTCTCAGTGCCAGATATTTGAAAACGAGCTAGATGGTGATCGGACCACAGTACCGGCAAAAGTGCAGTAACCACAATTGGTGAGGTGGAGAAGACCTGATCTAATGTGTGACCTTTGTCATGGGTCGGGCCGGAAAGATAGGGGAGCAAGCCCAAAGCAGACATGATATCAAGCAACTTAACGACATCCTGATCCTGCTGATCTTCCATGTGGAAATTAAAATCTCCCGCCAGTAAGCACTGTTCCGATCTCAGGACTAGTACAGACAAGACCTGCTGGAGATCCTCAAAGAAAGACCCCACAGGACCCGGAGGCCTATATACTACGAGACCCTTCACAGTTTGTTGAGGTGATAAGGAAAGGGTAAAGGCAAGGGATGCGGCACCCGTGATGGTCTCCGGGGACACAACTGCACACGTGAGAGATTTTTTTACAACTAGGGCGACTCCTCCCCCTCTTCCCTTAGCTCTATCTTGTCTATAGAGGTTGTACTCAGAGGGAATGGCTGCCGCTATGTCCGGATGAGAGGACTCATTAAGCCAAGTCTCAGTGAGCATAAGACAAGTGGGGTTGTTCGTAGAGAGGAGATCAAAAATCTCCTGAGTATGTCTGTGCAACGACCTAGTATTGAGGAGTAAACAAGGATGTTTAATGTTACACTCCTTCATGTAGGAAGTGATAGAGAGAACATTGATAAGATGCCAATTACAGCCTGGGCATTTATGTTTGCCCCTGTAACGACCAGGAAAAACAGAGTGACAGGAGACCTCGACAGAGCGCAAGGAGTGAAGCTCCTTGGATGAATACGACAGCATATTGATGCAGGGGAAAGAGAAGTAGCGACCAAGAGAACCTGCCACGCCGTACGCCTCCGGGACCCTGACGGGCGCAGACGGGCAGGACTCTGGCACGACTCCGGCGCAGATCCGGCGCGTCCTCAGTACGCGTCCGCTGCGCGGAGGGAAGGAGGAGCTTTTTGTAGCGCTACTAGAGCGCGAGGGCGGAGAGTCCTACCCCCAAGATGGCGGCCAGAAACAGATCCCAGCCCTCGGGGTCAATACTCGGCCGAGGGCGGTCTGAAAACCCAGGCAAGAAGAAGGGAGCAGGCGAAGCGCTTAAAAGCGCTAGGAAGTCTCACTCAAAGCAGCAGCACGCTAGTACATCAGGCGCGCTCCTAAATTGCACACAATATTAAAATAACAGAAACACGGAAGTAAAATGCACACAACTAAAAAGTGGCAAAGAAAAGAAGGGAGACCTCCCGGCTTCCGCCTCAAGAGGGAAAAAGGTTCGTAGCAGTTGGTAATCCCTGAATGAATGACAAGAATCACTTTTGTAGCGCTACTAGAGCGCGAGGGCGGAGAGTCCTACCCCCAAGATGGCGACCAGAAAAAGATCCCAGCCCTCGGCGTCAATACTCAGCCGAAAGCGGTCTGAAAACCCAGGCAAGAAAAAGGGAGTAGGCGAAGCACTTAAAAGCGCTAGGAAGTCTCACTCAAAGCAGCCGCACGCTAGTACATTAGGCGCGCTCCTAAATTGCACACAATATTAAAATAACTGAAACACGAAAGTGAAATGCACACAGCTAAAAAGTGGCAAAGAAAAGAAGGGAGACCTCCCGGCTTCCACCTCAGGAGGGAAAAAGGTTCGTAGCAGTTGGTAATCTTATGTGACAAGGTCAACTCGTCAAACGCACAGCGCAGGTAACACCCATGACGAGTTGACCTTGTCACAAGCATCGAAGGGGTTAAATATTTTCATAACATCATCAAGAGGTGGATGTCCAGCGCATATCTGCAAAGTAAATCAACCAAGACTGAGTGAGTTATTTGCCAAGAAAAACAAACCCCAACTTTCAGCTAAGGCCAAGTGACTTAGATTCACCCTAGACACCAACCCTACCCTCAAGGAGCCAAAAAAACAAATACGCCCTGGTAGCAGCTCTCTCTTCAAAAAAGTTATACCATTTCTTTCAGAAAGTGACTGCAAAACTGCTGTTCAAGCACTCATACTTTTGCATCAGGATGGTGGCAATATCCTGCTCAATAGCCTCTCAGACTCCACACTGGTACCCTTAAAGGACATCCTACACACTACAGCTAGTCTCATCCAGGCCTGAAGAAGTATGAGCACATCAATTGATTTAAATCCATTGGCTCCTATTGTCAGCCTGCACCATCTTCAAAACCAGCTGCATCACTTACTAAGCCATCACAACCAGCACCCCAGCTTATCTTGTAGGCAAGCCCACCATCTCTGGTTGTTCACGGCACAACTACAGCCAGGACACCATCATATTGCAGATTAAGAATTGTAAAAAAGAAAGAAAGCAAGACAAAAAGTCTTTTCTAAGAATTGTAAAGTAGAAAACAAGCAAGACAACAAGCCTTTTCCCTTTATCCACCCTGAATATGAACCAGCATCCGGGTATCCATCAGGACTGCCTAAACACTTCTCCAATTCAGGATCAAGTTGAAGACTCACCTCTTTAAAGAACACTACACCACAAATGCATTCTGATAGATACATCTGCCGTGTGGATTCCTCACCTTGTGAATATCCCCCTTGCGTCAGCAACATTCGGAAATTCTTTTTCGTAGCCTCGTGCCGACGTGGATAGGACGTCACAGAGACACGGCTCCGCTCGCGACTCCGCTGACGTCACCGACGCCTATAACAGGCCCACGCCGGCGTGATGACATCAGTTCCCTTTTTTCCGCATCGTCGACGCTAACGGTTATCGGGAATCTCTGTAGCCTACTGGTACATTGTTGCCATTTTGTTGGTTATTTCTGCATCTCTGTATCCTGTTTCTTCGAAGATGTCATCAAAGAAGACCGGCTTCAAGCCCTGCAGGGAGTGCGGTAAAATGATGTCCATTACCGACCCCCATGAAGACTGCATCTGGTGCTTAAGTTCCGACCATGATGTGGAGGATTGTTCTTCATGTCGGAAGATGAATCCGAAGGCCCTGAGAGAGAGAGAAGCCAAACTTCTGGTTGCGAAGGTGAAAGCTGGAAAGGAGAAGTCGTCGAGGTCTCGTTCTCGAAGGGCGAGGTCGAAGTCCAGGGCGAGGTCGAGGTCTGCTTCTCGAGAGAGGTCGTCTTCGAAGTCGGCTTTGGGTCATGTTTCGAAGTCGAAGAAGAAGCACAAGAAGAGGAGACATGAGTCCCGACGTCGGTCTGGTAAGGAGTCGGGCTCGAGGTCGACGTCGAGGTCACCGAAGAAGGTACGTTCGAAGGTGGTTACCCTCGAAGTCTCCGAGCATGAAGGTGAGGCTTCGCTATCTGAGTCGCGTGGGCGATCTCCATCTCCGGCTCCGAAAGCTTCTCCGGTTCCGAGTCCGTCTCCGGCGACGTCCCCGGCCCGTGAAGAGGAAGAGGCCCGGGAGGATGTCGATTCTGCGCCTGTCGAAGAGCCGAATCCGATCCCTCTTCAGGACCGGCCTGATGGTTTTCAGCCGCCCTTTCCTGCTCCTGGCCAGGACCCTTCTGCGTTTCTTAACGCAATGTATGGTGTCTTCTCAAGGGCATGGTACCCCTCTGGTGCACCTTAGGGTCCCACGGGTCCATTGGCTTTCAGCCTGGGAGTTCCTCACTCCTACCCTCCGGCTCCGTTTATGCCCTACATGCCGGCTCCGACGCCGCATTGGCATTTCCCGGCTCCGCCGAAGTCGTCGACGCCGATTCCGGCCTCGCCTGCTCCTGATCATCCTCGAGGGCATTCTTCTGTGCCGTCGGATTCGATACCAGCGCCGGCCCCGAATCCGTCAAAGCCGCTGGTGGATCCGGCTGCAAGGCGTGTAAAGGAAAGATCCAGAAGAGAAGCACAACGCCTTCTGGAGGAGCAGAGTTATATGGGCTCTCAGTCTGACATTGAAGAAGGTGAACTAGAGGAGAGCTGTTTTGAGGAGTTGGCGGATTCTGGGACCCTTGATTTCTATCCAGAGTGGGAGTTGCCCTCAGGCTCAGGGGCTCCATCTAAGGATATCCAGCCTTACCATCTGGTTATGAGAAAAGCTGCTGAGCTTCTTCAATTGACTCTGCCTACAGTGGAGTTCAAGTCTAACCTCCTCACAGAAGTCTTGCATTCTTCCAATTCGGTGGTTGAGCCTTTACTTCCATTCAATGATGCCTTGACTGATCCTATTATGGAAGTCTGGAAGAAACCTTTGTCTGCTCCTGCGGTATCAAAGAGTGTTGCAAGGAGGTACAGGGCTGCCCCTGAGGACCCGGCTTTTCTCTCTTCACATCCTTCGCCGGAGAGCCTGGTCATTCAAGCTGCCTGTTCAAAGAAGAGTCTTAGTGCCTTTCCGCAGGTTCCTTGTGAGAAGGAGGCAAAGAAACAGGACCAGGTGGCAAAAAAGACCTTTTCATCGGCTAGTATGGCCTTAAAGTCTACTAATGCCACATGCCTTATGGGGAGGTATGTTCATGCCCTGATGGACTCCTTACGTATCCTGGCCCCTAAAATTCCTGACGCAAACCGAAAGGATTTTGAGGAGGTGATTAATGACACTCAGGCGGCTGCCCGCCAGGTAATTCAAAGTGGTCTGGACACTGCTGACTCTGTCGCTCGAATTATGGGCACCGCTGTTGCGACAAGGAGATCTGCCTGGTTGAAGTCATCGGACTTTTCGGCTGATGTTCAGGCGACTCTGCTTGATCTCCCCTTTGATGGCTCAGGTCTCTTTGGGAAAAAGGCGGATACTGCTCTTGAGCGGTTCAAGGATTGCTGGGCAACAGCGAAGTCCTTGGGCCTCCAGATCAGGGGCGCTTCTTCCGGCAGAAAGTTCAGGGGCTTTGGTCGCTCCTTTCGGAATTTCCGGCAAGGCCAACAGCAGCAGCAGCAGCAGCAGCAAAATTCTATGTACAGATCGTACAGGGGAAAACAAAGAGCGCGTCCTCGTGGACGTCAGCCCTCCTCTTCCTCCACCTCTTCCAACCCCCTGCCGCAGAAAAGCAGCCCTAGATCCGCTATTCAGGATCATGTGGGTCCGGTTGGGGGTCGGCTTACCCATTTTCTACAGGATTGGGAATCGGTTACGTCAGATCTTTGGGTTCTCAATCTTGTAGAAAATGGGTATGCCCTTCCCTTTCGGGAATTCCCCCCTGTTTACCCTCTTTGTCAAGGTTTTTGCGCCCATGAACATCTGTCTCTTCTGCAGGAGGAGGTTCTAACTCTGTTACGAAAGGGTGCGATAGAGGTGGTCCCAGAGCAGGAAAGGGGTCAGGGATGCTACTCCCGGTATTTCCTGATCCCCAAGAAGGATGGCAGGCTTCGTCCTATCCTGGACCTCAGGATCTTGAATCTCTATCTCAAGCAGGAGAAATTCAAGATGCTCACCCTTGTTCAGGTTCTTCAAGCGTTGATGGAAGGAGACTGGATGGTGTCGCTCGACTTGCAGGATGCGTATTTCCACATCCCAATCCTGAAGTCGCACAGGAAGTATCTCCGTTTCACGGTTGGGTCGCAGCACTACCAGTTCGCGGTCCTTCCGTTTGGTCTTACTACTGCGCCTCGAGTCTTCACCAAGGTGATGGCGGTGGTGGCAGCTCATCTCAGGAGATCGGGGATACCTGTGTTTCCGTATCTAGACGACTGGCTGATCAAAGCGGAGTCGTCGGAGAAGGTGCTCCATCATCTGCAGGAGACAACTCAGTTGTTGTTCAGGTTGGGTTTTTCGATAAATGTACCCAAGTCTCACCTGGTGCCCTCCCAGCGCAACCTGTTCATAGGTGCCGTACTGGACACTACTGTTTGTCGTGCATTCACTCCTCCTCAAAGGATTCGCGACATACAGGAAATGATTCCTTTGTTTTACCCTGGAGCGGTCGTTCCAGTCCTGAAGGTCCTTCGCCTGCTCGGTCTGATGGCTTCTTGCATTCTGTTGGTCAACCATGCACGCTGGCACATGAGGGCACTCCAGTGGTGTCTCCGCAGGCAGTGGTATCAGCACAACGGAGATCTCGGGGAGTCGGTGAAGATCTCCAGAGAGACTGCAGCGGATCTGTCTTGGTGGAGCGTGGAAGGCAACCTGTCGCAAGGGAAGCCTTTCCATCTACCTCCATCGGTGGCCACGGTGATTACGGATGCATCCACTCTAGGGTGGGGTGCTCATCTGGGGGATCTGGAGGTCAAGGGTCTTTGGTCTCCAGAGGAAAGGTTGCTTCACATCAACCTTCTAGAGTTGCGGGCGATACGTTTGGCGCTCAAGGCCTTCCTCCCTTCCCTTCGCGGTCAGTCGATCCAAGTCCTGACGGACAACACGACCGCGATGTGGTACATCAACAAGCAGGGAGGAGTGGGGTCACTGTGTCTCTGCAGAGAGGTTCTGCGTCTCTGGTCCTGGGTTCAGGACCACCAGATTTGCCTGATGGCAAATCATCTGGCCGGAGTTCTGAACGTACGTGCAGACAGTCTCAGCCGGCAGTTCTCTGCCGACCACGAGTGGAGGCTTCATCCAGAGGTGGTTCATCACATCTTTCGGACGTGGGGGACCCCTCGGGTGGACCTGTTTGCCACTCGCGAGAATGCTCACTGCCCGTCATTCTGCAGTCTCCAGTATCCGATGCAAGGAGCCTTGGGGGACACGTTTCAGTTGAGTTGGGGAAATCAACTCCTTTACGCGTTTCCTCCCATACCCTTGACTCCTCGGGTTCTGAGGAAAATTCGCCAAGACCGGGCCCAAGTTATATTGGTCGCTCCGGATTGGCCAAGAAGGGTGTGGTATACAGATCTACTCCACCTCTCCTCTCACCCGCCGCTCCGTCTCCCTCTCAGGGCAGACCTCCTCTCTCAGATGGAGGGGCAGGTTCTACACCCCCACCTCCAGACATTGCACCTTCATGCCTGGAGATTGAACGGGGCAACCTGATTTCCTATTCTCTCACACCTGATGTGGTGGATGTCATTTTGTCTGCTAGACGTGACTCCACTAAGACTGTCTATTCTTATAGATGGTCTAGGTTTGTTGTTTGGTGTGGTGAGAATGATATTGACCCGTTGAGAGCCCATCCATCAGATGTGCTCCGGTTTGCTCTCTCTTTGGCTCAACAGGGGCTGGCAGTTGCCACAGTTAAGGGCTATCTTTCGGCACTGTCAGCTTTTATTTGTTTGCCTGATCAGCCCTCTCTTTTTAAGTCACCTGTTGTCTTGAGATTTTTGAAGGGTCTTGTAAATAAGTTTCCTCCTACCCCTTTTATTGTACCTCAGTGGGACTTGAATCTTGTTCTGACTTTTCTGATGGGCTCTCCCTTTGAGCCTCTTCATTAATGTCCTATGAGGCTTTTAACCTTTAAGGCAGTTTTCCTAGTTGCAATTACCTCGGCAAAGGAGGGTGAGTGAGCTTCAAGCTCTTAGTTCCAAGCCCCCGTTCCTGACCATACATGCTGATCGGATGGTTCTAAGGACCAGGGCTGCTTTTCTTCCTAAGGTGGTGACTCCTTTCCACCTTGGTCAATCCATTACCCTCCCTACCTTTTATCCTCCCCCACACCCTTCCAAGGAGGAGGAGAGGTTGCACCGTCTGGACCCTAAGAGGGCGGTGTCTTTTTATTTAGACAGAACTAGAGACTGTCGCTTGGACGATCAACTCTTCATTGGCTTTGCTGGCTGCAAGAAGGGAAGAGCGGTCCATAAAAGGACCTTATCGAGATGGATCGTTCTGTGCATAAAGATCTGCTACTCTTTGGCCAGTAAGGAGCCTCCAGAGGGTATAAGAGCTCATTCCACTAGAGCTAACTCATCTACCTCTGCTTTGGCTAGAGGTGTTCCTGTGGAGGACATTTGTAGGGCAGCAACCTGGTCTTCCCTCCATACTTTCGCGAAGCATTACTGCTTGGATACGGAAGTCAGGAGGGACGGCCACTTTGCGCGCTCTGTCCTTCAGGATTTCCTGGTTTAGAAGAGTGGACACCCTCCTCCGGGAGTGGGGACTGCTGTGGGACTCTATTCACAAGGTGAGGAATCCACACGGCAGATGTATCTATCAGAAGAACAAGTTACTTACCTTCGGTAACGCTTTTTCTGGTAGATACTATATCTGCCTGTGGATTCCTCACTGACCCACCCGCCTCCCCGTTGTCCACTCTTCTTTGCCAGAGTTTTTGTACTGTAATGTATATTTATTTTGATGTCAAGGAAATGTTTCATTTGCTTCCTGCATTTGCTTTACACTGTGTGTTTTGCCTTGACTATTGTATACTGTGTATGCTTTGTATATATCTACTGTCATTGGTCCGTCCGTGTGCCTCGATGGCACGGAAAAAAGGCGGAACTGATGTGGGTGGGCCTGTTATAGGCGTCAGTGACGTCAGCGGAGTCGCGAGCGGAGCCGTGTCTCTGTGACGTCCTATCCACGTCGGCGCGAGGCTACGAAAAAGAATTTCCGAATGTTGCTGACGCAAGGGGGATATTCACAAGGTGAGGAATCCACAGGCAGATATAGTATCTACCAGAAAAAGCGTTACCGAAGGTAAGTAACTTGTTCTTTACTGCTACTGCCCCTATCACTTGTTACTATAAGCTCTTTTTGATCCTGTATAGTGCTCTGCTGTCCTTTGGCTATTTTTGTGCTATAGAAATACCATATACCATACATACATACCTTTAAGAACTACTGTTTTCTATTTCTTTCATCATTCTATCAGAGCACATTTTTTTTAACTCTCCCTCGTATCCCTTTCCAAAACACCCCCAGTGCTCTATTTTGCCCCCCCCAAGCTTGTCCATTGCTTTCCCCACCCTTCCCTTCCCTTCCCATCCCCTTCTTTAGTAATTTTTTTACCTCAGTTGTTTCCATTGCCGCTTTCTCCCCCACCCACTCCGCATTACTCTTCCCAATCACTGCTCCATTGTATATGTTTTTATTACATTTATTTGAAGGGCAGCAAAAGTTGTGTGGCTGTTCACTGACATTTCATAATTTAAGGGGAGCATTTAAGATAGTTAGATAAAGACTACAGCATGCACGTGCTTTAAAATGTATCTACTGCAACAGGCTTCTTTCTTCTAATTATAATCTACAGCATGTGCACTCTGGAATGCAAAGTGCTCTATTAAAGTTAATATTTTTATTATCATCAATTGCACTGCACAAGGTTTCACATATGGACATGGAATTTGCCTTTCGGAAAAGTGTGAACTGCTATCTCAATTCATGTTAATGAACTGCTAATTGCTCAATGTAAGTAATATTTATGCAAATTGCGCTAGGTTTATTTGCATATTGGTGTGAATTATATGTTTACATTTGTAATGTTTCTTTTTTATCATCTTTCTGCAGCAGGCGGGCCACAGGCATCTATTAATTTGGCTGTCGCTTACAATACCGCCAGTCATTGATTTTTTTAATCAATGATGAAAAGGGATGTACTAGAGAAGTTTGTAGGCGAGCACTCTGCCAGCCCTGTCACCACATTTCTCAAATGCACGCATCAAGAATGCAAGTCCTGCACGGTCAGCATTGAACCCAAAGATTAACCAGCAAAGTAAAATGAGCTCATCAAATTAAATGGGTATTTGCTGTAGCACTGTATTAAGATTCTTGACTGGAGGGTTAGTGTTAAGACTTCAGAGGTTGAGGTTTACTACCCTCGCCTTATCCCTTGGCACAATAATATTTACTAGAATCAGTATAGATAGATGTGTGTTGACTTCATAGGTAAACCTTCAGTGTGAGCACGCGTTGACACACTCAGTTAAAATATATGTGATGTCATGTTCACATATTACACTGGATATATGCTATTTGCATCAGATAAGAATAGTACCAATGCCACATTCGAGGCTCCTTATTAAAATAATATTATAGGTGTACAGCACAGTTCCCACCCACCACTGTGGTAATCGATTTGAAGGTCCTTTGGCAAGTTACAGCACTCCCCTCTCCTTTTGTGTTGGCCCCGTTTCAAGTTTATGTGGTGGATTGTGGGTCTTGGTTTTAGAGAACACAGTATAGGGAAAAGAGTCTATGGAGATTGTTGCTGCGTTTCACTGGCAATTTGAAATAGGAAGTCAGGTCAAAGAGGTAGGGATACATTTTTTGCTGGATTCCTATCTGGTTTTATTCTCATTGGGTAGGGTTACCGTTTATGAGAGTTTTTAAGATGCGCATCCTAGCGATCCCACAAAGTTGTTTGAATCATTCTGAAATCCTACACTTAAAATAGCTGTGGATCGTGATAACTAGCTAAAAGGATTCTGGGGTATATTATCAAGGGGGTTTATTTCCGCTTTTTTGACTTTAAAAGCCAAGAAAGCGGAGATAAAATTATCTCCCTGTTACCAAGCTGCCGCTAACACCAGTTAGCGACAGCTATTAGCAAATAGCGACCATCTTGGGCCCCACTTTGCATGTCAGTGATATTTATCACTAATGAGATGCAAAGTGGGCGTGCCAAGATGTTAGAGACTGAAAACAGTTGCTAACAAAGCTATCTCCTATTACCAACTTTTGGAGATATTCGCGCTAAGCGGGAATATCTCCAAAAGCTAACACCTGCCCTGAGCAGTTCTTAGCCATGTTATCCAATGGGAGGTGGATAACATGGCTAAGAGCATTAGCTCGCTAATGCATGAATATCGCTGACTTTTCAGCGATATTCATGCTTTGCGGCGATTTTTACCGCATTTGCGTTAAACCTTGGTAATACCAAGGTTTATTTGCAGTAAAAATCGCCGCAGCGCTGCGGTAAATATTTGTCTCTAACCAAGCAATAGCGATAATTATCGCTATTGCTTGGTAATATGCCCCTCTGTCTCTTATAACTAAAAAGCTGATTGCATTAAACCTTGTCAATAGAATGGTGGAACGTCAGTTTGTTTGCATACACCGTCCTTTACATTGCACTAAATTATTACTGTCTGCATACCACTGAATTATTTTTTTTTTATGGAAAACTCTGACAATCGTTGGCATTAAACAAACTGTAGTTGGGTTCCAAAGCCGTAGCACCTTCATTTCTGACACTTGTCTAACCCATTGTACTATCCTTAGACATCAAGGGCCTCATTTATGAAAAGTGACGCATCGCTGCGTGAAAACAGCGATGCGTCACTTTTCACTGCGCACTCCTTGCGACATTCCTGATGCGTCATATTTAATGTATGACGCATCATGTCGCAAGGAGTTACAGATACGTCAGCATTTCTGACGTATCTGTAAGCGCAAAAGTGACCCATTGCTGGAGTGTGCAAAAGTGACGCAACTCCAGCAATGCGTCCTTTCACATGGGGAAAGCCCCATGTGAAAGGGCTTGCGTCAGTCTTACGCCTGCTGTGAGGCAGGCGCAAGATTTTGACGCAACAGCGTCCTAAAAGTGATGCATTGAAATCTCATAGATTTCACTGCGTCAATATTATGAGGCTTTTTGCATACATTATACCTGACGCAGGTATATTATGGCGCAGGGGTTTAAAAAGTGACGCATCTACCTAGATGCGTCACTTTTTAAATATGGCGCAACAAGGCGCATTTTTACCACTGCTGGTGCGTCACAAAAAGTGACGCACCAGTGGCGCAAAACTGACGCAAGGCCTTCATAAATAAGGCGTCAAGTATATAACGGAAAATAGAGTCTTGGCTAACGCATTTGAAGAGCAATAGTCTCAAAGAAAGTTTTCTGTGGCACTGGTGGTAATCGATTGCAGAGATCGGAAATACTGATCCCTAACTGCTATCTGCTTCCCTAGTTTGAAACACTGGCTCAGAACTTGTCAGCAAGTAGTGTGCACCTTGATATATACTTCAAAAAACATACTAACACCGTCAGAGAATGGGTGTAGTCCAACAACCTGTAATTTGTCCCACACTGTGCCACTATATTTACGCCATAATATGCCCCCGTTTTTGCCAATTCCTAGGCACTGAGTTGCGTGCCTGCAATGAACACTACCATGGGGTTAGTTGTGCGCATGCGCATGCACAAGGCCACAATGTCATTGCGACGCGCATGCGCGCGGCGCGAGTAGACCGGCGCATGCGCAGTGCACAATACACACGCGCCGTGCATTTCCACGCAGCGCCAAGCAAGTCTAAACCTTCCCCGAGTACCCCGGGCTTGAAACGGCAACGGACTTCAGTTTAAAGTCATGAACCGATCTCCGCATCTACCAAACCTAAGATCAGTTTTGCATACAAAGGAGCGGGTGGCGGACCTTCCAATATGGCCGCCCGCCTCACCACCCTTTTGGGTCCTTGCAAATTCGGCGGGCTTTTCGGAGCTAATTGATCAATTAACCAATCATTGGAGCATATAAATACTCGCCGCTCCCGTCCTCCCTCATTACCACGGAAGCAGCAGACGAAGGAGGAAGCACAAGCGTGCAAGGGGCTCAGTAAGTACGGCGTAGCCGGTCTCAATAGGACGAACTTTTGTATCCCAGCAATACCCTGACCTGGTGATACAACAAATGGGATAGAATTACAATGTACCCCCTCTCTCTTCCCCTTTGCAGTTGGGACCCCACTATACCCTTCTGTCTAAAGCTGGCTCATGAGGCATTGATTCCTCCATTGATAAGTATGTATTTGAATTCCTTTATCCCTGGCTATTCACATCCCCCATGCATTACTTACTTTGAGTGTGTGACTGTGTGTGTCTGAAGATATGCTTCATATTCCTTCACTATTCATGCTAGATCCCTTACTGCATACCGGTATATCTGTGTGTGTGTCTCTTTTCCCTTACAGGTGACTTAGAGTTAAGCGCATACTGGGATCGGCGCAATTATTAATCAGGTTTTCTTATCTTGCAGGCATACTACATTATCAGTGTGGTAGCATAAAAGTGTGGTAATTATTAATTGTATTTACACACATAGTCTTTTTTTCACTTTTTTGTATATACACCTTTTCTACCTTTGTGGAGAAAACACTAGTGAGTGACAGGGGGATCTCCCCCAAGGTCCTGACGAAGAGGCCCTGCGCCTCGAAACATGTTGACCCACATAGGAGAGAGAGCCCATTAATCAGCTCCATCTCTCCGCTTCACTTTTCTTTTAACAATACCAGCCAGTGTTTAATAAAATTTCTTTTTTCCACTAGGCCAGGTATTTTTTAACAACTCACTAATATATCACTCCTGACCCCACTGACACTCACTCCCAACACATAGCACTTCCATCTAAAGGTGCTCCGGCGTATCCGCCTGTCGCAGCACTGCCCCGCCCCGCAGCGGGACGGGAAGACCCCGATGATGAAGCATGACACCAAGGGCCCTTTTGGTGTGTGAGGGGTATTTTAACAAAGAAGGTGTATTCCAATGACATCCGGATATACACCCACCCAATGTGAGGTGGCCCTTGTTTGATTGACCTAAATTATATTGTGCTCTGCCCTGATGGGACTCTGGAGAAAGATGCCTACATTGCCAGTCATGCTAACCTGGCTGGATGTGGTGAATCAGGCCCTATTTCAATCAGCTGCTTCACACAACTTTGCCCCGGTATAGAACACTCATTTCAGATTATTTCATCTGGGTCACCACGCAGATCTGCAAGTTTATTGCTCTTACTATATAGTGAGTAAAACTAATCAACAGCTGAGCAAACTTTCATTCCAGCAGTGTAAAACTGTGAGAGTTCGCTTGGTTGAGCCACTTGTGAATGGGAGCTCAACACAAGAGATCAAAGGAGACACTTAACAATTCCTTCTAGATTTGAAAGCAGGACTCATATCTATTAATGGAAATCTTGACACTATGTCCATGTGTCTGGATAGACTTATGGAGCACTTAGAGAGGCACAATGTGCACCTGGATGGGGTGGAGTGTTGAACATTGGGGCTGAAAGAACAGGGTGCAGTTAATTTGACACGATGCAAGCCATGGGGAGGAAACTGTTGGTGGAAGCCGCCAAGAAAGAAGATATGGAGGTGGAATTGCAATGCAACAATATATCGGAATCATGGGCCTTGATGAATCCAGGCACATGGCTAAAGTGGAGCTTTTTGTTGAAAATACTACTATGTTTATGTTAAAACATGCTAATCGATTCCTGGCTCCTAAGGCTGTTCCTGGTGCTCATTTGCACCCGATCACTTCTTACTTGCTTAATTATCGCAATTGAGGTACACCAAAGCCAGACGTCCGTGTGGCACCTGAATACTCCCCTCAACAGGAACCCGAGGATAGTGACCCTATCAGTATCCTGGTGCCACACGGGCATCTGGCTTTGGTCTACGTGTGACTACAAGCCACCGCCTCCCGTTAGGATCCATGATGTAAGGTTATCCTACATCTGATAATCAAGTTGCTTTCAAGAATCCTGAAGGCACCATGGTAACTGTAATTTAAGCGGTTTTGCTGCCACAGGTTAGGGTGCACTTAAGTGTGTGCACACCCCTGTGGCATTTGGTCCTGAAGAAAGCCTTGCTATGGGTATTAGGAGGCTGAAACATGTAGACCGCACCTGATTTCCACTTTAGCTTGTTGCTGGTCAATCTACCCAGTTGTTAACATCCACCTCACTGGTTTTTTAGTCTTGCTCTATTTTTCCACCAATAAATATTTGGAAAAATAAAGGCAATTTTATCTTTTATACTATCATTTCTTGCACCTCCACCTAAACAAAAAAAAATGCTCTGCTGTAATCAGGCATCACAGCACACCAGAGAGGCACTTGGCCTCTCTGGTGGGAACCCCTGGATGAAGCATGTCACCAAACAGGTTGGTGAGTGAGGGTTCTTCTAAAAGCAAGAGTGACTCCTCTTGCTAGCTCTTCATACATTTGGCTTCACTCTTCTGTTGATTATTGATGATATCAGTCAGTCATAGACTTTATCGCAATTAACCAAGGATCATAAAAGTACAATTAAAAAACATATTTAAAACATCCTGATCGATATCCATAGGTGTCAGAAAATCGAAAAGTCGAGAGACAGATATTGCATGCTTTGAACCAAGGCATTTCATACAGAGCATCATATGCAATCCTCTGCACCCCATAACCCAATAAAAAAAGTCTACTAAATTTAACATTGGCAAGGCTTAAGATGCATTAATAAATGATCCATCTAAAAAGTAGATGTAACAGGAGGCCATGATTTTTCTGTTGCTTTTTAAACACCCTGTGGAAAATTTGGCTCTGGCTCTTCGTGAGATTACCAAATTTGGTGGATACTGTGATTACCTGGAGTAAATTGGAAATATACCCATTGACACCCTCTAACAGTGTGATTGCCATGAACTATCCTACTATGTAATGTAATGTAATGTAAATGTACAGAAATTTATATAGCGCAAATCACCGAGCGGTTTCTAAGCGCTTTCTTAGGGAACCAATCATGGTATTCCCCTGTGAGATAACCCCGGCAGGGTATCCGCAAGGTGAAAGCCAGGCATCCTGCCGCAAGGGGCCGTTGTGGAGATTAAGCAAGCTATTGCCCAGAGTCACAGAGTGTGAACCCGTGAATCGAGAAGGCACCGGAGCGAGAATTGTCGAGTCCATGGACATTTTAGGACTCAAGACCCCGCCGAGCAGGGAATTGAACCCTGGTCCCGGGCTGACCTCTGCTTCCAGGTCTGCCTCCTCTAACCAGTGAGCCACACTTCTCCACTAGTGGAGGGAGTAGGCGCTTTGATATCTGGGCACCAAAGTTCATGGAGACACACAGGTGGCAATGGTTGATATCTGTGGCCCAGTGATGTCCAGACCACTTAAAAAGTGGATCTGTGGGAAATATGGGTTAAATTGTCTTTATCTATCACTGGTAAGGTGTCAATCATCGCAGTAGTGCTGATGTCCAAACTTCTCTATTTATTCATGAATATAACCATTCCCCTGACATACACCTTCTTTAACTTGCTGAAAATAGAGCTCAATAGACTCATTTAGGCAGAGGGGCAACCAAGGCTAGGAGATAATAACGATCCCACTAGCGTAGGTGGATTGGATGTAGCCAATCCAGAGCTATACTATTTGTCAGCTCAAGCCATCTTTGTGGTTTATTGGTACTTCTACCAGCACTTGATACTACACATAGTCGTTGGGACAGAGGCCTTGGTTCCAGGTACATTACACACCTGTCTTTTTCAGAAACTACCATATGCCAGGGCTGCTGTGGACACTGTGGCAGCGACTAATGGTGCATGACATAGACTAAGTGCTGTCAAGGGCTGTCCCTTGCTGTACCCTCCGAGAGCTAGAATAATGGATAATCCCACAATACTGATCATAGCTGAGGGATTAGTGAAAAAACCTCAATAGGCATTAATGAAGGTGCCGGGACATTTGTTTCATGAAACTATTTTTCTGACTTTTGAGCAAAAATTTAGTAGTCTTGCCAAACTTCTAGATGGTGCACTTTTAATGGGGGATACGTCTCACAAATTTACAAACTAACACTAGGCCGTAGTCCGGTCATGAAGCTATGGGATAATGATCTGGGTGATCAATGATATACTCATAAATGCTTCTATTCTTTTGCTCAGATTGAGACAATCAAAATGAATTACAAACACAAGCTGCTGCATTTTAATACTTTACATGGATTGTGCTATACTCCCCTGAGATTGCATAGATTTGATAATACCAGGCCAAATGAATGTGCTCGTTGTTAGCCTCAGGCTACCTTCTTCCATTTGCCATGGGAATGTTCTCACATTTCTACCTACTGAGCTATAGTGTTGACTAAGGTATCCATGGAGCAGGGTTATGTTGCTAAAATCTATGTGACAGCTGGTCGCGCAACTTCTACCATTGACCCAAAGAGATGTTGTCCTTCATTGGATGAAGTGATCACTTCCCACAGAAGAGTGCTAGTGCAGAACTGTTTACCACTCTGTTGCCTTTAAGATCCAGACCCAGTGACATATGGCACAACTGCAAACTTATCTCACACAAATGTAGAATGATAGTTTGTGTGACCCCTCTGTAGTTCCTAGAGATAGTAATGACTCAAGCATCTATTTGCATGTCTGCACTTTTCGACCTGGTGAGAATGGCTAATGGAGTCAACATACTAATAGGTTGAGGAAATGTTGTGATTGGGCTATATAAGGCTGTATGAATATTATTGCTGTGATATGCATAATACAGATGTATTGTGGTAATGAGTCACAGATCATGTTTAAGTGATGGATGAGTTAATGTAATTGTTGGTTACTGTATCCCCTTAAAAAAGGAAAAATCCAAATTACAATAAAAACATAACAAAATATTAGCCTTCAGTCTTGTGACTAAGTCCAGATTTTTCAAGTTTTAGGTAGAAAAGTTCTAGGTTTTTGAAGATATGCAGGAGAGTTTTGTTCAAAAACTACATATGTCCAACAGAAACACTTTTTGCAAGGATTTTTCCTTTCTTTATATTTCATTTTCTAACCTTGTATTATTCTAGGAGCTCCTGTTACAGTACCAAAGTCTCTCTGATTAGTCTGGTTAAATAAGCTATATGATTTGTGGCTTTTCTACTGATATTCAGGTGCAATACGAGCTTCCAGGCTTGTAAAAAATGCATATTACCATGCTAAGAGTAATGTACCTCTTACTAAGGCCCTCATGTCGAATGTGAAGGATGGCACTCCAATCATCAGAGTGGCAGAGGGCATCACCTCTGCAATCCTGATGGACTCCTGTCTGTCAAATTTAGAGATGAGCACCAGCCCACTGGTCACATCTGTACGTTGAAAGGAACCTCCATGATGGCAGATCCTTTTAATGTACAAAAAGTTTGGTAGATGGCTGTCACTGGTTTTGACAGCCTTTCAATAAACTTCATAAAAGTTTTTTCTTTTCCAGCAACAAACTGCAATTGAATGAATTTGTTTCTGAAAAAACTTGTGACCCTCACACCCTGAGAGTTTTCTCCCAGGGTGTGGTGTCCTTTGCTTTTTTCTGTCCATCTCTGACAGTTTTTTCCTAGTGGTGACAGGAAGAACAAGCCTTACACATCCATACTAAGCAGGATGGACCATGTAATGTCCTTTCTTAACTGCGGCGCAATTCCCTCCCCAGTGCTGCGCTGTCCATTCGAACTAGTGCTGAATAAACGTCCAATGGACGTGCGCAGCACTGGGGAGGTAGTGCTGCCATCGGCCAACGCACCGACGCAGCACTTAAGGGGTTAATGGCCCCTACTCCATTGGGCCATCAGAGACGTTTTCTATCAACAGAGTCAATGAGGGCATTCTTGATGGAAAACCTCTCAAAATGAGGAGAGCAGACCAAAGGTTTGGCAAATAGGATACTAAGGGCCCTGTTACAATGTTGGACAGAAACTTTCTGCCTGACACCGTCTCGGATTCAGAAACCGAGCGACTCACAGTTGGTGGTTCCGTCCAACTGATTACGATGCAACCAAAAACTGTTCAGTCGGAGTCCTATTGTTCCCTATGGGAGCTCATGTTCCACTTGACAACACAGGCTCCTATAGGGAAATAGGGGGTATGTGTAAAACCCTGCAGCCTGTCATCAGCGCCCCATTGCCCTGCCAGACAGTGCAGGGTTTTACAGGGGGGTAACTTAGGTACCCCCTTGACCCCCTTGAGAGGCCGCAGGATGAAGGATACCCTGCTAGGGGCCCCCAAATTTACTCTCCATCAGCCTTTCCGTGTCAGGCAGGCCAACTCAGAAAGGCTGTTGGAAATCGACATCGTAATCGGTTGGTCGGAAACGCTGTCCATAGAGGTGCACAATGCGGTTTTGACCAACAAGGATACTCCAAACCGATTCGGAATGACCGCAGGCTTACTTTCCGAATGTGAACATTGTAATTGGTCGGGCGGATTGTAAGCCGAACGAGTCGGTCAGAAGGGTTATGACGTGGTTTAGGAAATTCCAACTGTCGGGCGGAGGATTTATGAAACAGAGCACACTGTCTGCCTTAATCTAAATATGGCCCTTAGTTTTGAAGCTGTGAAACCATTTTGGGATTTTGCCATGGACTTGTCTTTAAACCTCTTATTGGCTCATGCATTACAGTAGATATTGATAACAATGAAAGTGGAGGGGGATAAACAATCTCTTTTTGAAAAATGGACTAACACCTTGCCTTGAGTTTTCGCCACTTTGATTCATTATCAGTGCCAATCTGAATTATTTTTGATGTGTGAAAATACAGCTTTCGGCATCTTAATTAATATAAACACTACAAAATTGTGTATGACTTTCATGTGATTGTTAGTGGTGTAAAGATGTTCAATACATGTTTCACCTGTTTATTGTGAAACCAGATGTGCTCTTTGGGTGCTATGCTTTTATCATAACTTCCCAACTGGATGAACAACTCTGACAATCGCGATGGAAAGGTATGCAAAAGTAGTCCAAAAAAGCCACACTTATATCAGCTCTAAAAAGGCTACATGCTTCATTCTTGCAAATGCAGGAATGTTATTTGGTGTAAAAGGCAAGTTTCAGAACCCCTTTCTGAGCGCCACGGAGCACGCAAGGGCTACTAGACCTAATTACGGCCTTTGAGACATTTTACTCCTGATGTCCCGGGGCCCAACCTACTATGGATCCTGAGCAACTGGGCCAAGTATCCCTCTTGCACTTGACTCTCAGGCATAGCTGTGGATGAGCAATCTAAGGCCTACTTGGGGAGTAGGAGTGTTGATACAGGTAAGTGATCATGGCTCACTACTCAGAGTGCACACAGTACGAACAATAAATCAATGTCCAGTACAATACATACTTTTATGGGAAGAAGTATTTTCTTTCTAACTCTACACATTCAAAGGAATAATGACATTCTGTAGCAATAATGCAATTCCCTTGAGGTTGAGGCTCTAGTAGTTGTTATGCATAACCCTGTCCCACCCTCTTTCTTATAAAAGGGTCGGGCTATTCCCCAATCACTGGTGGCCACATCCAGGGAATGTTTACTAGTAGGTCACCTTCAAGAGGTCCCCTTTGGCTCCTTAGTTATAGTCAAAAGTGTCTATGGTACCACATCGTAGTAAGCAGGAATTCCCCTGGGGCCCCAAAGGCCCATTTCCAGTTGACGGTGCAGTGAGTGCCCTCTCTACGGGTGCTCCTGAGTCCAGATCATTTTTGGGTGGAGTCAGGCTGCTCACAGTTTATGTGGCAGCACCCGGCAGGTGTAGGTTCTTTACTTCGAACAGCGTTGCTGGATCGTTTCAGGGAACAGAACTCCCCTTGCACACCACTCTTGCACACAGAAAATTACCAGATCAGTTTGCAGCCATTCTCCTCATATCTCGCTCAAGGAGTCCTCTCATTAGGTCTCTCTATTGGACTTTTTTTTGGCAAACTGGTCTTGGTAGCAGGTAGGTCCTGGTTCTCCAGGCTCCGAGACAGGTCATTTTCATTTCTTGGGTGATAGCCTGCCACTCAGCAGAGAGACTAGCATGCCTTTGCCTCCAGTCCTAGTCACAGGCAGAAGTCTTGCAGAGCTTCCCCTTCTTACACAGCTCATCTGGCTGCTTGGCAGATGACACATTTTGGGGTCTCAATTCCCCTTCTTATAGTCCTTTTTAGACCACAAATGTGATTTAGGATCTGTGTCTTTGAATTTTTATGTTGGGGATCTGCTTCTTATAAATGTACATTTCTCCTTTCCTTCTCTTCTCTTGAAAGGCTGCCTGTCACAGTGAGCAAGACTCTGAAGCTGATTGTCCAACAACACAGTTCATGGGACGGACCAGATTTCACATCTGGATGCCAGCCACAGTAATATGTGCAAAAAAAGTGTATTCTGGGCTCCCAGCCCTACTCTTATTATTCCCTTAAGAGCCCCATTTCCATCCTGAAATGTGTCCAGGCCCCTTCCTTGTGATTTATCACTGAATCAAAGAGCAACCTTTTAAAGTGTAGACTCCTCCTTCCTCCAGTGTGTGTCCCACCCAGCTCACGGGAATGCAGCAATGCCCAAATCTGTCTAAGGGGATTCCTCTATTTTTTATGTCTTCACCAGGCAGGCCTGGGTTTCCCAAAATTGAACTCAGAGTCCTCCAAGTAATGTACCATTAGTAAAACAAAGCACAGAATGGTACAAATCAAGTGGCATATAATATGCCAGGAATGATAAAACTTCACAGTCTTCGTTGTAGAAACTTCTTCTGTAAAGTTTTTCAAAAGGATTAGGGATATACATGGCCACAGCCGACGCGTTTCACCCGAAAGGGCTTCCTCAAGGCTAAAGCAAAAAGTAGCACGATAAATCACGGACTGGTTTCTGTTCTTCTATCCTCCATTCAAACCTTTTCTCCAAAGATGTATATCCAAATGTAAGGCAAAATAATCATCTCATCGGTAAGAAGACACGTGTTGAAGCACAATCGTAAAAACTGAGCTCGGGCTGTTGTCACGAGGTAGAGAAACACTGAACCGAAGAGTAATCAGTTCATTTCTGAGTCGCGTACTGAAGCTGGCAAAGTTCGAAGATATTTAACCTATCCTCACTTGTTACAAGTGTGATTAAAGGGTTAGTGTGGCTTTAATTATCCCTTGCTGCCATTCTTTCCTGTTAAAAGTAATGTACCATTGCAGGCGCACTTGCACTCAGTGTACATTCACAGCACTCTTGCTCTCCAGTACTGTCACCTCCATGCATTGTGCCACTACATACATGCACTCAGCACTCACATTCAGTCCTCATGCATAGCGCCAAGAAACATACCTTGTGTACGTGCACTTTATAAATCCTGTGTAACATAACATAACACAACTGCTCAGTACTGTAACCTTTCTGTATGTGCTATTTTCAAACAGACTACTGCCAGCACACACACATGCCACCCTTTATGTGTTGTGCTTCACACGAGCAGACATACATCTTGCATATGCTTCTATTGCGCATGCACTTCACAGCTCTACATCTCTCATGTCATTTATTCCCAACAGGCATATATACACTCAGTACATGCACTAACAATACATACACTGCACAACACTGCTCCATCCCTTTGCTGTACGCATCCCATGCACACATGCATCTAGCGCAGAGTCACTACTCTTGCGCTGCGCAGCATTCCAGATCTACCTAATGAAGGACAAGGCTGAGTTAAGCAGCGGAACTTTGAAAAGATAATTGAACCTGTAGGCTTCACTCCCAGTGACACAGGGTAAAAAGAACATTTCACTACTACTGATCATTACACGGTATGCTGCCACAACTGAGTTTGTGGTCCTTAACTCTTAGTGAAGGCGGCAGCCTTCCGTCACAATGAGGATAGTGCTTTGGACGCCCCTCTCAATCCAACAAGACTGCAATCTATGAGACAGGCCTATGTCATGGTACACATGCATGATCCGTTTTTACCTATGACACAAAAATCAGCATTAGGGATCCAGACAATAGTACAGTCAGGGCAGGAGTACACGTCTTTTACGATGCAGAGGACTCATGAATCCCAACAGGGATTACATAGTTTTAAAAGCATTGGGGCAGTTCTGAATTTCATTTCAGGTGAATGTTTATGTAACGCTTCCAGTCCTATGAATATGTCAGCAAAATTGTGCGAGTTTTTGACAACAGATGCTTGAAGAGTACCTTGCAACTTTGCACACCCCTAGCCATTGGCAGCCTACTGTGGGCAATTGCTCCAAGTCACAAGCATAGTTTGCAACTAGGCAGCGACGGCCGGCACAGGTAAATGCCGTGGGGCAGTGAGGTGGGATGGGGGCGGGCTCGCTAAGAGGCGGGAAGTCGGCAGACGACAGAATAGGTATAAGTAAATAAATAATACCTATTCTGTCATCTGTTGTCTTCACCCCCTGTCGCGCCCTGTCCCGTCCCACCGTACTCACCAGTGCCGGCCGCAACTAGTACAAGCAGTGCTTTAAATGGGCTGGTACTCACCGGTACTGAGTACCGGCACTTCTTTTTTTTCCCCCCAAGAGTACCGACACTTCTCCGTCACAAAATAGAGTACCGGTACTCACTGTCACGCATAGTAATGTGAGCATGCATTGCATTTCTATACTGCGGCGCATGCTCACATATTGGTGATTTCACATGGAGGGCAGTAATGGCTTGGCTCCAAGGCAGGGCGACGTGTGACCCAGGCGAGCAATGCCTATTGGACTTCGGAGCCCCCCCCCCCCCCCTCGTGTATGACCCCGGCTGAGACAGCTTCCGGACGCGCACACAGCCGCACCCGAGTACTTCACAGGTCTTTGAAAGACCTATTTGCTTGTTAATGAGGCGTTGATTTACTTCACCCCTTCTTAGAGAGCTCCTGCAGTGCCACTCTGAGTTTTGCTTGAAGATACTCTCTCCCCACCCCCCAACATTTTTTCCTAGGCACCCCCCACTCCCTCCTCCGATATTTGACTTTCGCTGCTCCTCTGGTGTGACCTCACTCCCCGCCACGAAACTGTGCACAGGAAGAAAGGGAAGCTCTTTAAAAAGCCCAATTTGCACTAGCTTTCCCTTTCTTCTATGCGAAAAAGACGGAAAGGAAAGGATAGCACAGCAGCTGGTGGGTAAGAAAGGGGACAACTGAGGAGAGCTTTCAGGAGTGACGTCACACGCCAGCTGAAGAAATGGGGGGGGGGGTGTTATCTGAAGAAGAAGAAATGGGCAAGCAAATTATAGTAGAGAATACTCTGCAGGCGCGGGCCCTGGGTTTAAAATAAAGCACATGATGGATGAGATGAGGATCATCTGATGAGAGTCGGGGTGGGTGTCCCAAGAAAGAGCCAAGGCGTTCGAGAATGACAAAGGTCGGTGGAAGGGGCCTGTTGAAAAAATTCTTGCGCCCTTCAAATGTTTTTCCTTAGACCCACCCTTAGTCCCGCCTCTAGCCCCGCCTCCTTGTCATGCCCCCAGATCGATCTGATGAGTACCTGCACTTTTGTTTCCCCATTTAAAGCACTGAGTACAAGTGGAGTGGTGTGGCTCACTGGTTAGAGGCGGCAGACCCGGAAACAGAGGATGGCCCGGGACCAGGGTTCAATTCCCGACGTGGCAGGGTTGTGGACCAAGGTCAGCGGACTTCATAATTCTCGCCTTGGTGCCTACTCTAACCAGGGATCACACTCGGCAACTCTGGGCATTAGCTTGCCTCAACTCCACAACTGCCCCCCACATTCGCCGGGGATGCCTCGTTTCACCTTGGAGATACCCAGTAGGGACCATCTCACAGGGAAAGCCAGGACAGGTTCCCCAGCGGTCTACAGCGCGGAGATACCCCATGTGGGGTGATTCAGGCGCTTTACAAGACATCATTACATTACATTACATTACAAGTATAGAGAGATCCTCATTACGTGAAATGACCTTGATTACATGTGAGCGCCTCAAACGAGTAACGCAAAATGTTGAGACATCATACGGGCTTCGGTGTTGGTCCCCTAACATTTCGCTTAAACATGTCACCTCAAAGGTACACAAAGCCTCAGAGCAGTGGTGCTCTGAGGGGTGGGAGCCATCATGTATAATAATGGCTGCAGTGAAGTTATGCCAAGCCCCTATCAAGCCCCATCTCTGCTTAGTCAAGTCAAGTCAAAGAATTTATGATTGAAAAAGCTTTATTCGAGTTATACACTCATAAAAGCACAAACATGTAAAATTACACTTTTAAAAAACTCTAAACATACAGTAACACTTAATTTACAGCTTAAAATACACAGTATAAACACATAAAATATTCACCACAAATTAATATAAGCTTTTTCATGATATACAAAATGCTAAATGCGAGTTAAAAGGCAAAGTCGACCACAGTATTAACCATAAACAAAATTTTTACAGTCAGAACTCCTTACGGGCATTTAGCAACATATTATAGCTAAAATTCATAATTCTCTCCCTCGGGATTTAGCAGTGCAATTCATACAAGCAAGAAAACGAGGTTCAAGGCCTATTCGAAGATAGAGCCCTCCGCCTTATAGACCAAGCCCACCCCAGGTATTTTGCCGTTCCTACAGCTATAGGCAGTTCGGTTGAGGAACAAATAATTCTCAGCCCCTCTACACCGCTTGAGACGCCAAGGTTCCTGCAAACAGGTGCCAACCACAATTTCCTTGGGTTTACATAGCCCTCGCACATGAATAGAAAATGTGCTATACTTTCATTGGGGGCGCCACATGTCGGGCAACATGAACTACTATTAGTTCCCCAATTAGACGTCAATGACTTCAGGGGGAGGGAGCCTGCCCTTAGCTGGAAAAACAATTTCCTATCTGTCGGAACAGTTATAGTGTCCCAGTACTGTTCTAGTGCAGGCCTCATTTTGAATTCCATAAACCTACCCCCCATAGATTCTGAGGTCACACTCCTCCAAGACTTCTGGTCAATGTAATCCCAATATATAGCTTTTATAGTTGTTTTACTGGGGAACACTTCCCCAGAGGGATTTTCCCAAAGTTTGGAGAGACCAAGCACAGCAAGGGTGTCCCTAAGCTTTTTTAGCCATGTAATTTTATGAAAGACGTCTGATTTAACTAAGGCAGAAAACCCCTCAGCATAGTGTATAATTTCTGGGGTCGTCCACAACCGTCTCCAGTAGAGGATAGGCCTTAGTCTGGCACGATCACTAAGCGATCTTCTTCCTAAATCCAGGCCAAGCGGTATTAATGGGGTACTTTGGGGAAGACTAGTTATCCCTCTCAGGAACCTGTTCTCAGATCTTTGAAGCATATCGAACCTCTCAAAGCCCCAGACTTCAGCCCCGTAAAGGGCTGCGCCCAAGGCTTTTGCATCGTATACCATGAGAACAGGTTTGATAGGCCTGGTTTTAGATTTTACTTGTTCCACTCGAAGCGCTCCTGAAATCTGCTGATGTTTCAAAACCGCCTTCTCGATATGTCTTGACCAACCAAATTTACTTGATATCTCCACCCCTAGGTATGTAAAAACATTTACTACCTCTAGTCTAATACTGTTCAGAGATACCCTGGGTTGGGCTTGGCGTTTTTGCCCAAAGACCATCAGCTTAGTTTTATTTACATTGACTTCGAGACCCCGTTCCTTGCAAAACATATCAAATATGTTCAAGAATTTATATAGCGCGCTACATACCCAGAGGGTCTCAAGGCGCGTGGGGTGGGGAATTACTTGTCAAATATCCAGGTTTTAAGTTGCTTTCTGAATGCTAGGTGGTTCTGGGTAAGGCGAAGGTGGGTGGGAAGTGAGTTCCAGGTTTTAGCTGCCAGGTAGGAGAAGGATCTGCCTCCCATGGTGGTTTTGTTGATGCGAGGTACCGTGGCGAGGGCTTGGTTGGAAGATCGTAGTTGGCGGGAGGGGGTGTAGAAGGACAGTCGTGTGTTGAGGCATTCTGGTCCGATTTCGTAGAGTGCTTTGTGTGCGTGAGTTAGGAGCCGGAAAGTGATCCTCTTATTGACGGGGAGCCAGTGGAGGTTTTTCAGGTGACCAGAGATATGTTCTTTACGTGGGATGTCTAGTATGAGCCTGGCTGAGGCGTTTTGGATTCGTTGGAGTTTTTTCTGGAGTTTAGCGGTAGTACCGGCGTAGAGGGTGTTTCCATAGTCCAGTCGGCTCGTGACCAGAGCGTGGGTGACCGTTTTCCTAGTTTCGGTGGGGATCCAACGAAAAGTTTTTTTGGGCATGCGAAGAATGTTGAAGCAGGATGAAGAGACGGCGTGGCATGGAGCAGTTGAAATTTAATACGTTGCAAAAGGTTTTTTAAATGAACAAATATGGTTATTATTGAAGTAGATATCATCTAAAGCATATGTTCACAAACATAGGAAAAAAATGAGGAGAGAGGTCTTGTATATGTGAATCCATTTTTCTGAATTACAATTTTTCAGCAGACCCTCCTACTGCTCTGCCTTTCCCGCGTATTTATGGTTAGCATCCTATGGAGCATTTAATGCACCGCAATACTAATTTAAAAGATTAAATGATAAGGATTGAAGTGGACTGCATGTTCTTTGAAATCCAAAATAAACACTTGCATTAGAAATGCGTTCGCCATCCAACTTGTCAGAATCTTCATCTTAATGCTCCGGGTATTTTCCTCTGAAGCAGTGCCTGGGGCTCAAAGTGAACTGAGTTCTAACAAACTGATTACATTCAAAGAAAATAATTTCAGGTTTGACGAGAGGAGTGGAACTTTGTTTAAAAAGGTTACGTGTTTGCAAGGCACTGTGGCGGAGAGCAGCCCGAGTCTTAAATCTCCCTCCCGGGCTCCCGAGCCTCTTGACACAAATGTGTTCCTGTAATTGCGGCTGATTTTGTCCCGAAGTTCGCTGTCAGATGTTTGAGGGCTGCGTTTAATTTTGTCGCCATCCACTTCTCGTGTAATGAAAAGGCAAGAAGGTCAACGAGTGTGTAGTTGAGCGGCTGGGCTAGAACTGATGGCTTTGTGACAGGTTCAGCAGAGCACGTTGAAGGATGTCGTCTCCTTTCATCAAATCGGACTGTGGCATTTGAAGGTGTTATTCGCGTGGAACTGTGTACCACTTCTCCCCCACGCGCGCGTTTATTCACGACAGTATGCATGCTTTTAAAAAATATATATATACATTATACTAGTATTCTAATACCACTAAATGGTCCTTAACAGCAGATTCGATGACTGAAAGCAGGTACCATTCTGTTCAAGCAGGCATTGTTTCAGGTTATGAGTTTTCTCTTCAAAGACAGAGGGGCATATTACCAAGGGCCCTATCGCCGCTTTAGCGGGAATTTTTCCCGCTAAAGCGGCGATAATTTTATCGCCCTATTACCTAGCTGTGGCTAACACCAGTTAGTGACAGCTAGTAGGAGATAGTGATCATCTTGGGGCCCGCTTTGCATGTCAGCGATATTTATCGCTAATGACATGCAAAGTGGGCGTGCCAAGAAGTTAGAGCCTGGAAACAGTCGATAACATCGCTATCTCCTATTACCTACAAAGGCGTACTTTTGGAAATATTCGCGCTAATATCTCCAAAAGCTAACGCCTGCCCAGAGCAGTTCTTAGCCATGTTATCCAATGGTAGGTGGATAACATGGCTAAGAGCATTAGCTCGGTAATGCATGAATATCGCTGACTTTTCAGCGATATTGATGCATTTCGGCCGATTTTCATCGCTTTTCAGATAAACCTTGATAATAGCAAGGTTTATCTGCGCTAAAAATCGGCGGAGCTCGGCGATAATAATATTGCCGCTAACCGTGTAAAGCGATAATTATCGCTTAATCTTGGTAATATGCCCCAGAGTTCTCTATCTTCTTTATGCGGCAGTGGTGGAACAAATTATGTGGAAGGCGGTGGAGGCTGACCATCCATCAAAGTGGCATGGGGCGTATTAATCAGCAGGATTTGCAGATCAAGAGCAAAAGGAATGAGGGCAGCTGACCTCCTATAGGAGGGTTCACCTTATGAGTTTTTAAAAAAAGTGGGGTAAAATCGTATATTTTAAAGCATAACTTTTACATTAAGTTGCTAAACAGCCATAGGTTAAAAAAGGACATTCATTAAACGTTCAATAGATTTCAAGGTGGACCTTGTGAATGAAGTCTTAAACCCCTGACACAATGTCTAACTCACTGACTAGCATTCTTATTAACCGCATCGCTGCTGCGGCGATTTTTGCGCTGTGCGGCTTTTTTCATTTTACCGCGTTACATGACGAGCTCAGCTCGTCATCAGCACACGCCACCCGTGGCTGATGACGAGCTGAGCTCGTCATCAGCAGCGAAGGGGTTAACATGCTCAGGCACTCTAAACCATCACACATTGTCTCCTTCACATGTTCACTCACTGTCTCATACACTATCTCTTTCAAACACACACTCATCTTCTGTCTCACACATGCTCACACAGTCTCCCTCATGCTGTACCCTTCACATGCTGTCTCACTCACATGTGCACTTAAATGGTCACTCACTTACATACTCCTTCCACTCATACTCAGTTTCACGTTCACACACTGTCACATTTACATTTACATACTCATTTTGATTCACTGGCTTATACTCATGCACGCACAAATGCAATCTCCCATCCCCATGCTCACAATGTTTGAGAGCATTTCCTTTCACTTACCCTCAGCAGCTTTTGCGGGTCTTGATTCTGCTTCTCAACTTTTTGTTCTCCATTTTGAGATCCCATGTCAAGCACTCAAATATGAAATTGAGGGCAGGATCTTGGCAGAGCATTTGTATGGACTGGTCATCACAGTAGCCAAGTTGATCTACCGAGTAGGAGCCAGCTTTCATCCTCCTGCTTTTACACCCAACCCTTTGCAAACTCTGCACTGACTGGAGAAAGAGTGATCTGGCAGCTAATTGACGTGTAGCCCCAAGCATTGCAGGGCTGAAGCATGAGGTCCCCTGTGTTACCTTTAGCAGCAACACTGCAGTGCGTCACAAAAAGGGAGGCACTAAGATGTGGTAGGACTCTGAAATCAGAGCTTGGATTTCAACAGTCTTGGGTAATCTGCTTGATGTCCGCTGCAGGCGCTTTCATGCACCTGTACCAGCTGCGTGACCTTCTCGAGAGTCCATATTTTTCACTTATGCTAAGGGCCTTATTGTGAGTTTGGCGGTCCTCCTGCATCACTGCCACCGCTGCGCTGGCAGGAGGACCGCCAAGCCCGTACTGCTCCTGCCCATTGGATTCTGAGTTGAATCCAGGGTGAGAGGCGGTACTGTAGCGGTTTCACAGTGGCGGCTGTGTTAGGCTCGTAAGAGAGCCTTTATAGCAGACTGCCGCAGTGACAGTGCCTGCATCAAGTTCCTGTACAGGATGGAATGCATCTTGTCATGCATGCCATACCATGCAGGAACAGGGGTGTAATTCCAGGGAGGCAAAACATGTACCCCCTGCATGCACACCCAGGCCCAGAAGTGGCAGGGGGCCTGTTAGGACACCCTTAGTTACATATCCGCCACCCTTTTCATGGGGGGCTCAATACCATGAAATGGGCAGTGGAAATGCCATTCGGAATATGCTCAGCAGTGCCGCAGCGCCACCACCAGCATATTCCTGCCCTGTTCTACTGCGTTTTCTTGAATCCCATCAGACACGACGGTCCTGTGGCAGTCCGACCGCCACATTCAAAATACGGTGGGTGGACCCGCTGTGGTGGCGGTGGGCGGACCATGAGCACTGTGGTTCTAGGACTGTCGTACTCGTAATAAGGCCCAACGATTGAATAATAGTTTACTCTTTGAGAGCTGTAATTAGCAACCAGAAAATAACCAGCTCAGCTCTGCAAACAGTCTGCTGCATGTGCTGTTCTACTTGAAATCTACAAATTGTTCAAAATATGGATTATATGGCTAGTGCGCTATACCCATAACATGTGGTAAACTGCAGAACTACTCGATCGGATAAACTACTTTCCCTAATTATAATTTACAGGAAGCATGAACATACACAATATGCAAATTGAGATTCCCCAGGAGACAGTCACATTGATTGTAACATTTTAATTCAGGAGAAAGATACAGAGTAATAAAACCACATTTGTTGACAATCAAGCTTTACTAAAGTCGTAATGATACAAAAGTTCAGTGCTGATTGTTTGCATTCGGCTTTCGCTATAAATTTGTTAAATGGTTGTTGATGTAAAGACAATGCAGGTGCTACTGTGAGGTGGACTGGAATTTAAAAATAAATAGTCTCAAATTGCAACAATATTGTTACAGCAGTTCTAAGGACCCTTTTTGCAGAGAGAATCTTTTGTGTTGTTTTTATTTTGTTATATCTCATGTTTTTGGCAGCTACTGAATACATAAACTCTAATTAGTGTTCCTGAGCATACAGTATGAACAAGTATTTCCAAAGCTGATTGGTCAGGCTTGAATATTCTGCTACAAACCAGACTTGTTGGCTTTGGTAATACTTGTTTTAAAAAAGTGAGTCCTAGTGGCATTGGCAGGCCTGTTTATAAAACCACTGTAGGTGCATATATTTTCCATGGACTGGATTCTTGCATAGAAGCTTTGAAGATAGTAAAATCCTGAAATGTCAGATGTGTATGAAATTTTAGATTTTTCACTTATGCTGCTTTCCATTGTATTACGTACATATTAATTTAGCTATATTTTCTACAGTCATGTATGTATGTGTGGGTTTGTGTGGCTGTGTGTGTCTCCAGAATTTACTCAGGAGAAATAACAGTTTATTCATATGGCACAAAAGATTCCACACATGAAAACTCTAATCAGCGCTTTGCTTAATTTGTGCTGGTGGTTGTAGGTGGTGAGCACCAGAACTTAGGTTAGGAGAAGTGGACATGTTTTCCATCAACAGAGGTAAGCCCAGAGGCAGAGAGAGAGAGGATGATATACAGGCAGGCAGCTAATCAGCTGGCAGCAGCCACACCATTGAGTTCCTGTTTTCAGTCAACAGCGTAGGCGGGGAGGCAGAAATGAAGGAATCAGCAAGTTAGAGGCTCTGCAGACAAGAGATGGAGGGTTTTAGAAGTAGGTTCCCATCTTGCAGAACAGCCTCTAGGCCGCTAATGGCAACAGCAGGTCAATAGTGCCCAGAATTCTCATTGGAAATGTGATGTTGTAAGGATTGCTTGATTTTTTTATAGAGGCTTCAGCTTAATATTTACAATACCCAGGCCAGAAGATTTCACAAGGACATTCAACATTCTCCTTAAACTATCAACGTTCCAAGTTTAGATAGAATAGGCAAATTTAAAGTTTTTCTCTGTAGGAGGGACTGGAGTAAGATCTATGCATTTTCAACAACTCTACCTGCAATTCTCATCAAAGAGCAATGTATGCAATTTTAAAAGTTTACAATAAGTAAAACAATGTTATCTAACAACCACACAATTTCAATGAAAACATGTAGATGGAAATCAGAGATAATTTTATAATGAAAGTGAAAGGGGGAACGTTTAACATAGAAATTAATAAAAACAATGTAACTCTATGAGAAAGTGTTAGAACTGTCCCTTTCTAGGGTGCTTTCCCTTGACTTTGCTTGCTTTAGTCCCTCCCAGTTTTCTGCTGATCTATGTGCTAGCCTTTGAACTTTGAGCACTTTTGACACTGCCATGAAAAGAGCAGTGCTTGTCATATACATACTGGTGATTAGTGTATACATGATAGACTGATCTGAGTTAGCTGTAAGTCCCTTGTCTAGGGGAAAGACATATACCTAGGGCATGCAACACAAATGCTCCTAGTGGTCCTACAGAACTGGTTGTGCCACTCACCGAGGTAGCTCTTCAAACATGACAAAGGGTTGCCATAGCATAGCCTGTGTGTGTGTAGGTTTCTGTTACTCAGCTTGTGATTTAAATAGCCACTTGCTAAGTTTCTGCATGTCTCTCACTACATTCAGAGTACTTCCTGGTGGCAGGGGCAGTGTTGGGAAGAGGTAGGGCATGTGCACAGGTGTGCTACATGCACTGGTAGTGAATGGCACGCATGGTGTGTTTGGCACAGAAGGACTTGCTAATTGCATTGGATAGACATGAGGGATCTATGGAAAGGCTATTGAGTTATATTTCCTGCGTGCAGAAGAGTGGCAGTATACTGTTTGATATTGATGAGATAGTCATGGCAAATCCTATCCAGTGATGCAAGTGGATTCACCATTAATAATGTGGAAATACCACTGTGGGAAATTGGGCATGTCTGTGATTGTGGCTCTGTGCGCCTGTCAGCCTGTCTCCAATCCACATCTGGGTGCAGCCGGGACAGCTACATCTATGCATTCCTGATAACATCGCCATAAACTAGAGGCTCAAGGGAAACTGAAGACCTCTGACTCTAAGGGGCCTTCCTGGGATGGCTAAGAGAGGGTGGAATTGGCACCTACATTCCAAGGGGCAGGGTCTTGGCACCACCAAAGAAATTAATCAAGCCTCCAGGGGTAGTATGGCAGACAGGACAAAATTTAAAGCGGGTCCGTGGATTCAGAGGTGGCCTCTTGAACTGATCTCATCTTCAAAGGACATTGTGGGTATAAATACTGGGGCTCTGCCCTGAGGAGTTAGAGACACTTGTGGGATTGGAACCATACAATTCTTGCACAACACTGGTACATCGACAAGAGGTGCAGTAATCTATTAATGCTTTTAGCAAAGAGTTTGCCTACAAGTCTTATAGAGCATTGATTGGTATCCACAGGTGCAGTATAGTTCAATTGGGCCTGCAACTGGATTATCTGCAGATTTGTGTTGGCCTGGTGCTTGTTGTGCTCTAGGAAGGGGACTATCACTTGGTGGGGTTTGCCTGGATGTTTCTGGCCTGCAGCTAATTCCCAACTGTTGTAGCCCAGGTTACTCTCCAAGGGCCAGTTGGCTTGACTCCTGTCCACGAGATCCCAGGTATAGAAACGGTCTCTCCATTTCCACAAGATCTTAAGGACTGCACTGGTGCAGTGGAAACAGATGGAAGTGATTGTCAGTTGGGAACAAAGATCATCCAGACGTGTGCACTAATTACACTGTGCCGAGGAGCATGCTTGTAAAAACAGTTACCCACTTAGGAGTGCCTTAGTGTGAGGAGTTTGAGGAGTGCAGAGGAAGTTTGCTGAGTTCAAGGGACCCAATCTTACAACCTGACACCTGTGCTAGCTCACACTCCAAAGCATTGTGTTTCCGAGGGGTGTTGGGGGAAGTTTGCTGAGTTGGCAGAACCCAAACTGGAAGCATAGATTGTCTCTGACCTCCAGATCGGGAGTACGACATTGCTTGACATCGCGGCTTCAGTTCTAGGTCGCCAGCTCGCTCTCCTCGGACCCATGCCATAAGGCAGTTTGATGTTCAGAATAAAGTGACTGGGCCAGAGGGGTCTTGTTGTGCCTTGTGTGCATCCACAGATGACTCCCTGGAGCAACTGCAGCTCGCACCTTCACCAGAGGGGAAACAATTCTCTAAATTAGAAGCGCATCAGCTTCTGATGTCACTGTCTCTTTCCTATGGGGGATAGTGATCCCACACTCGTTAAGGTGCTGCTTGCTGGGTGCTGGAGGACCTAATATGGATGGACAAGAATACTTAACTATTTCTTTCCACTGTAGGTGGTTCCGGCAATCTAATCAAAGTGTTGCCATTGGGTGCAACGTTTATTATTGGCTGGTGTAGTTTGAGCGGCTGAGGGGCTGAGTCATGAGGTGTCGTCGTGTTTTATGCTAATTTGCTTGTGGGAAAGTGGAATACCTCTGAACAGCCTGCATATATATTTCAGCTTTTTTGATGTGGGAGGAATTGCTTGGATCGTGAATACCTTGGGGAAGTACCCACATGAAGGAAAAGTCTATGTGTATTTATACTTATTTGCATATTCCTGCTCATTTTACCCTATTGAGGTGTAATAAGGAACATTTGAATTACACAATAAGAAAGAGAGAAATTATGTTGCGCACTATTTTAAATAATACAAATAGATACACCAAGATGTTGGCAAAAGAACAAGGCATATAATTACATACACTTTAAAAAACAGTTGACATATTTGGATAATATGAGTGGGCCTACCTCAGCAACAGAAAGTGGATAGCGATTTTAAACCAAGAAAAGTGGTACCACTGGGCTGGCGAAAGGAGACCAGAAACATAGCCTGTGCTCAGAAGGTGCATACCACTGGAGTCAGGTAGGGCGGCTTTATAAATACACTTCTAAAAATTTTTTTATTTTCAATTCGAATTATTCATAATGGTTATTTCAAGTCGATAATTGTTTTGTGTTTTGTCTCTTCACATTTACTATTTCTAAATATGCAATGTTAAAATGAGAACGCCAATGATTTGATTTTGGACATATATCAAACAGAAGACATGTACGTGGGATGTGACTAATGTTCAAGTTGTTGCAAAGAAATTCCATATGAACACAAAAGTAATTTTGTGAATATGAATTAATCTAGAAACACACTTTTTTGGAAATATAGAGTAATCAGTTAGACAGTTGCATAAGAGAAACAATAGCATACAGAGAATGTTTTTCAGGACAGAATTGGAATTACTGCAGCAGGAAACATAAAAGAGAGTATTGATTTAATTCGAATTAGGGCTTGTTTAAGAAATTTTTACTTTTGAAAACGTTTGACTTATTGCTTCTAACATTATTGGGTACATTTAAAGGTACCAGAGAAAGACGTTTAATGTTGTTGTAGAGTGTTTTGAGTTTAAGGTTCATCCTTAAAAATATTCACAGGAACAGCCATACTATAAAATGTTACAATCCGAATTTTAGCCCCATTTGGAAATGCTCAACCATCATACAGACTTGAAATCTTACCTCCATACATTACCTCTACCCCACAAAGTCATTTAGCCATGATAAGCTTCTATTCACTAGGATGTCATTTTTTATCTCCTTGTAGATTAGGGACAGTAATACTTACCAAAATCTTCTCACCCTCAACCATGCAATGCATCCCTTATTTAGGATTGAAGGCATATCCAAATTGAACTTTGCAGTGTGTTCCTCTGGTTTGGCTGGGGTTCAACTTTTGTTGCATGTTCTCCCTCCTGGCAGGGCTTCCTGTTTTTATGATATGCCGATAAATATGGCACCCTTTGTTCCTAGGTACTGTAATTGCCTATATTAGTTTTTCCACTTGCACAGTGCTGACGGAATGCCCGCCATGATCTGCTTATCGTTCGATGGTGTCTGTACTAGTTACAATTTTGATTATCTTCAGATCACCTCCTGAATGGCTTATGCTGTCCATTCTAGTTGCTCTATCTTGAATCTGTAGAACTTTTGTTTGCTCTAACCTTCTCCTTTTGTGTTTGCCTTTTTCCAAGAAGATTTATAAGACGGTAGGTCGCAAAGTCTGCTACTGACCCGATGGGGCTATTATTCTTGTGGTCTCTTCGCTGTTGCACTTAGGCTCATTTGACTTTCCAGAACTTAAGTTCAAAGCTAAAGCTGGAGCTGAGGTGCAGTAATCTGGTAATGCTTTTTGCAAAGAGTTTGCCTGCAGGTCTTACAGCGCAGTGTTGGAGGCATCTAAATGATTGGTAATCACAGATGCTGTATAGTCAATCAATCAATCAATCAATCAATGCATTTGTAAAGCGTGCTACATACCCGTGAGGGTCCCAAGGTGTTGGGGGGGGGGGCGAGGGGGGCTGCTACTGATCGAAGAGCCAGGTCTTGAGAAGTCTTCTGAAGGCCAGCAGGTCCTGGGTCTGTCGTAGGCTGGTAGGGAGAGCGTTCCAGGTCTTGCGGGCGGGGTAGGAGAAGGATCTGCCGCCGGCGATTTTTTCCGGATACCAGGAACTGTAGAGTGGAGGTTGCGGGTGGGGGTGTGGAAGCTGAGTCGGTTGTTGAGGTATGATGGTCCGGTGTTGTGTAGTACTTTGTGTGCGTGGGTGAGGAGTTTGAGGGTGATTCTCTTGTTGACGGGGATCCAGGTGGGGTGTGATGTGGCTGTGTTGGGGGACGTCGAGGATCAGTCATGCTGAGGCGTTCCGGATTTGTTGTAGTCATCTCAGGAGCTTGGTTGTTGTTCCTGAGTAGAGGGCATTCCCGTAGTCGAGTCTGCCGGTGTTTGAGAGCCGAGGTGATGGTTTTTCTCGTGTCGGGAGGGATCCATTTGAAGATCCTGTGGAGCATCCGGAGGGTGTTGAAGCAGGACGCGGAGGCGGCATTGACTTGCTTGCTCATGGAGAGGGTGGAGTCGAGGATGAACCCCAGGTTTCGTGCGCGGTCGGTGGGTTCCGGGGCTGTGCCTAGCGAGTCGTCCCAGGCTGATGGGGTGGGGTGGGTCCGAGGATGAGGACCTCCATCTTGTCTGAATTCAGCTTCAGTCTGCTATCTTTCATCCAGTCGGCGACGGCCTTCATACCTCTGTGAAGGTTGGCTTTGGCGGTGAGGGGGTCTTCGGTGAGGGATATGATCAGCTGGGTGTCGTCGGTGTAGGAGATGATGTTGAGGTTGTGCTGTCGTGTGACGTGGGCGAGAGGTGCCATATAGATGTTGAACAGCGTTGGGCTAAGGGAGGATCCTTGTGGGATGCCGTAGATGATCTCGGTGTTTTTTTAGCAGAAGGGTGGGAGGCTCTGTGCTATAGTTCAATTGCTCTATGTTTTTTTTACACTAGGCAGAGGTTGTTAAGCTTTTAGGTGAGATCTAGAAGTTAGGCAAGGACTCATCTTTACTCCTTCCTCCTCTGCCCTGCTCCCCTCTGACTACCAGGTTAGTATTTTCTCTTTATTTCCGTATCTGGTTTGCATGTTATCTCTCCTAGAAGAAAAATTCTCTGAGGTAAATAAGACCCTCTTTCACAACTTTTTCTTAACAAGGGATAGTAGATGCTGAAGTTGTTTTACATTGATGTCATTCCTCAGTAGCTGTGGTGTAGCTAAAAGGTGGGTTTAAAATGTGAATGAGTGAGGTTAGTGTGGATGTGTGGTCTGGATTGAGAAACTAAACAAGAACGCTAAGGTAAATTATTAAGGATGGGTGAAAATGGCGTCATAATCTGTTAAGTGTTACTGGAGCTCACCACAAAGGCCTTCTGCCATTCTCCAGCAATCTCCCACAAATCCATGTCACTACTTGGAGTTCCCAGCCCAATCTTTCACTGCAGAGTCTGGCCAGTGTCAAGCTGGTCAAGTGAGAGAAGAGTGAACTTTTACAGGTTTTCCTATGGCCCTGACCCAGGCAGACGCCCTTCTCTATGGGATGATGGCAGTCCGTTATCTGGCCACCCACTGTGGAGGTCCTGTCAGCCCGCAGTGGCTGCAAACAATTCCTACAATACATCAAAGATGTGTGTATGGGAATGGAAGCAAGGTGAGACGTCGAGAGGAAGCCACACCTGCTCATAAACTGGCTGTCTCTGTTCACTCCAATAGCTCTTCCCACGACATACACACCGCTAGCATGTCTACATCAAAGTAACATTTTTTCATGAGTACAAGTAAATGGAAAGGGCATATTTGCAATTTATCCAAGGGATTAGCATTAATTTTGGATTTAAACATGCATACGAAGCTAAGGGCCTGATTAGGAGTTTAGTGGTGCGACGATGGGTCCGCCCCGCCACCACATTGTCAAGCCCGTTGTCGGCCACCCACCAGATTACCAGTGTTTCTCATATCTGGCGGAATTTTTTTTACATTTGAGAGGCAGTGTCTCAAAAAAAAGTTCCCGCATGGCATGGACTGAAAAGTCCATGCCATGCAGGAACTGGAGATCATGCACACAGGGGGGCACATGTTGTACGCCCTGCTTTCACCCCAGGGCCAAGAGGCACAAAGGGCCATGTTTCCTCTTCACCAAGATTTACAGGCAGGAGAAACCACAGTTAAAACTGTGGTGGAGAGGACATTTGTTATATGTTCCGCCAAGCATATGGCTGCCTCTACACTGCTGCTCAACCAGCAGTGAATGGTGATTCCCTCGCTGCTGCAGCAGGTCAATGGCAGTCGGAAGGCCGCCGCCACTGCACCTTCGCCACCAACAGCCAGACTCATAATTGAGCCCTTAGTCCTCTTCAACCATGTATGTCTCATAGTGAGAGTATTTGAAGCTTATAGGAGACGATAAGACTTTTGCAGTAAAAGTAATGTCAAGTATTTTCTAAACTGGATCTAGAATTAATCCTGATGTTCTGATTATTCATTCAGAAATTCTTACAGCCCTTTGTCAGTGAAGCTTTCCAACTGGTAGTTTTGGGCACCATTTGCAGGAAGGCTGCAGATGTTTTGCCTACTTAGATTCTGCAGATCAGGCAGAACTCTTCAAGTTGACCAGCAATGGGATAATGAACTATGTCTTTCTCCAGCCTCCAAAAAGTTAGCCAGTCACAGAGCTTTGAACAGGAAGGCGCTGAGCTTTAACCAGCATCCACTTGTGCCCCCTGTGTCCTCCTGGACTCTAAGACTAGCAGACCACCAGCCTCCTAGGCACGTGTTGCTCTATTGCAGAAAGGCATGAACTCACCTGCACATAGAATAGCACACTACCCATGAGAGTAGATCAAGAAGCTATACTCCCAGTTAGGACAGGTGGGTTTAATACAGCTAGGAATTCGATGCTAATGATACATAGGCTTCTGCGTTTCTTTCCCAAGGGCTTTATATTGATTTTGCTATCCCAGAGACTGTAGGCCCAGACTTGCATTTAAAAGGAAATCACTGATCTTACTGGATTAATTTTACGAGATTTCAGTCCTATTATTCCTCTGACTTAGCCTACATGCTCTTAAACTACACAAAGTACGACATGTCTCACTGCAACATTGCTTTGTTGTTAAACAAGCTCTTACTAGTCGACTGGCACTATTATGTTGCACTGCAATATTTTATCTCGTATTTAGACTTTCCAAAACATTAAAAATGTTTGATCATAGGCGAACGGGATGTAGTTTATTTGTCATGTGTAATGCGAGATACAATAAAAAACATTACAGCACGAATATTTGCAATTGGCTCCTATTTCAAGAGGCTGCTTTACGCGTTGAAGAAGACATTTTCCTGAAATAAATGTGGAAATATAATGCTATCTGAGTTGTCTATGAATTACTTATCGAGGTCACTTCTTGCGGTCAGCATCCATGGGTGTTTTAGATTACATTTCAGTAACACCTTTTAATAGGATATGGGAGGCTGAATGCATCTGCTGAGATATATATACTGTGGAATGCAGAGCCTTTTGATTAACTTAAACCGACACCCACATGACTCCTCCGCGGCTCTTCTCCTTGGCAGCTGTAGGCACTAAAGAACTGTATATGAAAGATAAATGTACTCACGCGGCTTTGTTCATCGGTGTGGAACTTCTCTTGAAATGCATGAGTAGATGTTATTTTCTTTGAAACTGTATATGAATTATTTACTTATTTGCTTAAGTATAAATAGGTGAAATGAAAAATGAAGTAAATAAACTACATTCAGATTTTTTTTCCATGAGCATACGAAAAGATGGATTTCCCAGGAAATTGAACCACCCCCACACGACCAGTGTAACGCCTTTTATTGCTTTAAACAGTTCCTACCTTTTGTCTTTCCGACATTCGAATGAATGAATGAATGAATGAATGAATGAATGAATGAATGAATGAATGAATGAATGAAAAGCAATTTGTATCGCGCTACTAAAACCCGAAGGTGTCAAGGCGCCTACCAAAAACAGATCAAGAAAGGGAAAGAACAGGGCATGACTATAGGTATGCCCGCACAAAGAGATGGGTTTTCAGAGCATTCCTAAAAAGCTGAAGGGTGGGAAGGGACCTTAGTTCCAGGGGGAGGGCATTACACCACTTAGGTGCCAGATAAGAAAAAGCTTTGCCACCCCATCTAGTCTTTCGAATACGGGAGACTGAGAGGAGGAGTCTGTCTGTTCGAGGAGCGCAAGACCCTGCTGGGGCTATAAAGAGACAGAATGGAACCTATTCCAGTGGGGCTACTTTTTGCTAGGGCCCTGTAAATCATACACATGGTCTTGAACACTATTCGGTCCTCTATGGGAAGCCAGTGAAGTGATTTTCTGGCAGAGGTAGCCGAGGTGCGCCGGGGAAGATCAAGGGCAAACCTAGCCGCGGCATTCTGGACCACCTGCAAGAGCTGCAGCAGGCTTTTATTCAGACCTGCATACAGCGCATTGCAGTAGTCCAGACGTGAACCAACAAGGGCAACAGCAAGTTGCTTCCTCGCCTGCTGTGATAAGTAGTGCCTGATCTTCCTCAATATGTGAATGATACCCCAACAGGTAGAAACGGTTCTGCTAACCTGTTGGCACATATTGAGGGTGGGATCTATAATGACCCCAAGGTTTTTAGCGGAAGAGGCAGGAGCAGGGCAGGCACCCAATGAGTTGGGCCACCACTCGGCTGACCATATCTCCTCCTTTCCTCCGAACACCATCACCTCAGTCTTCTCCCCATTCAGTTTCAACGAATTGTATATCATCCATTGCCCGACTGCCTCCATGCAAGATCTAAAGTTGGAGGCAGTCGAGGTAACCGACTGGGAGAGATAGACGAGGATCTGCGTGTCATCCCCGTATGAGACTGCCTCCATCCCGAAAGATCTGATTAGTCTGGCAAGGGGGGTCACATAGATGTTAAAGAGGGTCGGATTAAGCGCCGACCCCTGCGGAACCCCACATTGCACAGACAGGGATGGAGATAGAAATTTACCCAGCATCACTCTTTGCTCTCTTTGATCGAGGAAAGAGGTAAGTAACCTAAGGGCCGCCCCCTGAACCCCGATCTCCCCCAGACGAGATGTTAAGACTGAGGGAGAGAGGGTGTCGAAGGCCGCCGTAAGGTCTAAGAGGATCAGGAGGGAGGTCTGACCCTTATCCACACGTGTGCGGATATTGTCCAGCACTATGGTCAGGGCAGATTCAGTACTATGCTCCCTCCTGAAACCAAGCTGGGAGAGATCCAGACAACCCGAGTTTTCCACGAAGGCAGCGAGGTGTTTGTTTAGATGGGTTTCTAATATCTTCGCAGGGGCCGGGAGCAGCGAGATGGGGCGAAAGTTCTTTAAAACCACAGGATCAAGAGAGGGTTTCTTGAGCAACGGTTTAACTACAGCATTTTTCCACTGTTGAGGAAACATGCCATCCCTCATGGCCCTGTTCATGATGTCAACAAGGGGGGGTAAGAGGGATTCTCTACACTGCTTCAGGATCTTGAGTGGACAAACATCTAGGGGGGAGCCGGATTTGGTTTTATTGAGGAGAGTCTCAAGATCCTGCAAAGAGAGAGGAGGGAAAGATTCCAAGCTTCCCGACGAGAGTGTCTCCGAGAGAGCAGGGACCAAGTCAGCGGGGGCAGAAGGCTCAGTGGTAGAGGATCTTTGCAATTCTAAGGCGGTGTAAATGTCCGAGATTTTGGTCTGGAAGAAGGAGGCTATACTATCACAAAGCTCCTGTGATGCAATAACCGGGTCAGGAGTTTGAAGGGTAGTGAGGGAATCCACTATCCTAAATAGCTCTTTAGGAGAAGAGAGAGAGGTAGTAAGAGCCGTAAAATATTCTTGTTTTGTTCTTATTACTTCCAGCTTATACTTCCTTAACAGGATCTTATGGGTTTCCTTGTCCCTTAGATCCCAGCTGGCATGCCAGAGACGCTCCCGTCTTCTAGCTTCCTGTCTGAGGAGTCTTAAGTGCTCCGAGAACCATGCGGCAGATGGTCTTTTCCTGGCTGAGTAGCACTGGCGGATGGGGGCCAGTTCTTCCAAAGCCTCAGTAACGGTCTTTTCGTATTGTAAGACCGCCAACTGGACATTGTCCTCCTGGGATATGGACAGACTCGATTTCCAGGGAGCAAAGGAGCTTTCCGTGATGTTTTTAAAATTCCTACGTAATTCCATTTTGCACAGCATTTTACTAGTTCTCTCCAAGATCGAACAGGACACACTAAAAGGAACGTCTAGGTGATCAGACCATGAAACAAAAAAGGGTCTTTCACCGTCAGCCTCCGATCATAAGAGAAAATCCCATCAAGTGTATGTCCTGCTTGATGGGTAGCCCCTTTCACTAGTTGGGTGAGTCCACAGGCAGACATAACATCCAGCAGGGAGAGGGTGTCATGGGTCTCCAACAGCTCAAGGTGAAAGTTAAAATCTCCCAAGATAGTAAGGTTGTCACAACCAAAATAGGGTTCTAGGATATGGAGCAGCTGCTGTCCGCAGCCTGCTCTAGGGCCAGGGGGACGGTAGACCAGAATCCCATTGAATGCAAAGTTATGGACACTTGTTAAGGAGAAATATAGGACTTGAAAAGTGTCCTTGGGGTCAGAGACTTGCAGAGTATGGCAGTGGAAACCATCCCTATAGAGAATCGCTAATCCACCTCCTAAGCATCCCACTCTGTCCTGTCATGCCAAGCAGTATCCTTCTGGGACTGCTTCAACCAGATCAGGACCCGAGGAGTCCTTTGCCCATGTTTCCGTGACAAAAACCCATGAAGGTTTCCTATCAAGTACCAGCTCCTTAAAGGCAATGTTGTTTTTAATCAGTGAGCGAGCATTGATAAGGATGCAATCTTCTCTCAACGCTTTTACTTCAATATCAACATGGGGTTCCAACAGGTGAGGGGGGGAGATGGGCTAGAGCCTCCAGGGCCTGTTGGAAAGCAACCACAACATGGGGGTAGTAGGAGATCATCCGGAGAACTTTTGTGAAAGCACGCAAGAGCCGGCGGTTTAAGCTCCAACACCTCCTGCAGCGAGTATCTACAGAGCGGAAGTGCAGCCGTATCCAGAGCAGATGTCCAGCCATCCTGCCCGTCCTCAGCGCGGACGGGCACAGACGGGCAGGATTCTGGCACGACTCCGGCGCAGATCCGGCGCGTCCGCAGGACGCGTCCGCTGCGCGGGGTCATGCCCGTTCTTTTTATAGCGCTGCTAGAGCGCGTGATTCACCTGGGCCCAACCCAATATGGCCGCCAAGATCGTATCCCAGCCCTCGGCGTCGATGCTCGGCCGAAGTTAGGTGTAATTCCCAATTTCCGTTCCAGTGAAACCAGAATTGTAGGAGATGTGATATTGTTGCAATGCTGAAACCCCAGTGCCCCTCCTCTAGTTGAAAACTAAAAGCTGGTAAATGTTCTAGGCCTGGGTGGAGTTCGTAGCGTTCCACGTGGCCAAAAAACTCTGCCAAACTGCGCTGAGTTCTGCAAGTGGCAGAGTGGTTTAGGTCTCTCGGTTTAGCACCGGATGTTTGGCCCACGCTGGAATATCAGCGCATATGGCACCATGCGCAGCCCAAGAGGGCGCTGCTACTCAAGCGACAGCTTCCTCAACGTGAACGGACGGTTTACCAATATGAGTGGTAGCTGTCACCCGCAACCGCTTGTGGGGAGAAATCTCACCGGGAGGTGGTCTAGAGTAAGATTTCCCTTGTTCGCTCGCGAGGAGAGTTTTCGGAAGTCTGCCCGCTATGCGGAGTGGGAAAAAAATCCGCAAGCAGAGCAGAATTTCATACCCACACCTCAAAAATTCCGGTTGTGGAAAGCAGCTAAAAAATGGGCTATTACCATTGGAATTGGATGCAAGAACTCCCAGGGTTAATTTCTCTCTGCTGAAGGACTTCTCAAGGTCTGAGATATTCCTGCGACCTATAATCACTGATACCTAGGGTTTCTGTATTTCTGGTACACAATTATGGCATTGGTATTCCTTGCCCCCTTGTACAGGGGCAGAACTATCAATAGTGCAGCAGGTGCATTGGCACACGGGTCAGAGGTTTTTAAGGTTCTCTGCACCTCAATTTGCTGTGTATTACAGTAGTAGGCTTAGTATGTGGGTCCATTTTGCCTATTTGCATTAGGGCCTATGGCAGCCTTTCAACACCACTGTTTCTGTAGTAAGGGTGAAAATGTGCTCCATTATATAAAGAAGTGGTTCTTAAACTTCTGACACCTGTGACCCTCCATTAAATCACTGCTGAAAGCCAGGTAACAGGCATAAACAAGTCTATGCTTTGAGGCTCAAAACAATGGACACAAATACGGAAACAAGTTCACAGCAAACCAATACACAAAGTACAAAATATTTAATTAATTTGTCTTACTAGATATTGTTTGCTGTGCTTGCCATGTTCTCAAGAAAGGAAATACGGATGTTAAATTAATTTGCAGTCCCCAATTACAAATTCCTTTACCTCTATAGAGCATTTTAAAATGTTAAATTTTACTTTTGGTTTTTACATTTATTTATACTTCATTCCTATGCTAAATGTGCTTTTGGGTTAGGATTCTCCCCCAACTTACTCCTGGCACTTAGGGGTCTATTAGGCTGGCGGGCGGATGGCGCTGCCGGGCAGACGGTGGCAACCGCCAGACCGGCGGTGGACATGCACCCGCGATTGCAACCGGGAAAACCACTGGTCCCATTAGCATGGCGGTGACGACCGCGGCAGTGAGATTTTCAGCCCGCCACTTTTCCACCGGAAGCATTCTGCACGCCTGCCTAGTGGGCGGATCTGGACAGCCACAATGGTGCCGGTGTAGGTAGCCAGCCTTTCCGCGGTGGTGTCGCAATGTCGCCTGCGATCGTATTGCCACGAAGCATACTAATTGGATCAGTCGGTTATGCCGCGGTCGTTGCGGGCGGTCTTTATCCGCTACCATGGCGGAACACCCCTTAGTGTTATTTTCTCAGTGCAAAGTGCACCCTTGCATCCAAAATGAAAGTGCGGATTCATTTTGAGCTAATTGTGCTAAATGTAACAGACTACAGATTTTGAGAGCAAGATTTTCCCCCAGCTATCTCCTGGCATTTAGCAAAATGAACCCCTGCGTCCAAAATGAACATGAGGATTTTTGCACGAAGAAACAGTACTAATTACAGCTGAAGATCAATAGCTCACTAAATTTGTTCTTACAGTAGGATTTTCTCTCAAAATTCCTTTTATTTATGTGAGGAGGAGTAATTGCATAATTATCGCAATTCTGCATCAAAGAAAAACATGGAATTACCAAAATTACTCCGATTACTCCGTCGTAGCAAAATCTCACCCAGGTCTAGTTAAACGTTGCTTTTCTGCCAAAGTTCAACTTTTTACTGTGTTAATAATATCATTAATTACACGAAGCCATAAAATTCATTAAGTGTATAGAGATTTCTTTTGATGAATTATTCATCAAGAAGTTAATTAACTATATATTATGCCAAAGCAAATGAATGCACTGTACTTTCTCTTCAACTACTATAGTGCAATAAAGACCCACAATTAGAATTAAGGGTGATTAGTAAACCTTTTCAATACAATTAGGTTAAATTAGTCCAGTTAATACTCAGTTCACTGCTAAGACCAGACCTGTTGCATGGGGAAGTTAGCCATGCAGTGCACCAAGCATGGCAGCTTTGTAAAGAAGAAACTAAATGGGGCAAGACACTGTGAAGACTCTCAGGTGCAATAAGGCAAGAAATGCACCTATATTATCAACTCATCCTTATATAGCTTTCACTGACTTTGAGATTTGATTTAAAAGAAGCAACGTTAATGTACGGATTTCTAGGAGGGATTTATTGAGATTTATTAAAAGGTGTGTGAGATTTTATGTAAATTTATTTGACAGTCTTAAATAGATGTCTTCTGTGGAGGTGTTGGGTGTGAAAGTGCATCTTTTTGAGAAATGTCATGACATTTTATAAAAATGTCAGGCAATGGTGTTTTTAGAGAAAAAATTTGATTTGCTAATATCTCACGCCAGTTTTTTTCTCACAAGGGCATACCTCATGTAAACAAAAATCACATGAGATACTGTCATGAGACTAGATCAAATCATTACATATCTCTCAGTGAGACTTTCTCTATAAGCCCTGTTCTTCTTCAAGTTAAAATTATGCAAACTTATGTAATGTGAAATTTCAGGATATGTAATGAATTTCACTTAACATATGTGATATGTGTGATGAAATGCCTCTTTTTGCTTGTGCAGCCCATTTTTTGCTGAATTTTATTTCTGGTTTTTAGACTTCACACAGGGGCATGGCTATCCGGTGCCCAGTGGATGTGCTCAGATCCCTAAAACATGTACAAATTGGTTAATCCTTGACTGTAGTTTAATTAAGTATAAGGCCATTACATAGAAACTGAACCCATGGCATCAAAAGTTAAATGTCACCTGTGGACGGCAGCACTTATTGTATGACAGGGAAAACATGGCTTCAGGCTTTCTTGTTGTAAGGCAACTGCTGCAATTTGATTACGCAGTGCAACCTTTTAAAATAACACTTTTTAAGCGGTAATTTCCTCTCTTTTAAATATTAGTAAATCACCCCTATGAAGGACTAGTAGCTCACAAGTTAGGGTGAACGATATTTAAAGTGAGACATGTAGAAAATGAATTTTACCATGCCTCTACAGCAGGGGTCTTCAAACTGTGGGGCTCGACCCTCCAGGGGGGCAGTGGAGCAATGCAAAGGGACTTGCCTATTCCCAGTCACACTTCTGCCCAGGCCCAAGTACTTCAGCCCCCCTCTTCTCCCGTCCTGTGACTCAGCCTGGGCTGCTGCAGTGCAACTCGAGCTGCTGGGGGCTCAGCTGGGCAGTGGCTGGAGTCTTAACTCTGGCACACCCATCCAAGTTTTTCACAGCTCTTTAAAGACCATTTGCATATTTACATGCCTTTGTAAACAGGTTACAGAGGCTTAGTGTTTTTTCCGGGTTCCAGTACCCCCTGGGTCCCCACTCTGCCTAGTCCTTACATTTGTATTTTACATTTACTGCTGTAGTGTGAGAATGCATTTCATGAAAAGGAATATAAAGTAGGGTTGCTAAAGGAAAAAATGACTGTGTGTGCTTTTTAAAGAGCCTGTAGAGACCTCCTCTTGACACTAAATAGATATATGAATAAAAAAGTATGTATTCATTCATTGTGTGACTTTTCTGTCTTTGTTCTCTTTAATTATCAGTCATGGATCATTGAGGCAGCCCCAGAACACAATTAAAAATGCTTTCTATTTATATTTGCTGTTAGATGTATGCACAGAAAAGTGCTTGAAATTCAGATTTAGGTGACTGCTTATTTTTGTGCCGACTGGGCATTCAAAATAATCTGCTGGCAACCCTAACCATAGGACTGGAAGTTTGTTGCAGGATCAGCACATTATTTATTTCCTCCACCCTCGATCCCTGATTAATGCCATAATAACAATAGTTTAACCTAGATCTTAAACCCTACACCGCCGTCAATAACATGCTGAGTTACTTCAAGTGTCTGGGAATGCACCCTGCATTCAGGCAACTCACTCCTCATTCTCGCCCTTTACTTTCATGCTCACCATACACTCATAGCAATCACAATACACTCACACTGATCACCATGCACTCACACCATTCACCCACTCACCCTGCACTCACAGTGATCACTCTGCACTCACAATGCACTTGCGCTGTTCGCCCTATACCTCACCCTGCAGTCACACAGGCACACTACTCATCCTGCACTCATGTGACACTTCACTCACCTGTTCCCCTCACTGCTGAATATACAACTCACTCAAACAAGCCCATCAGTAATCATACAATAATTCGTCCCATTCTGAACTTGTATCCTCACCCAAATTCGTATGGATACCTCACTCACCCTGCAGTCACTCCTCTCACCCTACTCTCACACTGTTGCATCGCTCACTGCACACTCACATGCACTCTTGTCACCCACACAGTGCAGAGGGTTAATGTGCCTGCTACAAAGATTATGTACCATGCAGATCACAGAAATGAGTGTGAGTAAACTATGAGTAGCGCTATTAAAAAAATGAAATGTTTGTCAGAAAGGTGCTATAGAGAGATGAGGTGCATTGTTGGTGTGTGGTAGTGAGGGAATTAATGGAGCTGAAGGAAACGGGGGCGGGACACGAAAATAGACTGTTGCACCGTGTGCAACCAGTGTTAGGGCCAGCCCTGGCTGGGAGTGTTAACCCCCCCCCGAAGTTCCGGTCTATTGGCTCCCCTGCTTCTGCCTATTATTAATATTTATATTTGTAGTGCCCTACTGTTACCAAAAGATGTCCTGGGGCTAATACCCATCTGCTGTCCGAAGGCAAATGAGAAACACAGAGAAGGAGAAGGAGAACCAGCCAAATGGGGTAACCTACAGAGCATAGAGAAAGGTTTTTATATCTTCCTAAAGGATAATAGATTCTTGGTGGAGCGAAGAAAAGGAGGGTGCAAGTTCCATAACTGCGCAGCCTGCATCAAAACAGCGAGACAGACAACTCACGCCTTCTTGAATTAGGGAACAATAAGCAGAGTGGCACAGGCCGAGAGGAGGATACAGGTCCGACCAGTATGCTTGGTGAGGAGAGATGAGAGGATGAGAGAGGACAGCAAGGGAGTGAGAGAATTTGATTGAAGTGGTCAGGATGAGGAGAAATGTGAATTGCCGAAAAGAAGTGTGGACACGCAAGAAGTGAGTGTGAGCCAAAGATGAGGGCTTCTATTAGAACAAAGAGGAGATGTGAAAGATGAATGGGGTACTGGAGAGCTGTAAGATACAAAATAACCAAAATTTTGAATGGAGAGATGAGGTGAATGAGAAGTGCTGAGGGGCACGGGAGGTGACGGGCCAGAGAGGTCATTAGATATATGCCAGAGACTGGTAGAGATGAGGGCAGTGAAAAAACAGCATGGCAAGAGGTGATTAAAGGTGAAGTAAGAGGTTGAATGGGGAACGTTCAGAAGTTTTAAAAAGGGGTGAAAGAAAATGCTGCAAAGTGAGAGAGGATTCCGGGGGTGGTAGAGGGGATCACTGAAATAATATCGAATTAAAAAATATCGACCTGCAAGAATATTGTGTCAAAAATATCGACTGACAAAATATCGAGTTTCTATCTACAAACAGGTAAGTACAAAAATATCGAGTTTAAAATATCGTTTGCAAAAATATAGTTGTAAAAAATATCGACTTTACTAAAAACACTATTACATTAAATTAATATTAAAAACTAAGTACTAAAATATACTTAAGAATACTTAAATTACCTAATGATAATTAAATAGTTAATGAAAGTACAAAAAAAAATATTTTATCATATTTCTTAAAACATATATATATAGTTACAAAATATAATTAAATAATAGCCAATATTAAAAATGTACAATAACAATAGAGTAAAAATTACTATTCCCACTCCAGTGGGTGCAACAGTAGGGAAAGCGTTGGATAGCGTAGGGGTTAAAATTACTATTCCAACTCCAGTAGATGCAACAGTAGGGAAAGCGTTGGATAGCGTAGGGGTTAAAATGACTATTCCCACTCCAGTGGGTGCAATAGTAGGGAAAGCGATGGATAGCGTAGGGGTTAAAATTACTATTCCCACTCCAGTGGGTGCAAAAGTAGGGAAAGTGTTGGATAGCGTAGGGGTTAAAATTACTATTCCCACTCCAGTGGGTGCAACAGTAGGGAAAGCGTTGGATAGCGTAGGGGTTAAAATTACTATTCCAACTCCAGTGGGTGCAACAGTAGGGAAAGCGTTGGATAGCATAGGGGTTAAAATTACTATTCCCACTCCTGTGGGTGCAACAGTAGGGAAAGTGTTGGATAGCGTAGGGGTTAAAATTACTATTCCCACTCCAGTGGGTGCAACAGTAGGGAAAGCGTTGGATAGCGTAGGGGTTAAAATTACTATTCCAACTCCAGTGGGTGCAACAGTAGGGAAAGCGGTGGATAGCGTAGGGGTTAAAATTACTATTCCCACTCCAGTGGGTGCAACAGTAGGGAAAGTGTTGGATAGCGTAGGGGTTAAAATTGCTATTCCCACTCCAGTGGGTGCAACAGTAGGGAAAGCGTTGGAAAGCGTAGTTTTAATAATTAAATTATTAAAAATCACATATTTACCAATTAATCAATTAATATAAAATTATTAACAATTACTATTAAATTAATTTACACATATAAATTAATTATCAATTATTTACTAATTACTATCAATAAATATATTAACATATTTAATTATTATTAATTAAATTACTTCCCACCCTATTCCCCAATAATCCTACAACCCGCTACTGCATTAAATTAGTAAAATGTACATATTTACCAATTAATCAATTATTATTAATTAATTTGCAATTACTATTAAATTAATTAACACATATAAATTAATTTACAATTAATTTTAAATTAATATCAATTAATTAATTTACATATTTAATTAGTTATAATTAAATTACTTCCCACCCTATTCCCCTATAAACCCACAACCCGCTACAGAATTACATTACGCAATTATTATAAAAGCAAAATTCATTTAATAAAATTATTTATAACATTAATACACACTTTTCACACATATTATTACTTAAAAATACACTATAAAATATTATATATTATTAAAAATTCGATATTTTTGCTATCTATATTTTATACAGTCGATATTACTTCACTTACCTTAAAAACGATATTTTTGTAGTCGATATTCTGTCCAGTCGATATTTTGTCCAGTCTAAATTATTTACTCGATATTATGTCCAAACGATATTTTGGACTCGATATTATGTCTGTGCACCGGTAGAGGAGAGAGGGATGGAAGGGGGGGTTAGAGGAAAACTGCATGGGTAAACTGCTTAACTCTGCGCAAAACCGCCAGGGTTTTAAGGGACCCCTGCTTCTCCCGGCCAGGGCCAGGTGAGCTTCTAATGTGGCAGCACGTATTCCTGTGTAGTGGAAGGCTCTTCACAATGGTTCACTAGAAATCTTTCTGATGTTAATTGCTATATTTTGGTTATAAACAGGTACTGATGGGGTCAAATATTTCCTCAGTGGTAATGTGTGTAAAAATGTATTTCAAAATAATGAAGCAATCCTATCCCAAAATACGCGGGATCACATCACATCATTTACATTTTCTTCCCACACAATTTATCAAGCCTGTCACGTAAGTTGGTCCTCACCTGCCTCATAATTCCAGTAGCCCTGCCTACAGGTTTAGAATTTCTTTGTCAGGAGGGGGTCCTTACACCTCCTGACAAAGGGGGTCTCGGCACCCAAAAGTATGAAGACTCTGCTCTACAGTGACACGGTCCAGAAAACTATTTTTACTAGGCAGGCCTCAATGTCCCATGTAGAAAGTTACATTTTATAAATACTTATTGATATTGCTTACTCATGAAAGGGACCAGCTAGACAAAAAATGAAAGCACTACTTTTCATACTTATTAAAAATCCAATTCATTTGTAAAGTTGGATGTTTAATAATGTTAAGAAGCTGTAACCTTTAGAAATTTACTCTTTACCTACCTGACCTTCCAGGAGGCTTAGTGCACTAGCTCTCCAGCTACCCCAGCTAGTGAACAGCCTTGAATGAGGTATCATATTCCTCCCAAAAGCACACAATAAGCTTACATGAGGGGCAGAAATTACTCCTCTTAGTGCAATAAATTATGCAGGGTGGATCTTGTGCTTCTCCTATTCACACCCATGTATCAAATCCTGCATAAGATGTCTGTCTGATGCACATGTAGTTGGTTTGCGCCCTCCAAAAGGAGACAAATGGATTCTAGGACAATTCTTGTCTATAACTTTTTGGGTTGCTGAAGGACCCTGCTTTTGGCCTACCAGACGTCTGTCTCTGTGTTTGCTCTGGATCCAGTGCTGGCTTCAAACTGTATTTTCGTATTAAATGTTTAAAGATGCTTTGATTAATTTAGGACACTCACCACACACAAACACCTAGGGCCTGATTCACAGAATGAACTTAAGACTCAATCCTAAACTTACTACTGTTTTGGTATTCACAGATTGCACTGACTACTTTTGGTATTCACAGAATGAACTTACTACTTTTGGCATTCACAGAATACACTTACTACTTTTGGTATTCACAGAATGAACTTACTCATTTCAGTATTCACAGAAGTTAGGACTCCTAACTTTAGGACTCCTAAATGCCTTCTGTGAATACCGAAAGTCCTAAAATTACGATTTTTCTCAATTTAGTAGTAGTAAAGTTAGGGCTCCTAACTTTAGGACTCCTAAATGCCTTCTGTGAATACTGAAAGTCTTAAAATTAGGATTTTTCTCAATTTAGTAGTAGTAAAGTTAGAACTTTAGGACTCCTACATTTTGAAGCAGTAGTTGAATAAGCAATGCATATGAGGGGCCCAAAAGGCCCGATCTTCATTAAAGACGCTCCCCAGTAACCCATTCGGTCCTGGGGCCCCGTCCTTCCTCATGCCTTTCAATATGAGCAGGATTTCTTTTTCGCTAATAGTGAGGGCCTTATTCTCGTTTCCCTCTAGACAATCGTTTTCAACTACCACTGTTTTTAGCCAGGATTTATCCTGATCAACGTGTAACTTAGTAGCATGGGCTGCCAATCTTTGGCAGGTATTGCTTTGTGTATGTTGCTTCTACCATTGGGATTATTTAAAATTCCTTTTTATTGAGCATCAAATAAGTAATGACCTCAAGCGCACCCAAGAGTATGCAGGATCTGGGGTGGCAATACATTCGGCTATGATGGGCTCAGCTTCACACGTTCCCAAGGCCTGCTACCTCGCTGTGCAGAGTAAATGATGCTATTTTAAAGAACATAGAGCACCCCTCTAAAAACAAACAACTCCCCCCCCCCCCGGTGGTGACTAAATTATAAAGAAAAAAGAGCAAGATATTAATACATAGGAGGCAAGTCTTGACTTGGGATATTAACTAGTGTAGAGCTTAAGGTAGACCCGAGATATAACTTAAGGGCCGTAGGGTGACATCATGATAAAACGCAAACCTACCATTGGAAAAGGTGCATGGCCCGCACCATTGGAGAACAAACCTCAGAAGGCAAACCCTGAGACAGGAAGGCCACCAGAGGACCCCAGCTGAGCACAAAATCTTCGTAAGTGTCCCGAAAACTTTCCGCCAGACGTTCCATGGAAAGTATCCTCCACAGTCGGGCATGCCACAGCGAGGTCGCTGGAGTCTCTGTCTTTTTCCAAGCAGCTGCAATAGTGAGCTTGGCTGCTCCCAGACACGTCCACAAAATCGGTCTTAGTTTGCCTGATTAAGGTGGGGTCTCTAATACCAAGGAGAGCAAAGTCAATGGAATCCGGAATCGAAGAACCAAATATTTATTTGATGTGAGATAAAATCTCATCCCAGAATGGGCGAATCTTAGGGCAGTCCCACCAAATATGTCTGAAGTCCCCCTGAAGCCCACATCCCCGCCAACAGAGATCTGAGGTGTCCAGGAAGCTTAGTAGGGTATATGTACCAATCATGCAATGTTTTATAATGTGCTTCCCGGAGAGCCAAGGACTTGTTATGTTTGGCAATGTCCCTCCATACATGCGTCCAGTCCCAGTCTTCCCTGCCTAAAACTTGCTCCCAGAAAGTCATGTAACGCGCCTGTGGGGAGTGTATGGTGTGAAGCAACAATTCAAATAGAGCTGAAATAGCGCCTTTCATAGAACCCGCCCTAAGAGCCACAAATTTTTTCATTTCCGTAAGATCTCTAGTAGCCGACTCTCTAATGGGAGGTGTTCTGAACCAATGTTTAAGCTGAAGGTAATGGTAATGTTCACTCTGCGGGAGCGCAAATTCCTTCCTACACTCATCAAATGTCAAGACCTTCCCATAATGGAACCAGTCAGATATTTTGAAGCAATCCCCCTCCCTCCAACTGTCAAAGGGCCCCTCATGCAGCGCCTGGAGGAATTCTGGATAAAAATTAATGGGTGTGTAAGGAGAAGGGAATGAACTCCAACCCTCCCTTTTTGTAACCTTATCCCAAATAGTAAGAGTCGTGCGGGTGGGGGTGCTAAGATATGCATTGGGAGGACGATCTCTCCTGGGCTTCCACAGCACATCCCACATATAACGCCCTGTGACTGAGCGATCCATATGGAGCCAGTGCTTGTCGGATTCCCTGGCCGACCACTCAACGGAGACCCACAATTGAGCAGCTTGGTAATATAAAGTAAAGTCAGGTAGGGCCAATCCGCCTATATCACGAGGTCATGGGAGCACATGATAGGGCAGGTGTGCCCTCCCCCCCCCTTTTCCAGATGAATTTAGTGATCAAAGTGCGGAGGCTCGGTAACATAGTACTCTCCAATTCTATAGGAAGGGCCTGGAATAATTAAAAAATGTAGGTAAAACCGTAATTTTTATTGCACTAATTCGCCCCAGCCAAGAAATTTAGAGGGGCGACCAACATTTAAGGTCCTGTTGGAGCTGGGTTATCAGAGGAGGGTAGTTCGCTTTATACAGTTCACCCAGCCTAGCCGTGAGATGCACTCCCAAATAGAGTAATGAGCATTTTGCCCATTGAAAAGGCGTCAGGAGTTTCAAGCGAAGCACCTCTGCAGGAGGAAAAGTAAGAATAAGTATGAAGGATTTCGTGAATTTTTTCTTAAACCCGGCTACCTTTTCAAAGCTGCGTAGTTCTCTTTGGACCACCGGTAATCAATTATTATTATTATTATGTTTCTTATATAGCGCCAGAATCGACCCCCGAAGGGGTATCTCCGCGCTTGCCTTGGGAACCCGTCCTGGCTTTTTCCTGTGAGATAGGTGAAAGCCAGGCATCCCGCCGCGGGGGGGGCCGTTGTGGAGATTAAGCAAGCTTAATGCCCAGAGTTGCAGAGTGTGAACCCATGATTAGGTCAGGCACCGAAGCGAGAATTATCGAGTCCATGGACATTTGAGCTCAAGACCCTGCCGCGTCGGGAATTGAACCCTGGTCCCGGGTCTGACCTCTGCTTCAGGATCTGCCTGCTCTAACCAGTGAGCCACACTTCTCCACCAGGTCTGCAATTGAAAGCAGAATGTCATGGGCGAAAAAAGAGGCCTTATGCTCAAAGCCGCCAAAGGGAAGTTCCTGGATCTCATCATTAGGACGAAACCTGACTGCTAAGGTTTCGATACTAAGGGCAAACAAGAGAGGTGAAAGGAGGCACCCTGCCTGGTGCCTCTGCTCAAAGTAAATGGGACGGAGGAGCAATCATTTACTGTCACTCTGGAGGTTGGATGGTGATAGTTGGCCTTCACCATATTAGGAAACATACCTCCGAACCTGAATTTCCACATAGTTAAAAAGAGGAAAGCCCAGTCCAACCTATCAAAGGCTTTTTCAGCATCCAGACCCACTAGTACTGCGGGGATCTTAAACCTAGAAGCTTTCTCGATCAGATGGATTGTACGCCTGATGTTATCATGTGTTTGCCTTCCCTTTATAAAACAATATTGGTCGGGGTGGATTAATTCCGGCATCAGAGTCTCCAAACGCGCTGCTAAGATTGCAGAATAAAGCTTAGCATCCAAATTAAGAAGCGCAATGGGTCTGTAAGAGACGCAGAGTTGCGGGTCCTTACCAGGCTTGGGATTTACCGCAATCACCACCTCAGCCATTGAGCCGGAGACCTGGGAGTCGGAGGCAATGGCCTGAAATACAGTCGTAAGATGAGGAATGAGCTCTGTCGAACAACACCGGGAGAAAGGATCTGTAAGGCCATCAGGCCCCGGGGCTTTATGTAATTTAAGTCTCGAGATAGCCTCTCGAATCTCCTCTTGCGTGATGGGGGAATCCAACAATGCAGCAGACGCTCTGGATATCTGCGGGAGGGCGAGGGAGTCTAAAAATTGTTGTTGGTGCGCTGTGTCTGGAGTAGTGCCCTAATAGAGTTGACCATAAAAATCCCCAAATTAGCATTGAGTTTGAAATTTGCCGAGACATGAAAGAGCAAGGCCACCCCATTGTGTTTAGTTGCAGCAGAGGAGGTATAAATCATTGGATATCCCCTCTGACGAAGTCTAGTGACCTCTGCTCTCTTGAGATGAGTCTCTTGCAATGCTACCACCTCAAATTTACAGTCATTCAAGTATTTCCACATTTTATGGCGCTTCTGTGGGGAGTTCAAGCCCTTAACATTCCAAGAGGCAACGTTAACCATTAAAAGGTGTAACCCCCCTCTCCAGACTGCCCCACTAACCATCACCCCACTGAACAAAGCAGTTTACACTGACTACATGACCAACCTTCCCTATAGGCCCCCATCAAAACCCCTCATCACGAGAGGGACATAAGCCAGTTTCTCAAAAAAGAAAAGATCAAGAATACAAAGCCACCTCCCACAGTCACCACCGGGGCCCCTCCCCCCCCAAAACTCCCCTTAAATTAACCCTAGAACTCAAAACCGTAGGAGATTGTGATGAGCAGGCAGTAGGGTAGAAAGATCCAAAGGGGAAGGGAAGCATCAGTGAGCCCTCAAGGCCGTGCATCCAGAAATCGGATACTTCCTGAGTCTCCATCAACGATGTCCAAGAGGAATCCTCCTCTAGCAAAGGCAATCCCTGGAATAAAAGCATCAAAGGCTGTGAGGGGCGAAACCATTGCCCCCGGTACCCTTGAGGCTCCTCGCAAAAGACCAGCCATCCATAAAACTACCGATTACGGCCTCCACATGGAAAACCCACCAAACACAAAGCACGCAGCCCTGCGGCCAGGAACTCCCCAAAGGACAAAGAAGACTCAACGATGCCTCGTGATGACCGTCTGCCAATGGTTGGGGCTGCCGCTCAATGGCGCTGCCGCTAATGAAGACTCCGAGCCGGGCGACTCTTCTGGAAGGAGAAGCCCCAAATTACGCAGCCCCTCTGAAAGTTCGGAGATGTTGTGAGTTTTGTTGCCATGTTCAAAGATGAGGCCAAAGAGAAAGGACCACTGGTAGCAAATCTAATCTTCTTGCAATTTAGCGGTAATTGGTCTCAACGTTTGCCGGCGGGCTAGGGTTGCTGAGGCCAGGTCCTGAAAGAGAGAGCAACTATGCCCTGAAAGGACACTTCTTTCTGTTTCCTTGCAGCCGAGAGGATGGCTTCTTTCACCCTGAAAGAATGGAGCTTGACCAACATATCTTGAGGGCACTTGCGACTTCCTGCCGCTAACAGACCCACGCGGTGGACTCTGTCTAGTTTGATTTTGAGTTGTTTAGGTGCAAGAAGTTCGGCGAATAGACCAGTGACAAAGGCTTCCAAATCAGGGCCCTATGCCCCCTCCTCCAGATTCATGATCCGAATATTCTCCCTCCGGTTTCTATTCTCCAAGTCCTCTGCTTTAAGCATAATTTACTGAAGCTGGGCTTGAAGAACCTGCTGTGTATCTTGCATTTTGGTTTGAGCCGCCGCCAGATCCTACGCTTGCCCTTCCACCTCCAGGATTCAGGTTCCCACTGCATCCACATCCTACCGGAGAGTGGTAAGCATTTCAGTGAGGCAGCCTTCAGTTGGTCCACAGGTGACCGAAGATCCTGTTTGAACTCACAACATAATTCCACCTTGAGTCCCGGAGGGTATACACCAAGTTCTCACGTGTAAGCGCCATCTCCATCGTGTTAGAGGTGACCTCTGGTGAAGGTGTCTTCTCCAAGGCCTTAAAGTACTGGGAGTCTTTGTTAGTGTGTTTCTTAGGAGACATATGGTCCCTTCTGCAAGCCTGCGCACTTCTCAGGGAACACCAAATCCTGGCAGGGGACTAGATGACTGGAGCTCCGTGTCTCAAGGAGCGCCCCTGATGACCAAGAAAATCCAACCCCCGTCGGACACACCAAATTGAGTCCTCAGGGCTAGCAGGACTGTGGCGTCACCCCCATGAAAGGTACAACCAGCTGAAGTTCCTTCTAAAGCCTCAGACCGCTTCCAGACCAACAGTCAATTTTCCTGATATTGTCGCCTCCTCACCGTTCTACACCATTTGGTGCCCAGTCTTGCTCCCTCTCTTCATGCCGCCGCCAGCACCGGTTCCAGAGCCGCCGCCATCTTGAAGTCAGGCAGGCTAAGCTGTAGTGCTTGTCTCTTCACACAGAATATCTTACTGCGCTGAACACACCAATGTTAGTGCATTTATGGCTCCTAGCTTGTGGCTTGGAAACATCTTGCTTTCTTCTGCGAGGAACGAGAGGGGCCCAGCCGCACCGCCTCACAAGGCCTAGGGATGCCTCCGCCCCACTATGAAAGCACCACCACAACACGTTACCACATCAATGGGAGCACGTCCCTCCGCCTGGCTCGGTGCTCACCGTCCGGCGCCAATCTCCAATGCAGCCCGTCGCTGCCACAGCACCCCTTGGGGAGCCCTACTGTGACCAGATGGGCCCTCTCCTGAGCACTCCAGCGCTCCGGAAAAGGCACGAGGCTCCTGGCTCAGGCACCCCTAAAATGGCACCCAGAGCCTGGGAACCCTGCCAGCTCTCCTCTCGATCCAGGCCCGTCCTGCAGGGCCGCAGACATTACTCGCCGGCCGGACAGCTCCCCAAACAAGCGGACACCAAGGAGGCGAAAATCATCATCCCAGACACCAGGTAAGGGCATAGCACGATCAGTAAGGTGCCGGGCTGAGCAAGTTCACGGTTGCTCCGCCATCTTACTTGGCCACGCCCCCCTACCATTGAGATTATTGACATAATTCCAGAATCCCCTGCTCTTTCTGGGGGCAAGCACTACATAAATGAAATTCCATTTATCGTCTATAATTCTCTGTTTTAACTTCCAGACTGTGTTTTTGTGCGCTCTTCTGGCTGCTTTCAAATGTAATTCTGTCTTTGAAAATGTTTTCCTCCGATACTGTTGCTCAGCCAAGCAACACTGCTTTTTACTCTCTTTAACTTCTTTAAGGTCAGAAAGGATGGAAGGTCCACTGCTGCGACGTTTTCCTTTATATGCCAATTCTTTTCCTGGGGTCATAGCTTTGGCTAATGACAAACAGGCAGATGCATCAACGTAGCCTTTTGCTATTCCTAAATAGCGATTTTTAAGGAATCGCTATTTAGGAATAGCAAAAGCCTATGTATGTAGGAATCGCTATTAAAATAGCGATTCCTAAACATCCCTTAATTGCTACTCGCAAATTGCTAGTCGCAATTAAGGAATGCTGTCCCATTCATTCCTATGGGCTTACAGGCCCATAGGAATGAATTGGAAATTGCATGAGCAATTTGTGAGTACCAGTAGGTACTCGCAAATTGCTCATGCAATTTCAAGGGTCAAGGGTGTCAAAATGACACCCTGTTGCACCCCTGAAATTGATCTCAGCACATATGTTGCACACACACATGCCCTAAGGGCATGTGTGTGCGCAACATGAAACTTTGAAAAATGCACAAAAGTGCTTTTTTCAAGTTTTAGCAAATTACCATGATGTTCAACTTCATGGTAATTTGCTACCCTTATTAGCGAATTCGCTATTTTTTTTACTTTCATGCATTGCATTTAAGGAATCTCAATTTGGGATTCCTTAAATGCAATCACAATTTATGGAATCTCAATTTAGAGATTCCTTAAAATGCGATGTTTGCATTTGGGATGATGCATCCCAAATGTAAAAATACTGGGAGCAAAGGGGAAGATTCTGAGGATCTGCCCCTTTGCTCCCGGTATTTACTTTGATGCATATGCCTGAACATGATTTACGGCCAATTTGTATGTGGACTAGTTATGCGTGTTGCCTTGTTCCAGGAGTTATATTTTTCTTGGCTAATAGGACCCCGTTTTATACATTTCATCAGTGCATTAGCAGTGTTTGTATGGAGCATTTTACACGCCGTTAAATGTTCAAAGTGCATTGTTGTATTTATATTGACCAGGATGGTTAATGGATTGTGGTCACTTGCGGTAGTGTTAGTCACCTAATATTCTTTGCACCTCCTCTATAGATTCTGGCTCAAAAAGATGTAGTCCAACGTCGAGATGTTTTTAAAGGTTGGTAGTAGCTTAATAGTTGGCGGCGCCACTTGATTTGCTGGTTCCAAGATGAATTAATTGAGGCAAGCTTCTATAAAATTCAGGCCTTGTCTCTTCGGTGGCTGGCCGACTTGCACAGGTCTCTCATGTTGAAGTCCCTGGTAATGATGCATTCATGACCTGGGTTTTCATAGGGATATTCTCAAATTAGGCCGGTAACCATCCTTGAGCTCGCAGTTTTTGTCTTAATATTTAGGTTAATGTATAGGTTAATTACCGCAGTTGTAGTTGGAATTCCCTCTAGGCTTACCTCTTTTAGACTGACGATCTGGATGTTGGGTGAATTCGCGGGCCATTCTTCCATCTGAACTTGCAAATTTAAGTTCACATAGATTGATACCCCACCATGCTTACCAATCTTCACCATCAGAGTTTAGGTGGTTAGAAAAGAGCAACAGTACAGCTGATGACTTGGCCATGAAATCTCATGTAGTGCTTCATGATTAAAATTACTGTGTTGTGTTGAAAGGCAGTTGGGTGATATAGGTGAATGAAATGACAAGAGTAGACATTATTCAGAATGTGGCACAGAGCATCTAGATCTTTTTGGGCTCGTTATTTCGATGCTGTAGCGAAAACGGTATCTCGATTTATTGTCTACTAGCACCTATTTGGGCATATTGTCAAGCATCTATCACCACATGAATATCACTTTTTCTCACATTCCCTTGGCGATAGGGTCAGCGCCTTATTTGTTTTTTTGTTTAAAGAGCTTTATTGAAGCAAATAAAAACACATGTACAATGTTGTACAAGAATTACATAGAAAACAGCAAAAAAGTAACAAACAGAGTATACATTGTAAAGGAATGAACATCTCAAGATACATAACAATGATAGACAAATAACCCAAAAGATGAAAGCAAAAATTGCCCCCGCCAGGCCCTTTCTGAGATATTCCTCCAAGATCTAACCCTCGAAACGATACATGTGCCACCTATCATATTTAATATTGTGTGCACAGTAGCACCTTGGCTAGAAGGACTCTCGACAGGCCTTCAGCATCCATTACTTGACAGCTTACAACACCAATGACTGTGTAGGTTCTGTAGTACTATGGATCAAAAGTTACAATTTGTACCATGAGAATTTGGCACTAAAATAAAGCTCACAGAAGACCCTTCAAGACCCCTATATGTGTGAGGGATCCAGTTAAAGTATGAGAGTTTTTGTACTTACAGTGCATTTTACCTTTCACCTTGCACATCCTAATCAAGATCAAATCACAATGTTTAACCTGATCAGGTGCCCTCCTGGATTTACATAGGCATGGGCAACCATATTTGTATCTAACTCAGACAATTGTCTGATGTCCTATGGTGTCGTCTTATATGACTTTAAGAAAAATACCTATTTCACTTGATTTTGTTAACTAGCTTTGAAACCTATCTGGATTAAAAAAGACATTTTGGCATTGGTTAAAGAAAGATACTAAGGATGAGTTAGTTTGATCACATCTTACTTTTTTTTCTGAACATATTTTGTTGTTGGTGTCTGACCCATCCTTTACCAGGGCAATGAAGTAAATTACCTGACCGATGTGCCGATGGGTTAATTTCAGAAAATGCCCAACAGACATTTCTAAAATTAACAGGAACCCCCATCACTGCAGTTCCTGTCAATGCTTATTAATTTTTCCGTACAGCTCCATCAACATGAGGGAGCCGTATAGCAAACTTGCCACGTCTTTTTATTTATTTTTACAAAGAAAATCCCGAAGCGGGAAAAAAACGATGCCCCCTTGCCATAGGGATTTTCTACCATGAAGAGAGGGACATTGAGCTCCTTTCTGTGTTCCTTTCTGCCATGTTTTTCCTGGTGGTCACGGGCAACTTAAAATGGCAATATGATCTAAATTAGGTGGGTAGATATATAGCCAAACCTCTGGTGGCCCTTACTCCATCAGTGTGTTGGAGAAGTTTGAGCACAACGTAGAGTAGTTTCTGCTGTCATCAAACTATGGTCCTTCTGTCATTTAAATTGTGTGGGTGAACCATAGTCTTTGAGGGGATGGAGCTCCATTGGTTATTTGATGGAGTTCTCTTCCAGCCAGGATATATATCAGTCTATAATTCATTTGGCACTTTTGAGTGAACATGTATAACAAGACATAGGAAAAGAAGGAATGTTCGAGTTGGCCACTGAATATTGTCTAAAGTTGTTTTGTCTGGTAAATCTGAGATTCCTGTGAATCATTTGTCACATCAAGGCTCTACTCAAGTTGGATTAGTGAGAGGGGATCACTGACATAATATCGAATACACAAATATAAAATTACCAAAATATCGAAGAACAAATATAGAATGCAAAATTATCGAATTCCTATCTACAAACAGGTTAGTACAAAAATATTGAATCAAAAATATCGTTTCGAAAAATATAGTTATTCAAAATTGCGAATTTTTTTAAATGTCTTAAAATTAATAAAAAATTAATGAAATAATAAATATAATTAACTAAAGCATACTTAAAAATACTTAAATAGCCTTAAAATTATTAAATAATTAATTTAAGTTCTAAAAAACATACAAATGTATTTTTAACACATATATATATATATATATATATATATATATATATATATATATATATATATATATATATATATATATATATATATATATATATATACATATACATACAAGAGGTTTGAGTCAGCTGGGCAGCTTCGGCAACTTTCTTTCGGACCAAGGTATTGGATTTACTCAGAACCCACCACACCCACACCCACGCCTAGCTGATGTGCCACTGCGCTCCGCAGTCTGTGACTTCACGGAGGAATCTGGGAGCACTGTTTCCCCGTTTTTCAGGCCGCTACTATCGTGGCTTGTGGTTGCAGTCGTTTGGGGACCCGGGAGAGAAATTGAATTTTCGTCAGCAGTGCTCAACTAAAATTCAGAACAGCGCTCAATTAACACTTCCAGTACGCCAAAGGGATAGAGGCAGCTGAACCTAGTAACTTAGTAACTATTCTGGGATCTGCAGTCCGCCTACGCAACTACAGGTCCGTTTGTAACTATGGTTCAGCCCACCTGGATGGCCACCAATGGCAGACCGACTGGGACTATATGTATGAACTGATGGGAGTGTCCTGTTGAAGCCGGCATCTGAGGAAGAAATTGTTCGAAACTCGTCATGCCACGGCTTTTTACTGAAAATAAATTCTCTCCTGAATTCCCCGCTGTGTCCCTCCCGTTCTGGTTAACTGCATGAAATTTACTGACATATTTTCGCGCTGTCCCCGGGCATGCTGGAGGAGACCCGCTTACACAAGAGGTCTGAGTCAGCTGGGCAGCTTCCGCAACTTTCTATCGGACCAAGGTATTGGATTTGCTCAGAACCCACCACACCCACGCCTAGCTGATGTGCCGCTGCACTCTGCAGTCTGTGACTTCACGGAGGAATCTGGGGGCACTGTTTCCCTGTTTTTCAGGCCGCTACTATCGTGGCTTGTGGTTGCAGGCGTTTGGGGACCCGGGAGAGAAATTTAATTTTCGTCAGCAGGGCTCAACTACAGTTCAGAACAGCGCTCCATTAACACTTCCAGAACCCCAAAGGGATAGAGGCAGCTGAACCTACTAACTTACCTGGTGTGCGGTGCATGCTGGGATCTGCAGTCCGCCTACGCAACTACAGGTCCGTTTGTAACCATGGTTCAGCCCACCTGGGTGGCCACCAATGGCGGACCGACTGGGACTATATGTATGAACTGGTGGGAGTGTCCTGTTGAAGCCGGCATCTCAGGAAGACATTGTTCTAAACACGTCATGCCACTGCTCTTTACTGAAAATAAATTCTCTCCTGAATTCCCCGCTGTGTCCCTCCCATTCTGTTTCACTGCATGAACTTTACTGGCATATTTTCGCGCTGGCCCCGGGCGCGCTGGAGGAGACCCACCTACACAAGAGGTCTGAGTCAGCTGGGCAGCTTCGGCAACCTTCTTTAGGACCAAGTTATTGAATTGACTCAGAACCCACCACATCCACGCCTAGCTGATGTGCCACTGCAATCCGCAGTCTGTGACTTCACGGACGAATCTGGGAGCACTGTTTCCCCGTTTCTCAGGCCGCTACTATCGTGGCTTGTGGTTGCAGTCGTTTGGGGACCCGGGAGAGAAAGTGAATTTTCGTCCGCAGTGCTCAACTAAAATTCAGAACGGCGCTCCATTAACACTTCCAGTACGCCAAAGGGATAGAGGCAGCTGAACCTAGTAACTTAGTAACTATTCTGGGATCTGCAGTCCGCCTACGCAACTACAGGTCCGTTTGTAACTAAGGTTCAGCCCACCTGGATGGCCACCAATGGCGGACCGACTGGGACTATATGTATGAACTGGTAGGAGTGTCCTGTTGAAGCCGGCATCTGAGGAAGACATTGTTAGAAACGCGTCAGGCCACGGCTTTTTACTGAAAATAAATTCTCTCCTGAATTCCCTGCTGTGTCCCTCCCGTTCTGCTTTACTGCATGAACTTTACTGGCATATATTCGCGCTGGCCCCGGGCGCGCTGGAGGAGACCCGCCTATACAAGAGGTCTGAGTCAGCAGGGAGCTTCGGCAACTTTCTTTCGGACCAAGGTATTGGATTGACTCAGAACCCACCACACCCATTCTTAGCTCATGTGCCGCTGCGCTCCGCAGTTTGTGACTTCACAGAGGAATCTGGGAGCACTGTTTCCCTGTTTTTCAGGCCGCTACTATCGTGGCTTGTGGTTGCAGGCGTTTGGGGACCTGGGAGAGGAATTTAATTTTCGTCAGCAGGGCTCGACTACAGTTCAGAACAGCACTCCATTAACACTTCCAGAACCCCAAAGGGATAGAGGCAGCTGAACCTAGTAACTTACCTGGTGTGCGGTGCATGATGGGATCTGCAGTCCATCTACGCATCTACAGGTCCGATTGTAACTATGGTTCAGCCCACCTGGATGGCTACCAATGGCAGACAGACTGGGACTATATGTATGAACTGGTGGGAGTGTCCTGTTGAAGCCAGCATCTGAGGAAGACAATGTTCGAGAGGTCTGAGTCAGCTGGGCAGCTTCGGCAACTTTCTTTCGGACCAAGGTATTGGATTGACTCAGGACCCACCACACCCATGCCTAGCTGATGTGCCGCTGTGCTCCGCAGTCTGTGACTTCATGGAGGAATCTGGGAGCACTGTTTCCCCGTTCTTCAAGCCGCTACTATGTTGGCTTGCGGTTGCAGGCGTTTGGGGACCCGGGAGAGAAATTGAATTTTCGTCAGCAGGGCTCAACTACAGTACAGAACATCGCTCTATTAACACTTCCAGAACCCCAAAGGGATAGAGGCAGCTGAACCTAGTTACTTACCAGGTGTGCGGGGCATGCTGGGATCTGCAGTCTGCCTACGCAACTACAGGTCCGTTTGTAACTATGGTTCAGCCCACCTGGATGGCCACCAATGGCGGACCGACTGGGACTATATGTATGAACCGGTGGGAGTGTTGTGTTGAAGCCGGCATCTGAGGAAGACATTGTTCGAAACTCGTCATGCCACAGCTTTTTACTGAAAATAAATTCTCTTCTAAATTCCCCGCTGTGTCCCTCCCGTTCTGGTTTACTGCATGAAATTTACTGGCATATTTTCGCGCTGTCCCCGGGCACGCTAGAGGAGACCCGCCTACACAAGAGGTCTGAGTCAGCTGGGCAGCTTCCGCAACTTTCTATCGGACCAAGGTATTGGATTGACTCAGAACCCACCACACCCACGCCTAGCTGATGTGCCGCTGCACTCTGCAGTCTGTGACTTCACAGAGGAATCTGGGAGCACTGTTTCCCTGTTTTTCAGGCCGCTACTATTGTGGCTTATGGTTGCAGGCGTTTGGGGACCCGAGAGAGAAATTGAATTTTCGTCAGCAGGGCTCAACTACAGTTCAGAACAGCGCTCCATTAACACTTCCAGAACCCCAAAGGGATAGAGGCAGCTGAACTTACTAACTTACCTGGTGTGTGGTGCATGCTGGGATCTGCAGTCCGCCTACGCAACTACAGGTCCGTTTGTAACTATGGTTCAGCCGACCTGGATGGCCACCAATGGCGGACCCACTGGGACTATATGTATGAACTGGTGGGAGTGTCCTTTTGAAGCCGGCATCTCAGGAAGACATTGTTTGAAACGCATCATGCCACTAATCTTTACTGAAAATAAATTCTCTCCTGAATTCCCTCTGTGTCCCTCCCATTCTGTTTTACTGCATGAACTTTACTGGCATATTTTCGCGCTGGCCCCGGGCGCGCTGGAGGAGACCCGCCTACACAAGAGGTCTGAGTCAGCTGGGCACCTTCGGCAACCTTCTTTAGGACCAAGCTATTGAATTGACTCAGAACCCACCACATCCACGCCTAGCTGATGTGCCACTGCGCTCCGCAATCTGTGACTTCACGGAGGAATCTGGGAGCACTGTTTCCCCGTTTCTCAGGCCACTACTATTGTGGCTTGTGGTTGCAGTCGTTTGGGGACCTGGGAGAGAAATTGAATTTTCGTCCGCAGTGCTCAACTAAAATGCAGAACAGCGCTCCATTAACACTTCCAGTACGCCAAAGGGATAGAGGCAGCTGAACCTAGTAACTTAGTAACTATTCTGGGATCTGCAGTCTGCCTACGCAACTACACGTCCGTTTGTAACTAAGGTTCAGCCCACCTGGATGGCCAACAATGGCGGACCGAATGGGACTATATGTATGAACTGGCGGGAGTGTCCTGTTGAAGCCGGCATCTGAGGAATACATTGTTCGAAACGCGTCATGCCACGGCTTTTTACTGAAAATAAATTCTCTCCTGAATTTCCTGCTGTGTCCCTCCCGTTCTGTTTTACTGCATGAACTTTACTGGCATATATTCGCGCTGGCCCCGGGCGCGCTGGAGGTGATCCGCCTACACAAGAGGTCTGAGTCAGCTGGGCAGCTTCGGCAACTTTCTTTCGGACCAAGGTATTGGATTGACTCAGAACAGCCGTAATTCAATCCAACAAACACAGGTAAGCCCAAAAACGAAGAGAAGGCTCAAGAAGTTTATTGGCATTCGTATTTATGGATTCCGCAGCTTGCCAGCAGACAGTCAAACCCCTGCAGTCTTCGGTAAATAAATTTGCCTGACACGTTTCAGGAACTCTGTCATTTCATCAGAGGCATGTTCAAAAAAATTACAAATTTAAAAATTAGAAAATTATGATGTAAAATAGCATATTGCTAAAAAAACATTGTATTATAAAAACATTAATCAAAGAAAGGTCTAGGAAAGATAGCAGCTGACTATTTGGAAATATTTTTAAGTCTCCAATAGTACCAAAAAAAGTTTGACAGACATCATAATTGTAACCATTTACATCATCAACACAACAATCCAACTAATACCCTTACAAGAAGGTATGCATATCTTCTGTGTTGTTTAATCCCTGTGGCCACTTGCTGTCAAAATCTAATATGAACTTAGTCTAAAGTTGCCTGAGCTGTCGCTCTCTATTGCCACCCCTCTTGGATTTTGGTATGGCACTGACAACATAGTATGTTAGACAATTAATGTCTTTATCATGGCAACTAGCAAAGTGTCTGGCCACAGGGTAGGGGGGATCGTTGTGTAGTATTGCCCTTATGTGCTGTTATATTCTGACGTGCACTGGCTGCTTTGTACTACCAATGTAGTTTAGCCCACAATTGGGAGAGTCAGAACGTAAACAGCACATTCGGTTTTTGCAATTATAGCTGCCTTTTATTGGAACAGGAGATGTTTCAAAAGGTGTGCAATAGCTCGTCCTATTGCAGCTGAACTTACAGGCTCGACATGAGGTACAGCGTCTGAAGCCATTGGTAGAGTGCAACCAGAGTGGTGGTTTCCTAGTTTCTGGAGAGTTTTTTATCAAGGTCAGTGCCCATAGATTTACCTTTCCTAAAGGTGATTGATGGTACCTTAGGCAACCTTTCTTGTAACACCATATCAGTCAAAACAATTGGCCAATGTTTAGTTACAGTGACTCTAATTCTTCTCTCCTGCCTAGAAAAAGTAGTTATAAATCTAGGACTATCAGAAACATTTGCCGCTGGATTCTGACCAGTATGTTGCTTTGTGAACAAAGTACTCCTGGGACGCTCACTAGCTTTAACAATGGCCTCATTATTGGTTTTATTGCTGTACCCTCTATTTCTAAGACGCTTGCACATTTCTTCTTGGCATGTCAAAAAATCTGCATTATCACTGCAAATGCGTTTCAGCCTTAGGAGTTCTCCATACGGAATACTCACTATTAGATGTTTTGGGTGGGAACTTTCAGCATGCAACGTTATGTTCCCAGCTGTGGGTTTACGAAATAGCGTAGTACATAATACTTCTTCCTTGACCTGAAGCCTTACATCAAGGAAATACATTTGTAGCTTGTCGATAGTAGAGGTGAAATTTAAATTCATGCAATTATCATTAATGGCTGCAATGAATGATTCTGCCTCTTCCTATGTTCCCTGCCATAATAGGAACACATCATCGATATATCGATAATATGCAGTGACATGTGCTTCAAATGTGGCTTTATGTGTGGCCTGAGGATCTGTTCCTCTCACCAGCCGACATGTAAACATGCATAGCTGGGGGAGAAACAGGCCCCCATAGCAACTCCTCTTAGTTGTTCGTATAAGGCATCATTAAAGAGAAAGAAATTGTTATGTAAACACCAGTCAATTAATGCAATAATGACTTTACTATGTCCATAATATTCAATTGAACGCTTGGATAAATAGTATTTGATGGCCTCAAGTCCTTGGCAGTGGTCAATGCTGGTATACAGCGATTCTATGTCAAGTGTAATTAACAAAAGATCGTCCGACTATACTGCCTTATCTATTTTCAAAAGGAAGTCACCAGTATCTTTTACATAACTGGGAAGGGTAACCAATAACTCTTGCAGAAAATAGTCAATATATTGACCAAGATGTTCTCCCATACTTCCTATAGCAGAGATAATGGGCCTCCCAGGAACAGGCGTTCTACCTTTATGTATCTTAGGGATAAGATACAAAATGGGGAGTTTGAGAAATTCATTATATAAAAATGTAAACTCCTCATTATTATTATTATTATTATTGGGACATTTGTAAAGCGCTGCGATTACGCACACCGGCGTGTCCACGCGCTGAAAAGTAGAAGTGGGCAGATGACAGTGAACACAAAAAGAAGACTACGCGGGCACATTATTTACTGTAAAGGTAAGTTTTTAGTTTCGCCCGGAATCTAGCCTCATCTGGTTCTAGACGCAGGTCCATTGGCAGTTTGTTCCAGTTGGTTGCCGCCAAGTATCTAAAAGACCTGCCTCCCATACGGGCTTTCTTAATTCTGGGAGTCCTCAGTAGGCCACCCCCTGTTGATCTAAGCGCGCGGGTTGGTATATACGCTTTGATCAGATTCGTCAGAGGGGCGGGTGCTCTGCCATTCAGGATGCGATGACATGTGCCGAGAGCTTTGTATTCAACTCTTCTCCTTACCGGGAGCCAGTGTAGTTGCTGGAGGGCCGCCTTAGAAGGCGCCCTTTTAGGCAGTCTGAGAATCAGACGCGCTGCCGCATTCTGCAGCACTTGCAGCCGGGTCAAGCTTTTTTCTGGGGCCCCCAGGTACAGCAGGTTCCCATAGTCCGCCCTAGCAGTAACCAGGGCATGAACCAGGGTTTGACGTGCTTCGAGCGGGAGTAGGTCCAGGACCTTTCTCAACTTCTTCAGGATCCCGAAACAGACTCCTACCACCCGATTGATCTGGGGGCCGAAAGTAAGCCCAGCGTCAAACCATACCCCCAGGTTGTGCGCCTCTAGGCATGGGGTTGGAGTGGGTCCAAGGCAGGAGGGCCACCACGCCGGCGACCAGGCAGACTGGGCTCTCCCCACCACCAGCACCTCTGTCTTGCTGCCGTTCAACTTCAAACAATTGTTGGCCATCCACTCGGCAAGATCTTTCATACACGAGCGGAAGCCATCGGCAGCAAGGCAGGGCGCCTGCGACAGGGAGATCACCAGCTGCGTGTCGTCGGCGTAGGACACCAATTGGAGACCATGGCTTTCCACGATCGATGCCACAGGCGCGACATACAAATTAAAGAGGGTTGGGCTCAAGGACGAGCCCTGCGGCACGCCTTGGCCCAAAGGCACCCCCCTTGAATAGCAGTCTCCCTGCCTGACTTGAAAACTTCTTCCCTTAAGGAAGTCTTGGATCCATCTCAGCGCGGTGCCAGAGATGCCACCTCTGTTCAGACACTGTAGCAAGATATTGTGTGCTACAGTGTCGAACGCCGCGCTGAGGTCCAACAAAATCAGAGCCATAGTTTGGCCTGCATCCACACCCTCTCTCAGATGTTCCGTCGCCATGAGGAGGGCGGACTCGGTGGAATGTCGTGGCCTAAAGCCAAACTGCGTCGCATGGAGCAGTCCCCTTTCCTCCACATGCTTCATAATTTGGGTATTAACCACCTTTTCCGCCACTTTTGACAGAAAAGGCAGGAGGGAGATGGGCCTCAGATTTTCTAGTACCTCGAAGCCTAAGTGGGATTTCTTCCGGAGCGGGAGCACCACCGCCTGTTTCCATCCATCCGGCAGCTTCCCAGATCTGAAAGATACATCGAGGACATGCCTTATATAAGGCTCCAAGATTTCCAAGCTGTCTGCCAAGCGTTTTGGCGACACCGGGTCCCACGGGGATCCTGATTTAACAGAGCGACACACCGCTAGTAATTCCTCAGGAGGAGGGGTGCAATAGTGTGATAAATGCCCTGCCGACTCTGTCTCCCCCATTACTTCCTCTAGGTCCGGTCCAGTAGGCCGAGTAGGGAAGGTCGAGTAAATCTTCTCTACTTTGGCGGAGAAGTAACCTGCAATCCGGTCACAAGACTCCGTAGAGCAGCTCTCCGGCTCTGTAGGTGCCTGCACCGACGTCAGGGATTTGTAAATGCCAAAGAGTCATTGGAAACAAGGCCTTAGCTTTTCCACTGACATAACAATTTGTAAATGTTTTCTTTAGCCTTATCAAATTCTTTGGGAATGGCTTTCTTGTAGCAAGCGGTATCATCAAGCTGCCTGTAAGCTTCAGCAATGTAGTCTGATTTAGGCCATAATACTACGTTACCGCCTTTGTCAGACTTCTTAACTATTATGTCAGTTGCTACCTAGTCTCTTCATTAGATTTATGTAACTCAAGTTCTTAAAAAACGTACTTCTTTGCCATTTGTTTTTCTTTACAGTATGATTCAGTTTCTTTATGTCCGAAACAACCATATCATGGTATGTGTCTACCGAATCTTTGGGCATGATAGGTACGAACAGAGACTTGGACTTAAAAGGACTAAGACCTGCACCTTTCTGCGTGCAATCTATTCTGCGCAATCTATCTTGCGTGGACAGATCAACATTATCTAAGGTGACTGTATCTACCTCTATGTTGTGCCATTCATTAAGCAAGAGCACACCAGGGGCATCGGAAACCAGTAGGGAAGGTGGGGTACCCTCTCCCTCCCCTGTTATTTGGATGCAAAAACGTTTTTAATTTTATCTTTCGGATAAAGCAATAAACATCAATGCGCGTTTTAGCGTAATTGAATTTTTCCCTTGGACAATAGTTAAGTCCCAGCGCTAGTAACTGCTGTTCTGCTACATATATTTTAACATAATATTAATAACAAATATACAATATTTTTACCGTAGGATAACGGGAGGGTAACATTTACTATTACCACTCCAGCGAGTGCAACAGTAGGGGAAACGTTGGATAGCGTAGGGGTGAAAATTACTATTCCCACTCCAGTGAGTGCAACAGTAGGGAAAGCGTTGGATAGCGTAGGGGTAAAAATTACTATTCCCACTCCAGTGAGTGCAACAGTAGGGAAAGCGTTGGATAGCGGAAGGGTAAAAATTACTATTCCCACTCCAGTGAGGGCAATAGTAGGGAAAGCATTGGATAGCGGGAGGGTAAAAATGACTTTTCCCACTCCAGTTAGTGCAACAGTAGGGAAAGCATTGGATAGCGGGAGGGTAAAAATTACTATTCCCACTGCATAGAGTGCAACAGTAGGGAAAGCGTTGGATAGCGTAGGGGTAAAAATTACTATTCCCACTCCAGAGAGTGCAACAGTAGGAAAAGTGTTGGATAGCGTAGGGGTAAAAACTTACTGTTCCCACTCCAGAGAGTGCAACAGTAGGGAAAGCGTTGGATAGCGTAGGGGTAATAATTACAATTCCCACTCTAGCGAATTTAACAGTAGGGAAAGTAATGATTTATCATATTAATAAAAATAAATTAAATATCTATACCAATAAAATATTAATTAAAATGAATTGCCAATTTAATAATATGTAATAATTAATCAATTATAAATACAAATAAATATTAGTTATTAAAAGTAATTACCTATTCATAACTAATTAACAACTAATTAATTTCCAATACCAGAAGGTAATTAACATTAAAATGAATACCAATTATTAAAATGAATTAAATATTCATATTTAAATAACAACTAATTAATTTCCAATAACAAAAACTAATTAATAATAAAAATTAATACCAATTAATAATTACTTAACAGTAAATTAATTATCAATACACAAAAAGTATTTTTAAGATGTAATTAATTACAATTAAATTACTTCCCACCCTATTCCCCTATAAACCCACAATCCGCTACAGAAAATAAATTGATACAATTATCATAATGATCAATTAATAAATAAATAAAAATTAATTACCAATTAATAAAAATTAATTAACAATTAACAATTAATTAACAATAAATAAATAATACCAATAAATAAATAAAAATTATTTACTTAATTACAATTAAATTACTTCCCACCCTATTCCCCTATAAACCCACAACCCGCTAAATTACTAAAATTAACATAATTATCAATTAATCAATTAATAAAAAATAATTACCAATAAAAATTAATTAACTATTAATTCAAAATGAATACCAATAAATAAATACAAATATATAATTAATTACAGTTAAATTACTTCCCACCCTATTCCCCTATGAACCCACAATTCACTATAGAACTAAAACGCAAAATCACATTACAAATATTTAGTAATTTCTCAAAATTCATATTTTATTCAATATAATTAAATTACTTCCCACCCTATTCCCCTATGAACCCACAACCCGCTACAGAATTAAATTACGCAAAAATTAAATAACATAAAATTCATTACTTAAAATAAATTACAAAAATAATATACACCTTTCACTTATATACTAACATACAAAACACTTTAAAAAATTCGATATTATTAAAAATTCGATATATTTTAATACCTATATTATATACTTTGATATTTTGACTTTCTACATTTAAAAAAATCAATATTATATTACTTACCTTCAATTCGATATTTTTCACCACTATATTCTGTCCATTCGATATTTTGTCCATTCTATATTTTGACTTTGATATTTTGGTAATTCTATATTTTGAATTCGATATTTTGTCTTGTTACCCTGAGGGGCCCCCTTGCAAAAGGCTGGGTTGTACTTGTATTGTGAAGATAGAAACACAATACAGGTTTCTCCTAAATGGCCTGTGAAGAATGATGGACGCTTCTGGAATCCATTCCTGCTCCAGACCTCCCTAACGCTGCTGAGCCAGTATATTGTGTGACTGACCTGCTTTCAACCCGGGAGGACTGCCATTATCACGCCGCTGGGCTGGTGGGCAGCCACGGGTGCCGTGACCTACAAGAACTACATTACCCAGCATCCTTCATTGGCGCCTGCTATCTGCGTCATCTGCAAGCGCAGGCAGGCGCTTAAAAAACCTCTTGGGACTCCCACAGCGCAGGGCGGGCGGGCCCGTCCGCGCCCGTCAGAGCAAGGAGGAGGCTGGGCTGGGCCACCCCTCTTCGCGTGAACATTTCATGATCAAGGCTTCTCTGGTTAGATTATAATTTTTACTTGGTGTCACTGATTATCTTGATTTATAGATTTGGTTTAATTTGGTGTCTCTTAAATTCAGAATTAACATGTCTACGGCTAATCACAGGGGAGTGGGTGGTCCTGGGGTTGTGGGTACACTAGATGCCTTTTTTTCACGGGCTGAGTCGATTCTCATGTATGAGATTAAGCATACCGAAAAAAAGACTCTCCCTAGATCCCCAATCCCATTGAGTCTCAATAGGAGCATATACATCTAGTCTCCCCCTACTGAGGCTCCAACTGTATATCCCACTCATTTGGCGACTGCCCAGATACATACTTCCGAAGTAAGTAATCACGCATCTAATGGTAGTATTGTATCTCTTGATCCCCCTCCTAAAATACTCACACAACAACAGAGATCGGAGCAGATAAAGGCGGGGGAGGTTCATAACAATAATAAAAAATGGAAGGCGCGTGGGCAGCCGCAAATTTCAACCCGTGCTAGTAAGGTGGCTAAAACAAGGAGTAAATGCAGAGAAAATGAGGGGGGTCAGGCAGTTGCTTCCTCAATAGCCAATAATAGTTTAACTAGAGAGAAGGAAGAGGATAAAGCCTACATTAAACATGTGTTCAGGGATTTTGAGGAGGTTCTCCTTTCCAAAATGGGTGAGAAAATGGTGGCCTTGTTAGATCCCTTACTAACCAAACTGTCAGAAATAGATACAAGGTTGTGTAAGCTAGAGCAACACCTATTATTACCATTGCCAACTTTGGGTAAGGTTGCAAATGTCCAGTCAACTGTATCCAGCCTAGTTACAGTGCACACTAAAAGTCAACCCAATGAGATAGACTGCAGTGACCGCAGTGATGGTAGGATGGGACTAGTTCCCATTGCCCTCTCTTGTAGTCAACACACTACACCTAATGGTCCTGTACGCACTAGGGAACAACAAAGGAGTCAGGATCTGGGTACTACACGGGGTAGGAATACCACTCCTACCAGTTCTCTCAATCTTCCTCCGGAAGCCACACCTTATACCATTGTCCTCTCTAATGTACCAGTATTCTCTGTTAATAATGTTGAACATTGGGAGTCGTTAAAGAATAAAGCTCTACACATGTTAAACATCAGAACCGGGTTGGGTGATTCCCTATTTTGAGAATTTAAAATGGTTTGCAGAGTTCCATGGGTAGGGCATAATCAGAAACATTGTAGAGGGGATTGTGTGGTGCTTAGTTTTGGGTCCCCATCTCTTGTACAAATAATCTTGGCAAGGGCAGGCACAAGGGTTTTGAGTGAAGATAACATTCACATCTTACCCCTGGGCTTTTTCTATCGGGCTTCCTTACTGCCCATTACAGCTCGGGCTAGTGCAAGAAATATTGATCAGGTTTGAGGTCCCTGTGATTATGTAGTACCAACATTAAATAGATTTGAACCCCTCTCCACGTTAGAGGATATTGATTGACTGCAATCTGCTGAAGAGTGTAATATGACTCTACAGTTACCATCTACCTCGAGAGGGGGGGATGGGGCTCTAGTATGTAAGAAGTCAGGCAACTTATACCAAGAGGGGTTTAGGAAAGTGGGGGGGGGCAGGTCAAGAAGCTACATGAGTAGGGCTGCTGACAGGGGTCCACCTGATAATTCTTTGCAGGAAGTTGCTAGTGTTGTTGGGATGGCGACTAATTTTTGTGACCAATCAGGCCCTGGTAATAATCTCTGTGATGCGACAGTTCTAAAGTTAGTTTCCTGGAACATTGCAGGGCTTTCTCAAAAAACTATCTCTGCAGATTGGTCCAATTTTGTTGAGCAGGTTGACAAATTGAGTATTCAAGAAACATGAGCTACTGATGCAGCATTTCGCCAAGGCTATTTAAACTTTGCGAAAGCTGCAGAAAAGGGACAGCGTGGCAGACCCAAGGGTAGATTGAACACTTGGGTCAGACAGACTAAGCAGTATTCAGCCCAGGAGCTCCATATTTATTCCAGGGACATTCTAATAGTAAGGCTATCAAGAGTAACTGTCCCTGATATTTTACTTATCAGTGTCTATTCTCGAGGTTTGCAAGGGGGGAAAGCTTCCCCTATTGTCACCTCTTTAGATCTGTTTTTATTAGATCACAGAGGTGGTAACAATGTCATAATAGCTAGTGATTTTGATTGCACGTTTGAACCTCTGGACATTCATGATGTTAATCTTGCCATTAAGGAGGATGCCGAGTGGTCCATCCCCCAGTTAGACATTCCCGCTATTAAAAAATGGTCAAGTGCAGCTCTCCAATTAAAAGTATTCTGTTTGGAGCACGGGATAAGGGCTGCAAATGGTAGAACCTAGTTAGACAAAGTAGGTTCTCATACTCTTAACAACGGTTTACGTAGCAGCAGAATTGACTTTTTCTGTTAAATAAGGAGTTCTGGTGCAACCTTATAGAGATGGAGGTCTGCGAAAGACCTGAGAGTGATCATAACCCCCTTGTGCTCTCTGTGTCAAGGCCAACATCAGTATGTGGAGCTAGTTTATCGCCATGTTCTGATTTTGTTGAGGTTAGACTGACCAATGACCTTAGACGTGTCAAGTGGGCAAATGTCTTCCAAAGCGAAGAGCATTTGGTTGAAATGAAAAGCCTGCTAGTAAATGCCTGCTAGTAAATGCCTTTGGCAAGTTACGGTCCTGGCAGGGGGAGTTGATTGTCAAAAATGTACAGGAATTGTTTTTAAAGCTAAAAAGGTATTTTATTAAGAGAAGCAAGAATCCTAGCTGTTATACTGATCCAAAAGCAGCAGCCTGGTATGGCACTTTATTCCGCCAGGCATATAGAAATCTTGCGGCAGCAATCAGATCCAAGCACAGGGCTGCAATTTGCAAGGCCAGGTCCGACTTCAAGAGTGCTCAGTACTATGCTAAAAGGGCCTGGAACGAACAGCATTGGGGGGATTTGCTGGAAGCATCCCTAGGGAGGAATATGTGTGCGTTTTGGCAAATGGTGAGATGGGGCAGCAGTGTTCCTAATAATGTCCCCCATAACTATGTGGAGCGCGACAGGTGGGTCTCCCATTTTACAGCAAAGTTTTCAAGTGCAGAGGTCAATCCAGAATTCAAGTCATTTCACCTCCGGATATTAATCTATATTTTACTAAGCACAAGGTGGAAATAGCACTTCAGTCAGTACCAAGAGGAAGGGCCCCGGGGCCCGAATGTATCCCTGCTGATCTCTTCCTCCACGACTTATCAAACTGGGCAGAATACATCCAGCTCTTAGCAAACGTAGTGGCTAGTGGTGCACCAATGCTAAGTACATGGGCAGGAGCGTACATTTTACCTGTGTATAAAAAAGGGATCGTACAATGCCAGGGAACTTTAGGCCCATCAGCCCACTAGATTGTATACAAAAGGTCCTGGCGAGAATGATTTTAAATAGACTTCAGTCTTGGCTGGAGGAAACGAAGATCCTGTCCAACCTACGGGCGGGTTTTCGGTCTTGTACAAGTACCATAGACCAGGTGTTCAGATTTATACTTGTCTACTGGTGCACTGTGGTAATAGGGGGAGGCACCTTATATGCTGCCTTTGTCGACTTGAAGTCAGCTTTCAACCTTGTTCCCTGAACCAAGATGTGGAGTTGTTTTTCGCAGCTAGGCATGGCACCTGAGATCCTGGTTCTTTTGGTCAAGTTACATACTGCAAGCTACGGGCAGGTGAGATGGGGTGTACAGGGAAGCCTCACCCAAAAGTTTCCAGTAGAGAAGGGGATCAGGCAGGGGTGTGTACTAGCCCCGACGCTCTTCTCACTATACATAAACGGGGTGGTGAGTTACTTCAAGGACTTCCCTACCGACGCACCTTGCCTAGCGTAGGTAGGGATCCCCCTACTCATGTTTGCTGACGATAGCCTCATCCTCTCAAAAACTAGAAAGGGCCTTCCAAGAGCCCTTTCTAGATTTGAGGAGTTTTGTGAAGACCATGAACTAATTGTCAATGTGGACAAAACCAAGTAGATGGTCCTGCACAAACGAAAGTTGACTGTCGGCAGAGTTGAAATGAAGGATGGTTTATTGGAACAAACCGATAGTTTTTCCTACCTGGCGGCTCATATTGATTGCAATGTGAGTTGGAAACCACAAGTAGAACTTCTCACAGTTAAGCACGCCCAATTGTTAGGTGTATTGATTAAAGAGCATAGATCCTCTTACACAAAACCGATAGCCCCTGTCCTCCAAATATACCATACCAAAATTGGTGCCTCAATCCTCTACGGGGCTGAGCTGTGTGGCTACTCTAACCTGGATGTTTTGTTTTTAGCGCAAAACAAGTTTATGCGGTCCTTATTTGGGCTCCCACAGTCCACTCCGCTACTACAATTGTTTTTGGATTTGGGCTGCCACTCTATTAGGGATGTGGCACAGTTCAGGCCAGTTGCCTATTGGAGGAGGATTTGGGTGACTCCAGAGTTAAAACACTACGCATTGGCATTAAATGATGTCAAGAACTCAGATGTCTCTTACAAAATTTCATGGTTAAGGTGTTTGAGGAATACAGGGGGTTATTAGGATGACAGGCGGACTTAGTCTGCCCACCTTCCTATTTGAACTCGGGACCGCCCGCCAGAAGGGCGGGGGTCCCGTGGGGGGTAATTAGGATGCACCCGCCACAGTGGCAGGGCGCATCCTGCATTTTTAACATTTTGGCGGGTGGTGCTCTCAGCACCACCCACCACAATGCTAAAAATTAATGTATGCATTTGCATACACAAAGCAGCAGGCAAAGTTTAAAAAATATTCTTTCATTTTTTGTTTAATTAAAAATTCCAAGGAAAAACGTCCAGAAAAATTCTGAGTTTTGCACTTCATTACTTTCCTGATTCACTGGTCCTCTTGCACTCTTTGGGTGTTTTATTTTTGCTCCCTTGGGGTCATTTGTTTCTTCAATACAGAGTAATTCTGATAAAACACATTCTACTTTTGTTTGCAACCTTGAGAAAGCCCTGGCGTTATTCGCCACACAGGGCGAAGCACGTGTCGGCTGCCTGTGTTGAATGTTGAACCAATAAAGGAATTCTTTGGAAAATTCTAATGAAAATGGAATGAATCCTTTACATTTGAATGGTGTTTGCAACTAAGAGAAAAGGATTTAGCCTGGAACCAATACACCTACAGAAAAAGAACATATACTCATACCTATCCTACATTTTGAACCTTTGAAGCTCATAGGGTCCAGAGCTTTGAGTATGGTTCCCTTGCCTTCATAAAAACTGCGATAAAAGATATAGGCCTGGAATCCTTGGACCTTTTGCTTTTGTAGGTGTACGGTGTGTACACCCCGTGCATACACCCCTTGATTTCAGGGGTACGGTGTGTATGTGATAGTGTTGCCCTCCGTACAAATTGCTCATAAGCAACATTTACCGTACAAATCGTGTAATCATTCCCTGGTCCGGATCGTACTTGGCGGGTCGTACCACATTTTTACGAATCGTACGGTTCACTGTGCGGGTCGCTGTCGTACATATTTACCCTTCATTTTCGTACGGTTCGCAATGATTCAGACGTTTTTTCTCGCAACGGATCGTACTACACGATTCGGACGGATTCGTATAATTCGTACGGAAACGGCTACGAATACGAATCGTCGTACGGATTTGTTTTCCGAATCGGAATCGACCCCATGATGTTCCTCCTTATCCGACAATCATGAGTGAAGAAGGTTAATGCCCCCGGAAGCAATAGGCATTAATACAAACTAGTATTACTTTTACTGGATATTGTGACAAAGATTTTGAGGGCCACTTCCATTATTGAAATATTTGGTAGGTTTAATAAAATTACATAAAGACTCATCATAACATCCTCCTAACTTTAACTTCATTATACCCGCCGGTTGTTAGTTGCTGCTAAACAAAAAGAATTTGTTTTAAAATGTAACACTCTTTTTAAGTGGAGATTCTATGGATGTTTATTTACCTGCCATGCTGAGGAACCTAGCGACATTAATAGGCGTTATTTAGTTTCTTGAATGTTAACATAGCGACATTGACATATGCACTACCCTCATTTTGATGAAAAGTGGTCATGGCCCTTATGATGATAACTATTTGACGCAGTCCAATTTACTCATGTCAAACATTGTGATGTAACCTACATCTAGATGCCAACTGTTTTTCAAGCAGAGGACATGATGGATCAATATATGTGATGGACTAGTATCTACTATGTACTGTTGTCATGGTGCTCTGTAATTCATTTAATACTGAGTAAGAATGTATGGTTTACGATGTGAGACAGGCCATCATCTGCTGCGTACAGATGCTGTGTAATTTATTCAGTGCTGCAGAGCTTTCACCAAATGGCCAGTTTCTATATTCCCCCAGATCTTTTATCGGATCAAAAATAAAGTGAAGAAAGTGAACACATTAGGTTCACAAGCAGGAATTGGACATATTAAGGTAGCATCCTCATTCTAAGCAAAGCGTTTGGCCATTCCAGCAGAAATATGTTCTCTTCTTGACATCTTTTTATTTATTTATATTACCTTCATGAGACTTAATACGGTCACCAGCCCACTCTGCCCCTCCAGTCTTATAGAATAGCAGCCACTCAGTGCACATCACTTTGTGGGGTATTTAGGACAGATTATATTTAATGGGATACATTATACACAAATCCTCATTTGGTTTAGGCATCTCGTCACATAGCATCACTTGTAGTGGCTTTATAATAGCTATATGTGAGAAATTAGGTTGTTGTGGGGAGGTGAGCCCTTCTCAAACAACAGACCTCTTTCTTGTCAGGGTGAACCACAAAGGGTCACTAAATTAACCTGTGTTTAAACCTCTGGTAGCTTGGTATAAAAGCAGTAAGGCTTAACTTGGAGGCAATGTGTAAAGTAGTTATGCAGTACGCAAACAGTAATAAAGTGAAAACACAACAAGAAAAATCCCACACCAATTCTGAAAAATAGAGTAAAATGTAACATATAATTTGCCACTAGATGACAAAATTTCAATCAGTAGAACCGTAAATATGCAATTTCAAAGATTTGCGGTGAGTATAGTTCCTAAAGCGCTGCTCATGGTTTTCTGGCTTAACAAAACCAGGTGAAAGTCACAAATTCAGGTCAACGGCAATGGAATTTGGGCTAGACACGGGGACCATGTTAGTCCAGCTGAAAGAGTTACCTTCCATTTTCCAGCGAGAAGAGTTGAGTTCGCGGTGGAAGAGGCCGTATGGAGCAGGAAAAGCGTCACAGATGGTCATTACTGGAGCGTGAAGAGCAGGCCATGAGTCACAGACTGTCATCGCTGAAGTGCCAAGACACTGTCTGGTGTCGCAAATGGTCATTGCTAGAGATACACGTTGGTTGTCACCGCAAGCTGTCAATGCTGTAGTGGAAGTTCAGATCTTGCATCACCGGTTATCGCTGGTAGTCTCTGTAGTGCAAAGAGTCAGGTTCACCAGAGTTTCATGTTGGTGGTCAACACAGGTGGCAAAATCTTGGCATGAACATGCTTGTTCATTGTAGCGAAGAGCACAAAAAATCAGTATTTCTCCTTTTCTTTCAGAAGGAGGCAAACTGATGCCACTCCAATGATCCAGGGCCTGAGGGGCACCTCTTGCTTATCAGGAACACACTCCAGCAGAGACCAGCTGGGCTCAGGTAGGTCCAGTTGCAGGCCCAGACAGGCTCAGTGCAGCAGGCCAGCTGGACACTTTCAGGGACTCCAGGGTAGCTTGTGTCACTGCAGCCCAGAATAGGAGTTCAATCAGCTGATACTTGGAGTCACTTCAGCTTGGGATTAAGGATGCGGGTCCCGTCTTCCTTCTCAGCAAGCAGATCAGGCTTCAAGCAGCAGTGCAGTAGAGTGTCCTTTTTTCTGTAGTATCCACAGGTTCAGGAGTTTACTGAATAGTGGGTCTGAGGGTCCAATATTTATAAATAGTTTCCACTTTGAAATGGGAGAATCATCTGCATTTTCTCCCATACATAGGTGTTTGGAATGTCCTGCCCCACCTGCCCTGATCCCAGCCTGTTTTGGGGGATCATATACTAGTTCTTTGTGTAAGAGCTGAGTCATTGCCTTTAAGGTGCAAATGCAGTAAATTACAACTCTGCTCCCCTATCAAGTCAGAAATGGCCCAACCTGCCAAATACCAGACCCTCTGTTGTGATACTGCCTGGGAGGAATGCTCAAAAAGGTCAACTTCCAATTACACCTAGTCATGTGACCCAGGAACAGGCAATAGGCACCAAATTAGTCGGACAAGAAAATGCCAAATTTCTAGAAGTGGTATGTTCAGAATTGGGACTTAAAATCTGAATTTACCATTTAAGAGGGTTATACATTACAGTTTCTTAGCCACCAAACAATACTTTTCTTCCTGCTCCTAATCAAATGTTATCGCTTATTAAAAGTAATTAGGTAACCCCATGCTATCCTATGGAAGAGGTATACCTTGCAGTAGTAAAAAACAAATGTAAGGGTTTTTCACTTTCAGGGTATGTAAAACTTAAAAGTGCATGCCCATTTTTTTAAATACACTGTACTCTGTCCCATGGGCTGTTTACGCCTACCCAGGGTCACCAGTTAGAGAGAGCATCTATTGTCTCAGAAGGCATTTTTGGTACTGACAGAAGCGCCAGGCTAGTTGTGGGCTTTTTTTCAGGGGACAAAACATGTTGGCCTATTACTAGGGTATTTTAATGTTACAGCGTGTAATGCTTTTATCCTTACTATGTGGTGGCCTATTGACGCACATAAGGTTATTTTAGCTTCTTTCACCCCTCACCTACCATAAACATATTGAGTATTCTTTTGCCTTTTCACAGGTCTCAGTACAAAAGTGTTCCCTCTAGTATGGTTCACACATGTTGAAATCTACCAATATGTGTGAAAGGTAGGCAAATGATTACTGTGGGTGGGGGCTCAGCAACTTAAAAAACACTTTTCTTGTGCCTTTGCCAACAAAATTGCTGTGGACTTGCTCATTCTCTAAATAGAACAACCCCCTTTTCAGTTTTGATTTCCCTAATTAGGGATAACACTTCATTGGTTCTTGTCCTAGATTACTGTGGTTATTAGTCAAAATTAAATATGATTTGAGCATATATATCCTTTTCCTTAAAGTGTATAATACTTTTTAATTTATATGTCACCCACTTGAGTTATCTTGCTGAAGAGCTGGGAGCAAAGATCATTGCCTGTACGGATGACACCCAGCTCCTCTTTACCTGGAGGGATACAGATACATCCTCATTCCAGGCTAAAAACTGTCTCACTGCGGTCTTTAAATGGTTGGCATCTGCCCAGCTTAAGTGCAACGAGGATAAATTGGAGGTTCTTCTATATGGATCTTTTCCTCCGCAGTTCTGGGAGGCTCTTTGGCTGACCGACTACACTCTACCCAGCTCTACGGATCAGGCAGTCAAGAACTTGGGGATCTGGTTCAATGAGAATCTCCGGTTCTCCACACAAATAAAGAAATTAGCAGGCCAGTGCTACGGCACATTGAAATCTCTTAGAAAGTTCCTGCCTTTGTTACACAGGGCAGTCTAGGAGACCGTCATCCGTGCATTGATTCTTACTCGCCTTGATTATGCCAATGCACTGTACATCAGCCTGCCAGGATACCAGTTGAAGAGACTCCAATTTATCGAAATGCGGCAGCCAGATCTTTGCTGAACATCCCTGGCAGATCTAGCATAAAACAACACCTGCTTGATGTGCATTGGATTCCCGTGGTACGCAAGGCAAATTCAAAGCCCTTACTTTGGCCCATGCAGCCCTCCATGGATCTGTCCAGCTCTATCTGAGGAAAAAATGTTGTTTCTATATTCTGTGAAGACATCTGCGTACAGCCTCGCAATGTCTGGCAGTGATCCCCCGCTTTCATCTTGCAAGAGTGGGAGGCAGCTCCTTGTATTTCAAGATGGCACTGGCATGGAATTCCCTTCCATTCGAGTTGTGTAACACTCAAGACCCCAGACTGTTTAGGAAACAATTAAAACTTTGCTGTTCACCTAAATTTGCAGTTGCTGTCAGCTCCTAACCGTTTTTTTTACTTCCGCACCATACGCAATATAAATGTATATAACACAACATAACATTGTTTCTGAATTGTTCATAATTTTTACAATATTTCTAATACACATGGTCTATGAATGAACAATTTATAATAAATAGCCATACGGTCTAAAATATCTACTAATATAGGTGCCTACTTATTTCCAGGCTTGAGGCAGGGGTCGATGCACCACTTGCAGGTAAGAGATTCTGCTCCTACTCTTGTCCATATGAGCATAACTCATAGTGGAGGAGTGAGAGACACCTTCCAGTTTTTTTCTTTCCTTTTGGGGGTCTGTCAGCTCCTCTCTTTCATCCTGCTTAGGATGGCCCATCAGGATGTGATGACCCATCAGTCACACATATGCTCCCTTTGTGAGTGGCTGTCTGGAGGGAATGCACAAAGCCCAGCTGTCACCCACCCCAGACTTGTATTCAGAAACAGGCAGAAGGCACAGAATGGTTAAAGTAAGGAAATACCACTTTCTAAAAATGGCATTTTCAGTCTTGCAACTTAAATCCAACTTTACCGTAAGTTGTGATTTTAAATTGTGAGCACTGAGACAACAAACATGAAATGTCTATATTTTCTCAATTAAAAGACATGGTTAAAGGGCTTCTAGGTGGCAGAATCAGTGCTGCAGGTGCACTAGTAGCATTTAATGTATAGACCCTGGATGATGTAATGCACTTTACTAGAGACTTATAAGTAAATACATTTTCCCAATTGTGGATAAGTCATTTGAATCATGTTTTAAGAAGAGAGCACATGCACTTTAGCAGTGGCAGCAGTGGTAAAATACACAGAACCTAAAGCCCCCCCAAAAAAAAGAATTCAGAAAAAAAGGGAGGAGGAAGGCAAAAGGCTTGAAGGCACCACTGCTGAAAAGGCCATTTCCAACAACAATCACCAATGATGGGAAGAAGGTGGCTGCCGGCTAACGATTCCGGTTGGGAGCTCTGAGCCTCCAGGTCCGAAAATGGCATAGAAACTGATTGAATTGTGATAAAACTAAACGGCACCCACTACAACAGAATGAGAGTATCGGTACATTACCTGGATTATTATCAAAAATATATATATATATTTCATATAACCTGAAAAACAGGAAACTTACAGCAGGAGGCAGGGATTCAGAGGAGGCGGTAAAGGCAATATTCGGGATTGTGGAGACCGCAATGGAGCCTGGAAGGAGGGAGGTGGCAACAAGCTGAGGCACGCTCTGGCCGGGAGGCGTGTGGGGGAAGCTGTTGCAGCATGCCATAGCAGTAGGAGGGTCGTTGCTAGAGTCCCCCTGAGAGGAAGAACCTCGATTTAGGCAGAGGCAGGCAGACACAGCTGCTGTGCCTAGGGTAGTGAGACCACATTGGAACCCTCATCTCGATCAAGAGGGGCAGGAGGAAGCAGAGGACTACAGTGAGATTGTTGGAGTGTAAGTGAAGCTCGGTCCTGGAGCGGGCAGGGAGATAAGGGGAAAGAACTGGAATGTGTAAAATCTCTGGACATGATATATTAATGAATGAAAGGCGAGGAGAGGAAAGCATACCGGCTCTACCACATTCTGGAAATAAAAAACTGCTACAGAGAAAGGGGTGTCTACAGCAAAAAAGCTATTGCCTTAGAAGTAGGGGGATGAGCAGCCAGAACCCCCAAGACCCTGCAAGAGAACGTGCCAAAACCGCTAAAAAGAAAGGGAAAGCACATGCCTCAGGACAAAATTAGGGGCCTCTCTTCCTGGCACACTTCTAAAAGTCACCCATCTATAAGGTTGTGCTTTAAAGTACAGGAAAAGCAGGGAGTGATAGAAACTGTGGAAACAGAGGGAGGGGCAATAGGGTCATTAGGAATAATGGATGGTAACAGGTACAGAGTACTGGAAATACCTGAGCCCCAGCAAATGGCCACAGTGAACTAGACCCCAGTCACTGAAGGTCTACAGCAAGCAGAGCAATACAACCAGCTTCTGCAAAATACCATGGAGAAACTAATGGAGGCCATGCTTGTGGAAATGAGGACCGATTTCGCAACATCAGAAAGAAACCAAATAAAAGTACGGGAATCGTGTGAGGCACTGGACCAGAAGATCAATGCCCTAATGGAGAGAGTGACACTCGTGGAGACATCAGTAGACGCCATAAGCAAAAAAGTGGAAGCAAATCAGAAAGAAATCTAACTCTTAAAAACCTCAGAATCGTTCATCAGAGACAAGAAAGAATAATTGGAAAACCAAGCCAGAAGAAATAATCTGAGGATACTCAGTATTCCGGAAGGCCTGGAAGGGGAGGATATTAGAAAACTCACAATCATGTTGCTTTAGGAGATTTTCCCCTGGGCAAAGGTGAGTAACCTAGAAAACAACATCCAAAGAGTACATTGTGATGTGTTTGGTAGAGGGATAATGAGAAAACACCCAAGAATGATACTAATCAAATTTAAAACGTATATCCTCGAAGAGAAAATCCTCAGCGAAGCTCTAAAGGCAGGTTCTTTCAGCAAAGTTGGCTGGTCTTTCCGAATCAGATCGGACATTGCCAAAATGACTCAAGGCAGGCAATGGGAATTAGGCCAGTCAATGCAACAATTAAAATCTCTAGATGTGACAGTCCAGATGTGATTTCCTGCCTCGTTGCGGATCATGTGGGAGAATAAAATGCATAACATCCAAGATCCTAAAGAAGTGGTGTGCCTAATTGAACATATAAAAATGCAACAAAAAGATCCCACTTAAAAAACATAGTCTAGTTCTCACTTGGAGGATGAAGGGCTCAAAAGGGCAGAACTCTGCCCAATAAAGAAATAGGAGGCGTCACCTTGGAAGGTAGGGGAAAGGTTAAGGTTAAGGTTAACAAAATCACTAAGAAATGCTTTGGAAAAAAATTAAAAACAGCACGGGGGGAAAAAGAAAAAAAAGTCCAATGTGTGCAACACTAAGAAAGAAAGGTCCCAGGAAAAGGCGATAAGAGTTGGGGGGCTCTGATAGCAGGAAAAAAAGAAAGAAAAAAACAAACATGAAGACAGTTAAGATAATATCATGGAACATAAATAGTCTAAGAATAAAAAGACGTAGACAGAAAATCATAGAATATCTGAAGACAATAGATAGCGAGATAATTATTTTACAAAAACCCACCTCTTAAAAAAGGAATGAGCAGACATAATCAAGTTCCAGAAGTCGGTGGATACCTACATTTGCACAAATCAAGAATGTTGTACGAAAGGAGTGGCGATCCTTTTTAAAAAATCCCTTAAGTCAAGGATTGATTCAGTGGAGGTGGATTCAAAGGGGAGATGTGTGATAGTCAGAGTAAGGATTTACAACACTTCCTATACAGTAGTGGGCTATAATGGGCCTAATACGGTTGACCCTATTGCGTTTCAAAAACTGTACTCACAGCTACTGAATGCCCAGTCCCCCATCATAATGGGAGGTGATTTCAATATAATTTTAACTCCGAATGTGGACAGACTCCCAGCTAGAAATAGAGCGAATCTACCCAAAATGAGAGAGTTGGTAGGACTTTGCATTAAAGATCTGGGGATTATACACATCTGGAAAGATAAGGGGGACAAGGCCCACTGTTTCACGTTCCAGAGCAAGAAGCATAATCATGCCTCTAGAATAGATTTCTTTCTTATAGATGGTAGACTGGCCAGTATCACACAAAAAGTAGAACACCTACCAGCCTATTTATCTGACCACTCAGAAGTTTTATTGCGCCTCTCACCTAGAAACAACTCTCTGAGGTTCCGTGATTCTGAACCCGTTCAATAAAGGTCGTCGTATCGTGAAGATTTTGGTATCAGCAAACCGCAAATGACGAGTGCGGTTTGTACGAGTGTTTTTGTCATGATCGATTGATGGATACACTGCGTATGCAGGGATTTCGTTTCGATCCTTCGGGTTCCATTTTGTGTACGGCAGCCATTTTGTGGTTGCCCTCACATAGGCCGATGACTACGGCCGAGCGAATCTTTAGGACACGTACACCTTTAGCTGACTTCTGTGTGACCTAAGTGAACTGACTTCCTTGCCCGAAGCTAACCTTGTTGAGCCAGTTCCTTTTTCGGCAGCTGGTCAAGATAGAGATCAAAGAGCAGGACATTGCTGAGTTTATGGTACATGTACACACCCTCCTATCTTGCTTCTCATCTGTGTCCTTCTTTTTTGCCTCGCCATTGATGGTGGGCTGGACAACTGAAAAGTGGGCTTGTCGTTATGCGATACCTTCTGAAATGTCACTGTGTGATTGGACAGTTTGTAAGTAATTGATGCTAGTCAGGAATGTGATTTTTGTCATAAAAGATGATGTCTCGCAATACGAAAATTGTACAGTCTCTGACGAACCACCCATGTCGTGCTTCGTAGACTTCTGTTCCTGGTTGCAGCCAATACATTTGATCCTTGAAGTCACCGAGAAGTATCCCGTGTCTCTGTATTCTAAGACAGGTGAACCCAAAGACATTGGGCGTGCCCCTGGCGCTGCTGGGTTCTAAAACCCGGTTCTTCAGTTGGCGCCCAACGTGGGGCGACTTCAGCCGTACCGATCCAAGCCTGAAGATCGTGAGGAGCTTCGTGTGAAAATTCTGGAGGAAGGCCTGCCACTTCATCGACCCCTGTATGTCGTAATGGTCCGAAAGTCTTTGCTGCTAGGTTCCCCGCTTTCCGACGGCTACGAAGGACTGCTGCCCTGACTGTCGCCCTGTCTTGGAGCCCTTTGATGATTTGTAGAGTGAGACGATAGACGGGTCTTCTGGCGACGTCATCGATACCTCAGTTAAGTATGAGTGGAGCGTCTCCCAGTCCTTAGTTTTGTTTTGGGTATCCCCTTGGGATCTTTGATTTGGGACTTGCAAGCTCCAAAGCCGAGGGACTCGTGTATTCGCGAGGCTATCGTATTCGATATTCCCTTGAAGTTTGAAGCTAAACTAGTGAGCGAAGATGCCTGGTCTTAGCAGACTTGGAAAGATATTTTGTTGTGGTTGTAATAGGGATTTCCGATTGGAGGACTCGTGTCCGGTGCCTCCGATTGGAACTCCGACCTATGAGCTCTATTTGAAACATGGCGTGGGCCCCATCACGTATAATGAAGTATGGATTAGATATACTAGGAAGGACGGTGTCCTAAAGTGGCCCCAATATGGTAGCTATGACACAGAGATTTTAGATAATCTAGAAGTTAAACTTTTCAAGAAGAAAGCCCGGCCGGCGATGTTTGACTCTTTCCGCCTATGGCAAAAGGAAGCCAAACAGAATGAAATTAAATTAGCGAAGAGAAATAAAAGAGAGAAGGGTAGCTCGATAATGCAAGCTGCTATACAGTTTAAAGATAACGAAGAAGAACAAGCGAGTGAGCAGTTGCACAGGCAAGGTAAAATGGCGATTGATAAATGTTATCCAGCTTTGCCACCTCATCAGCAAGGTGCAACGAAGGACCTTAAGAAAGATCCTTTTATGTCACATTTGTTGAATTCGCCACCCCCTTATGTGCAGAGTGCTACGGCACCTCCGCATCCTTTAGTTGCGCAACCTCTGGTTGCTTTGCCTTCCGCCCGGACCTGCTCCAGTACGGTCGCTCCACCACGCTCCACGATCCCTCTCTGTGTTGAGCTGCTGCTGGCTACTTCTGGTATCGTGATCTGTGCTGTGCATGATTGAATATTATATCGTATTTGTGTGGCATTGTAGCGTGATTTAAAAAAAGCCATTACTTCACCTTTACTTTTCATTTAGCTCCGCTCGCTCTGCTGTACATTGCAGCGCGACATTTATTTAGGCCTTCTCCGCTTGCTGGGACTTTGATTGTGCTCCCGGGGCTTTGATACACTTGCTGCCCCTGCCTCGCTTTGCCTTTGACCCTCCATTTTTTTGTCTTGGTGTTCCCTGGCCCGCCCCTCCTCCCCGCTACCGCCTCCCAGCTGCTGCCCCTCCCACCCACGAATAGAGGGCTCCTCACCTCCTCAGACTAACTGTGACCGCCCGGACCTGCTCCAGTACGGTCGCTCCACCACGCTGCCCGATCCCACTTTGTGTTGAGCTGCTGCTGGCTACTTCTGGTATCGTGATCTGTGCTGTGCATGATTGAATATTATATCGTATTTGTGTGGCATTGTAGCGCGATTTTAAAAGCCATTACCTCACCTTTACTTTTCATTTAGCGCCGCTCGCTCTGCTGTACATTGCAGCGCGACATTTATTTAGGCTTTCTCCGCTTGCTGGGACTTTGATTGTGCTCCCGGGGCTTTGATACATTTGCTGCCCCTGCCTCGCTTTGCCTTTGACCCTCCATTTTGTTGCCTTGGTGTTCCCTGGCCCGCCCCTCCTCCCCGCTACCGCCTCCCAGCTGCTGCCCCTCCCATGCTCCGCCCCCTCCACTATCCATTTATGGCAGATGCCCCAACGTGCAGCGTCCACGCGCTGCTGCCGCGCCGAAGGAGCGCCAAAGGTAAGCCCGTCTTCGCCCGTCCGCGCCTGGACCGTGCCCAGCGCCATACCCCCTGGCCCCCGTCCCACCCACCCCACCCGCATTACTTACGCTGCCTCTACCCTCCTAGCCCTCAACCCCGGTCGACTCTCCGACTGCGCTCAAGCCGCCCCCGACACACCCATGGACCCTTCACGTGCAACTCCTGCAAGTTTGACGGCACCAAGACCAACTCCTCATCCACTAACACCAAACAGAGACCTGACACCAACCACCTAAAATGCATCCTGCTCAACACCCGCTCGGTCCACAAACACGCCATCGACCTCTGGAATCTACTAGACACCATCTCTCCGGACGTCGCCTTCCTAACTGAAACATGGATGAACGCCTCCTCAGCCCCAGACATCACCATTGCCATCCCGGAAGGCTACAAGATCATCCGAAAAGACCGCAACAAGCAAACAGGAGGAGGCATCGCTATTGTTCACAAGAATTCCATCCGAATCTCAACCAGCTCAGACGTCAACCTCGCTAGCGCCGAACACCTTCACTTCCAGATCCACACCGACCCCAAGACCACACTCAGAGGCACCCTCCTCTACAGGCCACCAGGACCCCGAGCACAATTCAGTGAAGACATCACTGACTTTATCACCCCACACGCCCTCCCCTCCAAGGACTACATTCTACTGGGAGACCTCAATTATCATCTGGAAAAAAGTAACGACAGCAACACCACCGCCCTTCTGGAAAATCTCGTCAACCTCGGACTCAAACAACTTGTTAATACCCCCACTCACCTCGCAGGTCACACACTCGACCCTATCTTCACCTCCAGCAAACATATCTCCTTCAGTCACACCACAGCTCTCCATTGGATGGACCACAGCTGCGTTCACTTTATCTACAAAAAGTCCACAACCCACAACCATCCTCAACCTACTCTGCGAAGAAACTGGAACAAAATCACCATCGACCAGATCTCCTCATCGCTTCTTCAAAACCCCCCTGCCCACTCATCGAACGCCAACCAAGCAGCCATTAACCTCACTCAATGGCTAATCAACAGCGCCGACAACCTAGCACCCCTGAAAAAACGTCTAATCAAACAAGGCAACAAAAACGCCCCCTGGTTCAACGATGATCTTAAGAAATCCAAGAAACTCTGTCGCTCCCTCGAGAAAGCCTGGAAAAAAGACCCAAACACCAGCACCAGAGACGCCTTCAAAAACGCCACCCGCACACACCACCAACTGATCCGAACTGCCAAGAAAGCCGCTTTCAAAGACCGACTTGACAACAACGCCCACAACAGCAAGGAATTATTCAA